>NC_140585.1:485920760-487187635 GCF_964204655.1 Triturus cristatus | reverse complement strand
CCTGTGCCTCATGGGAACAGTCCAGCCCGAACTGCCAAGCCATGCCTTCCCTGGACCGGAAACAAGCTTCCTAGGACCGGTTTCTGGCATTTCAGACGTCTTCAGCCAGGCTTGCTTGAATTCAGTGGCAAAGTGAGAATGGGACTCACGTATGAGCATACCCTGCCAACTTATGGCGAACAAAGCGGTACAAAAGGGGGTGGTGATGGACGGAGCATCAGAACCAATCAAACACTCACACCCAGTCAACAGATCTGGGTTTCATCCATTACCGTTCTTTAGCCCACTCTGCCACCCCAGTTCAGACATGGCCATATGCAAATCAGTCTGACCCTGTGCCTCATGGGAACAGTCCAGCCCGAACTGCCAAGCCATGCCTTCCCTGGACCGGAAACAAGCTTCCTAGGACCGGTTTCTGGCATTTCAGCCGTCTTCAGCCAGGCTTGCTTGAATCCAGTGGCAAAGTGAGCAAGGGACTCACGTCTGAGCATACCCTGCCAACTTATGGCGAACAAAGCGGTACAAAAGGGGGTGGTGCTGAACGGAGCATCAGAACTAATCAAACACTCACACCCAGTCAACAGATCTGGGTTTGATCCATCACCGTTCTTTAGCCCACTCTGCCACCCCAGTTCAGACATGGCCATATGCAAATCAGTCTGACCCTGTGCCTCATGGAAACAGTCCAGCCCGAACTGCCAAGCCATGCCTTCCCTGGACCGGAAACAAGCTTCCTAGGACCGGTTTCTGGCATTTCAGCCGTCTTCAGCCAGGCTTGCTTGAATCCAGTGGCAAAGTGAGCAAGGGACTCACGTCTGAGCATACCCTGCCAACTTATGGCGAACAAAGCGGTACAAAAGGGGGTGGTGATGGACGGAGCATCAGAACCAATCAAACACTCACACCCAGTCAACAGATCTGGGTTTGATCCATTACCGTTCTTTAGCCCACTCTGCCACCCCAGTTCAGACATGGCCATATGCAAATCAGTCTGACCCTGTGCCTCATGGGAACAGTCCAGCCCGAACTGCCAAGCCATGCCTTCCCTGGACCGGAAACAAGCTTCCTAGGACCGGTTTCTGGCATTTCAGCCGTCTTCAGCCAGGCTTGCTTGAATCCAGTGGCAAAGTGAGCAAGGGACTCACGTCTGAGCATACCCTGCCAACTTATGGCGAACAAAGCGGTACAAAAGGGGGTGGTGATGGACGGAGCATCAGAACCAATCAAACACTCACACCCAGTCATAAGATCTGGGTTTGATCCATCACCGTTCTTTAGCCCACTCTGCCACCCCAGTTCAGACATGACCATATGCAAATCAGTCTGACCCTGTGCCTCATGGGAACAGTCCAGCCCGAACTGCCAAGCCATGCCTTCCCTGGACCGGAAACAAGCTTCCTAGGACCGGTTTCTGGCATTTCAGCCGTCTTCAGGCAGGCTTGCTTGAATCCTAGTGGCAAAGTGAGCAAGGGACTCATGTCTGAGCATACCCTGCCAACTTATGGAGAACAAAGCGGTACAAAAGGGGGTGGTGATGGACGGAGCATCAGAACCAATCAAACACTCACACCCAGTCAACAGATCTGGGTTTGATCCATCACCGTTCTTTAGCCCACTCTGCCACCCCAGTTCAGACATGGCCATATGAAAATCAGTCTGACCCTGTGCCTCATGGGAACAATCCAGCCCGAACTGCCAAGCCATGCCTTCCCTGGACCGGAAACAAGCTTCCTAGGACCGGTTTCTGGCATTTCAGACGTCTTCAGCCAGGCTTGCTTGAATCCAGTGGCAAAGTGAGCATGGGACTCACGTATGAGCATACCCTGCCGACTTATGGCGAACAAAGCGGTACAAATGGGGGTGGTGATGGACGGAGCATCAGAACCAATCAAACACTCACACCCAGTCAACAGATCTGGGTTTGATCCATTACCGTTCTTTAGCCCACTCTGCCACCCCAGTTCAGACATGGCCATATGCAAATCAGTCTGACCCTGTGCCTCATGGGAACAGTCCAGCCCGAACTGCCAAGTCATGCCTTCCCTGGACCGGAAACAAGCTTCCTAGGACCGGTTTCTGGCATTTCAGCCGTCTTCAGCCAGGCTTGCTTGAATCCAGTGGCAAAGTGAGCATGGGACTCACGTATGAGCATACCCTGCCAACTTATGGCGAACAAAGCGGTACAAAAGGGGGTGGTGCTGAACGGAGCATCAGAACTAATCAAACACTCACACCCAGTCAACAGATCTGGGTTTGATCCATCACCGTTCTTTAGCCCACTCTGCCACCCCAGTTCAGACATGGCCATATGCAAATCAGTCTGACCCTGTGCCTCATGGAAACAGTCCAGCCCGAACTGCCAAGCCATGCCTTCCCTGGACCGGAAACAAGCTTCCTAGGACCGGTTTCTGGCATTTCAGCCGTCTTCAGCCAGGCTTGCTTGAATCCAGTGGCAAAGTGAGCAAGGGACTCACGTCTGAGCATACCCTGCCAACTTATGGCGAACAAAGCGGTACAAAAGGGGGTGGTGATGGACGGAGCATCAGAACCAATCAAACACTCACACCCAGTCAACAGATCTGGGTTTGATCCATTACCGTTCTTTAGCCCACTCTGCCACCCCAGTTCAGACATGGCCATATGCAAATCAGTCTGACCCTGTGCCTCATGGGAACAGTCCAGCCCGAACTGCCAAGCCATGCCTTCCCTGGACCGGAAACAAGCTTCCTAGGACCGGTTTCTGGCATTTCAGCCGTCTTCAGCCAGGCTTGCTTGAATCCAGTGGCAAAGTGAGCAAGGGACTCACGTCTGAGCATACCCTGCCAACTTATGGCGAACAAAGCGGTACAAAAGGGGGTGGTGATGGAGGGAGCATCAGAACCAATCAAACACTCACACCCAGTCATAAGATCTGGATTTGATCCATCACCGTTCTTTAGCCCACTCTGCCACCCCAGTTCAGACATGACCATATGCAAATCAGTCTGACCCTGTGCCTCATGGGAACAGTCCAGCCCGAACTGCCAAGCCATGCCTTCCCTGGACCGGAAACAAGCTTCCTAGGACCGGTTTCTGGCATTTCAGCCGTCTTCAGGCAGGCTTGCTTGAATCCTAGTGGCAAAGTGAGCAAGGGACTCATGTCTGAGCATACCCTGCCAACTTATGGAGAACAAAGCGGTACAAAAGGGGGTGGTGATGGACGGAGCATCAGAACCAATCAAACACTCACACCCAGTCAACAGATCTGGGTTTGATCCATCACCGTTCTTTAGCCCACTCTGCCACCCCAGTTCAGACATGGCCATATGCAAATCAGTCTGACCCTGTGCCTCATGGGAACAGTCCAGCCCGAACTGCCAAGCCATGCCTTCCCTGGACCGGAAACAAGCTTCCTAGGACCGGTTTCTGGCATTTCAGACGTCTTCAGCCAGGCTTGCTTGAATCCAGTGGCAAAGTGAGCATGGGACTCACGTATGAGCATACCCTGCCAACTTATGGCGAACAAAGCGGTACAAAAGGGGGTGGTGATGGACGGAGCATCAGAACCAATCAAACACTCACACCCAGTCAACAGATCTGGGTTTGATCCATTACCGTTCTTTAGCCCACTCTGCCACCCCAGTTCAGACATGGCCATATGCAAATCAGTCTGACCCTGTGCCTCATGGGAACAGTCCAGCCCGAACTGCCAAGCCATGCCTTCCCTGGACCGGAAACAAGCTTCCTAGGACCGGTTTCTGGCATTTCAGCCGTCTTCAGCCAGGCTTGCTTGAATCCAGTGGCAAAGTGAGCAAGGGACTCACGTCTGAGCATACCCTGCCAACTTATGGCGAACAAAGCGGTACAAAAGGGGGTGGTGCTGAACGGAGCATCAGAACTAATCAAACACTCACACCCAGTCAACAGATCTGGGTTTGATCCATCACCGTTCTTTAGCCCACTCTGCCACCCCAGTTCAGACATGGCCATATGCAAATCAGTCTGACCCTGTGCCTCATGGAAACAGTCCAGCCCGAACTGCCAAGCCATGCCTTCCCTGGACCGGAAACAAGCTTCCTAGGACCGGTTTCTGGCATTTCAGCCGTCTTCAGCCAGGCTTGCTTGAATCCAGTGGCAAAGTGAGCAAGGGACTCACGTCTGAGCATACCCTGCCAACTTATGGCGAACAAAGCGGTACAAAAGGGGGTGGTGATGGACGGAGCATCAGAACCAATCAAACACTCACACCCAGTCAACAGATCTGGGTTTGATCCATTACCGTTCTTTAGCCCACTCTGCCACCCCAGTTCAGACATGGCCATATGCAAATCAGTCTGACCCTGTGCCTCATGGGAACAGTCCAGCCCGAACTGCCAAGCCATGCCTTCCCTGGACCGGAAACAAGCTTCCTAGGACCGGTTTCTGGCATTTCAGCCGTCTTCAGCCAGGCTTGCTTGAATCCAGTGGCAAAGTGAGCAAGGGACTCACGTCTAAGCATACCCTGCCAACTTATGGCGAACAAAGCGGTACAAAAGGGGGTGGTGATGGACGGAGCATCAGAACCAATCAAACACTCACACCCAGTCATAAGATCTGGGTTTGATCCATCACCGTTCTTTAGCCCACTCTGCCACCCCAGTTCAGACATGACCATATGCAAATCAGTCTGACCCTGTGCCTCATGGGAACAGTCCAGCCCGAACTGCCAAGCCATGCCTTCCCTGGACCGGAAACAAGCTTCCTAGGACCGGTTTCTGGCATTTCAGCCGTCTTCAGGCAGGCTTGCTTGAATCCTAGTGGCAAAGTGAGCATGGGACTCACGTATGAGCATACCCTGCCAACTTATGGCGAACAAAGCGGTACAAATGGGGGTGGTGATGGACGGAGCATCAGAACCAATCAAACACTCACACCCAGTCAACAGATCTGGGTTTGATCCATTACCGTTCTTTAGCCCACTCTGCCACCCCAGTTCAGACATGGCCATATGCAAATCAGTCTGACCCTGTGCCTCATGGGAACAGTCCAGCCCGAACTGCCAAGTCATGCCTTCCCTGGACCGGAAACAAGCTTCCTAGGACCGGTTTCTGGCATTTCAGCCGTCTTCAGCCAGGCTTGCTTGAATCCAGTGGCAAAGTGAGCAAGGGACTCACGTCTGAGCATACCCTGCCAACTTATGGCGAACAAAGCGGTACAAAAGGGGGTGGTGATGGATGGAGCATCAGAACCAATCAAACACTCACACCCAGTCAAAAGATCTGGGTTTGATCCATCACCGTTCTTTAGCCCACTCTGCCACCCCAGTTCAGACATGACCATATGCAAATCAGTCTGACCCTGTGCCTCATGGGAACAGTCCAGCCCGAACTGCCAAGCCATGCCTTCCCTGGACCGGAAACAAGCTTCCTAGGACCGGTTTCTGGCATTTCAGCCGTCTTCAGGCAGGCTTGCTTGAATCCTAGTGGCAAAGTGAGCAAGGGACTCATGTCTGAGCATTCCCTGCCAACTTATGGAGAACAAAGCGGTACAAAAGGGGGTGGTGATGGACGGAGCATCAGAACCAATCAAACACTCACACCCAGTCAACAGATCTGGGTTTGATCCATCACCGTTCTTTAGCCCACTCTGCCACCCCAGTTCAGACATGGCCATATGCAAATCAGTCTGACCCTGTGCCTCATGGGAACAGTCCAGCCCGAACTGCTAAGCCATGCCTTCCCTGGACCGGAAACAAGCTTCCTAGGACCGGTTTCTGGCATTTCAGCCGTCTTCAGCCAGGCTTGCTTGAATCCAGTGGCAAAGTGAGCAAGGGACTCACGTCTGAGCATACCATGCCAACTTATGGCGAACAAAGCGGTACAAAAGGGGGTGGTGATGGACGGAGCATCAGAACCAATCAAACACTCACACCCAGTCAACAGATCTGGGTTTGATCCATCACCGTTCTTTAGCCCACTCTGCCACCCCAGTTCAGACATGGCCATATGCAAATCAGTCTGACCCTGTGCCTCATGGAAACAGTCCAGCCCGAACTGCCAAGCCATGCCTTCCCTGGACCGGAAACAAGCTTCCTAGGACCGGTTTCTGGCATTTCAGCCGTCTTCAGCCAGGCTTGCTTGAATCCAGTGGCAAAGTGAGCAAGGGACTCACGTCTGAGCATACCCTGCCAACTTATGGCGAACAAAGCGGTACAAAAGGGGGTGGTGATGGACGGAGCATCAGAACCAATCAAACACTCACACCCAGTCAACAGATCTGGGTTTGATCCATCACCGTTCTTTAGCCCACTCTGCCACCCCAGTTCAGACATGGCCATATGCAAATCAGTCTGACCCTGTGCCTCATGGGAACAGTCCAGCTCGAACTGCCAAGCCATGCCTTCCCTGGACCGGAAACAAGCTTCCTAGGACCGGTTTCTGGCATTTCAGCCGTCTTCAGCCAGGCATGCTTGAAATCAGTGGCAAAGTGAGCAAGGGACTCACGTCTGAGCATACCCTGCCAACTTATGGCGAACAAAGCGGTACAAAAGGGGGTGGTGATGGATGGAGCATCAGAACCAATCAAACACTCACACCCAGTCAAAAGATCTGGGTTTGATCCATCACCGTTCTTTAGCCCACTCTGCCACCCCAGTTCAGACATGACCATATGCAAATCAGTCTGACCCTGTGCCTCATGGGAACAGTCCAGCCCGAACTGCCAAGCCATGCCTTCCCTGGACCGGAAACAAGCTTCCTAGGACCGGTTTCTGGCATTTCAGCCGTCTTCAGGCAGGCTTGCTTGAATCCTAGTGGCAAAGTGAGCAAGGGACTCATGTCTGAGCATTCCCTGCCAACTTATGGAGAACAAAGCGGTACAAAAGGGGGTGGTGATGGACGGAGCATCAGAACCAATCAAACACTCACACCCAGTCAACAGATCTGGGTTTGATCCATCACCGTTCTTTAGCCCACTCTGCCACCCCAGTTCAGACATGGCCATATGCAAATCAGTCTGACCCTGTGCCTCATGGGAACAGTCCAGCCCGAACTGCCAAGCCATGCCTTCCCTGGACCGGAAACAAGCTTCCTAGGACCGGTTTCTGGCATTTCAGCCGTCTTCAGCCAGGCTTGCTTGAATCCAGTGGCAAAGTGAGCATGGGACTCACGTATGAGCATACCCTGCCAACTTATGGCGAACAAAGCGGTACAAAAGGGGGTGGTGATGGACGGAGCATCAGAACCAATCAAACACTCACACCCAGTCAACAGATCTGGGTTTGATCCATTACCGTTCTTTAGCCCACTCTGCCACCCCAGTTCAGACATGGCCATATGCAAATCAGTCTGACCCTGTGCCTCATGGGAACAGTCCAGCCCGAACTGCTAAGCCATGCCTTCCCTGGACCGGAAACAAGCTTCCTAGGACCGGTTTCTGGCATTTCAGCCGTCTTCAGCCAGGCTTGCTTGAATCCAGTGGCAAAGTGAGCAAGGGACTCACGTCTGAGCATACCATGCCAACTTATGGCGAACAAAGCGGTACAAAAGGGGGTGGTGATGGACGGAGCATCAGAACCAATCAAACACTCACACCCAGTCAACAGATCTGGGTTTGATCCATCACCGTTCTTTAGCCCACTCTGCCACCCCAGTTCAGACATGGCCATATGCAAATCAGTCTGACCCTGTGCCTCATGGAAACAGTCCAGCCCGAACTGCCAAGCCATGCCTTCCCTGGACCGGAAACAAGCTTCCTAGGACCGGTTTCTGGCATTTCAGCCGTCTTCAGCCAGGCTTGCTTGAATCCAGTGGCAAAGTGAGCAAGGGACTCACGTCTGAGCATACCCTGCCAACTTATGGCGAACAAAGCGGTACAAAAGGGGGTGGTGATGGACGGAGCATCAGAACCAATCAAACACTCACACCCAGTCAACAGATCTGGGTTTGATCCATCACCGTTCTTTAGCCCACTCTGCCACCCCAGTTCAGACATGGCCATATGCAAATCAGTCTGACCCTGTGCCTCATGGGAACAGTCCAGCTCGAACTGCCAAGCCATGCCTTCCCTGGACCGGAAACAAGCTTCCTAGGACCGGTTTCTGGCATTTCAGCCGTCTTCAGCCAGGCATGCTTGAAATCAGTGGCAAAGTGAGCAAGGGACTCACGTCTGAGCATACCCTGCCAACTTATGGCGAACAAAGCGGTACAAAAGGGGGTGGTGATGGATGGAGCATCAGAACCAATCAAACACTCACACCCAGTCAAAAGATCTGGGTTTGATCCATCACCGTTCTTTAGCCCACTCTGCCACCCCAGTTCAGACATGACCATATGCAAATCAGTCTGACCCTGTGCCTCATGGGAACAGTCCAGCCCGAACTGCCAAGCCATGCCTTCCCTGGACCGGAAACAAGCTTCCTAGGACCGGTTTCTGGCATTTCAGCCGTCTTCAGGCAGGCTTGCTTGAATCCTAGTGGCAAAGTGAGCAAGGGACTCATGTCTGAGCATTCCCTGCCAACTTATGGAGAACAAAGCGGTACAAAAGGGGGTGGTGATGGACGGAGCATCAGAACCAATCAAACACTCACACCCAGTCAACAGATCTGGGTTTGATCCATCACCGTTCTTTAGCCCACTCTGCCACCCCAGTTCAGACATGGCCATATGCAAATCAGTCTGACCCTGTGCCTCATGGGAACAGTCCAGCCCGAACTGCCAAGCCATGCCTTCCCTGGACCGGAAACAAGCTTCCTAGGACCGGTTTCTGGCATTTCAGCCGTCTTCAGCCAGGCTTGCTTGAATCCAGTGGCAAAGTGAGCATGGGACTCACGTATGAGCATACCCTGCCAACTTATGGCGAACAAAGCGGTACAAAAGGGGGTGGTGATGGACGGAGCATCAGAACCAATCAAACACTCACACCCAGTCAACAGATCTGGGTTTGATCCATTACCGTTCTTTAGCCCACTCTGCCACCCCAGTTCAGACATGGCCATATGCAAATCAGTCTGACCCTGTGCCTCATGGGAACAGTCCAGCCCGAACTGCTAAGCCATGCCTTCCCTGGACCGGAAACAAGCTTCCTAGGACCGGTTTCTGGCATTTCAGCCGTCTTCAGCCAGGCTTGCTTGAATCCAGTGGCAAAGTGAGCAAGGGACTCACGTCTGAGCATACCATGCCAACTTATGGCGAACAAAGCGGTACAAAAGGGGGTGGTGATAGACGGAGCATCAGAACCAATCAAACACTCACACCCAGTCAACAGATCTGGGTTTGATCCATCACCGTTCTTTAGCCCACTCTGCCACCCCAGTTCAGACATGGCCATATGCAAATCAGTCTGACCCTGTGCCTCATGGAAACAGTCCAGCCCAAACTGCCAAGCCATGCCTTCCCTGGACCGGAAACAAGCTTCCTAGGACCAGTTTCTGGCATTTCAGCCGTCTTCAGCCAGGCTTACTTGAATCCAGTTGCAAAGTGAGCAAGGGACTCACGTCTGAGCATACCCTGCCAACTTATGGCGAACAAAGCGGTACAAAAGGGGGTGGTGATGGACGGAGCATCAGAACCAATCAAACACTCACACCCAGTCAACAGATCTGGGTTTGATCCATCACCATTCTGTAGCCCACTCTGCCACCCCAGTTCAGACATGGCCATATGCAAATCAGTCTGACCCTGTGCCTCATGGGAACAGTCCAGCCCGAACTGCCAAGCCATGCCTTCCCTGGACCGGAAACAAGCTTCCTAGGACCGGTTTCTGGCATTTCAGCCGTCTTCAGCCAGGCTTGCTTGAATCCAGTGGCAAAGTGAGCAAGGGACTCACTTCTGAGCATACCCTGCCAACTTATGGCGAACAAAGCGGTACAAAAGGGGGTGGTGATGGACGGAGCATCAGAACCAATCAAACACTCACACCCAGTCAACAGATCTGGGTTTGATCCATCACCGTTCTTTAGCCCACTCTGCCACCCCAGTTCAGACATAGCCATATGCAAATCAGTCTGACCCTGTGCCTGATGGGAACAGTCCAGCCCAAACTGCCAAGCCATGCCTTCCCTGGACCGGAAACAAGCTTCCTAGGACCGGTTTCTGGCATTTCAGCCGTCTTCAGGCAGGCTTGCTTGAATCCCAGTGGCAAAGTGAGCAAGGGACTCACGTCTGAGCATACCATGCCAACTTATGGCGAACAAAGCGGTACAAAAGGGGGTGGTGATGGACGGAGCATCAGAACCAATCAAACACTCACACCCAGTCAACAGATCTGGGTTTGATCCATCACCGTTCTTTAGCCCACTCTGCCACCCCAGTTCAGACATGGCCATATGCAAATCAGTCTGACCCTGTGCCTCATGGAAACAGTACAGCCCAAACTGCCAAGCCATGCCTTCCCTGGACCGGAAACAAGCTTCCTAGGACCAGTTTCTGGCATTTCAGCCGTCTTCAGCCAGGCTTACTTGAATCCAGTTGCAAAGTGAGCAAGGGACTCACGTCTGAGCATACCCTGCCAACTTATGGCGAACAAAGCGGTACAAAAGGGGGTGGTGATGGACGGAGCATCAGAACCAATCAAACACTCACACCCAGTCAACAGATCTGGGTTTGATCCATCACCATTCTGTAGCCCACTCTGCCACCCCAGTTCAGACATGGCCATATGCAAATCAGTCTGACCCTGTGCCTCATGGGAACAGTCCAGCCCGAACTGCCAAGCCATGCCTTCCCTGGACCGGAAACAAGCTTCCTAGGACCGGTTTCTGGCATTTCAGCCGTCTTCAGCCAGGCTTGCTTGAATCCAGTGGCAAAGTGAGCAAGGGACTCACTTCTGAGCATACCCTGCCAACTTATGGCGAACAAAGCGGTACAAAAGGGGGTGGTGATGGACGGAGCATCAGAACCAATCAAACACTCACACCCAGTCAACAGATCTGGGTTTGATCCATCACCGTTCTTTAGCCCACTCTGCCACCCCAGTTCAGACATAGCCATATGCAAATCAGTCTGACCCTGTGCCTGATGGGAACAGTCCAGCCCAAACTGCCAAGCCATGCCTTCCCTGGACCGGAAACAAGCTTCCTAGGACCGGTTTCTGGCATTTCAGCCGTCTTCAGGCAGGCTTGCTTGAATCCCAGTGGCAAAGTGAGCAAGGGACTCACGTCTGAGCATACCCTGCCAACTTATGGCGAACAAAGCGGTACAAAAGGGGGTGGTGATGGACGGAGCCTCAGAACCAATCAAACACTCACACCCAGTCAACAGATCTGGGTTTGATCCATCACCGTTCTTTAGCCCACTCTGCCACCCCAGTTCAGACATGGCCATATGCAAATCAGTCTGACCCTGTGCCTCATGGGAACAGTCCAGCCCGAACTGCCAAGCCATGCCTTCCCTTGACCGGAAACAAGCTTCCTAGGACCGGTTTCTGGCATTTCAGCCGTCTTCAGCCAGGCTTGCTTGAATCCAGTGGCAAAGTGAGCATGGGACTCACGTATGAGCATACCCTGCCAACTTATGGCGAACAAAGCGGTACAAAAGGGGGTGGTGATGGACGGAGCATCAGAACCAATCAAACACTCACACCCAGTCAAACCCCGAAACCGGTCCTAGGATGCTTGTTTCCAACAGTTCGGGCTGGACTGTTCCCATGAGGCACAGGGTCAAGACTGATTTGCATATGGCTGGGTTCAAACTGGAACGGCATGGTGAGCAAAAAAATGATGGATTTAGGCCCAGATCTCTGTACTGGGGTGAATGTGTGACATTGTTCTGCATTCTGTCCATCAATTGTTGTTTTTGCATACTTGCTTAAAGTCATGCGGCAATTTCAAGAGTCTCTCTGCAAACGAGAGTTACAAAAATTATAAATAACTATGAGCAACACATCTGGTCCACCAGCAGAGGGGGGTGTGGGGAGGTGCGCGCCTGTCAGATGTGAACGAAAGTAGCTTTGGTTGTTTTTGTGACTAGAACATCAGAGAGAGAACGGGTAAAGCCATAGTTTGACCCTTTCAGAATCTCCTGTTGATATCAGATGCTATAGTGTGGTAACTGCCTAGGTACAAGGTTCATTTTATAATTGACAGAGTTAAGTTGGAAAAGCAACGCAATAAATACATTTAATGAATATGATGCTAAAATGTAGATATTGAAATTCAAATTATAGAAATAAGTTAAACGAATCTTAACAATAATGCCGTATCCTGGTTTTAGTAGTAGTGTCTGAGTAACTTAATTTAGCATTTAACAGGTATCCCACCAACCCACAAGTTTGGGGAGAAACAATTGCCCACTATATACTAAGATTTTGGACAGAGAACTGGGGCTAGATTCACAGAGCATGGGAGGAACTACTAAAGTGAAAAACTCTTTGTGGCAGAAGGTTGATCATACAAAAGTAGGATGATGAAACTGCTGACTCAAAAATGTGTGCTGGAAATATACCACCAAAGAGGGGATTCACAAACAATATGTACATTTAGAATCTTCCTGATATATATTGCGTTTCCTCCCTGCAGGTTAGGGACATTTTGAGACTTATCTGCCCAAGACTGATATGTTCTGTTGGACAGTCTTGCACTGAAGGAGCAGCAACAAAAGTGGCGATGGGCTGGAATAACTAAATTGGACTGCTTTGACGGCAGTAACAGTTGGTGTTGCTTCTGCCATGTAGATCTATCCCTATGGAAACTTTACTAATGAAAGCCTTGCCACTCCAGCTCTCTAAATCAGACAATGGAATTCCGAGCAGGGGTGGCTCCTCCACGTGGGTGGAAGAGCGTCGCCCCACTGCTTTCTCGCAGTGCGAGAAGCAGAAACATAAAATGATATTATGAATACCATTTTATGTTTCTGTTTCTCGCACTGCGAGAAAGCAGAAGGGTTAGGTTGAGGGCGGGCGGGTGGGCGTTCCTGTTCCATGCAGGGGAGGAGTGGCGTGCCCACTGTTGTGGGCTCTGACTGTTTGGTCGGCCCCAGGGCCGACCAAACCAGTCATACACACACACCAGTTTTCTCCATGTAGGCTGCAGGCAGCCTGCATGGAGAAAACGGCCTCGCCATATACACCTGTGTGGTCGGAATCCCAGCCAATCATAACGCTGACATTGCAGCATTGTGATTGGCTTAGGGGAGGAGAGGGAGGCTGCCTGCTTCCTGTAAGGTGCAGAGAGATGAGACGTGACGTGGGACCGGAGGCGGAGGTGCGTTTTTTTTAATTAACCCCCACTCCCCACATGACCCCCCCCACCGCGAGTCATGCCAGCCGTGATCGATTCCGAGGAGGGCACATTTGTATCATTTGTAAGGTTTTATATAGCCAGAGGTATCAAAGCGCTTTATAGGAGCAGGAGCAGTCAAAATATACAGGAAACAATAGTTCAGAGCAAAAACCTACAATCAGGAACAAGCAAATCACTCCATTAAATCAGGCAAAATTATTCATGCAGGCCATATAGCAACTGTCCTTTAAATATGGACCCATGGTAAACGAGGGCTACTGCTCTGCCACGGACATTTCCCTGTTTCTATTTAAATTTGGATTTCCATTAATATTTATTAAAATGTTCAAGTTATTAATTACACAACAGCATCTTGATCTTCCCACCAACCCCAATGTCCCTCTCAAAGACAGTAGCTGCATTGGCAGCGTAATAACAAGGCATAATAACAAGGTTTCCCCAGGGAATCAATTATTATCATCCTAGACTGTCATTATCTGCAAGGCTCTAAGTGCTATAGCGCATGTAAGGGCTCTGAAGTCTCTAGTCAAAAAGTTCAAGAGTAGACCCCAGATTTTACCCAATCATTTGCCCCCTTGAATGGCACCATAGTCTATGTGGACATTCCCACAATAAGTGCATCAAAGTTTCTATCTGATCACATCCTCTCCAGAATAGGTTCTAGATGCCACTTTTCATGAAGTGTAGCCTAAGGAAGGTTAAGTGCCACCTGAACAGTATTTTGCTAGCCGATTCAATTTCCTCAGTATAGGAAGTGGGGATTTTAGTATCTCCTACAACAGTGTCCCCCCATCCGATCTACAGCCTTGGACCGCCACCGACAGTAACTGTGTTGGCAGCCAGCTGAAACCGATGCCGCTCACTGCCCCCGCTGACCGCAAGGGTAAAAGATCATTGCTGGTATGGACCGCCTCGGCGAATAAACTGAAAACTGCACCTTAAGGGTGGCCCAGTCCACCATGACGGACTGTGCACTGATTTTTGGTCGGACCACCTGAAGACTGGAACTGTAAGTTGTATACTCGCTTGATACATCCCTCAATTGATTTTCTTCACAGGATAATATTAAACTGTTCGAATGATGCACTGATGACTTTTGACAGTGAAAAGTATCTTTAATTGAAACATACTTACCTTAGCAAAAAGGTCTTGGTTTTAAAATAAAATTGAAAAAAACATAGATTTGATAAAATTGGTCTGGATCTCCTTCTTGAGTTGTGTGTCCCTTATTGAACATGTGTGTGCAATGAATGTCTTACACTCCTCTGTGTTAGGCCTAAGGCTGCTCACCCACCCTACCACTAATAGAGCACTTTGGGTTTTACATTGAGCCCTGTACATTTTTGGGGAACCCCTGGACTCTTTGCATGGTATTACCACCTATGACATGAATGAAATGAAATGAAATATGGATTTCTAAAGCATACTACTACCCATAGGTGTCTAGGCGCTTACTTCAGGGGAGTAGACCAATGTGAGGAGAGCACTAGACAATGGAATGTATGGTACAGGTCAGTGATGCTAGCTAGTTGTTAAACAGCCAGGTCTTAAGGTAAGCAAACTTTTTGTGGTCTTTACCGTCACAGGCATTGAATTCTAGAGCTTGGCAGTTGATGCTCCAGGGATCAGCCTGGAACTCAGCCTGAGCACTTTGCACATTTTAAAGTTTCCCAATTTAAAGATTTGTGCAAAGCATGGAAAATTGCCATGGGTCCTTAACCCCATAAAACCCATTTCCTGCTGTTGCTGGCAGATAATGGCAAGGCCCTGACAAACAGAACTCCCCCCACTGGGGAGGAACTAGTAGAAGAAGAGGAGGAGATAGATGGGGAAGACACTGACACCGTCACTGTCCCCTCAGATAAACACATCACTAGTGGAAGTGACCTAATTAGTGCCCCAGGTGAGTTAGAGACTGAAGATGCAGATCTTCAGAAACTGGCCAAGAGGATAGATCTAGAAGCTAAACGCCTAGCCATAGAAAGAGAAAGAGCTGAGATGGGCTTAGGACCCATCTCTCATGGCAGCAAAATAACAAATAGGGAGTCAGATTCTGCAGACTCCAAAATCCCCACAGGGATTTCCCTAAATATTTTGAGGGTGATAATATCACTAATTGGTTCATTGCTTTTGAGAGAGCCTGTCTTACATTTGAAACCACATCAAAACCAGATAAAAAATAAGTGGGGGACTAGCCATGCAAAAGAGGCACTTTCTCACAATCAACATCGGAATGTGTTTTATATGTTTTACTAGTGATACTATACCACTGTTCTTGTGTGAACTCCCTCCCTAGTTCTCTCGCCCAACTCACCTGCACCAAGCTTTTTTCCTTGCACCAAAAGATTGTATAGGAGTGAAATTAGGTCTGTATCATCTGTTGTTTTCATCAGTATTTATTTTCTCAATGTTTGGGTATGGGTATGGGTGTGTAACTGTGGAAGACCAAATGTCTAATATGTGTGTAACAGGAGTGCTCATTATCTCCCAGCCATAATCCATGATATGCATATTTGTAAAGTGCACTATCACCAGCAAGAGTATCCTGGCACTGAGCAGGTGTGTTTGCCTAGCCCTGCCTATGAGAGAGTGGTTAATTGAAAAGCGAGGTCTTCAGCTTCTTGCAGAATTCATAAAGAGAGGAGAAGACTCTTGTGAGAGTAGTAGGTCTTTCCACTCTTTAGGATCAATGTAAAAGAACACCTGATCTCTTACTGTGTATGCGTGGAATGCGAAAATAGGAGTCATGTGGAGTGGATGTGTCTGTGTGGTTGGTGAAAGGAGTTTAGGTTGTTCAGGTAAGTGGGGCCTGAACTATGTAGTGCCTTTAATGTGTGTATGAGGAGTTTGAAATTAGAGCATTTGTGTATCAGGAGCCACTGTAGTTCCCTGAGGTGTGTTTTGATGTGAGCTCTGTGTGGGAGGTTGAGGATGAGTCTGGCTGCCAAGTTCTGGATGGTTTGTAGTTTTATACTAAGTTGCTTGGTGATCCCATCGCAGAGGGTGCTCCCATAATCCAACTTGCTGTCGACTAGGGCAGTGGTTCCCAAACTGGGGTCCGTGGACCCCTAGGGGTCCGTGACACATTCCCAGGGGGTCCCCAGGCAGCAGTTTTAAAAGCACTGCAAAGTTCCTTGTATAATCAGCAGTTTTCAAAGCTACAATAAAAGCGTCAAGAAAACACTGGTGATTAATGTACCTACTGGAGAGAGAGATGGGAGTTTTTTCTATTGGCAGCTTTGACTCCTCTAAGGAAGAACAGAGGTTTAATATGCCTGCTGCAAAGAACATGTACCATGCAAAAAACAATATTTTATGTGCATAGCTCAGTGGGTTACGGCTTTTGTCACAGAGCTTCTGTTGTTACTGTGCAGTTCATAAGTTACAATTGTAAACTAGCACATTGAGCTATGAACTGCCATCAGAGAGCTGCATTCAAACAGTATGGTGAAAGGTAGTAAGTTATGTTTTCTCTCAGTCTTTCATTATCCTGATGCTGCTAATAAAGGTTTATTTGGGTAGAAATAAATTCTTATTATTAACGTCAATGCTAACTATTGTTATGTTCTGAATCCTGAGTTTGTGCTTCTCCAGACCAACCACTCTTAAAAAATGCCTACAGGTATAGATTACATGAATCCCACACCTTGAAGTCCCCTTTTCCTTATGTAACATTTTCTATACACTGATTTGCACATTTATGATTCATTGTCTCTGCCCGACACTGGCATGAGAGATGCTATGAAAAAAATGCAATTCATGTGACAGAGGAGCTATGGAGCGATAAGAGGCACCGTTGGAGGGTGATAGTGAGGGAATCATTGACGAGCTCCAACAAAGATCATTGTATCCTGCTACACAGTAAGGTCATCATTTACTATGCTTTAAAAGCTAATACAATTCAATATATAATGACAAATATATGTGAAATGCACCATTTTTTCCAAATTTTATTGGAGGGGAGGGAGCCCATCAAAGCTCCCTTTGTAGTGGTCAGGCTCACTCGCTACACTTGGTGCGCACAGTGGAGGGACAACATTTGTCAGGGTTGCCTTGGGTTTCCAGTACGTCCCTGGCAGAAGCAGGAGCCTCACACCGCAAAATAAAAGCAAACATTGAAAAGTTAGTCGCCGAGGTGCAGCACCAACCTTCCCATTAAAATCTTTTTAGATTTTTTCAATTTTTTTCAATATAAAATAATCAAATCTTTAGCTAGGAGAGTATTTGTTTGGTATGCACTTGTTTGTGTATTTTTCACGGACTTCTGTTTTAATATTTGAAGTGTAAATATTACAAATTGCTTGGGGGTCCCCGGCTTCCAGTAGTGACTTACTGGGGGTCCTCAGGAGTCAAAAGTTTGGGAACCACTGGACTAGGGCATGAGTGACAGTTTTTCTAGTGTTACTTGGGAGCCATTTAAAGATCTTCCTCAGCATCTTCAGGGTGTGGAAGCAGTATGAAGTGAGGGTGTTGACTTGTGTGGTCAGGCCCAGTTTCCTGTTGATGATTGTTGATGATTATTTCAAGGTTCCTGGGGTGGGTTCTAGGTATTGGTCTGAGTTTGGCTGATCACCATTGGGAGTCCCATGATGAGGAGTTGTTGTCGAAGGCCACTACTTCTGTCTTATCAATGCTGAGCCTGAGATACTTGGCTTTCATCCAGTTAGTGACTTTGGTCATGGAGGCGGTAAACTTGTTTCTTGTGTTTGGGATTTTGTCCGAGAGGGAGAGTCTGAGTTGCTTGTCATCTGCATATGAGAGGATGTTGATTGTGTGTAACATTGGCCAATGGAATCATGTATGCATTTAAGAGGATGGAGCTGAGTGATGAACATTGAGGCACTTTGCAGATGAGTTTGCATACTTCTACATATTAAAGTGCCAGGAAGACAGCTTGTGTTCAATCTGTTATGATGGAGCAGATCCAGTGGAGAGCGAGTCCTTGGATGTAAGTCTTATGCAGGTGGCTGATGTGGGTGGGGTGTGATGCTGTGTCAAATGCTGCAGAGAGCTCAAGTAGAATGAAGGCTGTTCTGTCTCCTTTGACAAGGATCATGCAGATATGATCTGTGGCGGCAGTGAGTGTTTTTTCTGTAGTGTGATTGGTCCTGAATCTGGACCGCGTGGCTTTGAGAACTTAGTGGTTGCTGAGGGGATCAGCGTGGCATCAGTTGATTAGTTTCTGTAAGACCTTTGCCAGGCATGGTAAGAGGGAGTTTTAAAGTCAGCAGATGGTTTCTTGAGCAGGGGCATCCCAGTGGAATGTTTCCAGGTGTATGGGATTGTGGCTGGCTCAATGGAGTCATAAAGGATGGATGTTAGTGCTTTGCTGATTTTTAGGAGTCCTTTGGTGAAGGCATGATAGAGGCAAGGAGCAGATGGTCTTCACAGGAGCAGTGATTTTGGTTGTGGTGACAGCAGGATACCTTTTAGGTTCATTCATCAACCAAGATGGGAAGTTGAGTTGCGACACTGAAGTTGAAGGTCAATTGCAAATGTGATGGGGTCCGGTTAAGGGTGCGAGTGTCTTAATTTGTTCAAAGGTGAAATATGCCTGTAATTTTGATAATCGTGCTTCCCTTTATTGTTGGAAGGCGTATCTATCTAGCCCCAGGATAACATCCAGATTGCCAAAAAGTGGATTTAGTGTGACAGATGTGTCATTAGACTCAACTTCTTTCCTCCTCTGACCCAGGTTTAGAAATTAGAGAACACATCAGATTCATTGCTGCTTGTTTGAGCTTCTGCAAGGAAGCTTCTTCTCTGTTGTCACTCTAAACCACTTCTGGGAGCATCTCCCTCTCCACTTGATCTGATTCTTACTTGACTAGAGGCACAAAACAGGGGTTTGTACATGTGTCAGATAAGATCAGGCACCTTTGAAGTAAATTAAGTTCCTGGGCATGGTCCAACCAGTGTTCCTGCTCACATCCAAGTCATTGTCTCTGCTCTGGGGGCAGATTTCACTCCCTATTAGGGCCATTCAGCAACTAGGAGACATTTGGAGGCTAATGCAAATTACCCTCCCAGAGATTCAGGGGCAGAAAAAGTAACTTTATACAGTTCCTTACCCTTAATATGTATCAAAAATCCAACTTCACCATTAGTTTGTTTTTTTGAAAAATAACACAAATAGTCATTTAATCATTTTTCTAGTGTCCCCCTAGTGTGAGATAGAAGAATTAATATTTAATACTGCTTCCTAGTGTTTCTCTATGGGCGAGACAGCCTTCCTAGAGTGAAAATAGATTGTGGGCGATATTCACTGTAAGGACATGTTAACTTCAATTTTCTACATGTCCTGTTTTTAAATGCCAGGCACCTTCCTTCCTTTGTGGAAACAAAGCCTACATAGGGATGATTTATTAATATTTGATAGGAAGAATTCTCCTTCAAAAATGGTCTTTTTAACAAGTTGGGCAGCAGTTTTAAACTGCAGCTGCCAGGCTGCAGTGGCAGGCCTGGAGTCATACTTGTCTGGTCACACTAGCAAGTAGCACAGTAGTGCTGTGATACTTAGGTGACATTTAACTTTCCAGGGCATGGGTGTATTTTGGAACACTATATATTATGGCCTTATGGAAAATGTAAATAGACCAATTAGGGTTTAACCAATTCTGACCTATTTTAGACACGGCACAAATACTCAGACTGGACCACAGTGTGCAAAAAGCGACCCTTTCTCACATCTGTTCCAAGCATCTGCGAGAAAGGCAAATGGTTTTTGTTGATAACAGATTATACACCAGTGAATATCTGGCACCTCCCCATGTTAAATTATTATAATTCAATTCTATAGATTAAATCTAAGTAGCGAGGACATTTACAAGGCGTGGATTTTGATTTCTAAAACTTTGATAACGATTTTGAGGCACTGTACATTGTTGAATAATTTAGAAGGTAGGGGTGTCGCTCTTAGAGGTGGTTTATCTCACACTGGCTTGTAAACATAGCTCTAAGCTTGTGTGCTATTGCGCCTATCTTAGGAATGCATGTAATGTATTTTAATAAACTATGGTGGGATGTACATGGGCCCGACAGAAGGCATATTTTCAGTGGAAAATGTATACCTCTTGACTTAAAATTGCAGGTTGTGTGAAGTCTTGAAAAGGGTCATCCAATTAAGGTGAACAGACAATTGTCCAAAGGTGTAGTGTGATGAATTTCTTCAAGACTTAAGAAAGGTGTCACAATAACTGCATCATGTCATCAGTGATTCTATTTAACATGTTATGAGTGTCGTAATATGTGAGTTCACAAGCAATGAATGGCAGGAGAGAGTCATAGTTAGCATAGTAAGCTTTAACTAGTAAATTTGTTTGCTTTGGTTTTTAAACACCTTTGGTTTTTTCTTTGAAATTCAAGGGGGATTTCAAAATAAGCTAAGATCTTATACAATGCGTAACTATAACATCACTTCAGTATTTGCTTGTTACAGTGAATTTCTGGTATTTTTGTTTACATTCAGCAAACTTCTGTACTCTGCATGGCATTTGGTCCTGCTGTGCACAGCCTTCGATGATGCTTGCACAGTAACAAGGCAACATGGGGTGAAGCTTCTGCTTCACTCCTGGTGGAGTGTTGTGGCATCTTTGGAGTACTGTTAAACATTTTTCTTTGAATTATGGTTAGTGAAGCAAATTGCTTGATGTGGCAAACTAAGGAACTTGATTAATGGTTGTAGGAATTGAAACTCCACTCAGACAGCAACCACAATCCTCGTCACGATGAACCATGAAAGTCAATAAATGAACCTATGCTCTCTGGTAACTCGGCACAAAAACAGTCAGGCATAACTTAGAGGCAATGTGTAAAGAATGTATGCAGCACACAAACAGTAATAAAGTGAAAACACAACACAAGAACATTCCCAAACCAATTTAGAGAGAAGAGTACATTTTAATAAATAAATGATATCCGAATGGCAAAACGCCAATCAGTAGAACCGGAGATATTACATTTTAAAGTTTTAGGTGAAATAACACCCAACTCGAGGTCATCTGGTTGAGCTAGACCAGGAGAAAGCCACAAGTATCTGTTGACTGCATGGGCGAATGAGTTGGATACAAAGACTGAGTAAGTTCTGCTGAAAAGTTATGTTCCAAGTCCATTTGCGCTGGAGGAGGCCAGAAGGATTAGGCTGAGCGTCATAGACAATTGTTGATGTAGTGCAAAGAGCAGGTCGGGCATCATTGAAGGTTGGTGCTGTAGCGCGAAGAGCCATAAAAAGACAATTGATGGACAGAATGCTGAACAATGCCAAACACTTATCCCAGTCAGAGATCTGGGCCTAAATCCAAAGTTTTAGTAAATAGGCAAGGTCCTCTGCCTGGAGTCCAACCTTTCTGTAAAGGGGGCTTGTGTCCTCCTTTTGGTAGACCAATCCTACTAAGCAGGTTTAAGAAAAGTTATTGGAGTGGAAAGGAATCCTCTTAGTTCACGAGGTAGTCTATTTGCGGGATGGAGCATTTCTCCATAGTTTGTGTGCATGCATGCAGCTGCTCCTGGTGCTTCTGCGGGCCGCAGCATAGGGCCTGACACATGGTCGGCCCAGTGAACATCTGGATGTACAACCGAGTGCTCCGTCCCACAAATAGACTACCTTCTGAACTAATAGGATTGCTTCCCACTTCAATCCTCGCTTTAAACCTTCTAAATAGGATTGGTCTATCTAAAGGAGAACACAAACCCTCTTCACAGAACGGTTGAACTCCAGGCTGAGCACCCCGCCTATTTACGCAGTACCTTCTATACTAGGATTACCTACAGGTTCATACCAGTTAAACTCTAAAGAAAACAGAGACACGTGTCCTAAACAAGATAAAGCACACAGCTCTGAGGAAGACCTTTACTAAACCAAATAGGCCCACTGAGAGCAGACACACCTACGTAAAGCTAAAAACAGCCACAGGACAAAAAAGTGAGAGTATTTTTACCCCCAGACTCCTGGGGCCCGAATCACAGAATTAACTTAAGACAAAATCCTAAACTTACTACTTTTGGTATTCACAGAATGCACTTACTAATTTTGGTATTCACAGAATGGATTTACGACTACTAACTTTACGTCCGCACTCGGAGGCGGAGCTTCTGGCCCGGAGGCGGGGCTTCCGGCCCGGAGGCGGGGCTTCTGGCCCAGAGGCAGAGCCTCCGGCCCAGAGGCAGAGCTTCCGGCCCTGAGGTTGATATTTCGGCCATGGCTAAATCTCCGCCACCGGCCGGAATCCCCACCTCTGGGCCGGAAGCTCCGCCTCTGGGCCGGAAGCTCCGCCTACGGCCGGAAGCCCCGCCTCTGGGCCAGAAGCTCTGCCTCCGGCCCGAGCGCAGACGTAAAGTTAGTAGTCGTAAATCCATTCTGTGAATACCAAAAGTAGTAAGTGCATTCTGTGAATACCAAAAGTAGTAAGTGCATTCTGTGAATACCAAAAGTAGTAAGTTTAGCATTTTGTCTTAAGTTAATTCTGTGAATCGGGCCCCTGAAGAACTGAAAAATAGCTTTCCCCAGCCACATATGGCCCCACGGTATCTGTAGGACCACAAACTTGGAGGAAAATAATACACCCCCAGTGATATAAATGTATTCTTTGTTGGATACTTAAAAAAAAAAGAAAGAATAAAACCTCCCTCCATGTTTGTACAATGTGAATATGTGTTTTGGAGGCTTATTTTTGTTGATACAAATAGTACAATGTGAAGAAAGTCAATATAAGTATTGTAAAACAATATCATTTGTCTAAGTATTTAGGTCTCCTTTGTAATTAAAATTGTCATTTATGTAATTGTGTTTTGTATTGCTTTATGAATACAACCTGTGGACAGACCATAAAGACACAAAAGAAAGAGTGTTTCCTTGTATAATATTTAGTATTTGCTTTTGTTTGTGTGCCACATGTGTGCCAGTATATCTTGTTTTGTATGCATGCCATGCCCACATCAAAGGTACAGAAGTGTTAGGATACAGATTAGAATAACACAAATAAATGGTAGACAGGTGTTGGTTAAAAGAGGTGTTAATAATCACATAGACTGCACAATCATTACTTGAATCCATATTGTAGGGGGCAATATTCTGTTTACTGACAATCTACCAATCCCACCGGAATCAACGGGTGCACTCCCAGGCATGATAGAAACTTTCTAAAAGTGGCATTTTCTGAATTGTGACTGCAAATCTGAATCTACCATTTCAAAGTATCTTAAATTACAATTAATTTGAGTCTAAACAGCATGTCTCTGTCTGCTTCCAATCCAAAGTTAGCACTTATTATATATAAAATGTCCCAAGAAAGAAGGTGAAACAAAACATAAGGGGGCAGAGTAGGAATACTGTGACACCCTAGGCCTGGTGGTGGGGTCCCACAGGGGCTAAAAATGCTTGTTTACAATTTTGCTGCGAAATCGCAGTGGATTTGCAAATTCACTACAAAATTGAGGAAAGAATCAAAGCACTATCTCCCGTGCTTGTTGTCTATATGCCCCCTGGGGGGGCCAGGACCCGCGGGGGTGCAGTTAATCTCATAAAGGGGGTGCATTTGGCCCCCCTCCCCAGGCCAATTTCAGCCCGGGGGACCGTCACCCCCATAGCTCAGCCAAATTAATTTCACCCTGCCACCTCAGGCCATTGCCAGCCATGGGGACCACCACCTCCTTGGGGCCAGATTGATTGTCACAAGGTGGCCATGTTGCCCTCCTCCCAGATCCATTAATAGCTCTGGGGACCCTATCCCCCAGGGCTAGGCTGAGCTATTCCCCAGGGTGGCCACCCCCGTACATAGTGGTTTCCCTGTGTCCACTAGTGTAGGCAGGGAAACCTCTGTTTTCTCTCACCTGGTGGAAGCACTTTAAAGTTCCCGGCTAAAAAAGAGCAAACAGTAAGTGTACTCCCAGCAGGTGGGCTGAAGCAGGAAAAATGCTCCTGCCCACTGGGAGCAGACTTTGCATCTGTTTTCCTGCCCGCTGTCAGATGAAAAAAGTGTTCTACATGCAGGGAGCAGCATTTATTTGCTGCTGCCCATGTGTGGGAGCAATACTGGCTTCTGCTGGTCGCAGGGAACTGGCTGGGGCCACGGGGGCATTAGATCTCCTTCTGTGCCCCCAACAATGAAACAGTGGATAACCTGGGTGGGCCCCAGGTGATGGGGTCCCCGGGGCTGAAATCTACCCGGGGGGGGGGGATGCATGGCCGCCCTCCCACTTCACTAATTCTGGCCAGGCCCAGGGGATGTGGTCCCTGGTGCTGAAATTGGCCTGGGTAGGTGGCCCAAGCCACCCCTACCCTCTTTTTATTTGGCCTGGGCCCGGGGATGGTGTCCCCATGGTCAATATTGGCCAAGGGAGGAGGTGTGTGGGCCCCCTTTAAATACTGGCCAGGCCCTGGGGATGGGGTCCCCATGGCCAGTATTGGCCCAGAGAGGGGGACGGTGTGCCCCTCCCTTTGTAATAAGGTCAGTCTGAGAGATGGGGTCCCAGGGCCTGAAATCATGCCCGCCTTCATGATTTAAGTGATGGGCCCCAGGGAATGGGATACTTGGGGCAAAATACAGCCCAGGGAGGGGGGCCACATCCACCCCATAAAAAGATGGGAGGATGGCCAGAAATCGGCCTAAGGAGAGGAGCTTTGTGCCCCTCCACCCATGTTGACTTCCTTGTGGGATTATCCATAAGGCCTGGCTGCAGGCCAGGCTCTGTGGCTCACCCCCACCACACATGGCCGAAGGTCTTGCTTGGCATGGGGTTGGCTGTATCTGGGCATGTGGGAAGTTGCCACCCGGGCCTGGCCCTAGGCCAATCCCAGCGGCCTACCCCCTGCCATGCATAGCCAAAGGCAGTGCATGGTGTGTAGTTGGCTGCATGTGGGGGAGTTGGTCACAGGGCCAGGCCAACCCCCTGCCACACATGGTCAAAGGCTGTGCGTGACATAGGGTTGGCTGCATGTGGTCATACGTGCATGCATGGGGTTGACCATGGCCAGGCCCTGCGGCCAAACCCCTGCTATGAACGGTCAAAAGCTGTGGCATGGGGTTGGCTGCATGCTTGATTAACATATGTTAATTAAATATTTCTTTATGTTAAAAAAAAAAATTGAAATTCACTGAAAAAAACAAAGGTAACAAGGACATTATAATTAGGAAATAGAATTTAATTTTTTTTTTAGAAATTCACAAAAAACCCACATAGGTTACAGGGACGTTACACTTAGGTACACATTTTACATGAACAAAACCATGGAAATTCAGCAGTTATAATTGTCTCAAGTGACTATAGCTCGTGCCCCAACCATGCACAGTTTTCTGTATTCAAGTTAACCTTACACTCGTATCAGGTATCTCCACTGTGATATGTTCTTTCAACTCCACTTTCACCAGAAATTCCATCAGGTTCTGGCGAGCTATTGTTACTTCTGCTGCACCGTCTAGCATTGTCAGAGCCCATTCCCCGTTCAGAAGTTGAGTCCCCAGAATTCTGGGCATGTCTAACTTTAAGACCTGCTACTTTCTTCTTTTTAAATTGAGGTTTTGTTTTTGGTTTCTCTTCTTTTTTGGAAGTATAGTCTGAAGCGCGTTGCATGTCTCTGGACTTTGTAAGCTCTTCTTGTCCGTGTTCAGACCATCCTTCCCTCTCAGAGATTTTTAAGAACCCTGAAAGGAACGACAAGAACGTGTATCAGGTTTTTAAATTTTATCACGATTCCTAAGGTTGTACCTCCTTTTGGAGTGTTTCTGTTGAGGAGACCAACCCCTGGATTGTGACCTATTTTCTCTATTTTTTTTGTTTTTTAATTATTATTATCCCATTTCTTCTTAGAAGCATCAGGTGCTTGCTTGGTGTTTTCTTTATCAGGACCATCCATGAGTTGTAGTTTTGTTGCTCTAGCTCCCAAACTACCTAATTCGGCATAGGTGTCTTCGATAATTTTAGGTAATTCCCGCTCCTGTTGTAAAGGAGTGAAATCCCTCAGGCATTGGCATATTGCCACTGCTGCTGCCTCCTCTTTTATGTTTGCTAATATAATAGTTGGTACCTGGGCAAAATTTCCTAACAATTTCATCCCTAAGTTCAGAGCAGGTTCTGCTCCATAATCATTCTGTATTTGTCTTAATACATCTGGTATTACTGCTATTGAAGGGATGCCATGAGTTCTGCTATATATGGCAGCAAAAACTGTACCCCAAGAGGTACAATCCTCTATCTGGGGAGCTATCCCCATTAGCAAACATCGTTAGCATTCTGTGTCTTTCTTGAGTACTTGTGTGTGGAAACACTGCCTCTAACTGTTTTATTTTCTGAGCTTTCCAAAATGGCATTTCCTCACATCTAGTGGGCATTTACCCATAACTGGCTGTAGTGTTTGTGGATTTATTTTAGTTGTAGATCCCTGAATTTGTCCTGCGTGTGTAGCCCTTGTTGACTGAAGTGTGAGTGGTCTCATCACGAATTGTGTCAGGTGTCTGTAAAGTTGTATTGTTTCTTTATGAAGTGGACGTAAGTCTGCTACTGGCATTGTGTCAATGTCTGGATGTGGTGTGTAAGCCGCTAGGACTGGCCAGGTTGCTCCATTTCTTCCGAGCGGACCGGGTCTCACTTTTCTTTTGTATGTGGGAGGGCGCCTTTAAACCAGTTCATGTGCTCCTGGTAGGTGAGCAGAATTTCAATATGTTCATACAGACAATTTTCATCTGGTGTTTCATCTTCAGTGTAAGAATGAAATGTATGTGTGAGTGCATCTACTTGTGGGAATTTAACCCATGAATGGAATTCCTCTGTTCTATATGACTCATGTGCCTCAATCAGGAATGTTACTGTCCCACCCATAGCTGTGACTCCATAGTCTGCTAGTTTTAAGGTAAGGGCAGGTCTGACATTTTCTAAAAAGCTTATTTTACCTTCTTGTTCTTCCTCCCTTGCTGCAGTCGCACGTTGTCCTGGCGCAGCATCGTCTCCATCAGCCATTATTTAAAAAGGAGAAGTTTCAAGGAAATTAAGATAAGGGTTTATGCACAGCAGGGAACTATTTGTCCATCAAGCTTGATAAACCTACAGCTAATACATGGGATATGCCTACTCAGCTGTGGTGGATTGTTCCCTTTCCACTCCAGATGTTTCTGGAAAAATGTGAGTATAGGTCTGTGAGAACAGGTCGACTGAACTTTTCAGATTTGACCGTTAAATAAGTACCAAACCAACTTTGGCGGAGCCATGTCGTGTAGTTCCTATAAACCTGCATAGGATTTGCACATTTAGACAACATAGACTGTGGGATTGGTGTCCGGACTGATTCCAGACACCCCCACCGGGTATGTTCACCTGTATACCAGCTAGCTCACAGTGCCACTGTAAACTCCTCTTACCAAGGAGAGAATCGGGCATGACAGTTCTGTCCCATCAGGGATTGTGGAAACAGTACAGTACTTTTCGCTCAGTCAATTCAATTCAATTCAATAGTTCTTTATTCGATGGTTAAAAATCATCATAAAAGAGTACACATTTATGCAATTAAAACAGTATTAAATCAGTATACAGAACATTGAATGACGCTATATATGTACAAATAATTAATTGCTCACGTACAATCCTCATGGGTGGGGTTCCTAGATCTAACCAATTAACAATTCTACAATCATCAAGATTAGTGCTGCCCTCTAGAGACTCTAAGTCTAAATGCGAATTTTAAAAAACTTATCACTGCACATAAAGTTAACGGGTCACTGGCCCTTTGTAAAAAAATCAATGCCTCCTTGGCTCTAGTAAATCTTTCCTTTTTAAGAATGCCTTTTAAAAAACTGCGTCTGGGGAGACTGTAAATAGGACATAATAATACAAAATGAAGGGTGTCCTGCGGAGACCTATTGTCGCAGCCGCAGGCACCCTTCTGCTCAATTGACATACTAAAACCGGCTGGATCAGCTAATAAATAAGGTAAAAAATTGAGCCTAAAACGTACCATTAAAAACCTCTCTTGGGCATTATAAAGAACACAGAGGTACGGTTCCATCCCACCAGTTGTTTCAAGCCTACTGTGGGTGCTCACCGAGGGTTTGCTCCCTTCTAGTGTACTCCTAGCCGCTACTCTTGATTCCAGGAAGCTTCTCTTTAATTTTAGCTTATCCTGTGCTGTAATCGATAGAGGGTTGAGAAACATCTCTAGGTGACCCATATTTTCCAAAGTGTTCTTAATATAGTTGATCCATGGGATTTTCAGGTGTTTGTCTCTTCCCAAGCAGTCTTGTATGATCAACCTACTCAGTGCAGCTTCAGGGTTCGTCCATAATTTAAGCCAGGCCAAGATTGGTCTAAACGTAATCAAATCCTCTATGTAGGGTCTTCCAAGTTCTTTGTGGGCAATAATAGCTGGCGTGCAATTGGGAACGTTCAGTATTGAGCGAAATATTTTGTTTTCTTCCCTTTGCAGTCCATCCAGATTTATGAATCCCCATACTTCTGATCCATACATAGTTTTTGGGCAACACATCGAGCCATACAAATTTATTGTTTGTTCTGGGCACCAACGGCCAACTTTCCTCCCATAGCCGGAGATTGCACCAAAAGATGCCACCAGTTTTCCACCTCTTTCTTGCACAAGGGATGTAAATTTAAAAGATTCGTCAAATAGCACCCCTAGATATGAAAATGTTTGCACCCTTTCAAGAATGTGGGTGCCAATTCTATAGGTGAAACCGTTCAATGGCCTATGGCCTGCTGTCATTACATATGATTTTTTTAAGTTGACAGACAGGTCAATTGTCTCCATAAATTTAACGAACCCATCAATAAGAATTAGCAGACTATTGGGAGTCCGTGCCAGCAGGACCGCATCGTCTGCGTACAGCAGCACTGGAATATTGCGGGTCCCAACCCTTGGGCAATCTGCTTTTAGGTTATTGAGGCATTGTTCCAAATTATTAATATACAACGAGAACAAGAAAGGGGCTAAGATACATCCCTGCCTCACTCCACTTGTGCAACTAAAAGATTCTGTCAGTCCCCCATCTTTATTATACCGTACCCTAGCCGAGGTTTCGCTATGTAATTCCCTCAGTTTATGAATTAACCCGGGGTCAATTCCGAGCTGGTTCATCATTGCCCATAACTTGTTCCTGTTGACATGATCAAATGCAGCGGCCAAGTCCATGAACCCCAAATACATAGCTTCGTTGCTGGTTTTAGTGTACTTTGCTACCAGCATGTATAGGTTCAGGCATTGGTCACTGGTAGACCTGCCAGTCCGGAAGCCATACTGGACATCTGAGATGATATTATTGTCCTCGGCCCACTCAGTCAGGCGGTTCAAAATTACCCTACCCAAAATTTTTGCAGTGACATCTATCAAAGAGATAGGCCGATAACATTGAGGGTCATCTTTATTGCCTTTTTTGAAAATAGGGACTATAGTGGCCGTTGGCCATGATCGTGGCAAACCGGCCATTATAGCTGCATTTAGCACTCTGGTTACAATAGGAGCCCAAAGATCCACTTGGCTCAGAAATAGATCTGGGGGGATCCCATCTGGGCCCGGGGCTTTGTTCTTAGTAAGTCCGTCAATACCCAATCTGATCTCTTCCAGGGAGAATACCACTTGATTACTCACCGAGTTTGTCCCCTTCTCCTTTAATAAAATCTCCTTCCCATGATTATATAGACCCTCAAAGTGAGTGATCCACTGTTCGGGTAGGATATTTGAGGCGATCTCCGGGGCATTATTGTCTTGAAAACAAGGGGAGTTTATTAATCTCCAAAATTCAGTGATATCCCTGTTTTCAGATGCCTCCCTCAGGGACGCCCATGCTTCTACCTGCAGCGTGACTTTCCGTCTTTTTAACTCCTTCCTGTATGCTGATCTACATATTTTTACTACAGCCTGTTCCCTCAGGTTGCCACTCAGGGCCAATTTTAGATTCTTCAATGCTCGAGTACATCCCCTATCAAACCATTTTGGTGAGTTTGAGTGAGTTTTCTTAGGGGCCTTGGCCAACAATAGTCCGTCCACCAAACACGTTATTTGGTCAAACACTTTTATAAGGCGAGCCCCTACCACCGACGGGTCTAAGCACTCATCAATGAGAGACTTGCCTTTTTCCATCAGGGCTTTGTAAAATCTGGGCCCGTCTATCTTTGCCCACTTGAGCCTCCTACCCTGGGCCGTCACACATTCCAATATAGTGCCATCCACTGGCTTAATTTTTTGCCTTCCTTGATACAGGAGCTCAATGACCAAAGGGTTATGATCACTAAATGTCTGCCTTGGAAATGCGATTTTTTAAACCTCTTGAGACAAGTATATAATCTATATATGACGAGCACCCTCTCCCCTTAAAAGTGGGGGGGGGAGTGCCGTCCGGTCCCAGAGTAATCATATCGATTGTGTGCTCAAGGTCGTAGGAGTAAGTCAACTTGCCCCATTCCATGCCTCTAGAAGAGTGACTAAAATGGGGACCCTTTTCTATGGGGCATTTAGACCAATTAGCACTGATTGGGAACAGCCCCGGGCATAAGTGACAGTTCAAGTCACCCATAACTACTAACAAAGGGGTCGAAACGCCCTGAACTGGGACAAGTTCTTGTTTCAGCCTGACATCCAGTTCCTTCAGAATAGTGGAGTCATTTTCCGAGGCAATGGCATTATACACATTGAACAAAACAAGACCAAACCCTTTATTTCTAAACCTCAGGGCCTGTATGTTCCATGTGAACCAATCCACCTTAGACCACTTGCCTTCTATGTTTAAATCAATGTATGTTAGCAGGCCACCCTTAGCCCTGCCCGAGGAGGTTTTCTGTGCCGGTGTGAGGAAACATTTATAGCCGGCTATTTGGAAGTGAGTGTTATCTGTGGCCCAGGTCTCTTGCAGGCAGATTATATTGAAAGAGGCCATGAACTGTCGCCATTCCTTGTTGTTAAATTTCCCTGCAATACCTGCTATATTCCACGAGATAATTCTCAAGCCCTCTTTCTCAATGGTAACGGGCCCTACCACTTCCAATTCTTGACTAATGTTAATTCGCCCCCCTGTTTCCTTTCCGAGGGATTGTATCTGTGTGTCACAGTCCTGTTTTCTTCGTTTAATGGCTATAGTAACTAGCTCGGGGGGTGTTTGTGCGCATCCCACACCAAGAGTATCTAGGACTCCTCGGGTTTTAACTAAGGTCATGGGCCAGTCCCCCCTGGTGCTGGATACCCATCTTCAGTGGGAAAACCATGTCCCAGAGAAACTTCCTCTAAAGGGTCTACCAGATCAATTGTTGTAAGGTCCATATCAGCCTGTACTAAGGAAGAGGGAGAGTCAAATAGTCAATCAATCTCCTCTAGTGACCTTAATGGGGTGAACCTGTTTACCCAACACGAGTGTCCCCCATCCCATAACCCAGTTGCTTGTTGCAAGAGATTTGGGCCTCTATTTGAGCCAGAGTGTCGTCCCTCCACACGTCTCCAAACGCTTTGCTGTCCCTCTTTTAGTACCTGTTGCCTTGAATAAAAATAACTAAGTGGCAGGGGCCTTATACTTGTCATGCATACCGGGGGTCCCGGTCTCAAAATATGCTCGACCACCCTGCTGTCCCTGAAATTTGCAATGATGCAGTTTCCCTCGATATTTTTCGGGCTCCTCCCTATCCAGTTCACACGTCTGACCAAAAGAATTTCCCCATCCTGGTTGTTAGAAATTGGTCTATTCTGGTTAAGCCAGAAGATGAGTTTATTTTTTAACTCCTCATGGGATTCTTTCTGAGCCTCTTTTAGTTCTGGAACCCCTGCAAACACAACAACCAACGGGCACGCCTCAGGGGGAAGGTTTATCGTGGGGAATTGCTTATGTGTGAGGAAGGGTCTCTCTTCGTGGGCAGCTTCCTCATTTAAAGGGCCAGCCGGGGGTCGAGACTGTGCATCTAACTTCTGTTTGCCTAGTCCATTATCCGGGCGCCGTTTGCTCTCACTAGAGGTGTTTTTACTCACCACTTGTCCATGAGGGATCGGAGGGTCATGTATTTGTGCTGAAATTATGTGTGTGTTCCTACTATCATTAAAATTGTTCACCCTTTGAGTTACTGGATGGGTCTCTAAGTGACTAATAATGGTACTTGAGGCACCTAATGGGATGTCTTTTGACGCTCTATTCTTTAACTCACTTAAAATTTTATCCAGTCTGCTTGTCACCGGCTTTAATTGATTTATGATTAGTAATTCTACCTGGGCCTGAAGATCTAACATGATCTTATTTAACCAGCTTGGGGCCTCTGTTTGGGAATTTGTCTGTGTAGCTCGCTCAATCCCACTGGGGTTTCTATTAGTTGGGTTAGTAAAGGTGGCTAAGCTATTAATAATCCTACGCTTTTTAGGAGCACATTTCTTTTTTATGCGTGTGGTGGCGCATTTGGTGGGGCCTAGATCCTTCTCGTGACTAATAAACATGGGTTGGGCACATGGAATGTCCCTCTCACTAGTTTCCAGGGGGCTAGGGTGTGAGATGAGCAGAATCTCCTGCTCCTGGTCCTGTATACTTGCGATGGGGTCAGGGTCAGGGGTTAAGGAGAGGCGCCTCTCTGTGCGCTCAATTTCACTAGATACAGCCCCTAGCGCTCTTTTTAACATGCGGTCAATGGCTGTGGGCTGCATTATAACTGGGAATACCGAACTGATATCCTCTTTCTGTGCCTGGGAAACCTCGGCAATACCTCGCTTGGCTCTTAACGAGCGTGTCTGTGTATTGCCAGCCATATTTCCCCCAGCTGCGGGTCAGTATCTATACAACTACCGTGGATTGTTTTAATCACCCACCTTCTGCGACACTGTCACTATGCCTCACATAGAGTTAATAAACCCAACATCCACATCAAGTCCAATGAAAAGTCACGGGAAAGAAAATTAGGCTATAGTCTCAATTTCCACAATGTCTCAAGTGGTGTTACTCACATGAAGAGGTCCAAAACGATTGGTCAATAGAGTGGCCCAGCCCAGCCTCCTGCAGCCCCTGACAGCCACAGACGGCCCGCCCTCTGCCCGGGCTCAGCCCGCGCGCGACCCGCGACGCGGAGGGAGCCTCAGTAGATATAGCGCCTCCGGGCGCATTTTCCGGCGGCAATGGGTGGAGCAAGGGAGGATGCTGGGGCCTGTAGTTTCCCCCTACTGCGGCCTCGGATGACAGAAGGCGGCAGGGGAAACAAACCACAAAGGATTTGGGGCTGCAGACTCCTCACGGGTGCACAGGATGGCAGGTAGGTGGAGCGCTATGCTCAGGATGGTAGACTTCGCAGCAAGGGCCCCCCGCTCCACCGAGGGAGCCTCGGTAGATATAGCGCCTCCGGGCGCGTTTTCCGGCGGCAATGGGCGGAGCAAGGGAGGATGCTGGGGCCTGTAGTTTCCCCCTACTGCGGCCTCGGATGACAGAAGGCGGCAGGGGAAACAAACCACGAAGGATTTGGAGCTGCAGACTCCTCACGGGTGCACAGGATGGCAGGTAGGTGGAGCGCTATGCTCAGGATGGTAGACTTCGCAGCAAGGATTTAAGCTGGCTGGCTGGCTAAGGCGGTAAGTCACTAAGAGCTAAGCATTTAAAGATATGCTTAAAAATTAAAAAACTACTAAATGCAGCCAGAATATTTATGAATGTTTATGGCCAGCTCACCGCTCACAGCTGTTCTGTTCTACCGGCTTCTCTCGGCGAATGTTGGTGCCCCTTGCTCCTCACTCCTCGCTCCTCCCCCGTCCCGTCCTTAGGCAGCTGTAACGGTGATCTCCGGATGAAAGGAGTGGATCACCGCCGGCCGACAATCTGCAGCGTTGTCGCCGTTGTTGTCTATTTTCCCTTTCCTAGTGCAGGGACAGCTCCGGAGGCACAGAAGTGCGGGGGGTACGGGTACGCGGGGGTGATTTTCAACCACCGGCCGTTATTGCTCTCGCTACCCTCTGCTCCCGCTCCCACTGGTGCTCTGCTCTGCTCTGCTGCTCAGCTCTCCGAGTTCGGTCGAAAACACGGACTGGAACGGTAATCATTGTAGGAATGCAAAGACTGAGACCATCATTCTGATTACATTGGATATCAGTCACTATTGCTCAATGTGTCTCAGAGAGATACACAGAATAAATGGTGGGGACGTATTGAATAAGCATTTATTGAACCAGCATCATTCTAGTGTAAAATAGGTGTGCTGAAACAACAATAAGACAGAACCCGATATAAATGATTATAAGCACCAATTGAGTAAAAGGATGGTAGATTCCTACCATAGTGCTAAAACAATGAATACAGGCAGGTATATAAATACATGACAGTAATAATGCGTACTCCTACGATGCAACCCTAACTAGATGTACCTACCGTGTATGTAGGTGAAGAGCCAAAAATCCCCCTATGATAAAGCCAACCCCATTACCTGAAGTGAAAGACTGTTGGACACCCACTGCGAGCTGGAGTGTCTGCGTGCAGGAACCTCAGTGTCTTGCATCAGTGTGTCAGCATGGAAGTCTTTTTTATCCTCTCCCTGCCTCAGCAAAGATATGGTGTTTATATACACAAAGTGGTACCCTGAGGGGATCTACCTTGCTGTGTCATGTCGGACTAGGATGACGGAAGGAATTACCTTTATACATAGTTATTATGCAGGAGATGGTTGAATCCTCATGCATAATGAATGAGGCTAGTTTTCTGAGAAAACCCCATGACATTTAAGCAGTACCGTAACTAGGTAAAAGGTCAGTATCAAGAACGGTTATGTAGTGTAATGGCAGGGGAAATATAGTTGAGAGGTTTGGTTACTACCTGAGCCTATATAGGGGTACGTGTATGAAACATAACATCGCTGTTTGCAAAGAAAGGGAGATGTGTTATATTCTGTGACCATTCAACACCATGTCATAACATACACTCAACTGCATTTGAAACCTTGCAATTGTTCTAGAATTTAAGGGTTTTGGGTGTAGGCAGTTGGACTCAGACGTGGCTGGATTGCTTCCTTATAGATTGATGCTCATAATAAATTGCTTTGAATTTCATCCTGCACAGTACTTTTATTTGCAGCACTTTTTCAAATTAATTATTTTCGCAGGGTAATTGCTTGTGATTTTTCACATTCTTTAAGTCTGTTTTAAAAATAACTTTTCTGTGAATAAAAGAACTATAGCATTGCCATAAAGAATGATGATTTCCTTAGGGCATAGTATAAAGGAAATTGACACACCAGCCCCTCTCTGCATAGTCTTGTGTGAGATTGTGAGTTAAAAAGTAGAAATTCTGACTATCGGTGCAATGCTAAGCCAAGACTACCAGGCTACCATTCTTACATGTAAGTTATTGAGGGGCGAGATAAGTTACAGGCCTTGGTGAACAAAAAGTTTAAAGGCTCATTTGATTATTGCCCCTCTTTAAAGATGGCTTGATGTATTTTCCCCCGACTTTTAATTTTTAATATCCAGATTAGGCTGAAAACATCTGATTCAGTTTTTGGTATACAAATACGTGGCGCTTTCCAGCAATGAGGAATGAGCAATATATGTTACCAATTTGAGTTGGTAACAAATATTTTGAATATTAACCTTTAATTTCAGACTATTTAAAAAACATTTTTGATTTGGTCATGTCATAAAACAATACATCAAAAGCATTTCATGGAGAATAAAACATCAAAAACACACGTAATCAAACATCCGTAGAAAATTAAACAGGTAAGGGTACAGATACCCAGTTAATTCCAATAATGAATTCATGACAGATAAAAATCCCAATACTACTAACCAGGCTAAAACTATAAAATGATATATTATAAACTAGACGGACATGCACTGATGGGAGGTTAAACAATTACTATAATCCTTTAAGCATTATCGGCATTGATAAAATCCCTTCTAAAATGTGTCCAAATCTTATCAAATTTTAGCAACGAGGAAAGGCCTCTTGCTTCTGCCAAAGCAGATTGTAATTCATATATTTGAAAAAGAAGAGTGCACTATTCTGCATCTTTGAGGCCATTCTCTGAGATCCACGCTGTGGCGATACAAAGTCGGGCATATATCAACATGATTGTGACCAATTGGTGCAAACCTCCTTTAGATTCATATTTGCAACCCATCATTATCTCTTTAATTGTATGGGAAAGCCTAAACTTAATGACATATAATTTACCACCCCTTTCCAAACTTTTTGTATACAAGGGCAGAGCGCAAACATGTGTAGGACATCAGCAGCAAAGAGGTTACACTTAGGGCATCTGGTTCTATCTGTCCTATCTATTGACGGAGTGGCCCATTTTAGAATTACATCCGGAGTACTATATAAAAAGCACACCATACGCCAGTGTTGCAGCTTGAGATTCACACAGTGCACAGAACTGTCCAACAGATCTAAAGTCATCAGAACCTCACCAGCTGAAACTTCAGATGTAAGAAGTCTGCCCCATTTGGCCGCCAATAGTGGAGTATCATCTATAACTGACTGTGAGAATGCCTGATACATCATACTTATAGTTGGTTTAATATCAAGCTCAAAATAATATGAGGAAAGCTCTGAGCTGTCGATGCTCCGCCCGTGCCCACATTCCGCCCGCATATAATCCCTCAACTTAAGATATTTAAAGAAGGGATGATGAGCCAGTTTATAGGCACTTTGCAGGTCAGAAATGGATCTAAAACCATTTAAATCAAATAATTGGCCCATTGTTGTAATCCCGCAATCTGCCCATACTCTGGTATTTAAATTGCATGTGATAAAATGGAAATCAGGATTATCCCAGATAGGGATATCTTGATTAATAAAACCTAGAGAATATTTCTTGCAAACCCCCTTTCAAATACAAATAATATCTTTAAATACCTTAAAGCGTACCCTCTTGTAATAATTGGGATCATCTAACCAATAAAAGAAAAGCCTAGCTTCTGCTCCTAGAGCGAGTTGATAATATACTGGTATTTAATTTGACTCTCCATATGTCAATAGACTATGCACGAGAGTCTAAAGTCCAGAAGTGAGAGCCCCTATGTTTTATAGGGGGATTTCAAAAGTCGGCTGGCACGCCTAGTGCGCCAATACCCCCAGAGAAAACTACTGATAGCACCTTCGAGGCGTCTCAAAAAAGAATCCGGGACCCTCAGCAGAATTGCCCTAAACAGATACAAAAACTTTGGGATGATATTCATTTTAATAATATTTACTCATCCGATAATAGTAAGTGGCAGCTTATTCCATGATTTTAATTTAATAATCATAGTAGATAGTAAGGTTTCATAATTTAATTTAACGATATTAAAGTCCGCAGAGCAAAACCTAATGCCTAAATAAACTATTGAGGTGGTAACCCCCTGAATTTGAGAGTAGGCCTTATAGTTCAGAAGAACCTGTGTTTTACCTAAATTTAACCTATAGCCAGAGAACTCCCCAAAAGTATGCGCTTCATGAAAAATCTGAGTATTTGCTGATACAGGGTTGGAAGAAAAGATTGCCACATCTTCTGCATAAGCACTGAGTTTGAGCTGCCGATCAGCAAAGACCCATGATTGGATATCTATGTTCCTAAGAAAGGACTGTAAAAAAGGTTCAATATGAAGAGCAAAGAGGAGGGGCAAGAGTGGGCACCTGTGCATTGTCCCGCAATAAATGTAAGAGAGCTCAGAGTAACTCCCAGCATACCTGACTTGGGCGTGTAGGGTCATATAAAGTGCCTGGATCATTTTAATAAATTAATTGCCTATGCCAAAAGAAGATAGAGTGACCCATAGGCAGTCCCAGACCATCCAGTTGAATGTCTTCTCTGCATCAAGTAGTATCATACCCATATTTATATTACATTTTCTAGCAATATCAAATGTGGTAATTGATGTGTTAATATGCTCTGTAGTATCTCTACATGGGACAAATCAATTTTGCTGTGAGGATACTAGCCCTGAAATCATTGGAGTGAGACGACAGGCTAAAATTTTGGCAACTTCCACCAACGAAACAAATGAGCCCCTGCGTTACTAGCCCAACCTTTTGCGGCGGCTTTTCACACCCTGTAGTGTAGGTCTTACTTCACCGAGGGAAAAACTCTAGGTACTCTGTTCATCCAATACTATGGACCCGCACAATTGTGCGAGAAAGATTTACAGGATGGCCTCACACACCATCCAGGTTCAGGCTTCATCATCGGCCATCCCACATTCGCCAAAGAATCCTCTAATGGCAAACGAGCCCAAATTAGGGCTGTAGTTCAAGCATTAGCTGGAATCTGATGAGAAAAGAAGAAAAGGGAAGGGGGTCCAATAAAAATCCCTACAGCCTGCCGCTTCAATTTTAAACTTCTATTCCTTGGTGGAAGAGGGATGGTTAAAAAGCAAAAGGAGTAGGACAATGGTAGCCCTGTTATGGTGCTAATTGTCCGATTCTAAACAATCAGGTCTGTTTAATCAATCAGGTCGACATGTTTCAGCCCCCAACTGGCCCCATCAGGGGTCCCGGGCTTTCTTCAGGACCGAATTGAACGCTATATGTCCCTACAGTGCTTCCCTATTACGTGTGTACTAATTACATGCATACTATACCCGGTTGACCCTTGGTCCACTCTGGGTCCTTTTGTGCCAAGAGGAAACTATCTAGAAGACATAAGGCTGGATGGTTAAGTGAATACAATACACACATATACACCCACACAACATCAAAAAGGAAAAAGTATTTTGCAGAATAGCCAGAGTGCGTTTGTTTTAAAAGATTCTGTGCGAACTGCTTGCATGCCAAAATTCAGTCGCACATGTACGAGTATTGTGAGTAATACACACGTTCAAACACACCCGTGGTCCTACACACTCAACTTCTAAAGCATACAATGTCTGCGTTGTGTCTTAGTCAAGCCCTGTAAGTTGCACACCATTACAATTTTTATGGCCTTCTAATCATCAAGGAAATATATGTACACACACCCCCTCACACCGGGATCTTACCCTGTATAGCTAAATCATGTGCTTTATGGGGGGTCAGGGAGAAAGTCCTGTAGTCACATCCTAAAAACGTTTACATGTGTTAAGTAAATCAAGGTTCATGAGGAGCAACGAGAAAGCGCTGCATGGTTATATGTAATTAGAGAGGAGTGCTTGTCACATATACGGCTTACTTCGTCAAGGATCTCCCTTGCCGGATCACCTGCAGTGTATTCCTATCCTCCTTCTGATGCTACCGTCTCGTTAATGCGATGCAAGCCTTGTAATGCTTGGCGTCTGATCAATGACAGCATTGATCGGTGACAGGCTGAGGATAATGGGAAACGCAGATCGCAACAGAGTGTGTAGACTAGTATGAGGTATATGCCAGATTCCAAAAATCATGAACGTGGCAGGATATTATGAAGATATTGTAGGCTCTTAAGCCAGCTATAATCAATTTGAAATATTAAATATTAAAGGCAGGCTGTGCTGCCAGAACTTCCAGATAGGGAAAGCTAGGCATTATGGGAGAGGTAGTCCCAAGGTATAAGTTTCACATGGAGGAAAAATCTTCCTTGTTCAATGTGAACTAAGTTGTGTGACTGTCTTTTTTCTCTCTTAAGATAGATGGGTAGCATTTTTTATGGCAGGAGGTACAGAGGTAGACTCTATGGGCCTCATTTATGTTTTTTTTGCCGTAGGGCAGCACAGAAGGCCTTGCTGTTGCACTGCCCTTGGGCGAAAGGAAAGGACAGGAATGCGCTGTATCTATATGATACGGTGCAATCCTGTCCTTTTCCCCTGCGCCGGCTCACAATGGGCTGCCGTGCGCCAATGTAGGCACCTGTGCACCATGGTGCAAGGGTGCCTGCATTGCAGGGATGATTGATTTTGTGCAGGTAGGGATCCTTCCTGCACAAAATCAATCCCTTCAGGTGCTTTCCTTTGTGTATGTGTGCTGCAGAATTCAGCACACATGGGAAAATGAAAGCACAAGGAGAAATGTTTTCATTTCTCTTTGTTGCGCTTCCCTAACGCCACCCCTGGAATGGCGTTTGGTTCTGATGCATTCCCAGGTTTACAATGACTCGTAAATCTGGGAAAGTGGCACGTTCCATGGGTGTTGAGAGGGAACACCCACAGCAACACCCATGGAATGCCCCTTTCACGCAGTTTTCTGCAGGAAAGGGGGCACATATTTATAAGGCAATAAAAAGCCACTCGCTTTACGTGGCCTTATAAATATGTGGTGGCACATTGCACCACCAGAATGTCAAAAAAGTGATGATAGGGCCTAATAAATGAGGACCTATATTAATAGCGCACTACATGGGAGTTAGTTTGGTCCACATAACAGATGTTGCCTATTATGGTTTTACGTTGGACAAAGGTTGTCCAGTAAGTTGTTGTTTTAAGATGAAGTAATCAAAACCTGGAATAAGTGATGAAATGAACTACACCTGCAACCACGGTATATCATCATTCAGACCATTAATATGAGTCTTTATCCGATATACCCATCTCTGTTCTCTTTCCAAAAGTATTTTGCTCATGTCACTTCCTGGTCTGTGTCTAACAGCCGTTAGTATGACCCAGTGCAGTTCTGTGTCTGTGTGGTGTTGAGTCAGGTAATGTTTTGTTAAGCATGTTGATTTTTTTTGTATCTTATAGTGCTACGATGTTCATTGATTCTTAACTCAATCTTACGTGTTGTCATGCCAATATACCTTTTTGCACACGGGCAGGTGATCATATAAACCACATTTTCTGTGTTGCAATTAGTAGGTTGTTTAAGTGTCCAAGGGCGGCCTGTCCCAATACCCACCTCTTTTTGTTGTTTTGAATAGGGGCACACAATCGGGGTTTCGGCTGTGTTTAACTTGTTAGAGGGGCAAGTATGTACCGGTCTATCTGGAGTGGGTGGAGAAGTGTGGCTCACTGGTTAGAGTAGGCAGACCTGGAAGCAGAGGTCAGCCCGGGACCAGGGTTCAATTCCCGCCTCGGCTGGGTCTTGAGTCCATAAATTGTCCATGGACTCGATAATTCTCGCTCCAGTGCATACTCAATTCATGGGTTCACACTCTGCGACTCTGGGCAATAGCTTGCTTAATCTCCACAATGGCCCCTCGCGGCGGGATGCCTGGCTTTCACCTTGTGGATTCCCTCCTGGGTTATCTCACAGGGGAATACCAGGACGGGTTCCCTAAGCAAGCGCTTAGAGACCGGTTGGTGATTTGCGCTATATAAATATCTGCACATTTACATTTACATTTATCTCTCAAGCTTGGGCTTCGTTTGAATGAGAACAGTGGTACCTCTCAATTAATACCCGCTTCCTTGAGTATTGTCCAGTTCTTGATAATTATCCGTTTCACTGTGTTGGATGCTGGAGTGAAAATATTGACACAGGCAATCCTATCCTCTGGCTCCTTTGTTTATGTTTCAAGTGAGGCTACTCTGTTATTATTACAGGCTCTTTTTTTAGCTTTTTTAATTATCCCAGGTGGATATCTATGTGCCCTCAGCCTGTCAGGTAGTCTGTCCGCTTGTCCTTCAAATGTTGGCCTGCCCATGAAGTTACATCTAATTCGTAAGAACTGCCGAAAGGGAAGATTATCCCTTAGTGATTTTGGATGATGACTGTCAAATCGTAATAGACCGTTTTTTTTTGGTTTGTCATGTACTTTGGTTTTGATTGTATCATCCTTTGTGGTGAACTTGAGGTCCAGGACGGTAACAGAGGTCCTATCCTGGGTATGGATGAACTGCAAGAACGGATCCCTGGTATTGATCCAGGTGCAGAATTGCACAGCTAGTGTTTCATCAAATTTGGCAAACCACTTAGGGTCTGCATTAATCAATGAAATGGGCCTATATGAGCCCAAGTTGTCGGCCAGTTTATCCTTTATTAAAAAAAAGCACAATCTTAGTTGTGTGCCACCTATCTGGAATAGTCCCTCCTGTCTGAATATTTTGCACCACGTAGAGAAGTCCACCCTCAGTATCTCTCCAAACGTCTTATAAAACTCAATCGGGAGCGCATCCTCTCCTGCAGCCTTGCCTGAAGATGGGGCCATTAGTGCAGCTTCAATTTCCAGACTTGAAATTTCTGTCTGTAAATCATATGCCTGCTCCTCCGCAAGAAAGGGTAAATGACACTGTTGATTATAATCCCGGCACTTGACCTGATCAAACTTCTGTGACTGGCTGTACAGCTTACTATAAAACCCAGAAAATTGTTCCAAAATAAGTTTAGATTTTGTGTATAGCTTACCATCCAATTCCTTAATGACCTGAATTTTACCCTTAGTTTGTTTTTCTGCAATTTGGTATGCTAGAACTCGGCCAACCCCCTTCTCCATATTCATATTGGAGCTGTCCATGTTTTACAAACCTAGCCGCTACCTGTTCTTTCAGTCTATGTCGCATTTCTAACTATTGGCAAAATATTTTGGTGTTCATCTGTAGCACCTTGAGTAATTTTGAGGGCGTGCTGTATCCTCAAGGTGGTGAACATTTGCCAGAGAGTATTTGCTTCTTCGGTAGCAGCTCTATTTTGTTTGATCATTTTTTGTAGGCTCTTGCCACGGACACACGCTTTCATAGTGTCCCATACTATTGTAGGGGAAGCCGATCCTCTATTACTCCCTAAGTAACCTTGATCTAGACTGTGCCGCATTAATGAATAACATTGTGAGGAAAAATAAAAAACAACACTAGATATCGCAAATGGATTTATCTGCTAAAATATAGCACCTGAAAGCAGATATTTGACAGCATTCTCAGCGCTCGGTTCTCAGCGTCAATTCTGTTGACTCCCCCAAGGGTATAAGAATAGCCCTGGGTTGTTCTCAGCTAGGTTAACAGAGTTACTTCGGAATTTGGATGAAGAGGCATTGTCCTATGTAGATGATATTTATCTGACGGATGATGATTTAATGGATCATTTGACCAGGGTGAACAACATAATTTTGAGGTTCACCTCTCCGGGCTACACATTCAACTTTAAAAAATTGAGAATATGTTATGTTATGTTATGTTAGCCGGATTTATACAGCGCACAGATGCCCCAGCAAAGGGGCGTCCCGGCGCTATAAAGGACAAAATACCGGACATAAGCAATACCGGAGACAGGAGCAGCACTAAGAATCCTGAGGGAAGAGAAAGGTTTTGACGGCCTTTCTAAAGGCCAAAAGTTCATCAGTTGTGCGGATATGAACAGGAAGAGAGTTCCAGAGCCTGGCAGCAAGCACTCGAGCGGCCACCGGCCCTAGCCCTTTTAAAGCATGGAACTGTGACCAAATGAAGTCCAGAGGACCTTAGGGAACGCGAGGGTACATAGGGCAGAATAAGATGCTCCAAATAGGCATAGAGACTTGAACTTAATCCTCTGAGCAACAGGGAGCCAGTGGAGTCTGCTGCTGTTTTTTTTGGCCGAACAAAATCTCGGTAAGCCAACCAAGGCCCTGGCGGCGGCGTTTTGAACGCGTTGAAGTCTAGAGAGTTCGGCCAGGTTAGCACCTAACAGAAGAGAGCTCGCATAATCCAACCGAGACAAAATCGTAGCTTGTACGATAAGCTGTCTGGTTGGGGCATCAAAAAATTTGAAGGTAGGTCTAAGCCTTCGAAGAATCCCGAAACACGTGGCAGCAGTTTTCTTTGTGTGGGGAACAAAGCTGAGTCTGGAATCCAACCAAATCCTGAGATTTTTGACATCAGTGGCAGGGAGAGGAGTTGGACCAAGCTCCGATGGCCACCAATGATCACCCCAAAGATGACTCTGCTTGCCAACAATGAGCACCTTGGTTTTTTTAGCGTTCAATTGCAGGCAATTATCTGTCATCCAACGGGCTACTGAACTAATTCCCTCACGGAACTTAGCAGCCTCGAGGTCGGAAGCCCCACTTAATGCATAACCAGCTGCGTGTCGTCAGCGTAGGACACCATAGTCAGGTTCCAACGTTTGGCGACAGCAGCCAGTGGCTGCACATATAGATTGAAAAGAGTGGGGCTGAGGGCCGACCCTTGCGGCACGCCCTGGGCAATAGGGTAAGGTTTAGATTGAAAGGGAGGAGTAACAACCCTAAACGAACGATCAGATAGAAATGATCGAAACCATTCAAGTGCCATGTTACCGACACCTGCCTCACCAAGACGCTGTAGTAAAATAGCATGGGAGACGGTGTCAAATGCGGCACTGAGATCAAGGAGCACCAGTGCCGCCGTTTGACCGGAGTCGACCAAGGTTCGCAAGTGATCGACCATAAAAAGCAACGCCGTCTCAGTGCTATGGCCGGGACGAAAGCCATTCTGTGAGGGATCTAAAATATCAGCACAATGAAGATGGTTAGATAAAATGGTGTTGACATGAGCCTCAGTCAGTTTAGCAACCCACGGAAGAAGAGATATGGGGCGGTAATTCTCCAATTTAGATGGATCCAGAGCAGGTTTTTTTAAGATAGGCATCACCTGGGCTTGTTTCCAACTAGCAGGGACAGAGCCAGACGTCAAAGATAAGTTGACAAGATCGCGTAGGGGAGGGAAACAAAGTGACGCAGATTCTATAAATTGAGCAGGTCGAAGAGGGTCCCTTGGTGAACCATTTGTGCTTTCCAATTTTCTTGAGACCAACGAGATCTTGCACGCCACCCAGTCGGGTTTTCGTCCCCATCTCAGCACAGAGACTGCGCTCCTTGAGGTCTCAGAAACCATTAAAGGGGTTCTGGACTCTGGGGGCAAAGCCATGCTGGTGATGTTGGACTTGTCGGCGGCGTTCGACACCGTCCCCCATGATGGCCTTCTCGCAAGACTCTTTGAGATAGGTCTGCGGGGGACGGTGCTCGGCTGGTTTTCCTCCTTTCTAGCCGGCCGCCGGCAAACGGTCTGGGCCTCGCCAGATTCCGCCGTGATGCCGCCTCTGGGAGTCGGGGTCCCACAGGGCTCTATCTTGAGCCCGACCCTATTCAACATCTTCATGACCCCGTTGGCGGCATTGGCGGAGTCGTATGGGGCCCAGATCGTATCCTACGCCGACGACACCCAGCTCCTCTTCTCGTGTAAGAGAGGAGGAGACTTTGATGGGGAGAGTATCCGGGATTGCCTTGGGGCTGTTTTCCAATGGTTCCAACTGAACAGCCTCAAGTGCAATTCCGATAAGTCTGAGGTACTCTTCTTTGGGTGCGACACAGAGCCAGACTGGCAGGCCTGGTGGCCGATTAATATGTTTCCTCCGTCTTGCTCCTCCCAAGTCGCCAAGAATCTGAGGGTCAAGATGGATAAGGGGCTAACATTGAAATCCCAGATCCTCGGGGTGTCGGGCACCTGCTTCGGCATCCTTAGGATGCTGCGGAGGTTCCTTCCCCTCCTGTCTGAGGAGCATAGGAAACTGACAGTGCAGGCTCTGATCGGGTCCAGGTTGGATTATTCTAACATTCTTTACCTGGGCCTGCCAGAGTATTTGCTGCAGCGGCTCCAAGTGGTGCAGAACGCTGCTGCGAGAGCAATCTTTGGATTAAATAGACGGGCCAGTGCATCGGGCCTGTTGGAAACCTTGCATTGGCTCCCTATCCGGAAACGGATCGCCTTCAAGGCTCTGACTACAAAGCTCTCCACGCGGTGGGAGCAAAGTATCTTCAAAAGAGACTGGTCTTCTATCAGCCGACCCGGTCTTTGAGGTCGGAATCCCTGTTTTTGGCGGTTGTTCCGCGTGTGAAGAGAGCTCGCCTGGGAGGCCGCTCTTTTGGACTACTGGCGCCACAGTTGTGGAACTCTCTGCCGTTCACTCTGCGGGAAGCTACCAGCCTACTAGCTTTTAGAAAAGGCCTTAAAACCTGGCTGTTTACCCAGTAGCCTGTTTTTCCTGCATGTATTTGTCTGGCATTCTGTCCTTTTTTTAACGGTGTTATGTTATTGTGTTGCAGCCCTCCTTTTCCAAAAAAGCGCCGGGACACTCTTTTTGAGTAGCCGTGCGCTATATAAAAGAATAAATAACATAACATAACATAACCAGATTTAACTTTCACCACGATTTTATCAAACTCCTCCATCGAAAGCTCTGGGAGAGAGCACAGAGACATAGTTGTCATAGGGCGAGGTTCCAACTTCTGCGAAGAGGCGGAAAAATCGGGGAAGGAACGGTATATGGCCTCCACCTTTCCCACAAAAAAGGCGGCCAGGTCCTCACAGTGCGAAGCAGAGAAAATCTCAGCAAGTGAGGCTCTGCTAGCTGTGAGATCCTTAAGCACCTTGAAAATTAGTTTGGTGGGATTCGTACTGATATTAAATTCGCGAGAAAAATAAGCAGCCCGAGTTTTACAAACCGCTCTATGATATAACTTAGTCCTGGCGCGATACTACGATTTCCTATCGAGCAGATATGACTTACGCCAGGCTCTTTCGGCTTGTTTACAAGATTTCCTTAGAAGCCGAAGCGCGTCATCATACCAGGGACTAGACTCAACGCGGCGGCATTTACTCTCAGCAATTGGGATCAGGCAGTCCAAGGCTCCAGTCAGCCAATTGCAGAAGAGATTATATCCCGACTCCACGTCAGGGAAAGGGCCCAGAGGATGTTGACCAAGAAGCAGATGAAAATCAGCTAATTTCAATTTACTCCATGGGCGTCTCAATGACACGGGCACCATTACTCTGTGAGGAGAGTCCTTGATTGTAAGGTGCATCTCTATAAGGTGGTGATCAGTCCAGGCCATAGGCTTGGGGGGCAGCACTTTAGCCGACGTTAGATTGGAAAAAATGGGATCCAGGATATGTCCACCTTCATGAGTGCAATGGCTAACCAACTGATGTAGTTGGAGAGCTTCCAGGTATGCAAGGGTACTACTAGCGGCAGGAGAAAGGGGAGAATCAATATGGAGATTTAGGTCACCGATAATGCTGAAATTGGCAGCCCTTAAGGCCAGTGAACTAACAACTTCAGGAAGAGCTGACCTGAAAGCAGCATCTGGGCCCGGAGGCCGATAGATAAGTAGCCCAGAAAAAGTTAAATGAGGACTGACCGAGATACAAAAATGAACACTTTCACATCCAGCTATGTCCAGAGGCTTCCAGATGCATGAGTAGCAGGATTTAATAACGGCCGCAATGCCACCTCCTCTCAAGTTACGATTATGAGTAAAAATCGCATACTCAGGGGGAAGAGCCAAGTTAATTGCGGCTGAAGCATCCTCATGTAGCCATGTCTCCGACATAAACAAGATGTCAGGGGCAGCATCCGTAAGTAAGTTGTGTACATCCATGTGGTGTCTAACCAGCGACCTCTCATTAATATGGCAGATCTTGAGGTTGAAAGGGGCCTGTGATTTAACTGGCGGTGGTACAATACGATCTAGGCACCCCAAGGGGGCTTTCCTGTATGCAAAGATAGAAACAGGAGATAGGAGTTTAAAGGTGCAGTCTGGGCAATGGAAAGGACCGGAGAGAGGGTGTAACGAAGTGTACCTGCACAGCATAGAATTCCGGAGACTGAGCAAAGCAGTCCTAGAATACCTTAATGTTGAAGGGTTCTGTGACATCATGGACAGTGGAAAGAGCTACAGAGCCCTGCTTAGCCCTGACTCAGCGCGGACGAGCGCAGACGGGCAGGACTCTGGCACGACTTAGGCACAGGGAGGGCGCCTCCGCTGTGCGTCACCGCTGCGTGCTTGATGGGCTGGCTTAAATAGGGTGTCCGCGTATAGGCAGCAACACTAGGACACTCAAGATGGCGCCCAAACAGTGTCAACACCAGTCCCACACTCAATATGGCGGCTAATGCACTCCCAACTTCCCAACCCCAGGACAGGACCCGCTAAGCAGCGGTGCGAAAACGATTATAGTGCAGGTAAGAGGGCAACTCCCAGAATAAAACCAGGGGAGAAGAAATAAAAACAACACAAATACAAAAACGGGCAACGTTTAAAAATATTTAAATCACCTTAATGTCCTATTTTGGGGATATGAGCTTTCAAGTAAAGGGAAAAGCCTGGCAGCTAACTTTTGCTCCAACCTCCTAAATTGTTGAAAAACTTACAATCCATATTGGGATTCTCAAATTTTGGCAGAACTTACATTTTAGATTACCGCGAAAAAGTGAAACCTTTCTACGACTTAATAAGAACTGATTTTTCAGTTAGGCATTGGACACAGGAACACACAGATATCCTTTGTTCCCTACAAGCTGACATAATAGCTTCCAAAGACCTAAACACACGGGTAAACACCACAAATTTGGTGATCTGTGTTATAGCGGGTCAATTCAGATACACATACCTAACCTTCAATGAAGGTGAGACAGTACCTATAGCATATAAATCACACTTGTACACAAATGTGGAAATGCGTTTTACTTCCACAGAAAAAAAGTCTGACAGCAGTACAAACTGCTGTAGTGAGAGAAAGAGCACTGGTTCAGGGGAAACTAATAATTGTCGTGACTCCAGTACCTGCCTTAGAGGCTATCACAAAGGCAAGCATTCCAAATGCTAAAACTTTACATCCAAGATGGATACAAATGGGCTAATTCTCTCACTGCAACAGCTGTACATTACAAATTTGACTCAAGCAGTCCTGCAATACAAGCAAAAATATCCTCTCCCAAATGAAATAATGCCTCTAGATCAGTATGAATATATTATTTACACTGACTGATCTGCTCAGCCAACCATAGGAAGTAAACAACAATACAGCGCCACATGTGCGATTGTGAAGGGTCGTATGCAGGAAGGTAAGTTCCATCCTACCTGTACGAAGACACAGTCTCTAGGAGATTGCACAGCACAGCTGGCATTATTAAAAGCCCTGTTACTGACACTAATAAATATAGATCGAGAATTCCCCACACTGATTGTGTGTGATTCATTTTACTGTGTCCAGTCATACAATGAATATCTTCACTACTGGGGTCAGAATGGGTTTAAAGACTCAAAAGGCTGCACAATCAAGCATAAATTGCTATGGGAACAGGTAGCTGAGTTGAAAAACAAACAACCAAGAGCCCACATGATACACACGCAGAGTCATCAACGTGATGGCGTTTACGTTGAAGGGAATTCATTGGCTGATGAAGCCGCTAAAGGGGCAGCGCGAACTGGTGCAGTAGCTGCAATCACTCGTTCTAGAACAAAAATAGAAGGAGACATAATGGTATCTGTCATTGCTTCACACAAAAACAGCTCAGCTGTACCAAAGACATCTCTACTCAAGTACTCCAACAAGTTAGATGCAAATAACATTCTGTTTGCTCAAATTCCAGGAGTTGGGGATAGAGTAATACCAAACATGGATAGCAGATTAGGTTTAATTCTAGCTGCACACGAGGGTCTGGGTTCTGCACATGCAGGAGTTACTGCAACAGTTTCTTTATTGAAGCAATGCTATTGGTGGCTAGGATTAACTAAACAGGCAAAGAATGTTGTCTTAAAGTGCGACATCTGTCAGCAAATGAAGGGTTCCACCTTAGCAAGTCCAGCGCAGACACCACTATTGATATCAGACAGACCACTTGCTTGTGTCTATTTGGACCACTGTGGCCCTCTACAACCAAATGGGGCTTACAAGTATAACTTGGTGGCAGTGGGCTCATGCTCTAGATTTCTGTGGGTTTGGCCTCAGCGCTCGGCTGATGCCAGAACTCTTATAAAAGATTTGCGAGTCTTTATAGGGACATCGGCAGTTGGCACATTACATTCTGACCATACCCCGCATTTAGCTCTAGGGCTTACAAGAAAGCCATGAGAAATTTGGGTGTGGCACTGCGATAATCCTCTCCTTACCATCCCGAGGGAAATTCGGTAGTGGAGAGGAAGAACCGGGACTTAAAGCAATCTTTAACAGCGTGGGTATTAGGTTCGGGTGGTAGTTGGGTCAATCACTTATATGGGGTCCAGAGGGCTCTCCAAAATATGCCAAGAAGTTCCCTAGGATTTGGCATTCCTTATGAAGTCCTATTTGATACAAGAATGTGGGTACCTGATCTCAATTATGAAAGCACGGTGGCGGATGAAAAACCATTTGACATCAATTAAAGTTTAGCTGTTTTACAGCATCTCAATGAATTCTGGGCACAACAAAGCAACGTGCACGTAAAATGCACCGCCACTGGGGAAGTCAAATAAGTCACAGCAAGACCTGCCTGGATCCCAAGAGTCGGGGATCTGGTCAGAGAAAAGATTGTGGACAAGAAAGAATTTGGGCCATCATACAGAAAGCCTGTACCTGTCCCTGCTGTCGAAGGAACAAGAACAGTACTTCTTCCACCCCTTGCTGGCAAAAAAGAAAAGAGATTTGTCTCCATCGATCTGATCAAACCACACTATGTGGCCGATACTGAATAGTAGGCCTCGTGGGCAGCCGACGCTCTCCTTCTGCTACCATACAGGAAGTTCAGACAGAAAGACTCATAACATTTGAAGAGTCACCAATACAAAGTAATGGACTTACAAACAATGAAATGGAACTTGTTCCTGTTGAAACAGAGCATCAAAAAACACTTGAAAGACAATTATTAATTTGGCCTACCACCGATATTTACATCAATATGCCTCTACAAGAAACTTCTGCCAGTTCAACAAAACATGCTGAGCTACTGAAGATAGAGCGAACTGCATCTGACTACTTCATCGACTTTGATAACTTCTCTCTTGATCCCAGTGAACCTGAATCAACGCCAGCTCCAGTTTTCCATAAACAACAACTTCAAGAATTCTACATTTTTTCTGAAAAAGACTTACCTAGTCTCACCATGGCTACAGCTCTGGATAATAACTGGAATACTGTTTTTTCTATTCTGGATTGGCCTAGTGACTGTCTTTTGCTTACTCATGAATGGATACTATCTCCCAGAACGCTCTGCAGTATCAAATGTGAACTTGGTCCTGAAACCTCATACGTCATCTCATCGTGAACAAAGAGACCGGTCCTTCATGAACATTTCAGCTGTTCCAATTCCTGTTGGTATAGTTTGGGACAGAGTTTCATATGATGTATTTGGTCCTACAGAACATTTGAAAATACGTTATGCATTTAACATTTCTTTAAATTATATCATTACCTCCAGCACATTTCTGACGATTGGGATTTTGAAACTGTAAATAATATGTTGTCTGATTTAGAACAATCCGTTTCATTTTCAAGCATTGAAATGTTAGAGGACACATCTAGTTACGACACAATGTGCTGTTACCAACATTATGGTCATCATTTTTTATATAAATCCACTATCCCACGTAATGTTTTTACATACCACCAATGGGAACATTGCCCAACACCATCGAAAGGTAGGTTCAGAACGTTCGCACAGACGTTTTCTTATTTTTCAGGGTTTAACACTTCTGACCTGACCTCATATTTACTATAATGTTGCACCTACATCTGCACAGAAAAATATGCTAAGAAACACCAAACATATCTACTCTGCATCCTTTAAACAAACCGTCTGAACAGGGTTTTGACTTTTGGAAGGACACTATAGACATAAAATCAGTCTGGGGTTCAAAGGAATGGCAAGTTCAGGGAACAGAAGCACTATTTTGAGCTTGCCTCATTCCACAGCAGATCATCTTTCTGAATGATACTGTGCAACAGACTTCCTGTCTTGGACTAGCCAAGAACAAGGATTTGAACACATCTCAGATTCTCTCACCATCACACTTTGTGGGGTGGCAAAACTTTACAACACATGGTGAGCATACTGCAGATGACATCAAATATTCAGATGAATACAATTCATCAGACCCCGATTGGAAGGTATGGTTAGTTTGGCCCACAGACACAGTCAGTCAGTCAAATTACTTTATTCGATAACTTAATATCATAAAAGACATTTGTACAATCATGAGCAAAAACAGTTAATTACATAGTTAAAAATCTTGATATTTAAAAAGTTTATGTATAAAAACCTTTTTAAAAAGAGACTACCATAAAATTATGCTTTCCCAGTGCAGGAACATTTTAAAATGCAAAAGATATGCTATTCAGGGCCACTTAGGGCCGGCAGTGAGGTATTTGTCTTTTTCCTGATACGGATAGCAGCAACCAGGAAGTTAGCAACATGAAACTTTATTCGTGGTGTATTAAGTTGCTGTAGATACACAAGTGCTGGCCTAACCTGTGTGAATCCCGCCTCCCTCAAAATTGGGAACAAAAACTTCCTTCTACAATCATTATAACGGTCAGAAAACATAAAGAAGTGAAGGGTATCCTGTGTTGAAAAGTTGTCACAATTACAGGGGTCAGCACGTTCCGGAGTACACCATGTTCGGAAAAAACCCAAAGAAAAATGTATCAGGTTAAGCTGAAATCTAATTAAAAGGTACCAATGATATGGGATGTTCACTATAGTCAGATATGGCTCAGGGCCCGGGCAGCTAACCAGGACATAGTTAGCTCTTGCTACTGGTTTCATCAGTTCAGTCTCCTCTCGCTCTAATGATAACATGACCAATAGGGCATTTCTTGTCAGTGCAATGTCCTTTTTTGTTATAGTTTCTGGTGAGGAGAAAAGGACCACGCGCCCTATTTTTTGGAAACCAGATTTTATATAAGCCAGCCATGGGATTTTGTTAGCATTATCCAGTGTTAAGCAATTTTTCAATATAGTATGGTTTAGGGAGATTTCTTCATTCAACCAGATCTTTAGCCAATATATAAAAGGAGCAATTTTGATTTGATAAGAAACAAATCCAACCCCTACTTCAGTATGAGTGGAAAAGGTGGGGGTGGACTGGGGAACAGAGAGGACTCCTCTCAGAAATTTGTTCTCTATTAACTGAATTTTGTCATGGTTGGTGTAACCCCATATTTGACAACCATACATTGCAACGGCCAGGCATTTGGCTTTGTGTACCTTTAGAAGAGCTTCTGCTGGTCTAGCCCCCAACTTTTTAGTGAACCCCATAAGTCCTGAGACGGTCCTTGCAAACGCCACACTACGACTGTTGTTTTGTGGGCGCCAAGTTCCTTTTTCGTCAAAGACGACCCCCAGATAAGGGAATGTGGGTACCCTGCAGACCACTTCTCCACTACAGAAAAAAAATCTTAAATTTGGTTTTCAACTTTACCCTCCCTGCGATCAGAACCTGGGATTTTTTTGGATTTATTTTTAAGTCCAGGTTCTCCATGAAATTTCCAAAGGTATCCAACAGCTTTTGTAGGCCTACCCCAGTGCGTGCCAGGAGGACGGCATCATCCGCGTAGAGGAGGACTGGTATAACCAGTTCCCCTATACGTGGCGTGTCCAAGGAAACTCCCCCAATTGTGACTCAAGGGCATTTATATATAGTGTGAACAGCAGGGGTGCCAGAATACACCCCTGTCTGACCCCCCTTTCTGACCTAAAGTGTCTGGTGCTTCGCCCCTCAGTATTGACTCTGATTTTAGCCGAAAGGTCCGAGTGCAAGTCTGCTAAAAAGTGTACGAGAGGTGCATCAATTCCCATATCTAAGAGTATATTCCAAAGATTTGACCTATTTACGAGGTCAAAAGCAGAGGAGAGGTCCATAAGCCCCATGTATAATGACCCCTCCTTGGCCACCGTATACTTACTAATTAAAAGATGCAGGTTTAGACACTGGTCAATGGTACTCCGTTTTGATCTAAAACCATATTGGGCGTTAGGCAATACCCCTCTCTCATCCAACCACTCACTCAGTCTATGCAGGACCACTCTACCTAGTATTTTTACTGAAGAATCAATTAAAGAAATAGGTCTATAACAAGAAGGATCCTGCCTAGCACCTTTTTTGAACACCGGGATAATGATTGATGTGGCCCATGATGCTGGAAGACTATTGGCCCGATCGTGTTGAAAACATTAGTTAAGATCTTTGACCAGATATTTGGGGCAGCTCTGAACAGATCCGCAGGGACCCCATCGGGTCAGGGAGCCTTGTTTTTTGACATTTCCCCTATAGCCCTTTCAACTTCAGAAACCTCAAATGTCAAAGGGGGCAGGACGTTATCAGGCAAATTGGGTAAAGCACATTGGCCCTTTGCAGGGAGGCTGTATATCTTTTCAAAGTGGGCTATCCAGACCTCATCCGCGATGTTACCGTCCAAAGGGGAATTATCATCGTTTGTAAACAGTGGCTGACTTACAGTTGCCCAGAATTTCCCACTGTCTTTCAGTACTTCAGTAGACAAGAGTTTTATCCAAGCTTCATCCCGCAGTTCCCGTTTTCTTTCAGTTAGTGCTTGTTTGTAAGCTCGTCTACGAGTGGCTATAAGCCCCCTATCCCTGGGAATGGCCTTCAAGGCCTTCAGAAGGGCAGCATGGGACTGTGAACATCTTTTGTTAAACCATCTTTTACCGGTCTGGGATTTCTGTTTCCCTTTAATAAGTAGACTTTGATTTACTTGTACACAGACACTATTAAAAGCATTAATAATGTCAGGGCCTTGAGCCTCAGCATCTAAACAGGTATTAATCTCTACCTCTACTGTGGATAGGATCTCTGATAAAAAGGTCTCTGGGACCACTTTTGCCCATTTCAATTTTCTCCCCTGATCCGTTAGGGAGACCTCTCTCACCACCTTTTGTGATGTGGGCCTAAAGAATAATGGGTCCCCCGGAATCAGTTCGAGTATCACCGGGTTGTGGTCACTAAAAGTAGAAACCTCTGTTAAATATCTTAAAACTTGAGATAGCATAAAAGAGGTTAAAAATACATAATCAATGATTGTATCTTTGTCTTTCCCCTTAAATGTCGGGATCCTATTTTCAGGCTCCCCACAACCCGACTCATAGAGGTTCCAGTTTGCCAAAAAAAGTTCCAGTTCCTCCCCCTGTTTCGAATGTTCAAAATGAGATGGTGCAGAGAACGGTGGGCCCTCATAGGCCTTACCCCCACACAGATTGTCATAGGGATGAATATTTAGGTCCCCCATCAGAAGAATATTAAAAGAATTTGACCTCAGACTATAAGTTAAGAGAAACTGTTCTAGCAAATCTAGATTGTTGTCTGATTCCATAGAGTTATAGAAATTAATAAATAATACTTTACTTGTGTCGGACACTGAAAGTTCCACTACTAGACAGTTATGGCATCCTGCTTCGAGCTGCATGAGAGAGCCCTTTATCTCTAAGGAGAACAAACTAATCAGCCCTCCCTTCACTCTCCCTGCAGCGCTTTGTCTAGCTGGAATATAGAAATGACAATAACCATCCATAGAAAAGCAGTTTTGAGCATCCCATGTCTCTTGAAGGGATATTATGTCAAATATTTTTTAAAACCCCTTCCATAGTATATCACCCATTTTGGCCCTTATACCGGCTACATTCCAGCTCATAATTCTGCAGGATGAGGCTGGGGTCCCTTCTACAGGTGCCTGATCCTGAGGGTTACTTAGTCAATCGTTCCTGTCCATTCCTGAGAGTGCAGAGAAGCGATTGGCCAGTGTACACCCCAGGACATTAGAGATCTCTATGTTTGTGCTTACATCCCTGAGTGGGTTCCCGCCCTCTATCGTGGGCTGAGAGCCTCTATGTGCATGTATTAGGGATACTGGTGCTCTGTCCGGTGGTCGTACCACTAGGGCAGAGGGGTACCATACCCTATTTTGAGGGGGTGGATAAAAGTAGCCCAGGGGAAGGGGCCTAATGCCCAAGTTTAACAAATCAGAACCGTCCCAAAAGAGGCGTTGTGCCATGTGACAAGATTTAAAATTAATCACCACACAATCCCCCTCACGCGTTTTTCTTCTGAGACCAACCCATCCTACTCTTCTGACCATATTTATGTTGGTGACCATGTCCATGTCCCCGCTACAGTAGTTTTTGCACCAGGTTTTGGTTTTCTCCATTAAGTCTTGGGTACTTTCACTCCCATTATTTTTCAGTGGGGGGACCCCTGTTAGCACAGCCACTAAGGGAGCAGCTTGTGGCGGTAGGTGTATATTAAAGTGGCATGGCAGCTCAACTGGGTCTTTAGTAAAATGTTGTGAGCCTCCCAGGGTGGAACTCCGCGAATTTTCTGCTATACTACCACTAGAGAGGTGAGACCTAGTAACCCCCTCAGGAACCGGCCCGACTACCACACTGTTTACTACAGGTACATGTGCAATCTGGTGTTGTTCCCTTAGAGTGGCTTTATTTTTATTCACACTTTGCAATTGATTCCCTGAGTCTAGCGTCGGTGGAAATGGTGTTCTGTTTAAGAGCTCAAGGTATTCTTGGACAAAGGTGTCTAGGGCATTGCATCTCTTTAACAGGCCCGCAACACACGTGATTAAAACATCAACAATGTCTTTGGCAATTCTAGTCAGTGCCGGCTCGAGATGCAGGTTAATGAGCCCTTCAATTTTGTTACTAAGTCTATTAACCAGTTCATCTACCATAGCCTCCGGTGTTTTATCAATGTGCTTAGTCTTTTTAGTGCACTTCTTCGTTTGCTTATCCCCCTTGCCCAGTTCGGGTGGTGGGGTCTGTATATTCTCATGAGATGATGGGGAAGGCTGACTGCCTTCGGTTGAGCCTGCTATATCCAGCAATACATTGCTTGGATCTGGGTGGGGTTCAGATTGTGTAACGAGTTGAGCGACTACAGACTCTTGTGTGACCCCCTCCTGGTAGTGGCCAGCCTCCTCGGTTTCTATCAAAGTTATTCCAAGTTCTTTTTCTGCGTTTGCGATTTTCTTTGTAATCACTCTCTTTTTTTATTTTTTATTTATTTATTAAATTTTCACAACAGCATAGATAATTGAACGAGCTTGACAAAGCATCTATACATAAAACTAAAAAAAAGAAAGTTAACATAATTGAATAAGAAAAGTTAGTCTTCTAAGACTGAATCCAATTGCTAATAGGGGCCCAGATATTTAAGCCTAGAGCTTTCTTTTTCCTCCCTTTTAGCCGATACACAGCTTGCTCTAGCTGATAAATATTCAACAATTTTGATTGCCATTGTATAAATGAAGGAGAATCAGAATCAAGCCAATGGGAAGTGATACAGTATCGAAAAATGGACATAGATATAAATAAAAAGCCTTCTTCAGCAATTGTCCACAATTTAACAGGATTTGATTGAACACCACAAATAACAAATTCAGCAGAAAGAATAACGGATGAATTCATAATATTATTCAGAAACATTTGGATTTCGGAAATAAATTGAGTTAAATTTGGACAGAAAAAAAACATATGTGCAGCATTTGCACCAAGAAGATTACATCGACTACATTTATCACCCCTATTAGCTTTCCATTTCATCAATTTAGCTGGAGTGTAATATAAATCAAAAATGCTCATAAAGAATTGGCTTTTAAAGGATCCATTAATTAGAACTAAATCAGATAAATATAAAGCATCAGATAAGTTAATAGACTCTATATCCAAATCCTTTTGCCATTTTAGATTGAACGAATCAAGATTGTCTTCCATCCGGGTCAGCATAGTCTGGTACATTATGCCAATTCTATTTTGTTTCTTACAACATTCAAGTATGTCAACTTTCCTAATTTTATTAGTATATAATAAATTCTTGGTAAGTAGAAAACTACGTATTTGCAAGTACTTAAAAAAGTCTTTTTGAGGTACATTATAGTTTTGTTGTATATACAAAAATGAAACAAATCGTCCTTCTTGATAAAGATCGCCTAAATTAAACATATTAAGTCTTTGCCATTGCTGAAGAATCTGGTCTGAAAATATTGGTGGCAGAATCGGATTATTATATAATGGTGTATAATAGGTAATGTTATTGAAGCAAAATCTTTTCTTACATTGTCTCCATACCTGATAGATGGTCAATATAACTTTAAATCTTGTTTTTTTGTAGTAGCTTGGTTCTGAAAAACGTACAAGACATTGACGTGCTTGCGCACCTAAGATCATTTCATAAATAGTTGGGTAAGTAAAGTCCTTAGGTGGTAATTCTTGAAAAATTAGGACTCTCATAAATTTAAGTGATATCGCCAAATAGTATAACCGGAAATCTGGTAGTCCCCAACCTCCTCTATAAGTAGGTAGTGAACACCACTTAAAAGATCGCCTAGCTCTCTTATATCCCCAGAAAAATCTTGAAAATATTCTATCTATTTTTGTAAATAAAGTAGAGGGAAATAATAAAGGTATGGTACGAAAAAAATAAAGAAATTTGGGGAAAAAGAGCATCTTAATTACATTAGTACGACCATAGAGGGAGAGATGGAGATTGTTTAACCTTTCAAGAGATCTAGTAGTTGAGATGAGTAGAGGGTCGAGATTAAGATTAACAATGTCCTCGACCTTAGCAGAAAGTGTAAGGCCGTTTTAGCATATGTCAAGTCAGTTGGTAGACTAGCATTAGAGTGAATTATTTGTGTTTTGGCTATATTTAATTTATATCCAGAATATAAACTAAATTCTCGAGCTGCCTCTATAATTTTAGGAAATGCTAGATTGATATCTGAAGTAGCAATCGCGACGTCATCTGCATATGTGAAGATTTTATACTCTACTTGATGAATTATAACCGGTGGGATATTTTCCTGATGTATTAGTTTTTGCAAATAAGACTCAATATAAAGTGCAAATAAAAGAGGTGAACATGGGCACCCTTGCCTGGTCCCCCTTGTTATTGATAATATAGTAGATGTCTCAGAAGCTATACGAATTACAGCCTTAGGTTGTTTATATAAGGCTTTAAGAGCACATACAAATTCAACCGGAAACTTTTTCCAAATCAATACTTGCCAAAGGAACCCCCAATCAACCCTATCGAATGCTTTCTCAGCATCAAGTAGGACAATTCCGACTGGGGATCCCGTGGCCTGCGTCCAATCTAACAAAGTAATGATCCTTCTAACATGATCAGTTGTATCTCTCTTTTTAATGAATCCATGTTGCGACTCAGCCACTAAATTTGGCATTAAATCATTTAATCTATTAGCTAATATTTTAGAGAAGATTTTACTGTCTGATGTTATTAAGGATATAGGTCTGTATGATCCAAGATCCATAGGATCCTTCCCTTTTTTTTTAAATACGACAATAGTGGCTAATGACCATGATGGAGGCGGCCGACCATTGAATGCTTCTTGAAATATTTTCAATAACTCTGGTTGTAGCATGTTACGGAATGTTCGATAAAATTCTAGAGGAATGTTATCTGGTCCGACCGCTTTACCAGATGCCAGACCTAGAATAGCCCCTTCTATCTCTTCCCAAGTAACTGAAGCGATTAGTGTATTTTTTGAACTTCCGTAAGAGAGGAAAGATGTTCAATATTCGGAAAATAATTGAAAGCATCTTCACAAACACTAGTACCGTCATTTGATCGATTGTACAGACATTGATAAAAATTTCGAAATGCTTCCAAGACACCAGACTTGGAATCCTGAATAACCCCTTCCATATCCAATATTTGAGCTATATCTGTAGCGGTTGCTTTCTGTCTCAGTCTTTGGGCTAATATTCTGCCAGTTTGTTCACTTAATTCATAACATTCTTTTTTAAATAGTTTGTACTTCTCAGCTACCTGATTGGCTAAGAAAGAGTAAACAGTCGACCGTGCAGTGGCCAGCGATTTTTGAGCTTCTTGTATCGCTGAGCCCAGCCTAACACAAGAGGCTAGTTTGATTTCTGCTTGCCTTATTCGATCCAGACTCTCTCTAAATGCAGCTAGTTTTTTTTTTTACGGAGATTCGAATAACTCAGGGTCTCACCCCTTATTATTGATTTAAAAGTATCCCATACCGTTTGTACAGAGGCAGTATTATTATTATTCAAGAAAAATTCCCTGATTACCAGGGCCATATGAGCTAGATAATCTTGATCTAGCAATAAATTTCTCTGAAATGTCCACAGTCTTTTTTGTAAATAGACTGAATGAGAAAGTGACAAATCTAAAACAATAGGATTGTGATCAGAAATGACTTGGGGTAAGACTTCAATACTGCTATTACTGACAAGTTGAGTAGAAATAAAAAAATAATCCAAGCGAACAAATTTTTGGTGTGGAGCCGAGAAGTAAGTAAAACCTGATTCTAAAGGTCTAAATTTGTTCCAGACATCTATCAATCCGTTACTTAACGTTAATTCTCTAAGAGCTTTAAACGTTTGAGGTTTCCGATCTCTATATTTCCTGAAATTCCTAATATTACAATCAGCATGTATATTAATGTTGAAATCGCCACAAAGGATTAAAGGATGATCCCAAACTGCTAGTTCAGAATTAATTGTATTAAATACCTCCTTATCATCTAAGTTCGGGCCGTATAGAGAGCAGATAGTATGTATCTATGTATGTATTTATTTCTTGTAAAGCGCATCTGTCACCCCAAGGGTATCCTGGCGCTGAGACCTCATTAAACCATCGGAAGAATGTTTACATTGCCCTTGGGAACAGATAGGTCGTAAGGTCCCTTTTAAAGGGGAGCAGATCTTGATGACCCCTCAGCGCTATAGGGAAGGAGTTCCATAGTGAGGCGGCCGCATAGCTAAAAGCGCGGCCACCTATCCTTACTCTAGTGATCCTTGGAATCCGCACCAGAAATGCCGATGAGGATCTCAGAGGCCGGGCAGCTTGATACCATGAAAACAGGCCCTGGAGTGGAATTGGTCCAAGTCCATGCAGCGCCTTAAATACAAGACATGCTGCCTTGAACACGATCCTCTGTTGTATCGGCAACCAGTGGAGATCAGCTAGGGCTGCGGAGGAGGAAGCAGAGCGTGGACGCGATAAAGCTAGTTTCGCCGCCATGTTCTGGATCCTCTGCAACTTAAGGGTCAGTTTTTTAGGAGCTCCTAGAAGCAGTGCATTGCAGTAGTCTAATCTACTGAGTATAATACTGCGCACCACCTCTGCTCTAAAACCTTGGGGGAGTATTGGCAGGATTTTGCGTAAGGTACGAAGCAGGCCCATGCAAGTCGCTGCGCTCTTATTTACTGAACCATCCAGCTCTAGATCTGGTTCAAATACCACTCCTAAATTACGAGCCGATTTAGCTCCTACCACAGAGCCAGGAATAGAAGGTGGCCAGAAATCATCAGGCAGCGCACGAGGGAGGCGATCAGGAGAGCAATGGAGAACCTCTGTTTTAGACCCGTTGAACTGAAGTGAGTTAGTTCGCAGCCATTCGGCTGTAGCCGACATACAACGATGAAAGGTGTCTTTCGAAACCGACTCACTACCCTCAAATGAAAAAATCAGTTGAGTGTCATCGGCATAATTGATGACTGATATGCCGAATGACTTAATCAGTACTATGAGGGGTCGAAGATATAAATTAAACAGGATCGGGCTGATCGCCGACCCTTGAGGAACTCCCTGATTCACCTGTCGAGTGGCTGATCGAAAAGGTGGTAAAGCCACCGCTTGCTGTCTGTCACTGAGATAAGACGTTAACCAACCTAAAGCTAGATTGGTTACTCCCGCGCTATGGAGACGCTTCAGGAGAACCGCATGGTCAACCGTGTCGAACGCGGCCGACATGTCCAGCAGCACCAGAAAAACTGACCTGCCCTTGTCGACACGCGTTCGTAGCTCATCCAACACGGTAACCAATGCGGTCTCAGTACCATGTACCGGCCTAAAGCCATACTGAGCTGTATCCAGGCAAGAGTTTAATTCCAGATAGTTGGACAAGGTTTTTGTGACCCATCTCTCAAGGACCTTTATTACAAAAGGTAAGAGCGAGATGGGTCTATAGTTGGCTGGACATGATGGATCTAAAGAAGCCTTCTTTAATAGTGGAGTTACTATTGCCACTTTCCAACTAGCTGGAACTGTCGCCGTCATCAGTGACTGGCAGCAGATGGAATAGAGTGGGGGGAACAGCTCATCCTGAAATGCCTTCCAGATCTTATGAGGCATTGGATCCAATGGTGAGCCTGAAGACACTCCATTGGCCAGTGCATCAAATTCCTCCGATGTAGGAATGGGAAAACAAGGTAAGCAAAAAGTATCTACCCTGTTATTATCCCGAAGCGACACCGAGTAACGGAGAGACTCCAGTGAGGGAGGTAACGGTGACACCAGCTGTCCAGGCACTGAGAGTCCATTCAAGATGGTCCTTATTTTCTCCTCAAATGCAGCGGCCAGAGAATCACACAGCTCCTGAGAGGCCGGGATAGCAGAAGCTGTACAGGATGGATTAGATAAGTTATTGACCAGCTTGAATAGGGTTTGCGATTTATTTGTGGCCTTATCCAAGGTGTCTTCTAAGAACTTAGCCTTAGCGCTTCTCAGCTGAGTCTTATATGCTTGTAAGGCCACTCTGTACGCTACCCTATCCAACTCCTTGTATCCTCTCCTCCAAGTACGCTCAGCCTGTTTGCAGCGGATCTTATGCTGTCTCAGATCGTCATTAAACCAGGCATTAGTCACTCTGGGTCTCTCCCTCACCCTCCGCAGAGGAACCAATTCGTCTAGGGATGTCGAAATTTGCTGACAGAGTGCATCTACACTGTCCTCCACCTGGAAACCCCTAGGCAGTAAAATAGGACGAGTTGGCTCTCTAAGAAGGCGGGCCCATTGGCGCTTAAGTTTAAAGCCACTTGTATTAGTTGATTTTAACGGCCCAGAAAGACCAATGGACATATTGATCAAAAAATGATCTGTCCAACCCTGCTCCAGGATCTCTTTCACTGCCACTACCTCCGGATCAGCGAAGATCAGATCTAACACATGTCCCTTAACATGCGTGGGTGATGAAACCAACTGTGTAAGTTGAATGTTACCACATGATTGGCAAAGCTCTCTGTAGGCCAGATCTTGAGGGCCGGACGTCCAGAGGTTAAAGTCTCCCAATATTAAAACTTTAGCGTGGGAATTTGAAAGATCATAAATTAAATCAACCAATGGCTGAAGAGAGGTTGTGGTCGAGGAGGGAGGTCTATAGCATAGCAACCCTGTGATCAGAGAGCCACTCTGGGACATGATGGAAAAGCCCATGAGCTCAAACCCCACTACTTCCCTAACTGCTAATTCCACCAGGGAGATCGAATCTTTATAGATGTAACCTACTCCACCTCCCCTACCGGAGGCACGAGGTATATGTCTAATCAGATAGCCCGGTGGGCAAGCCCAACCTAGTTCCAACCCACCGTCCGTCGTGGTCCATGTTTCCGTTACAAACAGTATATCCATTTGTAAGGATTCCAGTAACAGGGCTATCTCGGCATGATGCTTCACGAGAGAGCGAACATTCAGTAGGCCGCAGGAAAGATGTTTGGCCGCTGAAGGACGTAGTCGATGTAGAGCCGCGTCCCCCGTGCGGTACGATGAGTTGTTACCATCCTCATAGTTGTCGACCAAGTGAGTGGCCAGAGGCGCCCCTGACGCGCCCGGGACGCGAACGGGCGCAAACGGGCTTACCTCTGGCGCACCTCCGGCGCAACTACGGCGCGACCGCTGCGCGCATCCGCTGCGCGCCTGCTTTCCCATACCTATTAATAGTATTACGCCGCACGGGCTTCCGGCTGCTAGAGCCTCTAGCCCCACCCAAAATGGCGCTACGAATGTCCAAGCCTCAGCCCTACCCAAGATGGCGGACGAAGCACGAAGCACCCCGACCCCACTGACTGAGTCCCGCAAAGTGCGGGTGAGGGTACAATTTATGGTGCAGGTGAGCCTAATCTAGAACCCCCGCTTACTGTCCCCACAGATGCCAGGTAGTCAATTTGTTCCCGTCAATAATAATTTCTGCAATCCCCCATCTCCCCCATCTATCGCCTAAAGATCTGATATATTTCCCAATTCCGCGTTTTGTAAGAATAGCGACACCTCTGGTTGTTCCCATTTGTTTAGAACAGACTAGTAGCTCTAGATCAAGATTTGTAAACAAATTCCTCTTGGACCAAGGGATATGTGTCTCCTGTAGACATAAAATATCAATTTGGAGAAGTTGAATCAAGTGTCGCAGAATCCCCATCTTTTTAAAATCATTCAAACCATTAACATTAAGAGAACAGATTTTAATTTTTCTCACCATATTGAAAATTTTTGAAAAGTACCATCCATCGTAACCTATTTAATTGAATCAAAAAAGCCTTTTGCCAATAAACACTCACATAAAGCATAAAAATCCACCCACCTAGACTTATATAGCCCAGATCAATCATCATTGCTGTTTTATACCACACCACCCACCACCAACACCACCACCCCCACCCCCATCTCAACCCCCAGGTTGAGGACCACCCACCCAACCCCCTCCCCCACACATGAGGCTCAGGAACTAGCAGTTCCTGTGTAAGATGGAATGCCATATCTCTCTGGCTCCGACCCATATCAGAAAACAGAATTCTAGAAAATAGATAGCGCTATGCTAGACAGATATATATATAAATGTCCAATATCTAACAATGACCATATGTTATAACATGAGTAAGAACTCTTTAGCTTTGACCTCTGAAAAAAAGAATTTTGTTTGATCTTTCCATATAACTTTAAGTTTGGCAGGATTCTGAAGGTAAACAGTAGCCCCTTTCTGCTGGAATTGAGGTATTAACTGTCTAAGCTGCCATCGCTGGGCCACTGTTGCCTGGCAGAAATCTGGCCGCACAAAGAAAGTGCAGCCTTTGGCAGATATCTTCTTCTCAGGTTTTGCTAACATTGAGACTTCCTCTCTTGCAAGAAAGTTATTGAAGCTGACAAGAATTGCTCGCGGATATGACTGGTCACCCTGTCGAGTATTCTTCATAGAGAACGGAAAGCGATGGGCTCTTTGAATCTCCTTTGTCCAGTCCCATGTTTTTAAATCAGGGAGGGCCTCCTTTAAAAGTTCAATAATGAATTGTCTAGTATCTGATCCTTCTTTCTTTTCAGGAATGCCCAAGAATCGCAAGTTATTTCTTCAAGCCTGATTTTCTAGCCCGGTTAATTTATAAGATAAGTCATCCCTGTGTGCTTTGACGTTCTCAAGTTCTACTTTCTGAGTTCGAGACTCCTCCTCCAACACCGAAATACGAGTCTCGGCTTCAGTGACTCTATCAGCGGTCTCCGTTGAGACCTTAATCACTCGACGAATAGAATTCTTTAGTTTAGCGCATGTAGCTTGAGTACCTAAATTTTCCGCTTTGCTTTCTGCGCGGTGTGCCATCATAGTATTGTATATGGTGGTTAGCGTAATTTCTGGAGGGCTTTCACTTAGATTAGATCTGTCTTGGATATTAGTCATTATGTCTTCAATTTCAACCTCAGATCTATTTATTAGCACTGGATTGTCAAGAGCTGAGGAGGGGGAGCCCCCAGACTCGATTCTGGGTTTAGTTGTCGCTCGAGTATGAGATCCCCTCTTCTTTAGTTTTTTAATTGTCGCAATACTTGTACTTGGTGAGACACCATCATCATCGTCTTCCCCGACAACACTGCTCTCAGCAGTATAATCTGCCCATTCCTTGCTATGACTTGGACTGTCATCCGATGTATAGTCAGATAGGGAGTAAAAGTTTTCGCCACCTTCTTGACTGGTTATGGCTCTTTCTAGGATATTTAAATCCTACTTAGTGGGAGTTTCGGCTAGCCCATTGGATTGTAAAATATTACTTGGAACTCCAACTCCCACAATCCTTTGTGACCCAGAATCCTGAGTGTCTACAAATTGCGTTGTTATGTTTAAAGCAGCAATATTGGTTTCAGAAATAATATCTGCAGTTACGGGCTCAAGAGTTTCAGATATAGGTGTTGGTGAAACAATATCTCTCTGTTTCTCATTTTTTTTCTCAAAGAAATGATGTATCGGGGTGATCCCTTGTTTTACAGCAGATTGAGGCAGGGAGCCTTTCTCCATAGTGCCTACAGTAGTAAGACTTGTTTCTTTATCAGCAATAATGGATATAAATGTATTAACATTTGGCAGAGATGAGGCACCCTTTCCCTCAACAGGTTGTTTAATCCGCACACTCCGAGTATGAGCCTTTGACTGGTTTTTTGGTGGCATACTTTGAGAACTCAGCGAGGTACTATCCCCGTGTATTATCGACCAGTGAGCGCCAGTGAAACCAAAATAGCGCCAAAGCAAAAAACAGTTCCGGTATTCATGAACAAGAAGCAACATCTGATGCAGATTTCTAATTAATTAGTGTTATAAATAGATTAAAGTTCAAGAGATTTTAATTGTAGTAGACTCTCATTCCTCTCCTCTCCTCTAAGTACAATGTCCGGGTCAGAGCAACTATCAGCTGCCGGGTTTAACAGTGAATCAAGAAATGTGTATCCATGCAGCGACACAATGTTGCTAACCTCTTTCTTAAATCCGCAGCACAGTCGGTGCAGATATTCTTTCTGTAATTTTCGGAAAACAAAGCCGAAAGCTTCCACAGGCGCCGTCTCACTTTGAGCTCAAAGTGGAGAGGAATTCCAGTCGCGTTGTGCCACTCAAACAGTCAAACAGTTTTCGGCTTACTCACGCTTTTGAAAGGAGAAGCGGTTCCGTAACTTATCCCTAATGGCGGCGTCTCCTGAAGCATCCGCCTCCGAGTCTGCGTCTGTGCTCGAGCCGAAGCCCGATTCCCGTTTCCGGACCGCGAGCCTTCCCTCCAGAATCTCCACAGCACCGTACGAGGTTCTAGCGGCTAGTTCTTCTGCTTTCTGCGGTGCGAATCACTCTCCCCGACTCATACTGGCAATATGGTAACGTTTTTGGAGAGCAAAGCTCCGAATAACAATCTTCGTTTCCACCGGGTACGGAGCCAGAGTGAGGAGCTGCTTACACAGCTCCTGCCACGGCCGCCATCTTGCCTCAATGTCTGCACCAACTTTGGTGAAAAAGTCCTTTGTAATCACTCTCACAGCAGATGTCAGATATGATAATATAGTATCTGCCTTTCGTGGTATCTTTGCCTTCTTGTTCCCTTGGCCCCCATTACACAGGTGTTTCTGCTTACCCATAGTTGCTTTTTAGGGGGGTGGCCCGTCCCGACCCCTGTCGTCCCCAGACGGCCACAGACGGCCTGCCTTTTGCCCGGGCTTTGCCCGTGCGCGTCCACGACGTGGAGGGAGCAGCCGCTGTATAAGCGCCTCCGGGCGCGTAGTGAGCAGGAAGTGGGCGGTGCTGGCAGGTGTCGCTAAGCTGTCTGGGAGCTGTAGTTCCCCCCCACAGCGGCCGTGCAGTTTGAAAAGCTACGGCGGCGGAGGGAACACACAGCGTCGGGCCCCGAAAGCCACATCAGAAACGTTTCCTATATGCTGTTTATAATGAAATTTGGAAAATCTTGCAACAGAAAGCTGCGGAGCAACTTTGTGAAATTGATAGAATTAACATAGAAAGGCGTTAGCAGTGGTTGACAGTGGTATGACCACATTAACATCCCAGATTTATTCACTGGGCAACATTGTATCTTCTGCTATAGATATGCTAGAAAAGGATTGCCCATACTACAGCACGGACAGTCTCAGCTTCATTCTATTATGTTGTTAAGCTGGACGCTACAATCATTGTGTTCCAGTTATTTGCCTTGGCGATTTATCAACAGTACGTCCCTGTTCTCTGCATACAATCTAACTAAGAAGCAGATAACAATGGCACAGAGAGGAGCATAATATGCAGCATATTGAAGAACTGGACCAATTACCAGAGTCACCATCCACAGAATGGTTAATTCATGGCCATATAGCGTTACCGGTCCCAACTTTTCAGTTTCAGAATTGCAGGCAGTTATAAAGAATTGGGTAAGGAATTCATCAAGGAATCTTGGGAATTGCCCTACAGATTTTGATGCAGGAGTGGGGACATGGAAGTGTTTCTAAGCAGTACAGATTGCGAGAACTCTTTAAGTGGATCTCTCATCTGCCAGGATATCATGCTTCACAGGGTCTGTAACGGTTCAGTTGCAAACTTATCCTGCCACATGAAAGGTTCCCCGGGTGCCGTGATTAATCCCGTGTTCATGTTGCTCTTGAATGAGAGGTACTTGATGCTGAATGATCAAGGTTGTTGTGGGACGCTTCTGGGCATCGCATATCTTGTGACTGTAAGCTCCAGGGTTACTTGTTGTAGGGATGTATTGTTTCCACCGACCCACAAAGTCAGGGAGGCGGCATTATAGCCTTTGTTGAAGGTTTCCTTTATACGGTTTGATACTCTGAGCTGAATGAAAGCCATGCTTTTACAGAAAACCGTGCCATTAACGGAGACTTTTGATCTTCAGGTCACAAGGTCCTCAGCTGAGACACAATCACTTGTATGAACGAATTGCCCTTTCCATTGCACAGAAATGGTACAACGTATCTTTAACATGTCTGATACGACAGATATAGTACACCTATTTAAGACCATTGGTTCTGGACTGTTAAGCACCTTTCAGATAGTCTTCGGAGTGATTCCAGCCTTCATATACATATTGATTGTAATTTTTCTGCTATGCAATGGACATCCTAGTCACCAAGGAGATGGAAAACACGCTCTTGGAGAGCCGATACCGTGATCACATAGTACTCCATCTGGGCACACCTCACTTTCAGGAACTAAGCCAGTCATGGTTCCTATCATTTAGACCAGTCTGGATTGACTGCGTTCTGCCTGTCCTCCGATGCTTGTTCTGTTGACAAGAATGCGTGTTGGATCTCTGTCTAACACTTCTATCGGTTGCGCCACCAGACGTGGATGCTTTACTAGACCCGTCAACAGCCCATGTACTGCTGTGTCCTCAGTGTATTTCCATGTTGATGTCTGCATTCTTAGAGCCACCACGGGATGCTTCAGCTCCTGTTGGATCGGAGACTGGCTCCTCTACATGCATACAGGCCATGGATACCATACAGCATCGGCTGTGGGCACTAGAGAAGATCATCTGTGCTCGATTGACCTGATCTGTGAGGTGTTGCAGGGAACGTCATCTGTGATGGCAAGCAGTATTGATGTTGCGTCTCCCACACAGGACACATAAACATTTGGCTCATCTTGTGCTGGGAACAATTTCCTTTGGGGATTCTTGGCTCTACACATACATACATGCTAGGTGCACTTAGGTACATCTAGTTAGGTCACATCGTAGGAGTACGAATTACTACTGTCATGTTGTTTTATACCTGCCTGTATTTATTGTTTTAGCACCATGGTAGGAATCTATCATCCTTTTACTCTATTGGCGCTTGTAATCATTTATATCTGTTTCTGTCTTATGGTTGTTTCAGCACACCTATTTTACACTAGAATGATGCTGGTTCAATAAATGCTTATTGAAAACGTCCCCACTGTTTATTCTGTGTATCTCTCTGAGACAAATGGTGCACGAGTTACTGAGCAAAAAGTTCTGTACTGTTTCCACGATCCCTGTTGGGACAAAGTTGTCATTTGATAGTTGCCAAGATCTAGTCTCTCCTTGGTAAGAGGAGTTTACAGTGGCACTGTGAGCTAGCTGGTATACAGGCAAACAAACCCAGCGATCCTATATAGGTTTATAGGAGCTACATGACAGCGATTCCCCTAGATGTTATAGCCCCAGCACACACCTCTACAAAAGATGTAATATAGAAATAATATCTAAAAGCAAAAAAAAATTAGGTCATAACACGAAGTACAAATCTAATTGTGAAATGCAGATATACATCCTTCTCAATCAATCAGGGGTTTACAAAGCGCCCTACTCACCTGTTAGAGTCTCAAGGTGCTGGGGTGTGTGCAGTTCCGCTTGGGTCATCTGAAGAGCCAGGTCTTGATGTCCCTGCTGACATGGTCAGTGTAGGGCTTTGCCGGAAGTGGATGGGGAGGTCGTTCAAGGTCTTGGCTGCGAGGTAAGGGAAGGACTTTAGATCCGCTCTGTTCATGTAGAAGTGTGGGATGGTGGCCAGGGAGAGGTTGGCTGAACGGAGGTTTTTTTTGGGGGCGTGGATGGAGAGAAGGTTGTTGAGGTATTGTGGTCCAATGTTGTGGAGGACCTTGTATGTGTGCGTCAGCAGCTTGAAGGTGATCCTTCTTTTGACGGGGAGCCAGTGCAGATCGCGGAGGTGTTGGGTGAAGTGGTTGTGTCTGGGGATGTCAAGGATTAGTCTGACTGCTGCGTTTTTGACAGTCTGGAGTTAGAGGAGGAGTATGTTGTTGGTTCCGGCGTAGAAGGCGCAGCCCTAGTCTAGATTGCTGGTGATGAGGGTGTGTGTGATAGTTTTTCTGGATTTGTGGGGTGTCCATTTGAATGTATTATGGAGTATGTGGAGGGTGTTCAAGCAGGCTGAGGAGACAGCATTGATCTGGTGGTTCATAGTTTGCGATCAGTCCACTATTATGCTGAGGTTACAAGCATAGTCTGTCGGGGTGGGTGGATTTCCAAGGGCGGGGGGGCACCAGGTTTCTTCCTAAGCTGAGGAGGTGAAGCCAGGGATGATGACTTCTGTTTTCTCTGAGTTGAGTTGCAGGCAGCTGTTCTTCATCCAGGTTGCAACAGCTTTCATCCCTTCTTGGAAGTTGTGCTTGATGATGTTGGTTTCCTAGCTGAGGGAGAGGATGAGCTGGGTGTCATCGGTGTAGGAAAAGATCTTGAGGCCGTGGTTTCTGATGATGGTAGCAAGGGGGCCATATAGATCTCAAAGAGGGTGGGGCTGAGGGAGGATCCTTTGGGTACTCTGCATCTTGTCTGTCGGTTCTGAGAGGTAAAGTGGAAGTCTGACTCTCTGTGTTCTGCTTGTGAGGAATGAGCGTATCCAGTCTAAGGCATTTCCTTGGATGCCGGCGTCGTGGAGACTGGTGGCTAGTGTGCGGTGGTAGACAGTGCTAAAGGCTGCCAATAGGTCTAGGAGGATGAGGGCTACCATCTGGCCCTGGTCGAGGAGCGCATGGATGTCACCAGTGGCGACAAGGAGGGAGACCTTGGTGCTGTGGTTGCTGCAGAATCCAGATTGGTAGATGTCTAGGATGTTGTTGGCTACAATGAAGTATGTTAACTGGCGATGATGGCCTTTTCAATGACCTTGGCTGCGAAGGGAAGCAGCGAGATGGGCCTGAAATTCTTGAGGTCCAAAGGGACTGCAGAGGGTTTCTTGAGGAGGGGGTTGACTTTGGTGTTCTCCCAGTCATCTGGGAATGTGGCAGTCTCAAAAGAGCAGTTGATCATTCGACATAGCTTAGGTGCGAAGGCTGTGGCGGCCATGTAGAAGATGTGGGGCGTACAGGGGCCTGAGGGTGCTCCTGAGTGGATGCTCTTCATGGTCCTTAAGGTGTCTTCTGTCGTGGGTGGGGTCCAGGTGAGTAGAGTCTGTTGGTTGGTGTCACTGGGGCTGAGACTTGAGACGGTGCAGAGGTCTTGGTCATCAAAGTTGTCATAAAGTGTCTTGATCTTGAGGTGAAAGAAGGAGCTGAGTCTGTTGCAGAGCTCTTGGGAGGGTGGGACGTCTGTTGTTTTGCTGTTGGGTTTGGCAAATTCCTTGATGAAGGAGAAAAGTTTCTTGGAGTTGTGGGCATTGGAGAGGATACCGTTTTGGAGGAAGTTCTTCTTTGTGTCTTTGATGTATCGGTGGTGTGCTGTGGTGGCTATTCTGTAGGGGGTCCGTGTTGCTGAGCTTTTGATGTTTCTCCAAGTCTTTTTGAGTCATCTTCAGGAATGCTTGGATTCTTGGAGTGCTGAGGTGAACCAGCTTGGTTTCTTGCTCTGTCACCTCGAGTGTGTCAGTGCAGTTGGCGGTGGAGGTTGCTTGCCGTGGTATTGGCGTCTGGCATGGTAGGGGGTGGAGTGCTGGTGAGGGCGAATGGGAGGTGTTCTTCTGTGGTTTTGTTCCAGCTTCTTCGTGGGAGATGGCACATGTGCTTATGTGCCGTGGGTTTTAAAAAGGAGAAATGGATGAAGTGGTGGTCCGCCCAGAGTGGTTCCATCGTTTGGCTGAAGAAGATGCGGTTTCCTCCTGTGAAGAACGGGTTGAGTGTGTGTTCTGCTGTGTGAGTGGGGGTGAAGACAAGTTGCTTCAGTCCTATGTTGGTGAGGTTCTCTAGGAGGGCGGTGGTATTGGGGTCATCATGGTTGTTCAGGTGGAAGTTTAGGTCTCTGAGTAGTATGTAGTCTGTGGAGGTGAGTGTGTGGGGTGCAATGAGGTTGCCAATGATGTTGGTGAATGGAGCACAGGGGCCAGGTGGTCAGTAGACGAGGGTTCCACGGAGCGTTGTTTGGGGGTTGGTCTGGATCTGGAAGTGGAGATGTTCCATGGTAGGTGTGGCATCGTCCGGGTTGGTGGTTGTCATGCGGAGGGAGTTTTTGTGGATGATGGCGATGCCTCCTCCTGGGCAGCCAGGATCTTATATCCATCGGGGATGGTGATTGTGATGTCGGGTGCAGAGCTGGTGTTGGTCCAGGTCTCAGTGAGGAAGGCGACATTGGGTGTGTGAGTGTTGAGGAGGTCCTAGATTTCTATGGTGTGCCTGTGCAGGGAGCACATGTTGAGGAGGATGTAGTTCAGGGGTTTGTGTGTGCTGCCGTCCAGTGGGCTGGGTGCTACTTCTGGGGTCCAGAGGTGGGTGAAGGTCTAGTGGCAGTGTCCGCGGCATATCGGGCCTTGAGTGTTGCTTGGTGTCGAGAGCTGGCAGTTGTTGCTGCGTCCTTCTAATTTCTTCTCACACAACATCCACAGGTTCAGATAACTGAATATTCAGGCCTTAAATCATAGGTCCCTTTCCTTTCTCATTCTTTGAGTTCCAACTCATTGCACTTTGTTATTCTCCTCATGTTCCATTTCTTGCCACCCTCTAACACCACAATATTTTCCTAACTTCAGCCATGTATCTAGTGGTAGACTACTTTGACACTCCTTCCCTCTTCTTACCTTCTACTTTCACTTGTAAATGGTTTCTCTACCAGAACATCCATTCTACACCTCCCAAATTGGCATTGTGCCTCATGGCATACTAGTTTTGATTTCACTGCTACTTCTCACACAGGTGAGCTCTATCAATTTCACACACTCCTGTTCTACCCGTTCACAGTGTAGACGTCATGGAGCAAGTTATTCTTTCCTTCATCAAATAGAAAGGATCGCCTCCATTATTGTGTGAGCAGTCGTCCTATAGCTCCAGAGCATTTTTTTCACCTCATAACTCCACATCGACCCCCTCTGTACCACCTGTTCTATCTAATTCTTCAGCAATTTAAGCTCCAGCAACTTGTTCCTACAAGGGTGGCACAATGCAGTCTTGTTGCATTGTAGATGCAGAAACATTTCAAATTGCTCCAAAACAAACTGTGAGCCAGTGTCAGTAATTATTTCTTCAGGGTTCCCTTCCCTGCTAAATACGTCCAAATAATATTTTACAATTTTCACCATTCACTGTTCCTATTTCCTTTAACAATCTCACTTCTGGCTATTCAGATAAATAATCAACAAGCAAGCACTAGTGCATAATTCCCTTCCAACCCAGGATAATCAAAATAGGCACAAATGTCTGTTAAAACCTTTGCATAAGTATGTTTGGGAGGATAAATAGGAATAACTGAAGTGTATTTTACCATATGTGATCTGTCACAGCAGGCACAAATTAAACAGCTGATCCCTGTCCCACCAGCCACCGGATATCAATACAAGCTTTTCTCTTCAGCACAGTCATTCCTGCGGTCACTTTGTGCAGTAAAACCAATTGATTCCACTGTAAACCCGCCGGCACCAACAACTTATCACCTCTTGTCAGTATGCCACCCATATTGGACATTTCTGACTATACCGACCTTGTAGTCACCCATGCCTATGGCCCAATTCAACTCCTTTGTCCACCCCCTGGATGACAGTTCCTTTAACTTCAAGAAACACCTCATCTTTAGATGTTTCAAGTCTCCATTCCTCCTCTATCACTTCTTCCAAGCACAGCTGACCAATTTAAGCTACCAACCAATCCTCTTCCTCCTCAGGATCCTCAGCATCTATTGGCAAATGAGATAAGCAGTCTCCATTAACATTTGTCACATTCAGCACATACTTTCTGTCGAACATGTGCTACTGCAGCTTGTAGCAATGGATGGTTTTGCTGTACTTACATTCTTTGTGGAGAACAAACCAACCAGTGATTTGTGATCAGTCTATCAACAGACCAATGCCTCCTTCACAACACTGGAATAATTAGCTGAAGCACCTGCCAAGGTCTGCAAGACACAAAAGCCAGAACCCTTTCTTATTGAGCCTACTCTTTTCTGTTCTGTCTTAGACTGCATTATTACAAATCTCAGGCCATGAATGCTCGTGTTGCAGGGATTCTGTTTAAAAACAGAACTATGCCTAGGATCACGGCATGTCAGTATGTAGGCACTCAGTCGCCATACATCAGTACCTATAGGCCCAAATCCAGACTAACTCATAGTGCTCTACCTGTCCTCCTACCCTTCCAGATCGACAGATAAATTAGCACACCAGAACACAACACTCTGAACTCTCTCAACATGTCATAAGACACATTGAAGCCTTATGGGAGAATTCTACACCTCATTGTATGGGGTTACTCAGTGATGTTCAGCCCGACAGAGCAGTAGCTGAGGACTACTTTGCATCTGGCATTAATAAGCTGGGTCTTTTACCAACTATCGTAGTCACCCACCCTGTATATCCTATAACCAATAATGCCCCCAATTCTACTGTCCCTACTGTGGACAGCACCCACACCGGATGTGTAGTGAAGGGTAAACCTAGGTCTAGCTTATTGAATATGCGTTCATGAAACGTGGCAGGTTTAGTTACCAAATTGTCCAATCCTTACTGGCTTGAATTTATTTACGATGTTGATATCCTATGCCTGCAGGAAACCTGGGCAGTTGAAACTTTACACATAAACGGGTTTAAAACTTTCTGTACTCCGGCTGTGCCCTCCAGTCACGGGAGGAATAAGGGTGGTTTATGTACTTTTATATCCCATAGGCTGAACATAAGTAGGGTGGTCTTGATGGTATATAATATCTATTACCAGGTATTAAAAATTCACATTGATAAATCTTATTGTACCGTCCTTCTACATTTTTATAACAACATCCCTTCCTTGTGTTCGAGGGAAGTCACCAGGCAGTTGCAGGAGGACCTGGATACTGCCTACAGGAATACAAATAAAGATCTCTGTATAATTTGGGGAGGGGACTTTAATGTGGGCCTTGTACCCTCGCGAACGGTGGACATTGTGGACTATCATCAGATGATGATATAGACATCTCCTATTTCTCGCACTCCCCAGCTGGGGACATGCTAAATCTGATTAAATATCCCATGGACCTGGGTTTTGCAAATGATCTCTGTTCCCCACCCATACCATTTTGTAGCACTTTTAATGGCTTTGGGTTGTCTTCAATTATTGATTTCTTTTTAATATCTAATAGATACGCCGATAGAATATTCAATTTTAAAACACATACGGTAGCTTTTACTGATCATTTTCCCATTAGTCTCACATTGACCTGCCATCCAAAGTGTTATCTACTGGAGCTATGCTACTGGAGATCGAATGGTTATACGATCAGATGGGTGGGAGTGGATTCTTTGCAACTCACTAAGACACTTATAACAAAGTGCAAATCAGACTTTTTTACTTGCCTTGATGAGTCGGCCACGGATATAAATATTTGTAACTCCTACCATAACATCTCGCAGGCCATTCAAAACAATCTGACAATTAAATTCAAAAGGTTCCCCAATGGTAAGGTAGGGTGGTTTGATTCCCAGTGTAGCAAGGCACATGCAGCTCTGAAATCCTTACTGCACATACCGAGGAGAGATCAGGAAGCTATTAAAAGGGCTAGGCTAGGGCGGAGTACAAGTTGTCTATCAAAAAACGCAAAGAAGCTATCATTTCCGAATTGTGTCAGGCCCTCAAGCAAGCTTCTGCCCTAAAGGATATGAAAGGCTTCTTGAAGGCAGTGAACGCCCTTTTTTTGGCCCCTAAAAATTCACCAAGTTTCGAAAACTCAATTGGGGAGGACCAATGGGTCTCTCATTTTTCTAGTTTATACTCCAGTAAGGTTAATTCTAATACTTGTGAGGGCCCCAGATCAGGCCCCAGAGGTTACCTTCTAGCTCATATTGATTTTAATATGGTTGAGGTGATCTTGGCTATTAATGCAAGTGTAGGTGGAAAAGCCCCAGGGTCAGACAGTATTCCAGTGGACCTTAAGAAATCTTGTCCCTAAGTCTAGGGTCCATTTTTAACCTTAGTCTTAAGGGCGTGTGTAGTGATCAAGTCCACTCAGTTCAGATGATTTAAGGAGGTTTTATTGAAGATGGTACAAGATCACAGGAAGATTAGAACAAGACCTGTACAAGACCAGAGGGAGACCCCACCAGGAGCAGCCAGCAGGCAGCTCAGCCCAGTCAACTGTCATTACTCACTGCAGATTCCCAACATTCTGACAGCATCATCACATTAACATTCCACTGGTAGTAGAATGGCATTGCATTAGCAGGATATAACAGCGTGCTGTAGGCAAGGCTTTCCCCCAACTTGGACAGAGTCCACCCTTGTTCCTATCTTTAAGAAAGGTGACCGCAATGACCCGGCCTGTTATAGACCCATTTCATTGCTGGACACCCTAGTGAAAGTGGCCGGGCATGTTGTTTTAAATAGATTGCCGTCATGGGCGGAGGATGCAGGCATTATATCAGAAGTTCAGTATGGATTTCGCCAAGGTCTAGGCACCGTGGAACAGAGCTTGAACCTGAGTCTCATAATGGGAAAATATACCCCGGCGAAGAAAGGGAGTCTCTTTATGTGCTTTGTCGATCTGTGCTTGGCATTCGATTGTGTCAATCATCAGAAACTCTGGCGCATTTTAGAGGACATGGTAGTAGAATTACAACTAACTAATTATTTTAAACAGTCCTACCTAGAGGCTCAGGCAAGGGTTCGTTACGGTAGAACTGGCGAGATTAGCAAAAGCTTCTCTGTTAGAAAGGGGGTAAGGCAGGGGTGCATCCTGGCCCCCCTCCTTTTCTTCACCCTCTATATAAATAGTCTTGGCGATACCTTATCTAGGGAATGCTCAGATTTACCCAGGGTGGGCTTAAGGCCAATTAGTACATTGTAATATGTCGATGATGCGGTCCTGTTGGCCCGCACCCCCATTGGCTTACAAAGAATTGTGACTAATTTTGCTTCTTATATGTTAAGTCTTGATCTTAATGTTAACTTTTCCAAAACCTTCATTATGAGATGTAGCAAGCCCAGTGTCAAGTGTCGCGATACTTTCATAAGTAACGTGAAACTTGAATTCGTTGACCATTTTTCATACATGGGAATTGTCTTTCACAAGAAGGGTTCTTGGGCCAAAGCCGTAAATTGTAGGAAATTGTTCTTTGCAAAAGCTATTGGTGCCTTGATTAATTTTGCCAAGAAGTTGGGAAAGTGCCCTATAAATGACCTGTTGACAATATACAAAGCTAAATGTATCCCAGTTGCTCTGTACGGAGCCGGCATTTGGGGCTATGTAAATGTGGAACCTCTTCAGCAAGTAGAGAACGGGTTTCTGAGGAATCTCCAAGCTGTCCCAAATAGTACGGCCACGTACATTTGTCATGCCGAACTGGGGCTGTCGTACCTGTCTGACCCTATTAAAATCCAGCCAATTTTGTTGTGGCACAAGGTATGGACCGGCGCGACCACTGGTTTTAATCGGGACGTAATTAGGGATTGCCTGAACCTGCAACAGGTAAAATGCATCCCCTGGCTTGCTTATATTAAAAACTTTATGTATGATTTAGATCACCCTGCGTTGTTTGACAATCCCGACAGCCTGTCTCTCATCACGAGGAGGGATCTAAAGGCACAAATCATAAACCATTTGGAGCTGAATAGGTTATCTACCAATATTATGAAAACATCGGTCAGAGCAAACCAACTGCTTCTGACCCAGACGGGGATACAACCCTATCTATTATTCACCCATTGTAATTATGACAGGCTTTTATTGACGCGCTTACGTCTAGGTAACTTTCACAATCTGGTCACCTTTTCCCAGTTAAACGACTGGTCACGTTCTCTCTGTCCCTGCCCTTGCGATGACATTGCAGCACAGTCTACAATCCAAATCATATTCTATTGTAAGTTTTATATTTTACTTAGGAAAAAGGTGGATATTACCCTATCTGAAATTGCAAGGCCTGAGACTTTGCCGACCTGCCTTTATTAGGTTGCAATGCCTGGATGATGAAATCGTTACTGACCACATTGTGAAATATCTGAAAGGGGTGGTCAGAACAAGGAAAACGATGCAGGGTCAGACATGTATCTCAATGAAAATGTTTTCTCTTGATGCTTGGGTCGTGTTTTGCTGTGAGACTTTGGTACTGACTACAATTTTTTTTAATACATGCTACTTTTTAAGACTTGTTTGTCATTTTTAACCTATCGCTAATGAATTTGAACTTTTAAGTTTATTTTCATGTTCGTCCATGTTGCTTTTGATATGTATTGTGCTTTAATGATTTAACATTTTAAACCGAATAAAGCATATCTTGACTTGACTTGACTCTCAAGAGTCATGGTAATGTCATCACCTTTCGTTCTGTCACTCACACGAGTCTACAATAAAACGAAAGAGCCACAAGGGAAGCATGCAATATTTATTGAAACTAGCATGCTCTATCATGAAGAAACTGTGCTGCAATTAGGAGACATATGCAAGTCAATAATGTGATTAACCCACTTAATAAACTGTGCACAATGAAAAGTCCTGTCCTAGCGAATGACAAATCAGCCTAAGACTGTCCTTGCGATGAAAGCGCAGTATTATACTAAAGATCTCTGGGATTACTGCCGGGCACTATACCTGACGGTCATAATCAGTTGGTCTACATTTCAGGTGCACCCTGGGACCTTTTCACTGCAAGCCTTGTTCCTCTATGTTTTCAGAACGGCACGTCTCGGCTTATATGATAAGAACTGCCCAATTCGAAAAACAGCAACTGGATCTCTCTGTTATGTCTAGGTGTTAGTTTCAGACCACAAAGAAAAACAGGGTACAATGTTATTTAGCCTTGTAGGAGATGTGCAGACAGAATCCCAGGAGAAAAGCTAGATACCAAAACATGTGCAGCTTATTTTGAAAATAACAGTGACACAAAAACAATTGTGTTACTTCGTAACATGTGCAAAGCAAAAGCAGCCTATTACATGTGTAGTTAGGCTAACATAAGAGAAACGTACAGTGGTCCTATAGGGGGCTCACAACACTGGCGCCTGTAACTGTGATTAACAGGTCATACGGGTCAAGAGGTTTCAGAATAATAACATTCAGAATATTCCTTTTTTGCATCACTGAGTGCTTGTCAACACCTCTTGGGCAATACAAATCTCTCTCCCTTGTTAATGAAAGCTCTCAATGCTTAAGTGCAATCAGAAAAATGGTCAATAATGTAGCGTATTTCTCCACCAACCCAAGGTAAGAGTGAAGTCGATCTTTATAACTTGGGATTGAAGCACTCTCTATCACTTCCTGTAACTACATTGTTGGTCACTTCTCAAAGTCTATTGTCCATATGAGTCTTCTAAAATGATAAACACCACACTTAAAGCCATATCTTGCTGGGTACAATCCTTGTTGCACCAGTGTTACTACAGATTGTACCATACAGGTTGAAACTCAAAGCAATTTATTTGTGATCATCGATACCGACCGTGCTGGGCAGCCTCCAACTGCCCCCACACAAAACCTCTTTACTCCTAGGAGGATGACAAAGTTCCCAAATCAAAAGAGTGCATGCCACGGCACAGTATTGAATTATCTCAGAATGTAACAAAAGCATTTTGTCGCAAGAAAAACAGGCTCAAGTGAAAATATATTTTGAAAGTTTCAACAAATATGGGGGAGCTGTAAAAAAAGGTTATGTTGTGGTAAATTGTTGACTCTGGAACCAGAAAGTAAGATGTATTGTTTTATTTTATATTTGGATAACCTTTATTTCAGTTAATTAAAACTATTAGATGATTCAACAATACAATGAATACATTAAAATACAGAAGACAGCTCTAAAGTGAGCAGAATAAAGTGCAGTTGTGCCTATAGTAACTGTAAGAAAAAGTCTGAGAACGTTATACAGCTTAAAAACTTCAAATAGAACATAGCCATGCAGAAAGAAAGACATTACACAGGTTACAAACTTCCAATAGTACCTATCCATGAATTAAAATATCCTTAAAAAGTCAGTACCAAGATAAAACATTATATAAATAAAATACGATCTCAGCCTATAGAAAAACATTTTCGTGAGACTCCCTTCTCCATTAGTACTGAGCAGATTAATGACCACATTCACGTACTTAACCAAGCAGTATGCATTCGTACATTTGTACAACTCAAAGAATAACTCACAGCCTCTTCTCAGAAAAGGTAGTCTTAGCCAATTTCTTCTTTCCCTCATTAAGTAGGGGCACAGGCAAATAATGTGGGTTAAGGATTCAAACTTATAGCAACATCAACAACATCTTATTATAGAATGTTCATGCTCTGGCAAAGCATATTGGAATAACAAAAGTGGATTTATTAAGAAGTGTCCAGTATAGTAGACAAACTGCAACTCACATGTGAGTATCTTGGACATGGACTAAGGTGTCACATACGAGGAACCCCACGCATATATGGTACATTTCCAAATGGTGATCTACAGTTTCATGAGATGCATATCATGGCATATTGGCTGTACAAAATCAGACCATCCTGAAGAAGTTCACAGTGGTGAAAGAAACGCGTTGGCTGTTTTGTTTTGCTATAATACTTGGTTCTAAATGTCTACTGTACAAGCACATTAAGAAGATATGGAACATTCTACATTTTGATTTGGACTCTTTCATATTATTATTTGCTGTAGGTGCACAACTATATATATTTTTGTACTCAGCTGACAGTGGTAGAACCCACAGAGCTTCCAGTTACAAAGTATTTTTGCAATGGTAAAAAGCCGCGAAAACCAGCGGAAGGCCAGCAAATCCCACACGTCTGATGGGAAAATGCACTATAAAAGCAACACAAACAACACACCAGAAAGAATCCAAAGTGCGTAGCAACTAACCCTGGGCGGCCAACTACGCTACGCTCGCGTAGTTTGCGCTACTTTGCGCTACGCGAATTGCACGTAGCACAGTGCAAAAACACGTAGCGTAGTTGGCATTTTTTGCTCACTCGCGGTCCTCAACGTCAAGTTGGCGACCGCAAGCGAGCAAAAAGACATCCCGGCGAGACTTTTTCCTTGTTCGCGATCAGCAACAACAAGTTGGCGATCGCAAGCGTGGAAAATAAACCTCCCGGCGAGATTCTCAACGCGGGGAGGTCAGGTTTCTCATTGCGAGCGGTCGCATTGAGAAAGCTGCCGCTTGAGTAGAAATCTACTCGAGCGGCAGAAAACAACAGCTCGCACTGTGTGAGATGCCGTTTTCAATGATTGCACAGTGCGAATAAGCATCCGGCAATGTGCAATCATCCCAAACTGCTCACTACGCAGTTCGCGTAGCGCTACGCATAGTGCGAAGTGCACTACACGTAGCTTCGCATAGCGCTACTATGCAAACTACGCCCAGGGTTAGTAGCAACATGGATGCACCCTACCCAGCGCAGAGGCCAACGCGAACCCCACAAGCCCCACAGACCACCAGCAAGGAACAACGGGGTCGGGGAAGGCCAAGGAGAAGAGGGAGAGGAAGACGGTGTGCAGACCGCAGGAAAACAAGACCACCTTCACGGAGGTGACAGAACACAACCAGCAACTGACCCACAATCATACTATCTTGAATGCACACGGAGTGTCGAGGAGGCCAATGGATGAGGCCAAGAGGCACTGGCATGATGTGGAAACCTAAACCAGGCACAAACCCACTGCTAACAGGAAGGCAGCAACGGTGACAGGAGGTGGAAGTCCTGCACCACAGGAGGAGCTGAAGGAAATGGAGGCCAGTCATCAGTGTGGAGACGGTGCAAGGAGTTGGGAGTCCGGACACAGCTCAATAGGACCTGACACAACAACAACAACAGGGTGAGGATCTAAAAGGGACAGGGGGGACGGGTGGAGATGGGCACAATGGCACACATGCGCATCGATGTGTAGCACACTGCACAACCACAAATACCCAGGGACATGTCCCCCATCCCCGTAGCACACTGCAGTACACACACATAGCAATCACAGCACATCCCATGACAATGTGGCACAAAGTGCAACACCGACACTGCAGAACAGGGGACACAACTGGGTCCGCCCATGCACAGAAAGAGGCCAATCACATTGGACAGACCAGGAAACTGTGAGATGCATATGTACGGGTACAACCTCACATCAGTCATGTAGTCCAAATGTCCACGGTCCCAACTCAAATTGCCAGCACCGCCCAAACAGTCATGATGTACATTGTCGCATGTCCAGAAGAACAATGCGCCAACATAAAAGTCAACACAATGTCAACATGCATCTCCCCTTCCCATTGCAGAGGGACTAACAACACCTCCAGCAGGTCACACCAGACAATCCATCAGTGATGCCGGTGACGACCACCACACCTTCGACACCGACACTCTACACCAGCCCATGGACATCCCACGCAACCCACCACCAGAACCAGGGCAGACAAGCCACTTAGAGGAGAACCCAGCCCCTGCAACAGCATGAAGCACCCGCAAGAATGGCTGGCACACTTCACTGACCCACACATGGCACACCGATGCCAGGTGTAAGAACGCCAAAAGGAGGTGGCCCAACAGGTGTGGTTGTGGTCCGAACCCATGGAAGGCGTAACAGAACACATATGTGGGTGTCCATTACCCTTCAGGGACCACCTACACCCCACAAAGGAGACCCACACTGCCATAGAGACACATATGGATGCACATCCCCAGTACAGAACCACGGCCAGGGGCACGCACATATCAGTCACACACCCATGTTGGCTCTGAGTACGACGGCACAGTCCACTTCCCTTACAAATTGAGTGGGTGACGACAAAACTATGTGTCCAAGCTCTAACCCGCTGCCTGCGGTGACATGTCTGCATCCGCTGAACACAGCACAATGTAATGTCGTAGGGCCCAGGGCCCTCATGCATACAATAAGACCACAGGGACACATGCAGATATCATGCCGAACTGGCTACGGGCACGTGCGCCCAGCCCCTTTATTGGCACGGCCACATGTACAGTGACTCCTGTGCTGGATGTGTGTGGGATGGGTGCAAGCCAGCCCTCAGGGAGTTGTTGGTGCTGGCAACAAATACAACTGTTAACACAATGAATACGGAAACAGACAACACCAGCATTACAGGGACAACTGCGGAGCGTCATGGAGGTAGCCTGAGCAAGTCCAGAGGGCACACAACGAGCAAACAGAAGTGTCTGTGAGTTGCCGTGCGCTGAGTCTGGAGCACCAGAGCTGAGCACGCTCCTGTGAAGAGAATGTCAAGGATTCTGTCCCTTCAGGACCTACATGATGCAGCTGCAGGGGGGGCGTTGCACCTGTAACATCTTCCTCATTGTCGTCCCAGGTCTCCCAGACCGCCTGAGGTGACATTGCTGTGTGAACCCACCACAGTACATAACCAAGACAGTAATGGATGATGATTCATTGTGCACTGAGTCAGTGGCACCTGGAGTGCTGAGAAGGGGATCAGGCAGAAGATGGTATCAATGACATGTGGAGGCAACTTCGTCAGTCTGCCATAACGACCATTTCGACACAGGCATTTTGCGGTTGGAGTCGGTCCTGGCGGTGGTGGCGTGTGCCTCCTGAGGGTGATGCGACATCCAGGCCGGTCAGGACTCGATTTGATGTGTGAGCCCTGGTGGGCCGCAGTTGAGGCCGGAGGCTGTGGACAGCGCATGGCCACAGACACATGGCGTTGATGACCCCAAGGCCATCGCTTCAGAGGCCATCCAATATCTCCGAAGAAGCGGTCCCGGACATGACCAGCACAGAGTTAGTGGCCTTGGATGCACTGCGGCCAGCACAGGCACCCAGCCATGGGACGGTGACTTGCGGTGCAGTCAGGTGGGCCATGCGACCTGAGCGGGTCCTCATCAATGTCCGAGGTGTATGTTGCAGAGGGTTACGGGGGACAGTGGAAGGTGTCCTCCAGGGCTTGATGCAGAGGGTGGAAGCTGTCCGGAAGCAGCAAATGGAGGGGTGTAATGGCACGGCCTCGTTTTCAACACAAAGTCAGTATCACCAATGGCGACAACAACCCCAAGTCCATGGACTCAGACGCCACCAAAGTCCAACCAGAAAGTGTCCATGGGTCTCGGGGAATAGACATAGTGGCACCAGGACTGAAAAGGGATGCAGTTTGCGATGAATTCAAAATTGTGTGTGACCTATTCAACCGCAGTGTAGGCCGGGGGCAGTGGTCAGCAGGGGCCCACAGCCACGTTTTGTTGGGATGCTATGTACATGGTTGGTGCCACCTAACCGAAGGGAGTACAGTGAAGTAGAATCTTCATTATTGTGCGTACACGGACAATGTATGATCAAGACTCAGTTCCAAATGTTTGACCTACTTGCCCGTAGTGTAGGCCGAAGGCAGTAGTCGGCAGGGGACAACAGACATGTGTCGTAGGAATGCCATGCCATGCACAGAGTTGGTCGCACCACTTCGCAGGGAGTACACTGATATTAAATCTGCAAGGAACATATGTACTCTACCATCGTGTAATCAAGACTCAGTTCCAAATGTGTGACCTACTTGACCGTGGTGTAGGCCACAGGCGGCAGTAGAGTACGTCAGCGTGATAGGACTAAAGCGGGCCTGTGTTGTGGAGGCCGTGATGATCTGAGGATGCTGCCAAGTTCGTGGGCCTCGGACTTGGAGCTTGCGCAGGCACGTGGTGGGCCCTCCTTGACACACACCGGTGTTGGAAGGTGATCAGTGTGGCCTGGCTGCGCAGGGCCGGGCGTGACGGGTTCGGGGTCCAGCGGGCCGGGGTACAGCAGGTCATAGGATTGCAGGCAACTCTGCTCACGATGACGGCATCAGCCTCGTGGCATGGTGAGAGGCGCCACCCTGGCAGAGACTTAGGGCTTTCTGGAAGAGGACCATGCCCAGGGCTACATGCTTTTTATTCACACCCCTACGCTGGCCTGGCGTATGCCGGGCCATCCCACTCTGCTCACGCTTACAGGGAGGATGTAACAGGTAACATTTCCGCGAACTCCCCCACTGCCTGGGGTGACATGGTTGCGTCCACTGTCCACTACACTCCATACACCACAGGTATATGTCGCCATGGATATGGGTGTGTTCTGCATACTGCAATCTCTCCAGCACTTCTCCACCACTCTTGACATTGTGTACTTTCCCAATCATGGTTCTCCTGCATCCTTTACACATGCCTGGTTGTCACCTCTCCCCACATTCGGCTAGTGTGGGGCTGAGGTGCCATGCCATTGATGGCTCATGTTCACAGCTTGCCCAGGTTACCATTGTGAGTTGTTCTGTCATGTCTGGAGGGTGGGCATGTTGTTTTGCATGTTGATTGTGATTTTGTGACGCGTGCATTGCCAGAGTTGTGAGTTGCATGGTTGTGGAGTTGAAGTGAGTGGGGTGTTCATTTGGAACTTGCCAAGGGGATGTGCATTTCCCTTGGTGCCATCCTGGGGACACTGGTTGCTGATGGACTGTTGGAGGATGAAGGAATCATGCACACTGACTGGGTATTTGGAGGCGGCATTGGAGGAGGTTCCACGGTGTTCGAATGTTGCCTGCACATTGATGTGAGACATGTGCTGTCTGTTGCGGTGATTGTGTGCTGTGTCACCAGGGGGCACAGGTAGGACATGTGTGCTGTGAATTGCCCCCAACATGTGCATGCATCCAGCTATGGCGTATGGTCCTTGCTTGGTCTCCAGCAGATCTTGCGCATTGTGTTGGATGTATAGGGACTGGGGTACCAGGCTGATGGTGATGTCCAGGACAGGTGTGAGGGACTTGGATGTGGCTGGCTGTGAGACTCCTCTGACTCTGGCGGGTGTTGGTTGGGGGGTACCAGGGGCCAACAGGTGCAGCACAGCCTGCAGCTTTGTGTGGGGTGGGATGTTGGTTGTCCGCTGTGTTGGTGCCATCGGCCTGTTGGGTGATGATGGTCAGGATGCGTACGATGGTTGTCCTTTTAAGCCTGTAGTGGGCAATGACATTGTCAGGTGTTGGGTCTGTGAGGCTGGTGCTTTTCCTGGGGGTCCGCTGCCTTTGTCTGCGCTGCCTCTGTGGTGGTCCGGGGGTTCCGGGTGTGGGTTGGAGTCCTGGGATGGTGGCGGTGGGTGTTGGGGCCCTCTTGGGTGTCTGGGCCGCATGACCAGTGGCTCCATGGCTTCTGTTGCCCTTCCGATGTAGCTGTGGGCTGGGCTCCCTTTTGTGGTGCTGGCTGTCATCCGACTTTGCACCAGGTTTGAGCAGGTGTTAGTTTCTGGGTGCTAACACACCTTATCGCCTGTTTTGTGTTCTTATCGCCGATCTGGCTGGTCGTTGAGAATGTTGAGGTGTGGTGTTGTCGCTGCTTTTCGCATGGGAAAACCTACTCTGCATCTCATTAGCGATAGTTTCGGGGGTCACCTGTGGCAATGTTTTTTGCAGCTGCTATCGTGGGTATACTGGTGCTCTGGGCTGTTAACACCAGCTTGTGATTGGGGCGATATGTTTATTGCACTTTGGCTGTGATAAAGTGCTGTTAACTCAGCGATAGATCCTTGTGAATATGCCCCAATGTTTTAATGTAAAACGCATGTGAACCTAACCTCATGAGAAGAGAGCGAGAGAAAAAGGTTTAGGCTGGCTGGCGCTGCGTACCCTGTTTTCGTCTGGCATTTAGCTGTCCCTGCTTTTCACCAGAATACTTTTAAAATTGATTTTCCGTCCAGTTCCCTTCTATGGTCAACGGAGTAGTAGTAATGCTGGGAAATATGCCCTAGGATATTTTGTAGAATCACTGTTGAAGACATCATGTGTTTTTTCAGATATATCAGCCAATAAAGCGTCTGGTGTCTAAAGAATAACATGTTGAACAACATACAATCCCAGCAACGCTTAATTGAGGCATTTTGGCTGGCACGTGATGGGAGACTTGCACAACTGTGCGCTTTGTTGGCCTGTTTTATGAGATAAAGGAAAACTTCACTCTCCTCCAATGTCAAGATTTGTATAAGTATATACATATTTCTGGACATTTAGTTGAATGAACTTTCATTATAGCCAGAACAAGAGCCACAATTATATATGCTGAAGGAAGAGAATGTGGGACCAATGAAAGAGTTGCTGATAAACAAAAAGGAGCATTATTGCATTTTTCAATAGGAAGCTTTTGCTTAGTTTTAAAGGCGATTATGTTTTCTCTCTTAATTAACTGACTAGCATAGGTTAGATGAACTTGTGCTTGATTTTCTATATCTTTCAAAATCCTTATGAATTTTAGGATCAGGGAGGAAAAAAAATATGTGTCATGAGAATGTGCTGTGCTTGCTCTGCCTGACACGCTGTGTTGTAATAACAATGCATGGTGTTCACTACATAGATTCTATGTTTTTCCCTTGTGTGTGTGCTGCAATGTCAGGCACTATGTTCTAAAGGATATCAAACTCAACAATTTATGCGAAACTACAGGAAATGGTTTGAAGGATTACTCATTTTTATACGATCTGGTTTGACAGTGTCGCTGTCTGTCTGAACTTTTGTGACTACTCTTCTAAACAAGTATTGTCAAAGTCAATGGGTCTTGTTCATGAAATCTATTGGCTTGGCCAATCCGTGTGGTTTTTTCCCTAGATGACTTCCATGCACCGTGCACTTGCAACATTGGAAAAATAAAGACAAAATAAAGAAAAAAGTTGTCCCACCAATTATGTGCATTTCTGTAGTGGCTGTTGTTGAATTACTTTTCCTAAAGATTATAAAATGTATTCAAAGATGGCAGTTGGGGGTGCATGTGGATCTGCAGCTGACATCTTTGAATTAATTTTCTTATGCTTTAAGAAAATTCATTCATACACAGTGGCCATCTCTTTATATTTAATTTACTGTTCCAAGAGGATGTATGGCAATCTCAGATTGGTAAACTAAAACAATAATTTATGTGACTATGCTGAGAGGCCCTGTAGCAGTGTGAAGCTGTCAGGTCTTTAGAAAAAGCAATTATCAAGACAATAAGGGCCCAATTCACTAAGGTAAATTTAGACGTTTGATCTAAAATGAGACCAAACTTCTAAGTTTACAACTTTGGGAATTCACAAAGGGCATTTATGAGTACTATCTTTATGTCCGCACCCCAGGCAGAGATCCGTCTTTCAGTCAGTAATGTTTTTAATGTAACACTGTAAAACTCTACTCTTGTGTGGTATATAAGCACAAAAATGTTGAACTTTCAACAATCGGCAGACTCCAACCTCTTTCGCGAGAAGGATATCAAGGGCAAATCGATTTTGAATCACCATTGATCTTATTAATGTAATTACTTCATTTATAACAGAAAAAACCCCAGTTGTGCTGGTGGGAAGTTAATCCACAATAGTGGAAAGCTTTCTAATCTTCTGAGAGTTTAGTACTACTTCTACTGACAGTATCAGAAATCCAAATATGTCCCCTACTATCTCCTCTCTTTTTATTCTTGCATTCGTGTTCATTGCCTCTTCTTAAATTTGCCTAACATGATACATTTTGGTAAAAAATATTCCCAAATTACAACTCCCATACCATCCTCTCAGCAGCTTGTTATAAGCACTCTTCCCACAAATATAATACACTTCAGAAAATATAGGATCTACACCTTCTAGATATCTTCCCCAGTTTTCATACATTCCAAATGTATTCTCACATTTTCTAAGCCCTACAAAATCAGTATTAATATTTGACTTCTGTCTGTATAGACAAACGTTTACCTTTGTGTTGCCAGTCTAAAGCTAATGAAACCATTCCCTCAATGATTTTCTTTTCTTTTCTCGGTAAGCATAAATAATTATTCTGGGTAATACATTATTAGTATTTGTTACATTCTCAGGTCTACTTTTCACTAAATCTATAGAATTCTTTTCAGCTCTCACTAATTTACATGTTAGGTTATTTCTACGTCCATATGCCATGTCCAAGGATTGAGTTGGTTTGAATATATAACCCAAAGTCTCAATGGTTTAAACATTCGGATTTAAACAAGTAAGCAATGGAAGTTCAGAAAAGATCTGATCTTGATTAGAGTAATAATATTGCAATTGATCAGTGCCATAAAATAAGCTGGCTAACACACTGCAAGAAATTCCTTAGGTTAAAGGCAAGCTATGGTATGTTATGCCTTCCGCAACTGGTGAAAGTTTTGCATACAAACGTATCAGTCAACAACAGCCATAGTATTTACATATTCCCTAAGCAAATTAGTGTAAACATTTGAACTAAAATCTATTCCCAAAGCATTGTTGTGTAAAGAGTTGTCATTCAAATCAATCGCATCAGAATAATTTCTTTTACTAGTTTCAAAAGAAATAGAAAGCTTAGAATCTTTTGGAAAACATAATGTGGCAGATTTTAGAAAATAAGCATTGCAACGAATAGTAAAACAGTAACAGAAAGAATCACAGTGTATATATACATTTGCATTTGGGAGAGATACCAGTGTCGGATCATATTGCTACTCAAAACTCAGACCGTTTAACTAAGATTTTTTTTTTAAAAAAGCAGCAGTGGTTTGAGCAAATTCAACAAAGTCCTAGCAAGAAATCTTCTGTTATACGGAAAAACTCTCATATCAGCTTTGTTGAGGAGTATATTCAAGATAAACTGTGTTATTCCATTGATTGGTACATCCAAATTAAAGTTCAAATCAACAACAAAGTTTGTTTCAAGGATTTTCAGGTGGGCACGTATTGTTAGTACAATATCTGTAGAATGTGCGTTCCCACTCATAAGCAGCCAAATAAGTCCATTCAGGAAATACGTACCTTTGACTTGGTACTTTGGCTCTTTTTGATCTCTCCACAGCTGTTTGCTCGTCATCTGTCTCACTTTAATCTGATTGTTCAGAACTTTCAGGAATAGGTGATGGTACTTGTCCTGCTTTCAGACAGCTTCTCAGAATCTCACTTGTTTTGGGGCAATGGTCTCCGGGTACAATTCGCTTTCTGACTGCATTATGCCCTTTGTTGGGGTCTGTACCTCACATAGTCAACTCTCTGGCTGTGACCCTTTGGAACCTACAGTTGAGTCTTTCAGACCCCCCTAAATCTAAATGAGTGCTGCCCCAGTAGTTTGGCAAACCTGATCGTTCTGTCTCTCTTTTACTACCGGCACATCAGGAACAGGTGCCGTTGTATCATCAAGCAGACTTGGAACTCTGCGAGTATGGCTGGCATGGACCCAGTTCGGCAGACCTCTACACTTCACAGCGGTATTGGTGACTGAGATCACCTGGAACGGGCCCCTCCAGCGAGGTTCCAAACATGTTTTTCACACGTCGCATCTTTCTTCACCTTTATCCAGTCCCCCGGACTGAGGTCATGGCATTGCTTCTGTTGGACCACATTGGCAGCTTCTCCAACCTGGGGAGAGACAGAATATACCACATCAGCGAGGTCCTAGCAAAAGTCCAAGATCATATTATCTGTTATGTTGACCCAAGCATTTGCAGACACAGCTGCAAGCCTTATCGCACGTCCCATTAATGAGGCAGCATCCTGTCCTCCTATATGGAGTACTTCTAAAACTCATCAACACAAGAAGCAATGCATCTGTACACTTCAAAGATGCAGAAGTGCATACTTTTGCCAATCTGGATTTCAATGTGCCATTAGTCTACTCCACCAACCCAGAAGCCTCTGGTCAGTAGCTGCAATGAAGCTTCTGCTCAACCTGTACTGCTGCACATAACTTTTTTAGAACCTCATTATTAAAATTATTTCCTTGGTCTGATTCAAGAAAAGCCAGAAATCTGATCCTAGGGATCAATTCCAGCAACAGTAATCTTGCTACCGTTAAACTGTCATTCCTACAATTAGGATATGCTTCAACCCATTCTGAAAAGATGCAAACGATAACCAACATATAATTTAGTCTGTTACTTAGGGGCATCTCTATGAAATCCATGTGCATCCGGTTGAAAGGACTTGAAGATTTACCAATGTGACTCATGACAACCTGTGTTTTCCTTCCTGGGTTTTGTTGCTGACATACCACACAACGATGACATAGGGTTTCTGCAGTTGCTCTGAATTTAGGATTGCACCACACCTGTTGGAAAAGGTGCATTATTGCATCTTTCCCAACATGTGCAGGACCATGGTAGTGTCCTGCCAGTGGCGACAGCAGACTGTCTGGCAACACTTGTCTGCAATCAATGTAGACCCACATGCCTTTTTCCCTTTTGGTGCAACCTGCCCGCATCCAATCCTGCCTTTCAGCTTTTGTGGCCTCACACTGTAACTTCCTCACTTCCTTCCAGGGATCCATAGCTGACAACAAGTTTCAATCTGTGACAGTGGATACGTCTTTTAGGATCTCTTCAATAAATATATGTACATTCAAGGCACAATACCTTGTCATCTCATCAGCATAACGGTTGCCGACTGTAACATAGTTGGTACCTTGTCAGTGAGCAACACATTTCACAACATCAATTTGGGCAGGCAATTGTAGGGACAGCAAAAGGCTTCAAGTGCACTCCCCACTTCGAATAGGAGAACCAGATGATGTCATGAGCCCACATTGTGACCACAATTGCCCAAAGTCATGTACGACTCCAAAGCATTACTAACTATCGGTGTAAATTGTAAACTGGTACATGCTCGTGTTAGAGCTATGCACTTTGCAACTTGAGCAAAAAACACTCCTTGCAACCATGAAGCTTCCACAATGCCTCTTACCGGGCACACAAAATAAGCAGCTTTCAGATTTCTTTCATTGTCTCTCAAACATGAACCATCAACAAACAACACATGATCAGATTCAGGCAATAGCTCTTCAGAAATATCAGGAGACGGCTTTGTACCGAGCTCAGTCACATCCAAGCAATCATGCTGGAAATCATCAATCACATTCTCATTTCCAGGCAATGGCATCATAGTATCTGGCTTTACCATGGACATCTCTTTAGAGTCACATTCTCTGCACCCAACAAGATCTGCTCTTACTTAGCCAGACGACTATTGGTCAGATACTGTGCTCACATATGAGCCAATAGTATCTCCATTGAATAGGTCACAAATCCTCTCAGTATATGACCCAATACAATACTTTCACACTGCTCAAGACTCACAGACATAAAATAACACATAACATGTGTAAGTTCATCACAATGGGTATCTTGGCGCTGAATAACAGATGTAACCAATTTCAAACATTCAGGCAAGGCAGCCACAACTGGGCCAAGTGTCACCGAAAAGTAGGCAATAGGCCTATGGTTGCTTCCATGCATTTGTGTCAACACTGAAAGAGCTCAACCTTCTCTCTTACCGCAAAATAACACACAGCACTTGTTGTAATTAGGCATTACCAAAGCTGGTGCCCTGCAAAGACAATCTCACAGCTCTGTGAAAACAGTCATGCAATTGTCATTCCAGGTTACCAGATCTGGCACATCTTTGTGTGTCAACATCTGAAGAGGTTTTGCTGGCAACGAAAAATGTGAAATCCACTGTCTGCAATAGCCCACCATTCCTAAGAACATGCAGACTTCTTTTTGGGTAGCTGGTGGATTTATGTTAAGAATCACTGAGATTATTTCCTGTGACACTTTTCTCACACCTTTCTCAATGTGATGTCCTAAGTATGGGACTTCAGTTTTGCAAAACTGTATCTCTTATTTGGGGACATTCTATGTCCATTTTCTGCTAAATGATTCAGCAAGAGAAAAGTATCAGCTCTGCAAGCTTCTCTTGTAGTTGATGCCACCAATGGGTCGTCAATGTAATGGACTACCACTGAATGATTTGGCATCACCAGAAACTCGAGATTCTTTTGAGTTAGTGATTAAAGATTGAGGGGTTTTCCGTATTCCCCTGTGGGACATGGCACCATGCCAAAACACGACTGCTAAAACAGCGAGTCAAAATTGACAATGGGAATTGAAAAGAAGGCCTGGTGTAGGTCAATAACTAAAAACCATTCGGCCTCACATGTAGTCAGAAATAAATCACAGCTGGATTCGGTACCACAGGACAACATGGCACAACAATGGCATTCACTTTGCACAGATCCTGCACAATGCGAAACTTGCCATTAAGCTTCTGTAAGTACATAATATCAGAGTTACACAGACTTCCCCTTATTTCCTTGAGAACCCCAAACTCAATCATTGAGTCAATCGCAGGAGTAATTTGGGCAATTGTGTCAGGAGACAATTTGTGTTGTGGGAATCTTGGGAATTCTGCATTTGGTTTAATGGTAATTCAGACTGGCTCAACACCTTCTAATATCTTTACCTGTAAAGTCGCAGACTTCAGTTAGCACAGTACCTCTCAGTTCCTCTGGCAAACCCTCACTCGTCAGGAGAAGATACATCCCTGCGTCTGATTCCTGTTGTGAAAGTTTAAAAACAATGTCCTCATCATTTGTATAGAATTCAATTCCTCTGGGTGAGCAATACATTTAACTATTTTGCTTGCTTAGTAGATCACGTCCAAGCAGATTCACTGGACTTGTATCACACACCACAAATCAATGTTGATCCTCAAAAGATTCTATTTTAACTGTAGCTAAATCTGAAATGGAGGTAGATAACTTTTATTTGTAACTCCTACAACTTGGATACTTTCTCCCGAGAGGGGTACGTTTGGAACCTCTGCTGTTCTCACAGTAGAGCAGGTAGCACTAGTGTCAACAAGGAATGAGAGATGATTCCCAACCACTTCTCCATCCACATAGGGACCACTCTGATCTACCTCTAAGGCTGCGCCAAGTATGTAGTCTTCCTCCCCCCTCAGGAACCGTCATGGTAACGGATCCTGATCACTGTCATCCAATTGGATTAACTACTGCTGTGCTGCATTCTGATTCTGGAAAGAATTCTGTTTCTCTGCTGATTTTGATTCACATGATACATGATATTTTTGTACCTGAACATTCTGTTGTGGCATTGGAGCTTGGAGCATTTGCATTTGTTGTGATTCATTAGAATTTTGCATCCCCTGTCCTTGCATCTGTTGAGTCTGTTCCATGTTGTTCCCTTGAGACTGAGCATATTCTGCATTCTGCATCTGATTTGCTACATTTTTCATAGCAGATTTACACTTGCGATTCCACTGTCCAATCTTTCTGCACACATGCATGGATTCATTTTCTTCAAAATTGATACATCAACACCAGTTCCAGGATCTATAGGATTACCACACTCTGTACCTTGGGACAGAAAGTTCTACTGTTGGAATCCATTAACACTCTACATCATCGGAACGTGATTATAACCCCCCTGTACCTGCACTGTGTTATTAAAACCCCTCTGATTTTGACCCTTCTGCATCTCTTTTATCTGGGCAATCATCAACTTCTACTGGAGTTTCTTGTGTCTCATCTCCATATTATTTTGCAAAATGCTAAATTTCATACACTGATTTACCCGGCCAACAAAGTATTTACTGTTGAATCATGCTAGAAATCTTAGGTATCAAGCCCTTAACAAACCTGTAAACACATATTTCTCTGGTCCACTAGCTGTTTGAAAACCTGTACCAATCTCTCGTAAAAGGCATGTACTGATTCTTTCAGCTCTTGAGTTGTCCTGTCAATCTGCAACCAATCAATTTCTTTTGTGGAGATTATAGTCTTTAAGTGAGTTATTACCTGTTGGTATTTCATCATTACCTCTGGTGACGGTGCACCCATTCAGAATTCCTTTGACAGTTTTGCCTCTGCCAATCCACAGTAATCTAACATTTGGCCCACAAATCTGCTGGTACCACAATTTCAAATAAGGTATTCAAATCCACAAAACCTTTGAAATTTTCACAAATCGTGCAACTTGCCTGTACCACTCCACTACCATTTGTCTCAATTTAGGGAAATCATTTGTGAATGGAAAAATAGCTTGTTTTGTCTATGGTATATGAACATAACCTACTCCAGTTACTTCTCTCATAGGGAGCATTTCTACATCTCCTACACTGCCACTAAAAAACGTCAGGTGGAAACTGCACCCTGACTCGCTTCATTCTTTTTTGACCATCTACCTTCTCTTTCTTCCCATTTTCTAATTAATATCATAAGCTTTTTTATCTGTAGTTTCTTTCCTGGTGCTCTCATGTTCTCAATGTCTTTGTTAGTAAAGTCCATCCTATAAGATTTCTGCAAAATCTTTGAATTTCAAATATCTATACCATAGTTCTGAGCCAAATCAAACAGTCTCTCATAGGTCATGTTTGCTCGTTGTGTAACGTTTTTACAGAGAATCAATAGTTTCTCCTCTTGGTAACTCTGTAGTCTTGAAGAGCTAAGTGTTCCCTGAATCATATCTTCCAATTCAACTTTTATCGGCTCACATCCATGACTGCTCTTTTTTCCTGAACTAAATTTTGAACTGAACTTTAACTGTAAGCAAATCTGAAGTAGGTGCTGAACTAGAAACTGAAGTTTGTAATGGGACTGGATTCATAGCTGAAACAGGAACTATTGCTGAGCTCTTATTATTCGGAGTACAATATCCTTTAAGCCATTCATCAAATTATTGAGGAGTAAACCATGGTTGCTCGTGTGTATTATTTATATTTGAACTTCCATCGTTTCAATTTGGACTTGTTTCAAGTTGAACATTTAGTCCCGATGCATCTATGCTGAAATACCCATTGACATAGTCATGTCAGAAGCATGATAATTAATTTCAGGAGCTCCACTCGGTTTTAGGCCATAAAAAGGTAGATACCCCTGTACCATCTTTGTTTCGGGCTAAATTGTGTCTGATTCAGAACAACATTGATACCTGTAGCACGATTGGTTCAGATCGGAACCATAGGTATATGAAGCAGTGACCCCATTCTCAGACCTGAAGAATTTCCACATACTGTATTCATCCCAGTAGGTACAGTCAAGTTGTGCCCAGTATTTATCTGTAGACCCAACTTGTAAGGGGCACTACAGGTCCAATATTAACAGGAACATTTAAAGCGTCTGAAGTACTTGAATCAGATTCATAGGGTTGACATTTCTCTTCTCCCACTTACAGGAGAAATAAGCATAGTTTAATTTGGCTCTTCAGACATTAAAGGAGCACAGGTTTTTCAGCAGTACTAGTATACATCAAGTCTTCAGTCTGTATCTCATTGTAAGGTGGTGGACAATTCATCAATAAATCATTCAAGAGATCGTCATCTATGTTGCTCTCTTCTTCCTCCTTCTCTGTATCAATTTTGTCTGTCTCTAAATGCTTCTTTTGCTCCTTTCTCTTGCCCGTAGCAACTTCCTGAACTTTTAACACTGGATATAAGCATGCTCCATGTATTACATGTGCTCTCTACTTTTTCTGCTGAGCATCCAATGTAGCTTGTACATAATGATCCACAGTTCTCCCATACCTCCCTTGGTATTTCTCTTTATCCTTCTGATGAGCAATATGCTTCCAAGTAGTTAAATCCTCAAGTTCACTGGCTCTAACAGTATCTTTAATTTGTACATTCCTTTCCTTAAATGTTCTAAAATCCTCAAATTAAATGTTCCATAACGAGGGAGCTGTAGAGTCTCATCTGGCTCAGTGACTTTGTGCCAAAACTCAAGTCACAGACATGGATGTAATCCTATGTACATCATGACAATGTATCCTGATGTACCCTCAGGTGGCGCTTCTACCTTTGCTTTTGCAGAAATGGTCTCATTTTCTTTATTAATTTCTGCAGTGCCTTGAAAAACATCATTTTTAATCAGTTTCTGTATTCACAACTGATTTCTGTAAATCCAGGAAATGTTATTCTCCCACAATTCACCTGTTCCGCAACCTCAACCAATGACAGCACAACTCTTGTGACACAGTCAACCAATCCCAGTGCAGCTTAACACCAACCAACCAATCACAGCGCGGCCCACTATGAACTCAATCTCACTCCTTGCAGCACCGCACCCTCCTTTACAATCTCCTCTTGCACATTTTACTGTAAGCAAAATAATAATACTATGCAAGCAGCAAATAAATTGTCTGTTCTACTAAAGGATATTCACACTCACAAGGTAACTAACTCTTCTATACTCATTCGCTGAAATTATTCATTTACATAGTTATTTCCTGTGCACTTGACATCAACCATACCAATCACTTACCACTACACACAAAACGATCCCTTAACAAGGTGTTGTAGACGACATCTCATGACCAACACCACAAAACAGCAGACAACTTCTACACTGAGACAACCCATACATAAATAGCTCAAGATATTAGGCCATGACAAACCTGTTTAGAACTTCAGCTTTGCACAAAGTGCCACAATCATACACAATGTGGACTTTAACCACTTGACCACACTCAACAACAAACAGCCATTGCAAAAAGGAAAACATGCAATCTTAAGCAAAAAGCAATAGCAACGTGCATCCTTATTAATACTCACACTCCTTTGCTGCCACAAGTTGAGACTATCCAGAGCGATATTACATCAGCATTCTATCAATCCTTCTTATGGCTAACCCCAAAAATGTTGGACACTTTGGACTTGGGCTGGAGACTATTTTTGACATCCTAAAATCTCACTTCACTAGGCAGAACCATAGCTCTGCTAACAGATTTATTACAGCGTAAGTGTGGTAAAAAATGTATCTTCTCTGACTCTTTCTCCGCTGATAGGAGGGGTGGAAATTAGGGTGACCAAACATCACACTAGCTGTCCAATGAGGACCATTAATTAACAGCCAACTTACAACTTTGAGATCAGATTGAGATACACCACTCTCAATACCATGCTGTAGAACTAAACAATAGCAACATGAAGGCCCAACCTCCTAAAGAAGTCAAGTCAAGAGAGGATTATGTAGACCAAAAACTCTGCAATAGCAACAAAGAACAAAAGAAGTAAAACCTGATGTTCAGACTGAGCTTACTGATTCTAAGTACAAGGCATTTAAATCATTAGTAGAATAGCACAGTTTAAATGGAAGAACCAACAGCACTCAATAATAAACTAAGACAAACATTAGAACAATTTGATTATTGTATCAGAGATTCAAAGATCATAGCATTACGCAGTTTTCCAGTCAAAACTTTCACAGCTTGCAATACGGCACTAAACATTTAGGCAAGAATTATTGGATGTTTATAATAAAATTCAGTTTGCAGAGTTGCGGAGTCCCACTACCATCAAAGCAGGAGCATGGTTCATTTATCTAACAGCTAATCCTAAGAAGAAAGGAGAAAAGGTTCAGATTTAAAGTCCATTAAATGGAACTCCATTAGCATAGACTAAGGAAATAAATTTGAGTGGTAATGAATGGTTCAGCAAAGAAGGCCTCAATCCATCAGCTGCCGACTGTAGCATCGACAAAGCAGCTCAAAAGTAAAGGATCTATCAGCATTGCAAGTAGGAAAATCAGAATGGCAGTTGATGAAGCAAACATCGAGTAGCGTTTCCCCTCCTTTGGGGTTTCTTCTGTTATAAAGTCTCTATCAAAGTTCTAGTGATGTAGCATCACACCACCATCGAAAGACCATTGTAAGATCAGAATAACGTAATGTCACCTGAGATACTTGAAACATTAAGATGCTTTCCCATGCTAGTCATGAGAATCGAGAGATTTGAAAGTCCACATAGGCCTAACATTTGTGGAAAAGAAAAACAAAGTTGCATTCTATAGCAGCAGCTGAAATCCCACAGGAATATTTCGCTATGAACGTTGAAGAAACATTCATACGTTTCAGGAATTACACAACAAATAAAACAACATTCACTAGCAGTAAATGTACCATTGTATTAAATCTGGGGAAAGGTCAGCATTATAGAAAAAGTATTTTTACACATTTAAATGACTATAATTAAACCAATATCACATTTAGTGTAATAAAAGGATTATGTAGAATGTTCGCCAGTCAATATTACATGAAAATAGCTAACGTTAGGAATACCCTACTACCACAATTTCTCACAATATTCATATAAGTACACATTTTCTAAATTCATACTACAAAATTTGTTTGTTTTCAAAGTTTCATACATTATAAAATTTCTAGTATAACTATGCAAGGTTTCAAGCTTTTATCTATTTACCACATGATTTTGCGCTGACTTTTCTAAATGGTGCATTCTCAACAGAAAGCATTAGAAACACTAGGACATTTTTTTAATATAAAAATTCCATCAATAAGCGTTACTAAACAACGTTTTCGCAATAAACTTTTGCCAGTGCAACTCGTTTACTTGTATTAGTATTGCTTTATATATATATGTTTTCTTCATATCACATTTTATAGCCTGCTTTTGCTGTGCTTATGTTACACTTGTGTCGTTTTCATGTGTCACCGTGTCTATGCGCACTTTCAGTTTTTTGTGTGTTTAATCCATAATTGTATCATGAATTATGATTTTTAATGTCTCGTGACATCACTGCCAAGATGTTGTCTGGCAACTTTCCGCTTCTTGTACGGCTTAAACTCTCGATTAGTTTTTCAGGTACCACTCTCGCTTAGTTGTCAGTGTATTGAATTTCCTCCACTCTTGTGTTATTCCCTTCTCTGGTTTGTGTTTCCACTGTTTGTCTTAACTGCCTTCCTGTTAGATTCCTGTGCTTCATGCTTCTTGGTTTATTTGATCCTGTTGCTTTGTATGATGGTCCTCCGGGTGCTTCCTGGCCTTTAGATGTGTCCTGGTGCCATCAAGGCTCGTTATCGTCATCTCCACTGAAGTACTCAAAGAGTTCCATTGCCTTCCCAGCATTTGTATACTTTTCATGAGGGATTCCTGCATGTGTGTTAGATATGTTCTCCAACAAAAGAAACGTGTTTTGAAACACAGTCTTTCTCACAGTTAGCAAGTCAATTGTCCCTCTCCATTTTAATACCTTATCCCAATTTGCATAATATGGCACATCCTGGAAACTGTGGTCTGAGAAACAAAATAATACTAATACAAAATTAAATAGAGTATCAAACAAAAACACTTGGAAGCTTTTCTCAAGACCCTGAATGATCTTATATTGTGTAGTCAGATTCTAAGCATTCGGTTCTAACCACATTGATTTTATATCATGGAGAGCCTAGCATTTAGTTGCATCATTTTGTGCAGTTTCCGATTTATTTTAGCCTAGGAAATTGGTTTGTCAATCACAGCTTTTGCCTCTAAAGTGGTATACACTAATCATAGTGGCTCCTTTTGGAAAGTTAATCATGACATAGTCATCAACTTAAACCTTTCTTTCATGATTTTTGTATTAACTGTAGCAGTTACTGATTCATCCTTTCACAGATGTACATATAGGTAGCTATGGTTAGGACCATGTTTCAATAGGAAAAGCGTTTGTTGACTTTCCTATATCTTTGGCGCCTGTTGATAAATCTTCACAAAATGTTCTAAAAAGTAGTGCCTTGTTGATTCTTGTTGTCCATGGAAAGTTTCAGGGCGATCTGCCATGCGGGGCCCGAGACTAAGGAAGAGTCAAAAAAAGTGTGCTTCCCATGTTGATTCCCATGGAGATTTTAGAAGTGACTACAGCCTGAACCGCTGGATGAATTACACCAAATTTGGCAGAAATGTAGCTCATGGTATAGAAAGAACCCTTTTGTTATTTGGTTTAAATGTTGAATATTTTTGGAGAAATAATTTTTTTTATATATAGGGACGTAGATCCTCTGAGGATCCGACACTCCCAGTGCTGATTGGCGGCTAACACTTCAACCAGGAAGTGTTGGCAGCCAGCTTCAGCCGAGTTCCACAAAAAAATATTTTAAAAAGAGAAGGGGGCAGGGTAGGAATACTGCAAAAAAGCAGTTAATAAAAGTTTTGGGCAGGAGTCACGCTGGAGCCGTGGCTCTTGCCGAAAAACATTTAAAAAGAGAAGCATGAGCTCCCACACTTCTCTACTATTTAGCCCGTGGGTGGGCCAGGTCCAGGGGCCATACAGGATTAATAATAGGAGGGGGGCTCCCCATCTAAGAATTTTTAAAGCCACAGGGACCACCACCTACCTGGGGCTTTTTTAATATTATGGAGGGGGGGCTGCACAGACCCCCCCTCCTGGGCCCTTTTGGGCCCCAGGGACAATCACCTCCCTGAGACTTTGTTTATATAATTCGGAGGGACCCGTATGGACCCCCCTCCAGGGGCGGGTTCAAGCCCTGGGGACCACCATCTCCCCTGGTTGTTATGTACCATAGGGTACCACAATATAGGTTTGAATAGTCCCCTAACGCCTCACCTGCATTTAACGTACCATTACACTATATAATGTGTTTTGGTATTGACCTTTTACCTAGTTAAGCGCTGCATAAAATGTTGTGTGGTTTTCCCTGAAAACTAACCTCATTAATTATGCATGAAGATTCTCAGAATCACAGCAGGATTACCATCTTCTGCATAATAACTATATATAAGGGTCATCCTCGACCGACATGACACAGCAAGGTAGAGTCCCCTGAGGGTACCTTTTGAGTATATATACACCATATCTTTTCCAAGGCAGGAAGAGGAGAAAGACTTCCATGCTGACACACTGACGTGAGACGCTGAGGTTCTTGCACGCAAACGCTCAAGCTCGCAGTGATCTGACATCCCTCGTGGGGTGTCCATCTTGAGACCAAGACGGGGTCCCACAGTCTCTATCTTCAGGTAATGAAGTCGGCTTCAGCCTAGGGGGATTTTTGGCTCTACAGCTACATACATGTTAGGTACACTTAGGTACATCTAGTTAGTGTTGCATCAATGGAGTACGCATTATTACTGTCATGTATTTATATACCTGCCTGTATTCATTGTTTTAGCACTATGGTAGGAATCTACCATCCATTTACTCTATTGGTGCTTATAATCATTTATATCGGGTTCTGTCTTATTGTTGTTTCAGCACACCTATTTTACACTAGAATGACGCTGGTTCAAAAACGCTTATTAAAAATGGCCCCGCCATTTTATTCTGTGTATCTCTTTGAGAAAAAGAGAGCACAAGTGACTGAGTGAAAAGTACTGTACTGTTTCCACGATCCCTGATGGGACAGAGTTGTCATGTTCGATAGTTGCCAAGAACTATTCTCTCCTTGTTAAGAGGAGTTTACAGTGGCACTGTGAGCTAGCTGGTATACAGGCAAACATACCCTGTGGGGGTGTCTGTAATCAGTCTGGACACCAATCCCACAGTCTATGTTGTCTAAACGAGCAGATCCTATATGGGTTTATAGGAACTACACTATGGGGTAAAATTAAAAACAATGGGGGCTGCGCTGACCTGGCCTAAGCACCGGGTATCACCACTTCCCTGAGGCCTAAAATGTAATTTAAACTGCGAGAGGAGCCACTTGGCCCCCTCCCAGGCCATATATGGCCCTGGGGACCACCACATCCCAGGGGCGTGCCCGTGCTCACAGAAAGAGGGGGCCCTGGAACCAATAATGGACCTAGGCACCGCCACCCCCCAGGACCGGTTCCTGCTGTGACCCGTGGGCGCCCACCTCAGGAAACAGCAGTTTGCTGTGACCTGGCGGGAGCTTTGACAGTTCCCACCAAGTCAGAGCAAACACTCTGCTTCCAGCAAGCGGGAGCTGGCAAAATACCCGCTGTCTTCCCTGCCCGCTGTCAAGTGGTCAGGGAAACAGACAAAAGGATTGCTTCAGCAGCTCCCTCTGTGCAGAAGAAGCGCTGGCTCCCGCAGGAGTCGGTAGGGACTGCAGGGTCATTGAGGCTAATCCCCGCAGCAGAATAAAGGTCAGAAAGAGGCATAATAAAGGTCAGAAATGAGCAGAAAGAGGCGGAATAAGGTTCAGCAAAGAGCCGAAAGAGGTCCAATATTGGTAAGAAACGAGTGCAAAGAAGCAGAATAAAGGTCAGAAAGAAGCAGAAAGAGGCATAATAAAGGTAAGAAAAAACAGAAAGAGGCAGAATAAGTGTCATAAATGAGCAGAAAGAGGCAAACTAGAGGTCAGAAATGGGCAGAAGGGGACAAAATAGAGGTCAGAAACGAGCAACAAGAGGCAGAATAAAGGTTAGAAATTAGCAGACTAAAGGTCAGAAACAAGCAGAAAGAGGCAAAATAGAGGTGAGAAAGGAGCAGAAAAAGGCAAAATAAGGGTCACCAACGAGCAAAATATGCCAAGCAAAAGTCGAAAACAAGCAGAAAGAGGCTGAGTAAGGTCAGAAACGAGCAGATAGAGGCAAAATAGATGTCAGAAAAGAGCAGCAAGAGGCAGAATAAAGGTCAGAAATGACCAGAAAGCATAAAAATAAAAGGTCAGAAACTAGCAGAAAGAGGCAGAAAAAAGGAACGCAATGAGCAGAAAGAGGCACGATAAAGGTGAGAAACGAGCTGAAAGAGACAGAATAAAGATAAGGAAGGAGCAAAAAAAGGCAAAATAAAGGTGAGAAACGAGCAGAAACAGGCAGAGTAGAGGTCAGCAATGAGCAGAATGAGACACACTAAAGGTCAGCAAAGAGCAGAAGGAGACAAAATAGAGATCAGAAACAAGCATAAAGAGGCAAAATAAAGGTCAGAAACTAGCAGAAAGAGGCAAAATGGAGATCAGAAAGCAGCAGGAAAAAGAGGCAGAAAAAAGGTCAGCAATGAGCAGAAAGAGGCAAAATAAGGTGAGAAACAAACAGTCCCAATGAAAGATTTGTTTATTTAGACCGATGGCTTTTAAACAATACAGCATTAAAATATGGTAACAAATACGTATATAATAGTTATTTCGATCTAGTAAAACTTTAAATAATTTATTCAGATAAAACATTTATTTTAATAAAATGTGCATACAGTGCTTAAAATACACCGTACTTCTACTTGTTTTCAATAATCACTGCATTAACTGCCCTCATAAATCTACCAATAGCGCATGCTAGATCTAAAAAATGCATCTCAGTTAAAAATTCTACAGCATGCCCTTGACTCATAATTTCTTATTTCAAGAATATTGGGTGTAGCCATTGTCTCCGCTGTTGTCTGAGTTTTAAAGAATCCAACAGAATATGCAGCATATCACATTTGGGGCCTCATGTAGGTAAATAAATTTTACCGGTTCTTAAATACCGAGCCGTACCGAATCGGTAAATTAGAATCGGTAAGTTATATGTAGGTAAAAATTCGGTAACAGTTACCGATTCGGTAACATTCGGTAAATACGAATCGGAATTCACCGATTCGGTAAATACCGAGGTGATAATTACCGAATCGGAAAATACCGAGGTGGTATCTACCGATTCGGAAAATACCGAGGTGGTATCTACCGAATCGGAAAATACCGAATCGGTATGTACGGATTCGGTAAATAACATCACATGACTTGACGAAACAGCTAATCCTGTGCAACGACAGCCCACCCAACCAGGAACTGCCCACACCCAGGCAGGTGTACACAATTAGCCGACGTGGCCACACCCAGGCAGGTGTACATAATTAGCCGACCCTGGAGAGGCTTGGAGTGCAGAGGAGAGGCAGGGAGCAGTTGCATGTGCGAGCGGGAAACGAACAGCATGTCCAGCCAGAGAACACAGAAAGACGGAGGGGAAAGGAGGAGGAAGCTCAAATTCAGCCCCAAGGAACTCCAGGTGCTGGTGGAGGAGGTGGTGAAGCAGCACCAGAAGCTGTTTGGGAGGCAATCCCTGCAAGTGCCTGAGGCCGAAAAGCGCAACATATGGCTGGCCATCCAGGCGCAGGTCAATGCTGTGGGAGTGACCCACAGGGACATTGAGGTCCTCAAAAAGCGCTGGTATGACCTGAGGATTGTGACCAAGAGGAAGATGGGCGACATCCAGAAGGAGGCCAGCCAGACCGGAGGTGGAACCAACAGGGCACCTGCCCTCACCGAACTGGAGGAGCTGGTGGCGGCCACAATCGAGCAAGAGAGCGTCGTGGGTCTTGGGGACGCCGACAGCTCTGCCAGAGCCGCAACACACCAAGGTAAGACGAAAGCACAGCAATGTAGCCTCCCCTACCCATATCCCACATCCCCCATTGTGAAACGAGAATCACACTGCAGTCCACACGTGTCAGTGCAGACAGGCAATGCATTCCGGGAGATGTAGTCAGGGCAACACTAACCATGACGTAAATGTCACAGGGCAACAAGGCATGTCACGCACTCGAGGCACAAGGAGACAGAGGACAGATTGGAATGTGAAATGATTTATTGTGACGCTTGCAATGCAGCCCTTCGGGGACACTGAGCCAATGTTGTTTTTCTGTACACAGATGTGACATCATGCAGTACAGGGCATGCTGCAGGGGAGACGGCACACCGGCCACAAAAATCACCTCTAGCCAGCACGAGTTCAGACCAGGGAGCAGGCCCACTGGCAGCCGAACCACCAACACAGCCAGCCTCGCCGCACACAGAGCCAGCATCACCTCACCGAGAGCCAGCATCACCACAACCACAGCCAGCATCGCCACTCATGTTCGAATCACCGGCCACATCTCCGCTTGCAGGTGTGAGAATGAGGAGGCGTCCAGCAGCCAGGCTACGAGCCTTCGACACCTCGTCAGACGACAGCATGGGCCCAGAAGACCGCACCGGGCACCAGGAAGGGAGCCATCCCACTGTGCCCCACACCTCACAGGCAGCACAGACGGGAGCAAGAGGGCGCCGCAGGTCGCGTGTCCAGAGTCCACCAGCACCCACTGACGGCCATGGTGTCTTCTTGGGGCTCGAGGGCCAAATGTTGAAGCAACAGCGCCTGCAATCAAAGGCAGTTATGTCAGTCCAGAGGCACATGCGGGTGATGAAGACAAGCTTAGTCAACATGGACACAAACATTGGCGGCATGGCTGCGGGCATTCGGGACATGTCCCAGTCAATCCAGCAGTTGTGCAGCAAATTAGATGCTGACATCGAAGCACGGCGCCGGGAACGCCAGAGAAGGGACACTACCAGCAGGGCACTCAACCGTCTGGCAACTGCGACTTCCCTACTTTGCCGGCGCTCTGTGACGATGCAGGAGGGCCTAACACAGTGCTGCAGCGACCTGTCTCGGGGGATGGTGCAGGTGACAAGTGCACTAGGGGTGCTATTGACTAGTCAGGCGTCGACAACTGCTGCAGGGGATGCTGCGGAGAGCATCGACACCAGCAGCAGCATCACACCCCCCGTCCCCGAAGCACGCAGGAGCAGCAGGCGGCTTGGGGTTGGCTCTAGTGAGGATGCACAGGCCGTGCAATCCACCACTGCAGCGCGTATGCGCAAACATTGATGTGGCCCTGCTTAGCCACTTCCCATTGGGTGACGTAACCCTGGACATACTCCTTGTATAGATGGTATATTGCCAGATTGGCCTGTTCATGTGTTCATGGCGTGGTGCCACATTAAACTACGTCATGACTTCTCACAACTCGCTGTGTCCCCTCACTTACTCAGAAATAGTTGCATGTGATCTCTGCCCGTCTCTCTCTCCCATCGATTGCAGTTGGCACTCTAGCTGCGCTGCCCTCTGGCTGGCCTGACTCATCCTCGTTGTCCTCAAAATATGTTAGTTCCACATCTGTACCTTTTTTCGTGGCAAGGTTGTGCAGCATTGCACAAGTGGCAATAATCTTGCAGCAGGTGATGGGTTTGTACTGGCGTGCGCCTCCGCTCTTGTGGAGGCAGCGGAACCTGCTCTTCAGTAGTCCAAACGTGCGCTCCACCACATTGCGTGTTGTTTTGTGGGCCACGTTGTATCGTCTCTCACTCTGGGTTGCTGGGTGTAGGTAGGGAGCGAGGATGAATGAACGGCATGCATATGCACTGTCGCCTGGATGAGTAAAAGAGAACCATCAGTTACATGCCTCTATACACTCTGATTTGCAGGTTGCAAGGGGCGTCACTGTTACTTACCCAGCAGGTATCCCTCTCCAAATTCTCCGGCACTCAGTCGTGTGTAGATCCCACTATTCTGGAAGATGTAAGAGTCGTGGGTGCTCCCAGGAAACTTTGCAACAATATCTGTGATGATGTTCCCTGCATCACAGATCACCTGCACATTGATGGAGTGGGTGGACTTCCTGTTCCTGTAGATGTGCTCTGTATCAGCTGGTGGACAGATTGGGATGTGTGTACCATCAATACAGCCGATGACATGGGGGAACTGTGCCATGTGATAAAAGTCTGTTTTTGTTTTCTGCAGTGCAGCCTGTGTGTTTGGGAAGCTTATGTAGTGGTGCATTCTCTGCATCATGGCATCCAGGAACTTCCTGAAGAAACGGGACAGGCAACTCTGGGATACACCACCCACCGCAGCTATCACCACCTGATAACTGCCGGATGCCAGTAGATGTAGGCTGCAGAGCACCTGCACATGTGGTGGTATGGCGTGCGCCCTTCTTGTTGGCTGGTCCAGGAGTGGGTGCAGGTCCCTTATCAGGTCCATGATGGTTTCGGGGTGTAGCCTGTACCTCTCATGTATCTCTGCATCAGTCAGCTGTAATAGTGTGATGCGCTGTCTGTAGATTTGTTCCTCCCGTCGCCACACCCTCAGTCCTGCTGCCTGTAGACGTAGGCGCCTTGCAATGACGTACATGGCGGCCATGTTGTCCACGCTGTTGCATTTTGGGATTGCTTATGTGCATTGTTGATGGTTACCACCTGCTTTCAATCCGTGTTAATTACCGACTCTTATTTACCGATTTTCCTGGATTTCTTAATTACCGACTGCTCCTACATGTCATTTTCCATTTTTACCACTTCATATTTACCACTTCATATTTACCGATTCGTTAATTATGTATTCGGTAAATATGAATCGGTATTTTAGAATTCGGTAACTATGAATCGGTATTTACCGCTTCATATTTACCGAAAAGTGGTTTTTGGACTCCTACATCTCACTTGTCTGAATACCGGTCGGTAACGGCATATTTACCGAAAATCGGCCGTTACCGACCGGTATTTCGCTACCTACATGAGGCCCTTGGTGTTCAACCCACCGGCACAATTGCCCTCTATGCCAATAATTTTTGGTTTTACCGTATATGGGGCATATCATCAAGGAGGCGATAAAAAATTATCGCTGCTTTTGCGTCCGTTTTCGGACGAAAAGTGGCGATAATTTTAACGCCCTATTGGCAAGGACACTCTAACGCATGAATCCATACTTCTTCGCCCTTTCTCTTAACGCCCAGCTTTGCATCTCTAATGAAATGCAAAGTGGGCGTTCCTCCCCAGAATAACGGGAGAAATGTCGCTAAGCGACATTTCTCCTATTATCAAGCCTCACGCTAAGAAGCATAGCGGCAAGAAAAGTAGCGATAACCTCTGTTATCGCTACTTTCCTTACGCCTGCTTTGAAACTGACTTAGCCATGATATCCTATGGAAGGTGGATATCATGGTTAAGTATGCCTTGCCCTATCAGCAAGCTATCACCAAACCCTGTGCGATTATCGCTGTATTTCCAGCGATAATCGCACAGTTGGCAGCTTGCGCTCTGAATTTTATCGCTTTAGAGATAAGCGTTGCTGATAGCACGCTATCTCCGCGATAAAATTTAGAGTTGGCCAGCGATAATTATCCTCGCGCTAAGAGCGTTGAGCGATAATTATTGCCTGGCCTTGATAATATGCCCCTTAGTTATCTTACAGGGGTTGAGACCAATTCTTACTCTCACACTTTGTTTCTTAACAACGGACTTGGTAAGGTGTCCACATATGGGTAACTTACTTTATCATGCCACGCATTTAACATAAAATGTACAGATTTTTTTCTCTCTTAGGTATTGATATTCATTTTCATAGGACAATTCTTTGCATGGCGTTTTTAGCTCACTCTTGGAAATTTCAATTTGTAAGGACTGTGGAAATTGCTGTACTTTCATAGCAGTGCAGACTGGGGCCAGGTTAGCCCTAACCCTTTTTGCCCATTTTTTGTTTTTTAATTCTGTTTATTAAAGACAGTAGTGCAACATTAACATCTCAACAATCAAGGAGAAGCCCATGGCTTCAATATCTTGTGTATACATTAACTGTACGGTTACATTTTACAATACTTCACATGTTGGTACTGTGTTATTATACCGTAGTGTAGTGAAGACAGGGTTTTGCCTGTATACATTGCTATGTTAGCATAAGCATTTCAGATGTTAACGCCATCTTGCCACTTTGCTGCTTTTGCTCACAACACTACAGGTAGCTGTTATCATAAGTAAAACTGCTTGCTTGCTTTTCTTCACATGAGAACGATCTATTTTTCACATCTCTAGACGTGCACCGGGACCTTAGTCTGCATACTGTGTGCAGAAACCGTCAAGGTCAAATAACAATGTATGTTGCTGAATTCAGGTTGATCGGCCTACACTCTAGACACAACGAGCACACAGCTGCAAATATCTGAAACACGGGTGCCTTTAATATTGCATTGCATGCATGATGCTGGCACTCTTGGAGAAACCTTTCCAGACACAGAGAGCAATGCTGATCCTGTGATGTGATTCACCTAAGCTGATCTTGGAGGTATGGGGTTCCCCATTCAAACCTAGAGACCTTCTATTATTATTATAAAACTAGCTTATTAGCCAGGTGAGGGTGGTACACAAGGTATTATAGGACCTGTTTCCACTATCATTATAATATGATTTCTCCCTTTGTTTTCTATGGAATTGTAACAATGCTGATGGTTTTATTTAAGGGTGGGCGTAGTGGGGCTACGTGAAGCAGCGCGTAGTGTGCCCAAATCTATGCACACTCGCGCGCTCCGTGTAGCCCCACTACGCGCCGCCCGCCTCCCGCCCACCCTCCTTTTAAATAATACCCTACATGTTAAATAATTGAAAGTAAAGAGACTTACCTGAAGCGCGGCGTCTCTGGGGCTCCCTCTTCCTCGTTTCCAACTTCTTGTGACAAATGCACATGCGCGGACGCCCGCGCATGCGCATTTCTCGCAGGAAATGCGCGGGCGTCCGCGCATGCGCATTTGTCACAAGAAGTTGAAAAGGAGGAGGAGGGAGCCCCGGAGACGCCGCGCTTCAGGTAAGTCTCTTTACTTTTAATTATTTAACATGCAAGATATGATTTAAAAGGAGGGCGGGCGGGGGGCGGGAGGCGGGTGGCGGGCGGCAGGCACTACGCTTCGCCCTGGCGTGTGCGTAGCGCTGCCTGCTTCGCCTACTTCGAAAACTGCGAAGCAGGCAGCGCTACGTACACTACGTGGGCGAAGCGTAGTCTAACGCCCAGGGTTAGTTTTATTTCTGATCATTTGTTTGCTTATGTTAGCCAAAGTACTGCATCTTAGAGCACGTAGTTAAAAATAAACGTTTTAAACTTTTCCGTGTCTCTGATTACGCACGTTGTGGACTGATATGAGAATAACAACGAAAAGGTGTTCTTGATTCCCACCATTCCTGAGAGTACTCTAAGTCGCTTGTTCTGTGTTGTCTAATCATTGGTAGCTTCGACATGGTACGGAGAACAAATGAGACACTGATGCTAGTCGGATAGGGGTTCTAGGTACTGAGGTGAGTTTTTTGGTACACCACAATTCACTGAGGTCCTGGGTTCCTGCGCATAGTTCTGTGCATGAGCAGAATCCCTGCAACAGTCGGTGAGGTAGAAGGGGAGGGGATAGTAGGTGGGGCACAAATATTGCCTCTGTACTCATTCCATTTACCCCATATTTCTGACCATTTTTTCGGGCAGCCCCATGGAATATAAACAGTCTTTTCCCTCATCATACACCAGTCCACTCTACTTCCCATGCTTCCATGGAAGGTGTCACATTCGCGCCCCACATTCTGGCCAAATTACATTTTCCGGTCATCATTCCCAGTGTCAACCACGTTTTTTCTTTGGTGCTCAAGTCTGTGGGTTCCCATATGTTCAACAAACATCTTTTGACATCTAGGTCCATTCGTGTCCCGAACACTTCCCCCAATCTACGATGTATTCCTCTTCAGTATGTTTCAACATGAGTGCATTCCCATATTATATGTATAAATGTACCCTCTTGGCCACATTTCCGCCTGCACCCCGGATCTTCTCTACAACCCATCTGGACTAGCATGGGTCCCGTGATGTGTATCCTATGTAGGATCTTTATCTGGACCAGTCTGAGTCTGGCTGATATCGCAACCACCCTGGTAGAGGTCATTGCTTCCTGCCACTCGTCTTCGTCCAATTCTGAGATGCCTCTTTCCCAACCCCCACGGAGTCTCCCCAATGGGTCTTGGGTATTATTTATCAGTTTTTTATAGGTTAAGGATATTGCCTTTGTTTGCATATAATCGTCTAGGAGGCGGTCTTCTAGCTGCGAGGGCTGTCACCCCTCGGTATCTGTGATGTTAAAGCATGTCGCACCTGCAAATATCTACAATGTTCCGCTTCTGCCATCTCATATTCTTGTTGAAGGGTAGAGAATGAAAAAATCTCTCCCCCTCTCCACGAAATCACCCACCTTGGAGATCCACAGTATGTCCTATTTATCAAACCCCTTTGAGTTTCGCAAGGTGCCCAACTGTTCTGAATCCCACAAGGGGGTGGCCTGAGTAATACTGTGTCCCCAACCCATGCTTCTGGTAGCCGCGTGTCACACCTGAACTGAGTGTTGGGTGGGTCCTGTAAGCTGGAATTTTGTTGGTTTGGAGTAGAGCACCATATTGTAATTCCCCGCAGGCAAGAGCCACCTGTCGATCCTGTAACCCGGGTCGTCCCAGTGCCGATACATGCATTGGTTGATTTGGTGGGTGTGTGACTGACTGTATAAGTGAGTGATTGAACGTGTCTTAGTGAATGCTTGGGTGAATGACTAATCTGTATGAATGTCTGTATCAGTCTGTCAGTTGGTTTGTAAGTGGCTGCATGGGTTGGTGAGTAGCTATATCAGTGTGTATATGGGTTAATGATTGGTTGTCTGAGTGCCTGAGTGTCTGTGTGGGTGGGTAGAGGGGTGTATGAGTCCCTGCATGGATGTGTGAGTGGGTGATTCACTGGGTGTATGGGTTTATGAGTGTGTGTGCGAGGGGCTGTATGGGTGAGTGAGTATGCGTATGGCTGTGTTGATGAGTGAATGGATTTCTCAGTGGTATATGTGTTAGTAACTACATATGTGAAAGGCAGTATATGTAAGTGTTGGAGTATATAAGTGACTATATGTGATGAGTGTGCTTGTGTCAGTGATTGTAGAACAGAGTAATATGTGTTAGTATCTGTTTGAATAGGTGAGGTGGTGTGTGTATAATTGTATAGGTGAGTAAATGGCAGTGTGATTCATTCTTTGGGTGACTGACTAGGTGCATGAGTAACTCTAAGGGTGAGTGGTAGTGTTTGAGTGTCTGTATGGGTATATGAGTGCATATATCAGTGGCTGTATTGATGAGTGACTGTGTGCATGAGTGACTGTATGGGTGAGTGAGTGGATGAGTGTGTAAACCTATGAATCAGTGAGTGTGTATATACTAACTGGTATTGGTGTGTCTATGGTTTCGAAAATGGTAGTCTGTATTTTAGAGTAGGTATAAAAAAGGTTATATTAGGGTGTGAGGAGGTGCATCAGATATTAGGTAGATGATGTCATCATTGATGTCATCAGTGATGTCATTTGAGATGTCATCAGTAATGTCACTGACCATGTCATAGCGATGTAATAAGCGACATCATCAGCAGTGCATTGTGGGGGCGTGAGTTATAGTTAGCTCAGCTAACTATGACGGCCGAATTTCTCTGGTTTTGTACGAGTGAAATGTCATCCTAACTATAACGTCTGTGAAACCTGTGTTTTTTCAGTGAATTTCTAAGGTTTTTTAAATGCTAATTCCAAACTATAACGTCCTTGAAACCTTTGTTTTTTTCTGTACATGTCTAAGGTTTTTTAAATGCTAATTTCTAAATATGTCTACATAGGTAGGACAGTGCAGAAAGAGGAAGAATGGCACAGAAAGAAGCAAAAGAAGTGCAAAAAGAGGCAACAGAAGTCCAGAAAAAGGAAGAAAGGCGCAGAAAGAAGCAAGAGAAGTACAGAAAGAGGCCTACTTTGACTGTACCTTACAACAGACTCATACAAAGTTGCCTAATCACTCATCCTTATCCCAAGATGTCTCAAACCTCACTTTTCTTTGAAGGTTCACTATTAATCGTCTGCTCCGAATGTTAGGCCTACCAAATATAAAACAGCAATCCTGAGCATATCACTGTTGTAAGTCTGACCAAGTTTGTGAAGGTATGCATGTGTGTCTCTGCTTTTACCTAGTGACATGTTACATAAAAATAAATATACTAATACTTGAATACCTGTGTTTCAAACAGCATACTCTGTAAATATGTGTACAAAAGGTGTATGTATCTCTTTCTGCTCATAACATAGGGGGCATAGGTATTCAATAGTATATTTGAAGGGCTCTATAACATCTATATACATAAGACATGTCTGCCTGTGCAACTGAATGATAGAGCAGAACTGATAACATTTAACCACCTATAGGAGAAGCTACTCACTTTTTAAGCTACCATCTTCAGATGCAATATCTAATGTGAGAATACATATACAAATAGACATATACCTCAGTCATAAGAGCATGCAGACCTTCAAACTCGACAGCTTGCACTTCCCATTTGAGTATAGTAAGAGGTGAGAGAAGTACAGAAAGAAGCAAGAGATGTGCAGAAAAAAACAAAAGAAGTGCATAAAGAAGGAACAGAGGTGCAGAAAGAGGCTACAGGGGTGCAAAAAGAGGGAAGAGGGTAGAGAAAGAGACAGTGGGCTGCAGAAAGAAGCAAGAGATCTGCAGAGAGAAACAAAAGAAGTGCAGAAAGAAGGAACAGAGGTGCAGAAAGAGGCAGGAGAGGTGCAGAAAGAAGAAAGAGAAGTGCATAAAGAAGCAACAGAGATGCAGAAAGGGGGAAGTGGGGTAGAGAAAGAGGCAAAATGGATACAGAAAGAAACAAGAGAGGTGCAGAAAGAAACAAAAGAAGTGCAGAAAGAAGCAACAGAGGTTCAGAAAGAGGCAAGGTGTGTGCAGAAAGAGGCAAGGAGGGTGCCGAAAGAAGCAATAGAGTTGCATAAAGAAACAAAAGAAGTGCAGAAAGAAGGAACAGAGGTGTAGCAAGAGGGGTGCGGAAAGAGGGAAGAGGGGTGCAAAAAGAGGCACGAGGGGTGCATAAAGAAGCAAGAGAGGTGCAGAAAGAAGCAACAGAGATGCAGAAAGAAGGAATATGGGTGGAGAAAGCGACAAGAGAAGTGCAGAAAGAAGCAACAGAGATGCAGAAATGGGTAAGAGGGGTGGAGAAATAGATACGAGGAGTGCAGAAAGAAGCAAGGGGGTGCAGAAAGAAACAAAAGATGTACAGAACGAAGAAACAGAGATGCAGAAAGAGGTACGAGGGGTACAGAAAGAAGCAAAAGAGGTACAGAAAGAAGCAACAGAGGTACAGAAAGAGGGATGAGAGGTGGAGAAAGGGGCAAGAGAAGTGCAAAAACATGCAGCAGAGATGCAAAAAGGGGGAACAGGGGTGGAGACAGTGGCAAGAGGGGTGCAGAAAGAAGTAAGAGAAGTGCAGAAAGAAACAAAAAAGTGCAGCAAGAAGGAACAGAGATGCAGAAAGAGACAAGAGGGGTGCAGAAAGAGGGAAGAGGGGTGCAGAAAGAAGTACGAGTGGTGCAGAAAGAAGCAAGATAGGTGCAGAAAGAAGCAAGATGAGTACAGAAAGAAGCAACAGAGGTGCAGAAAGAGGCAAGCGGGGTACAAAAAGAGGGGTACAGAAAGAGGGACGAGGGGTGCTGAAAGAAGCAAGAGATGCGCAAAAAGAACCAAAAGAAGTGCAGAAAGAAGGAACAGAGGTGCAAGAAGAGGCAGCAGGGGTGCAGAACGAGGGAAGAGGGGTGGAGAAAGAAGAAAGAGGTCTGCAGAAAGAAACAAAAGAAGTGCAGAAAGAAGGAACAGAGGTGCAGAAAGAGGTAAGAGGGGTGCAGAAAGAGGCAAAAGGGATGCAGAAAGAAGCGAGAGGTGCAGAAAGAAACAAGATAGTTGCAGAAAGAAGCAACAGAGGTGCAGAAAGAGGGAAGAGGGGTGGAGAAAGAGACAAGAGAAGTGCAGAAAGAAACAAGAGAGATGCAGAAAGGGGTAAGAGGGGTGGAGAAAGAGATACGATGAGTGCAGAAAGAAGCAAGGGGCTGCAGAAAGAAACAAAAGAAGTGCAGAAAGAAGCAACAGAGGTGCAGAAATAGGCAAGATGGGTGCAGAAAGAGGCAACAGAAGTGCAGAAAGAAGCAACAGAGATGAAGAAATGGGGAAGAGGGGTGAAGAAAGAGGCAAGAAGGGTGCAGAAAGAAGCAATAGAGTTGCATAAAGAAACAAAAGAAGTCAAGAAAGAAGGAACAGAGGTGCAGTAAGAGGGGTGCAGAAAGAGGGAAGAGGGGTGCAAAAAGAGGCACAGGGGGTGCATAAAGAAGCACGAGAGGTGCAGAAAGAAGCACCAAAGGTGCAGAAAGAAGGAAGATGGGTGGAGAAAGAGACAAGAGAAGTGCAGAAAGAAGCAACAGAGATGCAGAAAGGGGAAAGAGGGGTGGAGAAAGAGATACGAGGAGTGCAGAAAGAAGCAAGGGGGTGCAGAAAGAAACAAAAGAAGTGCAGAACGAAGGAACAGAGATGCAGAAAGAGGCCCGAGGGGTGCAGAAAGAAGCAAAAGAGGTACAGAAAGAAGCAACAGAGGTGCAGAAAGAGGGATAAGAGGCAAGAGAAGTGCAAAAACATGCAGCTGAGATGCAAAAAGGGGGAACAGGGGTGGAGACAGTGGCAAGAGGGGTGCAGAAAAAAGTAAGAGAAGTGCAGAAAGAAACAAAAAAGTGCAGAAAGAAGGAACAGAGGTGCAGAAAGAGGCAAGAGGGGTGCAGAAAGAGGCAAGAGGGGTACAGGAAGAGGGGTGCAGAAAGAAGTACGAGTGGTGCAGAAAGAAGCAAGAGAGGTGCAGAAAGAAGCAAGATGAGTACAGAAAGAAGCAACAGAGGTGCAGAAAGAGGCAAGAGGGGTATAGAAAGAGGGACGAGGGGTGCAGAAAGAAGCAAGTGATGCGCAAAAAGAACCCAAAAAAGTGCAGAAAGAAGGAACAGACGTGCAGAAAGAGGCAGCAGGGGTGTAGAACGAGGGAAGAGGGGTGGAGTAAGAAGAAAGAGGTCTGCAGAAAGAAACAAAAGAAGTGCAGAAAGAAGGAAGGAACAGAGGTGCAGAAAGAGGCAAGAGGGGTGCACAACGAGGCAAAAAGGGTGCAGAAAGAAGCGAGAGGTGCAGAAAGAAACAAAGGAAGTACAGAAAGAAGCAAGATAGTTGCAGAAAGAAGCAACAGAGGTGCAGAAAGAGGGAAGAGGGGTGGAGAAAGAGACAAGAGAAGTGCAGAAAAAAGCAACAGAGATGCATAAGGGGGTAAAAGTGGAGGAGAAAGAGACAATAGTGGTGCAGAAAGAAACAAGAGAGATGCAGAATGAAACAAAAGAAGTGCAGAAATAAGGAACAGAGGTGCAGAAAGAAGCAAGAAAAGTGCCGAAAGAGGAAACAGAGGTGCAAAAAGAGGGACGAGGGGTGCAGAAAGAAGCAAGAGATGTGCAGAAAGAAACAAAAAAAGTGCAGAAAGTGTTGCTGGGATTCTACACATACACAGAACTATGTGCAGGAAACCAGGACCTCAGTATATGAGGGTGTACCAACCTACCACATCAGTACCCAAAATCCCACAACCGACTAGCTATAGTGTCTCAATCGCTCTCCCCAAACATCACGAAGCTTCAAATGATTAGACAACCCAGAACACAGCACTCCCAACTCTCTCAGGATTCGAGGGAGCAAGACATACTCTTTTGCTCACTCACACGTACTTGTCCACAATAAGAATATGCAGAGTCACTTAAATAGTTCAAAATGTTTATTTTAACTATCGTGCTCTACAATACAGTATACGAGCCACTACCAGCAGCAAAATGCATAAACTCAGCACAGTTCTCATTGTTACAATTCCATAGAATACAAAGGGAGACGTCATCATATAAAGACTGTGGAAAAAGGGCAATTAGACCTAACCACCCTCCCCTTGACTAATAGAAGTTTGTTTTATATAAAGGAAGATCTCTGGCTTTGACAGCAGAGCCCATACCTTAAAGCCTGGATTTAAGGTTAACATCATAGGATAAACGGAGCTCTTCCCCATGGAAAGTCTTTCTCTAAGTGTGTTAAAACAACAAGCAACCCAGTAATATCAAAGCACAAATCTTCAGTATTGCAGCTGTGTGTAGCATGTTATGTCTAGGTGCTAGGGACTGACCGGAACAGAATAACAAGGGGCATTTTTTATCGACCTTGCACATCGTGTTCAGACTAAACTCCAGGAAAGGCAGAGAACGCGAAAAGCAGCCCGTTCTCATATGAGGACCTGCCCTGGCAGTTCGGGCTGGACTGTTCTGTAGTGAGTTCTCTCTGAATACGTACAGGCATTGTTAAGTTAGCATAACCACGTTAAATGTTAGAAAGCCATCTTTTTGCTTTTGCACACGACACTGCGTGTACATGTTATTTCTTAAAACAAACTGCTGACTCGAGACTTGCTTCACACAAGAGCAATCTGTTGTTACCATCCCAAAGCTCTGTGCAGCGACCTTGGTCTGTACACGGTGTGACAAATAGTCTGGATTATTACACAATGCATGTTTTTCACTCTAGGTTGATCGGCCCACTATTTAGCCATAACACACGCGCAGCTGCAAATGCCTGAAAGTTGATGCTTTTAATATCACAGACATCATGTTTATTATTCAGACCGAAGACGAGCCTTCCTGCGAGAAGACTCCTGATGCTCCTGTGATGTGATTTCACTAAGCTGATCTTTGAGGTATGGGGTCCCCTATTCAAGCCTAAGAGACCTTCTATTAGCATAATAATAATATTAGCTTCTTAGTAAAGGGAAGGTGGTAGTATCCACTGTCATTATAACATGATCACCCCTTTTATATTCTATGGTATTGTAACTATGTTGCTGGTTTTGATATTAATCATTTGTCTGCTTGTATTAGCCAAAGTACTGCATCTTAGGACACGTGGTCTATAAAAATAAACCCCTTTTATTTACAACGTGTCTCTGTTGATTATTGTTGTGGACTGATGTGAGAATAATATACGAACAGGTATTTCCGATTCCCACCATTCCTGAGTATGTACTGAGTCGCTTGTTCTGGGTTGTCTATTCATTGGGACCGCCGAGCTGAATCTCGGATAACGAATGGGACACTTATGCTAGCCGGATACTGGGTTCTGGGTTCTGAGGTGAGTTTCTGGTACACCACAACTCACTGAGGTCCTGGGGTTCTACGCATAGTTCTGTGTATAAGCAGAATCCCTGCAACATGGCGCACCTAACGTTTGGTCTATGGGTTGAAACGCCTTAGTAGTGCTTACATTTAGTCCACAACACCCTCATTCTTGTTTCCGGATAACAAGTCTGACGGATTTAAACCTACCTAGTTCTATTGATATAGGTTCCTTCAAGCTTGATCATTAAAAAGGTTATTGAACCCTTGTGCTACTGAATACTTGAAGTATAGCTTGTCCTTATGGCGGTAGACATTGCGGCGCACAGCCGTGCAGCTCTGAAACGTCATTTGACGCAGTATGGGGTGCCGGACACGGGCATGGACGTCATCTTTGTGGTGGGAGCCGATGCGGCTCACCCGTTTGAGTTGTTCTATTCCTGGGTGACGATTCCGGCAGTCAGTGGGGATGACGATACCTTTCATTCTTACACTGCTACTGCCGTGCCTGCTAACTATGCGCCGTATAGGACACAGGAGATACCAATATCTGCTTGGCAACATCAGATTTGGTTTAATGGCGCCCTCCCCCATGTGGTTATACCGCCGAGAATGGGCCCTTTATCAATTGCAGGGGCCACTTGGCCGGTACTAGCCGGATTTACGCCTCATCCCCGTTACCTCACGGTGACGGTGGCTGAATTGCGTGTACTACACACTGCCCTTATATCAGTATATAGGGCGTTGGTGCAGTATGTGTCGCGCACTGTACAGGCGGGGGCGCCTGTTAGTGCGGGACAACCTAGTGATCGTCACGCGGTGGTCATTAGTCCTGTTATGGTCAATTCTGTTATGGGCAAGCGCCCCCTCACAAGGGATGATTATCCTTTCTGGCTTGCTGAAAAATTTGACCAAATAGAGGCGGTTTATCCGCATACAACTCCTGTGGAAAAACACAGGATCCTCACCATTAGTTTGCCTAAAGACTTAGTTCCCCATATAGATGATTGTGTATCCTGGGGTAAGATTTTTGCTGCGACGTACGCGCAGTGCTTTGGCACTCCGTCTATGTTACAGCTGCCCTCCATAATTAAACAGGTTCAAGAGGACCATGGAGCGGAGTCTGCGATAGAATTGGGGATGCGGCTCCTCGGAGATTTTGGCCTGGTGGCTACCATGATAATGGGAAACCTTAAGGGTGATGCGTTGCACTTTCAGGTTCGTAATGAACTGAAGAAAGTTGCTGAAGAGGACAAGCCGCAGGAATTTGCTAAAATAATTTCAGAAGCATATCGTGATTTGGGTCGTAGCTCTTTAGGAGTTAAGCCTGTGATCAAAAATCCCGATTCTAAGCAGCAGGGTAAGGCAGAAACTTCTGGTAAGGATGGTCGGCCAATTTTTCCAAAACAACCTTGGCGGACTAAACAACAGGGAAAGCAGCAGCAGAAACAGGGCTCTCGGCCTGCCTCTCCCGTACAGTCAAGTAGTGAACGCACTTATGATCTGCGAGATCGTGCTACTATTAAGTCTCCTGATAGATTTCAGGTTTCTGAACCGCGCTCTCCTCGTTCTTCACAGGAAACATCGGCTACACAGTCTGGTGGCGGAGGCGGTGGCAAAGGTCGGGGTGCTCCACAACAGCGTGACCAACCCCGACAGACTGAGGGTAAAGGCAAGCAGGACGAGTTTGCTCGACAAAGACCCCCGTTTCAGAAGAAGAAAGTGGCGGCTCTGACGGCAAAATATGCCTCAGATAGTGCGGACACAGCTTCAGAACCGGACATGGGCGCTGACGCTACTGGACAGCGCGGCAGAAATTACCATAGTCCGTCAAGCTCTGCGTCCATTTCTGGCGGCGACAGCAACTGATGTATTGGTTACTGTTGAAACAGCTGACACCAGAGTGGCTCCCCCTGATAGACTTTATGAAATAGTCTTATTAATAGAGGGTGACATACAACATACTATAAAAGGGATTTTTTGGGATAATCTGACCACCACCTATGATATCCTCCTAGCGGAGGCAGATTGGCCCCCAGCCTTCATTTTGGAAGCTCCTAGAGGGGAGGAGAAAATCCTCCCGTCCTTTGCGCACACGGTGCCTAAGGACCAAGCTGAAATGTACGCTGGTGAGTGGGCGCTGGCGCTTGCGCCAGCGGTATATCGTACTCAAGTGGGTTGGGACCGGTTGTCCCCCTGCCATGAGATTCCATTGCGGTCTATGCCCCAGCCTCAGCCCCAATATCCCATGCGTCGTGAAGCTAGACCCCACGTCGCGGCGATCCTTGAACAATTGGAATATCAGGGTGTAATCGAAACTTGTGTGTCCCCTATGAATAACCCTTTATTCACTGTAACGAAGCCTGACGGCTCGTACCGTTTAGTTTTGGATTACCGGCACCTAAACTCCCATTGCCGGACCTGCGCGGTACAGAATACACATAGCTCGGCTCTAGTCGACAGTCTCGTGCGTAAACGGTTTAAAACGACACTTGACATTTCCAATGGCTTTTTTAGCCATAACCTGTCCACACTGAGTAGCCAGTGGACAGCGTTTACTTCGGGCGGTAAACAAAAACAGTTTACGAGATTAGCCATGGGCTACAAAAATAGCCCTGGCGTCTTTTCCGCTCGCGTGGTTTCTCTCTTAGAAAGAATAGACCCCGAGGCATACTCCTATGTTGACGATATCTACCTCACGGATGACGAGCTGTTGCCGCATCTGTCTCGAGTCGACAATATTGTAGTGAGTTTTGCTGACTATGGCTACAAATTCAATTTTGCGAAGTCTCACATCGCGGAATATACAGTGTTGTTTTTGGGCTACGAGCTCAATAATGAAGGAAAGGGGTTAGCTCCCCACTTTCTGGAGAAGTGCGCATGCTTGAGTGCGCCAACGACGCTAAAGAAATTACAATCTCTGCTGGGCTTTCTGAATTTCGGCCGTACGTACATTCCTGATTATGCCCAGCGTATCAAGCCGCTTTACGCCTTGGTACAACCCACATTTTCGAAGTCTAGCTGGCAGCTGGAACATTCTAAAATTTTACAGTCTTTACAGGCTGACCTTCTTGCTTCACAATATTTGCTGACACGTGATAACCGCACTAACCTGGTAATAAGAATAGTGCCAGGCGCCGTGGGTTTCACGTATTTGACGTTTAATGAGGGCGATACAGTCCCCATTGCGTACAAATCCCACTTGTACACCTCTGCTGAATTACGTTTTTCCGCGGTCGAAAAAGTTCTGACTGCTGTACAGATGGCGATCCTTAAAGAACGCGCACTGTCACATGGGAAACAGATTCTGGTTGTAACACCCTATCCTGCCTTAGAAGCGGTGACAAAAGCAAGTGTACCAAATTCTAAAGCTTTGCATCCTCGGTGGATACAATGGGCCACAACACTGACGTCGCCAGACGTCACCTACATCTTTGATGCCTCATTACAGACTCAAGAGTTCTTGCAGTATGAATTCGTTCATCCGGCTCCTCTGTCTTTGCGCCCGCTCGAAGAATACCATTGTGTCATATACACTGACGGGTCTGCGCAGCCCGCAATTGGATCAAAGCACGCTTACTCAGCGGCTTGCGCAATTGTCGTAGGTACTTTCGTAAATGGTGAATTCCAATCTGATGCAGTGCATACGCAGTCATTGGGCGATTGTACCGCGCAATTGGCGGAGCTTCGGGCTCTAGTGCTTGCACTGGAGTTTGCTGATCCCCGAGTCACTACTCTAATAGTGAGTGATTCTTTCTACTGTGTCCAGTCCTATAATGACAATTTACACTTCTGGTCTCAGAATGACTATCGAGACACAAAAGGTGGCACAATTAAGCATAAAACGCTTTGGGTTCGAGTGGCAGACTTTAAAGAACGTCTCCCTCTCGTGAATGTTATTCACACTCTTGGTCACCAGAGACTTGGTGTCCATGCTGTCGGCAACAGCTTGGCTGACGAGGCAGCTAAAACAGCAGTGGCTACATACTTAGTGGCAGCAGTTACCAGATCAAAGAGTAAGATTGATGATGACATCTTGGCAGCTATTGCTGCTACAGAAAAGGGAGGCGATTACCCGAAGGGTTTTTCTTCTCGTTACATTTACCATTTAAGTCCTGATAATGTCCCATTAGTGAGGATTAACGACGTTGGTGACAGAATTATTCCCAACGCGGACTGCAGACCCGCACTGATTCTGGCCGCTCATGAGGGGTTGGCGTCTGCCCACGCCGGAGTGTCAGCCACAATATCTCTGCTACAACAACGTTACTGGTGGTTTGGTTTATATAAACAAGCGCGCGCTTATGTTCTTGATTGTGACATTTGCCAACAGATTAAACCTTCTACTGTTGCGCGCCCATCACAAACACAGTTGTACATATCCAATAAACCATTTGGTTGTGTTTATTTGGATCACTGCGGTCCTTTTTCTTCTGATACTGCGTACAAGTACATCTTGGTTGCAGTGGATTCGTGCGCACGTTTTCTGTGGGTATGGCCACAAAGGAGTGCTGACTCGCGGACTGTCATCAGAGATTTGCGTGTCTTTGTGGGAACTTTTGCGTGTGGTACCTTCCATTCTGATCAGGGCCCTGCGTTCGCCTCTAAGGCTTACAAGGAGGCTATGAGAAATTTGGGGGTCCTAGTCAAATTTTCGTCTCCCTACCGACCTGAGGGTAATAGTGTGGTGGAGCGAATGAACCGTGACTTAAAGCAATCATTGACAGCCCGTGTTTTAGGCACAGGCCGGAACTGGCTAGCCCATTTGTATAACGTCCAACGTGCACTTAATAATCTCCCTAGAAGGTCTCTGGGTGGGCGGACCCCGTACATGATGCTCTTCGGAATCAGAATGTTTGTACCAGACCTTGATGGTCTAGACATGGCGGCGTCGACCGCACCCTTTGACGTAGATGATCACTGTGCTGTTTTACAGACTCTACAAGAAGCCAGAGACACTCTATCAAAGGAACACTTGCCCTCCACATCTGAAGTTGAAGTTCAGGTTCCGGTAGTCGGCTGGCTACCTCGAGTTGGGGATCTGGTCCGTGAGAAGGTGGAGAACAAGAAGGAGTTCGGCCCCTCTTATCGTGCACCAGTTCCAGTGCTTGGAGTGCAGGGTACAAGAACAGTCATTTTACCTCCACTTCCTGGTCGCAAAGAAAACAGGTACATCTCTATTGACAATGTCAAACTTCAGCGAGTGGCCGATACTTCTTAGTATGACTCCAGCAGTTTCATGCCAGACGATGCAAAGAAATTCAATGTTGACTCTTGCTTCTAACACCTTGCCTGATGTTGCCATCGAGATGCAATCGGTTACTGATCCCTTGTTGATACCATCGGCTGGTGGTTTGCCCGAAGAGACTGAGTATGCTTATCCTACACGTGGTCCCTCGCCTGTTTTACAATCTACGGCACTTGGCCAGTCCCGTTTCTCCTTTGACACTAACTCATTGCCCTCAAGCCCCCCATCGAACATTGCAGTTTTTGTCAGCTGGTTTAAGAGACATTTTTTGATTGCCCCTTGGACATACATTTGGCTGTTGCTTTTCAGTGTTTTTTTGTTTATGTCCGTTGGATTCGTAATAGTTTTTTTCCGTCTTGTGGATGGCCACTATCTGAGTGAGAGATCGACAATTAGACTTATCAATGGAACTTTGGCCCCCCACTCCTCGTCCCACATCATGAAGAGGGAACAGACTTTTGTGAATATTACTGCCTGGCCCGTCTTGGATGGAATCGCATGGGATGCTGTTAAATTCCAAATTCATGGGCCTACAGAGGTCATTAATGTACCTAATGTATTTCGTGTTTCTATGGGTGATGTGGTTAGGCAGAACATACGTTCTGATGATTGGGATGTACACGCCATTGAATCACTGTTTTCTGATTTGAAGTATTATGCCGCTTTTGATGCTGAAGATTTATATGAAAATGCGGCTAATTATGCGGAACAGTATTGTTTTCAACATTATGGCAATCATTTTCTGCATAAAGCAAATACATTTAGGAATTTTGTAAATTTTACCCAATGGGAACACTGTCCTACTCCCGAATTCGGAAGTTCACAAACACTAGTTAACAAGTATTCATATTTTACCAATTTCAGTGTTTCCAACCCGGCAGCGTTTTATTTTAAGGTGCTGCCTGAGTCTGCCGCAAAGGTTAGACTGACACACACAAAGCTACTTTATTCTAAGTCCTTTATGGACGAGTTGTCAATCAAAGGATATGATGTATGGAAGGCTACTATTGATCTAAAGTCGGTTTGGGGTTCCAAGCCGTGGCAGGTACAGGGTACAGAGGCTTTACATCGTGCCTGTCTAATACCAAATCATATTTTATTTTTAAATTCATCCATCTTCCAAACCACCTGTTTTGGATTGGCTACTTCTAAACAATTAAAGTCACCTTCTGTGCCGGATCTGGGCGCTTATCCCAATTGGGATAACCACACAGATCTATCCCTTGCTGCTTTGCAAACCTTAGTTTCAAATTCATCTTTCAATATTTCGAAAGTTAATAGTGAGGGTTGGTTAATTTGGCAAAGCAGTTCAGATTTCTGTCAACGACGTTTTCTGGGACTGAAACCGGGGTATACTCAGGAACGCGTAGACCCTCGGTTTGAGTCTTCACATACTGTAACTACATACTCTGTGGGCAAGTTGTGTCAATCTTGGCTGCGACATTCCACTTTGGCGTCTGTCAAAGTTCATTTATCACAATTACATGACAAAATAGATTTGAATGATTTTGTTAAGGGTCCTGTGGGTGGCAGAACCAGAAGGTGGGCGTATGCTATTTACAACGAAGTCTGGAAGTTGTCGCAGATTGAGGCGGCTTCCAGGTTGAGAGCTATTGACCAAGCAAACATGGAGAAGGTTTTAGCCGTTATAGATAATAGCATTAGCACTCTCTCTTCTAGGATTTATACATTAGATAATATTGTTTCTTCTGTTGTTGATATTGTGCATGATGATATGTCTGTGTTATATCATGGTCAAAACCAGTTGCGTTCTGTTATGCAGTTTGCATGGACATTGCAGACGTTAAAGGCAGGGAGAGTCCCTTGGGACTATCTTAACACTACATCGTTATTCCTTCCCTTTAACCTTACTGACAAGCAGCGATTTATGTCCATGAAGGATGCTACATATTCATTGTTACATATTGAAAAATTAGAACCATTGCCTTTTTCTGTAGCGGAGATCAATTCAGCTACGTGGTTAGTCCACGGATTGATAACTCTCCCTTTTGCGCTTTTTAAGTTTACGTCTTGTATGAAACATTATGCTTTGGGTAGATACGAACCGCTGGGCACCGCTTTCATACATGAGGTTTGGTCCCTCCCCTTTACGTATAGATGTACTAGGGACGGCACTGAAGTTTATTTGAAAGGCGAGGAATGTACCACGACACCAGACCATTCCTTGGTATGTAGGCACATTCAATTACACGGCGCATGCAATGTACAAGCACCGAACTTAGCCTGCGTCCTACGAGGTATCCCAGTGCCTGTGATTACGCCTTCTTTCACGCTGCTTGCAAACGGTAGTTATTTAATTTTGAATAATGAAGCTTGCTGCGGGATGTTAGTGGGAATCCCGTACATAGTAACTGTCTCGCAGAAAGTTGTCTGCTGCAATAATGTTCTCTTTCCACCCCCGCATGGGCGGCTGGATGCTTCCATCTGGCCTTCGATTCCAACCTTGAAAGCAGAGTTCAACAAGTTGAGCAGAATAAGAGCTCTATTGTCCCAAAAAGAGGTGCCATTGACTTCCTCTCGTGAAACATTTGTCCTTCACATTGCTAATACGCGCACTGAGGTACAGGCGCTTCTGAATACTGACCTCCCCCTACATTTCGGCTCTTTGATCCAAACTATTTTCAATGCCTCGTCCACGAACGGCCTGGCTCATTTTTTTAAACTTGTGGGCTCGGGTCTCGTGACCTCTTTCCAAACTATTTTTGGTGTGGTTCCGGCATTTTTTCATTCACTTTTCTCGAGCATCTTTGGAGGTGTTCCGCTGCTTCTGGCACTAGTGGCGGGTGTGCTGCTTTTCCTTTTCATACTACGGAATGGCTGCTCCTTCTGTGCCACACGTGCACCTGTCCCGTCTGCATCTTCTTCGGGATAGGATGCTTGACTTTTATGGAACTCTGCCATTGGCGACCTTAAGCCTGGCATATGGATTATCCTTCCGGTATTGCTACTTCACCTGCGTGCAGCCTGTGCTTCACTGCCTGGATTGTCCCTTTGAATGGCCTTTGGATTTGTGCTTGACCAGCCTGGTGTCTCCGGTGCCAGATTTCGATCGACTGATGAGGCCCTTAGTGTCTCACGAGTTGACATGTTCTGGTGTCCGGATAATGGCTTGTGGTGCTGCACATGGGATCCTGGGTAATTGGGACATCTCTACAGCTGCCTACAACTTCTTGGCTATGAGCTATTTGGAGGAACATTCCGGGTGCCCTCTGATCGTGCTGGAAGCTCCGATGATTGAAGAACACGTGTGTTCCTTTTCGTTGATGGATTGGATGGCTCAGACTTTCGCTGGCCCTGCAAATGATCTTTTGTTGGAAGCAGTTGCGGTATATGCTGCCTATACATTCATGGATTAACTGCGCTGTCGTCCTTGGCGCCTGACGCTCCTGGACAGCACCCTGCCGCGGCATTTACTTTTTTCTCTGTTTTTTTTTTTCTCTCTCCCTGATGTTTGTTTTGAGTTTTTTTTATTAACTGTATTTTTTTTTCGGACACCACTGTTTCCCCTTTTGCTTTTCAATTTTTTCGTTTCAGACTTTAACTCATTCTGAACCTTTGGATTGGTTACGCCTTGTTCTGCTCTGTCGAAACTGAACTCTGCGTTCTCTCTTTTCTTGCCTACTAAATAGTGCTTCGATCAAGGGGGCGTGTAGTGAGTTCTCTCTGAATACGTACAGGCATTGTTAAGTTAGCATAACCACGTTAAATGTTAGAAAGCCATCTTTTTGCTTTTGCACACGACACTGCGTGTACATGTTATTTCTTAAAACAAACTGCTGACTCGAGACTTGCTTCACACAAGAGCAATCTGTTGTTACCATCCCAAAGCTCTGTGCAGCGACCTTGGTCTGTACACGGTGTGACAAATAGTCTGGATTATTACACAATGCATGTTTTTCACTCTAGGTTGATCGGCCCACTATTTAGCCATAACACACGCGCAGCTGCAAATGCCTGAAAGTTGATGCTTTTAATATCACAGACATCATGTTTATTATTCAGACCGAAGACGAGCCTTCCTGCGAGAAGACTCCTGATGCTCCTGTGATGTGATTTCACTAAGCTGATCTTTGAGGTATGGGGTCCCCTATTCAAGCCTAAGAGACCTTCTATTAGCATAATAATAATATTAGCTTCTTAGTAAAGGGAAGGTGGTAGTATCCACTGTCATTATAACATGATCACCCCTTTTATATTCTATGGTATTGTAACTATGTTGCTGGTTTTGATATTAATCATTTGTCTGCTTGTATTAGCCAAAGTACTGCATCTTAGGACACGTGGTCTATAAAAATAAACCCCTTTTATTTACAACGTGTCTCTGTTGATTATTGTTGTGGACTGATGTGAGAATAATATACGAACAGGTATTTCCGATTCCCACCATTCCTGAGTATGTACTGAGTCGCTTGTTCTGGGTTGTCTATTCATTGGGACCGCCGAGCTGAATCTCGGATAACGAATGGGACACTTATGCTAGCCGGATACTGGGTTCTGGGTTCTGAGGTGAGTTTCTGGTACACCACAACTCACTGAGGTCCTGGGGTTCTACGCATAGTTCTGTGTATAAGCAGAATCCCTGCAACAGTTCCCATGGGGCACAGGGTCAAGACTGATTTGCATATGGCTGGGTCCAAACTGGAATGGCATGGTGAGCAAAAAAACGATGGATTTAGGCCCAGATCTCTGTACTGGGGTGAATGTATGACATTGTTCTGCATTCTGTCCATCAATAGTTCTTTTTGCATTTGTCACCCCGAGTGGGACGGGTATGCTCAGACGTGAGTCCTGTGCTCTCCATGCCACTGGAACCAAGCTATCCTGGCTGAAGAGGGGTGAATCCTCGAAACCGGTCCTAGGATACTTTTTTCCAGTCCCGTGAGGACCTGCCCTGGCAGTTCGGGCTGGACTGTTCCCATGGGGCACAGGGTCAATACAGATTTGCATATGGCTGGGTCCAAACTGGAATGGCATTATGAGCAAAAAAACGATGGATTTAGGCCCAGATTTCACTACTGGGGTGAATGTATGACATTGTTCTGCATTCTGTCCATCAATAGTTCTTTTTGCATTTGTCACCCCAAGTGGGACGGGTATGCTCAGCCGTGAGTCCCGTGCTCTCCATGCCACTGGAATCAACCTATCCTGGCTGAAGAGGGGTGAAACCCCGAAACCGGTCCTAGGATACTTGTTTCCAGTCCAGGGAGGACCTGCCGTGGCAGTTCGGGCTGGACTGTTCCCATGGGGCACAGGGTCAATACAGATTTGTATATGGCTGGGTCCAAACTGGAATGGCATGGTGAGCAAAAAAACGATGCATTTAGGCCCAGATCTCAGTACTGGGGTGAATGTATGACATTGTTCTGCATTCTGTCCATCAATAGTTCTTTTTGTATTTGTCACCCCGAGTGGGACGGGTATGCTCAGACGTGAGTCCCGTGCTCTCCATGCCACTGGAATCAAGCTATCCTGGCTGAAGAGGGGTGAAACCCCGAAACCGGTGCTAGAATGCTTGTTTCCAGTCCAGGGAGGACCTGCCCTGGCAGTTCGGGCTGGACTGTTCCCATGGGGCACAGGGTCAAGACTGATTTGCATATGGCTGGGTCCAAACTGGAATGTCATGGTGAGAAAAAAACGATGGATTTAGGCCCAGATCTCTGTACTGGGGTGAATGCATGACATTGTTCTGCATTCTGTCCATTAATAGTTCTTTTTGCGTTCTCATGTGAAAGGCACAAACAGAGTTTTGCAAATACAAAGTCAAGTAGTAACATGCAAAAAAGCTGCATCATGACAGCCAAGCTCATGCAAACTTAGCAATGTCGACAATGTCCCTAAGGGCCATATAAAATCTTCCCCTTGGTAAGGTCATAGGACATAGACAAAGGACCAAAACAGAGTTCAAAAGTCAAGCAGAGTTCAAAACTTTTGAAAAAAACAGATTGGAAAAAAATCAACATTTTCAACAACAATAAAATCAATATCGTTATTTAGGGCCTATTGAAAGAGTGATGTCTCTGGGATAATAAAGTTGTTATGAAGGAGGTGCGAAGTCCATCAATGTTTGTGAGCCGAGGAATGCAATTCCCTCCAACAGATCATCTCTATCGTTAGTAGAAGAAAGGGATGCCATTCAATTAAGTAAGTCGAAGGAACAAACGTGCTCCTCGTAACCAGATGCCTATAAACGCATAAGTGGGCAACTTGCATGATATTCGATGAAACTCCGATGCAGAACGTTCAGCACAGCCGCACAGACATTCCATTCAGCTAATACTCCAAGTGCTGCTGCACGCGCCATATGGCCATCCCCAGAACAAGCCTGGTCATGAGCCTCTAAGGGACCCTTCAAGTAGTTAAAATCCAGGACTGGACAAGACGTATTGTAGAGGCATATATCCAGTGCCCAATAGAAGGGGCATCGTCGACAGTAAAAAACTGGTTGCATGCACGTAAAGTAGGCAAAGCAGAAAGTTAATCCATAATTGATGCCAAGCGTTGCTAATGGCAAGCATCCAAAAACCTGTTGAATGCGATTACGGTACAGCTGCAACTGGCCTGGTCTGTGCATTACCACAAGATGAGCAGCCATTGCGCAGCAGGAACAGGAGAAGCAGAATTCCAGCACCTAACGCCAATACTAAGGGGAACCCTCCGAAGACGCTGGAAAAAATTGAATGAATAAAAAACGGTATTCCTCCAAATATTGTCTGAAAAGAAGTCGCAAGGCCAGATCTCACACGTTAAAAAAAAAGTGCAATGCTTTTGGTGTCAGACGCATTAAATATTTGGTGTATACGCTCCCCAAAATGTAGTGGGAGGTTAGTGTTTAGTAGGGATTGTATCTCACTAGAAGTCCTAGTCACCTGTATCCCGAAGGTCTCTCGGGCCGAAGTGAGAGCCACCTCTTGTTGGAATAGTAGCGCTTTGAGCCTGCTCAATTTGTTGAAATCTGTTTTCAAAGTTGGAATGGAAGGCCAAGTTAAACTATCTAGACCCCCATGCGGGGGTGGAAAAAGCGCATTGCTACAACAAATTACGCACTGGAAAACCGTTACTAAATACAGGACTCCTGCCCGTAAACCACAGCAGTCTTGGTTGTTCAAAATAAGATAACTGCCATTTATAAGCAATGTAAAAGTGGGAATTATTGACGGTACTGGGGTCCCTTTTAAAAAACGAGCAAGATTGGGCGCTGACACATTACAAGCGCCGTGTAATTTAACGTGTTTGCAAACTAGGGAATACCCTACCGTGGAATCGCAGTCTTACCCTGTAAGAAGGACTTCTTTACCCTCCCTCTGACATCTGTAAGTGAAAGGTAGGGACCACAATTCATATAGAAATGCACTACCCAGTGGTTCAAAGCGGCCAATCGGAAAATGTTGCATGCAGGATTTAAATTGAAACAGTGAAAAAGGGAGAGAGATAACCCCATAAATTAACCAAACAGCAGAGTCCGTTTCCACTACCGAGAACGGCAAGGGCTCTCATTGTTCAATATGCAAGAGTGTATATGCAGTATCTTTCATGGACATAAATCTTTGTTTATCAGTTAAATTAAATGGTAAAAACAAAGCAGTGGCATTCAAATAATCCCAATGTACTTTTCCCATTTTAAGAGTTTGCAATGTCCAAGCGAATTGCTTAACAGATCTTAACTGATTTTGGCCATGATATAACACAGAAACATCACTTTGAACAATATCAATAACAGATGAAACAATATTATCCAACGTATAAATGTGAGGAAAGTGTGTTGATGCTGTTGTCTACTATGGCAATGACTTTTTCTAAATTGGCTTGATCAATTTGGCGCAGACGAAATGCAGCCTCCATCTGCGAATGTTTCAGAGTTTCATTGTAAGCGGCATAAATAAATCTCTTACATCTAAGATTCCTAGGTCCTAAGATGAAATCAGCCAGATTGATGTCATTCGACAAGAGAGAAAGATGTTATTTCACTGATGCCAACGTGGAATGTTCCAACCATTGTTGACATAATTTACCCACCGAATATGTGGTGACCGAATGTGTAAGGGGATAATGAGGATGAGGTCTAGTCTGAATGAAACCAGACCTAACATTATAAAAATGCAATTGGCATGCATTTGTATTAGTTTGCCACTCCAGCCACCCGGAAGAATCAATTTCAGAGACATTGAAAGTCTCATTTCGAAGCAAAGCTTGCAATGCCTCAATAGTATAATTTGTTTGAGTGCGCCAATCGCCATAGTCCGCTAAGGACGGAATGGATGGGGTATTTACATTTTTGACAGTTGCCTGGCTAAAACAAGTGGTTTGGTACACTGTATCATTCAAAAAACAAAATTTGAGCTGGGATCAGGCAGGCATGATATAAAGCCTCAGTTCCCTGAACCTGCCAAGGCTTCGTGCCCCAGATTGATTTTAAATCAACTGTCTCTTTCCATTGATCATAACCCTGTGTAGCCAATTTAGTTCTAAACAAGTTGGCGTAAATCAATTTAGAGTGCATCAACATACATTTGGATTCTGAAGATGATTGAGGTTTTAAAAAATAGGATTCCGGATTAGATATGTCATAATCTATAAAATATGTGAATTTATCTCTAAGAGTTTTAGAACTCCCCTTTACGGGAGTAGGACAATGTTCCCATTGTGTATAATTAAAAACAGGTCTTAACGTGTTTGTTTTGTGTAAAAAACTTATGCCCATAATGTTGATAGCAAAATAGATCCCCATAATTGGCAGAATTTAAATACACATCTTCAGCATCAAAAGGAGCATCATATTTTAAATCTGAAAATAATACATGTACTGCTTGTACATCCCAATCATCCGAATGTATGTCCCGTGTTACCACATCTTCTAATGAGACTCGAAATATGTGCGGTACCCTAAGCACATCGGTCGGACCGTAGTTTTCGAAGGCTACTTTGTCACAAACTATGCCATCTGCAACTGGGAATGCTGAAATGCTAACAAGTGTCTGATCACGTTTCATTATAAGGGACGATGTGTGAGGGGCCAGAATATCATCGACCAAGTTCACAGCAGAGCGTTCTGGCAAATAGTGACCATTGATGAGCAAAAAGAACACTGTCACAAATCCAATTGACATGAAGAGGAAAATTAGTATAAGTACCAACCAAATGTAGGTCCATGGAGGGACCAGGTAAGTCTTTTTGAACCAAGAGAAGAAAATACTTAATTTAGTCAGTGGGTCTGCCAAACTGGATGTCCAAGTGGACGAGCCGAAAGAGAGGCTGGCATGATCTCCATAGTAGCTACTCGTAGGTTGATAAATCAGAGGTGGAAGTGCTGGGTCCGCCTGATGTTCTCGAGGAATGTTCGGCACCTCACTCATGGACTCATCAGCATGATATGTACACTTGAAATCCATAGTGGAAGATAGAGGTCGGATGGATGAAAGATCAATTACAGCGTCCATCACTTTCTTAGCCACACGAGGACCAATGGAGGATGATGAAGTCAGTGGATCTAATGAAATCGCATTGCACGAAACTGCAGGCGTGACACTATTCAGAATCGGCCACACGGTGTAACTTGACATTGTCCACTGAGATATATCTGTTGTCTTTGCGACCAGGTAAAGGTAGTAAAATGACTGTACGAGTACCCTTCAGTTCAAGTACTGGAACCTGTGCAGGATTAGAGGGACCAAAAGATAGAAAGGAACTAATGCGCTTGAATTAAGGAACTGCAATGACTTGCATAACGGAAAATGTTACCCGCTGGATAGCTCTTCCCCTCTCCATGGCGAGGCAGGCATCCCTAATTAAAATGGTAATACTTCCCCAATTACTCTATTTATTTTTAAATATTCCGTACTATCCAGGGGCCTTCTTTTTTAAGACACTCAGATCAGAACTGATGCGCCTAGTATGGGGGTGTAAGCAGCCGAGATTGCAATGGAAGGTACTTATCAGGCCGTATTCACAGGGAGGGTTTGGAGTACCGAATTTTGAACTCTATTACCTTAGCGCACAAGCTCATTATGCATGGTTTATGTGAAACAGCCACGGTATATGCCGCAGGTAGCGGCAGAGCATTAGCTCGCACACCCCACTCCAATAGAGGGAGTGGTATATGACCCGATTACACCCAGAGACAGGACGCCGACCACCCTCACATGTACAACGGTAGCATGGCAACACATAGGGCGTATGTTGAATGTCACCTCACTATATTCCCCATTATTGCCTCTCAGTTATCATCCGAGTATGCCCCTGCTCCAAGAAACCATATTTCACAACTTTAAAGAGCGCACTCGCATTAGCACTTGGGGGGACTTATACCATAATGGCCGCTTTCGCACTGCTGAACATGTATTCCACGGCCTGCAACAGACCCCGCTTGATGTCTTTCTATATATTCGCCTTAGACAAGGGTTTCGGACTTTAACCCCGGACTTCCCAGCGGAACCTCAGGCTCTAGCTCCACTTCAGTTAATACTTAAAAGTACGATGAATAAACACCTTGTCTCCCTGATATATCGGACGGTGCACACGCAGAGGGAATTGCCGGCCACGCTCTCCCGCAGACAGTGGAGTGAGGAGCTAGGGTTCGCCCTGACAGATGAACAATGGGAATACTGCTGCTTGCAGACTGAGAGGGTCTCGGCTAGCAGCAGGCTGCGCATAATACACTATAAGTTTCTTCATAGATTATAGTACACCCCAGCCAAGATGCACAGATATCATCTGCGAGATTCGGACAGATGTGACAGATGTCGAGTTTCTGGAGCAGATTTTCTCCATCTGGCCTGGGAATGCCCCGGGGTGCATGAATTTTGGGGGCAAGTTTTTGACACTCTGGCTTTGATGACGAATGCACACATCGAACCCACACCGCTGATGGCGCTGCTCGGCTATGTCAAATCAATACAGGCGGCACATCGTAAATACGTTGCTCTCGCTCTGCTTATGGCTAAGAGGCGGGTGGCCTTCTGCTGGGGCAGTGGACGGGCGCCCAAATTTAAGGACTGGTTTGATGATTTGGTGGTTTGCCAAGAACGCCTCACCACATATGCTGAACTGCTGCCTAGTGCCTCTAGACCCAGGAATATCTGGGCCCCCTTGACATGTTACCTGCTGTCACATCCGCGTGGGCCTGCTTCCTCTGACACAGAAGCACCAACGCAATAAAATCCCTATTGCAGTGGGGTCGACATAGAAATTCCCATAGGTGGCACTTACTTCACCCTCAGACAGATTATTTCATAGAGAAAAGTTGCGGTCAGTTGTAAGAACTCCCTACCAGTGCTGCTTAATAACATTGCAAGCACCGAAGCAAGCGGCCGGACATACACATGTGAAAAGGGGAAGGTCCGGAGTATATAAACATGAATGAAGGGTCCCCCGAAGTGAACAACAGCGATGCCACATACAACATTAACAGGCCACATTTAAGTAAAGGTCACGTCACCGTATACATGAACACTTACACGGAAATGAAGTAGGGGCAACATGGCGTGTGAGTGAGACTGTTGTATAATGCCGGATGCAATGTCCTCTGCCTCTTGATGTACTGCTGATATAGTGAAATGCTTTGATATATTATGTGAGATGGACTAATGCTATCAGCGTTGGAGAAACATACGAGCTGACACTGTACTATTTACTGCTTGTAGTGATGCTCATGATGTCTTTGTTTGGTTGAAAAACAATAAACAGAATTTGTTTTAAAAGGATTAGAGGAACCAAATTCTTTTTTGTTCTCCAACTTTTCTCGTATCAGATCTCTGACTTTTGGAAGCCAACCAGCAACTGGAATCGGCAGTGCTACAGCAGTGGAAGAGGGTAAATGTTCAGTTGCATAGCTGTCACGTGTCTTTTGTAGATCCTGTAACACAGTAGAATGATTATCTACATCAAAGGTTGCGGCAGCCGCCACACCGTCTAGACCATCAAGGTCTGGCACAAACATTTTAATGCCAAAAAGCATTTCGTATGGGGTCCGCCCACCAAGGGATCTTCTAGGGAGATTATTAAGTCCACATTGAACCCCATACAAGTGGGCCAGCCAGTTCCTGCCAGTACCTAAGACTCTAGCTGTCAAGGATTGCTTTAGGTCACGGTTCATTAGCTCCACAATTGAATTGCCCTCAGGCCTGTATGGCGACGAAAACTGCACCAGCACCCCCATTGACTTCATCGCATCCTTGTACGCCTTCAAGGTGAATGCTGGACCTTGGTCAGAATGGAAAGTGCCACAGGTAAACACCCCAACAAAGACACGCAAATCCCTGTTGACATTTCAAGCGTCAGCACTGTGTTGTGGCAAAACCCAAAGGAATCTAGTGCATGAATCAACTGCAACAAATATATATTTATGCGCAGTATCAGAAGGGAGAGGACCGCAGTGATCAAGATAGATACAGCCAAAAAGTTGATTAGAAATACACAGCTGTGTTTGCGGTGGGCGTATGTCCGTAGACGGCTTGAATTGCTGACAAATGTCACAAGAAAGTACATAATTATGGGTCTGTTTATATAAACCACGCCAACAATAACGTTGCTGTAAAATAGAGACTGTCGCCAACATACCGGCATGTGCTGATGCTATGCCTTTGTGTGCAGCTTTGATCAAAGCAGGTCTGCGGTCCAAGCTGGGAATCATCCGATCCTCAACTGAAGGAATCATAGCATAAGGAACCTGTTCTGGAGTTATATGATAAGAGTATTTCAAAGGGAAACCCTGAGGATAAGCAGTTCCCTCCCTCGTTGCAGCTACCGCTGCCAGAATCACATTGTGTATTTTACGTCATGGACCTTGTAACTGCTGCTACGGAACACATGGCTACTGCAGACTTGGCCGCTTCATCAGCCAAAGAATTACCAAGAGCATGAGCTCCCACACGCTGATGGCCAATGTGAGAAGTTGGCCTGGTATATGCTGTTCACTAGTTCTAGTGACCACCTTGTACCATGCCAAGCAACCCTTATGGTGTGGTTGTAAGTCAACCTTTTTGGACTAGCTGCCCTAGTGGTAGCGTAGGCTAAGCAGTCTTTGAGGCTAAACTCGTGAAGCGTGTTAAGCAAGCTGTTTTACCAATAGTAACCCCCTTTTATACCAATGAAAGGACACCACACAGATATATATTCAAAATATATATGTATTTATTTCTCAAAGTAACCCCTAGTCTCTTTATGAGCACAGGAGCACAAATCGTCAAACAAGATTATCACAGAATACACAGAAGTTGCACCTTATATGGATAGGCCCTGGTGGCCACTCGAACCATATACTAAAATAGTGGTATAAGTACCACGAACAGAAAAGGGAAAAGGCCTAGGGCCTCTAGAATCGCTGGGCCTACAAGGAGCTAACGTCAGTTAGTGACCAGGAGGTCCACGGGTGGCGTGTGCAGAGCAAATAGTCACACGCGTGCTCCCATAGGTTTCAATGGGTGCGTAAAAAGTACAAAGTTACTGCAAAAGGAATCTTCCGGATGACCTAGGAACTTAAGATTTGGAACACAGGCACTAGAGATGTATTACTACACATGGGCACCGGAGTACCAGCTTTACCTCACCCACAGGAAGCGGGTGCATAGGCCTCAAAGTGCGTCGGGTTTCTTCTATCTGTTCCGTTGAGCCTGGGACAAAGATGCTGCAGGCGGTCGGTCGGGAAGGGATGCAGTGGATCCAAGAGTGGATCGGAGATGTTGAAGACCTGTAAGCAGAGGGGACAGTGTTCACAGTCACTAGCCAGTGACCAGCGTGGCACCAGGTGGGTACCAGGCGATGTCGGGTGCAAACAGGTGATGAGGGGTAGCTTGTCTCCGCAGCCACGTGGTCCCTGAAGGTCGACGACGTCCAGGAGTCGGCTCACGAGCTGTCCCACGCAGGCTCTCGCTGTCGGCGGTGTCGGCGACTTGATCGAAGCAAACAAGCCTTGGCAAAAGCAATTGTAGAAGGATTCGGAAATCAGCTGTTGGTTCTGACCAGCAAGGTCAGAGGGATTGCTCCTTTGGAGGGGAGCAAGGGCCAGTCTGGAGCAACCAGACCAGCAGTGTTTGTCATAGATTTCGTCGCCAAGATGGCCACTAGCCAGCGGGCCAGCAACCGATTAGGCGCGTCGAGTGGCAAAATGCAGAAGGGCCCCACGCAGATCGTGGAGATGCTGGAGGGCTCACCTTTGGTGCAGATGCTGCTCGAGGGTTGGGCTTCTCAGGACCCAAAGCACAACTTGGAGGGAGCCTCGGTTGTTGCACTTGTCAGCTTGTCGTAGTCGTTCCAAGATGGCTGGCTCCACGTGTCTCGGTGCCTCCACGGGTCTCCTCTTTGCAGGGACGGTGGATCGGGCGGTGAGAGGTCTGGAGGTCCAGGTCTTGTCAGTCTCTGGGCTCGGGCTCCGGCGGGAGGCGGCGGCAAAGCAGACGGTGATTCGCTGGATGGTGCTTGCGTTAGCAAGGTGGTCACTCCCTGACCACAGGGGAGATTTTCTTCAGTCTTCTGTGCAGCAGAATGTCGAAGTTCCCGTCTTCTTCTTAGTTTCAAGTTGATTCCAGGATGTCCGAAGTCTTAGGACACAGCTCCTACCTTTAAGCGGATTCTAGGGGCCGGACTACCTGCTAGGTCCCTCCCTATGGGTGGGACCAGGAAGGGGGGTGGTTACACCCCCAATCCTTTGTCCAGCTCGCCCCAGGCCCGGGACTGGTGTGCCCCAGGACCGGTTTGAACTGGCATATGCACCGAGGCTCCTTGTGAGCCACAGGCATGTCTGGTTTCTTTCAAGCCCTACCTGACCAATACACAAAATCCTGTCTGGGGTGGTGCACGCACCTCCCCTGGCAGGAAACCCTTTGTCCACACCTCCCAAGCTGGAAGGACTCCCAGCAGCAGGAGGGCAGACTTGTGTCTGTGGTGGCAGCATCCATTTTGTGGAGCTGAGGCTATGTCTGATTTTACCCGGGTTTCAGGTACTGTACATGTCGTGTCCCTCTAGAAGGGTGGAATGCTAACCCCGTCGCCAGAATTGGCGAGGGGTTAGTATTCCAATTCGTATGACACCTTACTCGACATGTTTTGATAAAGCCAAACCAAAGATAGCATTTAACCGCGAGGTTCATAATGCACTTAAGAGTATATGGTATGACGATATCTGGAAACAGTAGAAGGAAGTTGTTCCGACCACTGCAGACAGGCTCAGCTCATGCCAGAGCACCATCTCACATGGAACCAAGCACTCTGCCTTCAGGATTGTTAAGGCCTGCCATAGGAGTGACTCATAGGTTACCAGGTGTCCCATTTAAGGTTAGGTATAGGTATACTACACCTAAGTAAGAGGTGATTACACCAACTTACCCCAGCTGAGTGATCAGCCAGTTGTGTCAGATTGTTAGGCCAAGCCTGGGGTGGCATAATACATGCTGCAGCCCTTGGCAGGCCTTGGGTACACCAATGCCCTGGGTACCTAGTGTACACTGGTACAGGGGCTGACAGGGTGATCCACTTCCAATTGGTTATGTACCTAGGGTACATGGAGTCCATTTTACAGAGAGAGCAGATAGCCTGAGAGCCTGAATGGCAGGATCTCAGGCCAACTAAGTCGAAAAACCAGCTAGACACTAGGCAAAAATTTGGGGGTAACCATAGTCAGATATCCACCTTCCTACACAACCCCCCCCCAAACGAAGGGAGATAAGGCTGACCTTGACCAGGTAAGCCTATATTGCCCAAGTGGCCATATAAGGAGGAACCAGCACTGGCATGGTTACCCCCTGTCTCATGGTCCACTAAGCAATCCCTCACCCTAAGGGTATCAGAGGGTCTCCACCATAGGGAATCTCTACCTGTGGTGTGTCTTGGCAAAGTAAAAGGCTGGTGTTGAGATGGAGTACTGAAGTGAGTGTCCTCAAAGTGAGGCCTCAGCTTCCTCCAATCATCCTCCACCATGGATGCCTTTCTTTCTTTAACTGAGTTGCACTGTGCTCTCAGGGTCAGCCTCTGGCTACCTAAAGCTGGAGGCTGGGTCCCTTTTGTGGGCTTACTGGAGGGACAGGTCAGGTTTGGGGCCCCAAGGTCCCATGTTTGCCTGTGCCCAACAGAATCCCCCTGGGGGAGGTCCCTAACTACCTGTAAAGGAGATCCCTCAGGAATGTTTTTACCCATCACCTGACTAGGGCTACTAGCCAGGCAATCCTCATTCTTTTGATGGGGGGGTTCTTGTGGACAGGGGCCCTCTGGGGGTCCACTGGCCTCCCTGACCTCTGCAGCCCTGGGCTGACTGAGGCAGGGTAGAGAGAGGCAGGCTACCTGCACCAGACTGGATCCCACCTTGGAAGGGGCCACTGACATCAGAGGCTCTGCCAGGCCAGGCCTGGCTACCTCTGGGGCAGTTCCTTCACAAGGGGTGAGGTCAGATCCCTGAGGAGGCTGACCTTTTCCTAATGTCTGGGGAGAGGGAGACTTTTCTTCCTCCCCACTACTCTCAGTTTGTGTGGAGTGATCCATTGTTTCAGGCTTCACTACACCTATGTCAGTCTGAGTATAGGCTGAGACCATTACAGCCTTGCCAACCTTTTCAGGGGGGCACTCAGTTTGTGTTTGAGCTGTGACTGTCACAGCTCTGCCAGTCCCTACAGGGAAGTCTGTCTGTGCCTGGGCTGTGGCTACCACTGCCCTTCCAACCTTTTCAGGGAGGAAATCTATTTGGACAGGGGTTGTGAATGGCACAACCCCCCTACCCTTTTGTGAAAGGCCTACCATTTTAGAATGGGTGTCTTGTTCAACTCCAGCCCAAGCTGAGAGTTCTAAGTCATTCCCCAGTAAGCAGTCTACAGGCAAGGTTGGGGACACTGCTACCCTTTTAGGGCCAGTGACCCCTCCCCAGCTGAGACATACCTCTGCCATGGGATGACTGTTCTGTTTGCCATCAATGTTAGTCACCTGGTAGGAGAAACCGGGCAAAAGCTGCTCAGAGGGAACTAGCCAATGGGCCACCATTGTGATGCTAGCCCCAGTGTCTCTGTAGGCCTCAGCTTTTGTACCATTGATGTAGGGCTCCTGTCTGTACCTACCCAAAGTGTTGGGACAGGCAGTGAAGTTGGCAAACCCCATGCCACCATCACAGACAAGAGTATCTGCTGCAGGGGAATTGGCTAAGCCAGGGTCCCCCTGTGTTCCCCAAGTAAACCCACCCAGATTTCTGGGGGCACTCCCACCACCTGGGGGATTACTGCTGACAGTAATAGGTGGTGTGACAGGAGTAATTGGAGGAACAGTTTTGTTTTTAGCCCTTGGGCAACCGCTGTCAGTTTTCCAATGCCCAGGAGTTTTACACTCATGGCAGTAGGGCTTTTTAGCTGTGGTAGAGGAGGGAGCTTGGGACCCACCACCCTGTGTGGAGTTTTGGGGCCCTGAGGAAGGTTTCTCTTTTTCTTTATCCCCACCCTTCTCTTGAGGCTTGGTGGTATCTTTCTTTTGGTCACCACCCTGGTTTTTAGGCCTGATCCTGGTCCTGACCCATTTATCTGCCCTCTTTCCCAATTCTTGGGGAGAGGTCAAATCTGAGTCTACCAGGTGTTGATGGAGAAGCTGGTTTTGACAATTACTTAAAATCTGCTCTCTCATCATCAAATTGTACAATCCTGTATAATCAGACACCTTACTTCCCAGCAACCAACCCTCCAAAGCCTTAGTGGCACATTCCACATATTCAGACCAGTCCTGAGTCTGTGTCTTCTGGGTGTCTCTGAACATTAACCTGTACTGTTCAGTGGTTAAGCCTAACCCATCAACTAGGACACTCTTCAGGACTCTGTAATTTCTGACATCCTCTTCTCTAACAGTGAGGAGTCTATCTCTGCCTCTCCCCTCAAAGGAGAGCCATAAGATTGCTGCCCACTGGTCTTCAGGAACCTGCTGCACTTTGCAGGCTCTCTCAAGAGCAGTCATCCATTTGTGGATGTCATCCCCACTTTTGTAGGGGGGCACAATCTTGGACAGGTTCCTATTGTCAAAGACCCTATCTTTGTCCCTAGGGACATTGCTGCCACCAGTGGGTATAGACCCACTCTCTCTATGCTGCCTAGCCTTGCTCAGTTTCTCTTCCATCAGGGCTACTTCTAGCTCCTGCTTCCTGATCCTCAGCTGGGCCTCTTGCATCTTGGCCTCATGTTCCCTCCTCTGAGGGGTGGTCATCCTTCTCCTGGAGTGACCTTGAGAGCCTCTAGAGCCATGGGAAGCATTGGAGTCACCTGAGCGATTCCTTTGCCTTCCAAGCCCTGTGTTAAGTCCACTGGGGAGATCCAGTGGGTTGAACCCACTGTCAGTCCCCAATAGCCTTGGTTTAGCTGGGCCAAGTATAATACTTGGCACTGGGCTAGTTCTCCCTTCATCCCCACTACTGTCAGTATCCTTTTCACTCTCATCCTCTGTGGTAGGCATCCCATCTAAGGGGTGACTATTGGGAAGGGGTACTTCAGTGGCATCTTTAGAAGGGGGGCCTCCTGTTCCTGTCCCTAAGGGGGCTAACTGGGAAGCTTTCTTGAGTGCTCTCTGATTCTCATCATTCTGTAAGAGCTCTCTGAGCTCAGCAGAGTTTGGGTTCTTGGGCTGTTTAAGGCCTCTAAGAGTTGCCAAATGCCTGAGCTCATTCTGATTAAGGGTAGCAAAGCTGGATGGTGCCCTCTGGGGGTCACTCTCAACAGAGATGGGTACAGTGGACCCCTCTGCCCCGGCCATTGCTCTTAAGTGTGGGTGGATGTGTTGCAATCTACCTACACTTGGGTTTACCTACTAAACCTATCTAGTAGTTGTAGTCAGGGTGTGCTACTCCCTTTGCTCTACAACAACTAAGTTCAGTAGAACTTAAGTATATCTAATCTTGTTTTATATGTACCTACAGGTACCTATGTGATCTTTCAATTGGTAACCAAGAGATTACAATGGTAAAACACAGCAAGCTCAAATCCCACCGCTGCCACCAATGTGAGAAGTTGGCCTGGTATATGCTGTTCACTAGTTCTAGTGACCACCTTGTACCATGCCAAGCAACCCTTATGGTGTGGTTGTAAGTCAACCTTTTTGGACTAGCTGCCCTAGTGGTAGCGTAGGCTAAGCAGTCTTTGAGGCTAAACTCGTGAAGCGTGTTAAGCAAGCTGTTTTACCAATAGTAACCCCCTTTTATACCAATGAAAGGACACCACACAGATATATATTCAAAATATATATGTATTTATTTCTCAAAGTAACCCCTAGTCTCTTTATGAGCACAGGAGCACAAATCGTCAAACAAGATTATCACAGAATACACAGAAGTTGCACCTTATATGGATAGGCCCTGGTGGCCACTCGAACCATATACTAAAATAGTGGTATAAGTACCACGAACAGAAAAGGGAAAAGGCCTAGGGCCTCTAGAATCGCTGGGCCTACAAGGAGCTAACGTCAGTTAGTGACCAGGAGGTCCACGGGTGGCGTGTGCAGAGCAAATAGTCACACGCGTGCTCCCATAGGTTTCAATGGGTGCGTAAAAAGTACAAAGTTACTGCAAAAGGAATCTTCCAGATGACCTAGGAACTTAAGATTTGGAACACAGGCACTAGAGATGTATTACTACACATGGGCACCGGAGTACCAGCTTTACCTCACCCACAGGAAGCGGGTGCATAGGCCTCAAAGTGCGTCGGGTTTCTTCTATCTGTTCCGTTGAGCCTGGGACAAAGATGCTGCAGGCGGTCGGTCGGGAAGGGATGCAGTGGATCCAAGAGTGGATCGGAGATGTTGAAGACCTGTAAGCAGAGGGGACAGTGTTCACAGTCACTAGCCAGTGACCAGCGTGGCACCAGGTGGGTACCAGGCGATGTCGGGTGCAAACAGGTGATGAGGGGTAGCTTGTCTCCGCAGCCACGTGGTCCCTGAAGGTCGACGACGTCCAGGAGTCGGCTCACGAGCTGTCCCACGCAGGCTCTCGCTGTCGGCGGTGTCGGCGACTTGATCGAAGCAAACAAGCCTTGGCAAAAGCAATTGTAGAAGGATTCGGAAATCAGCTGTTGGTTCTGACCAGCAAGGTCAGAGGGATTGCTCCTTTGGAGGGGAGCAAGGGCCAGTCTGGAGCAACCAGACCAGCGGTGTTTGTCATAGATTTCGTCGCCAAGATGGCCACTAGCCAGCGGGCCAGCAACCGATTAGGCGCGTCGAGTGGCAAAATGCAGAAGGGCCCCACGCAGATCGTGGAGATGCTGGAGGGCTCACCTTTGGTGCAGATGCTGCTCGAGGGTTGGGCTTCTCAGGACCCAAAGCACAACTTGGAGGGAGCCTCGGTTGTTGCACTTGTCAGCTTGTCGTAGTCGTTCCAAGATGGCTGGCTCCACGTGTCTCGGTGCCTCCACGGGTCTCCTCTTTGCAGGGACGGTGGATCGGGCGGTGAGAGGTCTGGAGGTCCAGGTCTTGTCAGTCTCTGGGCTCGGGCTCCGGCGGGAGGCGGCGGCAAAGCAGACGGTGATTCGCTGGATGGTGCTTGCGTTAGCAAGGTGGTCACTCCCTGACCACAGGGGAGATTTTCTTCAGTCTTCTGTGCAGCAGAATGTCGAAGTTCCCGTCTTCTTCTTAGTTTCAAGTTGATTCCAGGATGTCCGAAGTCTTAGGACACAGCTCCTACCTTTAAGCGGATTCTAGGGGCCGGACTACCTGCTAGGTCCCTCCCTATGGGTGGGACCAGGAAGGGGGGTGGTTACACCCCCAATCCTTTGTCCAGCTCGCCCCAGGCCCGGGACTGGTGTGCCCCAGGACCGGTTTGAACTGGCATATGCACCGAGGCTCCTTGTGAGCCACAGGCATGTCTGGTTTCTTTCAAGCCCTACCTGACCAATACACAAAATCCTGTCTGGGGTGGTGCACGCACCTCCCCTGGCAGGAAACCCTTTGTCCACACCTCCCAAGCTGGAAGGACTCCCAGCAGCAGGAGGGCAGACTTGTGTCTGTGGTGGCAGCATCCATTTTGTGGAGCTGAGGCTATGTCTGATTTTACCCGGGTTTCAGGTACTGTACATGTCGTGTCCCTCTAGAAGGGTGGAATGCTAACCCCGTCGCCAGAATTGGCGAGGGGTTAGTATTCCAATTCGTATGACACCTTACTCGACATGTTTTGATAAAGCCAAACCAAAGATAGCATTTAACCGCGAGGTTCATAATGCACTTAAGAGTATATGGTATGACGATATCTGGAAACAGTAGAAGGAAGTTGTTCCGACCACTGCAGACAGGCTCAGCTCATGCCAGAGCACCATCTCACATGGAACCAAGCACTCTGCCTTCAGGATTGTTAAGGCCTGCCATAGGAGTGACTCATAGGTTACCAGGTGTCCCATTTAAGGTTAGGTATAGGTATACTACACCTAAGTAAGAGGTGATTACACCAACTTACCCCAGCTGAGTGATCAGCCAGTTGTGTCAGATTGTTAGGCCAAGCCTGGGGTGGCATAATACATGCTGCAGCCCTTGGCAGGCCTTGGGTACACCAATGCCCTGGGTACCTAGTGTACACTGGTACAGGGGCTGACAGGGTGATCCACTTCCAATTGGTTATGTACCTAGGGTACATGGAGTCCATTTTACAGAGAGAGCAGATAGCCTGAGAGCCTGAATGGCAGGATCTCAGGCCAACTAAGTCGAAAAACCAGCTAGACACTAGGCAAAAATTTGGGGGTAACCATAGTCAGATATCCACCTTCCTACAGCCAAGAATATGTATAACATGTGTGAGGGGCAGACGTTGTTTAAGATCTGCCCCTCGAAAACAAAGCATTTTATGCTTAATTGCGCTGCCTTTAGAGTCTCGATAGTCATTATGAGGCCAAAAGTTGTCATTAAAAGACTGGACACAGTAATAGAAATCGCACACTATTAGAGTATTCACATTTGGATCAGCTAACTCGAGAGCAAGAACAAGAGCACCCAGCTTCGCCAATTGTGCCATACAGTCTCCAAGTGCCTGAGAGTGCACAATGGACGACTTAAACTCTCCATTAACAATTGAGCCAGCAACAATTGCGCAAGCCGCAGAATAAGCGTGCTTGGAGCCCGTGGCTGGTTGAGCCGAGCCATCGGTATAAATTATGCATTCGTACTCATTTAGAGGAAGCAGAGACAAGGGAGGAGGATGAACATGTTCATACTGTAAAAACTCCTGTGTCTGAAGTGCAGCGTCAAAGATAAATGTGACATCAGCCGATATCAAAGAAGTAACCCATTGTATCCAACGGGGATGTAGTGCCTTCGAGTTAGGTACACTCACTTTAGTCACGGCTTTCAAAGCAGGGAAGTGCGTGACCATAAGAATGCGTTTACCTTGTGCCAGTGAGCGTTCCTTCAGAATCGCCATCTGCACTGCTGTCAAAAAAATGTCAACACTGGAGAAACACATTTCCGCTGCAGTGTATAAATGTGATTTGTATGCAATAGGTATTGAGTCTCCCTATTTGAACGTCAAATAAGTGAAACCCACTGTCCCTGAAACTATACGTATTGCCAGGTTTGTTGTGTTATAATGCGTCAATAAGTAGTTAGTTGCAAGCAAGTCTGATTGCAAAGAATGTCGGCGGGAGGTATGTTTCGGAAGCCAGCTAGCAGAAGAATATGTAGGTTGTATCAACGCATAAAGCGGTTTGATACGCTGGGCATAATCAGGAATGTATGCCCTCCTGAAATTCAAAAATCCCAGCAGGGAATGGAGTTTCTTCAGTGTAGAAGGGGGTTGCAATTGTGCACATTTCTCCAAGAAGTGGGGGAGCCAAGCCCTTTCCTTCATTATTGAGCTCATAGCCCAAAAAGAGTACCACCAAATGGGCGATGTGCGATTTTGCTAAATTGAATATATATCCAAAGTTGGCAAAGGACAAGATAATCCTGTCAACTCAGACAAGATGCGGCATAATTTCATCGTCCATTAGATAAATGTCATCCACGTACGAGAACGCATCTGCGTCTATATCGTTCAACATATTGTTCAACAAAGACTCAATACGTGCCGCAAATGTCCCGGGGCTATTCTTATACCTCATAGGAAAACGTGTAAATTGTTTCTGATTCCTGACGGCAGAGAATGCTGTCAAGTCACAGCTCTCAGGAGCGAGATTGTGACTGTCGATACCATTAGAAATAAATGTAGTTTTGTATTTTTTACGAACAAGATTGTTCACCAGCGCAGAGCTCTGAGTGTTTTGCACTGCAAAAGTGCAACAATGACTATTCAAATTTCGGTAATCTAATACAATCTTCTGAAACAGGGGTCGAAAAAGAGGTAGATCCTCTTGTTTTCCTTTGACTTCAAACTGTCGAGGCTGATCTCATCCCTCTGGCACAGGTAGACTTTTGCCACGATCTTGGCGTTCCCCTCCACTGACCTGAGAGCCTGATGTGTCCTGTGAAGAATGAGGAGAACGCTGATCAGGGACCTGAAATTTATCAGGTGTCTTAATTTTCATGCGGTCGCACAAGCATAAGTACGCTCAGAAGACTCAGGTGCCGGTCAGGGCACCAGGCAATCCCCCGGTAGGCTGGGTGGGGTGGGGGCCGGTTTTGAGACAGCGGGCTGGTTTTGTTGCTTGGGCCAATTTGTACCCTGGTCAGTTCAGTAGCACAACTATCAACAAGTCTATCTGAATAAATAAATAAATGCACCTGCTGCACCATCCATGCCACGCGCAGCACGCAGATGTCTCCGCCCGCGGTGTAGTTTACCCTTAGGGTGGGGTCTGGATGATGATCATGCACATTTGGGCTGGGCTCACACAAAGTGTGTGTGCGGTGAGGCGAGGTCAAGGAGGCAGGCATCTCATGATCTCAAAGCAGAGGCCAGAGAGAGACGACGACAGAAAAAGAGGCACAGGCACGCACGCACCCCATAATTTAATTATTTCTAGCCCCCCTGTCGGCCTGTCTGCTGCCCGCAGGTGAGTCATTTAAATTGCATGTTGCAATCCCTGATTCGTGGTGGCACTGTCTGGGGGCGCGTCACCATAGGCCCCGGCCCAGTAGCTTGTGGAGACAGAGTGAATAGACTGTTAGACACAAGAAGAAAGCAGGCGATTTCAGGAGCGAGGGGTGAACGTGCGATGGGGAGGAAATGGGGTCAGTCAGATTATGCCCTGGATTGAAGTGGGAATAGGGATAGCTGTTCATGGACCAGCAACCGGTCACACCTTGCGTTTCTTCTTCAGGCCTTCTTAAGTGCGTAATTATTGGGCATAATGGCGTCGACAGAGGAGTGTACCAGTCTCCGGCACCTCACAGGCCATCCAGGACTCGGTGCCTAATTAGTATTTTGAAATGTACATATCCAGGACCCGCCGGCTCTAAGTCGGTGCAATCGGTGACACCGTACCAGGCGTCATTTTCCAAGTATATTATCATTTTAAAAACACTTGCTGCCGCATTCCTGGCCTCCAGCCACTTACAAGCATCAATTAAAATATCAACGGAACTCCGGTGATTAATCGTCTTCCTGGAAACAGACTGAGGTTTGTCTAGTGGAAGTTTTGACTGGTCCTAAGGTAGCGCAGAGGGTTAAAATGACTGCTGCTAAGAACCTGTCCTGTACCATGCAGATAACAAAGTGCATATAATGTAAATAGGTCAGTAGGTTACGACTTCTGTGAGAAAGCTCCTTCTGATACTTGTCGTTTATAAGTCAAAATCCTAACATAGAACATTGAGCTATAAACTGTCATCCTAGAGCTGCTGCAAACTGCAAGTTATATGTTAGAGCTTTATGTTTTTTTGCCCAGTCTTTCATTATCCTAATCTTGTCAAAAGGGTTCATTTGGTTAGAAAACAATTCTTATTATTAAAGAGAACCCCTAACAATGATGTTATGTTTTACAATCTGAATTTGGGCTTTACCATAATAGGGACTCTTAAACTATATTGCCTACCAGTATCAATGACATGTCACTCCTACACTACACCTTCTACTACTGTCTGATGTAACATTTCCTATACACTGATTTACACACATATGATTGTCTCTGTGCGCAGTGTGTGTGATGTAAAGTGCTTTGACACCCCCCGCTGGTATGAGTGATGCTATAAAATGAAATGAATCTGAGTGTCAGTAGTTACGGAGACTTGAGGGGGCACTGTTAAAGGGTGCTAGTGAGGGAATCCGTGGCCGAGGTGGTCATTGGGGGGCCCCAAAAGACATTGTCGCACAGGGCGACACCTGTGTTAAGGTCGACCCTGTATATCTGCCTCATTGCCACACCCCACCACTCTCAGAACAACAGATATTGGTATCTTGGGATCTAAACATGTCATAGATAGAGGACCTGTGTATGGACGCAGGTTTAATCTGTGTTATCGCTTAGCCAAGCCACAAACAAGGAATTCACCGGCTATACACCACTGGCCGACAGTGTCCAGGCACCCCCCTTCCCTTTGGCCATCACCGTGCAATGCAGAGTTCTAACTTACATGCCACACGACACGAAGCATATTTTCCAGATAAGCAAAGCATCTTGCTGCTTTCATTTTTAAGTGACACGTTTAGCATGGTGCGCCACGAAAGAATAAACACTATTTAAGTTTCCTCTGAATGTTTGCCAGTGCTCTGTGAATTGTGATGTGCTCCACTGCCCTGTGGCTGGCCTGGCTCTAGGCAATCCGTGAGGAGCAGCAGCGATGATGATGATGTGTACACTACTCTGGTGTTGCCTCGATGCCTTTTCCTTCAGCTTTGCCCAGAAAACCAACTCCCTTCAATCAGCCAAAATGGCGTCACTGACGCCGTTTTGGCTGATTGAAGGGAGTTGGTGTTTCTGGGCGAAGCAGAAGGGAAAGGCATTGAGGCAACACCAGGTCACTCACATAGACAGCTCCTACTCTTACACAGAGTTATTCTGAAGGGCCACAGTGCAGCAGTCTATCTCTGGCTTCACCCAAGCTGCACCTCTGATGATTAGAGCCACGAGGTGGGGAGGGAGCATCGTGCAGTTCAAGGGCTACTCAGTACTCACTCACTGGGGCCAGCCTGCGCAGGTTCATGTGCTGCAACAAGCAAGCTCGTGCTCGTAACGCCTCAGCCAATCAGATGGCAGAATTCGCAAATATCAATATCTTCAAATTTCGATATTTCTCCAGAAATACTAAACGGATTTACACCAAATAAACAAAAGCGTGCTTTCTAGACCAAGACCCTTCTCCCTGCCAAATTTAGGGTAATACCGTTCACCCATTCGGCCTGCAGCCTTGTCTAAATATATATTATAACAACAATCCCCAATGTACTCCGACATCTACAATACAAACAGGCACAGACTGCAAGGTTCTGGTGCTTTTAAATATTGTATTGCCCATTTCATGTCATGACACATTTTGGCCACCTCAGGTGGCCTTGATCATATAAATATATATATCTAAATATCTCTGACACTACTTCCTATTGCAATACCGTCCATGCTGGGTGTGCAAAGGAACTCTCCTGTAAAACACACAAGATAATGGACGGAATGTTGCACAATGGCAAAACATTCACCCCCAGTAACAGATCTGGGTTTAATCCATCGTTATTTTGGTCACCATGCTACCCCAGTTCAGACATGGCCATATGCAAATCAGTGTTGACCCTGTGCCTCATGGGAACAGTCCAGCCCGAACTGCCAAGCCATGTCTTCCTTGGACCAGAATCAAGCATCCTAGGACCGGTTTCTGGCTATCAACCATCATCAGCCAGGATAGCTTGATTCCAGTGGCGTAGTGAGCACGGGACCCACGTCTGGGCATACCCTTCCCACATAGGGTGAACAGCAAAACCCACAAGATGATGGACGGAATGTTGCACAATGGCAAAACATTCACCCCCAGTCACAGATCTGGGTTTAATCCATCGTTATTTTGCTCACCACGCCACCCCAGTTCAGACATGGCCATATGCAAATCAGTCTTGACCCTGTGCCTCATGGGAACAGTCCAGCCCAAACTGCCAAGCCATGTCTTCCTTGGACCGGAATCAAGCATCCTAGGACCGGTTTCTGGCTATCAGCCGTTATCATCCAGGATAGCTTGATTCCAGTGGCGTAGTGGGCACGGGACCCACGTCTGGGAGGACCTGGCTTGGCAGTTCGGGCTGGACTGTTCCCATGAGGCACAGGGTCAAGACTGATTTGCATATGGCTGGGTTCAAACTGGAATGGCATGGTGAGCAAAAAAACGATGGATTTAGGCCCAGATCTCTGCACTGGGGTGAATGTATGACATTGTTCTGCATTCTGTCCATCAATTGTTGTTTTTGCATTTGTCACCCGAGTGGGACGGGTATGCTCAGACGTGAGTCCCGTGCTCTCCATGCCACTGGAATCAAGCTATCCTGGCTGAAGCGGGGTGAAACCCCGAAACCGGTCCTAGGATGCTTGTTTCCACTCCAGGGAGGACCTGGCTTGGCAGTTCGGGCTGGACTGTTCCCATAAGGCACAGGGTCAATACTGATTTGCATATGGCTGGGTTCAAACTGGAATGGCATGGTGAGCAAAAAAACGATGGATTTAGGCCCAGATCTCTGTACTGGGGTGAATGTATGACATTGTTCTGCATTCTGTCCATCAATTGTTGTTTTTGCATTTGTCACCCCGAGTGGGATGGGTATGCACAGACGTGAGTCCCGTGCTCTCCGTGCCACTGGAATCAAGCTATCCTGGCTGAAGAGGGGTGAAACCCTGAAACCGGTCCTAGGATGCTTGTTTCCAGTCCAGGGAGGACCTGGCTTGGCAGTTCGGGCTGGACTGTTCCCATGAGGCACAGGGTCAAGACTGATTTGCATATGGCTGGGTTCAAACTGGAATGGCATGGTGAGCAAACAAACGATGGATTTAGGCCCAGATCTTTGTACTGGGGTGAATGTATGACATTGTTCTGCATTCTGTCCATCAATTGTTGTTTTTGCAAGGAACTCTCCTGTGACAGGCCTTGTTTATATAATGTGTTTCTTTCCGAATTCCCCCACAACTTTATACCCTCTTTCCTTGCCCTGAACTCATTTTGGAGGTTGGCTTTCCTTACTGTCTCTTAGGAAGTCCTAGAGGGGAGATTTGTGGATTATCATCTGTGTCCAAAGCCTGCATTGCCCACACTGAGATGGATGTATTCCTGACAAAACTCCACACTATTGAAATACCAGCTAACAGAACCCCTGTTTCACCCAATATCGCCACAGTGCCAAACCTCACAACTATGCTATCACCCTCCACCACTGCATTACTACTCCACCAAGGCACACGGCCTGGGCTTCATCCGTCAAACTGTGGTGTCCTAAAGTGCCAAGACTGTGGTTACACATGCTCGGCAAAGAACCACAATTCAATCAGAGCTTTAGGAGGCCCAGCCTACTGTCTTAGAGTGTGAACAGAAAATGTAAGCAACCTGTTTTTCTAAATACTATTGTGATTGCAGACACCATTTCAAATAGTAATTCCAATTGATATTACTTTAAAACACTTTATTATCTTGAAAGGTCTAGTTCCTGTGCTGGCAGTAGTAATTGTGAATCCTTAAATTGCATTTCCATTATCCTAATGCTTTTATTGCTGTGACATTTTGAAGGCCAATATAGTCTGTCTTTGGTTTCTTTCTTTCTTCTATTTGTAGAGTAAATGATATTGTGAAACTGTAGCATGTGATGTTTGTTAAATACTTTTATTAAAATATCATACATTTAGTGCATGAATGAATGACTGTTGCACTGCTAATTTTCATGGGGAAGATGACATTCTGTCATTCTTTAAAAATGGTTCACAAAATAGATGAACATATATCAGACTGTTTGTCTGCTATTTTGCTTAGACAGGAGGCTCGGATTCAATTTGCCAGCCTGGGGTGGCCTTTGAATCCACTGCAGCCCCCAGACAACTGGCAGAGATTACTTAACCAGAGCTCCAGCTGCCCTCCCAGGCTCTAGCCTGGGCTTCCCCTCTGTGTCAGTGGTGGCTGGTGTTTTCTGAATCCCTCCTTGTCACATTTACTCTCCTTCCCCTTACTCACTCTAGCTCACATTCTCTCACTTACTGGTTCTCAGTCATATTCACTCCTATTCACTGTCACTCACAAACAAATATACTCATTCTCACTTACCAACACACTTACACATACTCACTGACTCTGGGCCCTGGTGCAACTGCACCTGCTTCCCCATTGATAACTACACCCCTGTCTCATTTCTACTCCCACACTCAGACTACTTCACTGACTTCCTTGCATTTACTTTCACTCATTAAAACACACTGTCAAGCTCAGATTCTCATGCATTTTCACTCTCATTGACACTCTCAAACACACTCAAACACGCACTTTCACACTATCCAATTCACTCTCACTCACTCACCCACAAACATGTACACACATGCTTAGAGAAAGAAAAAAAATGTAACTTACTTAGATGGCATCTAAGAGGCTCCATGGCGGAGCAAAGCAAGAACCTGGTGCTGGACATTGGAATCAGCAATCTATGATTCCCAATGAGGAGCCAGACAGAGCAGGAAGGACGGGTTTGAAAAGGGGAAGACTGACCTTTAACCCTCCCCCGGTTCTGGATGGGACTGGAAGCACAGCCCTATAATAAGCTGGGATAGAGCTAAGATCCTGTCCCTACTGCTCTTTGTGGTTCTTCATTGGCTTCAGGGGTGCACTGATGTGTGCCTTGACAGCCACATTTTTGCAGATATACTGTGCTGCCTGAGGCATGCTCAGTGTGCCTGCTAAATAAAAAGGATCGTGCCTGTGTGAGGGGATCTGAGTTGAGCTATGCCCCTAAGCCATGAGCAATCCGGACATCCAGCTACAGAGTGCTTCATTTTGAAACAACACTGTGTAGCTGGATAATACCTTAGTCCCCTCAAGCCCCCTCCTCCTTCTCCTCCTTTTATCATAAGAAGCCTGGAGACGAGGCAGAGAGGGCTGACCTTTGCACCTGCAGCGTTCATGAACACATGAAACTCTTGTTTTCACGAACACTGCTACATTGAAAAATACAGAGGGGTCATATGGGAGGCGGGGAGTGCACCCTGACGCCCCGTACAAGGAGCCGCTGTTGCTCTGTGCCCAGTCTGCCTTCTGAATGTGAGGAGAAAACAACACAGACTTTGAGGTTGGCCATCTGGTTGTGTACTATTAGAAATTAACGGTTCAATCAGATGTCCCCGCTGCTCTAGAAGCGCCGGTGTGGATTGATTTGAAATTTTCTGTCTCTGTCATTTAGGGTATACGAGCTCCCAAAAAACTATCATCCTCTGGACTAATAGGGACTGGGTGTTATGGGGCTGTTTGTCAGCTACTTGTTCTCTGCAGGTGGTGTGAGGAGCTCCTCTGGCCCATCCTGGAGAGCCAAGTGCCTGTGTTCTCAGCCAGCTTCTAGCCCTGCCCAGTGTAGTTTGAAATTTTAGAGAGCAGGCATGGAAGTAGACATTCTAAGCAGGGTGGCCTGCTCAGGAACAGTCAATCCAGTTTTTACTCTCTCTCATTTAGAGTACTGGGGCCATTTAGGGATGGATTGCTTGGTCAGTCTCATTCCTTATTTCAAGCAGAGCGCTTCTACATTGCCTAGAACTATCTGGCTCCAGGGTCTGACAACACTCCCCCACTGTGTGACAGTCGATCAGCCTGGCAGCTCTCCCTCTGGGGTCATGTCATTTTGGATTGGGTCCACTGGCACTAGCACAGTCACTGCCTGGCAGTCCTGGCACCCTATGCCATGTTGTTATTTTTCTTCACCCAACACATTCTTTAGCAGCTCAGAATGACTGTTACTAGGTGTGTCACCGCCAACCATATTGGTTTTGAGGCTCGAACACCTTTGTCTCTCTCAGGCTGCTCCCTGGCCTCCTGTTCCTTACTATCACTGTGAGGCAGGTTGGTCTGTCTTCCATCTACTCTCAGTGTGCAGGGGTTAAGCCCTGGCTGGGCTGCCAAGGTGTGGGGGAGTGACCATCTGTAGTTGCCAGGTATTCAATTGCCTGTTCCTTTGTAGTTAGGCTGGTATTTGATAACTTATGCTGTCCTGCCCAGGTACCTGTGCATATCTGGGTAGGCTGATGGCAGAGCTGCCTCCCTGCTCTGTCGTGGGAACTGCAAGCTTGCCTGGTCCCGCGGGTTGGGACTCTCAGGCCACATCTGGAAATTCTTTTTAAATTGTTGAGGCTGACTCTTGTAGGGACTGCCTCACAGGGCACTGGACTGCTTCACGTTATCCTCATGGGTGGCAGACAGGTGGTGCTGCCTTCTTCCAACCTCTCTTGAACCCCCAGGTGGGCAAATCTTATGAAAGCCTGCCTGCACCTCTTGGTGGTGGGTCACATTGCTTGTGGTTTGATCGGCTAGCTGCAATAATTATTGTGTAGTGTAAGACTCATCTTACCAGAGCTACATTTGTGTGAAGTTCAAGTGAATGACAATCATTCTGGGGCTCTCCCAGGGCACAGTTGAGTGTGTTGTAGAGGATGATACCCTCTTGTTACCCCTATGATCAGAGTCAGATAGCCCATTATAGGATCCCTGGTCCTGGGGTAGAGGTACACAATGGCTGTGCATGACTTCCCTCTCATGGGAAGAATAGGAGCTCAACTTGTCTCTGGTACAAAGCCCCAGAGTATCTGACATTGTGCTGCATATGTCTGTTTGTGGTATCCCACAGCTGCCTGAATGCACTGCTTCAGACTCCCCATTGTGACCAAGTCCTGGAGACAGTCAGACCCCTATGTATGAAGGTTCTGACTCCCACCCTGCAGTCTCTGATCTGGAAAATTATGTGTTGCCATGACCCCTTGTGCGAAAGAACACTCCACACACCCCAACATTAAACCCTCTCCATCCTGGAGTTGTGGCACCATACACTTTGGTATTGGTCTACAACTTCAGATAACATATGACAACCAAAAGAATTTAAGAAAATTACCTATCAGAGACAAAGAAACTAACCAGGATTCCATCAGTAATGCTGAATGAACATCCCTGTTCTAATTCCCCACAATGTAGCACCCATGGGAAATTGGGTGTACAGGATACCGACTCCCTGTTGTTGCTCAGGGATCTCAACTCCTTCTATTTGAGGCCTATCCATTGAACAGTGTTAAGCCAACAGCAGCCACTGGCATGCCAGAAATATTTCTTCTCAAGGTTGTGTTGCTTGAAAAAAGAGCCCAGAGCAGGAGGTAAACTAAAGAGACAATAGCCAACAAGTACCATAAGGGAAAGTTTAAAAGAACATTGAAGAAAGAGTTCAAGAAGGTGTTGGACTGTTGAGAAGTAAACAGGAGGAGTTCATGTAGTGTGCCTGGAAAATTCAACCTGGTGGAAAGATCAAACATCCATGAAGATAGATCACCTCAACTGGACCTTTTAAGTATGAAAAGAACCACATTTGTTTTATGTACTTGGCCGAAAAGCCAATGGGAAAAGCTGCCATCTGTGGGATTATGACTGAATACCTTTAAGTCTCAATCCCTCTTAACTGTAATGATACCAGTGCTGTGGAGTCTCAGTTGGCCTGGGATAGCTAGTTTCTGGGCTGGGGGCAGAGTTGGTCACTTGGTTAACACACAGACAGAGGACCACATCCATCTGCCTTAGCAACCCCATGATTAGAAGGCACCAAATGCTAATTCATTTTTAAACTACCTGAATCTTCATCAGGATATTGTAAGCAGCAGAGCAGCTACCTTGATGCCATCTATTTGAAGCCAAGATTTTGTTTATGCTGGTGTCTGCTCCAGCATCTCTCTGCTGCTGTGGTGCTGCCTGCAAGGCCATTTCATAATGCTTGGCTTTTCTCATCCCCTGCAATGCTTGGTGCAGGGCTTGGTTTGTACTGCCTGCAGGACATCATGGTGACAAATAGCCCATGTGGCTGCTGATTGTGGCACCAGCCGACAAGCTGGTCACTGGATCTAGGGCCTTGGAAGGTGGGCTTTATGGCCACCAACACCCAGGTACCAGTGGCTTTTGGCCAGCAGCTCCAGTGAGCCTGGGCACTCAAGTCACCAACTTCAATGGAACTTGGGTATTTAGCTTGGGCAATCTGATTGGTGCCTGACCTGGGCTATCTGGTTGCTGGCTGACCAGGGCTGTTCGCTTGACAGCTGATAAATGCCATGTGATTGGTGGACCAGATGGCCAGAGGCATGGCTGGTTAACTCCAACCTGCCACTCCTCTCACGTTCCATAATTCATGGGGGCTTAATGTTCAAGTAACATTAGTTTCCTAGGTAGGCCTAACCTATTGTCACTGTGTCGTGGTTCGCGAAAGGCTGACACCACCCTCAGGCACCCACGGCCATCCAATTGTGTTGAAATCCCAGTAGTGCAAAGGGTGCACTGTGCTCAAAGAAAGTGAAGTGAGAGCTCCATGAAGTGAGCATTGATGCCTTGAGCCATTCCTCTCTGGGCCAGAGTTCCAGCTACTGGCTGCTCTGAGCCAACTAACTCAAAGAAGGGCCATGTTGGACTTGGTCATTTTTGCAGGATCATCCCTGAACTTTTTGCCTTCCTCCTATATTTTTTCTGAACTGTTGTTAGCTGTTTTATGACTCTGGGCACTTTACCATTGCTGATCAGTGCTAAAGTGCATATGCTCTCCCTATTGAAAAATCATGTATGGATTAGTGATTCCATGATTGGCTAGTTTGGTTTACCTGTCAAACCCTAGTACAGTGCACCAGGAGTGTCCAGGGCTGGTAATCCAAATGCTGCTAGTGGGCTTGCAGCACTGGTTGTGCCACCCACAGAAGCAGCCTGTTAAAGTGTGTCTAAAGCTTGCCATTGCAGAGCCTGTGTGCAGTCTGGCACTGCCATGCAGACTGGGCAAGTGCACCCACTTGCCAGTCCCTGAACCTTTCCATTTCTGCATATCAGACACCCCTATGGTAGGCCCAAGGGCAGGGTGTATTGTAGGCATAAGTTAGGACATGCCCTGATGTGTGTGGCATGTCCTAATAGTGAATTACAGCCATTTTCGTTTTTCACTATTGCAAGGCTACCTGATCCCCATAGGCCCGAATGGGCAGTTTGATTACTACATCTTATAATCCTAACTGACTCAGGAAACATGGTAGAAATTCGAGTTTAGTATGCCTGAACTCAGAATGATAAAATACATCTTTTAGTGAAGTTGGTTTTAACATTCTGTGTTTGGAAATACCACTTTTAGAAAGTAGGTATTTTCTTGTCTGACCATCCAAGCCTGCCTCTGCTAGGTTGTGTATTCCTTGTCTGGAGTTTGAGTGACAGGGGCTGGGGGATTCTAGGACACAGGGTGAGTCAGCACAGGGCTGAATAGAAAGATCTGCATATAGATGGGTGGGAAGAGTTGCACCTGGGACCTGAATAGGGCTGTGCCTTTCCTCTACAATGCTGGCTCCACCTCCTGTGGTGCGTATGATGTCTCTGCCCTGCACTGTGAAAGGAAAGAAGGAGTCTTGTCAACAAAGTGCTCCAGGACTGACCAGAACTGGTTTGGACTAGGCAAGGGCCTCTCTGCCTTCAGAGAACAAAGAGAAACTGAGTATAAATATTGGGACCCAAACCCAAGAACTTTAGATCACTTTGGGAAACAAGAAGAAACCTTTGCTGAGGAGGAGAGGAACCAGAGAGGCTGAGGAGGGACTATCCCTTAGCTTGAGGGATTGGCCTGCAGTGGTTGCCTGACTGCCAAAGAGAGGAGAAAGGAACTTTGTGTATACTTTATTCAACTTGTGAAGGATCTCCAAGGGTTTAAGAAAAGAGCTTGCCTCCTGCTGAAGTCTCAGGGACAACAGACTTCACCAAACAGCTCCCCAAGAGTTCTTTGGAGGTGCCTGCTGTTTTGCGAGGCTTTCTGAGGGACTGCATGTCGCAAGGAGCTGGAAGCGCGACTCACGAGCAAGAAGCGTGTCGCCGAACTGCCGCTGTCGCTTCACAATGAGAAAGCGCCTTGCATCACCGGAGAAGAGGATCGACGTCGCATCCGACAACGCTGCATCACTGGGAAGCGTGTCGCAGGGCCTGTCGCGGCCCAGAATAACAGTTGAGTCATTGCAGGGTCCCCGAAGCGCCTCGCATCGCCGGAGAAGAGGATTGATGTCGCATCAGACGCCGCCGCATCACCAGGAAGCGTGTCGCAGGGCTGTCACGGCTCGCATCGTTGTCGAAGCACCTCGCATCGCCGGAGAAGAGGATCGACGTCGCATCAGATGCCGCCGCATCACCGGGAAGCGTGTGACAGGGCCTGTCACGGCTCGAATTGTTGCCGAAGTGCCTCGCATCGCCGGAGAAAAGGATCGACGTCGCATCAGATGCCGCCGCATCACCAAAAAGCGTGACGCAGGGCCTGTCACGGTCCGCATCGTGTCGCATCAAGAAAAAGACGCCATCTTTGTTTCATTGCACCGGATTTTCATTGTGTCGCATCTCCACGGAAGCGCAGTAAGAAACCGACGCATCACCTCCCCTCGCAGAAAAGAACCGAAGAATCCCCTATGAGCAGTAGGGACCTGACGCATCACCGTTCTTGCGTGTAAGGAACTGAGGCATCACCTTCCCTGCAACACTTTCGTTGTATAGCGTAATGCATCCTAAGGTGCATTGAATTCAAAGTATCGCATTTTAACATCTAAAGAGAACTAAGCTAATTCTACCATTTTAAGTACAGTATTGTGGATTTCTGTCGTTTATGGTCTTGTGTTAAATCTATATAAAGAATACTTATTTTTAATATACAACTTGTATGGTGTCCATCTGTAGTGTTGTCACTGGGTTACTGTATGTGTTCATAAATGCTTTACACACTGCCTCTGAGATAAGCCTGTCTGATCGTGCCAAACTACCAAGGGGGTGAGCAGGTGTTATTTTAGGAGTGTACCCCCTTACCCTGACTAGACACAAGGGTCCTTATTTGGAAAAAGGTACCTACCTCTGCCAACTAGAGACCCCCAAATCTAACAGGCCAGTACAGCTCTGTGAAGCATGCATAAACGCCCTTGTCCCAGCCCTCCCCGGGTTGAATTCCAAGTACTCATTGCTCCAAATTCACCTGTTAAAGCTTGACAGTTCTAAAATCGCATTTTACCCAATGGTCACCAGTGATTTTTTCTTTTGGGCAATTCATTCACAAGGCAGATCAGGCCAATGGTCAAGTAGCAGCATTGCAACTCAGAGTACCGCCCATGAAAACTTTGTTCATTTTTAATACAAAATGTCACCAGCCAAGTAAGCTTAATAAGTTTCACACACTGTAGTAAGAAGCCAGCCCTCTCCCATGGTTTTACATGACATCTTCAACTGTGGAATTGATGAAAACTATTTATTTAAAAGGCATTTCCTATATTTTCTACTTCAGTAGCCCACTGCAATTGATCATATCAACAAAGCAATATGCACTCACCAGAATGTCTATACAAATCAGTGATATTACGTGCAAGATTTATCACATCATTGCATTGCCCTTGTGTCATGGAAGGGCAACGCAACACTAAAGTCAAATTTACCAAGCCACACAATGCCATCATCTTGTGTAGCCCTGCAGTGCTTGGTAAATCTGGAGTAATACAAGCTGCTGACTTGAGTTACTGTGCCCCAGGGAGGCATTCCATGGGTGGAGTGTGGGTGTTTTAACGCATCCACCCAAGGATTTTGCTGCATTTCAAGATGTACCATGAGTGGAAGAACTTAGAATATGTCAAATTGTTACTCCTCCCAGGGGAGGCAAAACGAGGAGAAATATCTTTATTTCTCCATGTTTTTCCTCTTTCTAAAAGGAAAAAGTCTCAGAGGATTGTTTTTTGTATGAAGGTGTCCCTTCCTGCAAAAGAGTGTTTGCCTGCAGCACGAGCACCCTGGTACCAAGGAGTGGAAAGGAATGTGCCATATAATGTTAAATCTGGCACACTTCTGCCCTCTCCCTTTCATGCAATGGAGTGCAGCGAGTTGTATTGTTGAGCTGTTTTAAGTGACACGTTGATAAATCAGTCACTTAGGGGCATATTTACAACGAGGCGATAAAAAATTATCGCCGCTTTAGCGGCCATTTTCGGCCGAAAATCGGCGATAATTTTATCGCTATATTAGCAAGGTCACGCTAACGCGTGAAACCTTGCTTTAGCGTGGGGATTTCTAACGCCCAGCTTTGCATCTCTAATGAGATGCAAAGTGGGCGTTCCTGACCTGACATGATAGGAGAAATGTCGCTAAGCGACATTTCTCCTATCATCAAGCCCCACGCTATGAAGCATAGCGTCAGGAAAAGTAGCGATAACACCTGTTATCGCTACTTTCCTAACACCTGCTTCAGGACTTTCTTAGCCATGATTTCCTATGGAAGGAGGATATCATGGCTAAATTTGTGAGTCCCTATCAACAAGCTAACGTGAGATTATCGCTGGGTTTCCAGCGATAATCTCACATTAGCCAGTTAGCGTGAGGATTTTTATCGCTATTGAGATAAGCGTTGCTCATAGCATGCTATCTCAGCGATAAAAATCCACGCTAGCTGGCGATAATTATCCTAGCGCTAAGTGTGCTTTGCGATAATTATCGCCGGTTGTTGTTGATATGCCCCTTAGTTATTTGTTTCAATATCCAAAAGAATTCACAGGTACTTAAAGTGACACAGCACATTGATCAGTGTTATTCCAAGCATCATTAAAAGTAGAATGGAAATCGCCTTTGCACAGCCGAGACCAGATAAATATCATATTAACTGTGTTTATCTACATAGACACCATTTTCTGAACATATAAATTATATATACTGATGTGCAGAGTACGACATGTGAATGTGTGTTTGTTGTTATACGTTTCTTTTCTCTTGCATGGTTTAAATATAGGTTTGCATGTTTCCACAACGGCTTTGCTCCAACAGCGCTCTACTTGTGATCAGTGCGGGCCTATATAGCAATAACACAAAATAAGCTGAAATGTTTTATAACTCTCCATCAATATGGTTATTTTTTTAGTTGTAGTCTTGGGCCTTTAATTGATAAGTGCGACTACAACCTGCCAAAGCTAAAAGTCAACCCACTTAAAGGAGAAAAAAAATGAAAGAAATTCTAAACATTTATAGAGTGCTAAATAAACATCCAAGAAATAACATTTCAAACCCTATGATTTTTTTTTGTTTTGAACGCTCTTTTTATCATCAGACGGAGGCTCTATCCAATTATACAGATTCCTCGAAGTGTTTTGAATCGCCCTCGGAGCTATGAGGGGAAAGCTTTTTAGAGCAACCCCTGCTGAGAGGGGCTAGCGCAGCCTGCAGAGATAAAAAGAGTGCTGTCTGTGCCTATTAGTGTAACATTGATATACATATCTTCCACTCCTCATTCATTACGTCCTAATGTAATTAGGGCAGGCCTGGAGCAGTTTGAAAGGAGAACTGTGCGGGCCTTTGACGTCATTGCGTGAGGTCCTGACTGCGTCCCTGGCGCGTTCTCCATGATCTACTGTATAACAATCCATGTCAGGACTGGCTGTCAGGGTGCGCTGGAAGTGATTCAGCTGTCTGGTATGGGCAGATGGCGGCCATCAAACTTTTATTATCATTATTATTACAGTGGTTTGTTTCTGCGACAGACACATGGTGAATGAACTTTCAAACTAAGGCTTAAAGCCACAGCCGTGGAGGCGCATGGAAAAAGCGAACCTTCACCAAAGGCTAATGCAAAATGTAGCATACACATCTAGGTGCAGCTGTAGGTTTTAGATATTTTTAATATTCTGCAGCTCAGGTAAACATTGTAATTTTATGAGTGGTACGATCATGAGATGCAATTTTAATATTTTCCAAATTCACAGCACTCGCTACTTTCTATGTATGGCCTCAAGGCAGACGTGTGTGTAATGGGCGATTAGTTAAGTGTGTTTAGTGAGGTTTGAAATTCATTGTCGAAATGAGGGTGCGAAGTTTTCAAGGACTTTGATCAGAAAATCGAGGCGAAACTTGGGATATATGCATGCCGTTGTGTCACTGTTCTTACTTTAAAATGTCACCAGCCTCCACTGTTGCGTTTGCTGATGCTTGGCCCAGGTAAGTTCACATGGTATCAGCCGCAAACACGCAACAGAACAAATCATACAGTCATTAACCTGTCTTACAGCACTGATTTTCTTTAACCTGACTAACAATACACTGAGTACCATTCAACTGAGTGCCATTAAATTGGGCCATATTGCGAACTGTTATTTACAGTGCTTAGAAACAACGCAAGAGGAGTATGAAGTGTGCATAAATAGAAGCCTTATTCCTAATTATTCCTTCTCTTCCTCCTACCCATTTTTCTTCTTGTAAATTTTAACTGCTTACTTCACCTAACGAAGCACTAACGTGCTCTGCAGCGAGTAGCACTCTACTCCGGAACAAATATTAGATGCAAATAGGTAGTATATTAGAAATATGTGCTTCCTTTTCCCTTAGGTGTACGTTTGTTAAGTTTGTGCTCTTGGGATCTCATGCACTTACTCTCGTGTTTTGAATAGGGATAGATTAATTGAGATTGATTAGTAAAGGGAAGGTACACATTTCATGTGCAGTGTTTATTTTAGTTGCATCTTTCACATAGCCACACTTGGAATTATTGTATCTAACTAAACCTTAGTTATGAGTGTATACAAAGAAACACCCTTAATCCGTACTGGTTCATTGATAACTGCAATCTACCATTTATATGGCATATAGCTGACTATTGCTTTTAATAGACATACTTTTCCATGAATTTATCGTTCCGGATTATCGGCATCTGAATACATTTACCAGACCTCCTGCCATTTTCTACTGTTGCAGTAATGTAATAGCGATTATGAATGGTGAAATGTTGGTTTAAAAATATTCACCCGTAATTTGTTAATTAACGCATTTTCCCCAAAGTGATAGTCTAGTTCAAGACACGTGGCATCTGTGTGAGCGAATATTATTTGCAAACAAAAATGTTTTTTTTAATTATAATTAGGCAAAGCCTACGTTTAAACAGGACATACATTAGATAGGCAGTCATACTTAAATAGTATGGGCCTAAATGTGCAATAAATAAGTGCTGATTTAAATTACCCTAACTGTGGGTGCCATGTAAATAATGCATTAAGATTCAAAGGCCTGTTTTTTCATTGACATTGTTGTTTGCATGAGATGTTTTTATTCTCTTTGTTGCAGATGTAATTTTCCAGATAAACTTCTGTTATCGTAGTAATAGGCTCTTGTTTTGTATCAAGTGATAGTCAGCTTCGCACCAGGTGGAGAAGATGCAACAGGAAGAATGAGTCATGACAAGAACAGTCTGGACCACAGAATGTGAACGATGTAATTTTTCAAGATCTACGGCCATACTTATGTATGGGCTGCATCACTTTTGCACCATGCAACATGGTACATGCGCGACGCAAACCTGGAATGTGATTTATCAAGCCAAGCAAGGCCACATTGCGTGTCCCTGAGTGGCTTGATAAAGTCGGAGTAACACAGTGCAACACAAATCACTGCATTGTGTTACTCTGCCCCAGGTAGGCGATCCATGAATGTTGCATGGCAGTTCCCACGCAACACCCATGGATTTTGATGCATTCCCAGATTCACAATTACTGATAGACCTGGAAATGCTCACTATGCCTTTCCAGGGGCGGCTTAAGGAGGAGAAATATCCTTATTTGTAATCATGACTTCATCTTTTTATGTGTCCTGCATTCTGCAGCACACACAGATAGAGAAGAATGCCTCAGGGTGTTGTTTTTGTGCAGGAAGGAACCCCTCCCTGCACAAAAACAATCCTGCATGCAACGCGGAAACCAGTGTACCATGGTGGGTGCTAGGCACACCACTCTGCACAAGCGCTTGGGAAAGGCTGGAATGCACTGTATTGTGGTAAATACGGCATATTCCTGCCTTTTCCCTGAAACGCAGCACAATGCACCATGGTTACTTGCTGTGCTGTGCTACGCTGTTCTGCTCTGCATTACTTTTTAGGTCTCGCCTGACCCAGCGCATGCACTGGTCTGGCGAGACTGATTGAGAGGGCTCCAAAAAGTGCTACCAGGCCAGCCTAGAGCTACAGTGCATGTGGGCGGGCGCACGCGCCGCGCTTTACCATGATTACTTTTACTTTCGCGGCCCCACCGCCGCTTTGATGTTTGATCGTGATCACGATGGCGATCACTTTCACTTTCGCGGCCACACGGCCGCTTGGCATAGCCAATAGGTCTCGCTTTTGGGACCTTATAAGTATTTAGTTATGCAACTGTTGCATGGCTAAACACTTAAAAGGTCCCAAAGGCGAGACCTATTGGCTATGCCAATGCTTGTTTATAAATATGCCTCCTAATGTTCAAAGACTATTGTACAGGTGTGAGAAAATGGGGAGGTTGCCTATTCCCAGGAGCTTACTGAGGATGTAGGAGATGAAAGAAAATAATATTGCAACATAGAATATTGTGTGTTTATATTAGTGCATGTTCTTAGAGTAGCGGCCAGATGAGGAATTCCGGTTTACTTCCTCCACTCTCTTAAAAGACACATCATTGCATTTCATTGTGTTTCTAATATTTCCCAATATGAGAGGTGGATTAGTCTATTTTTGTATTCATTGGTTTCTGATTTAGAGCTTATAATACTTACCAGATTGACATGCAGTCTTTAAGCTTATGGATTGATTTCTTTCATCAGAACTCTTTATTGAGTATCTAAACTGACACCTTCTTTTCACCTTATTCTAATATATTTAGATTAGGGCACTTCCTTTATGAAATACGCTTTTAACAATAATGACTGTTATTTTGACTAATAATTTATTTCACCATACATTGAAATATCAATTATTGGATTATGTTAATTTCTAATGCTGATGCTTAAAAGGCTAATTCTTATTGAATAAAATTGAAAACCTGAAGACATTGAAAAATAAAACACCCTTATCTCATTAAAAAAACTCTTTATTGACAGTACTATAGTAAAAAAAAATCCTGATGATTTAACATTTTAGTTGGATTAATGTAGATGTTTGCTACTTTTAATTTCTCCTTGTCAACAAACAAAAGTCCATACGGCCAGTGTTTGGGTTGTTTAATAAATACATTCAAAGATTGAGGTATAGAAAACCCTGTTCCCTTACATCCAAAGTTCCGACTTTGTGTCATGCAGTTTCCCTCTAAATTGCTGACTAAAAAGTCCCAGAATATAAACTAGTGAAAGAAAAATACTGTTTAAGTGTACTTTTTTCAGATTTGTGACATGTGATATTGATCCCATTCACAATCAGGATCTGACTTAATTTAGTAATCTTTGCTGCCATAAGTGGTTGACCTATTGTTATATTCTGTTCATTTAATACTGCATCATGGAATGCACTCTGCTGCTTTTGGAAGCTTGCCATTATGCTAGATGTGTGAATGAGTTCTGTGTGGGAGTAGCTGAACTGATAGGTTGCTCGAATTGGATTATATTGATAAACACAATAAATTGTCTTGAATATTAACCTAACCAGTACTTTTTGTTGGAAGACTAGCAATGAGTGATGTTTAAACCCTGCAATCTACCAGTAACTAAGCCTGAAAAATTACCCATGCTACAATCGAAATCACAGCTAAATTCTTCCTACTCTAGAAAACAGGATGAGGGGCAGTAACACAATCTCAAGTGGTACTTGGAATGTGGCACAATCCCTTAAAAACTCAACTGAACCAGAGTAAGGTAGTATACATTTAAGGCAGATTTAATATTATTATTATTAAAGCTTGTAGAGCGCACGGCTACCTCCAACGGAAGTATCCCGGCGCTAGCATCCTACCTAAGAGAAGAAGAAACCAGGGAAGACCACCGTATCTAGGACAGGTCGAAAAGCCAAGTCTTGAGAGCTCTCCTAAAGGGGTATAGTATTCCACATGGTAGCAGTTTTTACAGAGAACGCACGGCCACCGGTCATTGCCTTAATGAAGCGAGGAATGACCAGAAAGTTACAGGCATTAGATCTGAGTGCCCTAGCTTAGTGGTATTTCTGAAGTCTCCTCTTCAGATATTGAGGACCCGTCCCTCTTATTGCTCTATGTGCAAGTAATAGGGCTTTGAACTGTACTCTTCTCCTAACTTGAAGCAAATGTAGGCTGCGTAGATGGGGGGTAATATGATGTCGCAGTGGCACATTCCTGATCAGCCTAGCTGCCGCATTTTGAATGAGCTGTAGTCTCCTCATCAGATACTCAGGAAGACCAATATAAAGGCTGTTGGCATAGTCGAGTTGAAAGGTAATTAAGGCATACACAACTGACTTCCTGCACTCCATTGGCAGGAAGTGAAGAAATCTGCGCAAAGCCTTAAGTTTCCAAAAGCACTGAGAGGAGACAAGTGTAATTTGTGCCTTGCCCGTGAGTTGGATGTCAAACTTGAAACACAAATTCCTAGCAGAGGACACAGGAAGCGGGTGGATTTAACTCGGCTGGCCACCACAGCGCAGTGCAAGAAGGAGTCGGTTGATTAAAAAATAAAACCTCCGTCTTATCAGTGTTCAATTTTAGGCCGGTGTCCGTCATCCATGATGAAATATTTAAGAGACACTGTCAAAAATTGACAAAGGCTGTCTCGTTGTGTTCTTTAAAGGAGAACACAAGTTGAGTATCATCTGCGTACGAGACAACCTTCACCCCACATTTTTCTACAATTGCCACAAGGGGAGTCAAATAAACATTAAAAAGCGTGGGGTTTAAAGCAGAACCCTGAGGAACCCCATGAGGCATAGGGCAGGAACTGGAGAGATAGGGGTGCAGAAATACTTGTTGCGACCGACCCTCAAGAAATGAACGAAACCATGTCAAAACAGTTCCTGTTACTCCTAAATGGTGTAGTCTATTCAGGAGGATCCTGTGGGAAACCGTGTCAAAGGCTGCGGACAAATCCAGCAGCACCAACATTGCACAGCTTCCCTGGTCTAAGGTTTCCCGGATCGATTCGGCCACCTCCAGATGGGCTGTCTCCATACTGTATCCTGTCCTAAACCCAGACTGAGAATCGTGAAGATTGTTATTCGATTCTAAGAAGTCCGAAAGATGTCTCTGGACCTCTTTTTCTAAAATTTTGGCAGGTGCGGGAAGGAGAGAGATAGGCCTGAAATTTTTTGGCTCTGCTGGATCAGCATCCTCTTTCTTGAGGATAGGCCGGACATAGACCTTTTTCCAGCTGGTTGGAAAAATCCCAGTCTCCAAAGAGGTATTCCAAATTGGATTCAGGATACCATTAAGCCAAGGTGCTAATAGCTTAAAAAATCTGTCTGGACAGGGGTCGAGTGGAGAGCCTGATTTTATTTTCATTAGTTCCCTCAGTGACGCCTCCATCTCAAATGGGCAAAAGGCTGACCATTTATCTGACATAGAATGAGTTGCAATATCAGACATACCTGATACAGGAAAGGAAGAATGAATGGTTGAAATTTTATTCTGGAAGAAAATAGCTAGTTCTTCACAGAGAGCCACAGATGGGGGAATAGTGCTCTTCAAGGCCTGAGGTTTCATAAAGCCTTTCACTATCTTAAAAATTTCTTTCGGGGAATTGTCCGAGTCCTTAATCTGCTTTGCCACATAGTCCCTAATGATTTTACGCTTCAAACTGTGAAATTTCCTCTGTGCTGCCTTGTATTCACACTTGGCTGAAGATTCATAATTTTTTCTCCAGACACGCTTGAACCTCTTACAAAGGCTTTTCTCCATACGAAGCTCCGTGTTAAACCAGGGGGCCGAGGGTTTGTTCCTAGATAATTTAACCGTCTTAATAGGGGCTAATTTGTCAAGGGATGAGTTGACCCAAACGTTCAAAAGAGGAGCATCGAGGTTAGGATCGCCAGAGAGTTCGGAGGAAGTGTGATGTGGTCCGACCAGGTCACCGGTAATGGCTCTTCCACCTGAATGATGGGATCATTAGTAAAAAGAAGGTCTAAAGTATGGCCAGCTACATGAGTGGGACGTGATACCTTTTGAGTCAAGTTTAGCCCTTTAAGGGTATCTCCTAATTGCACAGCTAAAGGACAGTTCACATTATCCATGTGGATATTAAAATCACCAAGAACGGTGAAATTAGTATGCCTCAGGGAAAGGTTGGCAATACAGTCATACAGTTTCTGCCAGTAGGTGGACACAGTGTAGGGAGGTCTATAGACCAAGAGCCCTGCCATAGAGGAGGTTATGGAAAATTTGATGCAAAAAGACATGGCCTCTATAGGTCCAATGTCTTCAATTTTCTTATATGAAATTTCCCCGCCTTCCCTCATAATTACGGCCAGGCCGCCACCGAGCCTATTACCTGCCCTATCAACCTTAGCTATTCTATAGCCTATGGGGATGGATAGGAAAATATCTGGATTTGAGCTCTCTCTCAGCTAAGTTTCCGTAATAAACATAATATCCCAATTATAGGTCTTTAGCGAGAGCCAAATATCCGCAGCATGTTTAGGAAGAGACCTGCAGTTAATCAGGCATGCCTTAATAGGCTGCCTGAAGCAGGGTCTACGCAAGGATCCTGAAGGTAGTGTGTCCGCTGGATTATAAATATCTACCTCCCCTTTCCAAAAAACCGCATTCATATTAAAAGCGCAAGACCTGCAATGAAACTCATTGTGACCACATTCTTCCTCCTCCTCTAGACCCGGTTCAAAACATGTAGGCTTTAAACAATCTGACTTTGAGAGCGCACATAGCTGCTCTCTCGTCCAAACAATTCTGACCTGCGGGGAGCTACAGGCAGCATGGCTGGCGCTGGACGCGGTCCGGACACGGACGGGTGCAGACGGGCTTGCCTTAGGCGCGCCTTAGGCGCGATCGTGCCAGTCTCCGCTTTTTATAATGACACTGATCTTCAGTGACTAGCCCGCTGCCCGCCTCCCTAAGATGGCGACCGGGTGTATCAACGCGCATGTGCAGGAGCGCAGACACCTAGCAGCAATAATAAGTTTTAAAAAGAGGTTCCCACAAGTAATGTCAGCAACAAGTAATGTCAGCAGCACATAAAGCACTTTAAAAGGACAATAAAGACGATAAAAACAAATGTGCAAATTAGCAAATCGGCAGATTCACAATACCGCGTCCCTCGCGGCTCAGACCTCAGGAGGGTGCAGTAGGAGAATGTGTGGCGACTGTGCTGTGTAATGAACGCTTGGGTGATGCATTTGCTGATCGAGAACTTACTATGCTCTAACAGTATCTTTTAGGCCATGTTCAGACTGCAAGCTTTAACTCTACCCTCGAGTGTTCCTCCACCAAGTGCTGTATCACATTGTGTGTGCTTAACCATGCTTACAATCAGCAGTGTAATACAAGGCTGAAAGATAAATACATCGTTTTTGACTGGTCAGTTGGGAGACTTACATATGGCACCATGTGGCAGTAGAGTGAATGGTGAAAAGGCCACAGAAAGAGGACTCTGTGTGATTAGTTGAGTGAGACATTCCAGGATGGAAACTGAGCAAGAAACCACCTGGAATATTTAATGTTGATCACAATGACCAAAGAAAGCGCGCTTTACAGGAAAAATCTAGAAAGTGCATAGTCTGGCAAGCACAAGAAGTCCCATCAATAAGACAACAGTGACTACATTTTTTATTTTAAAATATTTAGCTTGAATCTATAGATACCAATGCCCACTTTTATTATTTTATCTTGTTGTTTGCGAAACTCTTAGAGCCTTATTACGACTATGGCGGTCCATTTGACTGCCTTAGTCGTGGTAGCCGTCCGTGCACCTCCAGACTGGGGGGTCTACGCTATATCAGTGGAGAGGTGTGGCTCACTGGTTAGAGGTGGCAGATCCGTAAGCAGAGAATCGGCCAGGGACCAGGGTTCAATTCCTGACGCGGCAGGGTCGTGGACCAGGGTCAAAACGGCCTCGGTACCTACTCTAACCAGGAACACACTCGGCAACTCTGGGCATTAAGCTTGCCTCATCTCTACAACGGCCCCCCACAGATGCCGGGGATGCCTGGTATCACCATGGAGATACCCAGAAAGGGACCATCTCACAAAGATAGCAAGGATGGGTTCCCCAGCGGTCTATAGCGCCGGGACACTTCCGAGTAGCTGTGCGCTGTATAAATGAAAATAACATAACATATTCTGACTATAGAGGTCGGACCACAGAACCACTACTGCCACAAAGAATATGCAATCCCTGGCAGACTTGCAGTGGTGTAAGGCTAGTAATATGCTGGCAGTGCCTCTGCGGCACTGCCAAGCATATTACTAGTTTCCTCAGAGCTGCAGTTTTCATGGTGGTGAGCCCGCCATGAAAAGTGTAGTGGAGAGGAATGAAGTGGGGGGCCTACAGGGCCATCTGTTGCCTGTGCACCATGGGGTGAATGCCCCACTGTATGCATACACCTCAGTTCCTGAGTTGATAGTCCATGCCCTGCAGGAACTGCCTTTGACACTTCCTTTGCGTTGCCTATTTCAGAACTGTCCGCCTGAGACTATAAACGTCGTACTCTGGCAGGTGGTCTATTTTGGCTTTAGCGGTCTTGGAACAGGGCGGCGGCGTGGCAGCCGCGCTCTGAGATAGACAAAGTGAAAAAAAGCCTTTAGTGCCTGTATATTAAATCAAGGTTAAGGGTATAATTGAAATAGTGTGTAGCTCGTTTTCAACAGCATGCATTCTGTTGTATCTGGGTTGACATTTTTACAAAGTAAAGGTGAGCCAGCAAAGATTGGTAGAAGCCTTTAAAACATATTTAGAAGCAGTGGATGGGGAATTGATCCTAGAGACAAGGGGCCCGATTCACAGCACTAACTTAAGACAAAATCCTAAACTTACTACCATTTTGGTATTCACAGAACGTACTTACTACTTTTGGTATTCACAGAAAACACTTACGACTTTTGGAATTCACAGAATGGATTTAGGACAACTAACTTTACATCCGCACTCGGGCCGGAATTTCCGCTTCCAGGCCGGAATCTCTGATTACGGGCCGCAATCTCCGATTCCGGCCCGGAATGCCTACCATCCCCCACCATGCATCAGCTGACACACTGCAGCCAATCTCAGCCCTGCAGCATGTATGAATGCAGAGCAGATTCACACAAACCCTTTCAAGATGTCGCTGAATGTGTTTGTTGCTCTGCCTCTTGCCATACAGCAAAACTACTTGAGGAGGAGGAGGAGGAGAGCAGAGAGGATCTCCAGACAGAGGATCAACCTATTTGGAATGTCCAGCCAAGATGTCAGTGCTAGGTACCGGTTCCCTCCAGAAGTCATCTTGGAGATGGTATGTGAGTGGGAGCAGGAACTTGACTCTGTGACCTGCTGCTCCAATGCTATTCCAGAATATCTCAAGATCTTTTCTGCTCTCCATTTCTTTGCCACTGGGTCATTCCAAAGGGTCTCCAGTTTCCATGTGGGCATTTCCCAGGCAAGGTACTGGGATGCATCACTGCTAGAGCCCACAACCACATACAAATGCCCCATACACTGGCCAGGAGACAAAGGGCAGCTTGAGATTTCTATCTCATTGCTCGCTTCCCACGTGTGCTGGGTGCAATTGATTGTACCCATGTACCCCGTCAGCCACCCTGCCGCATTGCACACATCTTCTGCAACAGACACCAATGGTATTCCATGAATGTGCAAGCTATCTGTGATGTCAGTGGGAGATTCATTGATGTGCATGCAGTGTTCCCAGGAAATACCCATGACAGCTTTGCATTCCGCATGCGGGAGAATTTGGCAACATGTGGCTATTGGGTAAGTACCAAGCACTAAAAATGAGGGATATGTGTTATTGAAATGTCTGAATGCCACCTAACATTAACCATTGTACAATAAGAATCATAAAGCTACATACATGGTCTCAACAGACACTGCATGTACTAAAGTATGGATCATGTCCTGTGCAAATCAAAGAGGGAAATGTAACCAACTGCCCTATCTTCCCTTCTCAGGCGAAGCTGGGTATGCACTCTCGCCACAACTCCTCTCCCCCTACAGGTGTGCAAACACTGTACCTCAACGTAGGGACAATGGGGCACACATACGGACTAGAGCCATCATAGAGCGCACATTTGGTCTGTTGGAGTCGCGATTCAGATGTTTTGACCGAACAGGGGGTGTGCTGCTCTACTCCCCTGAAGTCATGTGCAAGATCATATTAGCCTGTTGTGTTTTGCACAACATTGCTTTAACGCATGGCTTACACATACCTCTTGAACCTCGGCTAGCTCTGAATCTGGGAAACCGGGCCATTGCACATAACCGAGGTCAGGGTATGCAAGTCTGTGATCAGCTTGTTGCCACTTTTTTCACATGAGCAACCTGTAGTGTCATGGACAAAATGTGGTTTGCAGTCTGTTGTCAATGATGAAACTTGGATTTTCACGACTGTGTCAAAGAATTCCATCCTGAGACTACTTTGCAAGCCACACTAACTGCATGTAAATCACAGCTGTTGACAGTAGTCATAAAGTTGAGCGTACTTCAGGTCATGTGCCCATGTCAGCGATCAGTGTAGTGGATGTCCCAAAGAATCTATTGATGCAGATGAAAAATGATATTTGTTCTGAGAGACCTACCTGGGCCTTATGAGGATGGGTTACTTAATCACAAAAGGGCATAACCATTGCATTCTCAGGCCTGTGCCCTCAACAGATTTGACTCCCCCACAAATGATGGGCCCACAACTTGAGTGACAATGTCATGGTTGAATCAGGCACTATGTGTCTGTGATACACAGCACAGCTTCCCCCCAATTTTCCGTAACACAACACACAACTCTTGTTTTGAGCACTCAATATGGACTATTGTACCATAATGCAAAGTAGGAGAAAACAAAACTGTAGTCTGATGTTGTGTCAGCCACCCCCTGTCCGCGCAAAAATTTCATTAAACGGTCTATTCCCCCTTTTGTTACATGTTTATGATTCTCACCTGCACTGTCATTTCAGGTTTTTCCACAACAGAACAGCAGGATGGCAGTGGATTTGATTAGGGATTGTGGATGGATCAGGATGAATACAAAATGGCTGTCAACAATTTCCTGTGATGTATTTCCTGTCTCCCACTTCCTGTATATCATTTCCTGTATGAAATAATGTGTTCCGGGTCAATTTTGGAGGTTACGGCCCAAAAACGTAATTTCCGATTTTGGACCGTAATGCGCAGATGCGGACCCGCCGCTCCGGAACCGGAAACTACGTTTACGGGCCGTAATCTCCTAAAACGAACCGGAACACATTATTCCATACAGGAAATGATATACAGGAAGTGAGAGACAGGAAATACATCAAAGGAAGTTGTTGACAGCCATATTGTGTTCATTCTGAGTCATCCTCTATCACAGATCAGATCCTCTGACATCCTGCTGCTCTTCTTGAACTTATTTGCCCCAAAGTGGCTGAGGGTTATGAGTAGAAAGCACCCCCTTTCACTGAAAGGGAATTAGACATCTTGGCTGAGGGAGTGCTGTCCAAATATCCTCAGCTATATGGGGACCCTGAATACCAGCTGAGCAATGCAGCCCGGGCCAGGCTATGGGCCAACATCGGTGAGCGCTGCAATGCAGTGGGCGACCACGCCAGGAGTGCTAGGGCATGCCGCAAGTGATGGGAGGACCTCAACATCTGGAGGCAAGGGGATTGCGCCCACCCGGACTGACCAGGAACACAACTCTGGTGCTACGGCCCAGGTGGAGGCTGTGGACATTAAAGTGGGGGGAAAAGAACCCGACACCTCTAGCCAGGGGGTGGTGGAGAGCTACTCCACCCCAGACCATTCATCTGTGGGTTCTGTCGAGGTGTCCCCGGGGCAGGCCAATACCCAACCTGGGCCTGTTATCAGCCCCTCCCTACCTCTAGAGGCCCCCATTCCATCGGGGACTCCAGCTGCATCCCCTGCAACCAGTCCCCCTCATTGTAGCTGCCAGCTGGACCACAACACTGGCTCTGGACCTAAGGCACCACATCCCTCCTGTCCCACCCAGGCCCCTCCCTGTGTTGTTCCTCCTGTGGCTATCCCAGAGGACTTGAGGTGAGTATGTGAGGGTCAGCCAGACCTGTGCGCTCGCATCATGCAGCAGTTGTGTCTAGAGATGCGCATGATGCGAGAGGAGATTGTCCGAGCTCTGGCCACCCTCACTACAAGCATCAATTCCATGGCCACAGCCATGTCGTCTGTTGTTTCCCAACTTCCTTCCCATACCACCGTCAATGTCTTCCCTTGTCCGTTGGCACACTGGACACAGCTGGCCAAATGGTAGAACAGCAGGACCAGGTTCGGAGTGGGAGAATATCAGTGTGCCGGCGGCTACGACCTCTTTCTACCAGTGAGGAAGAAGAGGATGAGGAGGGACCCTCAACATCTGGAGGCAAGGGGATTGCGCCCACCCGGACTGACCAGGAACACAACTCTGGTGCTACGGCCCAGGTGGAGGCTGTGGACATTAAAGTGGGGGAAAAGAACCCGACACCTCTAGCCAGGGGGTGGTGGAGAGCTACTCCACCCCAGACCATTCATCTGTGGGTTCTGTCGAGGTGTCCCCGGGGCAGGCCAATACCCAACCTGGGCCTGTTATCAGCCCCTCCCTACCTCTAGAGGCCCCCATTCCATCGGGGACTCCAGCTGCATCCCCTGCAACCATTCCCCCTCATTGTAGCTGCCAGCTGGACCACAACACTGGCTCTGGACCTAAGGCACCACATCCCTCCTGTCCCACCCAGGCCCCTCCCTGTGTTGTTCCTCCTGTGGCTATCCCAGAGGACTTGAGGTGAGTATGTGAGGGTCAGCCAGACCTGTGCGCTCGCATCATGCAGCAGTTGTGTCTAGAGATGCGCATGATACGAGAGGAGATTGTCCGAGCTCTGGCCACCCTCACTACAAGCATCAATTCCATGGCCACAGCCATGTCGTCTGTTGTTTCCCAACTTCCTTCCCATACCACCGTCAATGTCTCCCCTTGTCCGTTGGCACACTGTTTCCCACCGTACTCCTCGTGTGTCCGGAGTCCGGACCCCATGTGGTGCCTGTTCCTGCACCGGCCAGCCGTGTGACTGCTTCGGACTCGAAGGATCTGGACATTGTGGTATTAGAGGATGACCAGAAGGACACTTGACTTTTTCACAGAATTATCTCTGTGGACAATCATTTACTTTTCTCCTTGTAAATAGACTGGTTTCCCTGACACTACCTGACGTGTTATATTTTTGTTGCCCCACCCCAATCCAAGTTCCCTTCTCCATCTGCATTAAGATCATTATTTTTTTTCCTTTCTCCCTTCCAAATGGACGGTTGTTCTTCAAATCATGTATAAATATCTTTAAGAATCCTACTTACTTGAACTTGTTTGACTCATTTGCTATGCACATTATGGCTTGTTGCAATGATGGGTTATACTTGTAACTGTGTCACACACACATACCTCCTCACATCTCTAGGCCACCTACATTGGTATACAGGACATGATACACAACAGAATCTTGTCTTTGGAAAATCTTTACTTTTTCTTTACACATATTCCCAGTGGTCAATTTGTTTTTGTGATGTTGTCAATGGGGATCGTGCATGCGACATCGCAATTTCGGAGGTGATGATCGCTGTGAGTGATCAGGCCTGGCTTGTTGCCTACGTGTGGGTGGGTGTTGTCCATGTGCCTGTACAGGGTGACGTACATATGCAGGAGCAGATGGTATATGTACAGTTGGTGTTTGTGCCTGGACAAGGGATGGTTGTGCAGGTGGTGACAGTGCCCGTTCAGGTGGTGGTGGTGGTTGTGCAGGTGGTGGGAGTGCCCGTTCAGGGGGTGGTGGTGGTTGTGCAGGTGGTGGGAGTGCCTGTTCAGAAGGTGGTGGTGGTTGTGCAGGTGGTGGCAGTGCCCGTTCAGGGGGTGGTAGTGGTTGTGCAGGTGGTGGGAGTGCCCGTTCAGGGGGTGGTGGTGGTTGTGCAGGTGGTGGGAGTGCCTGTTCAGGGCATCGATGTGGATGTGTACCTTTGCTGTGGTCCTGTGCAGTTGGTGGTACAGCTGTGTGGATGGGCTGTCCTGCAGGCAGAGATGATGGGTCCCCTTCCTGCGTTGACCGTGATGGGAGACTTTGGATCACTTAAAGCATGCCCTCCATCATCTTCATGGCCAAGGCATGGTGTCTTGAACTCTCTTCCCTTTGGATGGATATCATGTCTCTCATATTCCTGGCCATGTCCTGCCAAGTTCTATCCATCCTATCCAAAACATGGGTCAGTCTGTCCACCACCTCAGGGAATTGGAGCATGTCCTGCAGGGACTCAGACATGTCTGACAGGGTAGCCCCTATGGCATGAATGTCCTGCCTCACATCTCTCTGCTGTTGGAAGAAGTCCTGCTCCCACTGGCCACCAAAGCCAGGTGCAGGCCCTCTCTGCAGGTAATCAGCCATGGATGAGACCAGCAGCTCCAACAGCAGGGGGGTGTCAGGTGGAAGCCTGTGGGCAGGAGAATGGTGCCCAGGGGATACCGGCACCACAACAGGGTTGGTACTTCCCCCAGATGGTGGAGAGGATGCCAGGGATACACTGTATAGGGAAGAGCGTATAGGGGAACCACCATGTCGGTCCTGGATGTGAGAGCTATGAGGGAGTGATGTCTGTGTTGGGATGCGTGAGAGCTGTGGCTGGTTAACTCTATGCTCGGGACAGGCAATTGTTTGTTTTGGAGGAGGCTGATGAACGTTGCTAGGTGGAGGATGTGATGCCGTGAAAGATTTTGACAATGTGTTAAAAATGCTGTCCATGGCATCCGAATCGTCATCCCCGGAGTGGATGGACCATCATCTTCCAAATCTTCATCCTCAGGAACTTCCTCCTCCTCTTGCGCATGACTTGCTGCCGACAGAACTGCCTGGAGGAGCAGTGGGTTTTCCCCACTGATTGCCCGTCGCCCAACACTGGTTGAAGGTGCATCATCCTCATCGTCATCATCCCCTGGAACACAGAGGTTGCAACCGTATTAGTAATTGACCTGGTATTACATGTGGTGCAACACAAGGGTTGGAATAACTGTACTTTTCATCAACAGATTACGATCATGTGACCTGGTTAGGGTACCACCACAAATGACAGCTCACACCATAGCACTGAGGTGTTAAACGGAGATGTCCATTATACAAGCAAACTCACCAGCTCCAGCCACAACTTTCTGTCCCTTCACGATCCCCCTGATGTCAACTGCTGAACCTGGCTCCTCATAGATGTCGTTGACATAGCTGTCCCCGATCCAGCAGCTGTAGAGGGAAGTGGCAGCATTCTCAGTGATCTGCATTACTAATTGACAAACAGGCACATGTGACACTCATAATATGTATTTCACAACAACTGCTGATTCTATACAGAAGGGGATCTTGATCTTTGGCATGGCTTAGTAATCTAAACTAGTGACACACTTGATGCCACAATTACCTGATGGACGGGTGCGAGAGGGTTTCACTGCTGCAGCCAGGACGTCATGTATTCCCCGGGATGGTGTACGCTGCACTGGTGTCATCCTGTCAGCAGCTGTGATGAGACATACATGTCCATATTTCACTACAACAGATGTTAGCTATGAGCTAACATGTTATTCTCAATGACCATTGACCGGTTAAACCTGGACAATGTGCAGCATGTTTACCTCATCGACTTTACATGTGGGCCCCTGCTCACATGCAGCAGTTGCCAGCTGTTACCTCTACACAGCACTGATATCAATAAGATGACACATCAACAGACAAACTTGTATGAGATGGTTACTGATATTTCAAGGAAGGGGATAAATGACCAGGACTTCTCCGCATTACACTGATTACACCTTCACCATTAAGACTAACAGGTTTCATGAGTGTAATGTTGTCTGTTGACAAGTCAATAGAAGTTCATGTGTGAGATGTATAATAGTCAGGTACATAATGTGGCTCATTTGTGCTTCCCTACCCATGAAGTCACAAAGCTCATTTTTGAATGAGAGAACACACATTTCTTATGTCCATCCTTTGAGTGTCCTCTGTTTGCATACTCTATTTCCAACTTCATGGTTGTACTTAGCTGACAACGGATGGTGTCTTGTACAGCAGACATCCTAACCTCATATATCAACCACTCACCTATGTATATGAATACAGTAGAAGAGGATACAAGCAGAATGCAATTGGCTATAATCCCACATTGTGGCTATCCCACATTGTGTCTAAGTTGAGAAGCTTTGATGTTTTCCGTCTGCACTGGATTAGAGTGTTGCTTTTCAGCCAAGTGATTTGAAAATGTAACTGCATGATGATTCACCTTAGCCTCATATACACCCATATCAAAGGAATACAACTGGCATCAGTCTGAGACTCATCCATACCAATTTCAATATGATTTTACCATTGATATTTTTCTAGGGAGTTCTCATATCATAGAATTGCAAGCCAGTTGTGTTTTGGACACTTCATATGACACATTGTACTATTTTATGTCCATTCTGCACTCACTTGTCATACATTTTGTGTCATCCTTTCATTAGCCACCAAGGTCTATGTGGTTAAATGCCATATGTGAGCATAATGTGATGCAGGACAACAGTGTTGTACAACACATACAACATACGGTGGAGATTAAAGGCACATTTCATGAGCATTAAGGTACATTATTCTTGGGTTTACTTACCATGTCCCAGCACCGGCCCAGTGTGTGGTCCCAGACCAGATGTCACAGCCAACCTTGTAGCAGAAGTCAGTGTGAGTCTTTGATTCTGGGAGGACATCATTGTACCTACAATGAGAAGTGTGTTTACAACTTTACATTTCTGCTGCCACATGTAATGCACTCAATTTCAGGCCCAAAGGCTAAGCTCAAGCAGTTGTGGGCACCACTGTTGCAGAAGTGTGTAGCACTTAATATCATGAGTGATCCCACATATAACTTATATTGGGCCCACTACCTAGAAGCACGTCTATCAAAATGACATGACTATGAATCCTGAAGTAAGGTCCACTATTGTGTTTTGTTGATGGCCAACAAACAAGCCATCCAATGAAAAAGTACACGACTGGGCGATTTCATATATAGTGAAAATATTCGAAGTTGGATTTCTTGATTAGGTCTACAGAAACTATTACAATATAGTGGGGACCCCCTTTTGACTTACTGTGGAATTTGATTCCAGGATTGAGTTCCCAGGTCTGGGACTGTTGGTGGACTGCATGTTATGTTCCCCAATTACAAAGGTATGAGCCAAGACATATTATATTTTGTCTTTCTCTATTCACACATGTCATTTACTAAAGGTGAATGTCCATTGACAACTCCAATAGTTATTAAGCTAGTTTTTCATCTCTGGTTACCTTTCATATTCGGGCACTATATGTCCCTCTGTTGTCTCCTAACAATGTATGCTATTTGACCATCTCCTGACCAGTTTGACTTACCAGTTAGTGAGGGTGGTATGCCTTGCTCTGGATGATGCTGTTTCCTCCCAGAAGATGCAGGAACCTCTGCTACTGCGGTTGTCTGTGCTCTGGCTGAATGGATCAATGGGTGAGAAGAGAGAAAAGTAACCAAATGGGAAATGTACATGTGGAACTTGTCAGTGTGGGGCAGGGAGAATCCTGTTCAATTCGATCCTGGAGTACTTCTCCTTCACCCTCTTCTTTTCATCCTGCCACTTCTTCTTGATATCCTGGACTGTGCGCCTCTCCTCCCCCAATGCTGTGACAGCAGTGGCTAATTGCTGCCATAGAGCTGCCTTCTGTGTGCCACTGTGTAGTAAGGTGGGAGACCATATAGGCGTCTGTGGCGCCTCACTATGAACTCCACAAGCATGGTGGTCTCCTCAGTAGTGAAGTTCTTCGTCCTCCTCATTTGTTCCATTTTCCTCTGGCAATGTACAGCGATTGAAAACACAAACTCTCTGTGGCCAAACCTGTTCCTTCAATGTGTGCTGCTTTTATATGTTTTGTGGTGCTGGTCTTGCAGTTAGTTTTAATTGACTTCAGCTGGAGCGTGGTGGGGATGGTAGGCACTTAAAACAATCATCAGGCTAAAATGGAGGTATTCCGGCACAAAATAGGAGATTCCGGCCCGTAATCGGAGATTCCGGCCCGGAAGCTGAGATCCCGGCCCAGTAGCGGAATTTACGCTCCGGGTGCGGAAATTCCGGCCCGAGTGCGAACATAAAGTTAGTAGTCGTAAATCCATTCTGCGAATACCAAAAGTAGTAAGTGCATTCTGTGAATACCAACAGTAGTAAGTACATTCTGTGAATACCAAAATGGTGGTAAGTTTAGGATTTTGTATTAAGTTAGTTCTGTGAATCGTGCCCAAGGAAATTAGCTATGATAAAGCATGGATTGTGAGCATTGGGTAGACAAATTCTAAAGACATTGCCTAGATCCATCGGACGAAGAGAAGACATTAAGGTTATATCAGATATTTCACAGGACTCTGAGGATGAGTACTAGTAGAAAATTAATGCATTGAAAAAGAACTTTGGAAAAGAGTTGCCATTGTGGTAAAGAGGCATAGATTTATTTTGCAATCACAATTATATGGAGATTCCATAGATAAGTATGTTATTGTTTTACACACATAAGTACAAGTTCAAGGGTTTGCATGAATAGATTATAAGGGGCTAAATAATGAGACACACCTCAAATATAAAAATCCTCGAAAAATTGTTGTCTTACAGAACCATCCTTATAAAAGTCAATTAATGCAGCCAACCCACTGAAAACATGTCACGATGTCTCGAAGAGTTGAAAATAAAGGATGATGAGTGCACAGTCAATTGTTAAAGTGTTATGGAGGATGTGATGCATTAATTGCAAAGGAGCAAGTCCAAGGGTAGAAGTAATAGATGGTAATGTCAAATAACACTGTTACGGGTGCAAGAAAATGAACCTCATCATGGCTTCCGATGATTGTCCCCCCATAAAAGCAAGGTGCTATAGGTGCAAGAAAGTGGGTGATTTTTCTTGAGTGATAATGTGGCATGCGTAGAGACCAACAACAGAATTGAGTGTGATGACAATGATGTAGGGAGTGGAGGCTTTGGAATTTTTTTTAGATCCCAGTCACCTGAAGCAGGTGCTGGTCTTGATGCAGGGTGAGACAGATAAAGTAGTGGTTTAGGTTCCCTGATTTCTTGGCTGGATAAATAGTTAGTATGCCCAAAGAAGTTCAGATTATCCTGAAGAAGAATCCCAAACCCAGAGTTCATAAAGTGAAAAATGTCCCAATGGCTTTAAATGGACTGCTTAAAAAAGAATTAAACAGGTTGTGCAAAGATACGATTATTGAGCTGAGTGAATCTTTGGATTGGTTAAGTCCCAGAGTGATAGCTTGGAAGAGCATCAGCAAAATATGGATGTGCATGGATTTAAGAGATCTCAATGAGAGCATAAGGTTGCATTAGCACCCACCGCCAAACATGAATGCAATTTTTTCCAATACTAGGGATGTCAGGTATGTATCATTGTTGGACTTGCCAGATGCACACCATCCACTCTTGCTGCATCCTAAATCCAAGCACTTAACTTCAATTGTGACGGCAGAAGATTCATTCCAATGTTTTCAAATGGCATTCTGGTTATCCTTTGCATTGACTATATTCCAGCAGCTGATGCTGAGGTTGCACAGTAAATTACAAGTATTGATGTTCTTCCAGAATGATGTATTAGTTTGCAGTCCCAGCAAGGAAGCATGATATGGTTTTGAGAGAGGTGCTCACACCTCTTGAAGAGGTAGGACTGATGGTAGGCTTTGAAACGTGATTTGCCTTGACATAGTTGGTCTACTTGGGGGTACACTCTGTCATGAAAAGGGACAAGACTGAGAGTGTGCTCCGAGTCCAAGAGATAAAGACCAACTTTACTACTTCTTTGGATTAGCAAAGTAGTACACAAAACTTATTGACTATTTTTCTGACTGCACTCAACCATTGAGAGCTTTGATGAAGAAGAGAGAGCTAGAGAGAGATTTGTGTGGTTAGAGCAATGTCAGCAAGCATTTAATGATATAAATAGGAGCATTGTGAATGCTGCTGCACTGAAAACATTTGACCCATGAGTGGTCGATTACAGTCAACGGATGCCAGCATGCATAGGGGATGGCTGTGTTAATGCAGAAAATGGATGAACATGAGTTGATACTGTCTTTTGCCTCAAGGACCCTGAGAGAAGCTGAAGACAGCTATTCCACCATTGAGAAGGAGGTGTCAGCCTGTGTCCCTCATTTCTGAACCTACATATGGGAAACCTCTTTTGATTTAAGGGCTGAGTGCAAGCCTCTGGCTGATTTGTTCTCCACAAAGGTTGAGGGCAAAGCTACATTATGCATTTGCAAATTGTTATATTGCCTGCATGAGTACATGTTTAATGTTAGGTACATGCCAGGCATGATAAATGTTAGTGCAGACTTCTTATCTTGTTTACCCATAGATGCTGGGGATCTTGAGAAGGAGGATGATTGGTTAGTTGTGGAAACAGGTCAGGTGTGCTTCAGGGTAGTGATGAAAGATGGAATGGTGACAGGGACTTCTAAGGATGAACTTTCATTGAAAGTAAAGAAACAGTTATCCAGGGTTTGGACTAGGGAGTGGTATAGGGGCATACGTATGAATGGTACAATTTGGTGCAGTCAGAATTATTTGCTAGCACAATCAAACTGCTACACTAAAAATAGGTAAAAGAATCCTGGTGCCAGTAGGCTTGCAATGTAGATCAACGGTTTTGCTGCATGAAGGGCACGGGGCAATGTAAACCATGAGGAGAACTTGTATTGATTTGATGGGTGGGCATGGACAGTCATTAGAGATTCAGATAAGGAGCTGTTTGGCTTGTACCTCAGTGACAAATCGCATGTGGGGGAAGAGACTCCTGTGATTTCCATATATATTCTCAAGCATGCATGGCAAAAGGTGGGAATGGGTATCTGTGGCCCTTGTTTAAATTCTAGGTTAGAGGGGAAGTATCCATTGGTGTTTGTTGATTATTTCTCTAAACTGTCAGATGTGAGTTTCTTGAAGGAAGTAAGAATGGTGAATATTGTGAATTTCAGGGAGGGCGTAAGATGGATGGAAGTATTCCCTGAAAAAATAATGACTGGCAATTGCCTCAGTTTGTTTTGAAGGAATTCAGCATGTCTTTAGCAGGTTATTTACATCAAGACTTTGAATTTAGGTCAAGTAAGGGGATTGTCAGGATCTAAAATGGTATGTATGCAGACCAAGACTTTCATGTGACCCACTGTCTCCTTGATCCCATTGAGGTTAGTACTGTAAACATAGCACTGAAACACAGGAAACTTGGAAACCGGTGATATGAAAAAAAACAGCAATGGAAGTTGCCATATCGCAAGTTCCATGGGATATAATGGAATTGTAATTTGGTGGAGGGGATATCTGTCACGTTTGTGACGAAGTAACCCTGTCTGCCAAGATCGTAATCAGGCCCTTAGGCTTAAGGCAATGGTAGTGATTCTCATTCAAATACATTCTTTAAATATGTTTGAAAATGCAATCGTTTTGTCAGAAACCCTCAGCTTGTCAGTTTCAAAATGAGCACACTTCCTTATCAAACACACATGTTTAATTTTTGAAAAAAATTAATGCCAGTCCTAAAACATAGTGCCATTATTTTCATGAAAGGAGCTCGATTGGTTCCTGAAATTACATCCTTTCATTTTTAGTAAACATACATTTGATGCCAACACATCAATGGATCACTTCATCCTATACTCAATTATGCAGTTGTCACAAACAGATACATTCGTCCTTAGACATGCATGTGTCACCATCTCTTATCATTGTTGTGCACTATATGTGCAATATACCAAGGGCAGGCATCAACAAGAAATGGATGCCTCCAGTATGCCAAGAATCACCAACAATAATATAGAGTCCGAATTTTACCTAGGAGTGGACGGTTAGCACCACACTAAAGCCAAATGTTACTTGGGAACATAACATTCTTGCCACAATAATCTGATCAAAGAATTGTGAAAAGATACATGACCACTGTACTTCTATTCTGAAAAACTACAGTTTTCTGTGTTTTATCACCTCAGCCTCACCCAGGAGTGAGTCCCATTGACAATGCACTATACTACTCCATAATTATATTTTTTGTTCATGGCTATTAGTTTGAATGTGGACGAGAATCTTAGATACTTCCTGTTATTATTGTTGGAACTGTATCACCGGAAACCGTGAGGTGAATGCTTACTGCATGATATATTGCATTGACGTCAATGCATCAGGTCACTCGTAGTCAGTACAGAGAGGTTCGGCTAGTTCATTAGATAGCAGATATTCAATTGGACTTCTGCATGCCGCTAAATTGTCTTCAATTCACTCTACTGGCTCAGATATATGTGTAATCTCTTCCTGTTGCACTGTGTATTTTTTGTTGTTTTGTTGATGTATCGATTTGTGTAATCTACGAATCACAAGCAGGTTCACTGTGCCTCTAAACCTTGCAAAGCAAAACAGATTGCATTTCGAGTCAGGTAATTATAGTTCCAAGTAAGAGTGCTACCAAACATTTTAGTTTAGCTAGTTTTTTGCCAGAATAGATTTTCTGCCGGATAAAATCCATGTTTACTCTTGATTCAATCCTCAATTAACATAGTAGATTGACCTAAGGGGAAGAAAATACAATATAAGTTGTTACAGTTGGCCTTACTGCTGCCGAAATGGCCAGATTGACATTGGCTTCATGGGTACACAACATCCTAGTGTTGCTTTATGGGTAAAAGACACGCTGGAATGGTCCCTGGAAGAATAAATAGACATCAAAACGACCAGGAGAGATGATAGAGTGCAAGATGATCTGGTGGTTTAGAGAGACATCAAACAGTGCTTTGCTGGGGGCGGGGGGTGGACAATGATGCACAGGTGGGAAGCCAAGGGCTGCACTGGAAGTGAAATGGGGCCAGTGGCAGAAATGTGTGTAACAGATATATGCAGACACAAGGGCCGATTCCAATCCTGGAAAAAGGCTGTACGAATCGTTGTACGGAGCGTTTTCTCCGTACGACTCGTACCCGGCAAACTTTCCGTACAACCTAGGAAGTACGATTCGTACAGAAAGCCTATTTCCGTACGTTTCGTACAAAAGACTGTACGGGTCAAAAAAAACAACGATTCTGATCCGGAACAGCTTGTACGTCCGGACGCATTCAAGCAGCGGTTTCTGGCCCAGCAAGTACGATTCGTCCCTACGTCACTCCGTACGGCTCTTTTTTTACAGGAGCCAAACACAGCCGGAAAAGCAGAGTCCGACGCTAACCGCTACGCAACGGAACCCCGGTACGCAACGTACACGTCATGATCCCCATCGTACGTGTCATCCCGGTCCTCCTAGCCTACAACCTGGTGCACCGGACCCGAAACACACGCCGCAGAAGGTGAGAACAACACCCAGGGGCCAGGGGGGGTGAGGGGTAGGAAACATACCCCACACCCAAAGCCAAACCTATAATATGGAGCCCATACATTACCAACAGGGTCTGGTCACTTGGGGGGGTGTGGCCAGCAACCCCTGCGTACCGCAACAACGGAAGTGGACGTGTACGGTGCATTGCACACGTACCCCTATGGCACAAGTATAATAGTGATACGGACCGTACACACGCAATTAATGCGTGGGTACGGTGTGTTGCACTTGTACTCCTGAGGCGCCAGTAGAACAGTGATACGGACCGTACACACGCAATGAATGCGTGGATACGGTGCGCTGCACACGTACTCCTACGGCACCAGTAGAACAGTGATACGGACCGTACACACGCAATGAGTGCGTGGGTACGGTGCGTTGCACACGTACTCCTACGGCACCAGTCGAACAGTGATACGGCACCAGTACATTTGGGATACGAGGCCTACACACAGCAGGAATGTGGGCTTACAGACTAGCCCTGCATGTTACCTTCATATTGGTGTCTGTGTAGGTCCAGGCCAGCAGTGTACTGCTCCAAGGGGGTGGGTGGGTGGGTGCAGAGGATTCCCAGCAGTGGTCAGCCATATGGGGGTGGCTGCAGATCAATACCAGCAGTGTCCAGACATGTAGAGGTGGCTGTAGAGGACTCCCAGCAGTGGACAGAGACATGGGGGTGGGTGCAGAGGACTCCCAGCAGTGGACAGAGATATGGGGTGGGTGCAGAGGACTCCCAGCAGTGGCCTGCAATATGAGGGGTGTGTGCAGATGAATACCAGCACTGTCCAGACATATGGGGGTGGGTGCACAGGACTCCCAGCAGTGGACAGAGACATGGGGGTGGGTGCAGAGGACTTCCAGCAGTGGACAGAGACATGGGGTTGGGTGCAGAGGACTCCCAGCAGTGGATAGAGATGTGGGGGTGGGTGCAGAGGACTCCCAGCAGTGGCCTGCAATATGAGGGGTGTGTGCAGATGAATACCAGCAGTGTCCAGACATATGGGGGTGGGTGCACAGGACTCCCAGCAGTGGACAGAGACATGGGGGTGGGTACAGAGGACTCCCAGCAGTGGACAGAGACATGGGGGTGGGTGCAGAGGACTCCCAGCAGTGGACAGAGATATGGGTGTGGGTGCAGAGGACTCCCAGCAGTGGCCTGCAATTTGAGGGGTGTGTGCAGATGAATACCAGCAGTGTCCAGACATATGGGGGTGGGTGTACAGGACTCCCAGCAGTGGACAGAGACATGAGTTGAGTGCAGAGGACTCCCAGCAGTGGACAGAGATATGGGGGTGGGTGCAGAGGACTCCCAGCAGTGGCCTGCAATATGAGGGGTGTGTGCAGATGAATACCAGCAGTGTCCAGACATATGGGGGTGGGTTCACAGGACTCCCAGCAGTGGACAGAGACATGGGGGTGGGTGCAAAGGACTCCCAGCAGTGGACAGAGACATGGGGGTTGGTGCAGAGGACTCCCAGCAGTGGACAGAGATATGGGGGTGGGTGCAGAGGATTCCCAGCAGTGGCCAGCCATATGGGGGTGGCTGCAGATCAATACCAGCAGTGTCCAGACATGTAGAGGTGGCTGTAGAGGACTCCCAGCAGTGGACAGAGACATGGGGGTGGGTGCAGAGGACTCCCAGCAGTGGACAGAGACATGGGGGTGGGTGCAGAGGACTTCCAGCAGTGGACAGAGACATGGGGTTGGGTGTAGAGGACTCCCAGCAGTGGACAGAGATATGGGGGTGGGTGCAGAGGACTCCCAGCAGTGGCCTGCAATATGAGGGGTGTGTGCAGATGAATACCAGCAGTGTCCAGACATATGGGGGTGGGTGCACAGGACTCCCAGCAGTGGACAGAGACATGGGGGTGGGTGCAGAGGACTCCCAGCAGTGGACAGAGACATGGGGGGGTGCAGAGGACTCCCAGCAGTGGGCAGAGATATGGGTGTGGGTGCAGAGGACTCCCAGCAGTGGCCTGCAATATGAGGGGTGTGTGCAGATGAATACCAGCAGTGTCCAGACATATGGGGGTGGGTGCACAGGACTCCCAGCAGTGGACAGAGACATGGGTTGAGTGCAGAGGACTCCCAGCAGTGGACAGAGATATGGGGGTGGGTGCAGAGGACTCCCAGCAGTGGCCTGCAATATGAGGGGTGTGTGCAGATGAATACCAACAGTGTCCAGACATATGGGGGTGGGTTCACAGGACTCCCAGCAGTGGACAGAGACATGGGGTGGGTGCAAAGGACTCCCAGCAGTGGACAGAGACATGGGGTTTGGTGCAGAGGACTCCCAGCAGTGGACAAAGATATGGGGGTGGGTGCAGAGGACTCCCAGCCATGGTCTGCAATATGAGGGGTGTGTGCAGATGAATACCAGCAGTGTCCAGACATAAGGGGGTAGGTGCACAGGACTCCCAGCAGTGGACAGAGACATGGGGGCGGGTGCAGAGGACTCTCAGCAGTGGACAGAGATATGGGGGTGGGGCAGAGGACTCCCAGCAGTGGACAGAGATATGGGGGTGCACATCATTATCAGATGACCACACCTACATGGTGGTATGGCATCCCTAACTTTGGACTATGATGATAGTGCTATAACCACACATCACTGACAGCAGTGTCCCACTCCCAGGAGGATGGATGTATTATACACACTGCATGACACACCACATGTGGGTGTGAGGACATATAACACGTGCATACCCACCCATGGCGGATGCAGCACAATACACACCCTGATATCATGCCACAAGACTGTATAGTCATGTAACTGCCTACAAAACTAATATAGCCAAAGGGAACACACACTGTCACGCACATCCCAGGACTGATAGGAATGTCCGGGTGCTGGTCCAGCCACCAAGATGTTGTCTCTCATGGAAGGAATATAGTGGAATTCCCCTAGATACAATGCCCACAATTGTCAGTCAGGTGCCCAAATACCCTGCATAACAAGTACCATCTGTGTGGTAGGCCGTGATTACACACATGCATAGTGCTGAAAGGGGGAAATTTGTCCCTGAAGGCATTCCTACATACTCAAAACACAAGTACAGTGACTAGCAAGGATGGCACAGACGATTCAGCAGGAGACATCGGTGAGCAGGCATGGCCATTGTTGAAGGGATCCGTCACCAACAAAGGAAATGTTGACACAGGTCAGCACAACAATTGTGCAACTGTTTGCAGGGAAGATGTCAGGTGCCACAGAGGAAGGAACACTCCTTGGGACAATGTCTCAAAACAAAATTAACACACACTACCAATGATTCTTTGCAGAGACATTGTGATGGCACACAGATACCATGGTCCACCTCATGACCATCATACAAAAACATTTCTCAGAACCCTAACACATTACCAGAACACCAACTCCAGGAATCTCAGCACCAACATCAAGTACCTGAAGTGCAATAGTGTTGAAAGTAAAACAAAAGGCTTTATTCAGCACCACAAAAAAACAACGAAAATTAGACTATGTACAGAGGCCAATGGGCAGTCCATATTTCAAGTCCAAGGGGGGATGTAGGGGACCACGTCTACCCCTAGCTTGCCTGCACAAAGGAACCTCAAGGTTTGTCGACCGGGGGGGCATCATCTGTGGCAGTACCAGGCATCGCAGGGATAGGAGGGGGAAGGGTAGGTGTGGTGGGTGCAGGGGTGGATGTCTCCACCACAGGGGGTGGGGCAGCGACGAAGGTGGAGGCGAGCTCGGCGCTGCAGACTGCTGCTGGGATGTCCAGCCTAACCCCTGCACCAGAGGATTCCCCAGGGTTAACGGAGGGTGTGGTGGGTGAGGGATGGGGTGCAGCACTCTTGGGGGAGGGGGTCGACATGGTGGGGGACTCAACTCCTGTGCCCGGGGACTTCCTCGCCCGCTTGTGGGGTGGTCGCTCAGTGGGGGCGAGGTCCAGCTCACCCATAAAGATCTTCTTGGGTGAGCGTTTGGCAGGGGAGCCAAGGGGAGTGGTTTTGGAGGGACAGGGTTGTGAGGACTGCGGACTTCGACTGTGGCTGCATGTATGTCATCTGTCCCCAGACCCTGTGGGTGTGCCTACATCCCCCTGAGTGTGCGTGCCAGGAGGTGTGCGCTTTGCCTTACTTGGGGGTGTGCTGGCTGTGTCTGGTGGGGTGCGTGCCCGTGACTGTCTGGGTGTGCGTTCGACAGGCATGGGAGAGGGAAGTGTGGATGGGTCTGGGGTAGGGGGGGAAGGAGCGCTGCAGGAGAGTAACTGCTGCCGTCAGGGAAGAGTCCATGGACCGCAGAATCCTGCGTTGGTCAGACATCGTTGCTGACATGCCCTCCATGAACAACACCATCTGTGTGAGCAGTTTAGTGTGTCCATGGAGGACATTCAGCACCGATGCCTGCCCAACCTGCAACTGCCGCAGTATGTCCACAGACTCTTCACTGAGGGCAGCAGGGGTGACAGGGACAGGGGGTGTGGTTCCTGGTCCGAAGAAGACATGTTGGGCCTCTGCACGGACAGAAGGGACGGGAGCAGCTGGGAGGGCGGAGATGATAACGGAGGAGGCGGGACAGATGTTGGGATGCTGCCAGGTGGTGTTGCAGCCTCCGCCTCCTCGAGGAGGTCAGCGTCGGACCCATCGGCGTTGTAGCTGGTATCGTGTCCAGACAGGTCCTCTGACTGACTCCCCTCGCCCTCCGTGCCACTGGCTCCTCCTGACTCTACAACACTAGTGGCACTGTCGCTGGGTCCCTCCTCCAGGTCCGTGCAGGTGTCTCCCTCTGTTGCGGATGATGATGCTGTGGGCAAGGAGAAGAAACCAAAATGCATCAGTCACCTGTATACATCTGACACATGAGCACAAAACAATTGGTCACAGTGCATATCAGGCAATGCATCATGAGTAACAGCTAGATTACGCCGCACATATGTAAGCCCTGTACTGCCCAGTTGGTAGACCCACTATGCCACTTGGACACAAGAAAAAAAAGAACACACCAGGCCACAACTTGAATGAGAAATACACAGAGAAGCTAGTGTCTGTGAACCGGTGAGCACAGCAATACAATGAAGTCATGCCACCTCTTGTTTACCCTGAAAGAAACAGTAGTGGTGCACCCAACGTAAACTAACACACCTCAATACTCAAGGTGTCACCACACTCAGAGACCTGTAAGTACTTTGGAACACAAAACGAAAAAATGTTGGTACCTTTGGACTCACAATACTTTACACCATCGACATGTTTTGAATGTGCCAATTCGCCATTTCGTGAAAAGAACACTCATGTGCCTGCATGAAATATGTTTCACAAGGCTGTGCACACAAAACTACATTTGCTCTGTCATTGAAGAAGCTGGCACCTTTTCTAAGAAGATACTGTTAGAAATGAATGGTGTTGCAGAAATTCCATATACATGGGCCCACGGAGGTCTTGATGTTGTTAGTTTGTATCACCAACAACAAAGGAGTCTCACAAAATCAAGACCACTGTGGGAACATGTATATGGAGAATCTGCAACACCATTTAATTCTAACAGTGGCTTCTTTGCAAAGGTGCCAGCGTGTTCCATGAAAGTGGAAATGTTGTTTGGTGTGCACTTCCTTGGGAGACATCTTACATGCAGGCACATCAGTGTTCTCAACACAAATCATCAAATTACCACATTTAAAACATGAAGAACTGTTGAAAAGTGCTGTGAGTGCCAAGGTACAAATTTTTTAGAGTAACAACTTGAATTATGTCAGTTGTCACATGGCCATCCGTCACCTGATTACACAGTTGGCTACACATATGACCTACTGCCTGTTATCTGGAGTGGCACCAATGTCCACACCCAGGACAATGCATAAGCTACTGGACCTGCAATTGGGTTGTAAAAAAGCATACCTGTACTGTGGAGACACCCTCATGGCAAGCCAGAATGCCCACACAGATGCCAGCACACAAAGTCCAAACTGCGTTGCATCTGAACCACACACAGGTGCCAAAAATGTATGAGCAGGAATCATGTTTTGAAAAAAATGACTGCAAAGCACGAACATTAAGCACTGGCCAGCATCACAGGGGCACTGCATGGTGATTCTTTGTACAGCCAATTCTCACACACAGGTCAGACCTGGCAAGGAAAAATCAGGGTTGCCCATGTAGGCCTCTCCTGCACAACCACCCATACCTGAGTCAATGTGATTGATACAGATCAGGAAGTGACACCTCTTATTCAGGGTTACAAAAACTGTGCAGCAAAAATTGCTATATTTACACAACATCACCTCCTGGGGCTGGCAACACATATTTGTGACAAACAACCATCAACAGATTGTTGTGAATAGCCACACAGGCACTGCCCAGTGTGAGTATGCACAAGCAAAATGGTGTATCCTTGTCCAGTGGACACATGTAGCACACATTTGAAAAATACAAACTAGGCCAGGGAACAATGCCACAGAGGCAGACCTATGCTGAACCCACAGAGAATGTGCACAGTGTTGGATGACACACATGATTAGGAGGCCAGGGTGTTTCAGGGGACTGTAGTGGGCACACTGCTCCGTGTTCCTGGAATGAGCTGATTGTACCATGAGCAACCGTCATGGCACTATGCATATCTCCCACTCATGCACATCATGTCTGAGGCCACAACATTGGTCATGCATGGTGCAAGGGTGTTCAGTTGAAACCTCACACTCCTATGTTGAGAATCATCATCAGTGCCAACAAATATGGACCCCCAACATAGTGAATAGGTCATGGCACAGGCAAGGTACCAACACAAGTCACAGACCATCCTCCCACATAATGCAGAAAGCAATGTGCACTTAGATTTACTGGAACCCTAGATGACCATGTGCAAATGTGATTACACACAGACCAGGGAACACATGTCAAGGAGGGGAAGGGATGAAAAAGAGCACCAGGTGACATTAGGGAACAGAAAATGCACTGCACGGATAAACTCTGGGAGTGTATCCAGGCTACAGAGCACTTCCAAAAACTAGTGACACATAACACAACAAACAGCCATGTACCTACCCCCTCCTTGCTGCAGTCTCTCCTGTAACTGCCTATGGAGGTCAGGGAAGACCACCGCCAGGACATGGGTCATGTGGGGTGTCAGGCGTTGGCACCCGCCGTGGGGGCGAGGTGTGTCGATCCCCAGCTGGACACGGGCGATCCGCCGGGTCCAGCACTGGATGTCCTGACACCTTTTGCAGACCTGTGGCAGCCACCGACTATGATCCCCTGCAGATCTCACGGCCCTGACGATGTCCCGCCAGATCTCCACCTTCTCGTAGGCAGTTACCTGTCAGGATGACAAAGTGACACAACATCAATACACCTGCTCCATGTCCCAGAGACACACATTTTAACATCTTTGAAATGTTGAACAGGGCATAGGATGCTGACAGGAATTGCATCATTCACAATAAGAAATTGGCCTGTGTGCAAGCCCCAATGCACTATGTGGCATTGAAAGTCAACAGGTGGCATGAGGGGTGCGACACACTCACTGATCATGGCACACACTGTGCAGCACATGCAACAGCAGGCTGCTGGCCAGCACGTGTCAAGCAGTCACATGTCCCACTCCACTGATGCACCCTCAGCAGACTATACAGACACACCCAGGCACAGATCACTCGCCTGTCATTGACAACAGTGGATACAACCCTCACACTGCACATGTGCCACTTGCCAGTGGGATGTCACAGGTGTCGTGCTAGCTCTGCAAGTCAGACACACAGCACGGCTTACTTGTCACATCAGATGGGTAGATCTGTGGCCTCCTCCATGCATCTGTGGTGCAACACTTCACATAGACACTAACCCACATGACAAGGAACATTCACACACATCAATGCCCATGAGGTCGTAGACATCATTTGGACACTCTCACCACAGGTCCACTCAACTCATACACATCTGTGGGTACAGTCACCTGTCACACCGGGGGGACCACTGAATCACCTCAGGACAATAGGAAAAAAAGCCACCAAGGATTTTCCAGGCTGAATGTGTCATGCACTATGCAGTGAAAGTCACAGTAAGCTCAATGCAAGTGAGGAGTGCACACAGGAACTATATCATGCTCTGCATCAGAGACATCAGCATGTCCCCCCCCCGAGACCCAATCTAAACAACATTGCATGTCCGTCCCACCTGGACACAATATTGACAGTCACACAACAGGTGCATAGGCAAAGGTAGTGGAGTCAGCACTCACCTGCTCCCCTGGTCTCCCATACAGCTTGGTGTACTGTGGGAGGAGGCAGGCCAGCAACGCCTCATTCTCCTCCAGGGTGAATGGCTGGGCCCTCTCCACAGTACGTGACATGGTCCAGAGGAAGCAGAGACAGCAGCAGTGTGGTCGACTCGAAAGTTGTGCAGGCAGGTGCCCTCTCATGGGTTCTGGCTGCCCTATATCTGTCTTGCTGAGGGGCATTCATTTTGAGGAGTACATAGTGATTGGTCAGACACATTCGCATCGTACGTTTACTCCAATCCCTTTAAACATACACCAATGACACGCATTCGCATCGTTCAAATTTTGAGCATCATGTCAAGTCAACAACCAATTTGCAACATTGAATTTGGTGGCCAACTGACTGTTCCAGGACACCTGATGGACACATTTCAACTGAAAACTCTGTATCCATGACAACCAGCATGCATTTAGGGCCTAATACTTGTCCCTTATGTGTCCCCTATGTAATTTTGAAATCCACACACAGGTACGGTGCATTTCACACATACCCCTACAGGCACCAGTTGTACGGTGGGTTTCACACATACCCCTACGGCACAAGTACAATAGGGAAACGAAGCGTACACACGCGATGATTGCGGGTGTACGGTGCGTTTCACACGTACCCCTACGGCACAAGTACAATAGTGAAACGAAGCATACACACGTGATGATTGCGGGTGTACGGTGCGTTTCACACGTACCCCTACGGCACAAGTACAATAGTGAAACGAAGCGTACACACGCGATGATTGCGGGTGTATGGTGCGTTTCACACGTACCCCTAAAGCACAAGTACAATGGTGAAATGAAGCGTACACACGCGATGATTGCGGGTGTACGGTGCGTTTCACACGTACCCCTACGGCACAAGTACAATAGTGAAACGAAGCGTACACACGCGATGATTGCGGGTGTACGGTGCATTTCGCATGCTTACAATGGTAATACAGGCATAAACATGCCAGGAATGGAGGGCTACGAGTCGCACAAGGATGTCCATCAAGTACTTGTCATTGCATACATTCATGTGCAGGCCCTAGGTGTGTCAGCCAGTGATATTGCACAGGTCATCTCATCTAGTTGCACAATTGATGTGTGATGACCTGTGGACACATGTCATGTGTGATGGGGAACTATGTGGCACACATCACCTTGACACTTGCGACATGTGTGTCTGTAGTCCAACTGTGTCATGCATAGCAGCAGTGGGATGGCACAGTCATCACCACCCGCACCTGTCTCCTGATGCCAGGGACAGGGACACTCTATCAACTGACATGTCACGATCAGCGTGCCCCTATGTGACTATGTCAGGTGTGTGTCATGTGTTGTCTAAACACAGAGGTCCAGAGGTGTAAAACTACAAAACAAAAAGACAAACAAACAAGAAAGCGATTGAGCTCAAAGTGCCTGGATGCATCTAAACTAAAGCCAAGTCAACAAAGTCCTCATAAAGAGGACATAATCCCATCACCCACCGTGGTGGCATGCTTCATCATGTGGGATCTCCTCTCAACCAAACCTGGTTTGGCTGAGGAGCTACTGCTCCCAATATGCAACTAAGGGAGGAGCTCGCGGATGTTTTGTCTGGCCCAATTGCCGAACGTGCTCACAAAAACCAAAAAACAGTCTACAACAAAAACTACTGCACCTGCAGAGAAGTGCACTTCTCTGCAGGTGCAGTAGTTTTTGTTGTAGTGGTCCTGATGAAAGCCTTGATCCCAATTTCTTGATCGTTACAGGCTGAAACATGTAGACCGTTTTTTGGTTTTCGTGAGCGCGTTTAGCAATTGGGCCAGACCGCGCTACTACTCTGCTTTTTATGTTGACATAGGGATATTCCTTATTAAAGTCTTTTTTGTGTCCCTCTAGTCAATTTTAAATCACCCCTTTTACACTGCACTTTAAATCTTCACCTAACTTAGGCTAGCTTCATCGATCTTTAGGAGATCGCTTTCCACTAGCGTAGAACAAAACATCCGCAAGCTCCTCCCTTAGTTGCATATTGGGAGTAGTAGCTCCTCAGCCAAACCAGGATTGGTTGAGAGGAGATCCCACATGAGAAGTGTGGCTCACTGGTTAGAGGAGGCAGACCTGGAAGCAGAGGTCAGCCCGGGACCAGGGTTCAATTCCCGGCTCGGCTGGGTCTTGAGTCAATAAATGTCCATGGACTCGATAATTCTTGTTCCAGTGCATACTCGACTCACGGGTTCACACTCTGCGACTCTGGGCAATAGCTTGCTTAATCTCCACATGGGCCCCTTGCGGCGGGATGCCTGGCTTTCACCTTGCGGATGCCCTGCTGGGTTATCTCACAGGGGAATACCAGGACGGGTTCCCTAAGCAAGCGCTTAGAGACCGCTTGGTGATTTGCGCTATATAAATTCCTGCACATGATGAAGCATGCCACCACGGTGGGTGATGGGATTATGTCCTCTTTATGAGGACTTTGTTGACTTGGCTTTAGTTTAGACGCATCCAGGCACTTTGACCTCAATCGCTTTCTTGTTTGTTTGTCTTTTTGTTTTGTAGTCTTACACCTCTGGACCTCTGTGTTTAGACATTATCAGTAGGGGGACTTGTCCAGGGTGGTCGTGTGGTCCCTCAGACCCTTTTTCGGACTGGTTTTCTCGGTGTGTCATGTGTTCCCATCAGCTTGCTGTTAGTGTTCCGTCAACTGCATCTGCTGTTGGTGCATCCAACATGGGTCTGTGTGGAGATGGGCATGGCACACATCTATGCACACCATGCCACATGTGGATTCCCACGGCTGTAGGGTCTGTGTGCATTGGACATCATATTTTCCCAGGCATACATGTCTGCGTCGTCTGAATGGCTGTGTTTAATTGTTGTCACGTGTACCCCTTCATAGCAATGTGTGTCATATGTACATTTGACATTCCATGTGACCTGTGCGTGTGCCTTGCAGTCAGCTGTCTGGATGAGATGACATCCTTCCAATGCAGCTATGTGGATGTGTGTCACTCCGGTGATATCTCTGGCTGTTCACTCAGACTTGCCCCCAGCTCATTTCAGGGCATGTCATGTAGACTTGACAATCAACAGGTGTATCTGGCTTTTCGTTGGAGTGCCAGCAAGCTGGCATATGTGTCCTGGATGTATTGCACACACCAGACTCCATAGTTACCTGATGTTTTGTAGCAGTTTAGCATGTGCTATGTTCATTGACATTGATGTTGGCAGACTCTCAATCTTCATTATACCTAACAATGTCTTGCAGGGCACCGCCTTTCCCAAGACCAATGCCAGACTTGGCTGCCATGAGGGAACGTGCCTGCATGCGACGTTACAGATTCACTCAACAGTTGATTGAGGACTTGACCGACACGCTGGCACCACACCTCCAACCGCGACACAGGTATCCTACTGCACTGACCCCCAAGATGAAGGTGATGGCAGCCCTACATTTTTTGCCACAGGTACGTTTCAATTGACCATAGCTGATGTTGGTGGGATGTCACAGACAATATTCAGCCGTGTCCTGCGTGATGTTTTGGCAGCCATGTTGGAGCACCTTGATGAATTCATCAAATTTCCAACTCCTGAGGAGTTGACAGATGTCAAGGGTGATTTCTATGCCCTGGGAGGGATGCCCCATGTCATTGGGTCCATTGATGGGACACATGTGGCTTTGGTACCACCACAGGCACAGGAGCAAGCCTATCGTAATAGAAAACATTACCACTCAAGAAATACCCTTGTGGTGTGTCTTGCTAGCATGCTGATTTCCCATGTCTGTGCACGTTTTCCAGGATCAGCACACAATGTCTACATCATGAGGCGTAGCAGGGTACCACAAATGATGCTGCGGCTGCACAACGAACGAGCATTTCTTGTTGGTGGGTATACTCTGTTTGTCCTGTGTGTTGCGGTATCTTTGGCTCTTACGGCATCTCCTGACCCACTTATTTACATGATGTTTCCATGTAGGGGACTCTGGATATCCCAACATGCCATGGCTAATGACACCTCTCCACAACCCAAGAACAGCTGCAGATCACCGGTACAACAATGCACACGGGCAGACCAGGCGAGTGATTGAGAGGACGTTTGGACTCCTTAAGAACTGATTCCGGTGCCTTGACAAGACAGGCGGGTCCCTCCCATATGCACCGGAGAAGGTGTGCAAAATCTTCATTGTGTGCTGCATGCTGCACAACATGGCCATTGAAAAGGCAGTGCCACTCATCCTTGATCCTGATGAGCAGGAACATCCACCCATGGAGGATCCAGGGCTTGGTCACGTGGCAAGTGATGAGGAGGAGGAGGATGATATCCGGAGTCAGCTCATACGCAACTTCTTCTCATAATGGTGAGTCACTGGGTATGACTGTGCAAGCTTGTAGCATTGAGTGGCATGTGTTGCAATGTGTGTGTCCAGCTGACTGAATGCAAAGTGACTTTGATGTGTGTACTGATGTGTCACTCGAGTGATGATATCATGCCACACAGTTTTGCGGAGAGACTTTCTTTGAAATTTGCATGTGTCCAACATTGTTCATGTTTCGTAACTGACCATGTGTGCGGCGAGATTTGTTTTAGGTGACTTCTTGTGTGTCTGTCATTCCCAGGTTTTTCCGTCTGTTGTCTGCTTGTGTCATCTTTGTCTTCCTGCTATTCCTCATGAGGATTGCAACGTGTGCTGAGTCAGCGTTCCATGCACGGATGTGTGAAAATGTCAGTTTGGGTAAGGATAGCAGCAAGGCTTTTTGGTGGTGGTACCGGGTGGGAATGTGTGGGGACTGCTTCTGTGCATGTTGTGGTACCATGCATACATGTCTTCTCACCATGGAGAATATAACATGTAGCATCACTCCCATTACATGATATTCACCCTTCTTGACAGTCATCTGTAGTGGAGTGTGGAGTCTGATGTAGGCATCAATGTGCGTAAACCTTGCCTCTGAAACATTGCGGATGCTACTGGTGGACATAGTGTGGGACATCACAACAACAGGCTCTATGGTGAATTGCAGCCTCTCCGTGTGCAGCAGGATGTGTTTGGCTCATCCCCTTAACTTGTGTGCCACTTCATTGGGATTTACAACATCCATGTTGTGAAGGGGGGGTCCAGCGTATGTCCCACATGTGCTGTCAACTGACCTGTGAGTCTGTTCGTATGGATGCATTTCCCTTAGTGTGAGTTTGTGTAATAAAGGTGTTCAGCACAATCCAAAGTGCCTCATCTCTGTCACTGCAGATCTCTTGCCAATTTGCATGCGTCATCTATGGCATAAGTGTCAAAGATGGAGCATATGGGTGTATGTGTACTTCGGCAACATGCATGCAGTTCTTCATGGCTAATAATATGTATTGTGCATGAAGTACCTGGTTGTGTATGTATTTGTGCAGGTTGCTCCCCACAACGGGACGTGAACGCCTGCTGACGGTGTGTCTCCTGTGCACAGCTCTGCATTTTGTTGCCTGATCCTGTGGCCGTCATTTTTGCTGATTGTTCATACATTTTCTCGGAGTGACCCATGAGTAACCTGACACTCCTTCCTTTACATACACCTGTTGCAGTGTGCCTTTCTGACCTCCTTGTCTTTGTGTACACATTTTTGCTTAGTTTCTCACCCCTTCTGCCTGCTGCTGAATCACCTGCGGCACCGCCACCACCAAGTGCCCTGATTCTGCAACCCACACGCCTCCAAAATGCTCCTCCCTTCCCCCTCCACCCATTCTAAATGCAGCCAGAAGCTTGTCTGTGCCACTGTTGCGCCAACGCCGTGCCAAAGGCAGGACCGTCTGCGCCTGCAACGTGCACAGTGCACGACCATCTGGTCTTTCCATGACCCATGTCACACAACAGGCTCATGCTGCAGCCACCCTCTAAGCAATGTCCTCCAGACAATTAACCGCCTGCTATCAGGCAACCCCTAAGCGCACACACGACACCTTCGCATGCTGAGTGTGCAACTGCCTACACAGCGCTGCCCCGCCTACCAGACCCTGTCAGAACAACCAGGTCATGTGCCTCCTACTCCACACCCGCTCCGTTCACAAGCACGCCATTGGACTCTGTTACCTCCTCAACACAACAGCCCCACACATCACCTTCATGACAGTAACCTGGCCACACTCTGTATGATTGACCGCCTTCGAGCTTCCTGGTGAACCGTCACGCAATTTACTTGCGAAAGCGAAGCCCCGCTCTACTGTTTTGGAGCTACCGCAACACACGAGAGCTTCGACCCCGGCTAAATTAGGTGCCGGAATGGCCACCCTTCATTGATTGGACGTTCTCCCCTGCTTTAGTCCAATAGCGTATGTGCCTGGAGTTACAAGAAGTTAGAACTTCACCATCTGTAAGACATATCTATGATATCCCCAGTCCTCCGCACAAACATGTGTCTAACCTGATGAAGACCTTCCATAATAAGTGCCATGTAGAAGGTCGAAACGCGTTGGTTTCTCGAGGAGGCAAGCCTTATAAAGAACCATAAGGAACAAAACCGACGTCAAGTCTCCAAAAACATTTGTTAGACATTAAAGAATAGTGTAGAAAATCTGGTTTCTTAACCCTTGGAGGCTACCTCCCTCTGGCACTCTAAAACACTGCTATTCTGTGAGGACAAAAGGAATAAGTCCCTGGAACCTTATATGAAAAGTGTAGGACTTTCCTTATATGTTGAATATTCTACATCTTGTTGTCCAAAAAAAGTAGAATTCAGAATTGGTTTTGCTTTTTCATATGGATATTGTTGATGTACATGATTGTCTATTTGTTTATTTGATTTCGTTGTTAAGTCTCTCTAAGTGTCTTCATTGTCATTTGAGTCAAAGTTGTACAGCACTGAACAGATCTTGATGAAAAACATGAAATGTAGTTTATGAATATTATATGTACGAAGTGGAAAATAAAAATCCACTCCAAGAAGTTGATAATTTGATTTATGGTGACAGAGGTATCATGTGTTATTAATAGTAACCTGGACAAAAGCATCCTCAGCACACAACTTCTTCATTGCCATCTCAGACGGATACAAGATCACCCGCAGGGACGGCAACAACAATCCCGGAGGATGAATTGCAATTTATTCCCAAGTACACCCTCAGAGTCACAAATCCGGTTTTGCTCCAACCCCCTGGCAACCCTCATAGTAACACTCATCTACAGATCTCCAGGTCTACATTCACAATTCCGCAAAGCCATCAACACGTACATCTGCACGCACGCCCTCACCTCCACAGGCTACATGTGGCCGGGGCCAGTAACTTCTTGCTGTAGGAGAATCACACCACCATCCATCATTGGTCCATCAACATTTGCATCCACGTGTCCGACAAGCAACACACTGCCCCACACCCCACTACCGATCCCCCAAAGATGCATGATGTAAGTCACCACAGACAAGCTGTGTGGGGCACTCGAACCAACACCACCGCCACACTCTGCAACCTCACACACTGGATCAGCTACTGATCCAAAAATCTTGCCACATTGACCGACTTTCCTGTGAAGCACAACAACAGTTAAGCCACCTGGGACAAGGCAGACCTACTGGACTCATACAGATCTAGCCGGACTCTTGTGCAAACCTTGCAACACAAAGAACCTACATTTACCTTACAGCCCTGGAAAACGCCACACACAGCCTTCACCATATCATCAGCAAGGACAAGTGGAGATCCTTCAGATAGGGCTGAGGCACCAAAACACACAACATCAAGGAGCTCCTCAGCATTGTGAGTGAACTGAAAGCAGATCTCCATCCAAAAGACACCCCACCCTTGCAAGGCAGATCACATCCCTTGCAACTTTCTACCACTGCAAGCTCATGGCCATACACGACAGCCTTGGAACACAGAGGCAGACAGCATTATTATCCACAGGACAAACCCCCCTCAGGTTCTGGACTTCCGTCAGCAGCAAATACACCACCTGGCTCATGTGCACCATCCACTCTGGCTTTCCATCAGGCCCCTTCCCACACAACATCTCAACCACATCATTCCCCATCCTTGAAGCCCACGTCCAGCGTGTTTTGAATGTCTCCTTTGAGTTTGCCACTTTCCATGGGAGCTGGCGGCATGCAGAGACCCAGGCCCTTCTTCAACAACGGACGGCAGTACCGCAGGATCTCCTGGAACATCACCCTGCTTCCCTACCCAGCAAATGTCATCAGGAAGACACTCAACGAGCAACTGACAAACTTCCTCCGCACAAACAGCTCCAGGCATCCGGCACCAGAACATCTTCCACAGTAATCACACCACTGCAACCTTCATCATTGCCACCACCAACAACAACTTTGCCCTGCTCAACAATGGTGAGACCACCCCCCTTGACCTCTCAACGGCATTCTACACCATGTGCTACCACACTATCAGCTCAAACACTGGTATCCAGAGGAGGGCCCAGAATTAAATCAACAAGTAGCTCACCAGCAAGGCCCAGGGAGTCAGCCTCCACCCTGCAGAATGTAGTACACTGGGGTCATGTGGCCCATGCCCCAGGGCTAATCTCTCAGCGTGACGATCTTCAATGTCTCCATGACCCCCCTCTCCACCATCACATGCGCACACGACCTCATCATCTTTTCCTATGCCATTGATACCCAGCTGCTCCTCAACCTCACCAAAGACCCAGCCATTGCCAGATCCAACCTTCAAGAAGGCATGAGATCCGTTGACGAATGGCTGAACATCAGCCACCTGAGGCTGGACTTGGACAGGACTGAGGTCATCATCTGAGGATTGTCCCCTTACGGCTGGGTCAACTCCTTGTGTCCCACCGGCCTGGGCACCGCACCAGCACCCAGTGGCCACGCACGCAAGCTGGTGTCATCATGGCCTCATCGCTCACAATTACCATGCAACTCAACACCATCTGTACCTCATGCTGCAACACCCTCCGCATGCTGCAAATGATCCACAGATAGATCCACTCTAAGGCAAGACAGACCGTCCCCCAGGTCCACAACACCAGCCGGGTCAACTACAGCACCACCCTCTATGGAGGAACAACAGCAAAACTGCAGGAGAAGTTGTCCACATCCAGGGTGCATCCGCACACCTAATCTACAACATCCCTTGCCCCAGCAACATCACCGTCCACCTGAGATAGCTACAATGGCTCACTGTCTGCTGCAGGATCACCTTCAGACTCCTCAACCACACTCAGGAGGCAGTTCACAACCCCAGACCCAAAACCGACCTTGGATGTCTGTCATCCAACACCCCGTTGGCCCAACTCCGTGCAGCCCACCTTGCCCTGGCCACCATTCATCACATCCACAGAAAAACTGCATGCAGAAGATAGTTCTCCCACCTCGCCAAACAGACCCGGGACTCCCTCCCCGGGCACCTCAACATGACCCATGACCTCTACACCTTCATGATACTCTGCCAAATTGGTCTGTCTGAGCAGAATTGCAAGCCCCCCTCAGCAGCTTGAGGCCCTCACGGGTGAGTATTGGGCTCCATGTCTGTATTTGGTGATACATTGTGACCCATGTGTATCCTCGACCGGACTCAGATCCAAGTGTATGGATGGCTGGAGTTATTTCCACACTCAGGCATACTTTGACATATCCCCACATGTATGTTGTGGACTCATGCGAAATGACTGCAAATTAAAATTACAATTATAATTTTTTTAAATTTTTTAATATAGGTCTGGGGCATGATTTGTGCACAGAAAAAGGTGCAATACAGGGACCATAGAATCAAAGTTCACAGGGGGAGATGGGATCCTTGGCATTTGAAGTCATCAGAGTCCAGGCCACAGTGTTTGGCATCATTGGTCAGACTGTGACCAGCAAGTCCATGTGGCAGATGATGTCAGTCAATGAGGTGATGCTGTCGCACATGGCGGCCAGGTGCCAGGCCAGGTGGCCTGGGAGATGTGGATGGTCCGCTGCCTCTCACGGTCTTTTCTGTGGACGACCCACCTTCCTCCGGGGACCCCCAGATGCAGGCCTTGACGAAGCTTGGGACGCTCCGTCGGACGAATCCTCCTCCTCCTCCCTCCCTGTGGCTGGTGGTGGTCTTCGCCTGGTGGCACAGGGAGGGTTGCCCATGTTGTCGGCGATCCGATGGAGTGATGGGCTTATGTCCCTTTGCACAACCAGGAGCTCAACCAGTCTTGCCTCCATCCGTCCTTCGTGTTCTTGTTGACTGGCGTGTTGCTCGGTCTGCTGGTTCTTCATCTCTGTGAGGGTCACCACTAGGCCTGGGCGGTAAATTCCGTTCCGTTCGCGGAATTTGCGGAATTTGGGTAATTTTGCGTTCTGCGGAGAACGCGAAATTGCCCCAAATTCCGCTTTCCGCGACTTCGCGAAATTTTTGCTTGTTCGCGTTCTCAAAATGCGTGTTCGCGAGATATTTCTCCCCGAGCACGCAAATAGCGATTGTGAACAGGAAAAAAGCATCGCGAACAAGCAATTCCGCGTGTTCGCGGAATTTCCGCGTGTTCGCGGAGATTTTTACCGTTTCGCGGAGATTTGCGTAACGCGGTTACGCAAATTCCGCCCACCCCTAGTCACCACTACCTGGCTGAACTCCCTGGTGTCACGCCGGTCTGCGTCCATGATGTTGTCTATGTGTGACATACCGTTCCCTTCAGCTGGCTGGTCAGGTTCTCGCCTCCACTCCCACCACCCCTGCCCACACGAGCCTGGGCTGCCGTTGTGGGCACATCGGGTCTACGGGACCCCTGAGGGATGGCAGTGGCGGTGTTGTCTGCCTCCTCCTGGGTGCCCGGCGCACCTTGTCCCTCCTGGTCAGACTGACTCAGTTGTTCACTGCGAGCAGGGCTCCTCGGTGTCTCCTGGGATGTGGAGGAATGGGGGTGGTGTTTGGCACAGATGTTCCTGAACCAGGTGCTGCAGGGGCTTGGACACCAGAGGGTCCAGGTCGGTCGGGGTCATCCGCGGAGTGTTGAGAGGCGTCGCTGCCAGTGAGATCAGGTTCTTCCCGAGCCTGGGACTGTGATTCTTCACCCCCATTGTTGGGGGGAGATTCATCACGTTGCCCTGTGTGTGAGAGACAGACAATGTTAATGCTGTTTCATGCAACATCCATGTTCCATACACATTCAAGTTGGCACTGTTCCTCCAGGTAGTTGTATGTGCCTAGCATTCTCCTCAATGTTCACTTGTGGATGGGTATGTTGCGGGGGACTGATTAATATGTTCTCCTGAGTCTTTGATATGTAGATTTTTAGCTTGGATGCTTCTTCTGCTATGTATTGGTGTTGTTGTGTTACATGTCCCTTGTGACAGTGGGTAAATCCATTGCCTGTCCCGGGGGTGTCTGCTTGTGTAAGGGGTGTGTGTGATAGGGCCTGCTGGTGGGTGTAGTGTGATTTTGCACTGGGGCTCCCAGGTGATGTAGCTGTCCCCCCATGGAGCATGCTGCCATGACAGTGAGTGTGAGTTCCTGTCCTAGCTATCTGACCTTGTTGTCTTGGTGTTTGTGTTTGCACTGGTCACAGGAGGGCTTTGTGCTGCCTACACCCAGGCCAAGTGTCAGCTATCTTGTCAGTACTTTCCCAATCCCTGTGCATTGCGCATGGTGCATGGGTATGTACCTGTGCCATATGGGATGGGGGCAATTGTGTCTGATTTGGAGTTCAAAAATGCGTTTCGTGACACCCACCCTCCCAGCATACCGGACATCCATTCTTGGGTTGGTGCTTCGTGTAGCATGGGACATAGCATGGCCTTGCTTGCTCAATGGGGCGTACACATGTTATTGGCATTAGCATTGTTTTTGACTGTGGTTCTGGCCGGTGAGGGCTTGGGGGTAGTTGCGTGCATTTTGTGTAGTTGGGGTGTGGATGCCATTACCCCCATGTTATGTAAGTTGTTTGTGTACTCACCAGGCTCTGGAAGTCCTTGAAGTCCATGTACTCCCACCGGCGGAAGCAGGACCATCACCTTCTCCTCCCAGGGATGGAAATGTACTGGTCTGCGGGGCCCACCACCTCCAGTGATGTTGCTCTGGGAGTAGTCGTCATTCATTGTTCGCTTGACCGCCCTCCGCAGATCGTACCACCTGGCTTGGCATTCAGTCCTGGTCCTTCTGATGGGTGCAACAGCATTCACCCTATCGACAACCCTCTGCCACAGGTGTGATTTTTCGGCTATGCTGGTCTGTCTGACCAATGTTCCAAACAGCTGTGGCTCGACTCTGATGACTTCATTGACAAGGATCTCCAGCTCCTCCCTTGTGAACTTTGGATTCTTGTCTGTGGGCATGGTGTGGATGGTTGTGGGTGTGTGGGTCTGAATGTGAAGGTGTGGGTCGGAATGTGAAGAGGGGGTATGTGTGAAGGAGGTTGTGTGAAGGTGTATATGTTAAGGTGGATGGGTGCAGCTGTTGGTGTGTGCTCTCTAGCTGCAGTGAGTCTGTTGCAAAGGCTCATGGTTTGTGTGTATGGGCCCTTTTTATTGGTCCATTTGTGGGTGGGCCTCAGTTTGAATTTTTGGTGGGTGTGTTATAAGGGGTGTTTGTGAGTTTGCCCCTCTGTTTGCCTGTTTGGATGTGGCCAGGTCAGTAATTTCCATGTTTTGTGCACTGTAGACGTGTTTTGTGATGCTGTGCGAGTCGAATAGACCCTCCTTGTGCTGTTTAACATTGCCTATGTACGGTGCGTACATACGCGATGTTGGGGTACGCACCGTACATACGCGATGATGTTGTTGTTAGGTGTGTACATACGCGATGATGTTGTTGTGGGGTGCGTACATACGCGATGTTGGGGTACGTACTGTACATACGTGATGATGTTGTTGTGAGGGGCGTACATACGCGATGTTGGGGTACACACCGTACATACGCGATGATGTTGTTGTAAAGTGTGTACATACGGGATGTTGTGAGGTGCGTACATACGCGATGTTGGGGTGCGCACCGTACATACGCGATGATGTTGTTGTGAGGTGCCTACATACGCGATGTTGGGGTAAGCACCGTACATACGCGATGATGTTGTTGTGAGGTGCCTACATACGCGATGTTGGGGTACACACCGTACATACATGATGATGTTGTTGTAAGGTGTGTACATACGCGATGTTGTTGAGAGGTGCGTAGATTTTCATGGGGGGCCTGTACGACTCGTACCCCTGTATGACTCGCACCCCAGGAACTACTTTTCCCGGGATACGAGTCGTACAATCTTTGCTTTGTAGCGGGTGAAGTAATTCCCCGTGTACGGGACGTTTTCCGTACGAATCCTAAATCGGAAAGCCGGTCCGGATCGTACTTGTACGGTCAGACTGTATTTTTAGGCTTCGTACGGAAAAGAGTCCAGGTCCGTCTCGTACAACTTTTCCCGATCGAATTCATACAGATCGGGTCGATCCGTATGTATTTTTCCCGTACGAATCGTACTTCACGGGTGGGACGGGACTTGTACGATTCGTACAGGAAAAATTACGGATACGAGTCGCACGGAAAACAAGAATACAGGATCGGTATCGGCCCCACAATGTGGACCACGTGGCTGTTGTGTGTATACTGCTTGCAGACAATTTATGATACATGGCCCATGCTGTCCTGGCTAGATTTGGTGGGGAAAAATACAGATCTTAGGGGCATATTATCAAGAAACTGCGTTAAAATTATCGCCTCTTAAGCGGCAGAAAACCGCCGCTAAAACAGCGATAATGGGCTTGATAATATGCCATTGAGAATTCCAATAGAAGCCCATGTTCTGGTGTCAACATGGGCTTCTATTGGAATTCTCTGCGGAATATTATGAAGACCATTATCGCCGCTTTGGCGGCAGTTTTCTGCCGCTAAAGAGGTGATAATTTTAACGCTGTGCTTGATAATATGCCCCTTAATTTTTTATTACAGTGAGCGATTATTCATAATGCATGCAACGTTCTGCAGGAAGTTTTCAGAAATTACGCTGGGTTGAGTGTTTATACCATTGGTATTATAATAACTCTTCCAAGCTGAGACAAGGTCAAGGGTTATAGCGCCTCTATGAAGTAATGAATGCTGAGAATTGTAAAGCACGCAACTACTCCAAGGAGTGTCCCGGCACTAGTGGGGGGAAAAAAAACTATTGTACACACCAACAGACACACACCTTACTGTCACACTGGGAAGAGTCAGGATTTCAGTTTCCTACGGAATGCAGTCTCAAGGGGAATCAGAAGCAAATCACATGGGAGTGCATTCCAGACTTTAGCTGCCAGGACGGAGAAGGCTGTGCCTCACTTGCCGACCCGTTTGAAGCGAGGGATTGCTAGAAGAGAGCCAGAACCCCTGCTCCTTTTAAATCTGGGGTTAGTCGCAGACAGAAACACTCCCATACAAGCGGGAAGATCTGACCAACTACCAGCCAATTTATTTGCTACCCCTTCTGTGCAAACTCTTGGGAAAACACATCAATAAGCATCTTTCTGAGTACATTGAAGCAACGGGATGCCTTGACTCCTCTTGGTCTGGGTTTCGACCTAAGTTTAGTACGGAGTCAGCATTGATTGCCGTTACTGACAACTTAAGACACTCCCTGGACAACGGACAAGCAGCACTAATAGTGCTACTGGATTTGTCAGCTGTTTGATACAATATCCCATCCCATCCTACTAAACAGACTGAGAGATATTGGAACCCTTGGACTAGCCTTTCAGTGGTGATCTTGTTTTCTAACTCACCGTACCCAAACTATCAACCTCGGCTCTTTCCGATCACAGACTTCAGAGTTGACCAAAGGAGTACCTGAGGGACCTTGTCTTAGTCTCACTCTGTTCAATATTTATGTGGCTCCATTGGTGGACTTACTCAGAGAACTGGGCTTTACCCCAATCTCATACACTGATGACACCCAGCTTTTAATGTCTTTTTGATCAAAACTCTTCCAAGACCCAGTCGACCTTCTCAGAAGGCATGACAGCCATTGCTGCTTGGTTGAGGAACAACTTCCTGCAGTTAAATGCGGGGAAAAAGGAGATCATGCTATTCGGTGAAGGCCCTCTGCTCTGGTCCCCAGAATCGTGGCCCCCTGAACTGGGTGCCGCCCGGTCTCTAAAGCCGTGGTAAAAAACCTAGGTGTACATTTGGACCAAAAACCTACGATGAAAGAGCAAGTCACTACCACCATAGTTTCAGGCTTTCATATGTTAAGACTTCTACGGAGGGTTGTCCCTTTTCTCCCTCTGACTGTATGTAAATCACTCCTCCAAGCATTAGTAATAAGCCGCCTATACTACTGTAATGCCCTCCTGATTTCAGCTAATGAGTCGTCCCTTAATCGACTATAAGTGGTTCAAAACATTGTGGCGCACCTTTGCTCTAACTCTCCTGCCAGGACCGTCTCTCTTCCGCTACTACAAGGACTACATTGGCTACCAATCCGCAAGCGGATCAGATTTAAGAACTGCTGCATTGTGCACAAGGCACTAAACGGCAAGGCCCTAGCTACTTTGCAGATAGACTCACTCATTATCAGCCATCGAGAACACTCCGTTCCGGCCATAAGTCATTGCTACTGGTGCCTTGTGTTAAAAAATCCCTCACAGGTGGTAAAGCATTCCATTATTTTGCCCCCTCCTACTGAAACCAACTGCCCAGCCACCTCCGGAAATGCCCAGACTATTTATTTTTTACTAAGCTCGTTAAAACTGAGCTTTTTTAAATTCTTTTCTTTGCCCTACTGCAGCATCTCCGGAGCTCGGAGATACACATCCGGGGATGATTCTGGCGCTTTACAAGTTAAATAATAATAACACAGCATTCTAGAAACACGATGCTGTACAAATCTCTTACCCAGATAATCCGGACTAGCTGAATACACTGGCGTATGCACCCAGACCAGGGCTTTGAATAATGTCTGTATCCTAATGGGCAGCAAATGGAGAGCCTTCAAAGCTGTTGCAGTGTGCGAACGCCAAGGAAGGCGTAGAAAAGCCTGGCTTCCACATTTTGGATGACCTGTAGTTGGCTCACCAACTCCTCCACCGCTGCTAATTACAGAGTGTTGGCGTACTCAAGACGTGAAGTGATCAACGCCACTCTCCCTGCTTCCAGAGGGAGGAGGAGAAGGATTTTTTTTCCGGTTGCAGAGCATGGCAAAGCATTGGCCCACCACTACCAAGATCATTGGCCATATATAAAGAGCAGCGTCAAATTTCACCCCTAAACTTTTTACCATAGCAGCAGGAGGGGGCCCCCCAAACCTAGGGAAGACAAGCGGTGAAGAAGGATAGCGTGTGGAACAGTGTCAAAGGCAGCGGAAAAATTAAGGCTCAGAACCACATGTTTTCCCACATTCAATGACCATTTAATTTGGTCCAATATCTGCAGAACAGCCGACTCCGTACTATGACGGGGCGGAAGCCGGATTGACTGGGATGAAGCAGTTTTCTAGCTTGAGATACTCTGAGAGCTGTGCGTTGACCAATTTTTCTAACATTTTTGTGAAGGCTGGGAGAAGTGACATTGTCCTTAATTACAGAAGATGTTAAGATCTAAGGCTGACTTTTTTAGCAGCAGGACCAAATTGGCCAGTTTCCAAGCGGCAGGCAGAACTCCTAACGCAAGAGACTGATTAAAAATGGAATTGATCAGGGGGTTGATGACATCTACCGCCATGGCTAGCATCGAAGGAGGGCAAGCATTCGACGGGGAACCCGATTTGCAATTTAGGATTGCTTCTCTCAATTGTTCTAAGGAGATAGGCCGGAACTGGACCAGCCTGCTGCTATAGCTGTCTGAGGCTAGGGCCTCAGCTGGAGGAGAGTTCTCCTGGAGAGCAGGCAGAGAACTCTGAATATCAGAAATGTTGGTCTCAAAGAAGGTGGCTAGACCAATGCACAACTCTTGAGAAGGAGCAGTTGCCGTGTAACAGGGCTGCGGGGAGATGAAGATGTTCACAATTTTAAAATTGCCTGAGGATTGTGCTCAGCCGCGATAGTTTTATCCACAAAGAATTAACTTTGAGCCTGTTTAAGAGGTAAGATTGGCTTCATAAATCACTTTCCTATTGAGAGAATAGCTCTTCTGTCAAGCGCATTCAAGCTTTTTACAGGATTTTCATTTTGTGACCAAGGAATTGGAAAATCAAGGAGCTGTGAGCCAACCCTGTTTCTTCTTCCGCCTTTGTAGAGGGGCCAGCGCATCCCCTGCCACTACTAACCAAGAGTTGATAGCCCTCACATCAGAACCTACCCCATTAGTCAGGCAGGGTGGGTAGTGTCAAGAAAATTCACCCATCCCGCACTATCCACCTTTGACCATGCTCTGAAGGTCATGGGGTCTGCTCTCTTGTCGAGCCGACGCAGTCTGACCACTTTCTAAATAAAAGAGATCGGCACAGGGCGACAGGTTGAAGACAAACAATTAGAGAAGATCAAACCAACGGAATGACCTGCAGAGTGGATAGTGGGCAGGACCAGCCGAGGCAAGTTCAGGGAGAGCTTAAGTTCAATAAATTGAGATGCTAATAGGTCTACAGGATCATTGGCATGTAAGTTGAAATCCCCTTTGTAGGACACTGGCTGTCTATCTAGTGCACTAAAATAAAATACACTGTGCGGGAAGCCAAGTGTGCCCCCAATAGGTGTGAAGAGGTAAAAGCAGATAATTCTAATGCTCTTTTTGTGGTAGTGTGGGTGAGCAGTTAGGCTTATCAGAGGGTAGTACAAAGCATTTGTTGTCGCACACAGAGGCAATATATGAGACACACACTCAAGAATAAATCTGAGACCAATGAGTGAAAATAAACTCATATCTTTATACATATTTCTAGAAACCAAGAGATTCTATTAAATGCTTTGTACGTAGATTTTCGACAAAATGCAATTAAAGACACAAATGCTTACAGGTTTTAAGCAACAGCAATCAATGCTGTCAGGCAGAGACCGTCTCGGTCAAGGGGAAGAAAGCATAGGGATAGGAGTACCGCCAATACATTTACAGTTGTGGTCAATGGAAGCGACACGCTGCCCAGAGTTCAGCGGAAGTTCTTCTCTAAGTGAGTCAGAGTTTTGGAAGTCCCAGAGCTCGGGCACAGCAGGCAGTTCTGGGTTACATTGGTCGGAGGTGCTGGAGGTCTTGGGATGCAGAGTTGGTTCATCACCGTTGGTGTTCACCTACAGGTGCGGTGAGGTTAGTCTGTCACAGTCGCGGTCGGGGCAGCCATGCCCTAGTTGCTGCTTTTACGCAGTCAAAGTCACCATGAAGCTGGTACAGGCTCACAGGAGTGGGGCTGTCTACATCATCAGTGGCAGATACTGTAAGGATCTCTCAGGCTGGTGAATGTATTCTAGGGGTTGGTTAACGGTCTGGTAACCAACAAACCTTGGCTAGTGCAGCGTTTGATTGGTGAGGTGAATCGCGTCAACACAGTCCGTGCCGGTCTTCACCTCAGCGGGCTTTTACTAGCGGTAAGCCGGGGACTACTACCACTAGTCCAAAGGGAGGTCCTAGGCAATTGGTGAAGGCTGGAAGGTCTCTGAGGTTCTTGGAGGCGGCATAGGTTTCAGGTTGCGATGGCAGGCCACAGTTGTTGAGTCCTTTTGAAGTTGGCAGGGTTCGGCACCAGTTTCTTCTCCAGCAGGGCTCTGTTCCTGTTTCAGCAGCATGTCTTCTTCCTTTGGCTTCTTTTGGTCCACGGAATCTGAAGTCACGATTTCGGGGAGACACCTAAATACTGAATGTTGATGCATTACAAGGGGAAACAGGTAGTAGCCAATGGGCTATTTACCTTTAGGGTATCTAGACCCTCTAGTTGGAGGTTTTCTCACCATCTGAAGGTGGTGGATTTCAGGACAGGGGTCCACCTCACCTGCCCTGCCCTAGGGATGGTGCAGACTGAGGGGGAACCTCCCTCCTCCTCATCTAACTAATTGTTCTGCCTTTCCTCCTGCCAAATGTGGAGCAGGAAAGGGTGCTTGGCCTCCCCCACGTTTTGGGGGCTCCTGGGTTGGATTTCAAAGGCGGCATCACCTTTGAAGCTTCCTGTCCGAGAAGGCCATCCTGTCCTGGAGGAGGTGTAAAACATCCACGCTAAGATCAGGTATTATTTCTGTCCTTCATGAAGTCAGAAATATGACTGGTGGAAACTGGCCAGAGACCCCACAATTGTTTGGATAGGTTTCAGGGGACGCTCTAAAAGGGTCCCCTATGTGAATTTATTAATAAATTCAACTCTAGCATCAGTGAGGATTTATTAACACAAGACGTTTGGTACCAAACATCTTAGAAATCAGGGAAGCCATCATGGAGCTGGGAACCTTGAGCTGACAATTATCCAGTGAATGTATTCTTTATAGCTTCCCTGTTCACTAACAACATCACAGAATGGACTGGACATTGTAGGGGCATATCTGCTCATGCTGATATGTTCACACAAAAGGTATAGTGCACCCTGCCTTAGGGATAAAGGCCTGCAGAAGGGGTAACTTACCTAAATCTTATGTAATGTAGGGTTGGCATGGCACTCAGGGCTGTGTGCCATGTCGCCTCTTCAGATTTCCCTGCACCAAGACATGCAGCCTGCAGTGACAGAGTGTGTAGCCTTGTTGAGGGGGGCTCGGGTAGCACAACAAGTGCTGCTGCCCCAGAGGACTCTCTTCATTACCCAAGCCCTAGGTTCCAGGGGTACTATTTACTAGGGACTTACGGGGTAGCTGAAGTTGTGTCAACTGTGGTACAGTGTTCTGGGAAAGGGATCTGGCACTGGGGACATCGTTAGCAGGGACCCAGTGCCTATACAGCTCGAAATTACATCAGGCAAAAAGAGGGGGCTAGCTCTTCAAAAAACATCCTAGCTCAGTAAAATTGTCTCATTGCAGAAGGTGAGTGGCCAAAGTCGCTTCCAGGGATCCAGTAAAGTCCCCGGCATGACGAGGGGGTGATAAATTAGAATTCCTAGCAAAGCGGTTTGAGCTGACACCACAAGGTGGAAGTCCAGGCTCTCTAAGATCATCCAACTTAAAAGTGGTGAAGGCCTAAGGTTGTTAAAAAGCAATCGCCATACTCCTCCCCATTTGTGGCTTCTATCACAGTGGAAGAGGACAAGTTTTCCTTTTCCTCGCTCTCTTGTTGTTCTCATTTTTCTATCACAGTGGACCAGAGAATACCCCTCCGGGATAGCAAAAGCAATGCCAAGGACAGAGGACTCCTCAAGTCATGTTTCTGTCATAAGGAGTACATCTAACCTGCCACTACTGAGATCAAAAATGTGCTGTGCATGTTTATGTAGGGAACAAACATTATTAAGGAGGGCTGATAATTCAACAACTGAGTTGTCCTGTTTCACAATAATGTTCTGAAATCCTTTATCAACCTTAAAGGGGGGTCAGATATTGGTCAGTCTAAGGGAGAAACGAAAGAATATGTAGGACAGGAAACATGTCCAGGGAGGTACTCTAGGTTCAACACGTTTGGGCAAGTGGAGTGTAGGGCTCTCAAATCCATGCTAGGATAGCAGATGTGTCCAATATTGTCAGAGGCAACTTGTGAATCATGTCTGGCCCTGGCCGTGGTTGGGTCATGGACAGGCGCAGTCATTCTTGCCTTAGGCATGCCAGAGTTGCGTCCGCATCATAGTGCTACTTAAATGCATCCACAACATCAAGTGACAGGCTCCCCATCTGTAGACTCCTGCCGGACGACTAGAGTGCAGCCAAAACCAAAAATGGTGCCTTTAGATGTCTCAAGCAGGTACAAAAAATGTTTTGCAACCCTTCTCCTGTCATTACCCTTCCATGATGGCAGCATCCAATATGGAATGCACCCGCATGCTGGCACCATCCCAAGCATAATGATACTTCAAATCTGTGTCATCTCATGTGTTCAACTCTCGTATTAACAGACTTAAACCAAATGGAATGGCAAGTCCCAGTCAAGAATTGGAAACCAAAATAAACTTGAGACATGACCTACAGTTGTGTTAGGACGAGTAACTGGAGCACACATGTCATGGAACATTGCCTCTCTCAAAGACTAGCTTTTAGCTGTTTAATCCCTTCTCAGCCTATAAATTGATCTAGGTCACTATTTTACTAATTAAGGAAAGAAAGATCTCTCTCTCTCATTCAAAAAGAAACACATGCCATTCTCTTTCACACTCCGTTACCTACATAGAACCATACTTATGTTGATGTCAGCCAAATGAACATTAATTCAACAAAACAATATTTAAATTGTACCAGTATTGACTTGTCCTTATCAGCAACTAAATAACAGGACTGGGACACATGCTAAACCCTTTGGGTGCTGTTAGAAATTGGGTTTCTGCTTGGTAGAGGTATGCACCATGTCCAAGCATGAACCACAATCCTAGTCAGGGTAAGTCAGATACACACCATAAATTAACCTGTGCTCACACTCTGGTAGATTGGCACAGAGCAGGCAGGCTTAAATTAAGAGGCAATGTGTAAAGTATTTGTGCTACACTTCAAACAGTAGGACAGTACAATCACCACGAAAAGACTCCACACCAGCTCAGAACATTAGGTTATGATTTTATAAATAAAACAAGAGGAAAATGACAAAAATCCAATAAGTAGAAATCGAGATATGAATTTTTAGAGATTAAATGAAAAAATAGCGCTTAAAAGCAATACATGCCTAAGGGTGTTATCTGGTTGTGCTAGATCAGGGCAGAATCAAAAGTTCAGGCTGACTGTGATGAATTGCAAGCCAGGTAGAGGACCGTCACAAGGCCAGATGAACAAGGTACCTTGATCCTGGTCACAACAACGAGATGCGGGGTGCAGCCAAGCGATGCATAAGTATTCATCATACAGTCGAAGTTATGCACTGATTTTCTGCATGCAGTGGTGATGATGCAACGGTTACAAAGACGATGCACTGAGCCTTAGAGGCATTGTTTCCGTTGACGATGCACCAAGTTTCTCCACACAGTCAAGCGAATACGTCGATCTTCCTACATTGCAGTGCAGGTGATGCTGTGGTTCCGAGTTGTCAGTTCTTTAAGGTGATGCGTGATGGGCCGATTCTGCTCTTGCAACAGTGACCATGCTTGGGTTCTGCTACATGCAAACAGGAGATGCGTCGGTTTGATTCGAGCAAGCGCCTGGGTCTACTTCCAATCGCCCAGGCACAGGAGCAGGTGATGAGAATGTGATATTCCTGAAAAACAGGAAGACAAGACAACAAGCCCTTACAGATCACTCTGGGTTCAAGCAGTGTCCAGTTCTTCCTCAGCAGGGTCATAGGCAAGCAGGCAGCAGGGCAGCGCAACAGAAAAACAGTTATTCCAGAGGAACAGTTCAACAGAGTGACAGTCTTGTAGCACTACTGCAGTCATTCTTCCTGAAAAAGTTTCTTTACAGGTCAGAAGCTTGTGATTTGGTGGGGTCAGAGATTCAGTACTTATACTCAGTTCTACCTTTGAAGTGGGGGTGACTTCAAAGAAAGGTCTTTGAAGCCCACAGAGGGGTTTGCCGACACAATTTCGACGTCACTGATATCGTACTACAAAATTATCGACATCAAAATATCGACAACAAAAATCTCAGCATCCTATACTTATAATGCAAATGACAAAAATATTGAAAGAAAGGTATCCATCTCACTAATATCGTTTAAAAAAATTAAATTACATACATATATACATATATAATAACTCTCGAAAAGCTCCTTCCGGGATACTGGGACCCTGAGGAAGGTGGCGTACACTCCGGCGGAGCGTGCCGGTACTAAATCTCCAAACCAAGCGAAAATAATTTCAGTACGCTCTCAGGAAGGAAACAGGCAGCACACGGTGGAAATCTTCCACATTTTTTAATCTGCACAAGTGTGTAGATTAAAAAATTTGGAAGATTTCCACCGTGTGCTGCCTGTTTCCTTCCTGAGAGCGTACTGAAATTATTTTCACTTGGTTTGGATATATACATATATATATTCACTGAAAAAACCATAGGTTTCACACACGTTATAGTTAGGAATTAGCATTTAAAAAACCTTGCAAATTCACTGAAAAAACCATAGGTTTCACACATGTTATAGTTAGCTGGACATTTCACTCGTAAAAAACCAATGAAATTCCCCCGTTATAGTTAGTGCAGGCAACTATAACTCACGCGACCGCAATCCTCTGCTGATGATGTCAAATATTACATCACTGATGACATATGTGTCTTTATGAAAAATAAATATTTGCAATATATGTATAGCTAATGATACAGTATTACCATCAACAGAGGATTGCGGTCGCGTGAGTTATAGTTGCCTGCACTAACTATAACGGGGGAATTTCATTGTTTTTTTACGAGTGAAATGTCCAGCTAACTATAACATGTGTGAAACCTATGGTTTTTTCAGTGAATTTGCAAGGTTTTTTAAATGCTAATTCCTAACTATAACGTGTGTGAAACCTATGGTTTTTTCAGTGAATTTGTACGGTTTTTTAAATGCAAATTTTTTTTTGAGATTTTTGGTAAACCTATGCATAAAATAATATATGTACTATATCCTGAATTATGGAATGGTTAATTATTTTTTTTATGCATTTTTTTCCGTGCGCGTACGGTAAGCTGACGCTACGCGCTCCGTACGTCATAAGTACGGTGCGCTTACGTGATACGATGCACGTACGGTAAGCTGACGCTACGCGCTCCGTACGTTATAAGTACAGTGCGCTTACGTGATACGTACGTGACGTACGCGTACACACATGCGCGTTGCGCGGAAGCAACGTCACGGTTACGCAGGGGCGTGTAATGCGCATGCGCGAGTGCGTCTTACGTACGCGCTCCGTAAGCGCTCCGTAAGCGTCACGTTTGCGCATGCGTACTTGTTTACGAGCGCGTACCGTAAGCTTACGGAGCGCGCACGGTAGGTCATGTGATCCACAAAGAACACTTTTCATTGGTTGAAACTACTTTCAGTTCCAGAAACTTCCCACACCACACCCATTCCCCTCATTACTGCTTGAGATCCCCTAGGAGAAGGAGCTGAATTTACATTGAGATACAATGGCAGAGCAGCAGACCTCTTCTGAGAGTGAGCCTAGCAGCACCATCATCAGACAGAGAAGGAGGAAACAAAAGGATTCTTTTGTGTGGGAGTATTTTACTTTTCCAGTGGGGCAGAAAAAGGTCAATGCTCCATTGGTCACTTGCACACTTTGTGACCGTGTTTTATCTAGAGGAGATCCAAGGAAGAAGTATTCCTTTGGAAATCACTCTATGATGAGACACCTTAGGGATAAACATCCCAGGACCTTTGCTCGACATACTGGAGAAAACTCTTCAGTAAGTCACCGGAGCCCAACCTCAGAAGCTCAGCCGAGTACATCATCGGCAGCTCAGCTGAGCCCTTCCTCTGAGGTGGGAGCATCACCTTCTTCTGCTCCTCTGGACATTAACCCTTGATTTCGGAGGGTTTCAATGAGGTGTACAACTTGTTGTGGTCTTATTGTTTTTGGGGAGACCAGTGTTTCCCTTATTAACAATAAGATAGACCAGCACGTTTGTAGACGCTCATAATATTCCCATTCTTTCTTTCCTCCATCCCTGTATTAACCCAACGGCTCTTTTAAGAGCCAACCTCAGCTCACAATTTTTTAAACATTTTTTTAAGCTTTCCTTTTTGAAAAAATGTTTTTGCCTTGCGCGTACGGTACGCGTAATCGCGGAATAGTTACGCGAAGTTCGCGGAATTTTTCCTCGCGGAATTTCTCCGTTTACGCCATGCGCGTACGCTACGCGCATTCGGCGATTTTTCAAAAAAAAATTAAAATTAATTTTTGCCCTTGGGGGTCCTTCTGGGACCCCCTGACAAAGGCTAGGGGGTCAGGAACTGTCCACTCTGCCCCCTTTTCACGATCTCCACCTTTGTTTTTCACCCCCTCAGACTGCGAGAGACAAAATGGCGGCCGACACTTCCTGATTTCGACCGATTCGATTGTTTACTGAGATCTAACAACCAATCAGAATCGTGCTCATGCACGGCGGCGTGCGCGTACGGTAAGCTTACGGTACGCGCTCGGAGCGCGCCCATAGATATATATATTGATTTAAATGCTATTTTCTCAGGAAATACTGAACAGATTTACACGAGACCTTCAAAAGGCACATCCCTGACCTGAGGGCTACCTCTCTGCCAAATTTAAAGTAATTCTGTTCAGCCGTTCGGGCTGTAGCTCGGACTAAAGGTCCTATGGAAAAATGCATGGGGAAAACACGTTTTGGGACCCCCCCTTTTTCTCAGCCCCCGCTTGACGAATCCCCCCGAGACTTTCAGGGTAGGAGCGGAGCGCCCCACCTATTTTGAGAATTTCGCGAGGATTCGTCAATCGGCGCCAAAGTTATTCCAAATAGAATGTTGCGGATTTCCTATGGAAACACGGTCCTAACTATAACTATCTACTGGCGACCGCCAGTAGATAATATATTAAACAGTAAATATATTTAAAAGTAACAGTAATATAATAGAAATTACATGTGTTTTATTAATATAAGAAAATATATAACTATTATACTTATTTAAAGACATTGAACACATATATATATTAATAAATGCATTTAGTCATATATATTTAATTTTAAAATATTACTGAACTAATAAAAAATGTTATGTGACAATTTATTATTTTTATATATATATATATTTACACAATAACATAAAGCATTTAAAAAACATACCAGTTTATTTACAATAAAAACATAAATAATGTAAATTTACTAAAAATATATTACATATTACAAAAATAACTGATTAAAAATATTATAATTTTAACTACACTCAAAAATAATTATATAAAAGTATTTTTAAATAATTAAACTCGGGAAAAGTACAAATTACTATTCCCATTACAATAAAAGCAACAGTAGGGAAAGTGTTGAGTTGTACAGGGATCAAATTTACTATTCCCACTACACTCAGTGCAACAGTAGAGAAAGTGTAGGATTGTGGAGTGGTAACATTTACTATTCACATTCTGTTATGTGCACAGGTTAAGCCCATGGAGCAAAGCTGCTCATTTCTTACATTGTCCTCTTTTTCACAATAACCTTTCTACTGTGACCTTTTGTACATATTCGCGTGCGTGACAATGTTGGATTAGCTTCTCTGACACTACTTCTGTTTCCACATCTGGCTTCACATATCATTATCACAGTGCCTCGAACACCGGGTTCAAGGTCTTAACGCAAGAATGTACAAATGTTGTTCTATCTTCATCCATGGGGCTACAAGGCTATCTACGTATCCATAACATTGCTAAGCATCTCATAGGATTAGCAGAGGAGGCACTTCAGCTAGCACTGAGGGTCCCTGCATGCTGAGACTTCACCATGCAGCGGTCTGACATCTCTGTGAGGGGTGTCCAGTTCGTGACCAAGACATGGTCCTACATTCTCTCCCTATATATTTGAAGGTATCCCCTAGAATTGATTTGTAGGTCTGGGAGCAATGGGGAAGAAAACACAAAGAATATGAAAAAAAACACACAACCTATTTCTTTTCTCTATAGGCTCAATAAAGCTCTATGGACTGCCCATTTCTGCACGCAACAAGTCATACACATGGACATACTATTTTTGTCATTTCTTTTTAACTCATTCATGTTTTTTTAATATAAATTTCTCTGATGGTACAAAAATCGTAAAAACATGTTTATTAAACCACAGAAAATTCATTAACGCAAATATACAATTTTTCCACTTGGAAATACATATAGCTATAATTTCAGTACATTTTTTTAATTTGTAAAAGGTACATGTATATTGAAACATTTATTATGTCCCCTAAATCAACCACACAATCATTTTAACCTCACACACAACACCACACTAAAACTCTCTCATCACATACATAGTCTAACCAGCCTATATTTGCATACACCGATGGTAGTCATGGAGAGAACAGTTCAAGGGATATCCCCGATTGTCTTGCAGACTGGGATCCACAACAACCAGGTCAACGCATGTTTCGGTGGAGATTTTGATTTATATCGACCTTCATCAGGACCACTGTTTTATGTTTTTGAATGGTGGTAGGGTAATTATACAAATCTCTGCTGCTTCAACGAAATGCCACTAAAGGCTCACAAGAGTGAAGGGTTGAAACCAACGTATCACTCCTAGGACTAGAGTTTAGTGCAATAAAGTTCATCCAACCAATGGCAGATTACAGAGGGGGTAAATTTACTATTGCCACTCCACACATACCAACACTCCAGTCAGTGCAACAGTGCGACAGTAGAGAAAGTGTTGAGTAGCGGAGGGGTTAAATATACTGTTGCCACTCCAGTCAGTGCAACAGTAGGGAAAATGATGGATTGCCGAGGGGTAAAATATACTATTTGTACTCCAGTCAGTGCAACAGTAGGGAAAGTGTTGGATTGCGGAGGGGTAACTTTTACTATTCCCACTCCAATAAGTGCAACACTAGCAAAAGTGTTGGATTGCGGAAGGGTAAAATGTACTATTGCCACTACACTTTGTGCAACATTACACACACAGTAGTTCACTTCTAAACATTTTTTTTATATAGAAAACATTATTAAATACCAACATGTTTAAATATTTAAATAGAAAGATAATGTATATTTTATTAAAATAACAAATTACATATTTATTACAATCTTTAATACATATTTTTAATTAATGCAAATATTATAATTATAAATAAAATACCAACTAATATTAAAAAATAATAACACATACATTAAATAAAGAATGAATACATAACAAAACAAAAAACTGAATTTAAAAATATGCAAATAATTTTACATTTTCTATTACTTAAGTAACTTCCTACCCTATACTTTTACCAACTACACAAACATACACCTAAACTACATTTATTAAATTATAATATTTATACATTTTACATATTATAATTATATTTAATTACCTTCTCACCCTTTATCATTAGAAAGCAAACAACTTACACCTAATATGTATCTAAGAAATGTAAATTTAATAATATACATAATTAATTATCAATTGAACAATTGATAATAATTACCTAAAAACAAAATATTTATATTTAATAAACTCCCCACCCTTTAACCCTACAAATACAACTGCCAACTAATATATAACACAATAAATATCTTAATTACACAATTTACATGATCAATTATCAATTATATATTTTATAATAAATTAACATTACTTAAATAGTATAATTATTTTCCTGCACACCCTATACCCACAGAAAAACAAAAAACAACAGCATTTTTTTATTTAGTACATAATTTACATAATTACTTATCAATTAAATCATCAATTATAATAATAAAAAATTATTAGCTAATTATAATTAATTTTCTTCCCACCATATACCCCACCAAAACCACAACCCGTACCCAAAACTTAAATTTATAAAAATTTAGTTATACAATTAAGATAAATAATGATCAATTATATCATTTGTATTAATTAAAAAGGTATTATGAATTAATTGTAAATATTTTACTTTCCACCCTGTACCCCTATAAAGCCCACAACCCGCAATGCTACTAAAAATGACAAAATACTAATAAATTACATTTTTTAAAGTATTAAAAATGTACAAACTATCTTAAAAAACTTTTAATATTATTGATGCACATGCTAGAAATAAGACCATGTATTAACAATAAGAACAAATTATCCAATAGAAACTTCTGTTCCTCTTGTTTTTTCACTAAAGAGTCTTCCACTCCAACGGATTTCGTCGTTTGAAGGGATTAACCCATACGACAAGGGGAGTTCTTGAAGCTGTAAGTTTTGTACAAAGTGTATGATGATGTGCTTTGTCTATTGCTTTTGGGATAGGTTCCCACATGCTTTCTGTCCACAACCAATGGACTGTTCTCAGCAGATACATGTCTGCCTCAGCTTCAAATATACCTCAAGTTGTTCGATGTCATGGGAGACAGTTGTACAAACAGTCTTTATTGTTTCAGGTGTGATAGTCCTTCACTAATACGGATGATAGAATGGTAGCCCTATTACATGTGAAATAGCATACTGGGCACTTATGATGCAGTGGATGTACCAAACCTCACATATTTATTTTAGGATTCTACACAAACAATATTTGATTCAATATATATCCAAAAAGGTGTTAGGCATCGGAAAAACAATTTCATAAATGTTTAATGTGTTAGATTAGCATGAGGTCTCACTCCTTCATAAATGTGTGTGTCAGCCTGTCTGGTTTTTGAAAAATAATGGTGATAGGTATCCAATTACTGTGGTGATACATACAGAAAAGTGTACACATTGGTGACAGAGTAGCACATACCCTAAAGCATTTCACTATGTCCTTTGTCATGCCCATGTGATGAAGTAATGGTGGAGATAAATGGCCTACTTGCAGGGATTGTGCAAGATGGTAATTCCCATTGCACATATGTAGGTGTATTCAATCAGGTGAACTGTAACTTACGGTAAACTCATGCCTCATTAGGCAACTGTTGACATGCATAAAGGTGTGATAAGTTGCCTTTTCAGATTTATACGTGAGTGTTTGAGGTACGTATTACATAATAAATAGTGTATACAAACATGTACTGTGATTTTCATCAACATTTAGAACCACAGTGCAAGCCACCATATGTAGTGGAACAATTTCATTTACAGACCACAAACTTCAATTATAGACATTTACGAATGAAATTTGAAAATGTGTTTTGCTATGTACTGAAGTGTATTTGGAAGGTTTGTGGGGCTATGTAAGTTAATTTGCTGTATGAGTCCTTTGTCAATCCCCCAATATTTGTTTCTGATTGTCTTCAACATCCTAGGTATGTATATGGTATGTGATAAATTGCATTTCACCAATCAATTTTGACAGCTACATACAGACAGATTCTACATTGTCAAATGCACATAAAAATATGAACTGCTTTGAGTTTAAGCTAATATTGTTGCAACATAGCAGTATTTGTTGACTCCCATTTATTTATATATCATTTGGAAATGGACAGTATGCAGACTTAACGGCCTTGTGGAGATACTGTACTAAGGTGCTTTGGTAGCTATCCTTTTTTCTGACATCAGTTCACTATCCTGAACTACAAAGGCCAAAGTATTGAAGGGGTAACACTGTTTCAGGAGATACATAATGATGGTTTAGAGACAAGTTCATATATGAGTTAGGAGCTATCTGGGGTTGTGACAATACTGTGACCAAATGTTTTCAGATTATGTTGCATATATGCATGGGCTCCTGCTTATGGTTAATCCAAGACTGGGAGCCTTTAGGCATGTGAAATCTGTAAACTTTGGAGTTGTTTTGTAATCAAGGGTCAGGATCTGTTGTGTTTACACATATTCAATTAACCTATTGTATATGTCATTTCAGCATCATCCAGGGCAAGTGCAGGAGAAAGGGCCGACCCTTGCAGGGAAGCACCTGGCCACAGTGTTCAAGTCCTGACACCATGGAGACCAAGGGACACAATGGGCCAGAAGGTGAAGGGAGTGCTACTGAAGGAGTAAGTTTCACAACTTCATCATCTGACAGCTCTTCCAGTGGACACTCCCTAGTGGTGTTGGACCCAACAAGGACTCTAACAATATCTTAAGTTTCCACCACCCCAGTACCATCTCCATCCACCTTGTCGCTCCTCACCCAGTAGCCAGGCCCGCAGCCCTGGGAGGGGTGCTATCTCCTTCACTTCAGGCACCTCCCCCCACCTCTGTTAACCTGGCTGCACTAAGTGAGGAGGCTGTTGACCTCCGGAGAAACATCTCTGTAGGTCAGACTGCAACACTGAATGCCATCGAGGAGCAAGGCAGCCATCTGCAACAGACAGTGGAAGGTACTCACAGTGCAAAAGACTCCACCACACCCATATTCACCAGCCCACTTACCATCACATCCACAGATGACACAAAACCACCACACCCAGAGTCACCACCAAAACAACCATCAAATCAACAGGCTCCACCACACCCACAGTCACCACCACAACAACCATCACATCCACAGACTCCAGCAGTCCCACATTCACCAGCCACACTCAATCACATCCACAGCACACACATCCACTGTTATGTCATAAGCCACACCCCATCACATCCACAGCACACACATACATAGACACAACATCCTCAGAGTACACACCTAAGAAACAGAGGTGCAGCCAATCATACACACAACAGACACCAGGGACACAAGACACACCCAAACTTGCCAAGCATGTACCAGACCCACAGGCAACAGCACCATCAACAGACCCATACACAACACACACAGCCACTTTCTCCACCTCCCAAACACCTCTACCTCCCACACAGCCTCCCAAGTTCCCCATTGAAGATCCCCATTTTATCCTTGCCATAAACCCTCCCATAACTAAAACCACCCATACAAAACAGGAAGTTACCCCTCTCACACCCAAACCCATTCACCTGCACCCCAACCCACCACTGAAAAAGGCCCATTCACCCCTTCCACTTCCAAGGCCCACACTTCCAAATACAAACCCGCCCTTTCTACTTCCAAACCCTCCCCTCTCAAATGCACATTCGCTCTTTCCACTTCCAAGATTCCCCTCCAAAACCCAAGGACACCCTTCCCAAATCCAAGTCCACCCCTCCAAATCCCAACCCCCCATGTAGCTTATGTGAGGTGCCTGCTCTGCCCATTGGATGCCCCTTCCTTAGGAGGTTCCCCTTGGTAGTAATGTAGGAGGTAGACTTTGTGCCATGGTACAAAAGTGCATAGGACTTGCAGTATTTTGGACTGCCATTTAGCATAAATGATTTTGAGAGAGTTATCTCATTTGTTGAAATGAATCTATGGTTTAGATTTTAACAAGTTAGTCTTTCCCTTAGCAATTGTTTGATTCCTAGCAATGCTTGAGACTGACATGTGTAGTACATATTTGTCTTTACCATGAGGTCCGGTAATACAGACTATATTTTTTGATGTCTACTTTTTCAGTGCATACGCTGGTTGCCATGGTAAGTGATGGTCAATTGCATTTGGTGCAGGCATTCATCATAGTAATGGTTATTTGCAACAACATATAGATGTTTCAATGTGATTTTATGATATTTTCATACAGGAGTGTTTGTTTCCTATTGATTACTGATAAGTATGTGCACATATGCATTGCCGCATGTGAAATAATGTGAAACATTTAACTGTATGCAATAAAGGACTTCCACTAGACAAGTAGAAATGTTGAGATGATGAATATGTAGAATAGTTAAGATTTCAATCAATCAATCATGGAATTTATATCGCGCGCTACTCACCCAGAAGGGTCTCAAGGCGCTTGGGGGAGGGGGTCTGCTACTGCTCGAACAGCCAGGTCTTGAGCTGTTTCCTGAAGGCGAGGTGGTCCTGGGTCAGCCGCAGGTGGATGGGCAGGGAGTTCCATGTCTTGGCCGCCAGGTAGGAGAAGGATCTTCCTCCGGTGGTGGCTCTCTGGATGCGAGGTACGGCGGCGAGGGCGAGGTGCGCGGATCGTAGCTGGCGGGTGGGCGTGTAGAAGGTCAGGCGGTGTTGAGGTACTTGGGGCCCAGGTCGTGGAGGGATTTGTGTGCGTGGGTGAGGAGTCTGAACGTGATCCTCTTGTTGACGGGGAGCCAGTGCAGGTCTCTCAGGTGGCTCGAGATGTGGCTGCGTCGGGGGACGTCCAGGATGAGTCGGGCGGAGGCGTTCTGGATACGTTGGAGTCTTTTCTGAAGCTTGGCTGTGGTTCCGGCGTAGAGGGTGTTTCCGTAGTCTAGTCGGCTGGTGACGAGGGCCTGGGTGACCGTCTTCCTGGTTTCGGTCGGGATCCACCGGAAGATTTTGCGGAGCATGCGGAGGGTGTGGAAGCATGATGAGGAGACGGCGTTGACTTGTCTGGTCATCGATAGGGAGGAGTCCAGGATGAAGCCCAGGTTGCGTGCGTGGTCTGTTGGCTTGGGTGCGGTGCCTAGGGCTGGGGGCCACCAGGAGTCGTCCCATGCGGAGGGTGATGGTCCAAGGATGAGGACTTCTGTCTTGTCTGTGTTCAGTTTCAGGCGGCTGATGTTCATCCAATCGGCGACGTCTTTCATCCCTTCGTGTAGGATGGCTCTGGCGGTGTCGGGGTCTCTGGTGAGGGAGAGGATAAGCTGGGTGTCATCCGCGTAGGAGATGATGTTGAGGTTGTGTTGGCGTGCGATGGCAGCGAGGGGTTTCATGTAGACGTTGAAGAGGGTGGGGCTGAGTGACGATCCCTGCAGAACGCCACAGATGACTTCGGTGGCCTCAGAACAGAAGGGGGGAGGCGTACTCTCTGTGTTCTGCCGGCGAGGTATGAGGTGATCCATTCCAGAGCCTTCCCTTGGATGCCGGTGTTGTTGAGCCGTTGGACTAGGGTGCGGTGGCAGACAGTGTCAAATGCTGCAGAGAGGTCTAGGAGGATGAGTGCCGCTGTTTCTCCGTTGTCGAGCAGGGCTCGGATGTCGTCAGTGGCTGCGATGAGGGCGGTCTCGGTGCTGTGGTTGGCTCTGAATCCGGACTGCGATGGGTCGAGGGATCCGTTCGTCTCGAGGAAGGCGGCCAGTTGCTTGTTGACGACCTTCTCGATGACTTTGGCCGCGAAAGGAAGGAGCGAGATGGGGCGGAAGTTCTTGAGGTCGGTCGGGTCCGCTGTAGGTTTCTTCAGCAGGGCGCTGAGCTCGGCATGCTTCCAGCTCTCTGGGAAGGTGGCTGTGTCGAAGGAGGTGTTGATGATGTCTCGGAGGTGGGGTGCGATGGTGGAGTCTGCCTTGTTGAAGACATGGTGTGGGCATGGGTCGGTCGGAGATCCGGAGTGGATGGTGTTCATCATGCGGGCCGTGTCTTCGGTGGTCACTTCGGTCCATGTCTGGAGGGCGGCGGTGAGGTGCGTTGGTTCGACCGATGGGTGCGGGGGTGGTGCGCCGAAACTGTTGTGGATGTCAGCAATCTTGCGGTGGAAGTACGAGGCGAGGGAGTCGCAGAGGTTCTGCGAAGGAGTGATGTCGTTGTTGCCGGTGCTGGGGTTGGAGAACTCCTTGACGATGTTGAAGAGTTCCTTGCTGTCCTGGGCGTTGTTGTCCAGTCGTTCCTTCAGAGATTTCTTCTTGGTGGAACGGATGAGCTGGTGATGTCTGCGGGTGGCGTGTTTGAGGGTGGTCATGTTGTCGGCGGTCTTGTCGAGGAGCCAGGCCTTCTCGAGTGTGCGGCAGGCCTTCTTGGAGTCCTTGAGTTCATCGGTGAACCAGGGGGCCTTCTTGCTTCTGGGCCTGGTGAGTGGGTTCTCCAGTGGGGCGAGGTCGTCGGCACAGGTGGTCAGCCACTGCGTGAGGTTGCAGGCTGCTGCGTTGGGGTCCGTTGTCATGACAGGTGGGCTTTGGCGGAGGTAAGTGGTGAGCTGGTCGGCGGTGATCTTGCTCCAGTTTCTGTGGGGAGCCTGCTTCGGGTGGTGGTGGGTTGTGTTCTTTCTGAAGCTGAAGTGGACGCAGCTGTGGTCGGTCCAGTGAAGTCCGGTGGAGTGGCTGAAGGTGATGTGCTTGCTGGATGAGAAGACGGGATCAAGCGTGAGGCCAGCGTAGTGGGTGGGGGTGTTGACCAGTTGCTGGAGTCCGAGGTTGGCGAGGTTGTCCAGCAGGGCGGTGGTGTTGCCGTCCTTGTTGTTCTCCAGGTGGAAGTTGAGGTCCCCGAGGAGGATGTAGTCTGTGGAAGGGAGGGCGTGTGGGCTGATGAAGTCCGTGATGTCTTCGCAGAATTGTGTGCGCGGTCCCGGGGGTCTGTAGATGAGGGTGCCTCTGAGGATAGTCTTGGGGTCGGTGTGAATCTGGAAGTGCAGGTGCTCGGCGGTGTTGAATACGTCGATGGAGTCAGTCGAGATGCGAATGGTGCTTTTGTGTACGATGGCGGTACCTCCTCCGGTCTGGTTGACGCGGTCCTTCCTGGTGATCTTGTAGCCGTCCGGGATGGCGATGGCGATGTCGAGGGCTGAGGAGGCGTTCATCCAGGTTTCCGTGAGGAAGGCGACGTCTGGAGATGCGGTGTCGAGGAGGTTCCAGAGTTCCACGGCGTGTCTGTGGACGGAGCAGGTGTTGAGCAGGATGCAATTGAGGTGGTTGCTGCTGTCCGTCTTGGTGGGCGCGGTGCAGGTTTGGAGGCAGGAGAAGTTGCAGGATCGGCAGATGAAGGGTCCCTGGGTGCGTCGTGGGGATGCTTGGTAGCATCCGGGGGTTCGGCCGGTGTTGAGTGCGTTGAGTGTGGCATCATCGTAGGTCCTGCGGGGGGGCTGGCGGGCGCGGGGGCCAGGGGGTCTGGCACTGGGCACGGTCCAGGCGCGGACAGGCGCAGACGGGCTTACCTTTGGCGCACCTTCGGCGCACATAGGGCACGCCCGCTGCGCGCGTCCGCTGCGCGGTCGCTCAGGGGGCATCATAAGTAAGGAGCCGGGGGGGAGGAGCAGCTGGGAGGCGGGAGCGGGGTGACCAATAGGCAGGAACGGGGGGCGGGTCAGCAGGGGCAGCGGCGGGAAAAGAACTCACTGGGCGGCGGCGGCGGTGAAAATGCGGGAAGCGGCAGCAGGCAGCAGGAAGCGGCAGGCAGGCAGCACCAGCAGAGCAGGGAGGACTCACTGGGCGGCGGCGAAAATGCGGGAAGCGGCAGCAGGCAGCAGGAAGCGGCAGGCAGGCAGCACCAGCAGAGCAGAGAGGGCGAGGAGCGACCGGCTGTGGGGCACAGGGGTCACACTGACCAGCCCACCGCGGACCCCTTAAGTAAGGAGCCGGGGCGGAGGAGCAGCTGGGAGGCGGGAGCAGGGTGGCCAATGGGCAGGAAGGGGGGGCGGGTCAGCAGGGGCATCGCCGGGAAAAGAACTCACTGGGCGGCGGTGAAAATGCGGGAAGCGGCAGCAGGCAGCAGGAAGCGGCAGGCAGGCAGCACCAGAGGAGCAGGGAGGACTCACTGGGCGGCGGCGGCGGCAAAAATGCGGGAAGCGGCCGCAGGCAGCAGGGAGCGGCAGGCAGGCAGCACCAGCAGAGCAGAGACGGCGAGGAGCGACCGGCTGTGGGGCACAGGGGTCACACTGACCAGCCCACCGCGGACCCCTTAAGTAAGGAGCCGGGGGGGAGGAGCAGCTGGGAGGCAGGAGCGGGGTGACCAATGGGCAGGAAGGGGGGGCGGGTCAGCAGGGGCAGCGGCGGGAAAAGAACTCACTGGGCGGCGGTGGCGGTGAAAATGCGGGAAGCGGCAGCAGGCAGCAGGAAGCGGCAGGCAGGCAGCACCAGCAGAGCAGGGAGGACTCACTGGGCGGCGGCGGCGGCGAAAATGCGGGAAGCGGCAGCAGGCAGCAGGAAGCGGCAGGCAGGCAGCACCAGCAGAGCAGAGAGGGCGAGGAGCAACCGGCTGTGGGGCACAGGGGTCACTGGGACTGGCATTGATTTTTCTTGTAATTGTTAAGGTGAGGGTTCCACCTTGCTTATTGCAGTTGGTACATGTAGTGACATTGCACTTATCACAACAATGAGTTTGCCCTTTTAGTTTAATGTGCCATTTTTCATAATTTCTGTGAAAAATTCTATATAGTGTATACCCATCTTTGGTAAGGCAGCTTGCCACAAATTCATTCATATTTTATTTAGGGTTTTGTAAAGCGCGTAGTAACCCGTAAGCATCCCAGCACTAAGATCAGGAAAATCAAGAGGTTGACGTAAGGGAGGAGATTAGGGGAACAGGTGAGTTTTCTGAAGTTTTCTGAACCGGAGGTAGTCTGGTTCCACCCTGAGATTACAGGGGAGGGCATTCCACAGGCGGGCTGCGTTCACAGAAAAACGCCTTCCGCCAGTGCGTGCCCTCTTCACTCTGAAAGTGGTGATAAGGTGTTCGTGGTCAGAGCGAAGGGATCTTGTGGCTTTATAGGGCCTGATGAATTTCTTGAGGATGGGGGGGCCTTTATCCTGCAAGAGTTTGTGGGACAGGCAAAGAGCCTTAAATTTGACTCGCTCTCTCACTGGGAGCCAGTGAAGATGCTTCAGAGCTAGCTTGGCCGATGATCTGGCCGGAGTGTTGGTAAGAATCCGAGCCGCGGCGTTTTGGATCCTTTGCAGTTTGTTGAGGGGTGCTTCGGGGGCCCCCAGATAGATGGCATTGCTATAGTCCAGCCTAGAAAGGATGAGGCCTTGGATGAGCAATTTCTGGGAGGCAGGAGGGAGCAGGGGCAGAATTTTCCTGATAGATTTAAGGAGCCCGAAGCAAGTTCCGGCGATTTTTTTGGCTTGGGTCTTGAAGGACAGATCTTTTTCTATCCAGAATCCCAGGCTCTTGATCTCGGTTTTGGGGACTGGAGGTTCACCCAAACAGGGAGGCCAGATGTTAGGGGGAAGGGATAGGCCCTTTTGGCCAAGGAGTAGGATATCTGTTTTTGATCCGTTGAGTTTCAACGACGAACAGTTCATCCATCCCTGAATTTCTGATAGGCAGCTGTGAAGGTTAGATGGTTCCTGGTTGGGATGTGATAGAGACACCACTAATTGCGTGTCATCCGCGTAGCTGATGATTTTTATTCCGAACGGGATGACCACCGCCTCCAGTGGGGACATGTAGACATTAAATAATGTCGGGCTTAATGACGAGCCCTGGGGCACTCCACACTGGAGGGGGGTTGCAGGGGAGCGGGAGTCGTTCTCCCAGACCTTGAAAGAGTGATGGTCTAGGAATGATGCGAACCAGGCCAGGGCAGTGCCATCCACACCGATGTTTTTGAGCCGCTGGATTAACACCTGGTGGTTAACAGTGTCGAAGGCCGCACTGAGGTCCAGGAGGATCACTGCCACTGATCCTCCTGCGTCCAAAATGACTCTGGCCTCCTCCACTGCCGCAAGCAGGGCGATGTCCGTGCCCTGACCTGGGCGGAATCCGGTTTGCGAGTTTCTGAGCAAGTTGTTGGACTCTAGGAACTGCAAAATCTTTTTGTTGACTAGCTTTTCAATGATTTTACTGATTCCAGGGAGGAGGGAGATTGGCCTATAGTTGGCCATGTCCAGGGGGTCAAGTGAAGGTTTTTTAAGGAGCGCCTTTACGACGGCCGCTTTCCAGCTGGGGGGGACTATTCCCTGGAGCAGTGATGAATTAATGAGGTCCGTTAAAGGAGGGGCGATCGTAGGGGCCACTTTTTTTAGAATGCGTAAGGGCACCGGGTCGCTAGGGAACCGCTTTTGATTGTAGCTAGCGTCGTTAGAACCTCTTCAATAGTTACCGGGCCGAGAGAGTTTAGGTGGGTGGTGGCTGGGTCCGAATTAGTGCAGCCCTCATCGATGAGACTGAGGTCGGCAGCAGGAAGGGAGGCGAGAATTTTCTGAATTTTCTCGTCAAAGAATTTGGCCAAATTGAGGCATTTATCTTCAGAGGTGTTGGCGTCTGGAAGTTTCTCTGGTTGCGGCTCTGGGACTTTGAGTAATTCTTTTAAAATGATAAAGGTTTCCCTGGCGGAGCAAGAGGAGTTTTTTATCCTTTCTTCAAAGAATGTGCTTTTGGTATTGCGAAGGGCGAGTTTGTAGTTTTTAAGGAGGTGCGAAACGCAGCTTTTTTTCCTATGGATTTGTCCTTTCTCCATGAGCGCTCTGTTCTTTTTCACTCCTTACGTAGGAGGTTAAGATCAGGAGTGTACCAGGGAGCCGGGTTCACTCTTTTGACTCGTTTTAAACTGGTGGTTTTGGGGAGGAGTTCATCCAGTGAGTGGGTGAGCCAGGTGTTGAACTGATTGTCCGCAGTGACTGGGTCGGAGGCTGGATGGGGAGGAGTAGCCTTGAGTGTAGCGGCCCATTCTTCTGGCGAAAGTTTGTGCCAACGACGATCGGTGACCCGGGTTTTAGACGGCAGGGTGGGTGGGACAAAGAGATGCCAGTGAATGGGTATAAGGAAATGGTCTGTCCGGGGTAGGGGAAGAGGAGTGTGGGTTTTGAGGTCAGGGATGTTGGTGAGAATGGGGTCCTGGAGGTGTCCTTTGTTATGGGTGGGCTCTGAGTTCACTAGTCGGATGCCATAGGACATGAGGTCCAGGAGAAGTTCGGAAGCAGTTATGTCCTTGGGGTCTAGTAGGTGGAGATTCAAGTCCCCCAGGATTAGAAAGTTGGAAGTGGTGGTTGCCATATGGGTGACTGTGGCAGCAAGAGCGCTAGGAAATTTGGCTGGGGCTCCCAGCGGGCGGTATATCAATAGACCAGAAAGGGAGGTTGCAGGGGATATCTGTAGGGCAAAACGGCAACTTTCGCAGTCGTCTATATTACCGTCATCGGTTCTGCAGAACAATCGCTCTCTGTAGATTATTGCCAGGCCACCTCCTCTACCGAGGGGTCTATTCTGAGAGTGTATTTGGTAGCCAGGTGGTAGAGCGTTGACAATGTCAGAGTCAGAGCCGGGGGTGAGCCACGTTTCCGTGAGGAACAGAATGTCGATGGCATGATTGTGTACCAGAAGGTTAATTTCGTGGGAATGTTTAGGAAGGGACCTGCAGTTAAGAAGGCCGAGCTGTAGGCCGTGATGTTCTGCAACGGAAGGTGTCGGATTGCAGAGGTCACAGTTAATGAAGGGTTTTTCTCCTGAATAGATGTAGTTACACTTAGAGTTTTTCGAGGGGTTAAATGCAAGGAGCCTGTCTCTGGGGTAGGTAAGTAGGCCAGCAGTGGGAATGGGCATAGTGACTGGGCCTGGGGCCGGCTGGGCCCGGATAGGCCCAGACGGGCTTGCCTTAGGCGCGCCTTTGGCGCGCATACGGCGCGCCCGCTGCGCCCGTCCGCTGCGCCTAGTGCGAGTGGGCGTGGCCTGAGGTCAGGCTGGGTAATGGCGGCAAATGTGAATAATCGGTCACCCGCGGCAGCGTTTACCTCAGCTGCGCGGGGTCAGAAGATGAAGAGAGATGCCCAGGGGAGCACGAGACGAGGTAGGATTAGGTATTAGTTTTAAAAAGCAATTTGCTCTAAGTTAAAATAACAGTGTTCTGTGATACACACACAAACAAAGCTCCCGGCTGTGCCTCAGGAGTGTCGCAATCTGGGATATCTTGTAGTCATACAGGTGTGTTACTTGACATGTCGTAAACATCAACATTACTGACATCATCTCAACATATTGGTATGCTATGGCTTGTGTATGAATTAAAAAATAGCAAAAATGATTTGCAAATGTGACGAGCCAGGTCAGACGGTGACAAGTAATTGTTGTCTTTACCTTCGGTTCCGGCGACGACGGTGTTGATTTGGATCGTATTGAAGCAGAAGCGTCAAGACTTGTAGGATCAGGTCCCTGGCGGTGCAGGAAGTGAAAGGTGAGTGAGAGTGAGTTTCGGCCTAAAATGCATTGCTTTCTGCCAATTCAGGTGCGGAGGTTTGACTGCCACAGTTACGTCAGTGGGAAACACATTGCGATTAGTCAGGTGAAGAAAGTGGCTGGACTTCTGGCATCAGCTGCTTTTCCCTAGGATCGCTGTTGGGGTGGGACAACAAGACCGGCAGAGTCTTTCTGCTGACAAACCACACACATCTAAATTGGGTGGACGGACCACCTACTAGGTGGTCAGGGAACCCGATTCCGCCGCGATGGTGGGCTCTTTACCACCAAGATCGTATCCAGGCCCTTTATTTTTATGACATTATTTGTGTATCGCAATATATTTTGGTTGATATTTCGTGGTTGATAATCTCACACATCTCACAAAGTGAGACCACTGACGTAAATCTTCACCCTAGAAGCAATGGCAAACTAAAGCTTCCACTAGGAGCATGTGCCATGACATATTCCTTCCAAAGATTTTCAACCACCAGGACAATGCAGTGTAAAACTACATAGAAAAAAGTCAATGGTGATAGAAAACTTCTCGCGGTATCGCTATTATGCCTGAAAACACTCCAGTACTGTATGCAAATGTTATACTGCGATAAATTCCTGGTGGAAACCAAGTTTCTATGTATATTTGTGTGTTGGTATTTATAAAGCACAAACATTGTCAAGATCAATTGAGTGCTATGCACCACCAAAAGGCAAAGAATACAATCAGTGATCATTTACATGGTGGTGGGAAAGGGGGTCTGCTGAATTTGGTGGTGGGAGGGGACTTTCTAAAGTGTTGACATTTAGTGTGCTTTGAATATGGGTGTCTTCAGCTCTTTCCTAAATAGGAGGGTCAGGGTGTCCTGAGTGTTTCCAAGCTGAAAGTATTCTGGTTGTGGGTGTGTTAGGATCGAACCCAAAACATGAGCCTACCATACAAGAAGGCAGAGGTGCTGTTTGTGATGGGTGGGTAGAGGATGCAGCTGGACTTGATAAAGGTAAGGGGAGCTGGTAAAGTGCCATAAGAGTAGTGATGATGTGATCCACTCTCTGCAGATCCTTGATGTGATGTGCTGGGGTGTGTAGGAAGCCTTTCAGGGGGCTAGTTCAGTGTCTGAGCCCCTGTAACGGGCCTTTCCACCATCCATATGTGAAATAACAAGACTTTGACAGACATTTGGAAGTTGCTTTTGGGAAGGAACAGTATAACTTTCGTTAACTGGGAGAGCTGGTACCATGCTGCCTTGGTATCCATGGTGATGTGTTCTTTGAGGCTGAATCTGCGTAACTTGATATTGGGTGGCTGTTGCAGGCTGAATGTGCATGTCCTGTAGACAGGTTTGTATTAGTTGGTGTTTGTTGTTGCTGGTGAATAAGAGAAAATCAATCTTCGCGAGGTTCAGTTTCATTAAGGTGCTTGAGATGCAAGCAGTGTTTAAGTCACTTGGGGCCTCATGTAGGTAGCCAAATACCGGTCGGTAACGGCCGATTTTCGGTAATTATACCGTTACCGACCGGTATTTTGGCTATTGGTATGTAGGGGGACAATTTTTGGTTTCGGAATTTACCGAATCGGTAAAATTACCGAATCGGTAATAATACCGAATCGGTAATGTTACCGAATCGGTAACTTTTCCGATTCGGTAATTTTACCGATTCGGTAAATTCCGAAACCAAAATCGAGATGTAGGGGGAGTGTGTGGGTGTGTTTAAGAGTCGGTATTTACCACCAACTTATAGTTGGTGGTAAATAATTAATGTATGTGTTTAAGCATTTTTACGCGCGTAGCAGTGTGCACTGTGGCATACATACATGCCCTTAGGGCATGTATGTGTGCCACATGTGCACACATGGCCGAATCAGGGGTGCAACAGGGTGTCAATGTGACACCCTGCCACCCTTTCATGTGTTCCCCCCATTACCGAATCGGTATTTACCGATTCGGTAATGAGGCATACCTTCCCATCAATGGGAAGGTATGCCTCATTACCGAATCGGTAAATACCGATTCGGTAATTACCGAATTGTAACGAATCGGTAAAAAATACCGACTCATTACCTACATACGAGTTACCACTTCTAAAATACCGATTCGGTATCGTTCGGTATTTTAGAAGTGGTAACTGGTATGCTACCTACATGAGGCCCTAAATGTCAATTTCAGTTTCAAATCTTTATTCGTCTTGAGAGCAAAAGACCATAAAAGTACATATAAAGTATTGCACATAACTGTTAACACGCATTAAAATTTGGATAAAACAAATGTAAAAAAAAATTTAAATACTGGTAAAGGACATACAGTATGCGAAACAAGCCGCGAGATCAGTCCGTCAAGTCAATGTCAAGAGCACAGAGACTTTCAAACAAAGATTTGTGCTATCTGTGTACTATTGTATTTTACTGTGGCTCTATGTAGCGAGCGAAGGTGATGTGCGACAGGATAGAGACTTGGGAACCACTCAAGTGAGCCCAGTAAATTATTGTGAGCACATATAACAGTCTTATAATGCAAGCTCGTTATTCTGGTTCTTTTGTTTTGATTTGATTGAAATGTGTTCTTTTGTATGAACAGAACAAGAACCTCAGTTTGACAGTCAGGCAAAGCTCTCAGATATTGTCTTGTACATTGATTTTACAGCTGAGCAATTATTAGGTCACTTGCACTAAGCACTTTAACGGAGGTGGCAACCCACTCACAAAACGGAGTGTGTCCCTTTGGAATCCTTTTTCCATTTTGAACGTAAACATTTTGTTGAACATACTTTAAAAACAAAGGGGCAGATTTACAATAACTGGCGCATCCCTGCATATCAGCAGGGATGCGCCAGTTATTTTGCGTCACGGCAGACACCTCTTGCGCCACCATGGATGCGCCGTATTTACAATGTGGTGCACCATGGGGTAAGAATAGACAGATGTGTGACGCATCTGCTGCCGTAAAGGTGACGCATTGCTGGAGTTGCGTCGAAAGCGCGAGGCAGCTCCAGCAAGGCTCGGGGTGCCGCTATGCCTAACATGCTGCGTCAATCCTTACGCCTGCTTCAAGCAGGCGCAGGGTTTTGACGCAGCATGGCCGTAAAAGTGACTGAGTGAAATCGTGTACATTTCACTCAGCCACTTTTAGGAGGCGTTCCTGTGCCGGAACGCCCCCCCCCCTATGCCGGAACGCCCACATGTCGCACAGGGCTTTACAACGTGACGCATCTCCCTAGATGCGTCACATTGTAAATACCCCGCAGCATGGCGCTGGCTTTGCACCGCCGCTGTGTCACAAAAGTGATGCAACCGCAGCGCAAATGTGGCGTACTGGGCTTGTAAATCTGCCCCTAAATCGTATATCTTGAGAAATGTCATGTGATACCGTCACAGAGGCAGATTTTTCCGGTTTTGAGAAGTGTGTTTCCGTTTGCTGCAGAGTTAGTAATGGCCATTGATTTACGGTACATTATGCAACAATTTAAAAGCCTGGAAATAACTCTCATTTATTATCTTTAATTATTGTTTCTGCCTTTGACAACAAGAATAGAAATTGGGATAAAATCAAATAAATCTGAACACGCAAAGGAACCCTCATTATCTTTCAAGGGCTTTGGATTGTCTATTTTTGTATTTATATTTACGTTTTCCTGCGTCTTAACAGCACTTATCATAAAGACTGACAGCTGTCCTATGGGATGCACTTATACACCTTTCTCAGATGTGGTGACAGAAGTGGTGGTGATAATCACTCCCAGAGCATGGTGCACATTGCTAGTGGCAAAATACCTACCTGGGGTACAGATATATAAACTGAACTTCTATACATCCATGTAGCCTTACAGAAATGTCATGAATCCAGGTCCTGCTCACAATCGTTATTTTTTTGGGGGGGTTGGGGGGGGTGATATGTTCAACTCAAATATCTATGGAAAACATTACTGTACCATCCTACCCCAGCCTGTGTACATGCAAATGATCACACCACACACGGAGCTTGGTATTATATGTCTTTATTCCTCAGCATGATTTTCATCACCCACACACTTACTTCACTCTTCTAGGGAGTCCGTCATGAACCAAAAGGGCCCTGTCATCTCTAACTCACAAGACACTACATCTCCACCTTTACAAATTAAAAAGTATGAATAATACATATAAGCATTCCAACTGTTAAATAAGTAGTTTTAGTGCTCAAATCAATCACCCTGATCTGGTCATGTGAGCTGCGGAAATACTGCAGAAGTGTTCATGACTGGCATTGGTGACAAAGACATTGGTACAGTCATTGGGCTCTCTGGATTCTAAGGTCAGTAGGTCTCACTCCTGACATCAGGAGTTGGCAAAGTTCGAGGCCGGCGTCTGTCCGCATATGTCTTCATTTTGAGTTTGTGAGATGAATCACTGATTCAAAGCTTATCAATGTCTATAGATCTCTCAGTGGTCCATTGTGGCAACTTGCTTCCCATGGATCTCCCAAACATTAAGATGGCAGGGCTCCCACACATGGTAGAATGGAGAGTTGACATGTATGCAAAAAGTGTAGACTGAAGAACTGATTTGAGTTCAAGCTTTTCCACTGCAGGCCGCTGAACGGTCTTCTTGAGGGTACTCATAAATCTCTACACCACACCATTCGCCTATGGCCAGAGAGGTGTGCTTTTCTGACACGTGACATTTAAATGTTATGTTATAAAATTGTAAAAGAGCATAGATGCATCCCAGTGCTAGCCTATTGCAAGAAACAGACTGCAGAAAGTGGCTTTAAGCAGAAAGGAGAGTAAGGGACCCTAAATAGAGAAAAGCCAAGTCTTCAGTGTTTTCCTGAGCTGAAAATGGTTCTGAATGTTCCTGATGAAAAGGAGGAGCGATTTCCAGAGAGCTGGGGCCTTTGACCGAAAAGAGCAACCTCCTGCTCTTAGGGCCCGATTCACAGAACTAACTTAAGACAAAATCCTAAACTTACTACCATTTTCGTATTCACAGAAGGCACTTACTCATTTTGGTATTCACAGAAGACACTTACTCATTTCGGTATTCACAGAAGTTAGGAGTCCTAACTTTAGGACTCCTAAATGCCTTCTGTGAATACCGAAAGTCTTAAAATTAGGATTTTTCTCAGTTTAGGAGTCCTAAAGTTAGGACTCCTACCTTTACTACTACTAAACTGAGAAAAATCCTAATTTTAAGGCTTTCGGTATTCACAGAAATCATTTAGGAGTCCTAAAGTTAGGAGTCCCAACTTTACTACTACTAAACTGAGAAAAATCCTAATTTTAAGACTTTTGGTATTCACAGAAGGCATTTAGGAGTCCTAAAGTTGGGAGTCCTAACTATACTACTACTAAACTGAGAAAAATCCTAATTTTAAGGCTCTTGGTATTCACAGAAGGCATTTAGGAGTCCTAAAGTTAGGAGTCCTAACTTTACTACTACTAAATTGAGAAAAATCCTAATTTTAAGATTTTCGGTAGTCACAGAAGGCATTTAGGCGTCCTAAAGTTAGGAGTCCTAACTATACTACTACTAAACTGAGAAAAATCCTAACTTTAAGACTTTCGGTATTCACAGAAGGCATTTAGGAGTCCTAAAGTTAGGACTCCTAACTTCTGTGAATACCGAAATGAGTAAGTGCCTTCTGTGAATACCAAAATGAGTAAGTGCCTTCTGTGAATACCAAAATGGTAGTAAGTTTAGGATTTTGTCTTAAGTTAGTTCTGTGAATCGGGCCCTTTCTCTCTTAACACGTGGAATAATGGCCAGATTAAGATTGCCGAACGCAGAGTGAGGGTCAATATAAAGATATCAGATTTGATAAGATAAAAGTCCCCTTGGAAAGCAGAATATTATGGGTGGTAAAGAAGGTCAGACGCTGGTCCACAGGAAGTCAATGCAGTCTGCAAAAAAAGGCCAGAGGCAGAGCAACATTTAGGAAGGGAAAACAGTAGCCTGGCCACTGCATTTTGTGCCAGCTGGGGTCTTCTAGTTACATACTTATTGACTCCCAAGTACAAAATGTTGCAGTAATGTAGCCGGCGTAAGATAGCTGCCTAAATAATGTTTGTCAAATGACAGAATCAAAAAGACCAAGGATGAGTTTAAGCCCTCTCAAGAGCTCGAAGCATGTGCCTACTACCAAGTTGGCCTGCACTTTGAAAGTTAGAGTGCTGTCCACACAAACACCAATTCTAATAGAGGTCTTGTGTAGGGGGAGGCAAAGGGAGGGAAGCTACCAGTGATCGCCTCAAGAGTGGGTATCTTTTCCTAGTAGGATCATTTCTATTTTATGCGCATTCAGATGCAAGGAATTGGCATCCATCCACCCTGCAACTGTATTCCCTTTTGGAAATTGGCCAGGTCAGACATATTAATGTCAGAAAAAAAGCACAAGCTGAGTGTCATCTGCATATGACACCTCCACAAGCCCCAAGACAGAGGTTGGATATAAATGTTAAACACAGTAGGGCTAAATGAGTGAGAAAATCTTTAAATTCTCGACTATTGAAAGGCGGGTCATTGTCAGATTTTAAAATCGAAGGAACACCCCATGTTGCAAAAATACTTTCTCGTCTCTCAATGACTCTGCCATGAGAAGGTGACGACAGATATTCCACCAGGGAAAAACGGGAATATTCATCAACAATTTATTATTTTATTTATTTTCTGGGGTTTCAAATAGCACAAACTAGACCCTAAGGTATCACAGCGCTTTACATGAACATCAGTTGAGTAGCAGACGGACACATTCATTTGTTAGGCACGGGGAGATGAAGTGATTTGCCCAGAATCACAGGATGTTGAGTGTCCCTGACGAGACTCCAACCTGGTTCCCCAGCTTCAAGGTCTACCGCTCTAGACGTTAGGCTGCATCCTAGTACATTTTGTCCATTGCCAAGGGGTCCAAAGACATCAATCACAATCTTCTCCCATGCATGGTTTGGGAGATCAGACATGTTTAACTGTTGTGGGGTTGTCTTAGATGACAAACAGTTGCACAAATGACATGCCTTTAATTATTTTTCAACTCTTTCATCAAGACATGGGAACCACACTCAGTCCCTTAAAGCTTGCTTTCTAGAAGCAACTCCACGGTGTCCCTCATGGGCAAGTTCAATAGCTTGTTGTCTCACACTCCCTGGTATGACAATTCTCAGCCGTCGAAAGATGATGCCTTCTGAGATAAATGAAAGTTCTTTTTGGACATTTTTGAATTTCTGGTATTCAATGTCATCATGAAAAGGTTGAGTATGTGATCACCACGATTGGTGTGTAATAATGTCTTTGAGTATTAGAAAATCCCTGTCAGTACTCATGGCAGCAATGCTTTGTTCTACCGATAAGGCAGCAGGGGTACTGACTTAACAATGAAGTTAACATAGGCATCAGATGCTTTAGTAGTGCGGTGACACTGTACTGGCATACATGAGAAGTAGTCAACAGGGTTTCGATCTTTTCCTCGATGATGCACAATCATTTAATCATACTCCTGCAATCGCAACCCCTACCTTTCAATATAAAGGATTACCGAAAATAGTGAGCAATGCTTGGTGGTCAGTGACAACTGTGAAATGTTTTCGATACAGGAATACATGAAAAGGTTCACTAGCCCACACCACAGCGAGGCTTTATTTTTCTGGTTGTGAATAGGCACATTCCGTTGTTAACAAACTTTGGCTAGCATAAACCACAATGTGTCTTGGGGCAGTGGGATGTCCAGTGTGCTGGGCAAGGATGGCACCCAGCACAACTGGGCTTGCTTCAACAACAACTCCATCTGCAATTTCAAGTCAAAGTATGGCATTTCAGTTGCATTCTCAATTGCATGCTTGATTTTCTTGAAGTTTTGTTCACATTCACTTGACCATTGAAATGGGACATTTTGTTTTGTTAAGTCTTACAATGGGGCTCTTACAGTGGCAAAGTCACGTATATACCCTGGACAGTAACTAGCCATACCAAGGAAGGATCGTTGAATAGTTCTATCTTATGGGGAAGAAGTGGATGACCTCACTTCCAAGGCATGGAACAGCCTTCCCCTGTACCTAAGGACTGCACCAGCGGTCCAGCAGCTCAGGAGAGAACTCAAGACCTGGATGTTCGAATGAGCAGACTACCACGCAGCAACTAACTTCTCCGGTGCCTCTAGACCCTCAACGCTGATTTGCCACACTTTATAAATGTTTGATTAACTGATAACAAAGCCTGTACTTTGTCCCCATCAGAAAAGACATGGCCAAAGATCTTGAGTTTAGTTTGATGAAACTCACACTTTGCCACATTTAAAATGAGACCTGAATCAGCAAGTATATGACCCACTTGTGTAAGAGCCTTATCATGTTCCTTTGGCTTGGCCCCAAAACCTAGTATGTCATCACTGTAATTGAAAGCATTTGTGACTGGCTGTATTATGCAGCGAATGACATCCTGAAACAATTCTGCAGCAGATGACACTGCGAAACCTAATCTTCTACATCGAAACAAAGACCATGAGTCGAAAAGGTAGTAATGCACCTGCAGTTCTCTTCCGGTTCAAACTGGTTATATCCTTTGTTCAAGTCAAGGCGGGTAAAGACGTTAGCTCCATTCAGCTCTGTAAGCATGTCAGAAATTTGTAGACATTGATGTTGCTCTCTTTCAATCGCTTTGCTCACTTGATGCATATCAACGCAGACGCGCAGGGCTCCTCCACTATCCTTTTTAGGCACTACCACTATGGGTGATGCCCATGACATTGGACCAGTGGATCTCTCAATGATGTTGTGCTTTAATAAGATATCAAGTTCTTTCTCAACAGCCTCTTGTAAATGGAATGCAATTTGACGATGTCATTGAGCAACATGACGGATGTCCTCGTATATGTGAAGTTGCACTTTCCTGGTCTTAAGTCTTCCTAATCCATGAAACAAATATGGAAACCAGTTCACTATCTCATGATAGGCATTGACATTGTAGTTTACAGAAATCAGCATGTCAGCAACAGTACTGAAACATGTGCTCAATGAAGTGCTTGGCAAGACATGAATTGGTGCATGTACTTTCTCATTTGCATGCATCACAGTTGCTGTGAATAAACCTTGAGTTTGCAGTGGCATTGAAGCAGCCCACGTGTACACTTTGGTTTTCGACGGAGTTAAACTGGCTGCTGGAGACAGTTCATTGTACTTTTCCACTGGCATAATGTTTATTTACGCACACTGTCTATGACAAAAGGTATGACACATGCATTCACTTTCAGTGTGATATTGGAACATTGTCTAAATGAATTTCGCACTTTCACTTGTTGACCTAGGTTCGACCTACATTCTTCCTCGCAATAAGCTAATCTTACATGTGCATGTCGTCCAGCAGTCACTATTGACATCACACACCCATCTTCCACACTGTTGCTTGACAAAGACAGTGACAACATTTTAGACAAAGAATTTGATGACAATCAACATATTTCAGTTTCTACTTGCCTCAACTGATGTTGGCACTTGGCTTTGTGGGCATACAGGAAGCGTTTTGTCTGGAATGTTCTGGCATCCATTTTAGTTTTTCGATGTGACGCACTTGATCTTGCCTCCATTTTGTTTCCTTGACATGATGCACTTGATCTTTCCCTCGTTTTGCAGACTATTACAAAATGGTTCTTTTTCCAGCAGCCATTGAATACCTGTCATAAAACGGAGCATCTACCCTAATGTGGAATGGAAAATCCACATTGAAAACACAACTTCTTTTACGTTGGGGACATTACTTAATGGCCTTCTGCCATGTGTATCAACTTACTTTTCACACTCAGCAATGATTCATTTTGGGCCTTTCTGGCTTCCATGTTAGTTGCCTGTCCATCAGCTCTTTCTTCTGCTCTGGCAGCCATGAGCACTCTCTCCAAGCTGAGTGTTTCTTTCAGCATTAGTTGTCTAAGATTCACGGCCTCTTCATCATTAAACTCCTTGATCTTGCAATGCTTTATGAGCGAATCAGGCTTTCGACAAACTTATCCATCATTTCAGCAGGTCTTTCCTGACTCAAGATGTACCTTTCTTAGTCGACATTTGGCATTGGATTTATCTTGGTGTTTAATGCCGCTTTGATTTGACGATACGTCACTTCATCACCTTGTGAAGTTTTCTTTATCACTTCTTTTACATCTTCAACAGCCAAATTATTTAGATATTTAATGAACTTTTTGTCATTTGCTTCTTCCAGCGCATCAATGAAATCATCAAAGGTTTCAACCCAGGCAGTCCATCTGTCACTAATATTTTGCTTTTTGGCGGTATTGAAGGGAGGTGGTGGTTTCAAGAAGGTGGCGGCACCATACTTTGCCCTCTTTTCAGCAGCCATTAAAAAATTCCCCTATTCTGATCACTGCTCATGCCCTTTCAGTTGGTCCAACATGATTCACCAAGTCTTGTAAGCACCCCCGTGCTTTTGCTTGGGTGGCGGCACCTGGTGCTGAGGTCAGATGACTCTTTACTGAGGTCCAGGTAAGCATGATTATATTCTCTATATCTGGTTATTACAACTTCAAATGTTTCTGTGCTTTGACCTGCTTCTGCTCACAGTATTCTCTTGCACCTGTCTGTCAGCACTCATTGCACTTTCCATACCTGGTTGTCACTGCCTTTACCATTTCTTGGTGTTAGCTATTTTTCTGCTTTCAGGGTTTCCTTGCACTCTGCTAGCATTGCCTGTAGTGCTTCTCTGTATGACTGATGGCTCTGTGTCATGCTGTGGCGCAGTAACTCTTGTCTCGACTTTATCAGCAAGTTTCTAGCCAACGACAAACAAACTTTTTGTAATGCCTTCACTTTCTTCACAGACTGTTTACTGGCTGGAGTGGTGCTTTGACTTCATATATGCCAGCTGTCAATTTTCACTTCGACTGAACCACACGTGGTAATGCACAAGCAGTTTGCTTGACCATGTCAAAACTCTCCTTGAGAGCACTCTTGGTTTTTCGGGTTACGAGATTTACATAATCCCATATCTTATTGCCAGTTTTAGTATTCTACCACAGCCTGGGAACATGCAAATGATCATGCCACACATAGAGCTTGGTATTGCATGTCTTTATTCCTCAGCGTGTCACCGTTTACTGAACCTTCTACACCATGAATTCCATCACCCACACCCATGCACTTGCATCACAGTTCTATGGAGTCCATCAGGAACCAAATGGGTCCCGACATCTCAAACTCACAAGACACCACAATTACTAATGTTACATTTTCTCGGACGCTTTCTAATCACCTGAAAGTACAAAAAGCATGATAATTATGCTTTAGCTTGTCCCATTAGTATTGTGTGCACCTTTCTTTCCACTGAATCATGTGTGTGTTGCATTTCACATTTTTGACCATTGAAGTGTGTGCTTTAATGTATAAGCGCTGGGTCTCTTAGGGCTATTATTTTGCGCAGTCAACATCATCAATCCTTTGATTGCAATAAAGATAGATAAATATTAGTAAAAGGTAACAAACTGAAATTGAATATGAACAGGAGGGTTGTTGCTTTTTGTTGTTAGCATATTAAGAACGTGGAAGAATCAAAGATATAAATACAAAGTTATAAATGCATTTGCTATGCTGAAAACTAACGACCTCCACTGAGATCTCCAAGCAACCTTATTTTTATTTTTGAGGTCCTCCTTACGGGCAGGCCATTAATTGTGATATGTGAAGTAACTCCTGTTACCGCACCTATCGCAACTATATTAAACATGCTGATATTTATTGATGGAAAAGTGGTAGCTGTGCACCAGAACGTGCATATTTGTGTGCAGTAAGCACTAAAATCTGCATTTAACTCCTCTAAAACTGTTATTTATCAAACCCAATGACTTCCTATTCAGCTGTTTTATTTTATGAAGTGAAATAAAATATCAAACCAATTACTGAACTGCTTGTAATGAGGGCCTAAATTATGAACTCTCTGCATCTGAAACAGACTACATATCAATGTTTTTTGAGGTGTAACTTGAGCATGTTCTCTAACTGAGTTTCAAAAAGCATAAAACTTGTAAATGCATGCCGGTAAGTGGTGTCCATTAGGGGGTGTGAACTTTGTGTGCTTTTTTTTCACTTAAGTCTGTGGAATTTTGAGAAAAATACATGAAATTACGCATATTGAAAGTCTGCCATTTAGTGATATATTTTAGCGCAAAATGCATCCTCACATCAATTTTTACAAAATAGAGAAATACACATAATTAATGGGAATAACAATTGCTCGTGTTCTAGGTTTTTACATGTTATGGCACAAAATGTTTCCTATGAACGTATTTGGGAATTGCATGTCACAAGTGTAATGCATAATTGCCAAAATTGCACAAATTATGGTGGAATTCTTCAAATTTTTCTTGGGTCTAATGTACACATATGAGTATGGACATGTAGGGGCAGATTTACTACTTCTGCCGCATCTCTGCTAATCAGCAGGGATGCGCCAGAAGAGTTGCGACGCATCTGCCCACCCGTGCGCCACCACTGATGCGCCGCATTTACAATACGGCGCACTGTAGCGCTCAGATGGGCAAATGCATGTCGCATCCCCCCTGCGGAAAGGCGGTGCATTGCTGGAGTTGCGTCGCAAGCACGATGCAGCTCCAGCAAGGCTCGGGGTGCCCCTATCCCTAACATGCTGTGTCAAATCTTACGCCTGCTTCAAGCAGGCGCAGGGTTTTGACGCAGCATGGCCGTAAAAGTGACTGAGTGAAATCTTGTAGATTTCACTCAGCCACTTTTCGGAGGCGTTCCTGCACCGGAACGCCCCCCCTGTGCAGGAACGCCCACATGTGGCACAGGGCTTTACAACGTGACGCATCTCCCTAGATGCGTCACGTTGTAAATAGCCCACAGCATGGCACTGGCTTTGCGCCGCCGCTGTGTCACAAAAGTGACGCAACGGCGGCGCAAATCTAGCGTAAGGAGCTTGTAAATTTGCCCCGTAGTTTTTTACTTGGTTCAGAGAACTGCCCTTTCCAGGAGAGTTTTAAAGTGGACTGGAAAATACAATACAAATGCGGTGAACATGGATAGCGCTCTAAAATGATCTATTCTTAGATCGTTTTCAATGTATTTCCTGCAGTAATCTACACCTGAAAAGCATATGTGCAAGTAGTAACGGCCTGATTCACAAAGGTAAACTTACACAAAAGTGTACAGTTATCTTTGAAAATCACGCCCTAAGTGTAGAAATTTGCCCCACACAGCATACAGATCACGCGGTGCAATTATTTTAAAGGTTAGCTGAATATAGGAAAATATGTTTTTTTAATTTGAAAAAGCTAATAAGATAAATAAGTAAAGCAAATTGGAAATGTTTATGAATGAGTCACGCGCATGTTAATGATCACAATTGGTTGGTTAGATGATGTGTGTAGTAAGGGCCAGAGGCTTCTCATTTTGGAGCGGGGAAACCAGGTGCGAGTCTCAGTTCGCTCTATATCCTGTGAGTATGGGCAAATCTCTTCAATCCCTCCGTGCCTACTAGGGGGCTTATTTACAAGGCCCTTGCGCCACTTTTGCGGCATTTTTAACATGGGAAAAGTGCCGCAAAAGTGGCGCAAGGGGCTCGTAAATCTGCCACTAAATATGAATGTGTCCCTGTGTTATGTAACTGGTCCTCATATAAAGCGCTCCAATACCTTCGGGTGGAGTTTGCGCTATATAAAACCGCAAAAAAAACCAGCTCGTGTAAACTTTGAGTACGCCATGAGTTAGTGCTCTTTTTCTTTATTTAAAAATCATCATGCCAGTTACCACGGTTTGGTGGATATTGCTACAAGTTGGTAAAATATAAAGGGGCAGATTTATGTTTCCTGGCGCATCCCTGCAAATCAGCAGGGATGCGCTAGGAAAGATGCGTCACGCAAGTTTACTCTTGCGCCACCACAGATGCGCCACATTTACTATGCAGCGCATCATGGCGCAAGGATAAACAGATGCGTGACGCATCTGATGGCATAAGGGCGGCGCATTGCTGGAGTCATGTTGCAAGCACAACGCAACTCCAGCAATGCTCAGGGGCTGCCCATACCGAACATGCTGCGTCATGCCTTACGCCTGCTTCAAGCAGGCACAGGGTATTGACGCAGCAGCGTCGGAAAAGTGACTCTGTGAAATCTTGTAGATTTCACTGCGTCACTTTTCCAACGCTTTTTCCGACGGAACGCCCACCCTGCATACATTCAACCTTACGCAGGTTTAATGTAGCGCAGGGCTTTACAACGTGATGCATCTCCCTAGATGCGTCACGTTGTAAATAAGGCGCAACATGGCGCATGGTTTACGCCGCCGCTGCGTCACAGAAGTGACGCAACGGCGGCGTAAATGTCTCGCAAGGGGCTTGTAAATCTGCCCCCAAATTCATGTCAGACATTATATTTGGTCGATGAGATAATGTATGTGTTCAATTTACAGAGTCAACACCAGAAACATGACTTTAGATGCGTTTCAAAAATAATATCATGAGATACTGTCGAAAAGTAGAGAAAAGCTGACTTTTCTCATTGCTATCGATTTTACTGTTGGCTAAGAGTCCTAATCTAGCTCGAATCTGGGGCCCACTTTCCAATGACGCACTTTGAAGTAGCAAAAATAAAATTACATTAAATTGCAGAAATCAACTGAAGTGAGAAACACTATCTGCTTGCTTGTCCTAGTTCTGCCAGACTCAGTTAGTTTGGAAACAATGCATTATTGCTCAATTTGGCAAGGCACGAAACGGGAAAAGAAACCATTAATAAATCGGACCTGGTGTGTCCTGATAGAGATCCAACAGTAACCTTGTCCAATTTGTGTTAGTAAAAAGCAGACAGAACACGACTCGGAGAAAAACCAAGAAATGAATAGGGACAAACGATAGAAATAAAAGGCATGCACAGTGTGGAACAAACGCGACCATTATTACTCAGCAATGCTACATTGGCCTAAAAATAATAATTGATACATTATCTTTAGTGAATGTTTAAAGTTTACAGTCGTATTTTGATTTTCTATCTATATTGACACTGATGTGTTGTTATTCAAGCTGAAGTATTTATACTCTAATACAAAGTTTAAATCCTAATACATAATGTTGACATTTAATGTGCGTTTTTAACCTGATTCGAGCTGTGAAACTAAATGAAATGGATGACGATTACTGAAAGGCAAGTGAACAACGTACTGTCAGTCTCGCCCCTTTTTTAGTAATTTCAGAATTCTGTGTCCAGTCGCCAGACGGTGTTATTGATAACGGAAATCAACTGTGATGCTGGTGTCTATAGAGAAATGCATGTTATCTGAGGTGATACAATGGTTTATTTTATGACTCTCTTGTGCGGTCTAAATAAGGGTCACCTGTGTATGTATATCAATCATCTTATTCGTCACTAAAATGCTTTTATTTGAGGTTGCATTTGCTTCGATTGCACTTCACACTGCCAAACATTTACAAAGTTCCAAACAGTGAACTTTCTCAGTCTCCGTTCAATTATTTTTTATTAAATCTATGTTTGACGTATTTTATTCACCACTAGCAAAGCAGCCACCGCAGTACTTTTAGAGCCATGTTAAATACAATGAAAACAGTACATGTAGGCCATATTCACAAAATTGTCACATGGTAAATCAACGCATGCACAACCATACGCACAGATTTACAATTTCATGGGATTATCAAAGACTTCATTCTTACATTTACACATGCAAAGATTGACGTAGGTCTAGCCTTGCATTTGTAGACGCAGATTTAACCTGCAGACATTAGTTGTACACGTATATAGTTTCAAATGCGTATATATGCATGTACATCTGGTGGGTTAGCCCGTAGACCCATCAATGTGGTGCCTTTTGACTTCCTTGGGTTATGCTTCCACCCCTTTTGGGTGACCCTAATAGAGCCACCATAGTTGTGACTTTGGTGAACTCTGGGTGGAGAAATTGTTTCTTCTAAATGGACTGCAGAGCCTCACTACGGTGGTGTCCATGGTTATTCTTGGGCAGCACCATCAACACTGCTGGATGAATCTTGTTGGGTCTGGCCCTCTCTGCAGGGTCACCCTCAAACATTTTACCTTCACCCCTCCTGTTTTGCTGAATTTGTTGTTGTTGACCTTAGGACTCTGTACACTTTACCACAGCTAACCAATGCTAAGTGCTTATGCGTTTTCCCTAAAACATTGTAAAAGTGTCCTTCTCCTGATTGGCACACTTAATTTACTTATAAGTCCTAGTTTATGGTAATACATGTACCCAGGCCATGTATCTTAAATGCTTCTGGTGAGCCTGCAGCACCCATTGTGCGACCCACTAATAGCACTTTAAAACATGCCTCAGGCCTGCCACTGTAGCCTGTAGTGCAGTTTCAAACTGCCATTTCGACCTGGTGATATTAAATCTTCCTTTTTAATACTCATAAGTCAGCCAAAAGGTAGGCCCTAAATGCTCATAGGGTAGGGTGTATGGTATTTAGAAGTCTAGCATGTGGTTTTAAGTTTTACAAGTACTTGTAGTTGTAAATATCCTAAAGTAATTTTTCATGACTATAAGGCCTATCTGTCCCATTGGCTAACACTGGTGTACCCTATTACATTTATTAAGTGCTAACTTTGGATTGGGAGCAGATAGAGATATACTGTTTAGACTCAAATGAATTGTAATTTAAATTCCTCTTTAATGGTAAACTTGGATATTGTCACAATTCTGAAAATGCAGCTTTCAGAAAGTTGGCAGTTTCCTGTCCTAACTGTTTGTGCATTCTTCTAGTCTCCTGGGTCACATGAAGGTGAACGGCTCTGCGTTTGGGGTCTGTGTATTCCACCCAGACAGTGACACAGAGAGGACTAGGTATGAGCAGGATGCACCATCCTGCCAGAATGGTTAGGGGTGGAGCTATGCCCACCCCCCACTTACACTTCAAAGGGCTTGCCTCCAGCACACAAAAAGGAACTTGACATCAGCCATTTGTCACCCCAGACAGTTTGGCACCTTGACAGGGGAAGAACTTTCCCGAAGCAAATGCGGGTGTAGGGCAGGGAGTCCGCAACACAAAAGCTGGCACCAGGTTTAAATACTGGACCTCCAGAGTCACTCTTTGGAGTACTTTTTGACCCATGGAGGTTACAGAAAGACTGCCCTGCTAAAAGAGGACTGTCCTGCAAAGTTAATGACTGTCTTGCTGTCTGAGAAGGAAGACTGGACCTGCTTGCCTTCATCCCAAGCTATTCAGAGTGACTCCAAGGGTCAGCTGGCTGACCTCCTGTGTGAGATACAGGGACACAGGGACACAACAATCTTAGAGACCTCTCTGCAACTGTCCAGTTGACTGCCTGGACCCGCAGCTAGACCTGAGCCCTGCTGCTGGCCTCTGACCTGCAGTGAGCCTGATCCCGAAGAGTTGCCCCAAGCCTTGGCTGGCATCAGAGTATACTCCTCCCTGCCTTATTGGGAAGCCCCTCAAATCTGATGCTGCCTGATGCATTTCGAAGCAGGACCTTGCTTGAAAACCCTCGATGGTCCTGATCGGTGGCCTTATCAGAACAAACTCAATGCGATGCAACTCAATGCAGAACATCACATCAAAGCACTTGCAGCTCCTGATTGGAACCAAGACAGTGTGATGCAACTCAATGCGGAACGCCACTTCACAGCACCGCACAGCCCCTGATCAGAACCAACGGCAAGCGATGCAATGACGTGCAGCAAGGTCATAAGGTACAACTCTCAGCAGGACCAACCTGGTCCCTGCATCCAGCTCACACTCCATCATGGTTGGCCTGAACTAGTTTATTTGTCCCAGTCCAGCATTACTAGATAGCTACAGTTTCACAGTTGGAACTTTGTGCTTTTGGGCGCTATTTTCACTCAAAACTTTTAAATGGAATATTTATGGTTCTACTGATTGGATGTTTGTCATTCTAGTACCATTCTATTTAATAAAATTGACTCTATGTTTCTAAATGGGTTTGGGATATTTCTTGTGTTGTGTTTTTACTTCACTTCTGTTTGTGTACTGCATAAATACTTTACACAGTGCCTCAATGTTAAGCCTGGAAAAACCACATTAGATAACCCATAAACCTAGTAGAGACCTGGCTAGTTAAGGTGTAACAGTCAACAACGTATCAACCGGTAATAATTTGTAGGCAAGTATGTAAAGTGTAAAACATCAATTACAGTTCAAAGGGAAGAAAGGGAGACAAAAAAGGTTTGTATGAGTTGTATAGAGCCGTGTATATTGGAAAAAATATATAGCGAATAAATATTATATCAGCACTATTTACAATATATGTGGGTGTAACCCAAACAACATGCAAAAAGTGAATGGCACAAGTGACACGTGAAACAGTGTGAGAAACAGAGAAATATGATTTGAAGATTGGTTCCAAAACAGTATATTGACAGTACATGAAGCAATCAACTATTTTAGGGAACCATAAAATGCCCAAGGATGCACTGAGTGGCCGATGACGTTTCAACCTGTAAGTAATTCAGGTCATCATCAGGACCGGGTTACAAATAATTTGGTCAGTGATGTAGTGGAAAGAGTATGTCCACGGGGGAGGTTGATGCAATAAATGTATCCACAAAACTGTATGAGCACTGATGTGCACATGAACATTTTACCCACACACAATAGCGCTGACATAATATTTGTTCTCTCTATATTTTTTCCAATATCGACTGCTCTATAATACTTATACAAGCTTTTATTGTCTCCCTTTCTCCCCTTTCAACTGTAATTGATGTTTTACACCTTACATACTTGCCCACAAATTATTACCTTGTTGAGGCATTGTTGACTGTTACATCAATGTTAAGCCTGACTGCTTTCGTGCCAAGCTGCCAGAGGGATAAGCACAGGTTAATTTTGTGACTTTTGTGGTTCACCCTGACAAGGATCATGGTTGCTGCCTTGAGTGGGGCTTCCACCCCCTCAATCAATAACCCAATTTCTTACAGAGCTCATAAACCAATATGCTGTGATGTCTATGATTTTCCATTGCACCATATCCACTTCAAGGTATGCCTTAGTACCAGATATGGGTGTTGCTGGCTGGCTCACAGGGTTGTACCGTTATGATTTTGGATAGACTAACTCCTGTTCTCATATCAGCATACCAGGTCCTGATGATAAATGTTGATTTTAGGTAAATACAAATGCAAAGCTATTCCCCACACACATTTCCACATCAAATTATGGTTAGGAGCAGCTACGAGTTGTCATGACAAGTTTAAAACACATTCCAACAACCATGCACATAAAACAGAGTAGTGTCTTGCTCTGACACTTGAAAGGGTTTTGGGTCGATGGCAGTGAGTGGAAAGTGCGAAACAAATGCTACCACACAGTTAAGGGCAACATAAAACAATGGATATATTAATAGGAACGGTGTCTACATAAATCTTCACCATCAACATATGAAGACATCTTTTGTCATACAGTTATATTTTTTTACAACATTAGCACATATAGTAAGAATCAAACGTTCATTGCACTCTTGGGACATCTGATGGCAACAAGATACAATTGATGTTAACATCTGAAGGAAAGACTGTGTACCTTTGCAGAATTAACCATACAAAGATACAAGCATCAGGTGTGGTGAATCGTTAGGCTTCTTCCTCTCCAGCTGCACCATATTGCCACACTGCGCCAAACCATGGAAACATGAAGCCTCAAGAAGAGCACATGCACATCAGAGAAAAAGGCATACATAGTGGTTTTCTATGAAGTGGAAAACTATAGCAAACATTAGAGTCTGCCTCCTTATAATCTGCACAGGGCTGAGGGGTAGCTAATCTAACAGCATCATACACATCTTCTTGATGCCTCTTCAGTCAAGGAGAAATGGCAGGTTGAAAATAAGCATGCGAAGGAGAATTACGCCAGGATTCGGGCAGCAATCCCATTGTCTAATGTTGGGCTTGGATAACAGCTTCCACGTATCCCCAGAGAGTACCATCATCCCATCACCATATGCCGCCAAGCTTCACTCTTCATGTGCCAACATAGTTACTGTCAGGTAGAGTCCACCTACAATGGTTCCAGTTCCATCATCTCTCCCGTAAACTGTATAACTGTCGCTGCTAGCAAATCTGGCAAGCTTGGCAGTGATTCGCTCTCTTTCCCAACTAAGGCCCTCATTTTTAGTGGCACAAATTATTCTGATCCCGGCGCAAACGCTTGTTCATACAATAATCTGTATTACAAGTGATGCAGGCTTTATTACACCCAGTAATTTCTTGGTGTTATTAAGGTTACATTTCATGTTATATTTTTCCAGGTCCAACATCCTGGAATTTAATAGGGGAATATGCTTGATATTTACTGTAACATGTAGATTTCAGTGCAGTGAGCATCAAAATTCTCATGTTAGTTCCAGTTATTTGGGAAATCTTATAGCTGCTATTTATCATATCCAATACATTTTGACCATGCAATGTCAGATTTAATGAAGATATAGATATCATATCGTTCTGCAGGCCACTCATAATGTAAGGCCTAAGTCTATCATCACTGCCCAAGCCTATTTGGGATATGAACAGTGGTGGCTAATGACATTTCAGAGTGGTGAGCCGTAAAAGTTGGGGATTACTTTTACTTAACAAGGGAGCAAGCCCAGCTAACATATGGACAGTTAGAAGTGGTCTTACCCCTGAGAAACGTTTGAAAAAAATAGAAGCAAGAGGCACATTTTAAAACTAATTTTAATAATGAATTTTGAGGGAAAAAAGGTATAGTAAGCAGTTCTGAATGTGAAGACTTGGAATATTTAGAAATATTAAATATCATCCCATAATTTATTGCATTACATTTGTTCAACAGTTATTTAAGCATGCAAATTTCAACAGAGCACCACGTAAGATTTTTAACTATGTAAACTTGCACGCACTACTGCCTATGCACTGTATCTGGTTGGTGACGTACTTCCCATGCCAGTTTCTAGATGAACCTGACCAGCCAACTTCCTTTCATCAACTCACGAAATCCTAATTGACAGCCATGCTCAATAAGTGACTGTCTCATCTATTGACATAGAACAGTGCCAGGCATGTGACTGACTGACTCCTTCCCAGCCTCACCCCCACCCGGCCTGATGTGGGAGCAACACACTTTCCTGAATGCCCGTCGGCAGAGACAGCCTTTACACCAGAAGCAATCTGGGCGAAACAAACATTGGCGAACCTTATAAAAAAACAAAGACCGCACCTCATGATTTTCTTTTTTGCAGTTTTATATAGCTCAAACTCCACCGAGGGGCATTGGGCACTTTACGAGACCACCAGTTACATTACACAAAGTCAGATGAATTTTTTTTAGAGTCAGGAAGATTAAGTTATTTGCCAAGAATCACAGGATGTTGAGACAACGGCAGAAGTTGGACCCCCAGTTCCTAAAGATGGCCCCATCTTTTCCATTTGCTATACATAAAGCAGCATCAGTGCAAACTCTTCTTTAACTCCAAAAACTACTGTCCGACACAGTTTGTACAGCACAAACAGCGGTGTAGGGTTCTCTGGTACAAACAGACACACTGGCAAATACAGTACAGGAAGCAGCAATCGGTGCAACTGTAAAGAACTCTAATACCTTTGTGGTATATAAAAACTTCAACAAAAGAAAAGCTAGTATTACCAAACTGCACACTTCAGAGACGATGTACAGTTGCCGAATTCTGCATTAGATTTTTACATTATTCACAAACATAATGACGCTTCAATTTAATTCAATTTTCAAATCTTTATTCGGTCTGATGAAAGTGCATTAAAAATATAATACAAATTCATCCCAGCACTTAAAAGTTAAAACTATTTAAGCGGTCGATCAAAATGGTTCAAAAGAAAAATGCTATTAAAAACTCCATGATTCAGCAAATGACAGGTTCAAAACGACGTACAACGAAGCAGTTCATATTCAGGAATTCGAGGTGCCAAAACACCGATATCATATCCAGTCGGGCCAGAAAAAAGGGGAACAAAAACCTCAAAAAAGGATCCGCTATGTACTCCCCCTTGTCGCAGTAATTGAAAGAGGCATCTCTACTTTATGCCAACTATTAAAAGTTGGGACAGCACGTATATCTTCCTGACATACACTAGAACAAACAGTTAATCTTCTCTAAAGCATAACAGCTCGAGTTCGGTCATTTTAAGACACACAACATGCTTATTACAAGTAAATATGCTTGAGTAGTGAAAAACAGTGAAGTGGCCTTAAAAAACAAAAAAAGTATCCTGGATATATTTCAGGCATGGAATAGAAAAAGCCTTGTCCAGGCTAAGACAATCGAGGATGACAGCCCAACACAGCGTTGCGGCTGGATTTGTCCAGACGCTAACCCATAGCAAAAGAGGCGCCAAAAAGACTTAGTCTGAAATAAAAGCCTGGTTTAGTTTCGAGTGTAAGATAAGGCTAGAGGTAGTGGGTGGTGAGTTCAGCATCCTGATGAAGAACACGATTTTCCTCTGCCTGCAAGGAGCTACAATTTTTATAGCCCTACACGCCTGCACCGTAGATACCATACTGCTGGTACGATGGTCCCTCTGAGGCCTGGTCTAATGAGATTGCTAACCATCCCTGAAGCTCTGGTGAGTTTAAGACTGGTGTGTGTGGGGGGGGGGGGGGGGGTTTGGTCCTGGAACCTAAGGAACTACAACTAAAGCCTCAGTAGGAAAAGTTTTCAACATTCGTTAACGCTTGCCCCATGCAGGTAATTTCATTTAGCCTTGATTTACATGGTCTGCAAGACTGCAAGACATAATGTGTGACTTGCTGTAATTGGCGTTTAGATCAAGATCTTGCATAAAACTCGCAAAACGCTCTTCATGCTGCCTCAAAGTGTTAGGGGTAAGGACTAGAAGAACTGCGTCATCTGCATATAATAAGGCTAGCACGAGGTTCCAGCTATTGTAGGTATATCTGTTTGAGCTGAAGTTAGGTCAGCTGCTAAACCATTTATATAACAAATAAAAAATCAACGGAACAAATATGGACCCCTGCGAAACTCCGCTCTTCAACAGGAAATCAACAGAGAACTCACCACAAGCGTTTAGGAGGGCTCTAGCTGAATGATCGGTGTGTAAATAGTGGAAGACGTTTACCACTGAGGGGTCCACTCCTTGATTCAGCAACATTATCCACAGCTTAACTCTGTTAACTGAATCAAAGACGGTGGACAAGTCCATAAAAGTGAGATAAATAGGGCAACGCCTAGAGTGGGTATACTTACAAATGAAAAGAGCCAGGTTCAGACATTGCTCGTTGGTGCCTAGGTTCAGCCTGAAACCAAATTCAAAAGGTGACAAAATGCCCTTATCAATGGCCCAGTTAAATAACCGGTCATACATAACTGTGCCTATAACTTTAATTGTGCTATCAATAATTGAAATTGGGTGGTAGCATTTAGGAGACATGCAATCACCCTTTTTAAATATTGGCACAATTGTGGCGCTGGACCAAGAATGTGGGATATTAACTGTTAAGCAGGAATTAAATGTGTTAGTAATAAGGGGGCCCCATATCTCGGGCGCACATTTCCCCAAATCCATTGGCATCCCATCTGGGCCTGGTGCTTTTCCTCTTGAGTTGTGTTGCTTATATGATGCTGCTGAAAGTTATGAGAGCCAAGAGTCAAATAAATCTGGCTGTTAAAAAAAAAATCAGATGCAGTGACACAAGGGACCACAAATTGTGCTCACTGATATTCAACATGTCAATAGAATCCCCATTATGCATTGTTAATGGAAGTTTATAAAGAAATTTGTAAAATCTCCCTTGCTACAGGCCGACACTTCTGCCTTCGCTTAATAGGCCTCTCCCATAACAACAGTAGGCCGCACAAGCCCGGCCTCTACATTAATCTCACAACAGGATTTAAGGTTAACATCATTCAGATTCATACCTCCCACACGCTGGTACGGCTAAAATGCGATCTACTCAATTACAGATCATCCAGTAAACAAGCCTCTAATATCTTCAACCTCATCCAAAACAATGAGCTAGATATCATCATCCTGGCTTAATCCCTCTTCCACCCCTACCCTAGAACTCCTAGTTCCTCCTAGCCATGACATAATTAGTCTAGACAGATTTAAGAAGCAGGGCGATGGACTAGCTTGTGTACATCGGAATACACTCTCGGTTTCCCACACTGAGAGCACCACACCAGACCTGTGCCTCAACATTTGATGCAACCACCTCCCTGTTTGCAAACTACATACATTTTATTACCCCTCCGGGGGACAATCTCTCCTTCATCAAACAAATAATGGAAATCATCTCTTGCAATGACGACTCCTCAGTGTCCCAAATATTCCTTGGTGATTTCAACCTTCACTGGTCTAACCCTAATGACCAAGCTGTAATCTGCCTTAAATAATTCTTATTGGATCACAAGCTGACCCAATAGTTTGACCGACCTACTCATAACAAAGGAGAAATTCTGGACCTCATCATCTCAAAAGGAAACACCATTACACTGGGTGCCATTACCCCTTGGGATTTGTCCGACCATTACAGCATCTTCTTCTTTATTAACAGGGAGGTGTCTCTGAGGAGGGATCAACCGAAGAAAATGAAGCTATGGAAAAGGGACCTCAGAAATATCAATACGGCTGAACTAGGAACCCACTGTAAATATTCCTTGTTTTTCCAAGTTGACATGTCAGAGGTTCATGTACTCACTGACTTCTATAACTCTACTATCTCTAGTACCATGGACTCCATAGCACCATGTCAACAAAAAATACCTGTACAAAAATCTTCAAACCTTGGTTCAACGACAACCTAAATTGGGAACGCCGCAACTTAAGGGCAGTTGAGTGATCCTGGAGATCCAGCCATCCTCGGATCATCTAAAAGCCCTTAGATCGGTAAGGAGCTCTTATAACAAACAAATCAAGAGTGCTAAGGCCGACTACTTCAGATCCCAACTTAATCAAGCCTCAAATCGCCCCAAGAAACCTTTTTAAAATTGTTAAACAACAATCAGTGGAAGCACCCAACTGCCTCGACCCAGGAGATGGCCCACCCTCATGCGACGAACTGTCTGCTTTCCTTACGAAGAAAACAAGACTCATCAGTATTGATCTGGAATCTAAGAAGGCTCTTCTTCCATCCTACGGTATTGAACCTCCTCTGGCCCACTTGGAGAGGCTCAAGCCATTTAGTCTTAGCACTAAGAACAAGGAATCATGGTTTACCTTTACTTCCCTCGGCAAAAGAGACATTCACAAGATTCTTCTCAGTATCAACCCTTCAAATCACTTCAGCGACCTGCTGCCACCACCCATCTTCAAAGAAATCAAGGATGCCTTCATCCCCTTTTGGACGAAGATTGTCAACGCTTCATTGTCACAAGGCACGATCCCTGAATGCCCCAAAGCAGCTTAGGTTTCACCCATTCTAAAAAAAAAAATAAAGCAGATAGAGCTGATCATAACAACTTCTGCCCTTTCTCCAACATCCCCACTCTGGCTAAACTCCTAGAAAAGGTGTCCAATCGCAACTCTGTGCTCACATTGAGAATTTCCAACTCCTGGATCAACATCAATCTGACTTTCGGAATGGTCACAGCACGGCACTCTCTCACGTTATGGATGATATTTTAAAAACGCTAGACCAAAACTATTTTTGCCTCCTAATCCTTCTTGACCTTTTTTTCTGTGTTTGACACTGTTAACCACGACAACCTCTTATCCATTCTTGAGCACAGGATTGGCCTTTTCGGTCTGGTTTTGCAAGGGTTTTCGTCCTTCCTTCACCACAGATCCCAAAGAGTCAAGGTGAATCAATCTCTATCCCAGCCCTCGACAGTCTCCATGGGGGTCCCACAAAGGTTCCACAAGGGTCTGCTTTATCTCCCATACTCTTCAACATGTTCTTGGAACCGTCAGTTAATGCACTAAACTCCACGAACATTCTTTTTCATATGTATGCGGATGACACGCAACTTTACCTGAAAATCACCTCCCCTGAAAACTTCACATCACTCAACACTACCCTGACGAATACTCAAAACTGGCCAACTGAGAACCACAGCCTGCTCAACACTTCCAAAACAAAATTCCTTCTCATATTTCCTCCTAATCACACCCCCAAGATAGACTTCTGGATGAAACAGCTCACAGCCTTCAACTGCTCTCCTCACATTATTGCTTCAGCCAAATCTCTCGGAATCACCTTGAACATGAAGAATCATATTAGTAAGGTGTGCAATGGCGCTAATCACCAGAGGAGTATACTTAGGAATCTCAAACCATTTCTTCCACAAGTTGACTTCAAGCAAGTGGTTCAAGTGCTTGTTTTGCCGAGGCTACACTACGGCAGTGCTACGTTCTGTGGCCCCCCCAAATATACCTTGGCCCCACTAAGGGCTTCCTTGAATGCCACTGCTAGATTGATGAGGGCACAAAAAGAAATGCTCACGTATCCCCAGCCCTAAAATCCCTAAATTGGTTTGCTCTTTGTTTTGGGAGTGTTGAATAGAGACAGTGTTGTCAGCAGATTATGGCCCTGCTCTGTGTAAAAGGCGTTCTAGCCGGCTACTCAGCTCACCCAGGCCTAGGGCCGGCCCTGCCCGTTAGCCTCAGAGATGACAAAAAGTGAGAAGGGTGTTTTTACCAGGTATTTTTTCTGCTGAGCTGAGTGTGCTTTCGGTGGATCTTGGAAGGCCCGACGAACTTCCCTATTCAGTTAACGTCATCTGTTATAAGGAGGCTGCAGGACACATATAGGCGACTGCTATTCTCCATTCCTGTCATGCACAAGGCTGTAACTGTGCTATTCATGATTACAAAAGGTGAAAAGTATTGTCCTTGGAATAGAGTTTAAGAAGCATATCCAATCACTCTGGATTTTAAATTAAAATAGTACAGTGGTTGGCAATACCCTTTATTCCGTCACACCACATGCTCAGTGTGCTGCCTTAGAAGCACCCCTGCCAAGCACCAATCCAGGCTTTGCTCTCACACATTTCATAGTGAAAACTGCATGAGAGCCAGACACGAATTGGTTGGGTGAGGCAAACGCAGCACTCCAAAGGACACATAAGAGGCCAAGCTCTATTCCCCTCTGGCTCCTTAACAGAGCATATGTTTGAGGCCTAAAGTGCACATGTCATCTTAGCCGCTGTCCGAGCCTGTACAACCCGACATGCGCACTGGACTACAGACGGGGCTGCATTGCCAACCACTAGGATTGGCCACGCCCTGCCCTAAAGTTAACACCGCACCCCAGGACACACTGGGTAGAAAATGGCTTTGACAATGCTGAAAACCGACAGAATTGGTAATATTTTAAATTATTTAATGGTGTCTCACTGCTGACTGGAGGGGGGCTTCAGGGTTAAGGGGGGTGATATTCTTATGCCCAAGAGGAGGAGACGCCATTGCATATGTAGTAAACATGGAACGCCATAACAATGTCAAATAATATGGCTTTACCTGTTATCTTAAGGTATTTTTGGGCCCTGGGCAAGACATAGTTTGGGGGTCCTTGAACAACTTTGAATTTTGTTACCCAGTTTCAGCTAATTCAAGCCAACCGTATGCCAAACATAGTTTCTGAAATGGAATTAGTCACAAAAACTTTCAAAAATGTCTTGCCCATATAAGGATGGAAATGTTTACTGTTTTATTGTCAATATGTTAAAACCAATAAAATGTGCTTAAAAATATGCCTTGCAGGGGGCTCCAAAAATCCTTAAGATGACCCTGAGCATAAAGACATAGATAGAGGCAGCGGCTGGGGAAAAAGGTTCAGGTTTCTTTTTTTAACATAACTTTTTTATTAAGGATAAAATTAGACACAACAGACACTATACAATCAAGAATCCATGGAATTCATTCATATGCCGTCCTTTCTGTCACTGTGCACCAGTCCATGTCTTTCCTCCACTCCTTTAATGTCGGTGGTTCATGCGTCCTCCATTTCCTCGCAATATTCCTTTTAGTTATCATCAGTCTGAGTGTCACCCATACTTTCTCTTTAGTGCTCAGGTCTGTTGGGCCCCAGATGTTCAGGAGACTATTTGATGTTGCAGTCAATTTATAACCTGTTACTTGTTCCAAACGTTTCATTGCCGCGGACTAATATCTTTGGATAACCGCGCATTCCCAGAGAATATGTATAAAAGTACCCTCTTGTCCACATCTCCTAAGCCAGTCAATATCATTACTGAATCCCATCCTTACCAACACCGGTCCCGCTAGGTATATTCTGTGGAGTATTTTTAACTGCACAAGTCTAAGCCTAGCGGAGATTGCTGTTTCTCTGTGAGAGGCTAGAGCCTCGAACCACTCCTCGTCATCCAACCCAGCAACGTCATATTCCCATTTTATTCGAAGCAGGGGGTCAGCCATATTATTAATACATTTTTTATATATTAGTGATATCGTTTTTTCTGTGAGATTCCCGTCTAAGACCCTGTCTTCCAGCGGGGAAGAGTCTGGTGGTGTCTCTCCCTTCTGTATCGCCGCATGCTGAGCGTGACGGATCTGTAGGTATCTGTAATACTGTGTTTTGGCCAAATCGTACTATAGTTGAAATTGGGTGAAGAGAATCACTCCACCCCCTTTCTATAGGTCTCCCACCTTGGAGATACTTATCAACTCCCAATGATCAAACCCAAGGGTTTGTCTCAAATTACCGAGTAGTATCCCAGAGTGGGGTGGCAAGCGTGATCCTACCAACCCATCTCAGACTCTCCCGCCACACTTCAACCGCGTGCATCGTGGGTCCCAACAGCCTTAGCTTAGCCGGGTATGTGTATAGGGCCCCTGCAAAGCCCCCCGCCGGGAGAAGCCATCTATCCATGAGAAAACCGGGATCCTCCTGTGGTCTTTATATACACTGATATATTGCGGCAAGTTGCGTCGCCCAGTAATATTTTTTGATGTCCCGCAGGGCTATTCCTCCATCATGCCACCCCAACGTTAACTTTTGATTGGCGATCCTGGGCGGTTCCCCTCCCTCACGAGTTCCCTTAGGGCACTGTCAATGGCTTTGAAGTAGTCTGATTCCACTGGGTGTGGCGTGTTCTGTAGGACATACAGAAACCGAGGGAGGGATATCAACTTAAAAAGGGCTGTCCCCCCCAGTAGGGACAGAGGGAGTGATTTCCAGTGTAAGACATCACTCCTAAGCTTTTGCAGTGAGGGCAGCAGGTTGTGTTCGTAGAAGAGAGCCGGGTCTTTAGAGACTCGGATTCCTAAATATTTGAAATCTATTGCTTCTTCTTTGATAGTAAATCCCCTTGGCAGTATCGGCATTCTCCCACTAAGTACATAAATGACTGATTTAGACCAGTTAATCCCACACCCAGCGAATCTACCAAACACTAGGAAGATGTGTAATATCCTATTCAGGGATGACACCGGTGAAGCCAAATATAAGAGGCTATCATCGGCATACAATGAAATGCGGTCCTCCCAGCCGTCCGCCTATCTGAGCCATCTGATGATAGGATCTTTCAGTATCCACATTGCTAATGGCTCAAGTGTTAAGGCAAAAAGCAATGGGGAAAGGGGGCAACCCTGCCTGGTGCCTCTGCTAAGCATGAAGGTACGAGATTTCCTATTATTGACTATGATTTGGGCAAGAGGTTGTGTGTCTAAAAGGCGAACCCACCTTACAAACTCCGGTCCAAATCCAACTTTTCTCAACACTGAGAACATATAGAGCCATTCGATCGGGTTGAATGCCATGGCCGCATCCAGGACACCACCACCACGTCTTCTTCGATCGTCTTGACTCGGTCTACCACTCCGTGGAGCCTACTCAGATTAAGAGATGTATTTCTGGCTGGCATAAAGCCCGATTTATCCGGGTGTGCCAATTTTGTGATCCAACGCAGCAAGCGAGTAGTGAGTATTTTGGCCAATATCTTAGCTTCTGCATTAAGCAACAATATTGGTCTATACCATGAGCACATGTTCTTGGGTTTCCCCACCTTGTGAATGACCACTCTCATTGCCAGCCTTTGGTCAATGGGAAGTGAGCCTTCTTCCTTGTTTGCATGGAACATTTTAACCAAATGGGGTGCAATTTTACTCGGGGCAGCTTAATTGGCAATCCATTGGGCCCCATTGCTTTGCCTATGTTCAAGTCGTGTATGGCCTTTTCTACCTCAGTCCCTGTTAATTCTAGTTCCAAATCCAATTGCTCATCATCAGTAAGTATTGGTAATGAGATATTTCTCAATAAAGGAGTACGCCTCTTCCTCTGTGTGTGGCGTCTGGGACGCATAAATGTTTTGATAGTAATGGCCTAATGCATCAGCTATAGCCTGTGGTTTGGTGAGTATTTTACCTGATTCCACCACCAACTCCGCCACGATGCTCCCTGCAGTCTAACCAAGCTAGTAGCTTCCCGTCTTTGTCTCCCACTTCATAGATTCAAGTTCGATAAGTGTTGCCCTCTGTCATGCCTTTGCAGTGTCTGTGGCCAGGGCAACGTATTCCTTGTTTTAATTTGCAAGGCATGTTTTGCCTCATCTGTGTTGTCTTCCCGGAGGCTTCCCTTCCAGATTTAGTATATCTGTTTCTATGCTTATTAGTGCTGCCTGTTTCTCTTTTTTTAGTCCTGAGATCTGAGCTATAGCTGACCCCTGGATGACCAACTTGTATGTCTCCCACAGAGTCAAGGCAGAGTCCACCAAACCATCGTTCTCCTTAAAATAGAGTTCTGTGTCACGTATTGTTTTTTCTTTTATCTGGGGGTTCTTGAGATACCATGGGTTGATTGGGATTGTCCTTCCCATTTTAGATTCCCCCACCTCCAACTGACACCAAATGGGCGAATTATCCGATATTCCCCGGGCAAGATGCTTTACCTCTTTAATAATTACCATCTGATCCGCCGGTGTTACTACATAGTCTATTCTAGTTTGCTTTGGTGATCACCCGAGTAGAATGTATATTGCTGCTCAACAGGGTGGAGTGTCCTCCATGTATCCACCAGACCCATTACCCCCAGGAAATTATGGATTTGCGTTCAGGCTGGTGGTAGAACCCTAGGGGGCCACCGATCCAAGGAGTCGGAAACACCTGAATTAAAGTCGCCCCGATCACTAACCTACCCTCCGGTAAGTCAAGGAGGAGAGCTCCAGGATCTCTAAATATCGGGGCCTGAAATCACGGAGGTAGATAGGTGGAAACTAGGCTTATTGTACTACCCTCCCATGTCACGGAGGTTGCCACAAATCTGCCCAGGTTGTCTGTCCATGTACGGTCAACCGTCATCGGCAGGGTTTTCCGAGTCATTATACTCATGCCCCGTGAGCCGGAACCAAATGCAGAGTGCGCCACAAGCTCAAACCCACATCTTGACAGAGCGTGGCATGTATTACCTAGCAAATGCGTTTCTTGCAGCAAAATCACATCTTGCAGAGTGTCTATCGCCCACCCCTCAAACTTGTGTTGCGTGTGCCAACCCCACCCCTGTTCAACAGTTATTTTACAGAATTGCTGAGTCACTATTACAATGCTACCAGAACATCTTGCTTAATTAACGTTATTCAGTCTTGTGCCTGCAAGGAGGCTTCGTGCCTTATCTCCCCCCGCTTCTTATCAGGAAGGTCCAGTCTGAACTGGGCCCAAGGAGAGAAAGTCTATTGGACCTCTGCAATTAAATAATGCATACAGACCAGTTCTCATTCGCCACCCTCAGTCAATGTGGTTTCGCCCGGCGGTGATCGTGCATCCTGCTCCTCTCAAAATCTTCCTTGTCTGTCCCACCGAGCTTGGTGACTCATCTTCACCGGCCACTCACCAGCCATCCAGCCATCCTGCCAGTCCCATGCCTCTTCAGGAGTAGTAAAAAACCAAGCCTTCCCCTCTGCTTCCACTCTTAACTTGGCTGGAAAGAGCATGACGTATTTGATGTCTTTGTCCTGCAGTGCGCGTTTAATTTCAAGGAATCTGCGTTGCTGACGTTAAACCTGAAGTGTAAAGTATGGAAATAAGGTCACCTTACTCAGGTGCGCCCTCTCAACCGTAAGGAATTTAGACAGGCTAGTAGGCTTTAGATGGGTTGTGACCAGCTCCTCCACAAACATATCCGTTGCCTGTCCTTCTGCTAATTCTGGGACCCTCAGTATTCGAATGTTGTTGTGCCTTGAGGGCCCTTCACACTCGTCCAGCTGGGCCTCCATTCTTTCACCACGGGCCTGAAGCTCGTCCACTGCCGAAAAGCGGTCATATCTGTAAATAGGGACCCTGTAGTCGATTCAACCTCCGTGGAGTGCATATCCACTCTCATTAGGGAGATCTCAGAAGACAAAGAGTCAATCCTTGACTCCAGCGATGTTCTTACCGTCGTGATGGCTGACATTATACCTTGAAGGGTTAGCTCCTGCGTGCCCTCGCAGCTTCCTGCTGTTTCTCAGGCGGGTCGTCTGATTCCTTATCTTTAGGGCCTACCCCTGCACTCCAGGTGTACTTGTTCAATTTGGCTTGCATGGAGGATTTAGTATTTTGACCACCGGCCATCCTAGTTCTGTAAGTATCCCTGGTCGGGCGAGTGAAACAGGCTGAGAAGTGTACTCCTTCCAACAATTTAGCACTATGATATTGTGGCCCCTCACCATGACAGCACGGATGCTGGTGCCGGTGATGTGTTTAAATTGTTGGTTATGGGATATTGTCCACACCCCCTCCTCATATGGTAGCCTGCCAAAGTGGACAATATGTATCTTAGGCAATGGGCCGCTGGGACAGCCCCAAGACTTCTTCTAGTGCTGGGCACATTTAGTAAAGTAGCAGGGTATCATTCATGCCCTCCAGCAGCCGGTCCTCCAACTGCTCCGGCAAGCCCTTCCGACAACCCCCTCCTTGCTTTCTCAGACAGCATCAGAGGAATGTTCTGGATGCTTCTATAAGCAAGTAACGTCAGCTGAGGCACTGCAATTGGTCACAAGATGCACCCCACTGTCTGCCATGCACATTCAACCATCGTGGGCAGGCTCCTGTGATTACGGCTGCACTGACCTTCAGGAGATACCAGGGCCCCCTCACTGTTGCCAGGCAGTCTACACATTGGGCAACTGGGATAACACTCCATTTGTGTAATCACTTAGCCGGTGCTTATTAACTCTAACAGAGCACTTGCAAGCGTTACGCTTCCCTTTCCCGGCCTTATCATATGTCGACGGCAAGGGTCCAATTGTTCCAATATTTAGACCGGCGTTTCAAGTCTATGAGTCCGCCTACAAGCCGCTTTCCTTTCGGCCCCCGCTCGCCGAGTCTCACTGTCTCAGCACATGCTGCTGCTCAGTGTCCACTTGTGCCTCTGCCCATTGCTCACCAAGATCTGCCATTCCTTCTCTGCTGGGGCCCTCGATGGATAGCGCGTCCCCGGGGGTATGCCGCAGTCAGATGCCTGTGTTTCCCACTTCTGTTTTGGGGCAGTCAGGATCTGTCGTAATGCCGGTCGGTCGCCATCTACTACGCGGCAGGTCGATTTTCACAATGAGCGCCCCCACACTCAATTCAGCAACTCAGAGCCGGCCGCTCATGCCGCCGATCTCAGTCATTTCAGCTCCAATCCACCCGGTCTACAGCTCGTTTCATTCATGCAGGGTTCCGGTGCATGAATTGGCACTCAGGTCACTCACAATCTCGGATAATTATGTGGATTTCGGCATGAACTGGTGTGCTCGGACGGAGCCGCCTCAAGGTGCGGTCAAGTTGCTCAGCGGTTAGCCACACCGCCCATTTCAGATTTTAAATTAGTCTGAGGTCAGACAGAGAAAGCTGGCTTTTCCAGAGGGGCCCTTGGAAGGTAGGAGTCCTGGGAAATTTCCCACTTTGTCCATGCCTTAAAATGCCTCTGGACTTTACAAAATTGCATCTCTGCGTAGTTAAGGCAATACACAACTACCAATCTGTCAATGTGTTTGCTCCTCATTTCTACTTGGACTGGTCCAACAACCAGCTACTATGACAAACACAGATTGGTGTCAGAATGTGATTCCCTTACCAAAACTGTCACCTTGCTCCAGCTCTGAGATCCCTCATCCACACTACTCACTGATATGTCACACTCCATTTAAATGACTGCCACCCTTCGTACCATGTGTCATCCTCACATTATTCAATTGTTTTACCTCAAACTCATACTGTAGTAACTCTAATGATTCCTGGAACTGTTCTCATTGTTGTCACTCTTTTTACCTTGCAACGCCTACAGACCTTTGGCCTGACACTGCTGCCCTCTCCACCATGATGTTTGTAACATTGCACCTGAAGTGGCCCCTCTGCATTCACTATAGTTAGGCTAGGCTTCTATCAGAATATTATTGCATGACCAACATTGTACTTTGCCAACCCATCAACCTTGGTGTGTTTCACACTTTTTGTGTGCATGTCTCATCTGTCAACAGGTGTCATGTTTTACCACATCTCACCATATCCAAATTATGTAGACTACATGTATATTATATCGCCATTAATGCTGTCTGAAATAGAGTTCATTGTTTTTCTTGCAGCACCTGTGGTGTTGTGGCGTGACCCCCATCCTCTCAACACTAGGAGGCGATTCTTAGAGAAAATTCATCAGCCATGCATGCGGTTATTGTAAAGCAAATAATGGGGTGACCCAGTATCCCTCAGAACCTGGGCAGTAAGTTATAAGGTAAACAGTGGTTCCATTGGGTAAAAGAATTACTTTACACATTAGGCATAGTCAAGCGTTATTCAGAACATACGATATTCCACTGTAAGCAACACACAAGACAGTTCATATGCAAATCAAATTCTTTATATATAAATTACGTCATTCATATATGTATGCATTGATAATTCATGAAAGGCCGTCAAGCAATAGTGTGATGATACAAGTGACACATTGAATAAGTGCTCGGTGACAGTGTGCGTGATATGTACAGTTGTTTAAAATCGAGGATATTCGAAAGTAGCCAGAAAGTTCAATAGTAAAGCTGAGTGATGGAAGAGTTCCTTTTGGCGCAGATCCTATGTAAATGTCCACATAATAGTCGACGTTTCAACCCTAGTACTGCACTCTTGATAGGTCAGTGCGGGTCTTCATCAGGACTTGGATAAAGGGTGACGGCCTTAGTAACAGAGAAATTCAAATTCAAAATAGTTTGGGCCTGTGGAGTGGATAAACATCCAGCATCAATCTCAGGATGGGGTTCCACTTAAGTATTCTGTGTTGGTGAAGGGCCTATGTTGATTCACTGGTCCCGTCGCATTCGGGGCTCCACAATTGTATCTAAAATTGGTTGCATCTAATTTCATGCGAAGTGCTGTCTGAAATCCAGGCGCTTCTAATCCCTTAGTCCGATTCAATCAGATGAGCCAGGACCCCCGGCCTGCCGCCTGATCTTCCGAATGAGTTAACTTCGGTTGAAGAGCCAACTTTTCCCACACTAAGGGATTAGAAGCGCCTGGATTTCAGACAGCATACAATTGTGGAGCCCCAAATGCGACGGGACCAGTGAATCAACATAGGCCCTTCACCAACACAGAATACTTAAGTGGAACCCCATCCTGAGATTGATGCTGGATGTTTATCCACTCCACAGGCCCAAACTATTTTGAATTTGAATTTCTCTGTTACTAAGGCCGTCACCCTTTATCCAAGTCCTGATGAAGACCCGCACTGACCTATCAAGAGTGCAGTACTAGGGTTGAAACGTCGACTATTATGTGGACATTTACATAGGATCTGCGCCAAAAGGAACTCTTCCATCACGCAGCTTTACTATTGAACTTTCTGGCCACTTTCGAATATCCTCGATTTTAAACAACTGTACATATCACGCACACTGTCACCGAGCACTTATTCACTGTGTCACTTGTATCATCACACTATTGCTTGATGGCCTTTCATGAATTATCAATGCATACATATATGAATGACGTAATTTATATATAAAGAATTTGATTTGCATATGAACTGTCTTGTGTGTTGCTTACAGTGGAATATCGTATGTTCTGAATAACGCTTGACTATGCCTAATGTGTAAAGTAATTCTTTCACCCAACTGAACCACTGTTTACCTTATAAAATGCATGCGGTTATTAGCAGACAGAAGCAAATGCAAAACAAAGAGGAGAAATGTCTGTCCTTTTCCCGGCCCATGATACTTGGTATGATGCATGCAGCCCAGGAGAGACATTTTTTGTATGCTTCTTATTAAAGAGACCTCATGAATAATAATTTAAAACTGGACTCAACTCTCATGGCACAAAGCAAACAGGTTTAACTTAGGAAACTGTGCCAAAGAATTTAGCAGTAACGAACCAGTTAAAAAGTCAAAATACATCACAATAAAAATCCCACAACCAATTTCTGAACACAGAGAAAAAAATGAATGAGCAGAATGGCTTAAAAACAACAAAAATTCACGGACTGGAACAATAGATATGATTTTTTCAAGATCTAAAGCAAAAAGGTGCCCAGAAAACCAGATTTTACCTTCTGACTTAGTCTCTGAAACGGAAGTCAAAAACATCCACCAGGACAAGGTTACAGGCTGTATCGAACAATGTCATCTTGAAGCCAGCTAGCCGTTGAATGATGCCCAGCTGAAGCTGTTGGTTTTGGCTGGTAAAACACACAACAGGAGAAGTTTGAATTTTAACCAGCCAAGTTCTCTAGTTGGAAAATTATACATACACATAATACATACACAGAGTAAACATGGTAGCCCTCAGAATCTGGGCTTAAGTTATTTGTATCAGATGATGATTCTGTCAGGCAATAATCCAATATAATCATTTATTACTGGCAAATAAGTTAGAAGTAGTCCTCTAAGACTCAATAAATGAGAAAAAAATGAAAGAAAGGCAAGAAAGGCACACAATTTTTAAGTGGGAAACAATCTATTTTCATAAACAGAACATATTATATATGACATAAGGGTGCTAAATATTAATAGCAAGAAAATCAACAAAAGCTTGTTGATCAATAATACAAACTAAATGTTCATTGGCAAACATTTAACTCAATGTGGTGCCCATTTGTAATCGCAATAAATGAAGCATTTGATCATGTAGACACAGATGTTTTGACCCAGTTGGATATAATTTATGGTCAGGTCTTCATCAAGACAACCAAAGGGGATATACCCTATGAGAAATTGGGATGGATGTTAAGGGGGTGTGTGAGCCCTTCACAAGCAACAGCCACAATCCTTGTCAAGATGAACTGCAAAAAAATCACTAAATTAACCTGTGCCTAACCCTCTGGTAGCTTGGCACAAAAGCAGTCAGGCTTAATTGAGAGGCCATGTATAATGTATGTATGCAGTACTCAGACAGCAATAACGTGAAAACATAACACAAGAAAAGTTCCACACCAATTTTACAGAAATATGATACATTTTAATAAATTATTTGACAACAAAATGACAAAAATCTATTCAGTAGAACGGGAATTACACATTTTTAAATGTTAAAGTGGAAAATAGCACCTGAAAGATCAAAGAGCCAACTGCAGACATCTAGATGAGTGAGACCAGGCCAAAGTCAAGAATTATGGCCGACTGTTATGGAAAATGGTTCAGATACACCAATTGGATTGGGCTTGGTCTTTGCTTACCTTCAGACTTTATAGAAATTTCAAAGAAAAATGTCTGAGAAGGTAAACTTCAGTGGGGCAAGGCAGCTGGCTGTCTAGGGCACAAAAGGCTAGTGTGATGTTCTTTCTTTGTGTACTGAGGCAGTGTCTTTGAAGTGCAGGTGGGGTAGGAAAAGCTCTGCCACCCCATCCTGTTTGGATGGCCCTTTGCCAACGCCCAGTCTCTCTATTATTGTGGCTGTCTGGCAAGAATACACAAAGGTCAACTGCCAAGTACTGAGATCCAAGAAACAGGCTGTAGGCCCCAAATGTTTAGGACAAATCTGAAAAATGACAACTTGGCATTTTCAGAAATGTGAGTTAAAATCCGACTTTCCCATGTAAGAGGATTCCAAATTAATTTCTTAGACAACAATCATGACATTTCTACCTATTCCCAAACACAAGTTATCACCTATTAAATGTAAAAAGGCAACCCAATATTATCCTATTGAACCTGTAGACCTCGCAGTAGTGAGAAAAGAATTTGAGAGTTTTTCATTACCAGGACATGTAAAACCTAAAAGTACATCTCATTTTTTGAATATACTGCCCTGTTTTAAGCCTGGCTAGGGTTTATTTAGCCAAGTCAAATTTGCTATTTAAAACTGCACACAGAGTGCAATAGCAGACCTGAGACATGTTTTAAAGAGCTATTCAAGTGGGTGGCATAATAAGTGCTGCAGGCCCACTAGTAGCATTTAATTTACCTGCCTTTGGTATATGGTGTGCCACTTTACTAAGGACCTATAAGTACATTAAATATGCCAGTCAGGTGTAAACTGATTTTACCATGTTTTACGGAGTGACCACAAGCACTTTAGCACTGATTAGCAGTGGAAAAGTGGACAGAGTCCCAAGTTCAACAAAAACGAATTGAACAAAACAGGGGGGGAGAAGGCAAAACATTTGGGGGTGGCCGTGCAGAGAGAGAACCAGGTCCAACACACCAATACAAGTGTGTAGTAATTAGTAGCAAATGCAGAGGTCGCTCCTTCTCCTATTTAGCAGCGAAAACATGGAAACGAGCTACCCTTTCATCTATGGACCTCCCCATCTCTTCCAGAGTTCTGAAAGTTCCTGAAGACCTCGCTATTGGGATAATCAACTGGACTCTGCCAGCGCCTGGATACCCTCAGTGGTGACAAGTAGCGCTCTTCAAATCTACTGATTGAGGTTAAAAGGATCAGATAAGTGCCCTCCATTTGTTCTGAACCCAGTGGAATGCAGACCAACTGCTATGTAAGATCTTGCAGCTCTTCATGTATGATTCCAGGGGGTAAGAGTATTGTGGAGGTTGTGACACCTGGATACTTACATAACAGTAGGGTCATTCCACTCACTCATTCCACTAGGTCCTGGCCCAATAGAGGGTACTTACCTAAAAGGTAAGTTAGGAAATTCAATGCAGTCACATATACATTGAGCAAAACATCCATGAACTGGCTGAGGACACCTGATAAAGATGGCTGCAACCTCCCATTGGTGGTGTACTAGAAGGAGCCACTAGCACAGACATCTGATATTACCTTAATCTCCGCAATAGTTGGTATAGTAACATCACGAATGGCATATTCCTCCATCAAAAATGCACTACTGGTATGTAGTAAACAACTCACAGTGCACTTGACTTTACCAATGACCAGAAAAGTCTTCCTTTATGAACTGGGTATTCCTTGGCATTTTGTAAGGAGTAACTTCAACTTGCAACACCTTGACCTTGACTTACATTTACCAGATTGACTACTACATCACAATGTGACATATAGGCCCTATCCATAATTAGAAGTACTATACTGTAAAAGGCACTTGTATTAAAATGAAAGACTCCTTCATCATTTTGTCATGGAGTAACTAGGCCCAAAAACGGCAAATGTCTCTGAATATGGACCTTAATACCATCACACAACATTGAGTGCTGGACAATGAAAAGTAACATACCCATTTCTAAACAATAAGATACAAAATGATTTTCATGTATTTTGACATTTTAGAACCTCACATGGTAATGGAAAACCCATCCGCCAGCTAAAACACACAAAAGTTGTTGAGAATTTGCTTGCAATAGGTCTAACCACTGGCAATCGCTCAGGTAGCATTCCAACCCATCATTCTTTTGCCCGCAATGCCACCTGAGATTAGGCCCATCCATATGCAAACCAGTCTTGACCCTGCTCCAATAGTAACAGTCGAGTCCCAACTGCCAAGACAGATCCTCTCTGAACCAGAATACAAGCTCTTCAGTCTGTTGTAGCTTGAATCTAGTGGCGCAGTGAGCAAGGAACCCCTGTATGTGCATACCCTTGGCGACTTAGGGCATTTTATCAAACACACAAAAGGTGTTGGGAAAATGCTTTCAATATGCCTAAACACTGGCAATTATTTGGGATAGTATTCCAATCCATCATTCTTTTGCCCACCAAACCACCTCATATTAGACCCATCCAAATGCAAATCAGTCTTGACCCTTCTCCAATAGCAACAGTCCAGCCTGAGCTGCACAGCCAGATTTTCTCTGAAATGGAACACAAGCAAGCCACAAGCAACCCTTGACAAGCTGCATTCGACTGAAGAGCCTAAGGCAAGGTGATACAAGTCTTGGGTTGCTTGTGTTCCAGTTCAGAGAAGCTGCAAAGAACTCACCGTCCACAGTTACTGCAGCCCTCCACGATGTCTGAGAGTGAAATGCTCTCAGGGACTCCCGTAGGGCAAGCCCTGCAGGATCAGATAAGACTGATCTCTGCACGGTAAGGCCCAGGGCAACTTGTTCTGCCTCATAGTGCTTCAGGCGTTGGAACACTTTTAACTTTGCAAGAGTTGGAGTGGGAGTCCTAAGACTCAGACTACTAGTGAGGCTTAACCTGAATGTCACCTATCATGAATGGGGAATAACTACTACCATTAAAGAGAGCAAAGTGAAACTCAGGAACCTGCCTATTGAACACTAGAACACTAGGGTCAGGAGATTGTGTGTATTATCTTTGTAAGCCGTATTTTACTTTGAGTTTATGTATAAATGCTCCTTTTTGCACTAAACAAAGAAGTTTACTGGACAATCATTTATTGCTACTATTGAACATATTTTAAATTGTGAGCCTACGTTCACCCTCCTTCATTAACCTTCCTATAGGAAGCCTTGGACTACTCGACCTATGCTACTACTGAGAATCAAGTGCTCAAAAGGTACCTGGCCTAGTTGCTCAAGACCCATAGTAATGTAGGCTGCGGGACATCAGGAGTAAAAGACATCAACTCCCATGGTAGGAAACAGGAGCTCCTGCTTGCTCTGTGGCCCTCTGAAAGAGGTTCTGAGACTGAGAGTGGTGTCGTGGTGGTGAATAAACCAAAACATTATGTATCACCGGTTCCAATGTTTATCATCACTGCTGCTGCAACCATCAACATCCCTACTCCTTTTCCCCTGATAAAAGGTCAATGTCCAGTCCGTAAACAGTCTGTTTTTTTATCACTTTGACACCTCTCCTCCTACCCTCATCTGGCTCCCCTCGGGTCAGGGAAGGACCTGGAAGTTAGTACCTGGAAGTTCTAAAAAACAGTTTTGTGGGGTAGACAGTATTGTTGCATGCTGTCCAGGGTGTCAAGCTCTCCCACAAGTTATTGATATCATGGATAACGGGCTCTTTGCCCTGTCAGCATTACAGAGAGGTTTTCTCTCTCATAGTGTTTCAGCTGTCACCAGTGCTTTTTGCACACCTGCTCCTATTCCGTCTTCTGCCCCATTCCCCGATACCATTCCACCCTTTGCCCCCTTTCAAAGCCCTGACACAATTCTATCACCTGCCCTCTTTCAAAGCCCTGACTCCATTCCACAGACCACCTCAATTTCTCCTTCAGACCCAATCCCTCCACCTCCCTCCATCATCCCAGCTGTACTGACAGAACCACAAGCTCCTTAACATTCCTATACCCACAAACACTTCCATATGTCCGAATTCCCAGAACCACCTCCCTGCCCCCTTAAAAATGCTTATAACTCAGTCCAACCCCAAAAAAGTAGGTACTTGAACTACAATTTGTTCCAGGAGGATGGAGAGTACCCTATGGAGTATATTGCTGCAGATGTTGGGAGGCAACCACAACACCTGGAGGCAGTTGGAAATAGACTGTGAAAGAACAATATTTTTGTTCTGTCCTAACTCCCAACTTTTACTGTTATTAAATTTGTGTTAATTCATTTAATGACCCAGAGGACAAAGATTTGTATTGTTCCCTTTTCTGCATTTTTTATATTTTGAAGGGGGAACCTTTTGTGTCTGTTACTTGTAGATATACTTTGTTTGTAAACAGTTGCTATGTTTGCCACATGTGATTGCGTAGGTATAGGTTAAATTATTTACTTCCATTTTCAGGTCTTGAGATTTCCGAGATGCATTCTGGGAGATTTAATTAGTTCCCTTTCCCATGAGTGTTAAAAGGAAGAACTAGAGTTGTTGTTGTTACGGCCTAGTGTGAGTGGCATTCAGAGAGGTTATGTGGGTGATTACATTTAACTCTAATATTTAGTGATTAGAATGCAGGAATACCTTCAGATATTCTGCTTCACATATTGTCCATGCCATGCATTAGATATGCTTAACCCTAGGTTAAGGCTATGAGTGCAATGTATGAATTGTGAAGATGTGCCAGATTCAAATACATTACATAACGGTGTCTGGGTAGTGGATATATATACTTGCGGTACATGGTTGCATCATATGATTGTGGAATGTGTGATTATTGGATAAAGTGGGATAAAGGTCTGAATAGTTGTGGGATTTTTTGTCAGACACTTGAAATATTATTGGTATACATTTATTTTATCAAGCATTTAAAACAGCTTAGTTATAGAATGTTATCATTATATTTTGTGTGACCATGCGGATGAGTTAAAAATATGCATTTATTGGTTTGAGATGTGTTAGTATTATATTTTGTTTGACCATTTGGATGTGTTAAAAAAATGCATTTATTTATTTGAGATGTGGGGTAAAGTAGAATTGCAGTGGTTGTGTATTTATTATGAGTGTGTACTGTGAGGCATATGGTGACAAGGAGACAGGGTAAATTGCTGTTAGATATGGTTTGGTGTCCCTAATGTTAAGTTTAGTGGCATTGCTAATTAGAACAGTGCATTAAAGAAAGATTTAAAAAAATATACTTACCTTCTATTTTATTGTGCATTGTGTTGTTCACCCAGCACTGCCAGCTAGAGCCCCAGGCCGTGGAGTATCAGGGACATGTTATTAGAGTAAGTTTTGTGTTTGTTTTAAGAAGGGTTTGGCCATTTTTGCTCTTTATAATCCACAACAGGTGTGGGAGATGAATGGACATGTTTGTTTCAATTGAAATATACTCTGTTGGACCTGGCAGTGTCATCCCAGATTGTTGGCTTCCTCTTCATTTGTTGAATCTGTTGTTGGGTTTTAGGATGCTGTGCTCTTTTTCTTTGCTAACAAGTGCTAAAGTGATTGTGTTTTCTCCTTAAAACATGGTAATGTTGGTTTACACCTAATTCGCATAGTTGATTTTTTTATACATCCCTAGCAAATTGTACTACATGTACCCAGGACCTCCAAAATAAATACTTCTAGTGTGCAGCCGTACTCACTGTGCTACCCACTAAAGCAGCACTTCAAAATATGCCTTATGCCTGCCACTGCAGCGTGCAGTGCAGGTTAACCTGCCATTTCAACCTGCAAATAAAATATTTTGGCAGGCTTAAACCGTCCTTTTTAAAACTAATACGTCACCCTAAGATAGACTCTAAAGGCTCATAGGGCAAGGTGCATGGTATTTAAAAAGTAGGACGTGTGTTTAAGTTTTACATGTTCCGACAGTGAAAAACTCCTAACATTGGTGAGTCTCTTCAGACTCACTGTCTCAAGCCCCACGAGTACTTATAATTTTACCTTTCACCTTGGTGATAATTATCAATAGGGCAAATGCCCTTTATCCATGAGAAATGTCCTAGGACACCCCTCTGGCAAGTCTCCGGTGGTACTGGAGTGATGTCCCATACACAGACACCGTTTTTATGACATACCATCCCCCTGGTCATCACAGTCCTAATGAGACCCTCCTACCTCATGTAGGGTTGAAACACTGTTGACACCATCACAGACAGAGCTCTTGTTTCAAACAATACACTATGGGATTTCCCTAGTGACACTGTGCTACTCTGACATATCTAGTGAATAAGGATGTCTGCCTAATATCAATTTACCAATTATTTCACATATCTTGCCACTATTTTTCCTTTTTGGATATGGTTTTTTACTTGGGGCTTCTTAAAAACCCTTTTCACCTGTCACTAAACTGCGTAATCTTCCTCATGCATTTTGTAATAAATTCAATTCGCATAAATTGAGTACAGCATCATACTCGGTGTCACTCATTTGTTTTGTTTCAAATGTGTTCTTGACAGTTATCTTCTGTCCCATTACATATTCTATTTGCATGAGTTCCATGTGAATACTTGTCTAAGGTTTATGCTTGATACTCATCTTCACATGAACATTTGATTTGCTCTTGTATTAGAAATATACATTTTTAGAAAGTTGCCATTTCCCTGACCCATGTTTCTGAGGCCTTTCTAGAAGTTTCCAGCTACCCTTGCCTGTTAATGGGTCCCCCATCAATAATGGGACTTGGGTGTAGCTAGGAGAGGGTCTTCTTGGCAGGATGGCTGTGGGTGGAGCTGTGCCCTGCCCTGATTACATTTGAAAGGACATTACCCACAGCACTCTCAACTAATCTGACTTCAGTCTGCCCTAACCTTTGTACCCTCAGACAGACTGAACCCCGGACAAGGGGAAGGGGAAAACTGACCATAACCACTTTTTCGGGTACGTTAGGAAATTCCCGAATCCAAAGACTGGCACTAGGTATAAAAACAGGACCTTCGGAACCACTCATTAGAATACTCCTGGACCTGTGGATGATTCAGAAGAATGACTGCCCTGCCGCCAGAAGGATTACCCTGCTACTTGAAGGACTGCCTTTCTGTCTGAAAAAGCAAAATTGGAATTGTTTGCCGAGATCTCAGGTTAACCAGAGTGACTCCAAGGGTCATTAGTCTCACCTCCTGTGTTACCTACAGGGACTCAACTCTGCCCTGCTGACCAGCAGCAACTGGATCAGCCTGGACCTGCCTGAGCCATGCTGCTAGCCTCTGCTGGAGTGAGTCCTGATCCCCAAGAGTTGTCCAGTAGATCCTGGATCCTTGACTAGCAGCAGTGAGAGAAGAAAAAGGGGGAAAATCCTGATGTTTGGGCTTCTGGCGACCACAAACAGGCCCTTTCATTTCAAGACTCTGTCACCCACTGTAACAGCCAACACAAAACTCTAGTGAGACCTGATCTTTGCACTGACAGTGATCGTCTACGATAACTGGCAACGCAAGACCTGCACTTTACATGAAGCAAGAAGCTCTGCATTAACCGGTTCTTCGTGCTACAGCTACAACCGTCCATGATGCTCGACCAGCTCTTTTTGCCGAAAGCCTCCTCCAACGTCAACAGAACTCTTTGCACGGGGACTTGAGAAAGTAACTCTTCAGCAGGACGAACATGGTCCCAGTATCTGACACATGCTCCATCCCGGTCAGTCTGAACTTGACACTTTCCCCTGGCCTAGCTTGACCAGAACAGTGAGATTGACACTATTTTCACTGAAAACTTTGAAATTCAATATCTCAGTTTCTACTGATTGGATGTTTGTTGTTCTGCTATCATTGTATTTATTATAGTTTACACTTTATTTCCTAAATAGGTTCAGGATTTTTCTTGTGTTTTGTTTTTACTTTATTACGGTTTGTGAGATGCATAAATACTTTCCACATTGCCTCTAAGTTAACAAGGGCTCCTTTTGTGCCAAACTAGCATGCACAGGTTAATTTAGTGACTTTTGTGGTTCACCCTGATAAGAATTGGGTTTGTTGCTTGAGTGGGGCTTCCATCCCTTGCAAACAATAACTCAATTTCTTACATTGTAGTATTCATTGGTGGGATCCTATTCTAACTTCTTTTTGAAATTCTTCATATTTTTTCCTTTTTCTAAGTTTAATTTCATTCTCACATTGGGCTGACAAGTAATATCCTCTCCTGCTTCATTGTTGAGTGAGTGCAAGGAGTACTCATCCAGAAGCCTCGCCCCAGCGAACTTCCCAGGCAAATGATCGCTAAAGGACTAAACTAAAAACACAGAAATAAGATTTAGAAAGTGATCTGCAGTCTACATTCTAATGAACGATCTACAGTCTCATCATGTATAATTGTTTTTCTTAACTATATTAAGTTTTCCAAGACCCTGAGGAAATCCTTTCAAGAAATCAAATACAAACTCAAAGCAAATAATCTCTGATACATGCTTTTGTATGGCGCCAACCTCAAAGTATTCCACCAAAATAAATCCTTTTTCTTTGATATAGAGGCTTAACCTAAAGCCACATCCTTAAGCTTCACAAAATTCCTATTGGTACCAAGACCCTACCAGTGCCCAGGTGAACTAAAAGAGGAAACAAAATTGTGAGCAGCACCACCCTCATCTTGTTCTCCAGGATGCCCCACTGCATCGCCGAGGAAGCGAACCCTTGCTATCTGGGTTTGTCTCTTCTTACTCAACTTTGCTCCAAAAAGGTTTCTCTAATCATTCTCAAAATGATATTAAGCAAACAAGGACATTTCCCCTGATATGCTCTCAGACCCCTTCAAGAGATGGTGTATCATATCACTGAATTCTTACTCATCATCATCATCCCATGATTCATATATTGTTCAGAGGCACAATGATGGACAAACTACTATTGAATGGTGCTCGCCTGGTGCCATGGCACAGCTATGAGACTGAAAGATGGGCTGTGGGTGACTAGTCGCCCCGGCGCTCACTTTGGGGGAAAGGTCCCAACATAGAACACCACCTTACATCCACACTTTGTGCCATCCAAAGCATAGTAAATTGATTGACCAGACAGGTGCTTGATTAATTCAGCACTCAACCTGCCAGGGATTTGAAAGGGTGGAACACCATCAGGAATTCCCGTCTGAAAGATATAATCTCCCAGCCCCAAATCTGTGCATTTACAGAATTACAAAAATAATTTATACATCACACACACCAATTGTTCTATAATTTGCAACTGTGACATGTAAGCACCCTTAATAGAAAGGTGCTAGTGACTTTGCTGACTTCAAATCATTAGAAGCCACGTATAAAATTAGCCATCTTAAAGAAAATCTCTCAACTATATTGTTCCTTAATTATAAGAGCCCCTGACACTTTTTTCCAAACTATGAAAAAAGCTGGGCAGGAAGGTGCAGGGGCTTGACTAATGGAAACTACCATTTCTTTCTGAAATTGCCTTATATGTATAAATCTATTATTTCAGAAATAAGTTACGGCGCATAGATAGGGAATCCCTTCTGACATGGGTCACATGTAAATCTATACAAAACACATATTTCCATATAGTATGGTATACCCAAATGATCAAAATATTTTGGGGTAAGTTATTTCACTCTCTCATAAAAGTCTTTTGATGGTCTATCTCATCCTCCCCAAATATCTTCTTTTGGACATCCTAGATAACATGAAAGCTAACCATTGCTTCAAGATCCTAGATATCTGGTCTTTGCCTAAATACATTGCACACATTGAAGAACCAGAAATTGATGCAAATGTTGAATCCAGCATATAAATAAGCGCATGTTCTTGGAAACCCCATCTACACAGAATGCGTTCCCCAAAAGCATCAGAAAACCTGGAAGTCAACTGTAGACTACATTCAAATTGGCCTGGTTACCTGATAACTTATTCATCTTCCTCCAATTTCAATGTTATTAGTGACATACCTTAATGCTCATATTCGGTGTTCAATTAGATTTTCCTAAATGTTTATGATGTTCATACCTGATTCCATGTTTTTCTGATGTTAAATGGCAATTAAGAGATTTATTTTAAAAAAGAGAAGCAGTGTAGACACCTGAACACTTAGCTTGCCACTTGTCTGTGGCCTCTGGTTCCTGCTTGTTCCAGACTGATCCAGTTAGACTGCAGCTGCCCAGATACTCCCGTTGGGATTTTCCGAACTGGGTTTTCCCACTCACTGTTCTTCTCACCAACAGAATCCCTGCCTACCATAGGACCTACTTAATGCAGGCCGCAGCATGACCACATCAGTAGACACCTGGACACTAGCTTGCCATTTGCCTGTGGCCTCCAACTCCTGCTTGTTCCAGACTGATTCAGTGACACCGCAGCTGCCTGGATTTTCCTGCTGGGGGGTTTTCTGACTGGGTTTTTCTACTCACTGTTGTTCCTGCCTACATAAGCTCTGCCCACCCTAGGAACTACTTAATGCAGGATACAGCACTACCGCACAGCGGACGAGCACAGTGGGCTTGCCACTGGCACGACAAAGGTGCATTTAAGACAAGACCATCTGTGCCTTTCCGGGCCTGGACCATGCACAGCACCACGGCCCCTGGCCCTCCCACCTCCTGGAGATACACCATTGCCGACCTACACATGCTTGACCCCAGACGCTGCAACAAACACTGCCACCACACAGACCCACGCTCTTTGGTAATTGGCCCAGGCAGAGTTTGTGGAGTTGCTAAAAAGCTCCACTACACTACGTGGAATTCCGTGTGCGGGCAGAGTTTTCTGGGCACCTGTTCGCGTTGCCATGCACAACACGAAGTGCCTCCTCACATTCCAAATCGCATGTGAATGTCACCACGCATTTGCATCTTGCTTTTCTACTCTGTTATTGTGCTGGGCGTCATTTTCAATCCCTCTTTAATCTCTTTAATCCTCCCCATCTCAAACTTTTCTACCCCTCATTTGAATTTATTATATTAGTGTGTATCTTTGTGTTTGTATTATTTTATGTTTTTTTTGTAATTTTTAGGGTGTTTTTCGTGACTTTTTATATCTTTTTTATTTTTCCCCTTGCTTTCTTATTTCTTCTTTCCTTTCCTTTCCTTTCCTTCCTTTTCCTTTTTCTTTCTTTTCTAATCTTTCCTTACCACACCCAGCACCATGGAAGAGCGTCGCCTGCCTTACGGGAGGCGCAGCCACTCAGATGTGCTGCCCGGGCGATCTTCAGCGAGGAAAAGTGGTGTCCTGTGCAGTGCCACCTCCCCTCCATGCTGGCAGCACGGGGAAGGCCCTGGAGTGGATACCCCTATTGAAGCATCAGCTGCCTTGGGGGAGGGTGTACCAGTATGTATAGTGCAACAGCCAGGTTCAGCACACCGTCCAGCAGCAGAGTCACTGCTGGGCGGATATTGTTGCCTGGGAGCAAGACCTGCCCGGTGTCGAATTCAGGGGCTCGGTGAATCTAAATTTATTTATGTTTTTCTACAATGCTAAAAATAAATCGAATAGCAGCACACACTTAGAGATAAGTTGCATTTAGTTTATGTAAAAAATGTCATTCCCAGACCTATCTATTACTTTGTTTATGGAGCTCATATAGTTCCAAGCTATTTCCCAGTGATGAGTAGTATGCATCTATGTATTGCAAAAAAGGGAGACTGAGTTGGTCCATCAAGAGGGTTGAGAAATGAGAATATAATTAAAGATCATGCACTGCAATGCATTAGTTCCAAATGTAGTTTATGTTAAGGAAATTTGGACTAGGGATTTTAGGATTAGTATGGGCAACTCCATAATACATAGTTGATAGAAACTAGTACCATAGGTGATCTGTTTTAGAAAAGTACAATTATCTGACTGTGTTTGCCTGTAATTTTGTGGCGATTAACTGAATCACTAAACAGTTTTTTTATCTTCTACATTTCTTACAACAGCACCCAAGGGCAAGAAGAGGGATGTTGTAGAGGGTCTGGGAGTAGCTGGTCAGTAGGAGGCATCGACCACCTGGCACCACTACCAAGGGCTCTGCTAACCCTAGTAAGTCCTATTATTTATTATTATTATTTCCCTAATGTTGGGTTTTATGATTGTTGTGGGCTCAGGGTAGAAGCTTGGGGTATTAGAATGTTAGAGCTGGGTTCAAGGATGGGAGTTGCTGCCTGGAGGCTGGTGTTGCTGGTGGGGTGAGAAATAAAGTTGCTCTGACACCCACACCTGCCATCTTCCTTTCACGTGGTGACAAGTACAGGATATGAATCCACTTGTGTAAAGCACAATGGATTCAATTTTTGCTTCATTTCTGTTATCCCTGCATTATGTTTTGTTCCCTTATATTACATGGTTATCTTTTTTGATAGCTGACTTTTTCCGGTCCCTAGTCTCTACTTCACTTATCTTCTGCTTTATTGCTAATCTTTCCCTCTCTCTACTATATATCTTGTGTTACTGTAGAAGTAAAACTATGAACACATTTTTGGTACTTTACTGTCTACCAGGAAGATTGCAGGCCCAAGTAAGCTAGTATTATAAATAATATTCACCATGTATGTTTCTTTTTCCTGCTCATGCTCTAACAGTTGAGTACACGAGAGAGTAGCCATGCTCGTGGACCCCTCCTCCCCCCAATGTTGTGTGTTGTGAGATTCATTTAGACAGTATACCAACAGTTCCCATGACAGTGCAGCATGGCTTGAAAAAAACTATGGGGTCCCACTATTGCATTTGCCAACTAACACCATATGCCTTTCATTAACCATTAATCCACCCCTTCATTGTGCTTCAATGACTGAGTCAACCTGATTCATGATCATCATAGATTATAGCTCTGCCACTCGATTGCAAAACATTTTTTGGGATGGCACTACCTTGCTTGTTTAACATTGTCAGCCAACCAAAAGCCCAATATTTTTCTTAGAAGATACTGCAGTGTTAACCAAACTAGTCATGTATTGTGGTTTTTATTTTTTTGATTGAAAAAATTAAAGGGAGGCATATCTGGCATCTTCAATATTATGCATAATGTTTTATTCGAGCCACACAGACCACCAGTGACACCGGCTCAAGTAGTGCTGCTGCAGGAGGATAATAAGTTGGAGGGGGAGAAGCGGTGGCAGGGATGGGCACTGATAAATCACATAATTGCTTGCTTATTGACAATTACTAATATACTCACTAGTTACCAGGGCGTCGTCAACTCATCATGACCGTGAACCCCCAAGCTTACCAGCTGCAGCGGTAGCTGAGTTATTATGGCCTCTTCTATCTGCAACTCACATAATAGGCATTGATGGCTTGAGGGAAACATGAAAGAACGGAAGGTTAAAAGAAAAGAAAATGGTATATAATTGAAAGAATGGGTGGGTAAAATGGTGCATGGGTGGGTAAAGGGATGGATGGGCAAAAGGATGGTTGGAAAAAAGGGTGGATATTGAATGGATGGATATTGGATTGAAAATGTTGGTGAAAGACTGGATGAGAAAAAGTAAAGCTTCATCATGGTGGCTATGTGTGAATTAGAATGAAAGGATGAATGAATATTTAGATCGCTTGAATAAATAAGAAAGGCAGCTCTTTTCATGAAGAGGGGCATTCTACTTAACTACTTTGCTTACTTTGTTTATGTAAGGTTATCAAAGCTATGGTTCAAAGTGGGGGGTATTCTATTAATGTCTGTTATGCTCCCTTGATTTACTGTATTTGTTAAGAGAGGCAGGTGTATCCCACCCATCATTCATCACCTCCCCTCCCCGCCCATGTCATTTTGCCACCTGTGACCAAAGTGCAGTATGGTTCAATTAGAGACTTCAGTGTTGGTTGTGCAATGTGCGTCTGCTTCAGTTAATATGGCATTTATAACATTTTCAATGCATTGCAAACCGAACACACACAAGTGTGTTTCCCTTTTGCCCACTCAGTCACCTCTTCACGCATTTACTTTTTTCCTATGTTTTTCCATCCCAGCCAACCAAAAAATAAAAAATCCATTCTTGGCATGTGTCACATGTGATTTTATAACGATGCGAAGTAATTCCAAAATATATTTCATGGTTTCCCATAACAGATTTATTTCACGCCTGTTCAGATTTTTCCCTTTTAACTTCCATCAACTAGTATAGTGACAGTGTAAGTCAAAAATGACAAATCGATTATCAGTGTAGTGACCCTTCTATTCTATATCAAAAGCTCTACCCTACCCGCCTAAGCCCTCTACCCTAACATGCATGAGAGTAAGTCAAGTTTCCTTTCCTTACTGCCAAGCAAATGAATTTGTTAAAAATAAATGTGGTGGTGAGTGAGGCCAGTGAGTAAAGTGGGAGTAAGTGCATGATTTGATCATGTCAAGTTTGGCGTATGTGATACACTGTGACGAACGAGTCGAATGCAATCTACATAGCCCGTTCTTTTCCTGTAGTGCAGTGGATCATTTTTCCCAACATCTATTTACAGCAGACAGGATAATATCCGCATTTCATATGTATGCTTTGTGTCGTAGTATCTTACATATTATTCATCTACCTCTTTAGAGTCAGGCTAGAAAGAGAAAGGCAATTGGAGAAGAGGAGAGCCATTGGAATTAAAAATAGATAATTGTCAAATACAGCTGCCCCAGCTGCAGACAGTAGCATCATACCCAACAGGCTGACTAGCAATGAGCATGGGCGTTACTTTAGCACAACGCACAACTTGTACTCTACACCTACACATCACCTACAGCTACACCTCCGAACTCCTCTGGATCGCCCACCACTACGTTCATTTTGCTTTCACCAAACCCATCATACACCACTGCACCTCTGACCCCTCTGTGGGAACTGGAATTAGGTCAACAAAGAACATCGCACCGCCTCCCTCAGCACAAGCACACCACCAACATCCATAGACACCAATACCTCAGCGAGCAACCGCCACCGATGGATCTCCAACTGTTCCAACATGCTGGTGCCCCTCAAGAAGGCACTTGGCAAGCAACACTCCAAGAAAGCCAGTTGGTTCACTGCCACCCTCCACGAGTCCAGACATACCTGTAGGCAGCTCAAGAAGATATAGAGGAACAACAAAATCCCAGAAACCCTTGCAGCTTTCAGAGCTGCCATCAGCACACACTACAGTCTCCTCAAAACCACAAAGAAAACAGCCCTCCAAGAAAGAATCAAAGCCAATGCACACAACAGCAAAGAAATCTTCACCATGGTCAACGAGTTTACCATGCCCAACGGCGAGACCACAGAAGCCCCACCCCCCCAAGACCTCTGCAAAAAACTTGCCATCTACTTCCACCACAAGATCAAGCATATCTAGACAGCTTCAAAACCCAAGACCCTCCCATCACTCCCACCACCACCACTCGCAACAACGATACCCCCAACAGATTCTGCTCAACTAGACCCTGCTCACCACAGATGACACCCTCAAGACCATGAAGATCATACACTCTAGAGCCCCCTCAGACCACTGCCAGCACCACATCTTCCACAGAGCCGCCACCCCCATTGGCTTCAAACTACGCCACACCATCAACTGCTCAATTGAGACCACCACCTTACCCAAAGACTGGAAACACGCTAAGATCAAGCCCCTGCTGAAGAAGCCATCCCACAAGACCTCACGAATTTCAGATTGATCTCCCTTCTCCCCTTCCCATCCAAGGTCATAGAGAAGGCCATCAACACACAACTCTATGGGTTCATCGAAGCCAAACACGTCCTGGACTCCTCTCAATCTGACTTCTAAAGTAAACACAGTGCCAAGACCACCCTCCTCGTTGCCACCGATGACATCTGCACCCTCCTTGACCGGGGAGAAACAGAAGCCCTCAGACTGGTCCTCAACATCCCCCACTGCAGCCACATCTCCGAAAACCTACGAGAATGCCACTGTTCCCAGTCCCCAAAGAGTCACCTTTAAAATCCTCACACATGCCTACAAAGCCCTCCACGATGCTGGACCAGCATACCAGAACCACGTCTCATTCCACGTACCGACCAGACACCTATGCTCCTTCCCACTGGCACTTGCCACCATCCCTCTGATCCACAAGACCAGGACCGGTGAAAAATCCTTTTCCTACCTCAATGCCAAAACCTGGAACACCCTGCCTCTCCAACTCAAGCTTTCCCTGTTTCTGACCCAGTTCAGGAAGGATCTCAAGACCTGGCTCTTCGACTGAACCTCAGCGCCCAGTCGGACCTGCAGCCACCCCCAAGTGCCTTGAGACCATCACGGGTGAGTTGATGCGCTTAACAAGTACTGATTGATTGAGAGCTCCGCAGCTGTCAGCACGATGACTGCGTGCAAGTGTATCATGCTACTACTGAGATTTTGAAGCATAGTTGCGACAAGTGTAGCTGAAGACTGGAACTTCAGCACCTAAAAGTTCAAAATGCCCTTGTTAATCCTCAGTACCTTAACATAGCTCAGGACTCTAGCTGCCCTAATTTTACTTGCTCTGTTTTTATGTTTTTTAATATCAACTGTTGTTCGCTTCCCAAACAGAGAACCGACATATTTGATCTTTTGACCAGTACGCATCCGGACGCCATTTTCTTAACTGAGACCTGGCGTCACGGGAACTCTGGCTCTGATGTAGCGGCTGCGCTGCCAGCTGATTATTCCATTGTAAGATGTGACCGTGACGATAGAATGGGTGGTGGGCTTGCAATTATTTTTAATACCGGTATACTTGCAAAACTGTTAAATTAACCCTTAAGGGATGCGAGGCTATGTTTTTCCAATTAGTCTTGACCCCCCACTTCACCCTCTCAGGAGTGTTAATTTACCATCCACCCGGGCCAGCTGCCCTTTGGGCTGCTTCCCTTCCTGACCTGATTACCCCTTACTTGCTTGGAGCAGTTAATTTAACAATCGTGGGGGTCTTTAATCTTCACTTTGACGATCCCACGTGCTCTGTCAGTACCACCCTAATCACTGATCTGGCTGCCATGAATATTTTGCTTCAAAATAACGGTCCCACTCATGTGGCAGGTCATTTATTAGATCCCATTTTCTCAACCCTTCTTAATGTATGCTGTTCTCCCGCTCTTCCTGTCCTCTGGTCAGATCATTTCCTAGTTGGCTTCAGGGTCATGACAGATTTGAGCAACTTTTTTACTCCTGTTGTAGACAATAAGTTTACCTCTAGGAATTGGGGGAAACTAGATATGAAGGTTTTCAAAACTTTTTTAACTAATAATATCCCTACCATTAACCAGGTCTCGATGACAGACCTGGAGACGATTAAAAATTGGATTTCTAACTCAGTTGATACCTGCCTCCCCTCTTTTACCCAGAAGGTGAAAAATCATCGCCCTCCTGCCCCTTGGTTTTCACAAAGCCTTAAAATAGAAAAGAGCTAATGTAAAGTGCTGGAAAGACGTTGGAGGAAGGATTATGCGTCTGAGTCAAAAACTGCTTGCAAACAAGCAATTAGAAATTATCATTCCCGTTGCAATACTGCCCGGAGGGACTACGTGAGCTCCACTATTACTAACGCCCAAAATTGTCCAAATATCTTTTTTCCTCCACTGTTGAAGAAAGCAAATGCTGATCCAACACAGCCATCTAACTTTTGCCCCATCTCTCTGCTTCCAATTTTTTCTAAAATTTTTGAATAACATGTGAACCAGCAATTAACTCAGTTTGTTGAGTCCTATGAGCTCCTACATCCCTCTCAGTCAGGCTTTCGGAAAGGCTTCTCAACGGAAACCGCGCTTCTGGGAGTCACTGAGATGCTGCACAGTCGTTTAGATGCAGGTGACACTGTGGCACTCATATTACTAGATTTGAGTGCCGCTTTTGACACAGTATCTCACACTGTGCTATTACAAGCATTACGATCCATTGGTGAGGTCGGGCCGGCCATGAAATGGCTGGAGGATTTCCTGGAGGCTCGCACATATCAGGTCTTCTCCTCTGCCGCAACGTCCAAAATCCATACGTCCCGCTACGGGGTACCCCAGGCCTCTATCCTTAGCCCTATATTATTTAATATCTAAGTGAAACATCTGGCTGACATCGCCACCGAGGCCGGGTTGGCGATCTATTTTATGCTGACGACACCCAAATAATCTTCTCCCTTTCTGCTGAAGGAGCATCCAAGCCCTCATCCCTTCAAGCAGGGCTGTGCAAAATTGCATGCTGGATGCAAGCCAATTCATTAAAACTTAACGGGGAGAAGACTGAGGTACTGATACTGCGGACGAAAAAAGAGCTATGGAGTCCTCAACATTGGCCATCTGAACTGGGTGCCCTTCCTCAGCCCGCCCAACAAGCCTGCAACCTAGGTTTTATCATGAATGATAGGCTTTCTATGAAACATCAGGTGGTAACAGTGGCTGCAACCTGCTTTGGCATCCTTAAATGGCTCAGGAAAATTGTGTGGATGCTGCCAGTTTCTACTCAAAGAACTGTAGTCCAGGCTCTTGTCATCTCACGCTTGGACTATGACAACATCCTCTTTCTGGGAGCCAATAAGGATGTTATACATAAGTCACAGGTTGTACAAAATGCTGCAGCCCACCTACTTTGTGATATTCCGAAATCTGACCCACATTGCTAGCTCTTTACACAAACTTCACTTCACAGGCTTAGATTGTCTCGTGTAGGCGGTAGATCCTTCTCCTGCCTGCGTCCTACCTTGAGGAACTTGCTTCCTTTGTCATTAAAGGAAGAGACTACTTTTGCCCACTTTCATAAGTCACTGAAAACGTGGCTATTCATTCAATAAGCTACCTCCTTCTTTCCTTTTCTTTGGCCCCTTCAGGCGGCGCCGGGAAACCCTTGTGCGCCTTACAAATTCAAAATAATAATAATAATAATTGATAGTCCATAATGTCTTAGTCATTAATGAGAGGTAATTTATTTTTCCACTCAAAGTGTCTGTTTAGTTACTTGAAAGGCCGTTAGAAGAAAAAATAAATCAAATCACAGTTTTTTTAACCCAGAGTTACTGTTATTCTGTCTAATACTTTTCTGCCCCATAGTCAATGCTTTATATATGAGGCATGTGTGGGTAAAACATCAAATTGGCCTTGTGACTCTCCTAATTATAATCAAATCAAATTCCAATAGCCCTATTGGACCAGCAATGTACTGCTACTGCACCACAAACTAATTTAAAATATTTGTTTGCACAAAGCATTATTTGCAATTTGCATTTTTAGTTTTTCTCAATATTGCCAGAGGCTGGACCAAATCCAGCAAGAATACTGCGGTTTGTGGTCCTGGAGGAAGAAGAGGCAGAAATAGCTGCCTCTCAGTCTCAGCCAGGCCTCAGTGCAGCTTGTCCCCCTCAGCCTCCAGCCTCCGGGCCATCCCATCACCGGCACTGCTGCCATCTGACCACAGCTGCTGCCGCCATTACTGCGGTGCATCTGCTGCGGCTAGTCGCAATGAGGAGCCAGCTCCTCAGGAGGGAGCAGAGCTTGGACCAGCTCCAGACCCAAATACACAATGCAATCTTCTTGTCCTTTTTAAAAAATGTTGTTTTGGTGGGAAAAACTTGTTGTGGGTGGAGAAGGTGGGAAGGGAGTTGGGACCAGGTATTTTATTCATTGGATATTTCGGTTCCAGATCTTTGGACATTGATGGTTGGGTCAGTTTGTTTGGGGAGAGGAGTGGGCCTGTTCTAGGTGGAGAGGGTGTTTTGTTTGTAAATTTGAAGTGCAAACTGTTTATATTTTTGTGAAATTTATGCCTGAAGTACTTTGTTGTACTTTAACTTTGCACTGCTGCCTTACTTTTTTATGCAGCTTGTTGTTTATGTGCTTATAAGAGTGTACTGCTTAGTTATATATGGAGTTATACCTCTCTAACTATCTTGACAATTAGGGGAATGCTGCCATGACCTATATTGTCTACAACAACCTTGATAAACAATTAATTGCAGTAGCAGTTAGTTAATTACTTGCTTACTTAACTAGTTTGCTTCACTCCATAGTTGTCTTACCTGAATATAGATGAAACAATAACAGGAAAGGCATCACAACTTCACAAACGAGGTCCCACTTCCCCCTAGGTGATCTCCAATTGTAGGATTAATAAGAAGGATTATTCAATGCAGGCAACTAAATGGAAATAAAAAACACAGTAATTTAAGCAATGGGGAGCTACTAGCAACTTACATAATCATTGAGTCATAAAAAAAGGACTCAAAGTCTAGAGTGGACAAGCATAGGTGTTTATGGTTATGAAACACAAGATCTGAATGATGATGCTGATGACTGATTTTCTTCGTTCAATATCTAAAACATGGATCACCTTTTATGCACGGTGGGTAAATTGGGCCAGTATGGGCTATTGCTTAGAAGATCCTGCAGTGAGCTGGTGTTGATTTCACCACACCCTCTCTACCAAGTGTGTGATCCATTGATGGTGTAAGTTAAGCCACACCGAAATAAATCACACAGCCCAGGGGAAGAGAGTTAGGGGTTGAATTAATGGATGGGAAAGAGGATTTGAGTAAAGGTTTGACAAAGACAAACACTACACAAGGACAACATTTATCTGGGCAATGAGCAGCGCATCATTCATCATTAATCTGTTGTGGAAGGAAACAAAGGAATGCAATGCAAACATACCTTCAGCCCCTGAGACCCAAGTTATCAGATATCTAAATGTCCTGTCTTCTAGGTTGGAAGTGAATCCACCCAATCAGTTCAACAAATATGATTGTTAGAAGAAAAATGATACTGTATTGAAAAATTAAGTGGTGCATATGCATTCTCCTCCGGTATGTCCATCACTCATTAATGCCTGTCTGTACTGGTCCGATAGGTAAGCAGGAGTGTTGAGCTCGGCTTTCACCTTTCGTTTCATGCAGGAGACTAGAATGCCTGTGGATTTTAAAATAGAAACTGTATTTTAGAGTCAAGGAGAAGGACAGAATGAAGGTAAGCTGCATGAGGAGTGTATCAAGAAAACTCAGAGGCAGAGCAAAAAAACAACAGGAGGACTCAGAGTTTCACCTTTGCCACCAGTGCAACATGGACACAGACAGCATTTCACAAATCAACACACTTCTCTCCATTCCACATTGCTGAGTATTAGGCCTTAGACTTCTGTTCTTTCTTTGAAGGCAACTTCTTGCTTCTAGCTGTTGATGAGATAGTGTGCTGCTGTTGAAGAAGAAGTAGAGAAAGAAAATTGCAGTTTTTTGCATAGGTTTTTGTTTGTTAACTAAAGTGACTGTTCTGGTCTTTGAAGAAACAGAAAAAAGGAGAGGACCCTGCAAGCAAATCTGACAAAGTGTGAAAGGGCCAATCAACTCCTGGGAAACAAAATGATTGTCCATCACTCAGGCCACAAACATTTCAAATCATCTCAAGCATATTCCCAAATTACAGTTCAACATCGTCCATCACTGTCTGCCACCATTGGGGAGAGGAGTTGGCCTAACGGCTAGGGTGGTGGTCGACCTCGAATCTGGGGAGTCTCGGCAATGACACTGAACATCCTGTGATTCTGGACAAATCACCTAATCTCCCTGTGCCTAACAAAAATGAATGTGTCCTCATGTAATGCAACTGGTGCTATGTAAGGCTCTCTGATACCCGATACGGGTCAAGCTCGCGCTTTATAAAACTCTGTAAAAAAACAAAATATGAATCATCAATCATCACTCACAATCACTCGATAATCAGATCACGCTTCGGTGCAATGGTTATCTGTTCCAATCCAAGCATGGTGGTAGGTACACTATCTCCTGTTTGATGCAAGCAACAGACTGGACTCTGGCAGTCTGGTAAGTCAAATGATTGTCTGAGGCAGCCTTACTAGGTGATAAAATAAAAGAAGGATCATAGGAGTGGACCATACAGGTTAATTTATTTTTTCACTAAGTAAGTTTGTAAAGGCCAATCACCTCCAAGGAAAACATGATCACTCAGGCCCCAAAGATTGCAAATCATCTCAAGCAAGTTCCCAAATCACAATTCAACAAAACCCTCCCTCCCTGTCTTCCACCACATGAATCATCATTCATCATCACTCACACAATCAGTCACTCACCACTGCAATAGTTGTAGTTACCTCCTCCAATATAAGCACGGGCAGGTTAGGTAGTAGGTATTTAGTCTTTTAATGGGAGAAAGCCTCTTGTCCCATTACTGTTATTTCTGCTCTCCCTGCCTCCGCCACATCCCCCTTTTATCCTCCTACTTCTCTTGCTTTTCTTCCCGGGGTGTGGTGGTCTGATTGTGAGCCTCTGCCTGAGCCATTGTTACTTCTAAGTCCTTTTTGTTGCGTCTGTCAGTGTCTTTCTGAATGTCTGCATAGCGTAATGGGGAGTCATTTTGGAGAAGCCTGCAGCCAGAGTCTATTTGTTTTTTAAAAGTTGTATTATATAGTCCCAGACATGCATAAGCAAGAATGATTTAAGGTTTGTATTACTGGAATAAGACATAAGGGGACCAGGACTTTCCATCAAATTAAAAGAGGGCTGATTATGAAGACTTGTAATAAATTATAGAGAATTTAGAACTTATAAATGGATAATGTGCAATTACCCCAGTAAACAGCAATAATGACAAATACTGCAATTGCATTGGTTGTTTTTTAAATGACACTACCTTTCTCTCTCCTTTCTCTCCTTTCTTAATGTATTGCTTATTTTTTTAAGTAATGTGTAATTGTTGATCTTTTTCTGTTACATTGTTGACCCTTATGTAAAGCGCTCTGATACCTTCGGGTCTAGCTAGCGCTATATAAAACTCTTTAAATAAAATAAATAAAATAAATATAAATAAATCTTTGACACAGTCAACACATTGGAATTTGGTATGGGCACTGTTGTAAATTAACGATCTCCTGGGGCAGAACTGCTAGTGCTAAATGATGCAAAAAAGGATAGGCATGTGAGGGGGCAGGCATTGTCTCCAATGTCACGAAGGAATTGTGGAGGCTTCTTCATCAAACACTGGTCTGACCAACTGCAATCAGCAATATATGTGACAAAAAAAATGATGGGACAGCATAAATCTGACACAAAAATAATAATATTGCACTAGCTACTTTTTTTTTTGTAAAGATAGAATTTCATCATAAAATAATTAAAAAGTTCTATGGTGCCACTGGCATACTCAGTCCAGAAAGTAGAGTTCATCCTCAGGTGGTTCACCTAGAAGATGGTCAGCTAACATGCTTGATTATGATCAATCATCCTCCTCCTTCTGCCTGTTTCAGTAATGTTGTAATTGTGTGGGGTGAAATGTTGTTTCATTTTGATCATAGTCAATTACTCCCCGTTTTGAGGCAAGAGACTGGTCCTTCTTACTGTAACAACTGCACCAGCAGCATGAACACAGATTCAGCAGACACATTGGCTACAGGACAAGCCAGATACTTTATTGCCAGTCTGCTCAGCTCTGGCCATTGGCACATCTTCTCATACCAATACATAAATGGGTTTTGATCCACATAGACCACTTTCGGATCATCCAAATACTCCTGGAACATCCTGAGGATTGTCAATGGTGCTGCCACTTGCTCAACCTCTTTTGCCATCGCCTCTGCACTGGACTTAAGCCCTGTTGATTGAGACCAATACAATGGAGAGGTTGGTCCGGTCCTTCTGTTGCTGTTTTTGCTTTGTCCTGGTTGATGGTTTTCTTGGCTGCTGTGAGACAAGATTGCCCTCTCTGGAAGTTGAAGTTGACACCCCAGAACTACTGGGTGGGACTCTAAGCACCAGACTTTTTTCTTCCAGGTCTACGGCTTGCTCAACAATTCACCTCTTGTATTTTGAAACATCCCTTTCAGAAAAAGGAATAAAAGTTAGGAGAATGTTTTTGTACAATGGATTAAGTAGTGTGGCACAGATGTACTGTTTGGAAGAGATGATGTTATTTAAAAGCCTTCCATTGCAAGCTAAATGAAAGAGTAAGCTCTCCACCAAGGCATGCGCTTCTGTGTCTTCATTCCCATCTGCAGGGATGAACCTTTCAGACACCTTCTTTACCTGGTCTTGCAGCAGATGCATCAAGGGGATAGCTTGGCTAATCGTACTGTACTCCTTGCTGGCTTCCCATATGAAATCCTCAAAAGGAAGAGGCATCTGTGCCAGATATTTGACAAGGCCCCATTTGCCCACATCCATGGTCATAACTTTCTCAACTGCATCCCCTCATCTTAGAATGATATAGCCATGGATCTGTATGTACTGCTTAAACAGACGTTGCAACATGTAATAGGTGGAGTTTCAACATGTTGGCACCTCCTTTATCAGGGCTTTAACTGATGGTCTATTAGTAGGCTGAATAATTCGCAACTGCTTCTGGGCTTTAACCCCTTCCCTGCGGGGGTAATTCCCCCACGGCGCGGGGGGGCCGCGGCGGCACTGTGCTGGTGACGAGCTTAACTCGTCATGACTCACAGTGGAGCTGTGCTTATGATGAGCTGAGCTTGTCATGACCCTGCCCACTGATTAATTCTCCCGAACAGGTGGGGAATTCATTGCGCGTGGGTGGGCCGCGGTCGTTATGACGAGCTGAGCTCGTCATGAGCATCCAACGGGTTAAAAGGATGGCTGAAATGAGTGCCGTTTCTTCTGCAAGTGGTCAGTATGTTGCTGACCATATTTTCTTTTATGAGAAAGTCTTGCACCACATGGTTGAGGCAATGCGCCAAACACAGGACCCTGAAATAGCCTCCGTCTGACATAGTCTTAACTATGTTACTGCCATTTTTTATGGCAAAAAATCGAATTCTGAGAATTTTGGGTTGGAGCCATTCATACACCTTGCTGTTAAATTGCCAAAGATGTTTACAGCTGTATGTGATTTCTTTATGGCGAACATGGCCACTATAGCATGCCACCAAAAGCTCTAAAATCTTTCTTCATGGCCAAGACCTGCAGATATCTTTTGCTTTTCCCTCACAAAAGAGATCCAGTATGCAGTGATGCACATGAAATCAGTTGCATGACAACTTGTTCACTTGTCTGTATTCAGGTGGACAGTGGAACAACACTTTACTGCAAAGCTTGTCCAACCAATTGCAGGATATCGTGATGCAGTGCTGGAACAGCAACTCTGGCAAAATAGGTCTGACTTGGTGCCTTCCATTTCAGGCAGATGGCTGCCACAAATTCGAAGAATCCCACTCCTTCCAAAAATGAAAAATGGAAGAGGACCCATGCTGAAAAAAAAAATCCAGTTTTGCATTGTACAAACATGCAGTTAGGTGGCTCCACTCATAGGGCCCCTCCTGTCATAACCATTCTCATAATAGTAGCCTGGATTTTCCTCTTTTCTGGGGCCACTGACACAGACATCTTTCGAGAAGTAGATGGTCGTGGTAGACTCAATGTGCATCGCGGTGGAGCAGTCACTGTATGCCGTGGTGTCTCTATCTCACTCTGAGTTTTCTCGTGCCATTGTGAAGTCGCTGAGGTGGGTGATTCTGCTAGTGCACTGCAGGGGACAGTGCTGCTTTGTGTGAGGATGTCACCCTGGTGTCCCATGATCATCACCTCCCACCATGATTAGACTTGTAGCTGATGTTCCCTGGCTCTCATCACCACCACGACCACTTTCAGCAATGTTTTTAAGGTACCTCTCCAACCAGATTGTGTGGTGTTTTTTCATATGGGTTGTTTGGTCCCCACTACCATAATGTGAACCAGGATTACCTCTATGAACATGCATGTTGCAAATGCTGCATACTTCAATGTGCTTCCCCTGTGTGTTAACTGTAAAAAAATCCCAAACTTTGAAGAAGTTCTTTTTTTACTGTGCCAATGTCTGAAGAACTGGAGGTAGGTGGGGTGTCATTGATTCCTTCTCTACAGTGAAAACCTCTACTGAGGTAGGGGTAGGTGCAGGTCTCAGCTGGGGCTTTGCAACTATGGGAGCTGGCTGTGCTACCTGTGCCACATCTCTCGGAGCACGTGGAATAGCAATGTCAGACTCCTCTGCGTCACCTTCCATAATGACGGATTCATTATCGTCATCCTCCTAATCATCCCCTTACATAAGTAAAAGGCTTCCAGGAACTTTTCTTTTTTTTTGCCTCTCCTGTTGTCTTCTAGACTCTGCCGGTGTCCACTCCATGTCCCTATAATCATCATCAGAAGTGATGCTTGAAGAGGATGGTGGAGAAGAACCCTTTTCCTTGGTGGAGATCTAGGATCCAATTATTCTAAAAGAGAATGGTCTTGCTCAGAAGGAAGCTCAACCTCCTGCTCTGCTCCAACATCAGTAAAAGTGTGGTATAATTTTGAAATACATTTCACAGACACTCAACGTCTCCCCAGTTAAAGAACTATCCTATATATTGGCAGGCTTTTTGGACCCTGATCTGACGGAGGACGATGACCTCTTTCTGCTTGACTTAATGTTAACACTAGCTGTAAAATAGTCCTGTGTAATTGGAAGAGCTTTGGGAAAATCACATTCAAGAAATGGCAAGAATGCCTAATTTTTTTAAGAGGAGCAGACAATATTGCCGTAAACACCTCTCCTTGAAAACCCAGACACAGGAAACTATGGAAGGCGCTTGACGCTAGTCCTAAGGTTTTTAAACCCCCCTGAGTAACTAGGCCAAGATGGTCATGCGCCACACAACCTCACGGCCCTCACTGCTTATGAAGATCTCCCACTGGGATTAAATGAAGGTTCCCTTTTGAATTTAGAGTATACCACTTCTAATCTTACCCCTTTGACGCTGAGCTCTAGCTTCTCTCTTCTTACGCTTCCTCCTTCTGTACCTCTTTCAGTCTCTGCTTTCCTGTCCTCATCTCTTTCTCTGTGGGCATTGTACTTTCCATAACTCGTCCAATGATAGATATAGGATTATCAGCAACTTCTAGGATAATATATTGTTCATGACTACCAGCTTCAATCAGTTTGTTCCTCGTGGTCCATTACAGAGGAAGGCATAACTCAAGCGTATTGACCTGACACGGATGTACCAACAAACTAGCGTGTATGCTGTCTCTTCGATGACTTGTTCACTAAGGCCTACTGCAGTCCTAGGTTCTACACTCACTAACTAGTGCCCCTTTGCATTGATCCGATTGAATTGTATCGTCTGATCCACCTCTTGTAGGCTTCTAGTAATGGTGACATGTTTGACTTGATGTATCTACAATACTTTGCCCTGTCTTTTATGTATTTTGTGTTGTAAAGAAAATCAATAACATTTCTTTGAACAAAAAAGTGTAGTATTGCTGACTGCTGCTGTTGCCCACTTTGCTCTGTTTCTCAAAATGATTGGGTACTACTGTTTGTGATAGGGACAAATCTAATCCACTGTTATTGCTCGACGGCGTCACCATAATTACAGTGGCCGCCTCACTGACAGAGATGGTCTTGGGCTTAGGCTGGGGTGCTACTAATGATGCCAGAGTGCTACTCTCAGATTGCTGGTGCGGCAGGCACACAAGGTGGTGGTCCAAAAAAGATCTGGGGCAACATGCCACTGGTGGAAGGCTGCTTCTTCTCACTGACTATTTTGATGGAAGCATCTTAAAGCTCTCAGTTTGACAGTTGCACTAAGCTGCACAAGCGGAAAAGATATGAGGACTGACGTATGACTGCACAGGCCTACTGTTTGGCAGTACTGCGGGTGATGTCTCTTCTCTTGGACAGCTAAACCAAACAAGCAAGAAAAACATTTAGGAGCCAATTGCAATATTGTTCAGAAACTGTTCCGAATGAATCAGTCTCGGACTCGTTTCCGAACAAATCGGGTCCTGCGAGTCCGAACGACCGATTACAATGCTTCCCAACATCGTTCGTTCGGCCTCACATTGACTTCAATGGGAGCCTGTGTTCTGAATGAGAACAAGGGGCTCCCATTAAAACAAGCATTGGCATAGCCAATAGGTCTCGCCTTTGGGACATTATAAGTGTTTAGGTATCCAGCACAATTTCCTTGGTGCAACAAAATCAAGTGTTGCATGGCTAAACACTTATAAGGTCCCAAAGGCGAGACCTATTGGCTATGCCAATGCTTGTTAGTTAATTCTGTTATGCAAGCAGCAGCATCTTGTGATTCTGGGATTAGTTTATAAAGTTAGTGCACCTTGTTTTACGAGAAAGGCTGCCCTGCTCATAGAACAAGCTGGAACGGCTCTAGAAACAGAGCCCAAAATCGCAGAAGCTATAAAAACGATTTTGCAAAGGCATACTGTGCATGCATTTCTGGTTTAGGGCTTTGTTTCAACAGCTTATTCTCATAGGCATACCTGGTTTAGTCAAGACGGCTGGGGAGGTGCATAAAAAAAGGTAAGGAAACTGATCGTGAGTACATTTGAGCAGTGTCAGTGAGTGTGGTTGGGGAGGGAGAGGAGGGGGGAGTTAAAATGAACAATATATTCTGTATATATGATTGGTTTTATAAACCTACAGGTTACAGAACGTAAAATGTAAAGAAAAAAAACATTTAAAAGAAATAATTTTCTAGAAATCTTTGGAAAAGGTGTGTTTTTTTCCCCCCACCTCCATAATCCCCCACCCTACTCTGTCTCCTTGGGAATGCCACAGCTTTGATGTGGCCCCCGGGCAAATGTTGTGCATTAGAACATGAAAACACTTGTGTCTCCCCCAATGGATCTGCATGAAACATGCCACAGTCACAGAAGACTAAGGGGCAGATTTATGTTCCCTGGCGCATCCCTGCAAATCAGCATGGATGCGCCAGGGAAGATGCGTCACGAAAGTTTACCCTTGCACCACAATAGATGCGCCGCATTCACAATGCAGCGCATCGTGGCGCAAGGATAAACAGATGCGTGACGCATCTGATGGCGGAAGATTGGCGCATTGCTGGAGTTGCGTCGCAAGCGCGACGCAGCTCCAGCAAGGCTCGGGGGTGCCCTATCGTTACAATGCTGCGTCAATCCTTACGCCTGCTTCAAGCAGGCGCAGGGTTTTGACGCAGCATGGCCGGAAAAGGGACTGAGTGAAATCTTGTAGATTTCACTCAGCCACTTTTTGGAGGCGTTCCTGTGCCGGAACGCCCCCCCCCCCCCCTGTGCAGGTACACCCACATGTGGCGCAAGCTTTACAACGTGACGCATCTCCCTAGATGCGTCATGTTGTAAATGGGGCGCAACATGACGCAGGGTTTACGCCGCCGCTGCGTCACAAAAGTGACGCAACGGCGGCGTAAAAGTGGTGCAAGTCCGTTATAAATCTGCCCCTAAATCTGTAGAATGACAAATTTCATGTACATTTGTCAAAGGATGCCACATATTTTATCGAAGTAATACTTTTTAGAGCCACCTATTTAAGTGTGCCTATTTTTGACAGATCCACACAAGTTTCAAAACACCACAATTAGGGTAAACATGCCGAATGTCTACCAAATTTTGTGTAAATCTGTTAAAATTCACTAATTAGCCAAACAAAAAAGTACCTTTCCAGCAGTCCGTCTCTCTATGATTTAATCATTAGGGGTCCGATTCACAGAACTAACTTAAGACAAAATCCTAAACTTACTACCATTTTGGTATTCACAGAAGGCACTTACTCATTTTGGTATTCACAGAAGGCACTTACTCATTTCGGTATTCACAGAAGTTAGGAGTCCTAACTTTAGGACTCCTAAATGCCTTCTGTGAATACCGAAAGTCTTAAAATTAGGATTTTTCTCAGTTTAGTAGTAGTATAGTTAGGACTCCTAACTTTAGGACTCCTAAATGCCTTCTGTGAATACCGAAAGTCTTAAAATTAGGATTTTTCTCAATTTAGTAGTAGTAAAGTTAGGACTCCTAACTTTAGGACTCCTAAATGCCTTCTGTGAATACCGAAAGCCTTAAAATTAGGATTTTTCTCAGTTTAGTAGTAGTAAAGTTAGGAGTCCTAACTTTGGGACTCATAAACTGAGAAAAATCCTAATTTTAAGACTTTCGGTATTCACAGAAGGCATTTAGGAGTTCTAAAGTTAGGACTCCTAACTTCTGTGAATACCGAAGTGAGTAAGTGTCTTCTGTGAATACCAAAATGAGTAAGTGCCTTCTGTGAATACGAAAATTGTAGTAAGTTTAGGATTTTGTCTTAAGTTAGTTCTGTGAATTGGGCCCTAGAAGTCTGCCTGACACCTTTCTCAAAGGTTCAAACCTAAAAACTACTGAACGGATTTACACCAAGCGAATCCTCACAGTAATGTTCTACTTTCATGTCAAGGTCAGAGCAACTCCGTTCATAATTTTTTGCTTGACCAGAAAGCTAAAAATGTCCTACAGGAGTTAAAATTGATTGTATTTTTTAAGCATCCACTGCCTTTTTAAAAAAAAAAAACGTGAAAAAGCAGTAAACTAGTGCTGAAGCAGAGTCTCCTTGGGTTTAGAATGAGGGATTGTAAATTATGTGTATACATAGAGATTATACATTGCACAGTTCCGATATCCACTGTGTAGTTATGCTTCTGACGGTGTTTCCATGTGAAAAAGCGTTTTTTGGTTTGCCTCCAACTTACAAGCCTGTGGATGGATTTGCATTAAATGGGCTATCTACTTACTCAGTCAGTTAAGTTTTGGCATGCTAAGTTACCCACCCATGGGTAAAAGGTTAAAGGGTGGGGGAGAAAAGCAAAAAGTAAATAAAGAAAAATTAAGAGCAATTTTCCATTTTAGTTTCCACAGGAAATTTTGCTGAAAGATATAGCAACAATTACAAAACACATTTATATTAAACTTAGCATGAAAGCAGAACTTTAGTTTTTGGTTTGGTGTAAGTCTGTTCAGTGGATTTGAGATATTAGCATTTTAAATAGTGGGATTTAAAGGGTTAACACATTTGTATATATCTGAGGTTTTAATTCTCAAGTCACAAACACTGGATGGATTAAAACTGAAAAATGTTTTGACGCCCATCTTGAAACAGGAGTTAGCTCTGACTCTTCCTGGAGAGATGGGGGGTTAACAATTTAAATGTGACTATCCAAGGGCTGTGGTCAAGTGTACCTAGATAGGTGGAAAATCAAAACCATTGCCAACAACACTGAGGAACTTTTCAACATCTTTAAAGCATTCTCCAACCAGGCGGCTATTGAAAACAACATCAAACCCTCACAGGAGCTGTGCGACAACCTCGCCCACTTCTTCCACGACACGATCGCAACCATACACAGAAACTTTGAACACCAACCCACACCTACGGACTTCCTTGACAAACATGCCACCAAAGTAGTTGACACAAACCACATACTGACCATTTGGAACATCCTCTACATACAGGACACCACCTCCACCATGAAATCCATCCACTTTGGAGCTCCCTCAGACCTATGTCTGCACCACATCTTCAACCTCAGAAAGCAAAGGACAGGTGAGGTATTCACCACCCTACTCAACACCTTTATAACCACCGCAACATTTCCCGACAAATAAAAACAAGCTGGAGTCAGACCACTACTCAAAAAAACAACACCGACCTCAGCAAACTCAAAAACTATCTGTCAGTCACCCTGTTCCCATTCCCAGTGAAGCTACTGGTAAAGATCATCAACTCATGACACACATGGAGCAGAACCAACTACTCAATACCTCCCAAGCCGGCTTCCTCAGCAATCATAGCACGAGAACTACTCTAATCACAGCCACTGATGACATACAAACCCTCCATGACTGAGGAGAAACAGCAGCTTTGATCCTCCTAGACCTCTCGGCAGCCTTCAACACCGTACCCCACCACTCACTGATTGAAAGACTCCACCACATCAGCATCCAAGGGGACATGCTCAGATGGAATACCTCCTTCCTCACTGGAAGAGGATCCACATCTCATCTTTCATCTCTGTACCCAAGGAGATCAACTGTGGTGTCCCCCAGGGCTCATCCCTCAGCCTCACGCTCTTCAACACATACATGACCCCGCTGGCCAACATCATCAGATCCCACGGTTTTAGCATAATTTCCTACGCAGATGACACCTAACTCATCCTCTCACTCACCGACGACCCCACAACCACCAGAACTAACTTCCACAGATGCATGACAAACATCACCGACTGGATGAAGAACAACTGCATGCAGCTGAACACAGACAAGATGGAAGTACTGATCTTTGGCAACAGCAGCAACACATGGAACAACACCTGGTGGCCCACTCCCGCCAACCATGCCAGAAAACTTGGAATCATCATTGACAACAAGCTCACCATGAAATCCCAGATCAACGCCATCTCCTCTGCCTACCTCCTCACTCTGTGTATGCTACATAAGATTTTCAAGTGGCTACCCCTACACACGAGAAGCACCTTGACACAATCCCTCATCATCAGCTGACTGGACTACGGCAATACCCTCAACCTAGGAATTGCCACACACCTTCTACAGAGACTTCAGATTATACAGAACAGTGAACCCAAATCCTTCTTGGCGTTCCTCAACAAACCCACATCACACCCCACCTGAGGAAACTCCACTGGCTCCCCATACAGAAGAGATGCCAATTCAAACTGCTGACCCACCCTCACAAGACTCTACACAACCAAGAGCCGCCTACATTAACCACCACCTAAATTTCCACCAACAATTGAGAAGAATAAACTTCGCATCCCTTTCACTTGCCCATACTTCCCACATCTACCGAAGCAGGAGTGGAGGACGCTCCTTCCCCCCAATTGCAGCACAGGCCAGGAACAGCCTCCCAACGCACCGCCAGTCCATCCCTTCACTTCCAAAATTCTGAATGGCCCTCAAGACCTGACTGTTCGAAAAAGCCAGTGGCCTGCAAGCCCCTGGTTACCCTGTCAGGCAATTAGCTGTGATTTATTAATCCTGATTGATTGATTGAGATTAAAACAAGCATTGGCATAGCCAATAGGTCTCGCTTTTGGGACCTTGTAAGTATTTAGTTTGCAGCACAATATCCTTGGTGCAACAACATTAACTGTTGCATGGCTAAACACTTATAAGGTCCCAAAGGCAAGACCTATTGGCTATGCCAATGCCTGTTGCTTTATGCCATTACAGGATCTGTACACTAAACCATGTGCATGAAGGGGATCAACATGGTTCTTAACCCCAACCATAAGTTGTAGGTGGATTTTTTATACGTTATTTTTAATTATAGGGATCGCTGTTATGACATACATTTGCAAAAAAAACCTTTCCTTGCAAAAACAATATCCAAATACACATTTTGTGATATGTGCTCCAAACAGAAATATGTTATTCCTGCTGTCCAGTGTTTCATGAACGTTCACTGGTGTTTGCCCCTGTCTTTGTCCAGATATAACATTTTCAACACACTGGAATAGTGATGCACTTTTAAGTTATTTTTCTCTTATTTACTAACTGGAAGTGGGCCAAGTTTCTCAATAATGACTTAAAGTAGGAAAGAAAATAGAAAGAAAGAAGAAAATAAGAGTAAGAAAAAGGAAATAATGAAAGGACAAAATAAAGTCTAAAAAGCTGTTGAATGAAGAAGAAAGAAATGATAGGCAAGGAAAACAAATGGAGACATAAATCATAGAAAAGATAGAAAAATATCAAAACAAAAGAGGTGAAGAAAAAGATTAATAGGGTAAGGAGGTAAGGGAATAGAGAAATGATGAAAGAAGGAAGACTAAAAAATAAATAAATAGAAAATAAGAACTGGGTAGGGAGAGAGGAAGGAAAATAAAGAAAAAGCAAAAGGGAAAGGAAGGAACTAAACGTGTGCGTGCAGTTTTGAAGGCTTTTTTTGCCATGTCAGTTTTTTTGTGTCCGCCCTGGTTAACCCCTTCGGTGCTCATGACGGAATGGTTCCGTCATGACCCACGGTTGAGCTGTGCTCATGACGGAACCATTCCGTCATGACCCCGCCCGCGCAAGATTCCGCCAGCACAGCGGCGGAATCTGCGCAGCATCGAAGGGGTTAAGTAATCACAGCTGCCTTGTGTGGCTGAAAGAACTTCTCACCACTGCTTTTGTTTTATACCGCTTCTCCTTTGTTCTGTACAAGCGCATATAAATAAAACGCGATTATAAAATTTCCCAAAATTGGTGAGCTTTTACTTCTGAAATGTATTTCGCAAGGTTGTATGCTATTTGTTGGAAATCAGAACATTCGTTTCCCTGGGTAATCTGCAAGTACATGAGCAAGTACATCTGCATGGACTCAAGTGGAGATTCACAAAAACATTCGGAGGAGTATGCCTGGAAACCTTTGTAAAACTCTCCAAATCAGGTTTCTGCACCCATACAAAGTGATAGGACTTTGAATGCAAACTTGTGAACGTTTATTTGAATGGGGCCGAAAACCCTTTACTAGACATTTTATTTCAGTAGGATACGTACAGTCAGAGTTTACTGAAGCTGAACATTGCAAGTACTGCCAGTCGCAGGTAGGGCACAGCGCTGTCCTTCACGAAAAGATTACAATTACATACATGCAATGCATGGAGACAGCAGTGGCACATGCGAAAACACACCAACGAAGCAAACTTCCAGTCACGTGATGCGAGGCACGAATAACTAACTCACTGCTCACTATTTACTCTAAAACGCACTAAGAAGCACAACGAATGGCCAGGCTGCACAGACCTGCTGGTAAAAATTAAACACAACCACAGCATCAAAGCCTCCGTTCAGGCCCAACAATTACATCTGAATTAGAAGATTGCCCTCCAATTGTGTGCACAGACTTGGTGATTATCCAGGCTTGTGGCTAACAAAGCAAACTTTTAGTCACGTAATGACCTAAAAATGAAACTGACGCGGACGCGGGAAAAAAATAAAAGTGAGCTGGAAGTGATCGCAGGGACGTGCTCTGTGGTGGGGGAGTGGCAGAGCGAGGCGCTTGGGAGAGCGCTGTGCTTTACGAGCTATGACGGCCAGACGGAGGAAAGACAGATGGCAGCTGCGCGCGTGCACGCGCTCGTGAACGCAAGCTTGAGGCCAGGAAAAGCCTCAGGTAGCACTTTAAAAATCCACTAACTAAATGTCTCACAGTGCAGCACATGCGCTGGCTCAGGCGAGACCTAAAAATCAATCACTGTGTCCCGGTTTAAAACAATATAAAGGGCACAAATATATTAAATGTTTGCATGGACTCCAAGTGGGGAAAATTAAATAATGCACAAATATGCACTCTCAGTTTTATAACTAAAGTTAAAGATGATGCAAAAGATGGATCTGAAATTCACATGTTTTGCAATGTATATGCAAGCTCCATTGGATAATGAAAGTCGATTCCCCAAAGACTAGTTACACTATTCAAATAATTCTACAGTGACTGCTTCTACTTTATCTTTTATGACACGAACAGTAATGCGTTTGGAAGGTAGATGTGATCCTACCAAACAATCGGTTGTTCCAGCAAGTGCAGACATTGAAAGAGAGACAAGGAAGAAAGGGTTAATTGCTTAGAAATCAACCTATATTACAATTTAGCAAAACGTACAGCCCCGCTGTACACTAAACAAAAACCATAGGAGAGAATATTCACTCAATAGTCACTTGCAACATGAGACATGCATCTCAACCTTGTGATTGAAAAATATTTTCTTTTTTCTATGGTGGGTGACCAGTGAAGTTATAGTGCCAGGACAATAAACTGAAAATATTTAGTCGTAACAAAGTATGAAATATTGTGGTTGGTGTATTACTTGACTAAAGAAGTATCAAAGTAGAATTTAACAAAGCCAATTACTGACCTGCTTTCACACCTATATGCTTTATTCTCATTTGAATTTCTGATTCTAGATTAAAGGGTAAACCATGCTGAGAGGCAAAGCTGTTTCTGTACCCCTTAACTGTACAGAGATTCAAAGTTTTTCTTGACCTCCTTAACTGTCAGAGACCAGGGTAGGGCTCAGTAGTCAAAGAGAGGTCGTATTGACAGCAATGACAACTGAACAGGATCTCTTCCCACTTCCAATCCTAGCCAAGCGTTGTTCAGGTTATACAGAAGAACAGTACACAATATTATTTGTGCCATGTATTCAATTAAAGTTTTGACCATGTTAAGCCACAAGATCAGAACCTTATTTAAATGAAGTCAAAGAGGAATACATAAGTATAGAGAAAAACTGTACAAACGCTTGAGAATTTAACTGGTAGCTGTTTAAAAAAAACACATGTAAAACAGAAGGCAACTGGACAAGAAACATGTAATTGGTCTATTAAAAAAAATACTAATTCTACGGAATTATCCAATGGTTAAAGTAAACAAGGGAGTTAACCGCGGGGCCAAAGTGAAAGTGATCGCAGGGGAAAAATGCTACCGCCGGCCACAGCTTGCAGTGCATGTGCGCGAGTGGTGCGCGCGCAGCAGTAATCACGCCATATGGCACCTCTGCTCAAGCGCGCGCCCACGCACATGCACTGCAAGCTATGGCCAGAGGTAGCATTTTTTGAAGCCCTTACTTAAAGTCTCGCCAGATCAGCGCAAGCATTGGGTCAGGCGAGACCTAAAAAGGAGGAATGATTTGCTCTCAAGGAAAGGGAAGTCTGTTCCAATGTTGGGGTCTTAGAACAATAAATCTGCATTCCCGTCAAGTTTTACCCAAAACATCATCTGAGCTCACGGAATCAACGTTATATCATCCTATGCTGAGGGTGTGCAGCCCTTCTAGCACTGTTCCTAATACAACCATGCAACACTTTCTCATTGTGCCAGAGAGTATCTTTAAAGTAGACCACACTCCCACTTATCAGAAGTGGGGTCAGTTGTTTTTGCACCAAGCTCATACTCTCCCTCTCCGACAAGATGCCAAACACGTGGACCAATTTCTCCTCCTGCATGATTGAAGTTGCCAGCTAGATGAAAACCAACTGCCTCAAGCTCAATACAGATGAGACAGAAGTAGTGATCGTCTTCAAAGACACCTTGCTGATTGAGTCCGCCTGGTGACCTACCGAACTCAGACCAACACCCCTCTTGGCAACCTGCTCAAAAATCCTTCTAATATTAGTCAACAACTAACTCAGCAGGACTGGCCAAAGTGAATGCAGTCTTCTGCTTCCAAAGACTCAAGGTGCTCAAGAAGATGTTCAAATGGCTCCCCATCAACACTCGTTGGACCGTCACCCAAGCTCTCATCACCAGCAAGCTTGACATCGGCAAAGCATTATATGCATCAATTAACACTCAACTAACTAGAAGACTTCAGACCATACAAAACTCAGCAGCCAGGCTCATCCCTGACCTCCTACCCAGCAGTCACATTACCCTGCACCTCTACGAGCTCCACTCGCTCCCAATCCACAAATGATCACTCTTCAAGCTTCTCACATACACATACAAAGCCTTGCACACCATTGGCCCTACGTACCTGAACAACTGCATGTACTTCCACAAACCTGCCAGACACCTCTGCTCAGCAGTACTTTTACTCGCACACACACCCTGCATGGGCAGAACCAGATCTGGCGGTCATGCCTTCTCCTGCCTCACTCCTAAAGCCTGGAACAACTTACCCCTGCACATTAGACCTTTTTCAATCCTTAACTTTACCTGTTTTTAGATGGAGAGATGTTGACATAGTACATGTTTTAGTGCCCTGACTAGAAATCGGAATTATACTCAGTTCTTAAATTCCACAAGAAACTGCAGCCGGGCTCTTTACCTAGCCCTGACCCTGTCTCAGACCACACCACTCCTGCTTTAGTCTCAAGATACCCACCCAGGTAAGTTGTGCAGTATACAAATAGACATAGCATAACAACATACAGAAAACAGTAAACGTTTCATTGAGAACAGCTGACAACCACAATAGCACCAGGAGATTTTGCCAGTCTGAAATTTAACTGTGAACCAAAGTGAGGCTTGTCAAATCAATTCAATCCAATTTAATTCTTGCCTTCACTGGTAGCCAGTTGAGAGATTTTCTAAAGTTAGTGACTCTGTTCCATCTACTGAAACCAAAAGATTGGTGAATGGCAGGATTAGGGACACAATGGAAACAGAGTAGCTAGAAGTTTGGATGACCTCTAACTGGGGCATTTTCATAATACAGTGTGACGTAAAAAATGACCCAACAATAAGATGGTGGCAATTCTGTGTCCAGAGACCTCTTCAAATTTGATGTAGTTTGAACCAGCAGTCCTAGACCACACTAGCAATATGAGCACTGAGTCACATATGGGAGAGAGAGAAGGGTAAATGGAACTTGTACATCTTCCCAAACAATAACTAATATAATAAACAAGAACGAGTTTGCTACCTACTCAGCTATAGTCACAGGGATAGTTTTTATAATCCTTAAACCCAGGATGCCTGGGAACCCACAGGGTGTTTTTTAACAACCCTCACTCACCAACCTAGTTGATGACATGCTTCATTATTGAGTTCCCACCCTGGTTGCCGAATGCCTCCAGGGTGTGCTACGACGCCTGATTACAGCGGAGCTGGTTTTTGTTGTGATTGTGACAGTGTGTGTAATGGTGAATAAAACATTGGATTCTCGGTTGGTGAATTCACTTAACCCAAAACTAATTTTTATCAAAATATGTGCACTTCTCTACATAGAAAGGGCCATATTGATAGTGCCCATGAGACAAAGAGCATGATGGCATCTGGAAAGAGAAAGAGGGTTCAGCCAAATCAAGTTCCTTCGCAAGAGGGTTGACCACATTGAGGATCATGCACATGCAGGCAATGAGACCTTTTTTCAGACTCATCTCTGGGTCTCAACCACATTTGCCCATTAATGAAATTATCTAACAGTTGGTTGAGTTTTGGTGTCAGAAGATCCTTAATGTCGAGAAAATGTTGATAGCACATGGAGTGCACATGAACAAGATTTCCCATGGTAGAAGCTCTCCTCATCAACTAATTGATGTAGTTACCCATGTGAGGTGACACACCATTCTGGAGAGATTGGATGCTGAATGGCCAAATTGGTTATACATGGAGTTATCCATATGATTTTCACACAAGGGACATCGGAACCTGGTCTTCGATCATCCTTTCAGGGCTTACCTGCACCAATAGAGGGTTTTGTGGTAGCCATGGAAAGCTTACAGGCAGGTGAATCACAAACATCTTCCTCAAAAACAGTCATAGTTAAAAGAATAGAGAAGCTCATGAGCTGTCACAAACGATTACTCACTGCGTCCGAGTTGAGGTAGCTCTCATTAAAGGAAATGGGTTATGTTGACCACTATTGATGATATAAGTCCCTCTGAGAGGAAACTTGAGACTAATAGTACAGGTGTGGTTTTTATGGGATGCATTGGAGGAGCTGTTTCTCCCAGGATCCCCAGTGGGAAATGACGCATATTCCTGCAGACTGCATCATAACGTGGCAGCAGAGAAAGACAAGGGAGTTCACAGACTTCCTGGCAGAAACTATCTTTTCCGGATGTATGACGTTACAACGCACACTTTTACAACGCATGCACTTACAACGCATTTTTTACAACGCATAATCCATTACAACGCACTACACTTACAGCGCATGACACTACAACGCATTTTTAAAAACTACCTTTACAACGCATACCATTACAACGCATAATATTAAATTGCATTTAAGGTAAGTATTAGATAGTATAGGGGTAAAAACTACTTTTCTAACTCCAGGGGGTGCAACAGTAGGGTAAGTGTTGGACAGTATAGGGGTAAAAATTGCTATTCTAACTCCAGGGGGTGCAACAGTAGGGTAAGTGTTGGATAGTATAGGGGTAAAAATTGCTATTCTAACTCCAGGGGGTGCAACAGTAGGGTAAGTGTTGGATAGTATAGGGGTAAAAATTACTATTCTAACTCCAGGGGGTGCAACAGTAGGGTAAGTGTTGGATAGTATAGGGGTAACAATTACTATTCTAACTCCAGGAGGTGCAACAGTAGGGTAAGTGTTGGATAGTATAGGGGTAAAAATTACTATTCTAACTCCAGGGGATGCAACAGTAGGGTAAGTGTTGGATAGTATAGGGGTAAAAATTACTATTCTAACTCCAGGGGGTGCAACAGTAGGGTAAGTGTTGGATAGTATAGGGGTAAAAATTACTATTCTAACTCCAGGGGGTGCAACAGTAGGGTAAGTGTTGGATAGTATAGGGGTAAAAAATTACTATTCTAACTCCAGGGGGTGCAACAGTAGGGTAAGTGTTGGATAGTATAGGGGTAAAAATTACTATTCTAACTCCAGGGGGTGCAACAGTAGGGTAAGTGTTGCATAGTATAGGGGTAAAAAATACTATTCTAACTCCAGGGGGTGCAACAGTAGGGTAAGTGTTGGATAGTATGGGGGTAACAATTACTATTCTAACTCCAGGGGGTGCAACAGTAGGGTAAGTGTTGGATAGTATAGGGGTAAAAATTACTATTCTAACTCCAGGGGGTGCAACAGTAGGGTAAGTGTTGGATAGTATAGGGGTAACAATTACTATTCTAACTCCAGGGGGTGCAACAGTAGAGTAAGTGTTGGATAGTGTAGGGGTAAAAATTACTATTCTAACTCCAGGGGGTGCAACAGTAGGGTAAGTGTTGGATAGTATAGGGGTAAAAATTACTATTCTAACTCCAGGGGGTGCAACAGTAGGGTAAGTGTTGGATAGTATAGGGGTAACAATTACTATTCTAACTCCAGGGGGTGCAACAGTAGAGTAAGTGTTGGATAGTGTAGGGGTAAAAATTACTATTCTAACTCCAGGGGGTGCAACAGTAGAGTAAGTGTTGGATAGTGTAGTGTAATATTATGCGTTGTAATGGTAGGCGTTGTAATGGAATGCGTTGTAAAGGTAGTTTTTAAAAATGCGTTGTAGTGTCATGCGTTGTGAGTGTAGTGCGTTGTAATGGATTATGCGTTGTAAAAAATGCGTTGTAAGTGTAGTGCGTTGTAACAGTTGCGTTGTAAAGGTTGTTCCCCATCTTTTCCTGGGCTTACTGAACAAAAGGGTATGAAATGACCAAATCCTTGTAAGAAACAGGGCCCACATCGGCCAGGCAGTGCAAACAGGGCCCCTCATTACGAGTGGCCCGGTGTTGGATGAGATTGTATTTGTAGCATTTGTAAAGAGAGTTAGACCAAAAGACATCAAAGCGCCATGCAAGGGAGAAAACTGTGAGGGCGGCGACTGCTCAGACCAGCAGGATCAGCACAAAAACAACCCCCACCCCAAAAAGGAGGGCTAATGGGGAAAATACCAAGTTTTTACTTGCTTACGGAGCATCAGGTGCGAACTAAGGCTTCTGATATGTTCAGGAAGGAAATTCCAAAGCCTGGCAGCTGCCACACTGAAGGCACATTTCCCCCATTTAGCTTTCTGACACAGAGGAATCATCGCCATATTTCTTCCAGCAGATCCCTTATGGACCTACCAATTCAGGGCCGACCTGAGGTAACTCGACCCCTGAAAGTGGACAGCTTTATGCGTCAAGCAGAGAGCCTTAAAGAACACACGCTTCTTTACTGGCAACCAGTGAAGGGATCTCAGTCCTTTGCTGAGTGAGGAGAGTTTGGCTATCCCAGGACCAGGCGTGAGGCAGCATTGTGAATGATTTGGAGCTTGTATAAAGAGTATTGGTTGACATTTAGATACAGGGCGTTACAGTCTTCTAAGCAGGAGGTGATCAGTGCAATGATCACTGACACCCTGAGCTCTTTAGGAAGAAAAGACAATATTTTCTTCAAGATCCCAATCATCCAGAAGTAGGAGCTCGCTGTTCTATTAACTTGGGTGTTGAAAGACAAGGTGCTGTCGGAAATCACACCCAGGTTTTTGGCCACCGATGCTGGGGCAGGCAAGATTCCAAATGTTTCTGGGCACCAGCGGTTTGATAATTATTACACCTATAAAATCCAACTGAGAAGTGTGCAGAAATTATTGTGTGCAGCAATTGTTGCCTATCCGAAGTTTTACCTGCAGAAATAAGGAATTATATGCAGATTTTCATGCTGGTTTGACCTGCTGAAAATTATCTGAAGACAATTGTGGTGGTGCTCTGTTTGCCACAAAATGCTCAATTGTGGTATGTGTGATAATATGAGTTTTCTTCCTTGCTCCTTGTTTATAAAAAAATATTAAAGCTACTAGCAAAAACATAGTGGTGGTGGTTGCAGCACAGCTGTTGATCATAAGACAGTGAAAAACAAACAATTGTTACAGAGAGGTGAGATAAAGAGAGAAATGTGCTTGAGAAAGGAGTGAAGTGGATGGAGGAGAGAGAGGGAGGTGGTATGGAATCAGATTAGCAAAGTGCACAGAGGAAAGTAACTTAAAGACAGAGGGGAGATAGAGAGTGGGGTTGAGAGGTAGATATGTGGAGGTAACTACAGAGAGAGGTAGAGCAAGAAGCGAGATCGTCGAAGATGTACAGAGAGGTGGGTTAGAGGGGTGTATTCAATAGAAATGTGAGGTAGAAAAGGTGGCCTAGAGAGAATTCATGTACAGAGGGAGGACGTGTAAGAAGTTGTGGAGATAGATTGAATGAGGGGTGAAGCAGAAAAAGAAAAGTGAGGTTTAGTAAGGAAAGAGATATGAGAGAAAAAGTAGTCAGTGAGAGGGACCGATATGGAACAGAAGGGATTTAGTTGTTGGTGAAGTAGAAAGAGATAAAGTACATTATAAAGAGGTGAAATAGAGAAAGAGTAAGGTTAAATGAGAGGGGAGTGGCAGAGAGAAAGACAAAGCAGACATATAGAGATGAGATGAAGAGTATGTTAAAAGGGAAATACACAGAGATGTGGAGATAGGGGGTGTCAGGCAGAGAAAGAGACGATAGAGCTATAAACAGAAGAGGAGATAGAGAGGTGGATAGAAAGGTAAAGAGTTTTGAAGTAGGCATAGCTGGAGAAAGACAGAGTGAGCAGGGAGAGAGAGATCTTTAACAGAAATGGGGGGGGGTACTTCACGAAGGGCTAAGTGGAAGGTGGGGGGCCTGAGTCAATTGTCAACTTTGTCCACACCTTAGAAACAGGGGCAGAGCCACAGGTGAAGGTGAGAAATGCATGGAGGATGATGTCTGTGTGTGAAGCCACTGGGCTTTCAAGTTCTGTCTTACCGTCAGCATGCCTCAATTCTATATTAGGGGAGGGAGGAAGAAAAGGTTAGACATCATGAGGGTTTCCTCAAGTAATAAATAAAATAAAGAAGTGAAAACTATAGCCATTTTAGAAGATAAGCAGTGGATGAACAGATTCATCTGCTAACAAAATGTAATTAGTCATTAGTGACCATGTCAATGAACGTGCCTATTCCTACCTTATTGTGTAGATTGAGTTGTGGGTCTGAACGTTTATTCCACACTAGGGTGAAGAACAGCCACCCCCAAACACATTTCTCACAGCCCAAATGAGAGCCTCTATTTGCTCACCTGATCTCAGGAATGAGTTGAAAAACAGTTTTTGAAATGATACCTACCAAACAAAAAAAATATCTTCCGGTGCCTCGGTTAACTTGCTCAGGTGTCCATTGTTGCTGTTATCATCTTGAAAGCCAGTTGCACTGCGGGCATCCTCCTGGGAGGAGCAGCTGTCACCTGCTGGTGACAGACGTATATGGAAACTTATCTCGCAGCCACACAGCAGTCGTCCCACCGCCAACCGCTGTGTTTGCAAGATACAAACAGCGAGCCAACATAACGAGCACAAACACATGCTAGGGCTTTTGTTAAATAAACACGCCGGGCCCCGTTTCCATGTATCCTCTGCACAGCATGATTGCAGGCAGGACGAATTATTTTCTTACAAAAATGAACTCGTTTCGGCTGGAAAGGCTAACGCTGTCATTGCTAATATTCGCGCATTAGTACTCTTTCAAGCAATCTCTAAACGGCTTCTCTCACGTGGAGTACTTTATGGGTCTCAAAGACATATTGTGAACGTAGCCTAACACCGCAGTCATCCTTTTAAATATTATGACACCGCCAGCACGTGGCCGCTCTCCAACCTGTCATGTTTTTCAAGTTAACCCGTGTCTTTTTACGTGAAGACGTGTTGCTTATAAGCCTTCGTGATAGGTAGGCGCGCGCACAATTATTCACTCACACTGACATAAACTCACTGTAACAATACGGACATGTATATTCAATTGTCAAGCAGACACATCCCTTCACTACTTTTAGTGACAAGGGGGCAGATTTATGTTTCCTGGCGCATCCCTGCAAATCAGCAGGGATGCGCCAGGAAAGATGCGTCACGCAAGTTTACCCTTGCCCCACCACAGATGCGCCGCATTTACAATGCAGCGCATCGTGGTGCAAGGATAAACAGATGCGTGACGCATCTGATGGCGTAAGGGCGGCGCATTGCTGGAGTCGCGTCGCAAGCACGACGCAACTCCAGCAATGTTTAGGGGCTGCCCATACCTAACATGCTGCGTCATGCCTTACGCCTGCTTCAAGCAGGCGCAAGGTTTTGACGCAGCAGCGTCGGAAAAGTGACTGAGTGAAATCTTGTAGATTTCACTGCGTCACTTTTCCGAGGCTTTTTCCGATGGAACGCCCACCCTGCATACATTAAACCTGATGCAGGTTTAATGTAGCACAGGGCTTTAAAACGTGACGCATCTCCCTAGATGCGTCACGTTGTAAATAAGGTGCAACATGGCGCATGGTTTACGCCGCCGCTGCGTCATAAAAGTGACGCAACGGCGGCGTAAAAGTGGAGCAAGTCTAACATAAATCTGCCCCAAGGTGCCTGCAGCTTGCTGCACGTTGATGTCACAAATACTTAAATCCTACTTTCTTGTTGCTCGGAAAAGTATATTTTCCCACTGACAGGATGCGCACAGAACCAAGATATTCTAACCGTACGCACCAGCAATGAAGGTCTTGCTGCAGAGAGAAGACGTGCGATGGCTGTTACTGCGGTTTATAGTGGGGTCGATTTAAGTCGAGGACCAGTCAGTCAAGCCGCCGGTTTCTGGACTCTGAGGGGGGCGCTGGAACCAGTGGCGTAGCTAGGGGGGAGGGGGGGCGATGGGGGCGGACAAAGGCATTCAGATAAGGCTCGGCTTGCTTTCGTGGACGTTCGGGGACGGGCAGAGAAGGAATAGGACTCGGGCAATGTCCTCTTCTTTTTTGTGCTGGCAGCTGTCCCCCCCCCTCTTCCTATTATCCCCTCTCTTTCTGTCTTGCTCCTCACTTACTGAAAACTGTAACTTGAAGAAACGGTTCACAACCCCTTTCCTTCTTTTATTTAGTTGCTTCCCTGTGAAATGGATCAAAAAAAGAAAAACACTCTTGCGGGAAATGCCCTTTTTCTGACATTTTTCTATTCCAAAGTGCAGCAGGATGGAGAGAAATAGAAGGTTTTAAATATGAAAAATAAATACATAACTAAATATAGCAAGACAGAGTGGTTGTAAAGTGGCCAGATTGGTTTTATTCACATCCAAGCACATCAGCCTCACTTTACAGACTTTGCAGTGAAGCGCTACTTTTGTTTTCTCGTCTTTCTTTGAACAGCATTGTTGGATGTGTATATTTTTTGCAAGTATTGACGTTAAGGTTGAGGAAATAAAAATTGTGAGACCTATGTGTCCCCTATGTGCCCCCCAACGCTTTATGTACACATGCATGCATCCCATGCATTTCCCCTCCATGGCCTGTCTATCATGATGCTTATGCTATAACGTGGCCTGCCATCATCCAGTCTCCCATGAGAGAAACGACAAATCTGCACTGAGGCCTACACGTTTTGCATCATGTTTTCCCACATTTTCATGAAAACCCATGTTTGTGGCTCAGCCAGAGCCGAAAAGAGGTTTCAGGCCTCAGACGCTCTGAGAGCTGCAGCTGCGTATCCTTGGCCTTGCACACTTGGGCCTCAGCCAAAGGGGCCCTGTCCGAGGTGCCGAGACAGTATTGAGCACGGTTATCTGCTTACTCCTACTGAAACACATTCCTGCCTGGAGAAGGAGGAATAAACATGACCCGTCTGCAAAGGAGAGAGCCTAGCCTTTCTGTCTCTTTTCGTGTGATTGCAAAGCTCACGTCAGTGAAAAGCCCATAGCCCCCATGTAAGGCCTACGCAGTGAATGAAGAAATAGATGCCACATTGGCTCTTGGTGATGGGCAACCTATGTCACAAATCAGTCCCTGCCCCAGACTTTAGATATCAGATAATACAAGATGTGCTGGTCGTCCTGACACTGAAGGCCTCACTTCCAGACTCCCCGATTGCACAGCAGCCCTTCCCCACGTCAGTTACACGTCATGCTCGAGTTGAGCACAAGTAAGGCAAAGTTCCAGTAAAGTTCCAGCTGATCACGCAACCCCTTCTAGGCATCCACCCACCTATGACATTCACCTATGATCATCAAGTGGACGCCCACATGGACGCCCACCTTCACGCCTACTTACACACCCACATGCTCTTATCTCATTCTCTCTTGCTCTGCCTGAAGCACTTCTGCTTACGTATAATATTGAATGTATATATACTGTACTCTGTGAATAAAGTTTGAGAATATTTCAGGAGAATATTCTGAGCAGAAGACCCTTCCTGATCCCTTGTGGTGATGGAACTATTCTCCCTATAACTCGAGTTATTGGAATAAAGCCCTTTTGAACCTGATACCACAGACTCAGCCTCTTGCTTTATGCATGATCATATTGATACATATAGAAATTATGAGTGCGTAATACTTTATTTACAACAAGGTCATGGCCTTGCCATTGATGAATTGATTTTGTGTTGTTATAATGTAAATATGTAAATATGAAATTGTATTTATATATATATATGTGTTTTTAAAATAATATTCTGTATATTATTTGTTTTTGTAGCCCTGAAGAAGTCCTTCAAAAGGATGAAACGCGTTGGCTACTGCGAAGTGTAATAAGAAAATAAAGATTGAAGGAACATACATCAGTGTGAATCATCATTGAATGAACGGACTGTCTTTAATTGTGTGTGCGGACCACATATATATTTGTATAATTGTCTGTTGTGGAAGGTTCTTTCACAACAAAGAGAATCAAAAGGGTCTGGTTCTCTGCTGGTCGACGCACCAATTGAAAATATATTTTCTAGTAAATAGATAAGTGTGGTACTTTATCCTAGATCCTTTTGTGTGAATCCTTATTTCAACTTTGGCGATCTCGGAACAGGGCCGCCACACCTCTGCCTCATTCCAAGACCCTCAATGCCAAAATAGACCACCCGCCAGAGAATGTTTTAAAGTCCCTGACGGGCAGTTCTTTGGAGGTCCTTAGACGTTGATTTTGAAATAGGAGCATCAAAGGCAGTTCCTGCAGGGCATGGACTATTAAGTCCATGCTCTGCAGGAACTAGGGTGCATGCATGCAGGAGGGCACACCATGTTTCCCCCTGAATGCACCCCATGGAGCAGAGGCAACAGGGGGCGCTGTAGGACCCCCTTTGTTTCCTCACGCCACTCTTTTCATGGTGGGTTTACCACCATGAAAATTGCGGTGGTGAGGAAACTAGTAATATGTTTGGCGGTGCCACGACGGTACCACCAGCATATTACCAGCCACACACCTTTGGAAGACTGCCTGGGAACCGCGATCCTTGGGTGCGGCAGTGTTCTGTGGATGTCCGACCGCCACCAGTCCTAGCGGTCCACCGACCTCCACAACCACTAATTGTTGTAATAAGGCCCTAAGCCTCTCCCTCCCTGTTTATACAAAAATTAGAGTTATACTTTCAGACATAGTTCTCTTCAGTGATGTATAGACTACCCACAGTTTTCAGTTTTGTGATAGAGTAACTCATTCCTACCAAAAGCAACAAGATTAATCCTATGTGCATATTTCTTGCTTTCTCCTGCTTCATAATCCGGTTCTGTTACAAAGCGATTCTGATTGTTCCTGTTGTGGGAAGCACACTAATACTTCTTTAAAGTACAGCTTGGTCCATATAAAAATAAAAAATAAATATATGTTTAGTATGGTTGAAATACCCATAATATACTCATCCAAAACACCCATCATTTTAACAAACTTTGGTAGCTTGATGAGTTAACATTAGGACTAACACGCATGACACCCAGATTTGATTTGCTACAAGCACATGAACAGCATTTTCTTCAATGAAAAGAAACATGAGTTTGATTATTAGCGAAATCATAATGAATGGGACAACAACCTCGCCTCACTCTTTACCAGCAGCCCAGGATGTCAAGCAGAAAACCATTCTATGTGTATCCTGATGACAACTACAGGTAACAGGGTGGTCATTTTTGGAGCCTCTTGAATACAAGCCAGGTAAATAAAATCAATGCCCTGTTTAGATAAAAATAGACATTTTTGATTGAAGTATCAAAAATTAAATGTGATAAAAATTAAAGCTTGACGATTGCAATTTCAAATGTAAATATCTTTCTACTGTTTTAATTCCTTTTTGGCTTATTTTATCATATGGGGCCTGATGTGCAAAGAGTTGTAACATTTAGAAACCCTCAAATTCAGTATATCTGAGGGCTTGCGACCACTAAAACTCTTTCTGTAGTGTACTAAACCCAATTAATGATTCAGAAAACATTTTCAAAGGAGTTGAAGCGGGAAGCTTGACAATTGCAATTTCAAATGTAAACATCTTTCTACTGTTTTAATTCCTTTTTGGCTTATTCTATCATATGGGGCCTGATGTGCAATGAGTTTTAACATTTAGAAACCCTCAAATTCAGTAAATCTGAGGGCTTGCGACCACTAAAACTCTTTTTGTAGTCTACTAAACCCAATTAATGCTTCAGAAAACATTTTCTAAGGAGTTGAAGCGGGAAGAAGTGTGGTGCAGCAGCCAGGGCGACTGACTCTGGAATCTGGGGATCACGGTTCGATCCTGGGCGCCAGCAGCAGATTAGCCCAGCACCATGTGACTCTGGGCAATAGCTTGCTTTATTTTCCCGACGGCCCCCAGCGCCTAGAGACCCTTACGGGTGATTGTTCACGCTTTACAAATGTGGATCATTATTATAAGGAGTTAAGTAAACATTAAGGAATTGCTATTTGAAAGGGGGCTGTTAAGGGCGTCCCTTCCAGATACCTATTCGTTGAGGACCTGTACCCAACCACTTGCGGGCAGCGAATCAACCTGCCAAGCACAGCCTTTGCTTGTTTTTGGCAACCTACACACAGACCCACACATATTTTTTGTTTTTTACGATGCAGCAAGACACTCACAGTTGTAGCTATAGTTAGGATTGTGTTTTGGTAGGCAATGCCTTTTTATGTTGTTAATAACTTTGGCGAATATTCACAAAACCTTCCAAAAATGTGGCTCTTTTTTGCCAAATTTGTGCATGCAATGTTTTGGGGTCATCTGTCAAATGGAGGGTGAGCAAAAGAGGGGGGTATAGCAAAACACATTTTATCCATTAATTTTTCTGAAGGAACTTTCTACACAGCTACAGCCCAAACACCTGATTGTATTTACATCAAACTTAAATTTAGTAGTTTTTTTAGCTAGGAAGGTTAAAAAACGTTTTATATCTCACACTGTGAGCAGAGTAGGGGTACCCTGATCACCAAGGCCATGAGGGGATCCCAAAGGGACCCACCCTGGGGTGAAAAATGTTTTGTACACATTTTTTGCCCACAATTTTCAGAGAATATGTGAATTTGTGGCAAAATTAAAACAAAATTTAACTGCGGTCCTGGGGACCAAATATCTCTTTTTTTTATAATGGGAACAGGGCACGCAGCCCTCCTCACAGGGCCTTAACAGCCCAGGGGAATTCATCTTTTGAGGCCAAACGTACTATTAGAGTGGAGGGATGCATGCAGCCACTATGGGCCCCGGTGATCCTATCCTCCGGAGCCTTATTTTAATTTAAAGGAAGGGTTTGCTGGCCACTGCTCAAGCCTATAATGGCCCCAAGGACCCCATCCTCCAGTGCCTTTTGGGCTTCTGGGTAGGTGCCCCGGTGCCCACCTGGAGCACCCAACAAACAGTAAGTTGAAGATCACAGGTAGAGACACAGGGCCCCTTTTGCCTGCTGGCTCCTAGTATGCACCCATCATGGGTGATGCAGGAGCCAGCATTGCTCCCGTTTGGCCGGAGTAATGTGAGTAGCCCTGCACTCAAGAGAATGGGCAGGGAAAGAAAAGTCCACAACCATCCAGAAGGAACATTTTTAAAGCTCCCACCCAAAGGCATATCTGCCATCACTCACGGGAGGGTTTCAATAATGCTCGCTCTGAATGGGAGCAGACATATGTGTCCCTGCTCACACTCTTGTGGGGTGGGCTCCCCAGGACATAGTGTTTGAACCCATCCTGTGGATGGAGTCTCCTTTACAGGCTCAGCGAGCGGGGGCCGCTTGCCCCCCTATAGTATAAGTTGGCCCAAGGGGATGTGATCTCGGGCCTTTACATGCATGGGGAGAGGGGCTGCTCTCTCCTCCCCTACAGAAAAGGTCGGCCCCGGGGGCCTTTACTGGCTTGGATTGGGGGCCACGTGCCCCCTTCCCCCTTAGTTGGAAATTGGCCCCAGGGAATGGGTCCCCAAGGCTCAGGGAGAGGGGCAGCACACCTTCCCCTATTTTCCCCATGGAAACACAATCTGAACTATAGCTACCTAGTGGCATATACATATTCACTGCGAAAACCGAAGGTTTAAGTACCTTTATAGTTAAGTGAGAATTGTAGTGGCAAATTTTATGTTTTAAACAGAAAAAACACTGACATTTACCAGTTATAGTTATATCAAGTAACCATAACTTGTACACCATGGTAACTATAATACGGCCCCCAGCCATGCACAGTTTTCTCATCAATAATTTCATTAGAAATATTGCAGTGATATGAGCAATGATGTCAAGGAAAGATGTCATGAGTGATGTAATATTTGGGGTAATTAGCCGTTCCTTTTCGATTTCATGAGTTATAGTTACCTGAGAGGAAAAGTTATAGTTTTTTGTGAAACCTTAACGGATTAATTTAAGTGTTTTTGTGTTTAAAACCTTACATTGTCACTGAAATTCTCACTTAACTATAGTGTTACATTAACCTTTATTTTTTTTTTAAAGTAAAGTAATATTTTATTACCATATAAAGCCATCTACCCAATGTACACGGCCTTTGGACGCATGTCGCAGGGGTTTGGCCTCAGATCCTAGCCTAAGGCCAGGCCCTGCGCTCAACCCACAAGGGCAGCCAACCCCATGCTAGTCACGGCTTTCAGCAGTGCCCAGTGTCTGGTTGGCTGCAGGGTCTAGCCTGTGGTCAGACCCTGCATCCAACCCTTTAGCGTCATCCCCCTCCCCAAGCCACTCTGGGCCCCAGGAAACCCATCCCAAGGTTTTTTTTCTTTAAAGGGGAGGAAACGCGCTGCTCCTCTCCTTGTGCCACTTCGTTCCCTGGGGACCGCATCCCCAGGGCCCTATTTTTAATTATGAGGAGAAGTGCCTGATACCTTTCCTGAGCCAATAGTGGCCCCAGGGACCCCATCCCCTTGGGCCAAAACATACATGTTAAGGGGAGGTGCATGTGGACCACCTCTGTAAGCATTAATAGGGCCCGGGAACCCCATCCTCTGGGGCCAAATTTCATTAAAAAGGGGTAGGGAGCCACATGTTCCCCCTGCCCAAGACTTCATGGGTTCCAGAGACTACATTGCCTTGGCCAAATTCTATTTATAAGGGAAAGAGGGCAGCCAGCCCCTCTCCCGAACCTTAATGAATCCCAGGGACCTCACTTCCAGGGCTGAATTTCCAAAACACTGGGAGAGGTGCCACACAGGCCCCTTTCGGAGGCTTTATATGACCCGGGGACCCCATCCCATGGGGCAAAATTTAATTAATAAAGAGAGTAGTTCTGCACATTTTTAAAAAGAACTCTTAAAATTCACAGCATAATTTTCTAAGCAATATTTTTGGCCTAGGCAGTGACTCACCACCAAGCCTAGGGGGGAAGGGTATCACTACCCTAACCCCTTACGTCTCCTTTTTGTAGGACTCAAGACTCATTAATCTAGCATAAATGTCCAGCATTTGTAAAGTGCGAACAAATAGCCAAAGGTGTCAAGGCGCTGGGGGCCATCGGGAAGATTTGGTGAGCTATTGCACAGAGTCACATGGTGCTGGGCTGATCTGCTGCTGGTGCCGTGGATCAAACCGTGAGCCCCCGGATTCCAGAGTCAGTCGCCCTGGCCGCTGCGCCACACCTCTATACAAAGGGTTGCAAATTGGTTTCTGGTTGGCAGAGGTATGCACCCTGTCCAAGCGGGAACCACAATCCTAGTCAGGCTAAGTCACAGCACACCCTAAATTATCCTATGCTCACCCTCTGGTAGGGTGGCACAAAGCAGGCAATGTGTAAGTATTTCTGCAACACTTTAAACAGTAACACAGTGAAAACCCACAAACAGACTCCACACCAGATAAGAAAAACAGAACTTAATTTTTGTAATAGAACAAGACCAAAACAACAAAAATCCAACATGTAGAAGTTAAGATATGATTTTTTAAAGAATAAAGATAAAATAACACTTAGAAGCAAAAAGCATTTTTAAATGGGGTATCTGGTCGTGCTGAACTGGGGCAAAGTCAAAAGATCAGGCCAACTGTCCTGGAGTGCGGGTCATATACAGCGATCCACTTGGGTCCGCTGAATCAAAGTATCATGACCCATCAATGAAGATGCGAGGTGCAGCCAAAGCGATGCATCTGTGTCAAGCCAGGCCGTGGACGAAATTCAGCAATTTTCCCCATGCAACAGCGGCGATGCATCAGGTTATGAGTGAGAAGCACTGGTTCCAAATGCAATGCGCAGCTGCTGCTTCTGAAGGTTGTGCGGCGGGTCCGCACCATGCAACAATGGGGTTGCGCCGGATCTGACTCACACAAAGGTGAAGATGCTGTGGTTCCGATGAGGATGCGTGGGTTATGGATGTAGAAGCACCTAAGGCCACACTCCCAAGGGTCCAGGACTGGGGTGGCACCACTTGGCAGGACAGACTCACAGCTTGCAGAGTCCACATACAGATGCAGGTATTTGAAGTCTTTGATATCCCTGAGAATTAGAACTGAAGCTAATCCATCAAGCTCTCGGAGTCACTCTGGGTTCATGTGAAGCAGGTCCAGTCCTTCTCACCCTGGCAGGAGAACAGCAGGCAGTAGGGCAGCTCAGCACGACAAGAGCATAGCAAGGCAAGAGTCCAGTAAATCACCAGTCCAGCAGAGTGGCAGCTTTTTCAGCTGCACTGCAGTTCTTCTTCCTGGCAGAGTAGTCACAGGTCCAGAAGTGTACTGAAGTCATGGTGTCAGAGGTCCAGTAATTATACTCAGTTGTGCCTTTGAAGTGGGGGAGACTTCAAAGACACCTTTGAAGTGCACAGAGGTCATCCCTTCCAATCCTAGCCCCAGACTCACTCTAGGGGGTAGGCAGCCCTTTGTGTGTGGATAGGACACAGCCCATTCATGTGTAAGTGTGAGGTTTTGCCCAGCTCTTCCCTCCCATCACCCAGGATGGCCCATCAAGACACACCTAAGCTTCCACTGTGTGTGGCTGTGTATAGGGGATACACAAAGTCCAACTGTCACCCATCACATGCTGAAGAGAGACAGGCAGCAGGCACCAAATCACTAGAACAAATAAATGCCAGCTTTCCAAGTGTGGCATTTGCTAAACTGACTTAAAATCAAACCTCACCATAAGTTGTGATTTTAAATTTTGAGCCATGGGACACCAAACATGAAAAGCCTATCTCTTCATATTGTGAAATTCACTTAAAAGATGTAATAAGGTAATCCTAGTGTTATCCTATGAGAGAGAGAAGCCTTACGGTAGTGAAAAATTAAATTGAGGGTTTTTCAATACCAAAACATGTAAAACGTACATGTCCTGCGTTTTGAATACATTGCACCCTGCCCTGTGGGTCGTACAGGACCTACTTTAGGGATGAATTACATGTGTAAAAAGGGTAGGTTTAGGCCTGGCAATAGGTGTATCTTGCCAGGTCAACATGGCAGTATAAAACTGCACACACAGGCTCTACTGTGGCAGCCACACACATGGTTAAGGAGCTACTTAAGTGGGTGGCACAATCAGTGCTGCAAGCCCTCTAGTAGCATTCAATTTAGAGGCCCTAGGCACTTGTAGTGCACTTTACTATGAACTTATAAGTAAATTAAATATGCCAGTTGGGTATGAGTCAATGTTCCATGCTTAGAAGAAAGACCACAAGTACGTTATCACTGAATAGAAGTGGTAGAGTGCTCAGAGCACTAAAGTCAACAAAAAAGAGGCCATAAAAAGAGGAGGAGGAAGGCAGAATGTTTGGGGTAACCCCTCAGAAAGGGCCATTTTCCAACACAATGGTCTTGAGTATTAATTGCTCAAAAACTACTTATCATATTTATACCATATCACACAAAGTTCTCTTTTTTGACCAAGATTTACCTTTCCACCAAGTTCCGAGGAGGAAGTTGGGACTTTTAAGTGGATGCAATTTACATACCTCTAAACTGTCTGTCGCTGAAGGAAGCCTTCCATAAACTAATGAAGGTTGGGAATTATTCAAATTCAAGGACCCCAGTGGTGTACAGACACCTATGGCTACTTCCTGGTTCTCTCATCCAGTGGTCGTGATGAGGGGTGTACTCTAGCTTAAGAAGTTGGTGAATCCGCAAGTGGTGAGACGTGTTGTCTTGTTTTGAAATTTTCAGACTGCATCAATGTAGAGTGGCAAGTCATGTTGGGCCGGCATCAGAACTGTCACCCCAAGCCCAGTGGGGTAGGAGAGGATAGTCGAGTCCTTGACGATTGTATCGGTGGTATTAGTGCAACGTCGGAAAGACATGGCAGCCACAGCGATAACAACGCAGGAGTTACAGCCTTCCCATTGGCTGAAAAACTACCAATCAAGAGAGCTGATAGACAATATCAACTAACCAAATCTCTTGTGCCATATTCTTAACAGGTGAAGCATTGAAGAAGGCAATTAAGCCAAAACGTGTCTGCTGCTGCTAATAAATGAATTCTTACTCCTCGAGTGCTCCATTTCTTATAGTTGCAAACACGCCTCCTGGTGCACTACTAGTTGAGATATGAAGTTCCCTTGTCACCAGAGGGTACGTGGTGGCCAACAAGTCCTCCTGTTACCTCCTGTAAGCCCCACACAGTAATTTTGCTGAGAGGTTTTCAGTAGCCACACCCCCTTTCTCCACCACTCTGAAATGCACCTCCTGGCACAATCTTAGTTGGGGATGAAGTCTACTTTAGTCCTTAGTCCCTCAGGAGGCAAGGGGACCTCTTCCCCCTTCAGCAGTGTGCTGAGGGGCATGTTTGCAGGGTGGTGGAGATTGGGAGTGTAGCCTCCAGCCATCTCTAAGCAGTCCCACTGTGTGGGGCTTACTGGAGGTAACAGGAGGTCTTCTTAGCCGCTAAGAATACTCAGCAGCCAAGGAAACGTCATCCCCTTACCAGACACGCACTAGGAGGTGCATTTTCAGAATAGTGGATAAAGGGGGAAGGGCCTACTGTGAGCTGCCATCTTTAAAAAAAGGTTTTTCTTTGTTAGGAAGGTGGGCCACATGGCCCCCCTTCCCTGGACCATTTTGGGCCCTATGGACCCCATCCCCCGGGACCAGACCCTTTTTTAAATTTAAAAAATGGGAGGTGGCGTATAGCCCCCCTCTCAGGTGGATTTCACCCCCAGGAACCCCATCCCCTGGGGCCTGTCCTTTATTTGCTTTCCTTTTTTTCTATTTAAAGGAAGCAGCTCCCCTCCTGGGCCATTTTTAGCCCTAGGGACCCCATCCCCGTGGTCATCCCCTTTTCTTTTCTTTTTTTTAAAAAGGAAGAGGGGGGTGCGGTTCCCCCTAGCCCAGGCCAATTTCGGCCCCGGGGACCACATCCTTTGGGGCAAGGCCTTTACAAAAAAAAACAGTCCTTAAAGGAAGTTATAGTTAGGACTATGTTTGCTTTCTGACTTGCCTACATCTTTGGTACCATTTGATAAATGTTCACAAAATTTTCCAAACAAAGTATCAAGTTGGATCTTCTTGTGCACAGAACGTTTTGGGGGGATCTGCAAGGAGGGGTGAGAAAAAATGGAGGTTAAACAAATTATGTTTCACATTGAGACTTTAGACATGACTACATCCAGAACCACTGAATGGAATTACACCAAATTTGGCAAAAAACTAACTCTTGGTCCAGGAAGGGTACTTTTTGTTATTTGGTATAACTTCATCCAGTAGTTTTTGAGATATTGAAAGAAATCCAAAGTTGGATATCTAGGGGCGCATTCTGTGATACCTACTCGGAGCTTCACAACTTTGCAACTTATGTAGAAAGTTGCAGCTGCCATTTTATGATGAGGAACACGGTCCCACGGGATGAAAATAAAGGCTAGAAACTGTAGAAGGCATCATGATATTGGGACCCTGAACCCATAGGTGCATTATAGGTGTTTCTGAGGGACCCCTATGAATATGAAAATGCACAAGTCCATTATTTCTCATGTGGTTAGAGTTGATGACCTGTTGCGACACTCAATGATGCCCCCGCGCAACATCGCAGTGGAGTCGTGAACCATGATTAAAATGTTTTTAAAAAATACACATTCACACACTCATTCTCACAGTAATGCAGCCACTCACAGGCACACTCAGACACTCATTCAGCCACTCACTGTCCCAGTCAGAGACTCATGCTCCCATTCAGAGACCCACTCATACACTGATGCATTCACTGAGAACCCAATCAGAGACTCATGCACCCACTCAGAGTCTCACTCAGACTCTCACTCATCTACTCACAGACCCATTGAGAGACTCATGCACCCACTCACAGATCCACTCAGTCAGTGACACACCCAGTCACAAACACACTCAGAGACAGGCATGCCCACTGACAGACCCACTCAGACACTCATGCACCCACACAAGGAGTCTCTCAGAGCCATGCATCCACTCACAGATCCACTCAGAGACTCATGCAGTCACTCACTGACCTACTCAAAAGCTCATGCACCCACTCACAGATCCAGTCAGACAGTCATGCATTAACACACAGACCTACACAGAGACTCAGGCACCTTCTCAGATACTGATGCACCCACTCACAGACTCACTCAGAGTGACACACCCACTCATAGAGCCACTAAGAGGCTCATGCACTCACCCACAGACCCACTCATAGAGTAATGCACTCACTCACCCAATAAGAGGCTCATGCACCCACTCACAGGCTCTCTCCGACTCACACACCCACTCAAAGACCCACTCATAGACTCATGTACTTAGTCACCCACTCATAGGCTCACACACTCATTCACAAAGCCATTCAGATGGGGATGCATCCGGTGATAGAGATATTCAGAGACTCATGCACCCACTCATAGATCCCCTTAGACACTCATGCACTCCCCTACTCACCCACTTGGAGACTTATGTACCCACTCATAGACCCACTTAGATACTCATGCAGCCACTCACAGCCACACTTGAAATCATGCACTCACTCAAAGACTCACTCAGATACTCATACACCTACTCATGGAGTCACTGTGAATGATGCACCTACTCACAGACCCACTGATGAGACCCACACACCCACTCAGGCTGATCCACCCACCCACTCACACACCCAGGCACTCACGCACCCATTCACAGACCCTCTCAAACACTCATATACCCACTCAGAGCCACACAGAGCCATGCATCTACTCACACAGCCACTCAGAGATTCATGCAGTCACTCACAGACCAACTCATACACTCACTCATTCATCCAGTCGGACACTAATTACACACTCACAGACTTCCTGAGACATTTATGTACCCCCATACACACACACATACTCAAAAAGTGACGTATTCACTCAGAGATATACTGACAGACACATGCAGCCAGTTACGTACACATTTCTACACTCACAAAAGCACTTATAGAACCATTGTCATGTGCGTAGAGTCGAACTGAAAGTTATACATTTTTGATGTGGAGGTGTGCTTTAAATTCATGCTTTTCCTCTGCAGCTTCACAAGTTGCGGCTCTGATATATAAAAAAAAGTGTATTTAACATGAAAATTATTTACTGTTCAGTAATAGGGTGGCTCTTAGAAAAGCCTTTGGGATTATTGTGTGTACATGATAACTACACATAAAACAGAATGCAGTCTTTCAAGCTGTTAAGGATTATCCTGTTACCTTTGTCAGAGCAGTGTACTACATCACTCCTATATATATGCTCACTGTCAAAGAGCAAGTTGTTGTTGTAGAGGAGCCCATGTTGTGGTCTCTAAGGAATGCAGAAACAGTTCTATTAGCATGTTTCCTGGCTATGTCTATCTGTGGACAGAATTTGTCTGACTATTTCCATGGTTGCCTTTAGCAAATGTTGGAATACACCAAGGTAGAGCAAGGGAAAAGTGCCATTAATTGACCAAAAGTCTTCTTCATTCAGATTTCCAATCATACCCCAGTAAGAGTGCCTAGGTCATTGCCACCACAGTGCACAATTAAGAGGTTTGGATATTGGCAATTTGCACTGGCTCTCAAAGGCAGCAATCACTGAAAAAAACTAAGATTACAGAGGGCGCCAACCAAGATGGCCACAATTGCGTGAGGCTCTTGCAGCTCGGGGCACAATCCTGCAATTATCCTCCTCATCTGCTGTTCCAGAACACCTGAAAAATGTTGCACTGAAAGCGGAACACTGCTGCTGCCTGCTACCGCAAGTGATACTGATGGAACAGGAGTGGTCACCCCAATAACCCTCTCCGATGCCAGAGCGGCCGAGTGCCTAAGATGGCGGCCACCTACGTCGCTGAGCATCGCCACCACTGATGCGGAATCGGAGGTCCTTGTGAAGGCCAAGAAGACGCAGCATCACGACCGCAGCTGCCCGAGACTGCACAAGCGGGCCATGCCACCATAGTTCCAGCAGCCGGGCCAACACTTTTTGGGGCCATATGGTGGTGAGCCCGGCGGACCCTTGCAACAGCGGGGCTTGCATTCGACCGCTGTGTTCACTGGAGGCCTGAGCCTGACACCGCTGCCACTGCCGGCCGTCATGGCTTGGCACTCCAGCCTCGCCAACAGCGCGACCAGCCTGCCCGGTGAGTGCACCCTGCCTAGCAGCACTGTGCTGCCCGCCCAAACTTTTCCAAACGGCTGCTGGTCTGCCCACGCACTCACACCTTACCGAAGATAGCAAAGCCACCTGCCAGAGACAACGAATGCCCACGTTGCCTGCCATAGGGAGCACCAGCACAGTGCCCCAGTCCCCTGCGGAGCCCAGGAAGATCACGCACCGCCATCCATTACTGCCCGTGGCTGCTTAACTGACCTGCAGCACTCCAGCCTCCACAGCCAGCTGCATATCGCATCAAGCGTTGAGCAGAGGAGCCCGGTGTGCCCCTGTGGAGCCGAGGCCTGCACCGATTGCCGCACTCATCTGGTGTCCCTAGCTGGGCTCCCTATCCACGCTAGACATACCTTTCTAAAGACCACCGCGTCTCCCCTGTAGTGGACCGCACCTCACTGCTGGCAACCAGGAAGGCTCACGGCACTGCGCGACGGCTGGAGGTGCGCTGTCCGGGACCCTCCACGTTTTGGACTCTCCCACGAGCCTACTCCACCTGCCATAAGCACCTTCTCATCCTCCTGAGGACATTGCTCAGGTCAACGACCCATTACCACATTGAAGGAAACAGTTTGCTTGGCCTGCACCTTTGCTACCATCTCGGTCCCCCAAGACTAAGGCTCTCTACAACAGTATCACCCTTGCAACAGACTGCTACACAAACTCTAGCGTGGCTGCCACGCAGGTGACATTCCTAATTCTTGCCTTTCAATACTACGGCTGAACATTTGGCATGATGAGGCTTTTTACTTCTCCCCAAGCACCCTCGCACTAGCGAGGAGACCCTGGTTTGCCCTTTAGCATCTACCCAGCAGAAAATCCCTACACTGTTCTAGTTTTTCCTCCCTACAGGTTTCATTCCACACTCCCCTTTTGGGAGACTGGTCTTAGAGATATTTGCGAGGGGAGGGAGGTACACCCATCACAGCAGGATTGGGCTGCTGATGGGAGGGAGGAGCTTTGTTCACAGCCACTTGACGACAGCCCAACAATCACCTGCTTTACATGCACAGTCGATCCACCTACCATGATTGCAACACCCATCGTGCATTCTTAGACACGCTATTCTGGAGAGCCGCCCTGACCCCCCTAGATATAATCTACTAACGTGGAATGTTGGTGGCCTAGGCGACTCCCATAAGCGCAGGACCATCCTAGTCTACCTCAATAGACACAACGTACACTGTGCCATGCTCCAGGAGACGTACCTTGGCCCCATCACCCCAACCTCGTTTGCAGCTCGCTGGGTGATCTATCACTGCTTTTCCTCCTATTCTACTTATGCACCCTGAACTGCCATTTTGATCAAACACAGTCTCCCCAACACTGCCATCGGCTTGTATGCAGACCTACTGGGTCGTTACAGTGTCTTATGGGGACGGCTGGCATCCCAATCCATAACATTCGTCAATTGTTATGGCCCAAATATTGATGATCCCAAGTTTTTTCGCATCCTCTGGGGAAGGATACTGGACATTGGATCAGTACATCTGGTATGGGAAGGAGACTTCAATATCACCCTAGATCCATCAATGGACCGCTCGCACCCATAGCCTTATCATTACTCCAGCTCCCAACGTCTTCTTAACCACATCATTACAGACCATGGGTTAATTGGCACCTGGCGTAACCTCCACCCTCACGCTAAGGAGGGGACATGCTTCTCCACCGTACATTCCTCCTGGTCACGCATTGATGGCTGGATCATATCTAGGGGACTAACGCCGTGGTTTACCCAAGCCTCACACCTACCACGCACCTACTCAGACCATTCACCTGTACTTCTGACGCTTACTATCCATGGTGAAGACCCACCATACAGATTCTGGCGGCTGCCCACACATGCGTTATTAGACCGCATTTTCAAGTCCATACGAGAACAAGAAATAACAGACTTTTTTCCACGCAATGAGCACTCAGTAGCGCACTACTCCACTGTTTGTGAGGCATTCAAAGTGACTATTCGTGGCATCTGCCTTGCCAAAGGAGGAGGGATTTTGAAAGACTGACCCAATACGCTCCACAAACTAGAGAAAGATCTAAAACATATAGAAACACAAATACAAAGCACACCAACCCGAGAGCTGCAATCACAGATGAGGGACATGCTTACCGACTACCAAGAAACAGCTGACAGGGAAAGCTAATTTTGGGGGGAATACCACCAAGCTCGGAAATACAGGGGGGAGAAAGGCTAGGAAAAGTGCTTGCAGCACTTTTTCACCCACCCAGATTCTCTAACACTGTGTTTGAAGTCACTGAAGAAGAGGGCCACCTACATAGAAACACCCCAGATATCACAGCTACCTTTAACCGATTCTGCAGCACACTATACAAATCTCATAGAACGCAACCTGTTGACTTTACCCCCTTCTTTCATGACACAGCGATAGGTTGGCTTGGTGAGTCCCAAAGGGAATTCCACCTTGCGGATTTTGAAGACGACGAGATCACAGCTGCAATCATGCAGCTGCAGTCTGGCCGAGCCCCTGGCCCAGATGGTCTAACAGCCGAATTTTATAAGACATTTCGCACCGCCCTTCTTCCCATCCTTCGGCAAGACTACGAGGAAGCTAGGGAGACGGGGACCCTCCCCCAGACTATGCTCGAGGCCCTTATCATATCTTTATTAAAACCTGGCAAACCAGCCACCCAATGTGACTAATACAGGCCACTCTCCCTTATTAACATCGATGCAAAAATTTTAGCCAAAATCATTGCGAATCGCATCAGCCCCCTTATGACCGCTCTTGTACTTCTGGACTAATCGGGCTTTGTGCCCGGCAGAGGGACCTCCCACAATCTTAGGACCTTGTTTGCTATCTTGCAAGATATTGAACCCGACACAAACGCAGTGGCTGTCATTCTTGATGCCACCAAGGCCTTTGATTCCCTGGAATGAGATTATCTCACCTTTGTACTCTGCTGCATGGGATTTCCCACCCCTTTCCTGGCATAGATTCAACTGTTATACACGGATCTACAGGCCAACACACTAATCAATGGCACCAGATCCTCTGCTTTCACCATCGCTAGAGGCACTAGGCAGGGGTGCCCCCTCTCGCCCCTCCTATTTGCCCTGGAGATCGAGCCCTTAGCAGCTAAAGTACGTCAGCACTACCACAACTATGCCCTCATCTACCCTGAGAGACAAATATTAATCTCACTGTATGCTGACGACCTTACTCTCTACCTCCACAACCTGGAGGATATTCTCAATCCAAAATTGCGGGTGCTCATCCTGTTTGGGCGTCTTTCTGGGGTCAACATGAACTGGGGTAAGTCTCAGATTTTCCCCCTCACCGCTGCAAAGAAAAAATTCACCACTGACTATCCCCTCACTTGGTGTGATGACACAGTCACCTACCTGGGTATAATGATAACAAGAGACAGAGAAGAATTAATGAAGACCAACTACAGGCGCGTACTAGATCTCCTGACCGAAAAGATCACCAAGTGGATAGCCATGCCAATCTCGATGGCTGGAAGAGCCTCGCTGATAAAAATGGTAATCCTTCCTAAACTTTTATACTTATTTATTAACATCCCTTATGCCCCCAGCAGACACTTTTTCAAAGCACTGAAGACCCAACTTATTCACCTCACATGGGGTGGCAAACAACATAGATTAAACTGGGAAACCCTTACCCGACCATTTAGCACTGGCAGATTCGAAATTCCAGATCTGGAATTGTACTTTAGTTGTGTGCAAGCCCACTATGCTACGTATTGGATGGACCCCCTCCCTACATGCCTCATTTAGCAGTCGAGGACGGGTACATGACCCCGACCCCTTATTCGGTTTATTTAAGCTCGCCCACTACTTCGAGACACCTCGACTCGACCATGGTCGATTGCACCAACAGCGCCTGGCGGGACCTAGCCCGCCGCCTTCACCTAGACATAATGTATTCCCCCTTGTCACCTCTCCAAGGCAGACTCGACTTCCCAATCACACAAGGGGCAGGATGCCGGCAGCTCCTCCGGAAACTCTAGGTCCGGACCTGGGTAGATGTATACACCAATGGGAAATTTCGCACGAAAGAGGAATTCTTTGGGGATTCTCCGCCCACCCCACTGAAACTCTTCCTTTATATCAGGCTTAGACAAAATGTCTGGGTCCTGACCCCAGATTTCCCACAATAACCCTTCACCATGGTCCCCCTACACGCCCTACTCCAGAAAGACACTCCCACACATATAGTGTCCCTGCTTTTTTGAACCACCCACACGGAGAGTTCGCACAACACTCCCATTGCGAGAGCATACTGGGAGGAAGAACTTGGCCTCCCCCTCACTGATGAGCAATGGTCTTACTGCTGTCAACAGACTGGCAACATTTCCGCTAACTGTAGACTGTGTATCATCCACTGTAAGTACCTACACCTTCTTTACTACACGCCTGCACGATTACTGTGCTTTCATTTATGAGACTCGGACCGCTGTGACAGATGCGGGGGAGAGGGCATGGACATTAAGCATCTAGCCTGGGACTGTGCCCCTGTTAGACATTATTGGTCAGAGATATTGGAGGCGCTTGAACAGATGACTGGGTCACACATCCCTGACAACCCCTTATCGCCAACCTAGGATACACCGGGGCACTTGCTGCTCCTGTTAGGAAATACATATCCTTGGCACTCTTGCTAACCAAGCAACGAGTAGCCTGCAGATAGGGGGAGAGGGAGGGCGCTCAAATTCAAAGAATGGCTGAATGATCTCATATTTTGTCAAGACCAATTACAAACCTATGCTGAGCTGTTACCGCCATCCTACTGCCCACTCGACATTTGGTTCCCTCTACAGATGTGCTTTTTAGCGCAATCTGCCTCAACTGACACCAAAATAGATATGCCACCTGATGTGTGAGTAAAATTTCTCAGGGACCCTGGGCTAGCTTTTTAATGAGACCTTGCTTTGTCTGAAATGTAGATTTCACAGTATTCATGCGACTGGGATTGTTGATTATATATAACTGTAACGTGCTGATGATGTTACCATATTGCACAATGTCACAACAAACTATACTGGGAATGTTGGGTTGCAGTTGTTCATCTGTTATACCTTTCTGTTCAGTAATCAAAATTAATAAGGACATTTAAAAAAAAAAGATTACAGAGACATTATAGTTAGGCTTAGATTTTGCTTGTATAATACCATAGAAATTCAGCAGTTATAGTTACCTGAGCTAACTATAACTCATGCCCCCGCAATGCACAGCTTATGACCTCGCATATTGCATCACTCATGACATGGTCAGTGACATCTCTGATGACATCACTGATGGCATCTCAAATGAAATCACCGATGACATCATCCACAGAACTACTCAGACGCCCAGTCACATCCCCATAGAACATCTCCAACACCTACTCCCCCTCCCACACAACCACTCACATACCCACTCACTGATCTATAGAGCCACTCACATATCTACCTACTCATACAGCCACATGCACACACACTAACTCACCCATACAGTACCTCATGCACCCACTTATTCACCCATATAACCACTCACACACTGAGTCATTCACCTATACAGCTACTCACATACCTATTCACACAACAATACAGTCAGTCACACAGCCAGTCACTCACCCATACAGTTACTCAAACATCCACTTACATACTCATACTAACACATGTACTCACTAACCTATACAGTCACTAACACAAGCACACACTCACTCATACAGCCGCTCTCACTGTTACTCACTCACACACCCACTCACTGACCCATACAATACTTATGTACCCACTCAATCACCCACCAAATCACTTACCTATACAGCCTTTCACATACCTACTCACTCACCCATACACCACTGACACACCTGCTCACCAACCCACACAGACACACACCCACTCAAACACCAATACAGCCACCCACTCACCCAAAGAGCTACTCAGACACCTACTCACACATGGATGCACACAGTCACACAGCCACTCACACAATCTGTTAGAAATAGCATCACTCATCATTAGTTCACAAAGATTACAAATGTAACATTTGTAGTATCTTACTGTATATCTTTAATACTCAGAAACATTTAGAAAACACAATCATGGTATGATGTCATCACCGATGTCATTTGAGGTATTATCAGTGATGTCACTGACCATGTCATGACATGAGTGATGTAGTGAGAGGAGTTGCCCTAATGGCTAGGGCGGTCGACCTCGAATCTGAGGAACCGGGTTCGAGTCTCGGCAATGACCCTGAACATCCTGTGATTCTGGGCAAATCACTTAAATTCCCCATGCCTAACAAAAATAAATGTGACCTCATGTAACACAACTGGTGCTTGTGTAAAGTGCTCTGATACCCGATACCTTCGGGTCAAGTTCGCGCTATATAAAACTCTGTTATTAAAAAATAAATATGTGAGGTGCAGTGTATTGCAGGGGAGTAAGTTCTAGTTAGTTCAGGTAACTATAACAGCTGCATTTTTGTGTCTTAGTATGAGCAGAATCTGAGACTAACTATAACATCCCTGTAAACTTTGGTTTATTCAGTGATAATAAATTTGAGTGTGAGTATATATGTATAACTTAAAAGGAGCGGGCATGGACTCCAGAAGATAAAGTGCATAAATGTATTGCTTTTGCTCACTCACGTCTATGACTCATTTCGGCCTTGATCACATAGTACATGCTGCAGCGGTCTTAGCAATTTATAGATAAGAAAAACACGTGACTAACAGGTTGAACGGCAATGGAAACAGACAAAACATGCTTATAAATATATATAATATATATATATATATATATATATATATATATATATATATATATATATATATATATATATATATATATATATTCACTGAAAAAACCATAGGTTTCACACACGTTATAGTTAGGAATTAGCATTTAAAAAACCTTGCAAATTCACTTAAAAAACCATAGGTTTCACACATGTTATAGTTAGCTGGACATTTCACTCGTGAAAAACCTTTGAAATTCCCCCGTTATAGTTAGTGCAGGCAACTATAACTCACGCGACCGCAATCCTCTGCTGATGACGTCAGATATTACATCACTGTATATAGACACTTATTTACCCATGTCTTCTTCCATTAATTTTTAGCTATACATATATTACAAATATTTTTTTTTCAGAAAGACACATGTCATCAGTGATGTAATATCTGACGTCATCAGCAGAGGATTGCGGTTGCGTGAGTTATAGTTGCCTGCACTAACTATAACGGGGGAATTTCAATGGTTTTTCACGAGTGAAATGTCCAGCTAACTATAACATGTGTGAAACCTATGGTTTTTTAAGTGAATTTGCAAGGTTTTTTAAATGCTAATTCCTAACTATAACGTGTGTGAAACCTGTGGTTTTTTCAGTGAATTTGTACGGTTTTTTAAATGCTAAGTTATGTATTTTTTTTTTTTTTTAAGGTTTTTCACCGTGCGCGTACTGTACGCGCACGGTGCGCTTCGCGGAATTTTTCCTTTTCTACCGTACGCGCACGCTACGCGTACTCCGCGATTTTTCGTAAAAAAATTAAAGGAAATTTTGGCCCTTCGGGGTCCTTCTGGGACCCCCTGACAAAGGCTAGGGGGTCAGGAACTGTCCACCCTGACCCTTTTCACATTCTCCACCTTTGTTTTTCACCCCCTCAGACTGCGAGAGACAAAATGGCGGCCGACACTTCCTGGTTTCGACCGATTCGAATGTTTACTAAGATCTAACAACCAATCAGAATCGCGCTCGCGCACGGCAGCGTGCGCGTACGGTAAGTTTTACCGTACGCGCACGGTGCGCGCTTATAGATATATATATGCTTTTAAATGCTATTTTCTCAGGAAATACTGAACAGATTTACACCAGACCTGCAAAAGGCACATCCCTGACCTGAGGACTACCTCTCTGCCAAATTTCAAGTAATTCTGTTCAGCCGTTCGGGCTGTAGCTTGGACTAAAGGTCCTATGGAAAAATGCATGGGGAAAATGCGTTTTGGTACCCCCCCTTTTTCTCAGCCCCCGCTTGACAAATCCCCCCGAGACTTTCAGGGAAGGAGCGGAGCGGAGCGCCCCACCTATTTTGAAAATTTTGCAAAGATTCGTCAATCGGCGCCAAAGTTATTCCAAATAGAATGTTGCGGATTTCCTATGGAAACACGATCCTAACTATAACTGTCTACTGGCGACCGCCAGTAGATAATATATACATATATATATATATATTATCTACTGGCGGTCGCCAGTAGATAGTTATAGTTTTATAGTTAGGACCGAGTTCCCATAGGAAATCTGAAAATTCTATTTTGAATAACTTTGGCGCCGGTTGACTTATCTTCGTGAAATTTTCAAAACTAATGGGGCGCTCCGCTCAGCTCCTACCCTGAAAGTCTCGGGGTGATTCGTCAAGCGGGGGCCGAGAAAAAAGGGGGTCCCAAAACGCATTTTCCCATAGGACCTTTAGTCGAAGGTACAGCCCGAACGGCTGAACAGAATTACTTGAAATTTGGCAAAGAGGTAGTCCTCAGGTCAGGCATGTGCCTTTTGCATATATGGTGTAAATCCATTCAGTAGTTCATGAGAAAATCAAAAGTAAAATCACATATATATCTGGGCGGAGCCTAACCACACATCTCATCGTGAGATCTGATTGGATGTCAGCACTTCATCCAAGAAGTGTTGGCAGCCATCTTGGGACCAATATACATGATAGCACCTCATTAAAAAGCATTTCAGTTAATAGAAGGTTTTAAGACTTTAGTTACATTATAAATAATTTGTTGATGGTACCATACTCATTTTAGGAATTGTGGTGTGTTCTAAGGTGATTTTACCATGTGAAAAAGCCTTCTGCTGTGATATCATGAATCATGTTTGAGAGAAAACTATTTTCTCATGCTTTTTCCACAGAGGTTTGGAAGGTGATCTATAAGCTAAACTGAGAGCATATTTTCTGTAAATTCACGTTATCTTTCTCAGTCATGTGAGAATGAAGTCTGACATTCTAAGTAAAACATGTACATCCAGCAAGGGCAGAGACTGTCAGTTGATTCCTTTGTGTTCTACTGCAGCTTCCCAGAGGGTTCTAAAGAACAACTAGAGCGCTAACAGTCCTACTTATGACAAACGTATAGCACAACTGAAGCCATCTTGGTTGGCATAAAGTGGTAACTCTTAAAACATTTAATTTTAAAAGTAACAAAATGAGGGGGTTCATTTTGCCATAGAAAGTATGATTAGTGCTGCAGAAAGAAAAATTAGGGCACATGTTGAGTGACTACTCAAATCCTCTTCTATTTCATTAAAAAATTCTGACATGCAGACTGAAACATGCACTTTCAATACCAGCAGCAGACTTCCCTGGTGAGCAGTAGCTTTACGACAGTGATCTAATAAGCAACTAGAGTGCTAACATTCTGAATTCATGGCAAATGTGTGACACATCTGAATGCCTTCTTGATGGAACCAAAGTAAAAAACTGAAAGTATTTTCTACTTATGAGACTGTAGTAAATGAGGAAATTAGGAAACATCATAACAAATAAGTCTCCCAAAATGGCCACCAGAGACAAAAGAGCCCAAATGTAGCCCAAATATCACCCAGATGTAGCCCAAGTATAGCCCAATGACAGAATGTCCCAGAGTGTTCTAACGAACAACTAGAGCGCTAACAGTCTTACTTATGACAAAAGTATGGCACACCTGAAGCCATCTTGATTGGAATAAAGTGGTAACACTTAAAACATTTAATTTACAAAGGAACAAAATGAGGGGGTTCATTTTGCCAGAGAAATTATGATTAGTGCTGTAGACAGAAAAATTAGGGCACATTTTGACTTCTCAAATCCTCTTCTATTTCATAAATAAATTCTGACATACAGACTGAAACATGCACTTTGAATACCAGCAGCAGACTTCCCTGGTGAGCAGTAGCTTTACTACAGTGATCTAATGAGCAACTAGAGTGCTAACATTCAGAATTTACAGCAAATGTGTGGCACATCTGAATGCCTTCTTGATGGAACCAAAGTAAAAAACTGAAAGTATTTCCTACTGAGGAGACTGCAGGAAATTAGCAAACTTCATAACAAATAAATCTCCCAAGATGGCCACCAGAGACAAAAGAGCCCAAATGTAGCCCAAATATCACCCAGATGTAGCCCAAGTATAGCCCAATGACAGAATGTCCCAGAAAGTTCTAACAAACAACTAGAGCGCTATCAGTCTTACTTATGACAAAAGTATGGCATACCTGAAGCCATCTTGATTGGAATAAAGTGGTAACACTTAAAACATTTAATTTACAAAGGAACAAAATGAGGGGGTTCATTTTGCCATAGAAATTATGATTAGTTCTGCACAAAGAAAAATTAAGGCACATTTTGACTTCTCAAATCCTCTTCTATTTCATAAAAAAATTCTGACATGCAAACTGAAACATGCACTTTGAATACCAGCAGCAGACGTCCCTGGTGAGCAGTAGTTTTACTACAGTAATCTAATGAGCAACTAGAGTGCTAACATTCAGAATTTATGGCAAATGTGTGACACATCTGAATGACTTCTTGATTGAACCAAAATAGAAAACTGAAAGTATTCCCACTGAGGAGACCGCAGTAAATAAGGAAATTAGGAAACTTCATAACATTATAAATCTCCCAAGATGGCCACCAGAGACAAAAGAGCCCAAATGTAGCCCAAATATCACCCAGATGTAGCCCAAGTATAGCCCAATGACAGAATGTCCCAGAGTGTTCTAACGAACAACTAGAGCGCTAACAGTCTTACTTATGACAAACGTATGGCACACCTGAAGCCATCTTGATTGGAATAAAGTGGTAACACTTAAAACATTTAATTTACAAAGGAACAAAATGAGGGGGTTCATTTTGCCATAGAAATTATGATTAGTTCTGTAGACAGAAAAATTAGGGCACATTTTGACTTCTCATATCCTCTTCTATTTCATAAAAAAATTCTGAAAGACTGAAACATGCACTTTGAATACCAGCAGCCGACTTCCCTGGTGAGCAGCAGTTTTACTACAGTGATCTAATGAGCAACTAGAGTGCTAACATTCAGAATTTATGGCAAATGTGTGACATATCTGAATGCCTTCTTGATTGAACCAAAATAGAAAACTGAAAGTATTCCCACTGAGGAGACTGCAGTAAATGAGGAAATTAGGAAACATCATAACAAATAAATCTCCCAAGATGGCCACCAGAGACAAAAGAGCCCAAATGTAGCCCAAATATCACCCAGATGTAGCCCAAGTATAGCCCAATGACAGAATGTCCCAGAGTGTTCTTAAGAACAACTAGAGCGCTTACTGTCTTACGTATGACAAAAGTATGGCACACTTGAAGCCATCTTGATTGGAAAAAACTGGTAACACTTAAAACATTTAATTTAAAAAGGAACACAATCAGGGGGTTCATTTTGCCATAGAAATTATGATTAGTGCTGAAGAAAGAAAAATTAGGGCACATTTTGAGTGACTTCTCAAATCCTCTTCTATTTCATTAAAAACTTCTGATAGCAGACTGAAACATGCACTTTTAATACCAGCAGCAGACTTCTGTGGTGAGCAGTAGCTTTACTATAGTGATCTAATGAGCACCTAGAGTGCTAACATTCAGAATTTATGGCAAATGTGTGACATATCTGAATGCCTTCTTGATGGAATCAAAGTAAAAAACTGAAAACATTTCCTACTGAGGAGACTGCAGTAAATGAGGAAATTAGGAAACTTCATAACAAATAAATCTCCCAAGATGGCCACCAGAGACAAAAAAGCCCAAATGCAGCACAAATATCACCCAGATGTAGCCCACATGTAGCAAAATGACAGAAGTGTGCAAAACACTTATTTTTTGAGTATTTGCAGTTTTATATAGTGCAGACTTGTCAGGTATTGGAGTGCTTCACATGAGCATTGGTTACATCACACAAGACCAAATTCATATTGGTTGCAGACATGGGGAGATTAAGTGATTTGACCAGAATCACAGAATGTTGAGCTGAAGCAGAAACTCCAACCTGGTTCCCCAGTTGCAATGTCTGCAGCTCTGGAAGTAACACCACATCCTCTCCCCTAGGTGCAACATTTAATCAAGTTGTCAACTGGATAAAAAAAAACATAAAGAATACAAATAATGTAAAAGTTCTTTGTCGCTATTTGAAAACTCAGAAAATATGTCCTCATTTTAGTTTTTTAGAGCACTAACCATAATTTTGATGCAAATAAGACCCTCTCATATATGTAATTTCTAAAGGAAATACTCTAGGTATTACAGTTTTGATTACATCAAGATGACGTCAGGCGTTCCACACTTTTGTAATAAATATAGAATGTTAGCAATCTAGTTGTTCATTGGGATACTGTTGAGATGCAGAGGCCAGGGGCACGGACTCTGAAAATTGAAGGCAGGTAGGGGAGTGCAGATGCAACAATTTGACCACACTGGGCAGGCAGGAAGGGCAGTGGCAGCACAACAGACTATGTAGAGCAGTGGAAAGGGGGGCAGGGGCAACAAACCAACAATACAGGACTGGCAAGAGAGGCCGTGGCAATATAATACACCATTGTGGGTAGAAGGAAGAGGCAGTGGTAGTACAACCATACATGCCAACAGACCCGTTTCAGCCAGGAAACGTCCAATGTTTTTAAGCTCAAATGGGCTTTATTTGATCTCTCTCCTGTCTACAATCTCCTCTTTTTCAATGTAACTCAAAGGGGAAATTCAATACCCCAGTTTTTTTGCAAAATCTCCCTCTTACCAAGTTCAAAATGTTCGCAAGTATGGTACATTGGATCATGGTAGGCAGGAGGAATTGGGGTAGGGACATGGACTCGGATAACAGAGGACAGGAGGGACATGGAGAGGTGCACCAAACTGACCCTACAGGGCAGGCATCAGGGTTTGCAGCAGCACAATACACCACACAGCGCATGCGGGACAGGAGTGCAGCACAACAATCCATAGAAAGCAATAGGGAGGGGACAGGACCATGCACATGGACAACAGAGAACAAAGGGGAAAGAGGCAATGGTAGCTAGCTGACCATAATGGGCAGACAGGAGAGAAAGCTGCAGCATAACAGACCATAAAGGGCAGGAGGGACGGATCAGGGGCATTACAATGGAACAGACAAGCCAGGAGGGAGAGAATAGGGGTCTGCACATGGAAACAGAGGGCTGGGGGTAAGGGGGCCAGGCTGGAGCAGCAAGATGACCATGGAGGTCGGGCAGGTTGGGCACTAGAAACAAAACACACCATGGAGAGCAACAATGAGACTATGATGGCATACACACAGACCATGGAGGGAAGGTGGAAGGGGGTCAGGGGCAGCTAGCTGACCACACAGGGAAGGTGGGAGGGGCCATGGCAGTACAGAAGACCATGCATGGCAAGCGGGAGGGTTAGTGGCAGCACAATGGCTATGATGGGCAAGAAGGAGGGTGCAGGGGCATGCACAAAGGACCATGGAGGATAGAAGGGAGGGTCAGGACCTGGGCACAGACAAGAGAGTTCAGGGGAAGGGGCCTCAAAACAGACCGCGCGGGGCAGGCAGGAGGAGCAGTTGCAGCACAACAGATCAGGGAGGGCAGAAGGGTGTGGCAGTAAAATGGACCATGGAGGACAGGAGGAAGGGGATAGGGGCATGGCACGTGGACAGGCAGGGTGGAGGTGGCAGGGACAGGTTACAGTCATCTGACAATGCTAGGCAGGTGGGAGGGGAGTGGCAGCTCAACAGAACACTCAGAGTAGATAGGAGTGGCAGGTCCATGGAACATGGTGGGTAAAAAGGATGGAGCAGGGGCATGCACAAAGACATCGGAGGGCAGGGGGAAGGAGAATAGGGGCAGCAAGCTAAGCACAGAGGCTAATCAGGAGGTCAATGATGGGCCAAAGAATTGGGCAATGGAGGGCAGGAGGAGTGGACTGGTACATCATGCTAAATGGAGGGCAGTGGCAGTGCTCAAGCGCGGAGTGCAAAATCCCTCCCTACCGTTGCGGACCAAAAGATCTCACACACGCACACTATCCATACATTCACTGTTGGGGCCCATAACACCAACACACACTCACCATCAGTCCGTACGAGAGGCGATTATCCTTCCAAGTGCTGGATAATGAGGGAGGAAGATACCACTTTACCCTAATGAGCAACAAACCTACAAACCCTTTTTATACTCATTAGGCCCTAGATTCTACATTTGGTATTCCCCTCATGACCAGGATGGATCTGTTAGTTGTAGATTTAAATTAATTTCTAATACTCTAATTAACCTTTTCATTAACATATTTCAATGAATAAACAACCCAACTCATTTCTGTAGATGTTCAAATCCAAATTTATATTAATATTGCAGATTACATCATTCATTTGATCAAGTTGCCCTTCATATTTACCTATTCTGGCTAAAGTCGTCCTCTATGTCAAATCTGGCAATCTCGCAAATCTATGCCCATCAATTTAGCAGGTTAAGTTCATCAGGATTTTGGGCATTAATTCAGTCCGTCAAAGATTCAGGCTAACAGCTGTCCTGCAGTGTCACCGTCCTCTTCGTCAGCATATCATCAGGAAATCGAAGGAGCGACCCTCCAACCTCTCTATTCTATGGGTTTTATAATAATTTCAATAGCAAAATGTAACAATATTGAGTTTTAAACTGTTCTGATTGGCTGATCAGGGGTCAACCTCTCCGTTCCCATAAGGTTTAGTCCATGTTGTCAGCATACTTGCTGGTTCCGGTTCTTTAATAAAGCGTTTTGTCTGTAGCGCTGGCACCTTTCCCAGTGGCCTTGATAAGTACAGCTTGCCTGGGGTCAAGACAGGGCCATTGTTGCTCATATTTTAGCACAGGCGCACTTCACCCAAGCCTGGTTCAGCGTCGGCAGTTGGGTTAGGCACTAAAAGCAGCCATCATTTGATAGGCCAGAATAGTCAACTTAAGCAAAGAAACACAAAAACGTAATTAATACATAGAAATGACTAATTAAATGTTATTCCCTCGATAATACCCATATGTGTGTGTATTTATCTAGCCAAAAGCAACACTCAATGCGGTTTATACTTACTAAATAAAGCACGAATCACAATTTCATCACCAAAGTGACATATATCATGAAATGTTCTAATTATCTATCATTAATATGCTTACGAAATTTAGTTCATGTCATTAATTAGGCCATGCAGATGCAAATCCCACGTGTATTTCGGTCATTAATAAGGTTGATTAGTTATTTCCACATCACTCCAAACCATTAGTACGAATATGATTAATTAATTAATCTAATTAATAAAACGACATGCAAAATGGGATGGGTACACAACATTTTTGCATAACCCGCTCCAGCAGCAGCACATCAGACCATGCATGGCAGGAGGGAGGAGGCTAGTCCATGGATTCAGACAACAGAGGATAGGGAGGAGGTGGATGGGGCAGCAAGCTAACTGTTCAGAGAAGGTGGGTATTAGGAACCATTTTATTTTTAAAATGTGTGTCTGTGCAAACTACTTAAAATATGAACAAGTATGCAGCATAATCTCACTTTTATTCAGGAAGAAGAGGACGTTTGTGACTGTGACTCCTGGCTCACTTGGCAGAAACACCCCCTGACCCTCCACCCCCCATCGCAAAATGTAATTCCTGTGAAAAGGGTAGGTGGACGCAGTGTTATATAGAACATAGTCCTGAGAGCACGATTGAAAATGAAAACTAGATATAGTATATGGTATAAACTATGCACCAAAAAGTGTGATATAAGATGAACTGGGGCGTGAAATATAATATACAATACATTGTGCGCAATGACAGATTCATTGGAGAGTGCGAGATAGTACAGGCACTAGCGCGTGCTATGCGATATGCGCCTTGGAGTGTAATATGCACAGGGCAGTGTTGTGTAACCTAACTAGTCTCTAAAGTTGTAATATAAAATATGTGCTGGGGAGTGTAACGTTGCATATGCACTGTGACAAAGAACTGGATCCCAGATTGTAATATGTATGGCATAGCGCTGTGCGTTATAACATAGGCATCGAGGAAGGCACGTTAGATGGGGCAATATAACCCGTGCGAAGGCAAGTGTGGCATGACATATTCACGGGGTGGTGTTACAGTGCACATGGGCTAGAGAGTGTCATAGCATACGCACTAGCTGGTGGAGTACAACACAGAGGTGCGAGGCACTCAGCGGGCACTGGTGGGTGTAACATAGCATTGGGTTCAGCCAGGAGCACGCTGTGACTCTCAAGTGAGGTTCGTCTCCTTTCCAGAGAGTAAAAAAAAAAGTATTACACATCCGGCGGTGGATGTGTGTTTTATTAACCGTGAGGGGGATTTCTTGCATAGTTTGGTCGAATTTTTGTCGATTCCCCTTTGAATCGCTTGGTGTGCGTGTATATTAAATGTGCCTGTCAATAGCTACCCATGTTTTTATAAATAAACGACAAGGGTGTCTACTTGGAGAGTACCCACCGGCGGGGCTGCCGAGATTAGACACGGTAGGGCGTCAGACACGTCAGAGCTTCACTAGCGGTGTAAATACATTCCATGTGGATTCATTCTATGCATAGTCGCCTTTTAATGAATATCACGCAAATCGTCATGGTGATAGGTACATACGGTTTGTCCAGCATGTCCTAGGTGTTTCTATAAATATATATTTTTTTAAATAATAAAAAACAAAGACCGGCCCCGGGGGATGGGGTCCCCGGGGCCATAAGTGGCCTGAGGAGGGGGGCAACGCAGCCCCCTCCTAAAGAATTAAAAAAAAAAAAGGTCATGACCCGGGGGTTGGGGTCCCCGGGGCCGATTAAGGCCTTGAGAGGCCCAAATTTGTTTTTTTCAAGAAAAAAAAATTAGGGTGCAGGCCCTGGGGGATGGGGTCACCAGGGCCAGTAAATTAGAAAAAGAAGGATTAGAAAAAGAAGGGGGGCCACACAGCCCTCCTTCTTAAAAAAATAAAATAAATAAAAGACCAGCATCGCGCCGGAGGCCACGCCCCCTCCTTGCAGCACTCTGCAAACGCACCCCCTGGCCAGTTGTAAGTTGGGGAATTAATTCCCTTCAATACTGAGGGTCCCTGAGGGCCAACTAGCCCAACAGGTATCTCCAGTATGCGCCAGGGAGCTGCGTTGCATACAAGTGTTCTGAGGCCACGCCCCTTTTTACACCTCTATGCAACGCAGCTCTGTGGCGCTTACTGGAGGTACCTAGTGGGCTAGTTTGACTCTAGGGACCCTTAGGATTCAAGGGGACTTAATCTCTCAACTTAGAACGGTCACAGGGCACATTTACACAGTGGTAAAGGGAGGGGATGGGGCCTGAGGTGACGTGTGCAAACACGCCCTGTGGCGCGCTTTAAGTTGGGGAAATAATTCCCTTTCAATCCTGAGGAACCCTGGGGGCCAACTAGCCCACCAGGTGCTTCCAGTAAGCGCCACTGCTCTGCTTTGCAGAGAGGTGATGCAGGCCGTGCCCCTTTTTACACCTCTCTGCAATGACGCTTACTGGACGTACCTAGTGGGCTATTTTGCCCCTAGGGATCCCCAGAATTCAAGGGGACTTAATCTCCCAACTTAAAAAACGGCCACAGGGCATGTTTACACAGTGGGGAAGGGAGGGGACAGGGCCTGAGGTGACGTGTGCAAACACGCCCTATGGCGTGTTTTAAGTTGGGGAAGTAATTCCCCTTCAATCCTGAGGGCCCCTGGGGGCTAACTAGCCCACCAGGTGCTTCCAGTAAGCGCCACTGAGCTGCGTTGCAGAGAGGTGGTCCAGGCCGTGCCACTTTTTATACCTCTCTGCAACGCAGCTCTGTGGCGCTTACTGGAGGTACCTAGTGGGCTAGTTGGACCCTAGGGACCCTCAGGATTCAAATGAACTTAATCTCCCAACTAAAAACAGCCACAGGGCGTGTTTACACAGTGGTGAAGGGAGGGGACGGGGCCTGAGTTAACATGTGCAAACAAGCCCTGTGGCACGTTTTAAGGTGGGGAAATAATTCCCCTTCAATCCTGAGGGACCCTGGGGGCCAACTAGCCCACCAGGTGCTTCCAGTAAGCGTCACTGCGCTGCGTTGCAGAGAGGTGGTCTAGGCTGTGCCCCTTTTTACATCTCTCTGCAACGCAGCTCTGTGGCGCTTACTGGAGGTACCTAGTGGTCTAGTTGGACCCTAGGGACCCTCAGGATTCAAGGGGACTTAATCTCCCAACTTGAAACGGCCACAGGGCGTGTTTACACAGTGGGGAAGTGAGGGGACGGGGCCTGAGGTGACGTGTGCAAACACGCCCTGTGGCTCATTTTAAAAGGTAGTTTTAATCCACTGCCCTATTATATACTAGGGCTTACAGAGGAGGTCATGCTGATCACAGGGGGACCCCAACGCATAGTGTTCCCTAGTGTATGTAGGTGTTTTTACTGTATTCTGAGAGTCTTTTAACATAGCACTGGCTCTAGGACTGGTTAGTCAGACTCAGTTACCACCAGTATCCGTCTGAAAAAGTTGAGGGTACAGAATGATTTTGCAACAAGGCTTCTTTCTGCTCTTCTGTTTGTTCTTTCTGCACGTTATCCTTCTTCCTGCACTTTTCTTCGTCTTTGAGGACTTTTGTTGCTTCTTTCTGCATTTCTTTTTTTTCTTTCTGTGCATTTTTTCTTTTTTCTTCACATGTCCTATCTCTGTAGGCATAGTTAGAAATTAGCATTTAAAAAAACCTTTGAAATTCACTGAAAAACCATAGGTTTCAGGCATGTCATAGTTAGGAATTAGCATTTAAAAAACCTTAGAAATTCACTGAAAAAAACATAGGTTTAAGGGGCGTTATAGTTAGCTGGACTTTTCACTCGTACAAAACCATTGAAATTCCCCTGTTATAGTTAGTTCAGCTAACTATAACTCGCGCGCCCGCAATGCACTGCTGATGACGTCACATATTACATCACTCATGACATGATCAGTGACATCACTCATGACATCACTGATGACATCTCAAATGACATCACTGATGACATCATCCTTGTGATAGAGTGGCAGACCTCCTCTCCCCCTAATATAACCTTTGATACACACATTCAAAAATAGAAACTAAAATTTTCAAAACAATGGACATACCAATATCAGTTACAACAACCTATTCAGTAATTCTAAGATCCACATACACATCCACTCATTCACCAACAGTCCTATACAGTCACTCATACATGTACTCACTCATCATATGTACTCGTACACCTATACATCCTGTTACACAACGCCACTCCATAGAGTTACTCACACACATAGTCACTCATGCTAATAAAGAATCAAACATCCATTTACTTGCATATACAGTTATACACACACCACCACACTTACTTCTACAGAAACTTACACATACTTAGTCTTTTAAACAATCACTTATAGAAACACATACTTATTCATACAGGAACTCTTTCAATCTCTCACTCTCACATATACTCACTTATATACACCAATAGTCACATATACTAGTTCAAAACATATGTAGTTACTCATAAAGACACTATTGAGACAGTCATTCACTCACTAACACACCGATGCACACACTCATCCACCCATACAGTCCTGCACACATGCTGTCTTCAACACATACAAACAGTGAGTCACTCATTCATGCACCTATGCACTACGTAATACCCCCCACCAAACCATACAGACACTCAGACACTCATACTGATACTCAAAAAACCAACTAATAACCTATATAGACACTCATGTAGCTACTCACCAACCCATGCAGCCACTTATACACACATTGAGAGACTGATACAGATATTTACATATTTAAACAGTACTCACTAAGCCATGTATTCACTAAGATACACTTAATCAGTCAGTTATACAATCAATTTTTAAAAAACAAATCATCCATTTAGACACTTATATACCCATTTATTCTTCCATCGACCTTGAGATATACATATATAAAACATCTGAAATTTTCAGAAAAACACACATTCACTGGATGATGTCATCAGTGATGTCATTTGAGATGTCATCAGTGATGTCATGAGTGATGTCACTGACCATGTCATGAGTGATGTAATATGTGACGTCATCAGCAGTGCATTGCGGGCGCGCGAATTATAGTTAGCTGAACTGACTATAACGGGGTAATTTAAATGGTTTTGTACGAGTGAAAAGTCCAGCTAACTATAACGCCCCTGAAACCTATGGTTTTTTCAGTGAATTTCTAAGGTTTTTTAAATGCTAATTCCTAGCTATAACATGCCTGAAACCTATGTTTTTTTCAGTGAATATATATATATACAAACCCAGATAGATATACATACATATATAAGTGTACATATATTTACTGAAAGAAAAAAAAGTTAAAGTAACATTATAGTCAGGTGAATTTGTCAGTGACACATTAACGTTTTGATCTAAAAACACAGAAATTCACCAGTTGTAGAAAGCAGCACTAACTTTAGAATGGGCACCAGCCATGAACTGCCTATGACCTCACATAAGACATCACTCATGACATGTTCTATGGCATTATTTATGACATCACTCATCACATCTCTAATGAAATCACTATGGGCATGGAAAGAGATCTAAAGTCACTTGCAACAGGTGGGAGCATTTTTTAAGCTACCGCCAGCTGGGAAAGGATTTAGGGCCCGATTTTGACTTTGGCAGTGCTGCGCCGGCCCTGTGCCAGCACAGCACCACCAAAGCAGTGCAGGGACCGCTCACCAAATTATGAGTACTACTTGTGTCTGGCAGACGTTTCTGAAAACCGCAATGGAACTTGGGGTGTATGCAAACAGGGGAGCACATGTTGTGCCCTTACTGAATGCATCCCCATGGAGGCAGGGGCATGGAGGCATTGTAGGGCCCCCTCTGTTTCCCAAGGGCCAGCCTTTTCATGGCGATGAGCCCACCATTAAAAGGCTGCAGAGGGGAAACTCAAAATATGCTCAGCGGACCGTGGTAGTCGAGCCTTGCTTATTGAATAGCTCTGTCCACAGTGCCATCACCAGGGAACGACGGTTGGCTGGCGCAGCTGGCGCAGCAATGGACAGTCCAAAATGTTGCCTCGTAATACCAAGGTCACAGGACTGCCACCACTGTGCCACTGAGAGTCTGGTGGTCAAAGACCGCCAGATTTTAAATCAGGCCAGCACCAGGGGTGAGCCCCCCTGGGTCATTAGTTGTTCAGAGAAGGGGCTCCTCTCCACATTTTATGCATTGTCTGCCCCGGAGGTGGGCTTCCCAGGCCTTTTTGAGCTTGGGGAGGGGGGCTGTGTGGGCCCTCTCCCCATAAGTTATTAGATTGACCCAGGGGCCCCAGGGGTAGGCTCCTAGGGTCTTATATTAAATCATTTTGTTTTGGTTTTTTTTCAATCTCGCACGATCATGGCACATTTTGCCATTTCTTTTTCTTTTTTGTTTCCAAGGGAGGTCCCTGTGGTCCACCGCATGGGGTCTAAAGCGTAAGGGTATCCCTACCCTGCCCCCTGATATAATTTTTTTTTGCACAACTTCAGGACAGTGGACTAAGTTCCAGAGTTCTGTGATGGCTGCCAGTAACATATTTCTGATCAATCAGAGCACTCGCTCATGCAAAAGATGAACTCTCAGAAGAAAACTCAATTTTTTTCAAATTTGTTCCCCCCTATAAGAGCCTTGGGACTCTTATAAGACCAAGTGCCAACATATGCAATCATTTTCACCATTAATATCTCAAAAACTACTGAATGGATTTACACCAAACCACAAACAGCAAAATCGTTGGACCAAAATCCAGCTTCCTGTCGAATTTGGTTTAATTCTGTTCAGCAGTTTTTGCTGTTGCCCTGCCTAAAGCAGTCTATGGCAAATACATGGGGAAATTATGTTTTTGAACCCCCTTTTTTTCCTTGGCCTCCACCAAAGATTAACTTTTTTTTGTTAGATTAGTGAAATTGGCCCAAAGTTATTTTATATATATATATATATATATGTATATATATATATATATATATGTATTACCTACTGGCGGTCGGCAGTAGGTAGTTATAGTTAGGACCTTGCTTCTATTCAAAAAGTGTTTTTACTTTTCCTAATAACTTTGGCACCAGTTGACGAATCTTCTCGAAATTTTCAAAATGTTGGTCTTGCTCCGGTCAGCTCCTATCCTGAATGTTTCGGGGTGATTCGCCAAGGAGGGGTCGATAAAAAAGGGGGGTCCCAAAACACGTTTTCTCCATGGTATTTCCCATAGGAAACTTTAGTCACGACTACAGCCCGAACTGCGGAACGGAATTACACAAAAATTGGCAAAAAGATAGCCCTTGGTTGAGAAAGAGACCTCTTTTTTAAATGGTGTAAATCCATTCAGTAGTTCCTAAGAAATTCAAAAAATAGAGGTAAAAAATCAATTTCCCATAGGAAACTTTAGACACGGTTACAGCTGAAACTGCAAAGCGGAATTACAACAAATTTGGCAAAAAGTTCGTGCTTGGTTCATAAAGCGACCTTTTTTTAAAATGGTGTAAATCCGTTCAGTAGTTTTCGAAATATTAAAGGAAAAACGTCTTTATATATCAGGAAGTGTTCGCAGCCATCTTGGTGCAATGCTTTTTAGGTCTCGCCTAGCGTCGCAGCGCATGCTCTGCCCACTACACAAACACAACTGCACTGCCCTAAACCCTGAAGCACTACCCCAGCACGACTCCCTACACTGCCCAAACACCACTGCACTGCCCTAAACCCTGAAACACCAGACCTAGTGATGAATACGAGCCCCAGCTAGGCCCGCAAGAGACAAGGGTTCGCTCTTCTGTAACGATATCTATAAGGAAGTTGGCACGGAAACTGCAAAGTACAAAAACAACGTTTATTAACCCTTAAGGGTGGTCCTACAATCCACACAACACTCTTCAGTATTGCAAGGAGTAGCACACAGAACTGGCGTACATTGTCCCCTTTTATACACAACAGAGGGGCTCATGAGTGGGTGGATACCACATGAAGTCGAAGAACATTACCATTTAGGGTCATTCTCGATACCAAATCAATACATGGGCGGAGCTAACACACTCCTTGAGCCCGCGAAAACACATGGTCAAGCAAAGCTAATTATAACAGATGTGGTCAAGTCTGGGCATGCGCCAGATGGACGAGAGAGAGCTATTTATAACTGTTGCTAGGCAGATTACAAGAGCAACTAACACAGAGGTCGGACTCTCCTCGTGGTGAGCACATGGCAGCATGTCAATACAAAATGGAGTCCGGACTTCGGCCAACATAATGAGGAAAACACGATAAAAGGGAAACACTAATGTTTTCAGTGAATGCTTAATCACATTCTGCCTTAATTTACAACAGACGACCCTTTCAGCATTTACTGAAGACATCCGGTTTCCAAGAATAATCATCGTATATGTCAATTATCATCATTCCTTTAACCTCTTTAGCTAGACCCTTCTGGCGGGCAACATCGGCAATAGCTTTCTTATCTGGAATGAAAAATGAAATGCATACGGAACAGCACAATGGTCCACATTGAATACACATACAGAGAAGGAACAGAATTGCTACAATAATGCAGAGACCAGTTAAGACCTTCCATCCCCAGGCAGTAACCAACGCCCAAAACCATCCAGAAAAGGACCAAGTGCCGTTTTCCGTGTGGATTTCAGCTGCTATTTTATGCAGCTTATTAATGGCGTTATAAACGGATGGCGTATGATCAGGGATGAACACGCAGCAGCTACTTCCAATAATTTTACAGGCTCCTCCTCGATCAGCTAGCATTACATCTAACACCATACGATTCTGCAATGCAACAATCCTGGTAATCTGTAATTCTTCCGTAAGATTCCCAAGAGCAGCAGCAGTCTGATTAGTCACAGCTTCTACCACTCTTGTTAATCTTCGGATCTTCCTACTATTCAAAGCAGCTCCAACAAAGAAAAACAGTCCTAAGTTGAAATCAATATACTGTTGCAAGCTAGTATCAGTCTGATCCACATCATCAGCCGATAAAGTACGTTTATATCTATTTACAGTCACATTATTCAACAACTTCAAATCCTTATGATAGGACGCGGGTGCTAGAAATACAGGAGGTAATAGGAATGATACATAGCATACCCCAGACCACCCAGCCGGCAAACGGTAATAACCTTTATTTCCACATACAAAATAGGTATTATGGGATGCTAGGAAGGTGCTATTATTTAACCCATCAATGTTTAACACAGTTATACAATCACTGACACCGACAGGGATAAAACCCACACTCTGGACACACAGGTCCGCTTGGGCTTGGGCCACTTGGATCACAAATTTTTCCTTCCCCACAGTGTCTCTGGTATTCGTGAAGATATAGGGAATGGATTCATTGTCCGGTCGGTACTCTTCCCATTCCCAAATTGTCCCATTCGCTTGTGGATATCCATTCTTGTCCTGATGGCATTCTTTATTAAGTTCTGAAAAGCAATCGTCCCACTGTCGGTTTTCGAGTAGCAAACAACAGAGTGTACCATGCTCTACAAGAGCCATTGTGAGAGAAAGGAAGGGGTAAGAATGGCGTACCTCCTTTCTTCTGATGGGCTGGCATCATCCCACATATCCAACAGTTCGTAGCATTTGTAGCAACGTGGGTGTGATGCAGCATCTGAATGAAAGTGTTATTCAAATAGGATTGTCGATGCTTCAACTCTTGGTATGGCAATGTGTAAAAGTAGTGCTCCGCAGGCACTGGAGTCGTCAACACAAGTGTCTCTCGGGCAGGAGTTGCCTCCTCCACAAACCATGTGGTTATACCAATGATAGCTACTGTTAGCATGAACCCCAGTGCACAAAGAATTTTCTTCTTCTCCATGTCAAAGGAAACAATACCCTGGTATCTTCCTGTGCCTAAAAAGGTCTGTCAGAACTCTTCCCCTTGGGCAGCGGTTGATTTCTTCACCAGCGGGCCAAGACGGGTGTCACTACACTAATGCAGGGCTGATCCCCCCCCCTTGCCTCATCGGCTCTCCGTTTCACTAACCCAAGGGCCGTTCTGACAGTATGTCCCGGTACTGGAAACCTCACTTCCTTGGTCGCAGATGATATCGCCTTCCTCCAGAAGTCGTGTGGTCCGAAAAGAGCTCCTCAGTGTCGTTTGGCTCTGCAGCACGGCCTGTCTCTGCTGCTAAGATGTCTCGTTGATCGGTCAGCACGGCAGACTCCACCAATCCGGGCGGTACCTTTCGACAGTGCAAGGAATGGATCCAATTCTTCTTGTTCGAGACTCGCACAGCCGTCCTCGTTGCAAGAAGAACTTGCTCAGGTCCGACCCATCTCGGCTCCAAACTGTTCGATCTGTCGAAAACCTTCAGCATGACATGATCCCCAGGCCGGAGACCATGTCCTTCACCAGTAGACCGATCAGGGAGCGCCTCTCGGACCTGTTGATGAATAGAAACCAAGTTATCCGTTAACTGTGCCAGATAATCACTCATCATCACACAAGGTACATCATACACAGCCTTAGGTCTTGGTGGACCCCAAATATTCATTGGGCGTCCAAATACAATCTCATAGGGTGTAAGGCCGGTTCGGGAGTGTGGCACCGACCTAATTGACAATAACGCCAGTGGCAAAGCGTCTGGCCAAGTCAAAGACGTTGAAGCTTGAATTTTGGCAATCTTAAGCTTCAGTGTACCATTATATTTCTCGACTAGTCCTGCAGACTGAGGGTGGAACACGGCGTGAAACTTCTGGGTGATGCCTAGGCCCTTCAAGACATACTTTATAACATCCGCTACAAAGTGAGGGCCATTATCACTCCACAGAAGTCTACAGACGCCGTATCGGGGGAAAAATTCTTTCAGCAATAGCTTCGCTGTAGTCATTGCAGTATTGTCTTTCGTAGGGTACGCCTCAACCCATTTACTGAAGGCGCAGACCACTACTAGAACATACTTCAAATTGTTACAGCGCTCAAGCTGGATGTAGTCCATCTGCAGAACCTCAAAGGGTGCAGTGGGTGTCGCAAATCCTCCTGCTGGAGTTCGCGTGCCTTTCCCTGGGTTATACTTCAGACAGATCATACAGGTCTGCACCACCCTCTTTGCCGTGCTAGCAATCTCTGGATGCTCCCAGACTTGGGTAAGCAATTTCACAATTGCGGAAGCTCCAACATGTGCTATCCCATGTGCCATCTGGACCATAGGTTGTACAAAAGCCGTGGGTAATTTCCATCTATCCATCTGCTTATTTCTCCAGCAACCCTCGTCATCCAGTTCTCCTTCGCTAGCCCATCGTTCCCGCTCTTTGTCAGAAGCGGTCTTTTGTATTTCTCGCACTTCCTCCTTCGCATCATGCCATCTCTCCACCTGTGACTTCACTACATACATGGCAGTAGTACCGGGCTGCATCGCAGTCTCCCGTGCTACTCGATCCGCTAACGCATTCCCTTCTCCAACCTTATCAACTACTTTCCTATGGGCACTACACTTAACAATGGCAATTTTCTTTGGGTATGTCAATGCAGTTAAAAGATTGTGGACTAACTCCCCATGCATTATCTGCACCCCATGTGACGTTAGAAACCCTCTCTCCTTCCAGAGTAGGCCGAAATCGTGCGCTACTCCGAAGGCATAGCGGCTGTCTGTGTAAACATTCACACACAATCCTGTACTAAGCTCACACGCTCGTGTTAACGCTATCAGTTCCGCTGCTTGGGCTGATTTCTGTGGTATGCGTGCTGTCTCCACTATCGTCTGTAACGTGGTAATTGCATATGCTGCTGAAGTCGTACCATCTGGTAGCTTCAGGCATGATCCATCTACCCACAACTCTCCATCTACCTCTGAAAAGGGCGTATCCTGGAGATCAATACGACCCTTTGTTTGTTCCTCAGTCACAAGAATACAATCATGCGCTTTCTGTGCCTCAGGCTGTGTCTCGGGGTATGGCAACAATGTGGCCGGGTTTAATGTCACGCACCTTTTCAACGTAATGTGAGGAGCTAAAAGCGTCAACTCATATCCCGTTAAACGGGCACTGGTCAAATGCTGCGTCTTTGTTTGATTAAGCAGGGCATCAACAGCGTGGGGAACTAACACCAACAGTTTATGGGACAATACAATTCCTTCACTCTGCCGTATTGACACAGCTGTCGCCGCAACCGAGCGAAAACACCCCGGCAATGCTCGGGCGACAGGATCAAGTACAGCCGAAAAGTATGCACAAGGGCGCTGCTTATCACCATGCATCTGTACTAAAACTGATAATGCACATCCATCTTTCTCATGCACATACAACGAAAAGGGTTTTGCATAATCAGGGGTCCCTAACACTGGTGCTGAACAAAGGGCCTGTCGCAGTTGCTGAAAAGCAGCATCACACTCATCTGACCAAGGGATCGGGATAGGCGTGTCCTTTGTCAAAAGAGCTAGTAATGGCTTAGCTATGTGTGAAAACCCCAATATCCACTGTCTACAAAAAGAAACAAGACCCAAAAATGCACGCACATCCTTCTGCGTGGATGGTCTCGGTGTGTCCAAAATTACTTGGATACGATCTGGTGTGAGTGCACGCCCCTCCTTAGACAAAAGGTGACCTAAATAAGTCACCTTTGGTCTACAGAATTGCAATTTCTTCCTAGAGACCTTGTGATTGTGGGATGCTAAAAAGGAAAGTAAGGCTATCGTACTTTTCTCACACAACTCCAGGGTGTCAGCCGCCAACAGGATGTCATCGACATATTGAATGAGGGCGACCCCCTCGAGTAAGACAAAGGAATCCAACTGTCGTTTCAAAGCCTGACTGTAAATACTAGGGCTTTCTGTATAGCCTTGGGGAATTCTACAAAAACGATAAGATCTATTGTTTAATGTGAACCCAAAAAGAAATCGGCTATCAGGGTGAATGGGAATAGAGAAGAAGGCATTTTTCAAATCAATCACCGAGAACACGGTCGCCGTAGGCGGGACCAAGGTAAGCAAGGTCGTGATATCAGAAACCACCGGGTACTGAGGTATCACGATCTTGTTCACCTCCCTCAAATCAATTATGAACCGATAAACCTTTGCATCCGTGTCCTTCTTCAGAATAGGGAGAATCGGACTGTTACAGATATTATAGGGAACTTCTTCCACTACCCCCACTGCGACCAAGTCTTGCACAATCTGTATGAGAGCCTCCTCGCCCTCCTGGGAAATACGATACTGTGGGAGGCGTGGTAGCACCGCCCCCTCCTGAACACTAATGTGGACCGGAGGAATCACCATTTGTCCGACATCTGTGTCTGAAGTCGCCCATAAAGCTTGGGGGAGGGTAGCCAACAACGCATCCTCAGATATCGTACACATCCGCCCAGACCTGGGATAGTTGTCATTTAAGATCACCCTCACACCTTCAGGGGAGCAGCGGATTGTAGCCCTAAAATACTTTAACATATCAAGGCCCATAATGTTATCCGGTGTATACGGAGCAAGCAAAAACGGACAGGGCGCAGAAAAAGAATCAACCTTAAATGCAAGGGGCTGTGAAAGAGGGCTTCGGGAAAGTGTACCGTCAAACCCTACCGATGTAACTATTGAGCCGGATGGGGGAGCCCCCGGAACCAAGTACCTAGACAATGCACTACGTGTCGCTCCTGTATCCACTAGGAACTGATCAGTAGAACCTAAAACCTCAGCCGATACATAAGGACCCGTCTGATCGACCGGCACCTCACCTGATTCGGACCCCCATCCTACGCATTCCTATGCATGCTGAGAATCATGATATCCTGAGCGATCGATGTCCGATACATGATACTGATGCTGGCGATCGAAAACATTTGAGCTATCTCAGTGCTGCCCAGCAGTGTCGAAACGGACATTATCGTTAGAATTCCCTCTAAAGTTCGAGAAGCCCCCTCTACCTCTCTGGCCACCCGCAGTGTGCCCCTGCCGCGAAGCACGCAATGCTGGGCACTCCCTGGCCCAATGGCCCAACTGCTTACAGTACGCACATTGGTTCTTATTCAAATCAGATCGGCCCGAAGGGGGACCATAAGATCCGCCCCTTCCCCTATTATTATTACCCCGGCGGGGCGGGCCATATACTTGTGCTAACATCACTTTGGTTTTGAGATCTTTCGATTTCTTCTCCTCCTGGCCCTTCGCCTCGTGCTCTTGACGCTCATAATACTGAGCGATGGTCAGAAGGGCCGTCGGTGTCGCGGAGGACCAAGAACTCTCACTCGCTTTTAACCGGGCCGCAACTGCCGGCAGCAGATTGGCCACATATTTGTCCGCGAAAAGGTGGCGGCCCGTGTCGTCAGTAAGCGACTGGCCACTAAAATCATGAAACGTCTCCTCAAAGCGCGTAAAGAAGTCCGCAACTGACTCGTCAACTTTCTGTTTACATGCAGCTAACATATTCCAGTCAATCTTTTTAGGGGGGATAATCGTCTTCAACTTAGCCACAATAGCAGCAGGGAGATCTAGAATATTCTGGGGTGGTTTCTGTGCGGGCTTCCGTTCCCTATCCTCATCCTCAAGCTCAGACCACCGGGCCTTGAAGGCAACCGCATCATCTACCTTTCGGACAGAGCGCCACGTATCCGGTGGTAGAATAAGGCCAAAGAACAGATCTATATCCGCTAAGGTCATAATGCAAGAATTCAAGGCCCCCTCGACTTCTTCATAGAAGGCCGCTGGATTCTTGCGGGGGTCAGGCAATGCATTTTTTAATGCCATAACATCGGCCCTATGCCAAGGAGTATAAACCCAATTATACACAAAATATCCCCTAGCATCGGCGGAGTTAATGTCCGAGCTAGTCCCTGCTCCTTTCGGAGGGACATACAAAGGTGCCGCCTCTCGCATCGGTTTAGCATGCACTACATCATCCTTATCTGACTGGGAGGTGGATGGGTGGCCCCCTGCCGCAACTGAATCCGACCGCTTCTCCTCCTCCGCTCGTTGGCGCGCTTTCTCTCGAAGGGCCAGCACCTCGTCCCGCAAGGCGAACAGCCGCCGAGCCGCCTCAGGAGCCTTAGAGGGAGAAAAAGCACCGTTACGTATTGCTCTGGCATCCGAAGATACTTCATCAGGCTCAAAAACATGAGAATATTTTCGGAAAGCATTAATCACTTCATCCGCGAAATGACCCAGAAAATACACTTTATCTCTCTCCTGCCATGGCCCCCAAATTTGAAATAATTCCTCCATGGATACCTTGCCTTTAAGCGCACGGAAGGAAATTTGCCGAAGCTCAGCCATTTGCTCGGCCGGCAGCATGGACCGTGTGTCTACCTTACCCGAAGCCGGGTCAGAATCCTGCGGCCGCGGAGCGGATGCGCCAACATAAGGGGGCGGAGAGCGATCTAGCAAATAAAAATCATCATCAGGATTATTAAGGACAGGATAAAGCGGCTGGCGAACAACATATTGACCCGAAACTTGTAGCCTACGCTCTTTCTCTTGTCTGTCCATTTGCTCTTTGTCCTCCCGATGCTTCGCTTCCTGCGCTCGCATATGATCATTCTTGCGTTGCTCCTTATCAGCCAGTGCTTTCTCACGTTTCTCTCGCTCACGCACTTCCTTCACCCATAATCGCACACACTCAAACATATCCTGACGAGCACGTCGCTTACACATACACTGTTCCACATACTCAATCTTACGTATATCAAACGATCCATACAAAGGCCATCGCAACTCAGGATCCTTCCTAGTATATTTCCTCCATAACGTGCTGTACATTATGGAAGAAAGACCATGCTTCACGTACATATCCCTATTAGGAGTCCCCTCTGGGGGAGCTGGAGCAGATTCCTCGAGGTTCAACCGGTTACCCAAACAGCAGCACCACTTACGGAGTGCGCTAAAAGCAGGCATGCTGGGAATAATGCAAAATATGCAGTATTATCAAGAAAAATGGCACTTAATCGTTGCGCCGTTCCAAGTTTACACAGCTCCGGAGAAATTTCTCCACATTACCTGCCTATATGTGTTGCAACGCATATATTTTCACAAGACAAATTCAAAATATGACTAGTCACCATCAATCAAACTCAAATAGCCAGACCAGGCTTCAAAACTCCGAGCAAGTACCGTACAACGGTTCTCACCAATCAAGAGTCCAGGTTCCAACTGCCAAGCTCCACAATCGCCCAAACGGCTCTCACGGCAGGACCGACAGAAGAGGTCTCAGTCGATGACCGGCGCCACCCAGACGGTCAGCTCGGAAGGGAAGGAAGAAAAACCTCGGGATGCCAGGGCTAAGACGCCGCTGGCAGTGATCACGTCCCCGGCCAAACTCCTCACCTTCGTCGCGACCAGTCCTTCGAGCATCCGAGTCGCCGATGAGCCCCACGTGACGGGCGCCAATTGATGAATACGAGCCCCAGCTAGGCCCGCAAGAGACAAGGGTTCGCTCTTCTGTAACGATATCTATAAGGAAGTTGGCACGGAAACTGCAAAGTACAAAAACAACGTTTATTAACCCTTAAGGGTGGTCCTACAATCCACACAACACTCTTCAGTATTGCAAGGAGTAGCACACAGAACTGGCGTACATTGTCCCCTTTTATACACAACAGAGGGGCTCATGAGTGGGTGGATACCACATGAAGTCGAAGAACATTACCATTTAGGGTCATTCTCGATACCAAATCAATACATGGGCGGAGCTAACACACTCCTTGAGCCCGCAAAAACACATGGTCACGCAAAGCTAATTATAACAGATGTGGTCAAGTCTGGGCATGCGCCAGATGGACGAGAGAGAGCTATTTATAACTGTTGCTAGGCAGATTACAAGAGCAACTAACACAGAGGTCGGACTCTCCTCGTGGTGAGCACATGGCAGCATGTCAATACAAAATGGAGTCCGGACTTCGGCCAACATAATGAGGAAAACACGATAAAAGGGAAACACTAATGTTTTCAGTGAATGCTTAATCACATTCTGCCTTAATTTACAACACTAGCATGACCCCCTACACTGCCCGAACACCACTGCACTGCCCTAAACCCTGAAACACCAGCCCCAGCACGACCTCCTACACTGCCTGAACAGCACTGCACTGCCCTAAACCCTGAAACACCAGCCCCAGCACGACCCCCTACACTGCCCAAACACCACTGCACTGCCCTACACCCTGAAACACCATCCCCCAGCACGAACCCCTAGACTGCCCGAACACCACTGCTCTGCCCTAAACCCTAAAACACCACCCCCGCACATCCCCCACACTGCCCGAACACCACTGCTCTGCCCTAAACCCTAAAACACCAGCCCCACCACGAACCCCTACACTGCCCGAACATCACTGCACTGCCCTAAACCCTGATACACCAGCCCCAGCACGACCACCTACTCTGCCCGAACAACACTGCAGTGCCCTAAACCCTAAAGCAGCAGCCCCAGCACGACCCCCTACACTGCCCGAACACCACTGCCCTGCCCTAAACCCTGAAACACCAGCCCCATCATGACCCCCTACACAACCCGAACCCCAATCCACTGCCCTAATCCCTGATACTCCACCCCAGCACGACCCTCTACACTCCCTGAACACCCCTGATCTGCCCTAAATCCTAAAACATCAGCCCCAGCACGACCCCTACACTGCCCAAACACAACTGCTCTGCACTAAACCCTGAAACACCACCCCAGCAAGAACCCCTACACCGCCCGAACACCACTGCACTGCCCTAAAACCTGAAACACCACCATCAGAACGACCCCCTACACTGCCCAAACACCACTGCACTGCCCTAAACCCTGAAACACCAGACCTAGCACGACACCCTACACTGCCCGAACACCTCTGCACTGCCCTAAACCCTAAACCTTCAGCCCCAGCACGAGTCCTCACACTGCCTAAACACCACTACACTGTCCTTAACCCTGAAACACCACACCCACCACGACCCCTACACTGCCCGAACACCACGGCGCTACCCTAAACCCTGAAACACCACCCCATCACGACCCCCTATACTGCCCGAACACCACTGCACTGCCCTAAACCCTGAAAGACCAACCCCCTGCACGACCCCTTACACTGCCCGAATACCACTGCACTGCCCTAAACCCCGAAACACCACCTCTGGCAAGATCACCTACAATGCTCGAACACCACTGCCCTATACCCTGAAACACCACCCCCAGCAAGACCCCCTACACTGCCCAAACACCTCTGCCCTAAACCCTGAAACACCACCCCCAGCAAGACCCCACACTGCCCGAAAACCAATGCACTGCCCTATACCCTGTAACACCATCCCCAGCATGACCATCTACTCTGCCCGAACACCATTGCACTGCCCTAAACCCTGAAACACCACACGTTGCAAGACCCCCCACACTGCCCGAACACCACTGCACTGCCCTAAACCCTGAAACACCACCCCCAGCACGACCCCTACACTGCCCGAACACCACTGCTCTGCCCTAAACCCTAAAACACCAGCCCCAGTACATCCCCTACACTTCCCGAACACCACTGCACTGCCCTAAACCCTGAAACACAACCCCCAGCATGTCCCCCTATACTGCCCAAACACTACTGCTCTCCCCTAAACCCTGAAACATCACCCCCAGCACATCCCCCTACACTGCCCGAACACCACTGTTCTGCCCTAAAACCTGAAACACCAGCCCCAGCACGACCCCCTACACTGCCCGAACCCCACTCCACTGCCCTAAACCCTGAAACTCCACCCCAGCACAACCCCCTACACTCCCTGAACACCACTGCTCTGCACTAAATCCTAAAACACAAGCCCCAGCACGACCCCTACACTGCCCGAACACAACTGCTTTGCACTAACCCTGAAACACCACCCCGAGCATGAACCCCTACACTGCCCGAAACCACTGCACTGCCCTAAACCCTGAAATATCAGACCTAGCACAACCCCCTACACTGCTCGAACACCACTGCACTGCCCTAAACCCTAAAACTTCAGCCCCAGCACGACCCCTCACACTACCCAAACACCACTGCACTGCCCTAAACCCTGAGGGCCCGATTCACAGAACTAACTTAAGACAAATCCTAAACTTACTACCATTTTCGTATTCACAGAAGGCACTTACTCATTTTGGTATTCACAGAAGACACTTACTCACTTCGGTATTCACAGAAGTTAGGAGTCCTAACTTTAGGACTCCTAAATGCCTTCTGTGAATACCGAAAGTCTTAAAATTAGGAGTTTTCTCAGTTTAGGAGTCCTAAAGTTAGGACTCCTTACTTTACTACTACTAAACTCAGCAAAATCCTAATTTTAAGGCTTTCGGTATGCACAGAAGGCATTTAGGAGTCCTAAAGTTAGGAGTCCTAAGTTTACTACTACTAAACTGAGAAAAATCCTCATTTTAAGGCTTTCGGTATTCACACAAGGCATTTAGGAGTCCTAAAGTTAGGAGTCCTAACTTTACTACTACTAAATTGAGAAAAATCCTAATTTTTAGACTTTCGGTATTCACAGAAGGCATTTAGGAGTCCTAAACTTAGGACTCCTAACTTCTGTGAATACCGAAATGAGTAAGTGCCTTCTGTGAATACCAAAATGAGTAAGTGCCTTCTGTGAATACCAAAATGGTAGTAAGTTTAGGATTTTGTCTTAAGTTAGCTCTGTGAATCGGGCCCTGAAAAACCACACCCACCACAACCCCCTACACTGCCCGAACACCACTGCACTACCCTAAACCCTGAAACACCACCTCCAGCACGACCCCCTACACTGCCCGAACACCACTGCACTGCCCTAAACCCTGAAAGACCACCCCCCTGCACGACCCCCTATACTGCCCGAATACCACTGCACTGCCCTAAACCCTGAAACACCACCCCCAGAAAGACCCCCTATACTGCACGAACACCACTGCCCTAAACCCTGAAACACCACCCCCCCAGCAAGACCCCCTATACTGCCCGAACACCACTGCACTGCCCTAAACCCTGAAGCTCCACCCCAGCATGACCCCCTACACTTCCCGTACACCACTGCTCTACCCTAAATTCTAAAACACCAGCCCCAGCACGAACCCTACACTGCCCGAACACAACTGCTCTGCACTAAAACCTGAAACACCACCACCAGCACGACCCCCTCCACTGCCCAAACACCACTGCATTGTCCTAAACCCTGAAACACCAGACCTAGCACGACCTCCTACACTGCTCGAACACCACTGCACTGCCCTAAACCCTAAAACTCCAGCCGCAGCACGACCCCTCACACCACCCAAACACCACTGCACTGCCCTAAACCCTGAAACACCACACCCACCACGACCCCCTACACTGCCAGAACAGCACTGCACTACCCTAAACCCTGAAACACCACCTCCAGCACGACCCCCTACACTGCCCGAACACCACTGCCCTAAACTATAAAAAAACACCCCCAGCAAGACCCCCTACACTGCCCGAAAACCACTGCACTGCCCTAAACCCTTAACACCACCCCCTGCATGACCCCCTACACTGCCCAAACACCACTACACTGCCCTAAACCCTGAAAAACCACCCCCTGCAAGGCCCCCCACACAGCCCGAACACCACCGCACGGCCCTAAACCCTGAAACACCACCCCCAGCACAACCCCTACGCTGCCCGAACACCACTGCTCTGCCCTAATCCCTAAAACACCACCCCCAGCACCTCCCCCTACACTACCCGAACACCACTGCATTGCCCTAAACCCTGAAACACCACCCCCAGCACGACCCCCTACACCACCCGAACACCACTGCTCTGCTCTAAACCCTGAAACACCACCCCCAGCACATCCCCCTACACTGTCCAAACACCACTGCTCTGCCCTAAAACCTGAAACATCAGCACCAGCACGACCCCCTACACTGCCCAAACACCACTGCTCTGCCCTAAACCCTGAAACACCAACCACAGCACGACCCCCTACACTGCCCGAACACCATTGCACTGCCCTAAACCCAGAAACACCAGCCCCAGCACGATCCACTACACTGCCCGAACACCATTGCACTGCCCTAAACCCTGAAACACCAGCCCAAGCACGACCCACTACACTGCCTGAACACCACTGCACTGCCCTAAACCCTGAAACACCAGCCCCAGCACGGCCTCCTACACTGCCCGAACACCACTGCACTGCCCTAAACACTGAAACACCACCCCAGCACGACCCCCTACACTGCCCGAAAACCACTGCACTGCCCTAAACACTGTAACACCACCCCCTGCCTGACCCCCACACTGCCCGAACACCACTGTACTGCCCTAAACCCTGAAACACCACCCCCAGCAAAACCACTACACAGCCCGAACACCACTGCTCTACCAAAATCCCTAAAACACCACCCCCAGCACCTACCCCTACACTGCCTGAACACCACTGCACTGCCCTAAACCCTGAAACACCACCCCCAGCAAGACCCCCTACACTGCATGAACACCACTGCCCTAAACCCTGAAATACCACCCCCAGCAAGACCCCCTATACTGCCCGAACACCACTGCACTGCCCTAAACCCTGAAACTCCACCCCAGCACAAGCCCCTACACTCCCCGAACACCACTGCTCTGCACTAAATCCTAAAACACCAGCCCCAGCACGACCCCTACACTGCCCGAACACAACTGCCCTGCACTAAAACCTGAAACACCACCATCAGCACAACCCCACTACACTGCCCAAACACCACTGCACTGCCCTAAACCCTAAAACTCCAGCCCCAGCATGACCCCTCAAACCACCCAAACATCACTGCACTGCCCTAAACCCTGAAACACCACACCCACCACAACCCCCTACACTGCCCGAACAGCACTGCACTACCCTAAACCCTGAAACACCACCTCCAGCATGATCCCCTACACTGCCCGAACACCACTCCCCTAAACCCTGAGACACCACCCCCAGCAAGACCAGCTACACTGCGGGAAAACCTCTGCCCTACATCCTAAAACATCACCCACAGCAAGACCCCCTACACTGTCCGAAAACCATTGCACTGCCCTAAACCCTGTAACACCACCCACTGCATGACCCCCTACACTGCCTGAAAACCACTGCACTGCCCTAAACTCTGAAACACCACCCCCTTCAAGGCCCCCCACACAGCCCGAACACCACCGCACTGCCCTAAACCCTGAAAAACGACCCCAGCATGACCCCTACACTGCCCGATCACCACTGCTCTGCCCTAATCCCTAAAATACCACCCCCATCACCTCCCCCTACACTGCCCAAGCACAACTGCACTGCCCTAAACCCTGAAACACCACCCCCAGCACATCCCCCTACACTGTCCGAACACCACTGCTCTGCCCATACACTTGAAACACCAGCACCAGCACGACCCTCTACACTGCCCGAACACCACTGCCCTGCCCTAAACCCTGAAACACCAACCACAGCAGGACCCCCTACACTGCCCGAACACCATTGCACTGCCCTAAACCCAGAAACACCAGCCCCAATACGACCCAATACACTGCCCAAACACCACTGCACTGCCCTAAACCCTGAAACACCAGCCCCAGCATGGCCCAGTACACTGCCCAAACACCACTGCACTGCCCTAAACCCTGAAACACCAGCCCCAGCACGACCTCCTACACTGCCTGAACACCACTGCACAGCCCTAAACAATGAAACACCAGCCCCAGCATGACCCCCTACACTGCCCAAACACCACTGGACTGCCCTAAACCCTGAAACACCAGCCCCAGCACGACCCACTACACTGCCCGAACACCACTGCACTGCCCTAAACCCTGAAACACCACCCCCAGCAATACCCCCTACACAGCCCAAACACCACTGCACTGCCCTAAACCCTGACACACCACCCCAGCACGACCCCCTACACTGCCTGAACACCACTGCACTGCACTAAACCCTGAAACACCAGCCCTAGGATGACCCCCTACACTGCCTGAACACCACTGCCCTAAACCCTGAAACACCACCCCCAGCAAGACCCCCTACACTGCCCGAACACCACTGCCCTAAGCCCTGAAACACCATCCCCAGCAAGATGCCCTACACTGCCCGAACACCACTGCACTGCCCTAAACCCTGAAACACCACCCCCAGCAAGACCCGCTACACTGCCTGAACACCTCTGCCCTAAACCCTGAAAAACCACCCACAGCAAGACCCCTTACAGTGCCTGAAAACCACTGCACTGCCCTAAACCCTGAAACACCACGCCCTGCAAGGCCCCCTACACTGCCCGATCACCACTGCTCTGCCCTAATCCCTAAAACACCACCCCCATCACCTCCCCCTACACTGCCCAAGCACAACTGCACTGCCCTAAACCCTGAAACACCACCCCTAGCACATCCCCCTACACTGTCCGAACACCACTGCTCTGCCCATAGACCTGAAACACCAGCACCAGCACAGCCCTCTACACTGCCAGAACACCACTGCCCTGCCCTAAACCCTGAAACACCAACCACAGCAGGACCCCCTACACTGCCCGAACACCATTGCACTGCCCTAAACCCAGAAACACCAGCCCCAATACGACCCAATACACTGCCCAAACACCATTGCACTGCCCTAAACCCTGAAACACCAGCCCCAGCATGACCCAGTACACTGCCCGAACACCACTGCACTGCCCTAAACCCTGAAACACCAGCCCCAGCACGACCTCCTACACTGCCTGAACACCACTGCACAGCCCTAAACAATGAAACACCAGCCCCAGCACGACCCCCTACACTTCCCGAACACCACTGGACTGCACTAAACCCTGAAACACCAGCCCCAGCACGACCCACTACACTGCCCGAACACCACTGCACTGCCCTAAACCCTGAAACACCAACCCCAGAAAGACCCCCTACACTGCCCAAACACCACCGCACTGCCCTAAACCCTGAAACACCAGCCCTAGGACGACCCCCTACACTGCCCGAACACCAATGCACTTCCCTAAGCCCTGAAACACCACCCCCAGCAAGACGCCCTACACTGCCCGAACACCACTGCACTGCCCTAAACCCTGAAACACCACCCCCTGCAAGACCCCCTACACTGCCTGAACACCACTATACCAGTGCCCTAAACTCTGAAACACCACCCCCTGCAAGACCCCTTACACTGCCCGAACACCACTGTCCTAAACCCTGAAACACCACCACCTGCAAGATCCCCTACACTGCCCGAACACCACTGCACTGCCCTAAACCCTGAAACACCACACCCTGCAAGACCCCCTACACTGCCTGAACACCAATACACCACTGCCCTAAACCCTGAAACACCACCCCCTGCAAGACCCCCTACACTGCCCGAACACCTCTGCCCTAAACCCTGAAACAGCACCCCCTGCAAGACCCCCTATACTGCCCGAACACCACTGCACTGCCCTTCACCCTGAAACACCACACCCTGCACGACCCACTATGAAGAACCAGAACCTTTTGGACCTGGCGGCGCAGGGTACGCCCTCTGTCTCCTGGGTTCACCTGCTTCGTTACACAGAGACACGGGACACTCTGTCGGCGTTAGAAGATTGGATTTATTTAGCTGCAGCTAGTACAGTTATCCTAGAAGTACACAAAGTAGGTTCTCAGAAGACTGCCACTTTACTCTGTGGCGCATCAGATTAAATAGCATACAATACATGATTATTAACAAGATATACGCCCCAAGCATGGAAGAAAAGAGCCAATAGGGTAAGTGGAAAACAAAGCGGAGCCAGTAGAAAAGGTTCGAAGATAGAAAGATCAGATGACTCGAAGAGACCTCTCCTCCAACTGTGTTTGTCATCCCAGCCCTGAACTAATTCATTAACAGATTACAACCAACTTGCAGGTGGCGAGATACGTTTGTGTGTATTGGAGGACAGTCATGACACAAGAGAATGCTAGCAGGAGACAGTGAAGGCCAGTCGATAAGATATGATCGGGAAAGAATAGTGTGAGCCTACAGATAGTTGAAACAGGGATTAGGAAAGTTAGACAAGGATTAGTGTAATCGGCTAGTCCAAACACCAGCTTTACAAATAAAGGCCGAGGACGCATTTCGACACCAAGCTACGGGAAAAGCAGAATAGACTTCGTTCGCCGTGCTGCCTGAGTGATGGCAACACAAAATGGCGGCGGGTTACAAAATGGCGGGTCTATTCGATCGTGATCGAAAATCGAAGTTCCTCAGACCCTCCTTTTGCCAGAACTCAGGCAAGATAGACTCATGTTAATCTGAGTCCACATCAATAGCCATGAGATCATCAAGCTGTTGCTGTAACATCATCCTTATGTTTTCTGTTACTTGAGGTTTGGGTTTTGGGATGCACATAGTAGCACAAAGATCACAGATAGCGGGACCACAGTGCATTCAAAGGCAACAAGAAAATACAATAGTCAAGATTATTCCAAGGAATGTCAATGCTTTCCAACCCCATTTGGACAGTAGTCCCCAAAACCATTCCGTTAAAGACCAATCTCCTTCGTCCTGATGAATAGACTCGGAGATTATGTGCAACTTGGAAATAGCTTGGTATACTGTCGGAGCATCATTTGGAATGAAAATACAACAGCTTGACCCGATCAATTTACATACTCCACCACGATCGGTAAGAATAAAGTCTAAGGCAACTCGATTTTGCAAGGTCATAAGATGATCTGCCTGTAGTTCCGCCGTGATATTACTCAAGGCTCCTACAGTGATGTCTATTGTAGTCTCTACGACACGGACCAGTTGCCTTATATTTCTGCTGTTGGCCATTGGACCCCAGAAGGGAAGAAAACCTTTAAGGAAAACTCCTCCTTCTTGTCCCGCGGTGTCTTTTGAGTCAATGATTCCTCGGCTGAGACGTGTTTGGTGATAATTGACAGAAGCAGTGTAAGTAGGAGGAAGAAGGAAAGCTATGTAGCAGGTACCAGAGAAACCTGTTGGTAACCAGGTATAAGCTCTATCATAGCAAATGAAATAGGTGCCTTGAGACGGTACTAGAGGAGGCGAGTTTTGAGAGGATTAAATGTACGTGTAGGAGCAATTACTCTTTAGTGCAGTGTCAGAAGAGCGATCATTTATTTTTAAACAGAAATTACCTTGATGCGGTATAGTCCAGATTGGTGAGGATTTCTCCTTTCCCATTTAATTATTAAGACTCAACATATATTGGGTGATGTTCCAATTGGTGTATGCTTTTCTTTCGTCGATGGAAATCTTGCTGTTCTCCATGATTTTAGCCATAACTACCATACCCTTAATCAAGGAACTATGACTAAAATCCGGATAATTAATTTGTGAGGCAACGGACCGTCTAAATTTGCTTTGATATGCATTTGAAAAAATGACAAAGAATGCCCAAGCAGAACCCTCATAAGAGAAAGGAAGAACTAGATATGGTATTCCTTTCTCAGTAGTATGCGGCATAAGACCACATACCCAACAATCAGTTGTGTTAACCACTAATTGATGCTGGTTCAATAGTTGGACAAAAGAATTGTTGTAATACTCAGTTCTTCTGACAAGTTCATGTGAAGGGAACGTATGAAAGAGGTGTGGAGAGATAGTAGAAGAAGGCAAAGAGGAAGAAGGGGAGGTATTTCTTGGCTGCAAAACATAAACTATCCAACCAATAATCGCCAAAGCAATACATAATGATATTAAAACACATAGAGTTACACTGTAACAACTGAACATTATTTTACAAGATGCTTTCTACATTTCATTTCTTCTCTCTTTATTACTTGGTGTAGTTTCCATTTTCACTAGTTGATGCTCACGGCAATCTTCCTCGATCACTGAAGTCACGATGCTCTACCGTCCTATGACACTGAAAATCCTGCAGACCTATTGTCACTACTCAGGTCGTGACCTAGACTCCTACCGTGACCCTGCAACCTAAACAGAACACTACACAAGGGAGAAGAAAAGTTCAATTGTTTCTTTGTCTGGGCCTGAGGTGATAACGCTCCTTCCCCAGAACACTCTGATCTTGAAATAATGTTCTTGGTTCAGTCGTATTCAAGCGACGATGCAATGGAATTGCTTCCTGTAAAATGTCGTCGTCCTCTTTTTCAGACAATGTCCCATTCAGGTGTGCACCACTAAAGGGTACAAATCGTGGAACTGTTTCGCCTTCACAGTCACCAACCCCTCTACGAACCCACTGATCAAAAGGCAAAGGCAAAGGTACTTTCTTGCAATGCACACCGTGAATCCAATTTTTCTTTCCTTCAACTTTAACTGCTGTTCTTGTCACTAGCAAGACCATTCGGAGCTCCCGCCATCTGGGTTCCAAATTCTTCTTCTTCTGAAAGTTTCGGGTGCAGACCCAGTCACCTGGTCGGATGGATTGACCCGGGTCTGTGGAAGCCTCCGGCAAAGCGCTCTGAACCTGTCGATGAAGGACATGCAATTTAGTTGTAAGGTCATGCAGATAGTCAATTAACATTGGATAGGGCAAATCTGAAAACTTTTTGGGACGAGGTATTCCCCATACGTTGGCCAGACGGCCAAACACCACTTCGTAAGGGCTAAGTCCCAGACGAGAGTGCACTGCAGTTCTGGTGGATAGCAGAGCTAACGGCAAAGCATCAGGCCAATTAAGTCCCGTACTTGCTTGAATCTTCGCTAACTTCAACTTCAGAGTTCCATTGTAACATTCTACTAAACCCGCTGACTGAGGATGATTTGCCGCGTGGAACTTTTGCTTGATTCCAAGACCTGCACAAACTTTCTGCATGACTTGGCCAACAAATTCGCTCCCATTGTCACTCCAGACAATGCGCGGCAATCCAAACCTGGGAAAGAACTCTTTAGAAGGATTTTAGCTGTGGATAAAGCTGTGTTATCCTTCAAAGGGTATGCTTCTATCCATCTCGAAAAGGCACATACTACCACCAGAACATATTTGAGGTTGTTGCATCGATCCATGTGAATGTAATCGATTTGCAACACTTCAAATGGGTATGTCGGAGGAGCAAAGTGACCTGCTGGAGTTGGGGTTCCCTTTCCTGGATTGTACATCAGACAAACAATACAATGCTTTACTACGTTGTCTGCACATTTTGGGATATTCTCATTCTGCCAAACTGGGGCTAAAAGTTTACAAATGCCTTTTGCACTAAGGTGAGGCGGGACCTGCCATATACATTCGACTCGTTGAATCTTTCGCTGTTTTTTTTGCTGTTTCATCAGCAAATGCATTTCCCCATCCAATATCATCCGTAATCTTCTTGTGTGCGCTACACTTCACGATCGCTATTTGGACGGGTAAAGCAAGTGACTCAAGGAGATCAGTCACTAACTGACCATGCTGCATCTTAGTGCCATGTGAAGTTAAGAAACCCCTCTCTCTCCAAAGACGCCCAAAATTGAACGCGACACCAAAGGCATATTGACTGTCAGTGTACACGTTCACTCTTTTCCCTTTTGATAATACACAAGCTCTCGTCAGTGCTATCAACCCTGCTGCTTGCGCTGAATTGTGTCTAATGCGTGCAGTTTCTACAATCGTATGTAAGGTAGTTACAGCATAGGCTGAAACCGTATCTCCATTAGGCATCTTGAAACAAGAACCATCTACCCATAAAGTCCCATACGGATTCTCTAGCGGTGTGTCTCTCAGGTCAATTCTTCCTTTTGTCTCTTCAGTACGGAAGAAACAATCATGCTGATCCTCAACACTCTCCTCATTTGGAAGGGGCAACAAAGTAGCTGGATTCAAGGTATTACATTGTTTGATGTGTACGTGACTAGCCAAAAGCGTCAGCTCGTAACCAGTTAAACGTGCACTCGTAAGATGCTGTGTTTTCGTTCTGTTTAGTAAGGTATCCACTGCATGTGGCACCATGACAATGAGAGTGTTATCTAACACCATTCCAGCAGACTGTCGGATAGAAATTGCTGCGGCTGCTGTGGCTTTGAGACAACTGGGCAATGCTTTAGCTACTTGATCTAATGTAGCCGAAAATAGGCACATGGCCGCTGTCTATCTCCAAATTGCTGTGTCAAGACTGACAACGCACAACCTTCTCTCTCGTGAACATACAGCGTAAAAGGTTTAGTGCAATCTGGGGTGCCTAGTACAGGAGCAGAACAGAGAGCAGTGCGTAAATCAGTGAAACTCTTTTGGCACTCATCAGTCCAAGGAAGGGGCTGAGGCGTATCTTTTAAAGTGAGTGCCAATAAAGGTTTGGCAATCAAAGAGAAGTTAGGGATCCACTGTCTACAATAAGAAGTGATACCCAGAAAAGCACGTATTTCCCTTTGTGTAGATGGTACGGACATTCGTGCAATCGCTTGAATTCGTTCTGGTGTCAATCGTCGTCCCTCCTTTGATAGGAGATGACCCAAGTAGGTAACCTCTCGACAAACATATTGCAGTTTGGAAGGTGAAACCTTGTGATTCAGTTTAAATAAGTGATGTAGCAGTGCAACAGTGACATCTTTACAGATATCTTCTGAGTCAGCGGCGACTAACAAGTCATCCATATATTGGATGAGAGCAGCACCAGACGGCAAATGAAAAGTATCAAGATGACATTTCAAAGCTTGACTATAAATGGAGGGACTTTCACAATAGCCTTGAGGTGCGCGCTTAAACCGGAAGCTTCGGCCTCCAAGAGAGAAGCCAAAAATGTCCCTACTCTCATCTGCAATGGGAATACTGAAGAAGGCATTCTTTAGATCAATAACAGAAAACCAAGTCGCTGTGGAAGGTATCATAGTCAACAAAGCAGTGATATCTGGAACAACAGGAAATTGTGGAATTTCAATTTTGTTTACTTCTCGCAGATCAATCACAAACCGGTACACAGGAGGCTGAGAAGGATCAGTACGTTTAAGAACAGGAAGAATAGGACTATTGCATGTGTTACCTCTCGTTTCTTCAACCACACCCTTCCGAATTAAGTAATGAATGATTTCCAAAAGCGCTTTTTCACCATCAGCAGAGATTCTATATTGTGGGATACGTGGTAATTCAACATTGGGCTTGAGAGTAACAACATAAGGCGGTGTCTCAAGACAACCCACATCGTTCGGACCCGTGGCCCAAAGTGGTGTTGGAAGAGAAAGCAACTCAGAAGGAAACTGATCTTTAGACAGATACATTGGGGAGATCAACTTCTGACCTAGAGTAAGATGTACGCCTGAAGGAGAACAATATATTGTAGCATGCATTCTTTTCAATAGGTCTAGACCCAACAAATTCTCGCCACAACCATTCGTCAACAGAAGTGGAGCTTCCAAATCATAAGGACCAACTGAAATAGGCAAAGGACAAGAAACCGGATTGCGAACGGGGCGCCAGAGAATCCTACGGAAACATTCGTTAAGCCAGACAAAGGTGCCCCCGGGAGTTTAGAGTGAATGATAGAACTTCTCATTGCTCCAGTATCCAAAAGAAATGGCTCTGATACAACCATTGTAGTGACGTTAACATAAGGACCATTGTGATCTACTGGGATTGGCACAACTCCTCTACTTTGTCCATGGCTGTCCTAGTTAGCATGAAGACTCTCATTCTCGCCTTCAACATAATGGTCTTCATTATAATACTGAGTAGATCTCACATTCTGCTGATCAAAGTAATTCATAGAATTGGGAGAAGGAAGAGCACGCTGTTCTTGAGTTAACATACCTCGACCTCTACCTCTGTTTGCTGACTGAAAGCCAGCACGACCTCCATTATGCTCCATTGCGCTGCAATAAAACCGGACAACTACTCTTAAAATGACCTTCCTCTCTACAATAGGCACATTGATTAGGACCTAACAAAGGTCGCGGAATGTATGACTCAGGTTTCTGATACAACCTTTGAAATTGCGGTGGTTGCTGAGTCTGAGGCTGTACATAACGTGGAGGATAAGCTTGCTGCAAGAGAACCTTCGTTTTTAAATCTTTCGTCTTTTTCTCTTGCTTTTCTTTTTCTTCTTTATCCCTATTCTCGTAATATTGTGCAGTAGCCAATATTTGGGCAGAAGAAGAAACAGCCCAAGAACTTTCTGAATCTTTTAATTTGTGTGACAGCTCGGGAAGCAAATTGAATACAAATTTGTCCACGAATAATAGCTGTCCACCCTCGGTAGCCATGTCCTTACCACTGTGATCGATAAATGTCTCTTCGAAACGAGTAAAGAAATCAGAGACACTTTCATCTTTCTTTTGTTTGCATGCTGCTAGCTTATCCCAATTCACTCTCAATGCAGGCATCATAGTTTTCATTAACGTAATGATTCTACCAGAAAGTTCCGAGATCAAAGCGTCAGGCTTTGTGCCACCCACTTGATCTCTATCTGTATCAGCTATAACATTCCAAGTAGCACCCAGTTCCTGTGCGTGATCCTCTCTACGAATCTTAGCCCATATTGTCTGTGGGACTACATTACCCATTAGCTTAGCATATAAATTTCTGCTAAATTCATAATACAAGCATCGATTGTCTGAGATAATTCTTTGTAATAACCTGCAGGGTTCTTACGAGGATGTGGTAGAGTCTGCTTAAGGGCCAAAACTTCAGATCTCTTCCACGGTACATGTACCCATATACGCTGAAAATGAGCAGGAATAGCTGGATTAGCACCTACTCCCGCAACTTCTTCCTTCCATACTGGAGGAACCTCTCTCTTATTTTTTTATTTTTTTATTTTTTATTTGTGCTTGTGGTTACAACAGAGAGAAAAGAAAAAAAAAAAAAGAAAAAACAATGAATAAAAAGAAAAAAAAAAGCAAGAAAAGAACAGGCCTTAATTCAGGACAATGAGAGAGTACACGATAACTGTAAGCATAAGCGATACTAGCAAAAACTTACTAAACAGTACTCGGCACAGTATAAATGAGCAAAAAAAAAACAGAGAGAAGCACATAAATAAGGATTCTTCCATCATTAATCATTACATTACAGTTGGTCATTAGGGGGCATTATATAACATCTTGCAATACTATTAAAAGACTTACTACTTAACCTAGGTAGGGCAGCAGAACCAATGTTATTGACCTATCCATGCCTCAAGTGAAGCCCAGATCTTTCTACCAAAATCACGCCTGGATCTACCCCACCTAGCCCAGACTCCGGACTCCAGGTTATATAGTGCAAGAATCCTCCTTCTCCAGTCAAGGAAGGTAGGTGACCCGGAGCTTATCCACTCTGAGGTGATACAAAGGCGAACCATAGCCATAGCTATTAACAGGAAGGCTGACGAATATCGGGGCCGAGTATGCTCGCTATTACTTTGATACCCACAGATAACTAACTCGGGGGAGAGAACAGCTGGGATCCCAAGATTAACGTTGAGAAACTGCTCTACGTCCTTCAAAAAAATCTTCAGCTTATGGCATCCGAAAAACATATGGACATCGTCAGCCGCCATTAACCCACACCTTGGGCAACTGTGCCCCACACAACCCGCCCACTTAGATATCTTGGCTGGCGTATAATAAAGGTCAAATAGAGCCATATAGCACTGAGATCGTAGACTGCCAGAAATGAGGACCCTACCAGCTAATTCCAGGGAAGTGACTATATCTATTCCTGTTACACCAAATTTGGCTTCTAATTTTGATGTAGACGCAGAAATATCGTCAGGAAGCTTTGTAAGTAAATGACGGTAAATTACCCCTATTTTAGAACGCTTAGCAATAAGTTCAATCAGCATTATCTTCCCAAATAGTCCTTCAGACTCCAATTTACTTTTTTCTATAAAACTACGGAGCTGTAAATATTTAAAGAAGTCAGATGTATTAAGCAGATTCCTCTCCTTAAGACATGCGAAAGAGGCCAGCCTCCCTTCATACCCTAAGTTACCAAGCACAGTCAATCCTAAGGCTGACCAATTAAAGGTGACTTGATCCTGAAAGACTGCTGGCAATAACCGGGCTGCAGAAAAGGGTGTATAGAAGTTGATGTTGGGGACTAAGAATTTACGGCGGACCTTACGCCACACCGAAAACATGGACCAAATGACCTTAAACCTACTTCTTTTATAATAACTTGGTTCTAAAGCCCGAACTAAGACTCGTTTAACATCTTCACCCAGCCCAATTTCAAAAATTGAGGGCCTGCAGGCCAAAGAGGGGCCGGCGATGTCTCCCAACAATGGTAGCCCAAAGTATTGAATCATTGAAGATCAGAAATAAAATAACAAGCTAGGGACCCCCCAACCACCACGTGAGCGAGACTGGAACATCCATTTAGCCGCCCTTCTGGGCTGCTTGTAACCCCAGAGAAACCTACTGCAAATTCTGTCTGCCAAAACTAAGCTGGAATGAGGCATCTCCAAAGGTACTGTTCTAAAAATATATAAAAATTTAGGAAGAATCAACATCTTAAGGACATTGCATCTGCCATAGAGGGAAAGATGGAGATTATCCAGCCTTGCCAATATTGTTTTTACAGAATTAATTATAGGCACAATGTTTAAATCTGGGACAGTACTTACATGTGCTGTAATATATACACCAAGATTTTTTGCAGACTGCACTATAGGGGCATCTGAGGGGCCCATAGCTGTGGATTGAATAACTTGGGTCTTAGCGGCATTAAGTTTGTAGCCTGAAAAGGCTCCATACTGATCTGCTATGATTTTAACAGCCGTATAGGCAGACGAGACATCTGAGGTCAGGACTACAATATCGTCAGCATAAGCTAATGCCTTATAATCCGTTGAATGGATAGTAACTGGACGAATGTCCTGCGCTTTCTCAATTAAATATAGAAAAGGTTCTATATACAACGCAAAAAGAAGAGGGGTGCACGGGCATCCCTGGCGAGTACCCCTTCCTACTGTGAATGGCTTAGAAACTAGCCCAGCAACAGAGACAGTGGCTTTAGGAGAAATGTATAAAGATTGGACTGCATGGATAAATTCAGGGCCAAGGCCCTTCCAACTGAGAACCTCCCATAGGAAGGGCCAGGCGACCCTGTCGAATGCTTTTTCAGCATCCAGCAGGATCGTCCCAACAGGTGATGATGTTGCCTGGGCCCAGTCCAATAATGCCACTACTCGAGATATATGATTTGCTGTATCTCTGCCAGGGATAAAACCATGCTGGCGTAACGAAACCAAGGGAGTAATTATAGCAGCCAATCTAGATGATAGAATCTTGGCAAAGATTTTATTATCCGAATTAATGAGTGAGATAGGCCTAAATGAGGCAGGATCCAATTCAGGTTTGTCTTTTTTCTTAAAAAGAATAATATTAGTCAGGGTCCAGGACTCGGGAATACTTCCCAATTGTGCAGCCCTCAAAACAGAGAGAAGAACTCGTCGAATCTCCTGGGTGAATACTTTATAAAACTCTAGTGGAACTGCATCAGGGCCTGATGCTTTGCCGTTGGCCAGTGCTCCAATTGCTGTCTCAACCTCCTCCCATTCGATGGGGGCCGAAAGGACGCTTTTCTGTTGATCGGTAGGTTGGGTAGTTGGAATACTGGCCAGAAAGGCTGCAGTGTACTGGCCTTGATTTGCAACGCAATTCCTGACTTCATTGTAAAGATTTTTATAAAACTGTTGAAACACCTCAAGGATCCCTTCTGAGGTTTCAATAAGCTGACCTTGTGGGTTCTGTATCTTAGTAACAGAATTGGCCAGCCCCTTCTGCTGAAGTCTCTTTGCCAGAACCCTACCTGACCGTTCTCCCATTTCAAACATCTCGGAGCGATATTGCAAGAATTTAGCGGCTAAATCCTGACCGAAAAACTCCAGCAAAGAGGCCCTCGTTTTAGCTATTTTGGCTTGAATTTGCGTAATACCTCTGCCTTCTCTTACAGCTTCAATCAATTCTGTCTCTACTGTGCTTAATACTGCCAGGCGCTCGTAAATTTGTTGCTGTGCTGCTTTTCGACGGAAGAAGGAAAAACTCCTAGTCTCACCCCTCATGGCCGCCTTGAATGAATCCCACACCACATTCTCAGAGGCTGTGCCAACATTGAAATCAAAGAATTCGCTAATCCAGCACTTCATATGGTCTATATAGGCCTGTTCTGTCAATAATTTTCTTTCAAACGTCCAAGCCCTAAATTCTAGTGCCTGCTGTGGGAGAGTATATTCCACCATAAGTAAGTTGTGGTCAGATAGTACCCTTGGATGTAGTGCAATGGAAGATGACAAAACCAACTGTTCAGATATAAAAAAATAATCTAGTCGGGACATTTTATTATGTGGGGCCGAATAATATGTGAATCCATCTAATAGTTGGTTATGGGCCTGCCAACAGTCTAACAGACAATGCTCTTGCACTAAAGCTTGTAATGCCCGAAACACCCTGGGCTTTTTCCCAAAGTATGTTTGGTCCGTAGATAGATCAATACTAACCGCTAAATTAATATTGAAATCTCCACAGAGAAACGTAGGGTTGGGATACAAAGCTAATTCAGTATTCAGGTGGTGCAGAACTGCCGGATCGTCTACATTTGCCCCATACACCGTGCATATTGTATCAGACCTAAGGTTTAGAATTACCTCAACAATCGCCCACCTGCCTGCACCATCTTGACTAGTCCTTCTGCAAGTACAAAGACCTCGTCTTGCCAAGACCGCCACCCCCCTGATCTTAGAAGTTTGGCGAGAGCAGCCAATTAATTCAAATCCAGGTATCCGAAGCATACCCCGCTCATTCCAGGGAATGTGGGTCTCTTGAATACAAATCAAATCCAGCCGAAAAACTGACAAGAATTTTGAGAACAGAGCCCTTTTCCTTCCATTATTTAGCCCACAGATATTCCAGGAAGCTATCCTAATTTTTGCTTGCGGCATTCAATGTAAATACGTATACCTGCACTATGATAATAAGCTTCTAACTTTAAACGACTATCAGCAAATATCTTTTCTGTGTCAAATCCATCAAAAAATACTGAACTACACAAAGCTAAGTTGAACCACAAGCATTTTTTAATACTAAAAATAACCCCCCTCCACCCAAAACACCCCCCCACCCCACCACCCACACCCCGCCAACCCCTACAAAGGGCAACAGGCCTTAGCCCTTGCGATGGAGGAGCCGGCAAGACTCACACTCCTGAGAGCCATCACCACACTATATGTAGCTAAATACCCCTGTAGTTTACTAGCTCCTGACTTCAACACCCTTTATTGATCTAATACAATAAGCAAAACTGGTGAGGGCCGATAATGGGTCATATAAGAGATTCAAGCATAGACGTTATCAGATTTCAGATTTCAGATTTCAGTTAAGAGTCCGGGAAGGGGAGTCTTAAAGAAAAACCAGTATTGATGAACGCCAACCTTTTATCACCACAAATCGAGCCATGCTTTTCCTTATAATGAGTCCAAATAATCCTTAGCTTTCACTTCAGATTGAAAAAACTTAACTTGTCCCTTAAAAATGACCTTGAGCTTTGAAGGGAAAAGCAAAAATGCCTGAGCCCCCTTTGACTGAAAGGGGGTAATTAGTTGGCGGAGGTGCCACCTTCGCTCGACAGTAACAGGACAGAAATCAGGGCGCACAAAAAATTGACACCCCTTGGCCGACCTTTTTCTATCTGGGCGTGCCAGGTCGAAAAGTTTCTCCCTGGCCAGAAAATTATTTAAACAAATGAGGATAGCTCTTGGCTTACCCGAAGCATGGCTAGAACTCCCGTTAGAGCCCCCGCTCTGCTTAAATGGATAGCGATGAGCACGTAACACTTCTGTCCCCCAGTCCCATTGTTGAATCTCTGGGAATGATTCTGTGAATAATTCGACAATGAATCTGCGAGTGTCTGATCCTTCAATCCCTTCAGGAACACCAAGGACCCGGAGGTTGTTCCGACGTGCCCTGTTTTCAAGATCCGTGAGTTTCCATATAATGTCTTCCCGTTGTGACTGGATAGTCGCAGTTAAATTTTTTTGTGAGCTTAAATCGTCCTCTAATGTAGAAATTCTCTCTTCAGCCTCGCCTACCCTTGTGACAATTTCAGTACAGGTTTTTGCGACCCGCCGTATAGAATTTTGGAGGCGACGACAAGCCCCCTGTGTCCGAGCGCTTTCCTGCCTTGACTCTTCCCTGTGGGCCATTATGGATTGATAGATCACTGCCAATGTAATTTCCGTTGGAGGAGATCCTGGGATTGACCCATGGTTAGCAACGTCTATTGAAGGTAGCCCGGGCATAGGGGGATCAATAAATGGGGTCCGTCCAGAAAACGAGTAATCCCTAGTTAGGGAGCCTGCTTCCAAGCGCTCCTGATCTGGGGCTCTTACAGATTTCCGAACTGTTCCGCTAGCTGTGTGTACATGCTCGCTGCTATCCCAGTCCCCCGGGTCACTGGCATCAGACCAGTCCTTGCCTTCTACAAGATCGCCTTCCTCCTCTGAGGACATAGTGTGGTCTGAAAGAGAGTAAAACTTATCTGCAGGATCGGCCTCGACCCGTACAGTCTGGGGGCCATCCAGATTTGAGCTTGCCTCCCCAGCACCACTGAGCGCAATACCATCCGCTGGAACTACAGCTCCCAGAATCCCTTCTGACTGAATGGATCCCACCGAGACCAAAGCAGAAACAGAGGTAGCTGCTGAGGTAGACACAACTAAATGCTTAGGAGCAACAACCTCTGGGGCTGAAAGAACCACGGGGGCAGCAGAAACGTTGGGGCCATTTAAACCATTTGCGACAGGGTTCTTAGCGGTTTTAGCGGTAGTTTTAGTGATCAGCGCTGTTGCTGCCACCGCAGCTGCTCTTTCCCGTCTCCCCCCAGCAATTTGCGGCATTTTTGGTTGCTCGCCTGCCTTGTGAAACATACTAGGAATAATCCGACCTGGTTTGTGAGTCCCGGTACTGACCGTAGAGACTGCAGCTGCTTCCTCGGCCAAGAGGTTACCTCCGGATGCAACCGCTGACTCCGAGGTTCCATCAGCTGCGGATACAGTCAAAGGCAAAGGCACTTTTGTGAGGCGAGTTGTTGCTGCCGCTGATGTTCCATTACCAACGCCAGCTCCTGTAATTGAGGCGGAGACCAGGGCAGTCCGCCCCTGTGCTTGAGATCTTAGGGCTTTTGGGGGCATTACTCCGATTCTCCGTAGGACGATCCCACCAAATGACGTGACAGAGCCGTGCAGCAGGAACGCAGCGCGAAGCGGCTGGAGGGAGCTTCTATCGAGAAACGTCGTGAGTCACCACAACATACCGTCACAGCACAGAGGAATACGACAAGAATCAGGTATGCATCCTAGTGTAGTGATGCTCAGCAGGAGAGAGTCTCAGCCCAGCTCAGCCGGCCATCGGTGAGGCCGCCATCTTGCCCCAGAGCCAAACCTTCCCTCATAGGATAATTTTTCGACGCCAGTTTAACCGACGGATCAGAATCAAGAAAAATCTGAGAGAACAATAAGGTTCTATAAGAGATGAGCGTTCTTACAGCTTCCTCAACTTTAGAACCTACAATAAGTCCTTTTTCAAAATCGGCTTGATCATCTAACAAATCTTGTGAGATCGGGCTTAAACTCACATCTTCCCATTCTTTAATGAGAATATCGCACATTACATTAAAAACATATCTCTGCGTAGGCGCATTCCATTGCAAAAAGGTAGGCACAATATCAGACACACTATATTGTGGACCCTTCTTGATCCATCTTCGTGCAAGAGAATCTAGCTTCTCTCGTTCCTCAAAATCTGGAAACTGACTACGAGATTGTCTTCGAACAAAAGCCGGAGACACATTAAAAGCACCAAAGAAAGGAGATAAAATACTAGTGACAGAATCTGTGAGACGCTTACGCATAGACGGTGAATTGGACATCAGAACTGGAGACAGAGTATTAGGAGAACTAACAGGAGAAGAACTAGAAATTACAGGACGAACAGAAGGCAAAGGAGAGCTAAGATCAGGAGATGAAGGCTGAGAAGTTGAAACTAATGGTAAAACCGGCAAGGGCGGTAGTACTGGAGGAGGCAAATGCTGAAGAGCCGGAACCGGCAGAGGTACTATCAGCAACTGAGCAGGCTGTAACGGCTGAGGTACATTGGCATTTTGCGCATAGGGCGGAGGCAACCTTAATAAATGAGACATTAGGGGATCCTCTTCTATATCTTTATTATTATCAGAAGGAGAAACAAGCAACACCGGATAGTATTTATCTATTGCCATACGATGTTGTCTTTCTGAAATTTCAGTCGCATTGTTAATTTCATCATTTCTGAACTGTTGGGCAGCCTGTATAATTGTCATACCCTGTGCTTTCCTATCTCGTTTTGCTTGTTTAATTTCTTTTTGTTTGGCTTCCTTACGCCAAAGGCGGAAAGAGTCAAACATTGCCGGCCGGACTTTTCTTTTGAACAGAACTGCTTCCAAATTATCTAGCACATCAGGATCAAAACTACCGTTTTCTGGCCATTTAAGAACACCATCTTTCTTCGTGTATCAAGTCCATGTCTCGTTAAAGGCAATGGGGCCGATACCATGTTTTGAATAGAGCTCATATGTGGGAGTTCCAACCGAAGGAATCAGACAAGAGTCCTCAAGTCGGGAGCCCCTATTACAACCAAGACAACAAATTCTTCCAAACTTAGTCAGACCAGGTGCAAACCGTGCTGCAAAATACCTTCGGACCACTTTCGACATACAGGGGTCGCTTAGTGTGGCTCGCGAACCCTCCGGAATTTTCTTGCGGGGTTCCTCACGACCTCTGTCCCAGCGCGTAGCAGCACTTGAACAGGACTCGTTCGTTTTCACCGGGAGGCTCGCATTTATTGCATTTCCAGTGTAGAACAAATTAAATCCACACGGCGCCTGACTCTAAGAGGTCCCGGCAGAATGAATTATTAAGGTTTTCCAAGCCTCCTGCTATGACAAAGGGCCCCACTATGATGCATTAACTTGCACATGAAATCGCGTGATCTATTCACCATATTCCCAGTTGTTAACCTCGAACTCTTCCCAGTTGTTAAACTCGAACTCTTCCTTATATCTACATTGACAATTATAGATGCTCACTTTTTTGTCCTGAATATGAACTCAACTAACTGAGTTCGAAACGTCGTCGACCGCTTACAACATGAACCCATCATATTTAGTTAAAAAGAAAGTGGTTCACCTCTTGTCGTCAATGCGATGTCCTCTTTTTAAGTCCACTTTCACTTTCTATGTCACGCTTATTGTCACTGAGTATGTGAGCACCTGAATTTGTTTCAATGTGTAATAAAATATTTGTTATACCTTGACCTTCTTGTCCCTGCTCTATATTAACTATCGCTCCTTTTCTTTAAAATTAATTTCAAAAAACCTTTATTCATACACTTACCCATTTTTAAGGTTTTTCTAACTTGGACCTTTTTAGGCCACTTAGAACCATTGTGCTTCTCTTCATACTTTACCACCCCAGGTTCGTATATTGGGGTCCCTTGTAACCTTATAAAACACCTATTACAACCAAGGCAACAAATTCTTCCAAACTTAGTCAGACAAGGCATTTCACAATGTCTCTGGACTGTTCACAAACTTCAAGGGAGTAAAACTCAGTTTACGCAGCACAAATGCACTTACCCTCGGCTTTAGTCTTTGCAATGACTAAATCTAAGTAACCTAAGGACATCAAACAAAGAACCAAAATTTGTGGGCGCGACCCACGAAAATACTTAACTTAACTAAGGGCGTCTTCTTCCACCAACAGAGGCCCGTCTATCGTCTCGCTTTACCATACATCACCAAAGGAATGAGCCAAAGCAGGGCAGCAGTCAGGGCAGCGGTCGCCAGTAGCCGTCAGGAAGGAGTAACCGCGCTGCAAAAGACCTTCGGACAACTTTCGACATACAGGGGTCGCTTAGTGTGGCTCGCGAACCCTCCGGAATTTTCTTGCGAGGTTCCTCACGCCTTCGAGCAGAACCGGTACCACTGAAGCCGCCCCACATTGGGCGCCAATTGAAGAACCAGAACCTTTTGGACCTGGCGGCGCAGGGTACGCCCTCTGTCTCCGGGGTTCACCTGCTTTGTTACACAGAGACACGGGACACTCTTTCGGCGTTAGAAGATTGGATTTATTTAGCTGCAGCTAGTACAGTTATCCTAGAAGTACACAAAGTAGGTTCTCAGGAGACTGCCACTTTACTCTGTGGCGCATCAGATTAAATAGCATACAATACATGATTATTAACAAGACATACGCCCCAAGCATGGAAGAAAAGAGCCAATAGGGTAAGTGGAAAACAAAGCGGAGCCAGTAGAAAAGGTTCGAAAATAGAAAGATCAGATGACTCGAAGAGACCTCTCCTCCAACTGTGTTTGTCATCCCACCCCCGAACTAATTCATTAACAGATTACAACTAACTTGCAGGTGGCGAGATACGTTTGTGTGTATTGGAGGACAGTCATGACACAAGAGAATGCTAGCAGGAGACAGTGAAGGCCAGTCGATAAGATATGATCGGGAAAGAATAGTGTGAGCTTACAGATAGTTGAAACAGGGATTAGGAAAGTCAGACAAGGATTAGTGTACTCGGCTAGTCCAAACACCAGCTTTACAAAAAAAGGCCGAGGATGAATTTCGACACCAAGCTAAGGGAAAAGCAGAATAGACTTCGTTCGCCGTGCTGCCTGAGTGATGGCAACACAAAATGGCGGCGGGTTACAAAATGGCGGGTGTATTCGATCGTGATCCAAAATCGAAGTTCCTCAACTACACTGTCCGAACACCACTGCAATGCAGTAAACCCTGAAACACCATCCCCAGCACGACCCCCTACTCTGCCCGAACACTACTGCACTGCCCTAAACCCTAAAACACCACCCCAGCACGATCCCCTACACTGCCCCAACACCACTGCACTGCCCTAAATACTAAAACACCAGCCCCAGCACGACCCCCTACACTGCCCGAACACCACTACTCTACCCTAAACCCTAGAACACCACCCCCAGCACGACCCCCTACACTGACCAAACACCACTGCATTATCCTAAACCCTAAAAAGACAGCCCCAGCATGACCCCCTACACTGCCTGAACACCAATGCACTGCCGTAAACCCTAAAACACCACCCCCAGCATGAACCCTCACACTGCCCAAACACCACTGCACTGCCCTAAACCCTGAAACACCATCCCCGCATGAATCCCTACACTGCCCGCATACCACTGCACTGCCCTAAACCCTGAAACACCACCCCTAGCTTGAGCCCCTACACTGCCCGAACACCACTGCCCTTAACCCTGAAACAAAATCCCCACCAAGATCACTACACTGCCCGAACACCTCTGCACTGCCCTAAACCCTGAAACACAACCCCCAGCAAGCCCCCCTACACTGCCCGAACACCACTGCAGTGCCCTAAATCCTGAAACACCACCCCCTGCACGACACCCTACACTGTCCAAACACCACTGCACTGCCCTAAAACCTGAAACACCATGCCCAGCATGACCCCCTACATAGCACAAACTCTACTGCTCTGCCCTAAACCCTAAAACACCACCCCAGCACGTCCCCTACACTGCCCGAACATCACTGCACTGCCCTAAACCCTGAAAAACCAGCAACAGCACGACCCACTACACTGCCCGAACACAACAGCTAAACCCTGAAACACCACCCCAAGCACGACCCCCTACACTGCCCCAACACCACTGCACTGCCCTAAACCTTAAAACACCAGTCCCAGCACGACCCCCTACACTGCCCCAACACCACTACACCACCCTAAACCCTAGAACACCACCACCAGCACGACCCCCTACACTGACCAAACATCACTGCACTATCCTAAACCCTAAAACACCACCCCCAGCAAGACCCCCTACACTGCCCGAACACCACTGCCCTATACCCTGAAACACCACCCCAGCAAGACCCCCTACACTGCCCGAACACCACTGCACTGCCCTAAACCCTGAAACACCACCCCCCGCAAGACCCCCTACACTGCGCGAACACCTCTGCCCTAAACCCTGAAACATCACCCCCTGAAAGACCCCCACACTGCTTGAAAACCAATGCATTGCACTAAACCCTGTAACACCATCCCCTGCATGCCCCCCTACACTGCCCGAACACCACTGCACTGCCCTAAACCCTGAAACACCACCCCATGCACAACCCCCCACACTGCCCAAACACTACTGCACTGTCCTAAACCCTAAAAACACAAACCCCCAGCACGAAACCTGCGCTGCCCAAAAACCACTGCTCTTCCCTAAACCCTAAAACACCACCCCAAGCACATCCCCTACACTGCCCGAACACCGCTGCACTTCCCTAAACCCTGAAACACAACCCACAGCATGACCCCCTACACTGCCCAAACACCACTGTTCTGCCCTAAACCCTGAAATACCACCCCCAGCACATCCCTCTACACTGGCGAAACACCACCGCTCTGCCCTAAATCCTAAAACACCAGCCCCAGCACGAAACCTACACTGCTCGAACAAAACTGCTCTGCGCTAATCCCTGAAACACCACCCCCAGCACAAACCCCTACACTGCCCGAAACCACTGCACTGCCCTAAACCCTGAAACACCAGACCTAGCACGACCCCCTACACTGCTCGAACACCACTGCACTGCCCTAAACCCTAAATCTTCAGCCCAGCACGTCCCCTCACACTACCCGAACATCACTGCACTGCCCTAAACCCTGAAACACCAGCCCCAGCACGACCCCCTACACTACCTGAACCCCACTCCACTGCCCTAAACCCTGAAACTCCACCCCAGCACAACCCCCTACACTCCCCGAACACCACCGCTCTGCCCTAAATCCTAAATAAACAGCCCCAGCACGAACCCTACACTGCCCGAACACAACTGCTCTGCACTAAACCCTAAAACACCACCCCGAGTACAAACCCCTACACTGCCCGAAACCACTGCACTGCCCTAAACCCTGAAACACCAGACCTAGCATGACCCACTTCACTGCTCGAACACCACTGCACTGCCCTAAACCCTAAAACTCCAGCCCCAGCATGATCCCTCACACTACCCTCACACCCCTGCACTGCCCTAAACCCTGAAACACCACACCCACCATCACCCCCTACACTGCCCGAATACCGCTGCACTACCCTAAACCCTGAAACATCACCTCCATCACGGCCCCCTACACTGCCCGAACACCACTGCTCTGCCCTAAACCCTGAAACACCAACCACAGCAGGACCCCCTACACTGCCCGAACACCATTGCACTGCCCTAAACCCAGAAACACCAGCCCCAGCACGACCCACTACACTGGTCAAACACCACTGCACTGCCCTAAACCCTGAAACACCAGCCCCAGCATGACCCACTACACTGCCCAAACACCACTGCATTGCCCTAAACCCTGAAACACCAGCCCCAGCATGACCTCCTACACTGCCTGAACATCACTGCACTGCCCTAAACAATGAAACACCAGCCCCAGCACGACCTCCTACACTGCCCGAACACTACTGGACTGCCCTAAACCCTGAAACGCCAGCCCCAGCACGACCCACTACCCTGCCCGAACATCACTGCACTGCCCGAAACCCTGAAACACCACCCCCTGCAAGGCCCCCCACACAGCCCGAACACCACCGCACTGCCCTAAACCCTGAAAAACCACCCCAGCATGACCCCTACACTGCCCGATCACCACTGCTCTGCCCTAATCCCTAAAACACCACCCCCATCACCTCCCCCTACACTGCCCAAGCACAACTGCACTGCCCTAAACTCTGAAACACCACCCCCAGCACATCCCCCTACACTGTCCAAACACCACTGCTCTGCCCATAGACCTGAAACACCAGCACCAGCACAACCCTCTACACTGCCCAAACACCACTGCCCTGCCCTAAACCCTGAAACACCAACCACAGCAGGACCCCCTACACTGCCTGTACACCATTGCACTGCCCTAAACCCAGAAACACCAGCCCCAATACGACCCAATACACTGCCCAAACACCACTGCACTGCCCTAACCCTGAAACACCAGCCCCAGCATGACCCACTACACTGCCCGAACACCATTGCACTGCCATAAACCCTGAAACACCAGCCCCAGCACGACCTCCTACACTGCCTGAACACCACTGCACAGCCCTAAACAATGAAACACCAGCCCCAGCACGACCCACTACACTGCCCGAACACCTCTGCACTGCCCTAAACCCTGAAACACCACCCCAGCAAGACTCCCTACACTGCCCAAACACCACTGCACTGCCCTAAACCCTGACACACCACCACAGCACGACCCCCTACACTGCCTGAACACCACTGCACTGCCCTAAACCCTGAAACACCAGCCCCAGCATGACCCACTACACTGCCCAATCACCACTGCACTGCCATAAACCCTGAAACACCAGCACGACCTCCAACACTGTCTGAACACCACTGCACAGCCCTAAACAATGAAACACCAGCCCCAGCACGACCCACTACACTGCCCGAACACCACTGCACTGCCCTAAACCATGAAACACCACCCCCAGCAAGACCCCCTACACTGCCCAAACACCACTGCACTGCCCTAAACCCTGACACACCACCACAGCACGACCCCCTACACTGTCTGAACACCACTGCACTGCCCTAAACCCTAAAACACCACCCCCTGCAAGACCCCCTACACTGCCTGAACACCACTACACCAGTCCCCTAAACTCTGAAACACCACCCCCTGCAAGACCCCTTACACTGCCCGAACACCACTGCCCTAAACCCTGAAACACCACCCCCTTCAAGATCCCCTACACTGCCCGAACACCACTGCACTGCCCTAAACCCTGAAACACCACCCCCTGCAAGACCCCCTACACTGCCTGAACACCAATACACCACAGCCCTAAACCCTGAAACACCACCCCCTGCAAGACCCCCTACACTGCCCGAACACCTCTGCCCTAAACCCTGAAACACCAGCCCCTGCAAGACCCCCTATACTGCCCGAACACCACTGCACTGCCCTACACCCTGAAACACCACACCCTGCACGACCCACTACACTGTCCGAACACCACTGCAATGCAGTAAACCCTGAAACACCACCCCCGGCACGACCCTCTACTCTGCCCGAACACTACTGCACTGCCCTAAACCCTAAAACACCACCCCCAGCACGATCCCCTACACTGCCCGAACACCACTACTCTACCCTAAACCTTAGACCACTACCCCCAGCACGACCCCCTACACTGACCAAACACCACTGCATTATCCTAAACCCTAAAAAGCCAGCCGCAGCATGACCCCATACGCTGCCTGAACACCACTGCACAGCCGTAAACCCTAAAACACCACCTCCAGCATGAACCCTCACACTGCCCAAACACCACTGCACTGCCCTAAACCCTAAAACACCACACCCAGCACCACCCCCTACACTTCCCAAACACCAATGCACTGCCCTTAACACTAAAACACCACCCCTAGCAAGCCCCCCTACACTGCCCGAACACCACTGCAGTGCCCTAAATCCTGAAACACCACCCCCTGCACGACATCCTACACTGCCCGAACACCACTGCACTGCCCTAAACCCTAAAACGCTACCCCAGCACGTCCCCCTACACTGCCTGAACACCACTGCACTGCCCTAAACCCTGAAAAACCAGCACCAGCATGACCCACTACACTGCCCGAACACAACAGCTAAACCCTGAAACACCACCCCAAGCACGACCCCCTACACTGCCCCAACACCACTGCACTGCCCTAAACCTTAAAACACCAGTCCCAGCACGACCCCCTACACTGCCCCAACACCACTACACTACCCTAAACCCTAGAACACCACCACCAGCACGACCCCCTACACTGACCAAACATCACTGCACTATCCTAAACCCTAAAACACTACCCCCAGCAAGACCCCCTACACTGCCCGAACACCACTGCCCTATACCCTGAAACACCACCCCAGCAAGACCCCCTACACTGCCCGAACACCACTGCACTGCCCTAAACCCTGAAACACCACCCCCCGCAAGACCCCCTACACTGCGCGAACACCTCTGCCCTAAACCCTGAAACATCACCCCCTGAAAGACCCCCACACTGCTTGAAAACCAATGCATTGCACTAAACCCTGTAACAGCATCCCCTGCATGCCCCCCTACACTGCCCGAACACCACTGCACTGCCCTAAACCCTGAAACACCACCCCATGCACAACCCCCCACACTGCCCAAACACTACTGCACTGTCCTAAACCCTGAAACACAACCCCCAGCACGAAACCTACGCTGCCCAAAAACCACTGCTCTTCCCTAAACCCTAAAACACCACCCCAAGCACATCCCCTACACTGCCCGAACACCACTGCACTTACCTAAACCCTGAAACACAACCCACAGCATGACCCCCTACACTGCCCAAACACCACTGTTCTGCCCTAAACCCTGAAATACCACCCCCAGCGCATCCCCCTACACTGGCAAAACACCACCGCTCTGCCCTAAATCCTAAAACACCAGCCCCAGCACGAAACCTACACTGCTCGAACAAAACTGCTCTGCGCTAATCCCTGAAACACCACCCCCAGCACAAACCCCTACACTGCCCGAAACCACTGCACTGCCCTAAACCCTGAAACACCAGACCTAGCACGACCCCCTACACTGCTCGAACACCACTGCACTGCCCTAAACCCTAAATCTTCAGCCCAGCACGTCCCCTCACACTACCCGAACATCACTGCACTGCCCTAAACCCTGAAACACCAGCCCCAGCAGGACCCCCTACACTACCTGAACCCCACTCCACTGCCCTAAACCCTGAAACTCCACCCCAGCACGACCCCCTACACTCCCCGAACACCACCGCTCTGCCCTAAATCCTAAATAAACAGCCCCAGCACGAACCCTACACTGCCCGCACACAACTGCTCTGCACTAAACTATAAAACACCACCCCCAGCACAAACCCCTACACTGCCCGAAACCACTGCACTGCCCTAAACCCTGAAACACCAGACCTAGCATGACCCACTTCACTGCTCGAACACCACTGCACTGCCCTAAACCCTAAAACTCCAGCCCCAGCATGACCCCTCACACTACCCTCACACCCCTGCACTGCCCTAAACCCTGAAACACCACACCCACCATGACCCCCTACACTGCCCGAACACCGCTGCACTACCCTAAACGCTGAAACCACCTCCATCACGGCCCCCTACACTGCCCGAACACCACTGCTCTGCCCTAAACCCTGAAACACCAACCACAGCAGGACCCCCTACACTGCCCGAACACCATTGCACTGCCCTAAACCCAGAAACACCAGCCCCAGCACGACCCACTACACTGGTCAAACACCACTGCACTGCCCTAAACCCTGAAACACCAGCCCCAGCATGACCCACTACACTGCCCGAACACCACTGCATTGCCCTAAACCCTGAAACACCAGCCCCAGCATGACCTCCTACACTGCCTGAACATGACTGCACTGCCCTAAACAATGAAACACCAGCCCCAGCACGACCTCCTACACTGCCCGAACACTACTGGACTGCCCTAAACCCTGAAACGCCAGCCCCAGCACGACCCACTACTCTGCCCGAACATCACTGCACTGCCCTAAACCCTGAAACACCACCCCCTGCAAGGCCCCCCACACAGCCCGAACACCACCGCACTGCCCTAAACCCTGAAAAACCACCCCAGCATGACCCCTACACTGCCCGATCACCACTGCTCTGCCCTAATCCCTAAAACACCACCCCCATCACCTCCCCCTACACTGCCCAAGCACAACTGCACTGCCCTAAACCCTGAAACACCACCCCCAGCACATCCCCCTACACTGTCCGAACACCACTGCTCTGCCCATAGACCTGAAACACCAGCACCAGCACGACCCTCTACACTGCCCAAACACCACTGCCCTGCCCTAAACCCTGAAACACCAACCACAGCAGGACCCCCTACACTGCCTGTACACCATTGCACTGCCCTAAACCCAGAAACACCAGCCCCAATACGACCCAATACACTGCCCAAACACCACTGCACTGCCCTAAACCCTGAAACACCAGCCCCAGCATGACCCACTACACTGCCCGAACACCACTGCACTGCCATAAACCCTGAAACACCAGCCCCAGCACGACCTCCTACACTGCCTGAACACCACTGCACAGCCCTAAACAATGAAACACCAGCCCCAGCACGACCCACTACACTGCCCGAACACCACTGCACTGCCCTAAACCCTGAAACACCACCCCAGCAAGACCCCCTACACTGCCCAAACACCACTGCACTGCCCTAAACCCTGACACACCACCACAGCACGACCCCCTACACTGCCTGAACACCACTGCACTGCCCTAAACCCTGAAACACCAGCCCCAGCATGACCCACTACACTGCCCAATCACCACTGCACTGCCATAAACCCTGAAACAACAGCCCCAGCACGACCTCCTACACTGCCTGAACACCACTGCACAGCCCTAAACAATGAAACACCAGCCCCAGCACGACCCACTACACTGCCCGAACACCACTGCACTGCCCTAAACCATGAAACACCACCCCCAGCAAGACCCCCTACACTGCCCAAACACCACTGCACTGCCCTAAACCCTGACACACCACCACAGCACGACCCCCTATACTGTCTGAACACCACTGCACTGCCATAAACCCTGAAACACCAGCCCCAGCACGACCTCCTACACTGCCTGAACACCACTGCACAGCCCTAAACAATGAAACACCAGCCCCAGCACGACCCACTACACTGCCCGAACACCACTGCACTGCCCTAAACCCTGAAACACCACCCCAGCAAGACCCCCTACACTGCCCAAACACCACTGCACTGCCCTAAACCCTGACACACCACCACAGCACGACCCCCTACACTGCCTGAACACCACTGCACTGCCCTAAACCCTGAAACACCAGCCCCAGCATGACCCAGTACACTGCCCAATCACCACTGCACTGCCATAAACCCTGAAACACCAGCCCCAGCACGACCTCCTACACTGCATGAACACCACTGCACAGCCCTAAACAATGAAACACCAGCCCCAGCACGACCCACTACACTGCCCGAACACCACTGCACTGCCCTAAACCCTGAAACACCACCCCCAGCAAGACCCCCTACACTGCCCAAACACCACTGCACTGCCCTAAACCCTGACACACCACCACAGCACGACCCCCTACACTGCCTGAACACCACTACACTGCCCTAAACCCTAAAACACCACCCCCTGCAAGACCCCCTACACTGCCTGAACACCACTACACCAGTCCCCTAAACTCTGAAACACCACCCCCTGCAAGACCCCTTACACTGCCCGAACACCACTGCCCTAAACCCTGAAACACCACCCCCTGCAAGATCCCCTACACTGCCCGAACACCACTGCACTGCCCTAAACCCTGAAACACCACCCCCTGCAAGACCCCCTACACTGCCTGAACACCAATACACCACAGCCCTAAACCCTGAAACACCACCCCCTGCAAGACCCCCTACACTGCCCGAACACCTCTGCCCTAAACCCTGAAACACCAGCCCCTGCAAGACCCCCTATACTGCCCGAACACCACTGCACTGCCCTACACCCTGAAACACCACACCCTGCACGACCCACTACATGGTCCGAACACCACTGCAATGCAGTGAACCCTGAAACACCACCCCCAGCACGACCCCCTACTCTGCCCGAACACTACTGCACTGCCCTAAACCCTAAAACACCACCCCCAGCACGACCCCCTACACTGCCCCAACACCACTGCACTGCCCTAAATACTAAAACACCAGCCCCAGCACGATCCCCTACACTGCCCGAACACCACTACTCTACCCTAAACCTTAGACCACCACCCCCAGCACGACCCCCTACACTGACCAAACACCACTGCATTATCCTAACCCTAAAAAGCCAGCCGCAGCATGACCCCATACACTGCCTGAACACCACTGCACAGCCGTAAACCCTAAAACACCACCTCCAGCATGAACCCTCACACTGCCCAAACACCACTGCACTGCCCTAAACCCTAAAACACCACACCCAGCACCACCCCCTACACTTCCCAAACACCAATGCACTGCCCTTAACACTAAAACACCACCCCCAGCAAGCCCCCCTACACTGCCCGAACACCACTGCAGTGCCCTAAATCCTGAAACACCACCCCCTGCACGACATCCTACACTGCCCGAACACCACTGCACTGCCCTAAACTCTGAAACACCATGCCCAGCATGACCCACTACACTGCCCAATCACCACTGCACTGCCATAAACCCTGAAACACCAGCCCCAGCACGACCTCCTACACTGCCTGAACACCACTGCACAGCCCTAAACAATGAAACACCAGCCCCAGCACGACCCACTACACTGCCCGAACACCACTGCACTGCCCTAAACCATGAAACACCACCCCCAGCAAGACCCCCTACACTGCCCAAACACCACTGCACTGCCCTAAACCCTGACACACCACCACAGCACGACCCCCTACACTGTCTGAACACCACTGCACTGCCATAAACCCTGAAACACCAGCCCCAGCACGACCTCCTACACTGCCTGAACACCACTGCACAGCCCTAAACAATGAAACACCAGCCCCAGCACGACCCACTACACTGCCCGAACACCACTGCACTGCCCTAAACCCTGAAACACCACCCCAGCAAGACCCCCTACACTGCCCAAACACCACTGCACTGCCCTAAACCCTGACACACCACCACAGCACGACCCCCTACACTGCCTGAACACCACTGCACTGCCCTAAACCCTGAAACACCAGCCCCAGCATGACCCACTACACTGCCCAATCACCACTGCACTGCCATAAACCCTGAAACACCAGCCCCAGCACGACCTCCTACACTGCCTGAACACCACTGCACAGCCCTAAACAATGAAACACCAGCCCCAGCACGACCCACTACACTGCCCGAACACCACTGCACTGCCCTAAACCCTGAAACACCACCCCCAGCAAGACCCCCTACACTGCCCAAACACCACTGCACTGCCCTAAACCCAGACACACCACCACAGCACGACCCCCTACACTGCCCAAACACCACTGCACTGCCCTAAACCCTGACACACCACCACAGCACGACCCCCTACACTGCCTGAACACCACTGCACTGCCCTAAACCCTGAAACACCAGCCCCAGCATGACCCACTACACTGCCCAATCACCACTGCACTGCCATAAACCCTGAAACACCAGCCCCAGCACGACCTCCATCACTGCCTGAACACCACTGCACAGCCCTAAACAATGAAACACCAGCCCCAGCACGACCCACTACACTGCCCGAACACCACTGCACTGCCCTAAACCATGAAACACCACCCCCAGCAAGACCCCCTACACTGCCCAAACACCACTGCACTGCCCTAAACCCTGACACACCACCACAGCACGACCCCCTACACTGCCTGAACACCACTGCACTGCCCTAAACCCTGAAACACCAGCCCCAGCATGACCCACTACACTGCCCAATCACCACTGCACTGCCATAAACCCTGAAACACCAGCCCCAGCACGACCTCCTACACTGCCTGAACACCACTGCACAGCCCTAAACAATGAAACACCAGCCCTAGCACGACCCACTACACTGCCCGAACACCACTGCACTGCCCTAAACCCTGAAACACCACCCCCAGCAAGACCCCCTACACTGCCCAAACACCACTGCACTGCCCTAAACCCAGACACACCACCACAGCACGACCCCCTACACTGCCTGAACACCACTGCACTGCCCTAAACCCTGAAACACCAGCCCCAGCATGACCCACTACACTGCCCAATCACCACTGCACTGCCATAAACCCTGAAACACCAGCCCCAGCACGACCTCCTACACTGCCTGAACACCACTGCACAGCCCTAAACAATGAAACACCAGCCCCAGCACGACCCACTACACTGCCCGAACACCACTGCACTGCCCTAAACCATGAAACACCACCCCCAGCAAGACCCCCTACACTGCCCAAACACCACTGCACTGCCCTAAACCCTGACACACCACCACAGCACGACCCCCTACACTGTCTGAACACCACTGCACTGCCCTAAACCCTAAAACACCACCCCCTGCAAGACCCCCTACACTGCCTGAACACCACTACACCAGTCCCCTAAACTCTGAAACACCACCCCCTGCAAGACCCCTTACACTGCCCGAACACCACTGCCCTAAACCCTGAAACACCACCCCCTGCAAGATCCCCTACACTGCCCGAACACCACTGCACTGCCCTAAACCCTGAAACACCACCCCCTGCAAGACCCCCTACACTGCCTGAACACCAATACACCACAGCCCTAAACCCTGAAACACCACCCCCTGCAAGACCCCCTACACTGCCCGAACACCTCTGCCCTAAACCCTGAAACACCAGCCCCTGCAAGACCCCCTATACTGCCCGAACACCACTGCACTGCCCTACACCCTGAAACACCACACCCTGCACGACCCACTACATGGTCCGAACACCACTGCAATGCAGTAAACCCTGAAACACCACCCCCAGCACGACCCCCTACTCTGCCCGAACACTACTGCACTGCCCTAAACCCTAAAACACCACCCCCAGCACGACCCCCTACACTGCCCCAACACCACTGCACTGCCCTAAATACTAAAACACCAGCCCCAGCACGATCCCCTACACTGCCCGAACACCACTACTCTACCCTAAACCTTAGATCACCACCCCCAGCACGACCCCCTACACTGACCAAACACCACTGCATTATCCTAACCCTAAAAAGCCAGCCGCAGCATGACCCCATACACTGCCTGAACACCACTGCACAGCCGTAAACCCTAAAACACCACCTCCAGCATGAACCCTCACACTGCCCAAACACCACTGCACTGCCCTAAACCCTAAAACACCACCCCCTACACTTCCCAAACACCAATGCACTGCCCTTAACACTAAAACACCACCCCCAGCAAGCCCCCCTACACTGCCCGAACACCACTGCAGTGCCCTAAATCCTGAAACACCACCCCCTGCACGACATCCTACACTGCCCGAACACCACTGCACTGCCCTAAACTCTGAAACACCATGCCCAGCACGACCCCCTACACAGCACGAACTCTACTGCTCTGCCCTAAACCCTAAAACGCCACCCCAGCACGTCCCCCTACACTGCCTGAACACCACTGCACTGCCCTAAACCCTGAAAAACCAGCACCAGCATGACCCACTACACTGCCCGAACACAACAGCTAAACCCTGAAACACCACCCCAAGCATGACCCCCTACACTGCCCCAACACCACTGCACTGCCCTAAACCTTAAAACACCAGTCCCAGCATGACCCTCTACACTGCCCCAACACCACTACACTACCCTAAACCCTAGAACACCACTACCAGCACGACCCCCTACACTGACCAAACACCACTGCACTATCCTAAACCCTAAAACACCACCCCCAGCAAGACCCCCTACACTGCCCAAACACCACTGCCCTATACCCTGAAACACCACCCCCAGCAAGACCCCCTACACTGCCCGAACACCACTGCACTGCCCTAAACCCTGAAACATCACCCCCCGCAAGACCCCCTACACTGCGCGAACACCTCTGCCCTAAACCCTGAAACATCACCCCCTGAAAGACCCTCACACTGCTTGAAAACCAATGCATTGCACTAAACCTTGTAACACCATCCCCTGCATGACCCCCTACACTGCCCGAACACCACTGCACTGCCCTAAACCCTGAAACACCACCCCATGCACGACCCCCCACACTGCCCGAACACCACTGCACTGCCCTAAACCCTGAAACACAACCCCCAGCACGAAACCTACGCTGCCCAAAAACCACTGTTCTGCCCTAAACCCTAAAACACCACCCCAAGCACATCCCCTACACTGCCCGAACACCACTGCACTTACCTAAACCCTGAAACACAACCCACAGCATGACCCCCTACACTGCCCAAACACCACTGTTCTGCCCTAAACCCTGAAACACCACCCCCAGCACATCCCCCTACACTGGCGAAATACCACCACTCTTCCCTAAATCCTAAAACACCAGCCCCAGCACGAAACCTACACTGCTCGAACAAAACTGCTCTGCACTAATCCCTGAAACACCATCCCCAGCACAAACCCCTACACTGCCCGAAACCACTGCACTGCCCTAAACCCTGAAACACCAGACCTAGCACGACCCCCTACACTGCTCGAACACCACTGAACTGCCCTAATCCCTAAAACTCCAGCCCCAGCACGTCCCTTCACACTACCCGAACATCACTGCACTGCCCTAAACCCTGAAACACCAGCCCCAGCACGACCCCCTACACTGCCTCAACCCCACTCCACTGCCCTAAACCCTGAAATTCCACCCCAGCACGACCCCCTACACTCCCCAAACACCACCGCTCTGCCCTAAATCCTAAAAAAACAGCCCCAGCACGAACCCTACACTGCCCGAACACAACTGCTCTGCACTAAACCCTGAAACACCACCCCCAGCACAAACCCTTACACTGCCCGAAACCACTGCACTGCCCTAAACCCTGAAACACCAGACCTAGCATGACCCACTTCACTGCTCGAACACCACTGCACTGCCCTAAACCCTAAAACTCCAGCCCCAGCATGACCCCTCACACTACCCTCACACCCCTGCACTGCCCTAAACCCTGAAACACCACACCCACCATGACCCCATACACTGCCCGAACACCGCTGCACTACCCTAAACCCTGAAACATCACCTCCATCACGGCCCCCTACACTGCCCGAACACCACTGCACTGCCCTAAACCCTGAAACACCACCCACAGCAAGACCCCTTACAGTGCCTGAAAACCACTGCACTGCCCTAAACCCTGAAACACCACCCCCTGCAAGGCCCCACACACAGCCCAAACACTATGGCACTGCCCTAAACCCTGAAACACCACCCACAGCAAGACCCCTTACAGTGCCTGAAACACCACCCCCTGCAAGGCCCCACACACAGCCCGAACACCACCGCACTGCCCTAAACCCTGAAAAACCACCCCAGCACAACCCCTACACTGCCCGAACACCACTGCTCTGCCCTAATCCCTAAAACACCACCCCCATCACCTCCCCCTACACTGCTTGAGCACAACTGCACTACCCTAAACCCTGAAACACCACCCCCAGCACGACACCCTAAACTGCTTGAACACCACTGCTCTGCCCTAAACCCTGAAACACCACCCCAGCACATCTCCCTACACTGTCCGAACACCACTGCTCTGCCCTTAGACCTGAAACACCAGCACCAGCACGACCCTCTACACTGCCCGAACACCACTGCTCTGCCCTAAACCCTGAAACACCAACCACAGCAGGACCCCCTACACTGCCCGAACACCATTGCACTGCCCTAAACCCAGAAACACCAGCCCCAGCACGACCCACTACACTGCCCAAACACCACTGCACTGCCCTAAACCCTGAAACACCAGCCCCAGCATGACCCACTACACTGCCCGAACACCACTGCATTGCCCTAAACCCTGAAACACCAGCCCCAGCACAACCTCCTACACTGCTGAACACCACTGCTCTGCCCTAAACCCTGAAACACCAACCACAGCAGGACCCCCTACACTGCCCGAACACCATTGCACTGCCCTAAACCCAGAAACACCAGCCCCAGCTCGACCCACTACACTGCCTGAACACCACTGCACTGCCCTAAACCCTGAAACACCAGCCCTAGCATGACCCCCTACACTGCTCGAACACCACTGCACTGCCCTAAACCCTGAAACACCACCCCCACCAAGACCCCCTACACTGCCCAAACACCAGTGCCCTAAATCCTGAAACACCACCCCCAGCAAGACCCCCTACACTGCCCGAACACCACTGCCCTAAGCCCTGAAACACCACGCCCAGCAAGACGCCCTACACTGCCCGAACACCACTGTACTGCCCTAAAGCCTGAAACACCACCCCCTGCAAGACCCCCTATACTGCCTGAACACCACTACACCACTGCCCTAAACCCTGAAACACCACCCCCTGCAAGACCCCTTACACTGCCCGAACACCACTTCCCTAAACCCTGAAACACCACCCCCTGCAAGATCCCCTACACTGCCCGAACACCACTGCACTGCCCTACACCCTTAAACACCACCCCCTACATGACCCCCTACATTGCCCGAACACCACTGCAATGCCGTAAACCCTGAAACACCACCCCCAGCATGACCCCCTACACTGCCAAAACACTACTGCACTGCCCTAAACCCTAAAACACCACCACCACCATGACCCCCTACACAGTCCCAACACCACTGCACTGCCCTAAACCCTAAAACACCAGCCCCAGCATAACCCCCTACACTGCACGAACACCACTGCACTGCCCTAAACCCTGAAACACCACCTCCAGCACGACCCCCTACACTGCCCCAAAACACCACTGCTCTGCCCTAAACCCTGAAACACAACCCCCAGTACGTCCCCCTACACTGCCCGAACACCACTGCTCTGCCCTAAACCCTGAAAAACCAGCAGCAGCACGGCCCACTACACTGCCCGAAAACCACTGCTCTGCCCTAAACCCTGAAACACCAGCCCCAGCACAACCCCATACACTGCCCGAACACCACTGCACTGCCCTAAACCCTGAAACACCAGCCCCAGCACAACCCCATACACTACCCGAGCACCACTGCACTGCCCTAAGCCCTGAAACACCACCCCAGCAAGACCCCCTACACTGCCCGAACACCACTGCATTGCCCTAAACTCTGAAAAACCACCACCAGCAAGACCCCCTACACTACCCGAACACCACTGCCCTAATCCCTGAAACACCACCCCAGCAAGACCCCCTACACTGCCCGAACACTACTGCACTGCCCTAATCCCTGAAAAACCACCCCCAGCAAGACCCCCTACACTTCCTGTAAGCCTCTGCCCTAAACCCTGAAACACCACCCCCAGCATGACCCCGTACACTGCCCGAACACCACTGCACTGCCCTAAACCCTGAAACACCAGCCCAAGCACGACCCCCTACACTGCCCGAACACCACTGCACTGCCCTAAACCCTGAAACACCACCCTCAGCACAAGCCCCTACACTGCCCAAACACTACCGCACTGCCCTAAACCCTGAAACACCATCCCCAGCAAGACCCCCTTCACTGCCCGAAAGCTTCTGCCCAAAACCCTGAAACACGACCCCCAGCATGACCCCCTATACTGCCCGAACACCACTGCACTGCCCTAAACCCTGAAACACCAGCCCCAGCATGACCCCTTACACTGTTCGAACACCACTGCACTGCCCTAAACCCTATAACACCACCCCCAGCACGAACCCTCACACTGCCCAAACCCCACTGCGTTGCCCTAAACCCTGAAACACCACACCCAGCACCACCCCCTTTACTGCCCAAACACCACTGCACTGCCCTAAACACTAAAACACCACCCCAGCACAACCCCCTACACTGCTCCAACACCACTGCACTGCCCTAAACCCTGAAACACCACCCCCTGCATGAATCCCTACACTGCCCGCATACCACTGCACTGCCCTAAACCCTGAAACACTAGCCCCAGCATGACCCCTTACACTGTTCGAACACCACTGCACTGCCCTAAACCCTATAACACCACCCCCACCACGAACCCTCACAATGCCCAAACCCCACTGTGTTGCCCTAAACCCTGAAACACCACACCCAGCACCACCCCCTTTACTGCCCAAGCACCACTGCACTGCCCTAAACACTAAATCACCACCCCAGCACAACCCCCTACACTGCTCCAACACCACTGCACTGCCCTAAAACCTGAAACACCACCCCCTGCATGAATCCCTACACTGCACGCATACCACTGTACTGCCCTAAACACTGAAACACCACCCCTAGCTTGAGCCCCTACACGGCTCAAACTCCACTGCCCTAAACCCTGAAACAGCACCCCCAGCAAGACCCCTTACACTGCCCCCCGAAATCCACTGCAGTCCCCTAAACCCTGAAACACCACCCCCTGCACAGCCTCCTACATTGCCCGAACATCACTGCAGTGCCCTAAACCCTGAAACACCACCACCTGCATGACACCCTACACTGCCCGAACACCACTGCACTGCCCTAAACCCTGAAACACCACCCCTAGCATGACCCCCTACACTGTTCGAACACCACTGCACTGCCCTAAACCCTGAAACACCAGTCCCAGCACGACCCCCTACACTGCCCAAGCACCACTGCACTGCCTAAACCCTGAAACACTACCCCAGCACACACCCTACACTGCCCGAACACCACTCACTGCCCTAAACCCTGAAACACCAGCCCCAGCACGACCCCCTACACTGCCCAAGCACCACTGCACTTCCCTAAACCCTAAAACACCACCCCAGCACAGCTCCTTCACTACCCAAACACCACTGCACTACTCTAAGCCCTAAATCTACCCACAGCACGACCCCCTACACTACCCAAACACCACTGCACTACCCTAAACCCTAAATCTACCCCCAGCACGACCCCCAACACTACCCGAACACCACTGCACTACACTAAACCATCAATCTACCCTCAGCACAACCCCTACACAACCCAAACACCACTGCACTACCCTAAACTCTAAAACACTACCCACAGCACGATCCCCTATACTACACCAACACCACTGCACTACCCTAAACCCTAAAACACTACCCCAGCACGACCCCCTACACTACCCAAACACGACTGCTCTGCCCTAAACCCTAAAACACTGCTTCCAGCATGACCCCTACACTACCCAAACACCACTGCACTGCCCTAAACCCTAAAACACTACCCCCAGCACAACCCCCTACACTACACAAACACCACTGCTCTACAAACACCACTGCACTACCCTAAACCCTAAATCTACCCCAAGCATGACCCTCTACACTACACAAACTTCACTGCACTACCCTAAACCCTAAAACACTACCACCAGCACGACACCCTACACTACACAAACACCACTGCACTACCCTAAACCCTAAAACACTACCCCAGTACGACCCCCTACACTACACAAACACCACTGCACTACCCTAAACCCTAAAACACTACCCTAAGCACGACCCCCTACACTACTCAAACACCACTGCACCACCCTAAACCCTAGAAAAGTAACCACCACCCCATGCCCAATCCCCCTTACCTTTCACTCCTGGTTCCTCTCTCCTCATGGTTCCTGCTTCAAGTCATCTCTGAGGGGTGGTGCACGTCATTGTGAGGAAACTGAACAGCCTCTGTTTCCTTACAATGACGTGGATCGTCTACATTTTTTTAGAACTCATGGTCATTTACAATACATACCTTTACAACAAAATTCGTTGTAAAGGCATGCATGGTAAATGACCATGCGTTCTATAAAAATGTGTAGTAATGACTTTGCGATGTACAACGCATGCGTTTTAATGCATTCATTGTAATGGTATCGCGAGGTAAAACATTTGTTGTAACGGCTGTTTACCGATCAAAGCTGGCCCTGTTCTTCAGTGAGTCGTTTTTTTAATAAATTAAGAGGAAGGAATGTGTTTTTTTTAACTGAAAAGTGCATTCCCGGCTGTTGTATTGTGAAAGTGTCCGCGTGGCCTGGTTTCACTTCCGGCGAGAGAGTCGAAGAGTCTGTTTGGATCTAAAGGGGTTCTGCTGTTGGACGGGTCCGGTGCGGCACGTCATCAGAAAACACAGCTAATGGAAAGCGTTGTCCCCGAAGTGTGAAGTAGTGCCATGAGAGGTCAATGAGTGTGCATCCCACCGCAGTATGACCGCACCGCGTGTCCCATGTGCCGCCTCAAGTGTACGGAAGGCAGATACAGCATCCATCGCAGGTCCTCTTGAAGACCATTGTAGCACTAATTCTACATTTTGGAACTAGGGCATTTTAACCTTGTTGTTCCTGCCAGATACAAAGAGAAGTTCTTGTGTTATTCAGTGCCCTCGTTACCTTTTCTGTGGGTAGTGGTGCTTGTCACTTTGCTGCCCCGCCGTGGCACACGACTGGGCTCCCCACATTGTGTGCCATTTGCAGGGCCTCTGCCCTTGGATCACTGGTTTCGGTTTCTGGAGTAGTAACATAAACAGTTGCTCCCAAAGGCCTAGCCTGAACACTTAGGTGAATATCCCCTGCGCCAACATTCCGCAGAAATTCTTTCCTAGCTCTCCCACGTTGATGACGATGTCATAATAGCACGGCTTCGCTCGCGACACCGTATGACGTCATAGGAGCCATAAGAGGACCTCGTCGGCGTGCTGATGTCAGTTCCACTCATTTTTTCCATGCCACCGAGGTAAACAGGTGGACCGACACATTTTCACATGTATAAATAGTATACTATATATATATATATATTCACTGAAAAAACCATAGGTTTCACACATGTTATAGTTAGCTGGAAATTTTACTGATAAAAAACCAATGAAATTCCCCCGTTATAGTTACTGTAGGCAACTATAACTCACGCGACCGTAATCCTCTGCTGATGCTAATACTGTATTTAGACACTTATTTGCCCATTAAATTTTAGCTATACATATATTACAATTATTTTTTTTTCATAAAGACACATATGTCATCAGCACAGGATTACGGTCGCGTGAGTTATAGTTGCCTACAGTAACTATAACGGGGGAATTTCATTGGTTTTTTATCAGTAAAATTTCCAGCTAACTATAACATGTGTGAAACCTATGGTTTTTTCAGTGAATTTGCAAGGTTTTTTAAATGCTAATTCCTAACTATAACGTGTGTGAAACCCATGGTTTTTTCAGTGAATTTGTACGGTTTTTTAAATACAAATTTTTTTTTGGCATTTTTTTGTAAACCTATGTATAAAATATTGCATTATGGAAAGGTTTTTTTTTTTTAATGCTTTTTTTTCCGTGCGCGTACGGTAAGCTGACGGTACGCGCTCCGTGCGTCATAAGTACGGTGCGCGTACGTAATAGGATACGCGTACCGTAAGCTGACGCTACGTGCTCAGCACGTCATAAGTACACCGCGCCTACGTGATACGTGCGTGTCGTACGTGTACACGCGGAAGCAACGTCGCGGTTACGCAGGGGCGTGTAATGCGCATGCGCGAGTGCAAATTACGTACGCGCTCCGTAAGCGCTCCGTAAGCGTCACGTTTGCGCATGCGTACTTTTTTACAAGCGCGTACCGTGAGCTTACGGAGCGCGCACGGTAGGTCATGTGATCCACAAAGAACACTTTTCATTGGTTGAAATTACTTTCAGTTCCAGAAACTTCCCACACCACACCCATTCCCCTCATTACTGCTTGAAAGAACACTTTTCATTGGTTGAAAGTACTTTCAGTTCCAGAAACTTCCCACACCCCACCCATTCCCCTCATTACTGCTTGAGATCCCTTAGGAGAAGGAGCTGGATTGACATTGGGATACAATGGCAGAACAGCAGAGCTCTTCTGAGAGTGAGGCAGGCAGCACCACCATGATCCAGAGAAGGAGGAAACAAAAGACTTCTTTTGTATGGGAGTATTTTTCTTTTCCAGAGGGGGAGAAAAAGGTGAATGCTCAATTGGTCACTTGCACACTTTGTGGCCGTGTTTTATCTAGAGGAAATCCAAGGAAGAAATATTCCTTTGGAAATCACTCTATGAAAAGACACCTGCAGGATAGACATCCCAGGACCTTTGCTCGACATACTGGAGAAAACTCTTCAGTAAGTCACCAGAGCCCAACCTCAGATGCTCAGCCGAGTACATCATCGGCAGCTCAGCTGAGCCCTTCCTCTGAGGTGGGAGCATCACCTTCTTCTTTTCCTGTGGACATTAACCCTCGATTTGGGAGGGTTGAAATGAGGTGTACAAGATGTGGTGGTCTTATTGTTTATGGGGAGATCAGTCTTCCCCTTATTAACAATAAGATAGACCAGCATGTTTGTAGACGCTTATAATATTCCCATTCTTTCTTTCCTCTATCCCTGTATTAACCCAACGGCTCTTATAAGAGCCAACCCTACCTCACAATTTTTTTTTTTTTTTTTAAGCTTTCCTTTTTGCAAATTCTTTTTTTGCCGTGCGCGCACGGTACGCGTAATTCCGCGAATTTCGCGGAATTTCGCAGGTTACACCGTGCACGTACGCTACGCGCATACGGCGATTTTTCGAAAAAAAAATAAATTTCATTTTTGCCCTTGAGGGTCCTTCTGGGACCCCCTGACCAAGGCTAGGGGGTCAGGAACTGTCGAGCCTGCCCCCTTTTCACATTATCCACCTTTTTTATTCACCCCCCTGACAGTGCGAGTGAGAAAATGGCGGCCGCCGCTTCCTGGTTTCGACCGATTCGAATGTTTACTAAGATCTAACAGCCAATCAGAATTGCGCTCGCGCATGGCACCGTACGCGTACGGTAAGCGCACCGTAAGCGCACCGTAAGCGCACCGTAAGCTGCCATAGATATATATATTGATTTAAATGCTATTTTCTCAGAATCTACTGAACAGATTTACACCAAACCTACAAAAGGCACTTCCTTGACCTGGGGACTACCTCTCTGCCAAATTTCATTAAATTCTGTTCAGCCGTTCGGGCTGTAGCTCTGTCTAAAGGTCCTATGGAAAAATGCATGGGAAAAACGCGTTTTGGGACCCCCCTTTTATCTCAGCCCCCGCTTGACGAATCCCCCCGAGACTTTCAGGGTAGGAGCGGAGCGTAGCGCCCCACCTATTTTGAAAAATTCACGAGGATTCGTCGACCGGCGCCAAAGTTATTCAAAATAGAATGTTGCGGATTTCCTATGGAAACGTGGTCCTAACTATAACTACCTACTGGCGACCGCCAGTAGGTAATATATATATATATATATATATATATATATATATATATATATATATATATATATATATATATATATATTATCTACTGGCGGTCGCCAGTAGATAGTTATAGTTAGGACCGTGTTTCCATAGGAAATCTGAAAATTCTATTTTGAATAACTTTGGCACCGGTTGACGAATCCTCGCGAAATTTTCAAAACTAATGGGGCGCTACGCTCCGCTCCTACCCTGAAAGTCTCGGGGTGATTCGTCAAGCGGGGGCTGAGAAAAAAGGGGGGTCCCAAACACGTTTTCCCCATGCATTTTTCCATAGGACCTTTAGACACAGCTACAGCCCGAACGGCTGAACAGAATTACTTGTAATTTGGCAGAGAGGTAGCCATAAGGTCAAGGAAGTGCCTTTTGTAGGTCTGGTGTAAATCTGTTCAGTAGTTCCTGAGAAAATAGCATTTAAATCAATATATATATCTGTGGCAGCGCTCCGTGCGCTTACCGTGCGCTTACGGTAAGCTTACCGTGCGCTTACCGTGCGCTTACGGTAAGCTTACCGTATGCGTACGGTGCCGTGCGCGAGCGCGTTTCTGATTGGTTGTTAGATCAAAGTAAACATTCGAATCGGTCGAAACCAGGAAGTATCGGCCGCCATTTTCTGTCTCTCGCACTGAGAAAAAAAGGTTGATAACACGAAAAGGGGGCCATGAAGAGAGTTGCAGACCCCCTAGCGTTCGTCAGGGGGTTCACGAAGGACCAAAAAGTATGAAAAATGAATTTAATAATTTTTTTTAAAAATCGCGGGGTGCGCGTACGGTAAGCTTACCGTACGCGTACGGTAAAAAAAAAAAAAAAGAATTAACAATCACATTTAATATATAAATCTAAGGACCCCCAAGAGAGAAAAAAACAATTGATATTTTGTAAAAAATGGCGAGGCGTGCACGGTACGAAATGCGCCACGTGGGCGCACGGCGAGCGAAGCGCACCGTGCGCGCAAAAATTAAAAATAAATACATAACTTAGCATTTAAAAAAACATACAAATTCACTAAAAAAACCATAGGTTTCACACACGTTATAGTTAGGAATTATCATTTAAAAAACCTTGCAAATTCACTGAAAAAACCATAGGTTTCACACATGTTATAGTTAGCTGTACATTTTACTCGTAAAAAACCAATGAAATTCCACGTTATAGTTAGATCAGGTAACTATAACTTGCGCGACCGCAATCCACAATGTGTCATTTCAGATGTCATCATTGATGTGAAGAGTGATGTCACTGACCATGTCATGAGTGATGTAATATGTGACGTCATCAGCAGTTTATTGTGGGCGCGCAAGTTATAGTTACCTGATCTAACTATAACGTGGAATTTCTTTGGTTTTTTACGAGTAAAATGTACAGCTAACTACAGTGATGTAATTTGAGATGTCATCAGTGATGTCACTGACCATGTCATGAGTGATGTAATATGTGATGTCATCAGCAGTACATTGCGGGGGCGCGTGAGTTATAGTTAGCTGAACTAACTATAACGAGGGAATTTCTAGGGTTTAGTACGAGGGAAATGTCCAGCTAACTATAAAACCCCTGAAACTTATGGTTTTTTTCAGTGAATTTCTAAGGTTTTTTAAATGCCAATTCCTAACTATAACGTGCATGAAACCTATGGTTTTTTCAGTGAATTTCAAAGGTTTTTTAAACGCTAATTCCGATCTATAATTTATCTCTAAAGCTATGATGTTTAATGAGTTTCATTGAATTTCTAAATTTTTCAATTTTAGTGCGTCAATTCCTTTAATTATGTTTTTTTTAAATAGTTTTTGATCACCTTTTTTAAACTTATTTTTTCAATTAATTCTTTTAAAAATTACAAAATATTATTTGTTTTTATTGGGTTTAAAAAAAATTTATATATTTTTATATTTTTTAAAATCATTTTTAAACTATATTTTCAAAACTTTATTTTTTATTTTATTTTTTCCATTTTTTTGGGATCCGCACACCCAACGCGTTAGGAACCGTGCGCCCTGCGCGTATTTTGCCGTTTAAAAAAAAAAACAAGGGGGCCCCACGGGGTCCTTCTGGGACCCCCTAAGCAACACTAGTGGGTCAGAGTATTTCTACCCTGACCCTTTACATCTTTCACACACTTATTTCTCTTACTTAATCAGCCTCGCTTCTACCGAGGCACAAAATGGCTGCAAACAGTTCCTGGTTTCGAATGTAGACAGACACTTGACAGCCAATTAGCATTCAGCGCGTGATCGGGAGGGTGCGCGCTTGGTTCGGGGAGGGTGCGCTTAGGGTGCGCGGATCCTCCGAGGCCATAGATATATCCACCTTTTTTTAGTCTAATTTTCTCAGGAACTACTGAACGGATTTACACCATTTATGCAAAAGGCACGAGTCTGAACTGAGGACTACCTCTTTGCCAAATTTGGTGTAATTCCGTTAAGCAGTTCAGGCTGTAGCTGCGTCAACAGGTCCTATGGGAAATTGCATGGGGAAAACGTGTTTTGGGACCCCCTTTTTTTCTCGGCCCCCGCTTGACGAATCACCACGAAACTTTCAGGATAGGAGCGGACCGGAGCTGGCCAAAAGTTTGGAAATTTCGCAAAGATTCGTCAACCGGCGCCAGACTTATTGGGAATAGAATGTTGCGGATTTCCTATGGAAAATAGGTCCTAACTATAACTACCTACTGGTGACCGCCACATATATATATATCTTCTTTCCTCCGTCACCAACAGCTTTTCCAAAGACGAAGATAGAGCCAAAATTCTGTGCACGTTCGAAGTTTATTTTCAAATGCCCTGCACCATCGCCATTACGCTTTTCAGCCTTGCAGAGGCCTTGATCACATGATACATATATATATATATATACAAATGCATAACCAATAAAGGCATAAAGAAATAGCAACCGATCAAGCATTTCTCACTATTTAAACATAAGCATGATTAAGCCATATTAAAAACATTCATGCCAAACAGTAAAATCATCTTTTTGGTAGAAACAGGTGGATAACGGGTAGGTGGGTGGGACAGTGAGGAATCCATAGGCAGATACTGTATCCACCAGAAAAAGCGTTACCGAAGGTAAGTAACTTGCTCTTCTGATGGATACTTCTGCCTGTTGATTCCTCACCTTTTGAATAGAATCCTCAAGCCATACCTCAGGAGGGTGTCCACCTGACTAGACCAAAAAATCTTGGAAAACAGATCGAGCAAAATGGCCATCCCTCCTAACCTCCGAATCCAATAATAATCGAATAATTTTTAGTCGAAACTATATTGAAAATAATACTTTAAAAATACTTTTATTAATAAATTTAGACAAACACTTAAAGGAAAACTTTTATTTATAATTAATTGAAAGATATTTCATACTTTACAAATGATGCAGAAGTCGCGACCCCAGCGCGACTTTTCAAAATGGCTATCGGAATGCACGCAGCCATTGTGTAGGGTACAAGACTTCTGTATAATATAAAAAAAAAAGAATGAATATAGTTTTCCTTACTAAAAATCATTCACAATTTTTTTTAAATATATATATGTAATATATGTATGTATGTATATATATATATATATATATTCACTGAAAAAACCATAGGTTTCAGGCACGCTATAGTTAGGAATTAGCATTCAAAAAACCTTAGAAATTCACTGAAAAAAACATAGGTTTGAGGGGCGTTATAGTTAGCTGGACTTTTCACTCGTACAAAACCATTGAAATTCCCCCGTTATAGTTAGTTCAGCTAACTATAACTCATGCGTCCGCAATGCACTGCTGATGACGTCACATATTACATCACTCATGACATGGTCAGTGACATCACTCACGACATCACTGATGACATCTCAAATGACATCACTGATGTACCTACAGTAAGCGCCACAGAGCTTCGTTGCAGAGAGATGTAAAAAGGGGCACGGCCTAGACCACCTCTCTGCAACGCAGCGCAGTGGCGCTTACTGGAAGCACCTGGTGGGCTAGTTGGCCCCCAGGGTTCCTCAGGATTGAGGGGGAATTATTTCCCCAACTTAAAACGCGCCATAGGGCATGTTTGCACACGTCACCTCAGGCCCCGTCCCCTCCCTTCCCCACTGTGTAAACACGCCCTGTGGCCGTTTTAAGTTGGGAGATTAAGACCCCTTGAATCCTGAGGGTCACTAGGGGCAAAATAGCCCACTAGGTACGTCCAGTAAGTTCCATTGCAGAGAGGTGTAAAACGGGCATGGCCTGCACCACCTCTCTGCAACGCAGAGCAGTGGCGCTTACTGGAAGCACCTGGTGGGCTAGTTGGCCCCCAGGGTCCCTCAGGATTGAAAGGGAATTATTTCCCCAACTTAAAATGCGCCACAGGGCGTGTTTGCACACGTCACCTCAGGCCCCGTCCCCTACCTTCACCAATGTGAAAACACGCCCTGTGGCCGTTCTAATTTGAGAGATTAAGTCCCCTTGAATCCTAAAGGTCCCTAGGGTCAAACTAGCTCACTAGGTACCCCCAGTAAGTGCCAAAGAGCTGCGTTGCATAGAGGTGTAAAAAGGAGCGTGGCCTCAGAACACCTGTCTGCAACGCAGCTCCCTGGCGCATACTGGAGATACCTGTTGGGCTAGTTGGCCCTCAGGGACCCTTAGTATTGAAGGGGAATTAATTCCCCAACTTACAACTGGCCATGGGGTGCGTTTGCAGAGTGCTGCAAGGGTGGGCGTGGCCTCCAACGCGATGCCTGTCTTTTATTTATTTTATTAAGAAGGAGGGCTGTGTGGCCCCCCTTCTTTTTCTAATTTATTGGCCCTGGGGACCCCAGCCCCCAGGGTCTGCACCCTAATTTTTTTAGTTGAAAAAAATAAATTTGGAAGGGGGCCGCGTGGCCCCCCTCCCAAGGCCTTAATCGGCCCCCGGGACCCCAACCCCCGGGTCATGACTTTTTTTTTTATTATTCTTTAGGAGGGGGGCTGCATTGCCCCCCTCCTCAGGCCACTTATGGCCCAGGGACCCCATCCCCAGGGGCCGGCCTTTGTTTTTTATTATTTGAAAAAACATATATTTATAGAAACACCTAGGACATGCTGGACAAACCGTATGTACCTATCACCATGACGATTTGCGTGATATTCATTAAAAGGCGACTATGTATAAAATGAATCCACGTGGAATGTATATACACCGCTAGTGAAGCTCTGACGTGTCTGACGCCCCACCGTGCCTAATCCCGGCCCACCCGCCGGTGGGTACTCTCCAAGTAGACACCCTTGTCATTTATTTATACAAACATGGGTAGCTATTGACGGGCACATTTAATACACACGCACACCAAGCCATTCAAAGGGAATTCGACAAAAATTCGACCAAACTATGCAAGAAACCCCCCCTCACGGTTAATAAAACACACATCCACCGCCGAATGTGTAATACTTTTTATTTTACTCTCTGGAAAGGAGACGAATCTCACTTGAGAGTCATAGCGTGCTCCTGGCTGAGCCCAATGCTGTGTTACACCCACCAGTGCCCACCGAGGGCCACACACCTCTGTGTTGTATTCCACCAGCTAGTGCGTATGCTATGACACTCTCTAGCCCATGTGCACTGTAACACCACCCCGTGAATATGTCATGCCACACTTGCCTTCACACGGATCCTATTGCCCCATCTAACGTGCCTTCCTCGATGCCTATGTTATAACGCACAGCGCTATGCCATACATATTACAATCTGGGATCCATATCTTTGTCACAGTGCATATGCAACGTTACACTCCCCAGCACATCTTTTATATTACAACTTTAGAGACTAGTTAGGTTACACAACACTGCCCTGTGCATATTACACTCCAAGGCGCATATCACATAGCACGCGCTAGTGCCTGTGCTATCTCGCGCTCTCCAATGAATCTGTCATTTCGCACAATGTATTGCATATTATATTTCACGCCCCGGTTCATCTTATATCACACTTTTTGGTGCATAGTTTATACCATATACTATATCTAGTTTTCATTTTCAATCGTGCTCTCAGGACTATGTTCTATTTAACACTGCGTCCACCTACCCTTTTCACGGGCATTACATTTTGCGATGGGAGGTGAAGGGTCAGGGGGTGTTTCTGCCAAGTGAGCCTGAAGTCACAGTCACAAACGTCCTCTTCTTCCTGAATAAAAGTGAGATTATGCTGCATACTTGTTCATATTTTAAGTAGTTCGCACAGGTACACATTTTAGAAACAATAAAGTTCCTAATGCCCACCTTCTCTGAACAGTTAGCTTGCTGCCCCATCACCTCCTCCGTATCCTCTGTTGTCTGAATCCATGGACTAGCCTCTTCCCTCCTGCCATGCATGGTCTGATGTGCTGCCACTGCCCTCTATTTAGCATGATGTACCAGTCCACTCCTCCTGCCCTCCATTGCCCAATTCTATGGCGCATCATTAACCTCCTGCTTAGCCTCTGTGCTTAGCTTGCTGCCCCTATTCTCCTTCCCCCTGCCCTCCGATGTCTTTGTGCATGCCCCTGCTCCATCCTTTTTGCCCACCATGTTCCATGAACCTGCCTCTCCTATCTACTCTGAGTGTTCTGTTGAGCTGCCACTCCCCTCCCACCTGCCTAGAATTGTCGGATGACTGTAACCTGTCTCTGCTACCTCCTCCCTGCCTGTCCACATGCCATGCCCCTATCCCCTTCCTCCTGTCCTCCATGGTCCATTTTACTGCCACACCTTTCTGCCCTCCCTGGTCTGTTATGCTGCAACTGCTCCTCCTGCCTGCCCCACGCGGTCTGTTGTGAGGCCCCTTCCCCGAACTCTCTTGTCTGTGCCCAGGTCCTGACCCTCCCTTCTATCCTCCATGGTCCTTTGTGCATGTCCCTGCACCCTCCTTCTTGCCCATCATAGCCACTGTGCTGCCTCTAACCCTCCCGCTTGCCATGCATGGTCTTCTGTGCTGCCATGGCCCCTCCCACCTTCCCTGTGTGGTCAGCTAGCTGCCCATGACCCCCTCTCACCATCCCTCCATGGTCTGTGTGTATGCCATCATAGTCTCACTGTTGCTCTCCATGGTGTGTCTTGTTTCTAGTGCCCACCCTGCCTGATCTCCATGGTCATCTTGCTGCTCCTGCCCTGCACCTTGCCCCCAGCCCTCAGTTTCCATGTGCAGACCCCTATTCCATCCCTCCTGGCTTGTCTGTTCCATTGTAATGCCCCTGATCCGTCCCTCCTGCCCTTTATGGTCTTTTATGCTGCAGCTTTCTCTCCTGTCTGTCCATTATGGTCAGCTAGCTACCATTGCATCTTTCCCCTCTGTTCTCTGTTGTCCATGTGCATGGTCCTGTCCCCTCCCTATTGCTTTCTATAGATTGTTGTGCTGCACTCCCGTCCCGCATGCCCTGTGTGGTGTATTTTGCTGCTGCGAACCCTGATGCCTGCCCTGTAGGGTCAGTTTGGTATACCTCTCCATGTCCCTCCTGTCCTCTGTTATCCGAGTCCATGTCCCTACCCCAAATCCTCCTGCCTACCATGATCCAATGTACCATACTTGCGAACATTTTGAACTTGGTAAGAGGGAGATTTTGAAAAAAAACTGGGGTATTGATTTTCCCCTTTGAGTTACATTGAAAAAGAGGAGATTGTAGACAGGAGACAGATCAAATAAAGCCCATTTGAGCTTAAAAACATTGGACGTTTCCTAGCTGAAACGGGTCTGTTGGCATGTATGGATGTACTACTACTGCCTCTTCCTTCTGCCCACAATGGTCTATTATATTGCAACAGCCTCTCTTGCCAGTCCTGTATTGTTGGTTTGTTGCCCCTGCCCCCCTTTCCACTGCCCTCCATAGTCTGTTGTGCTGCCACTGCCCTTCCTGCCTGCCCAGTGTGGTCAAAATGTTGCCTCTGCACTCTCCTACCTGCCTTCCATTTTCAGAGTCCGTGCCCCCTGGCCTCTGCCTCTCAACAGTATCCCAATGAACAACTAGATTGCTAACATTCTATATTTATTACAAAAGTGTGGATCGCCTGATATCATCTTGATGTAATACCTAGAGCATTTCCTTTAGAAATTACATATATGAGAGGGTCTTATTTGCATCAAAATGATGGTTAGTGCTCTAAAAAACTAAAATGAGGACATATTTTCTGAGTTTTCATATAACGACAAAGAACGTTTAAATTATTTGTAATCTTTATGTTTTTTTATCCAGTTGACCACTTGATTAAATGTTGCACTTAGGGGAGAGGATGTGGGGTTACTTCCAGAGCTGCAGACTTTGCAACTGGGGAACCAGGTTGGAGTTTCTGCTTCAGCTCAACATTCTGTGATTCTGGTCAAATCACTTAATCTCCCCATGTCTACAACAAAAATGAATTTGATCTTGTGTGATGTAACCAATGCTCATGTAAAGCACTCCAACCTGACAAGTCTGCACTATATAAAACTGCAAATACACTGCAAATACACAAAAAATAAGTGTTTTGCACACTTCTGTCATTGGGCTACATGTGGGCTACATCTGGGTGATATTTGTGCTGCATTTGGGCTCTTTTGTCTCTGGTGGCCATCTTGGGAGATTTATTTGTTATGAAGTTTCCTAATTTCTTCATTTACTGCAGTCTCCTCAGTAGGAAATACTTTCAGTTTTTTACTTTGGTTCCATCAAGAAGGCATTCAGATGTGTCACACATTTGCCATACATTTTGAATGTTAGCACTCTAGTTGTTCATTAGATCACTGTAGTAAAGCTACTGCTCACCAGGGAAGTCTGCTGCTGGTATTCAAAGTGCATGTTTCAGTGTGCATGTCAGCATATTTTAATGAAATAGAAGAGGATTTGAGAAGTCAAAATGTGCCCTAATTTTTCTTTCTTCAGCACTAATCATAATTTCTATGGCAAAATAAACCCCCTCATTGTGTTCCTTTTTAAATTAAATGTTTTAAGTGTTACCTGTTTATTCCAATCAAGATGGCTTCAGGTGTGCCATACTTTTGTCATGAGTAAGACAGTAAGCGCTCTAGTTGTTCTTAAGAACACTCTGGGACATTCTGTCATTGGGCTATTCTTGGGTTACATCTGGGTGAAATGTGGGCTACATTTGGGTTCTTTTGTCTCTGGTGGCCATCTTGAGAGATTTATTTGTTATGAAGTTTCCTAATTTCTTCATTTACTGCAGTCTCCTCAGTAGGAAATACTTTCAGTTTTTTACTTTGGTTCCATCAAGAAGGCATTCAGATGTGTCACACATTTGCCATACATTTTGAATGTTAGCACTCTAGTTGCTCATTAGATCACTGTCGTAAAGCTACTGCTCACCAGGGAAGTCTGCTGCTGTTATTCAAAGTGCATGTTTCAGTCTGCATGTCAGCATATTTTTATGAAATAGAAGAGGATTTGAGAAGTCAAAATGTGCCCTAATTTTTCTTTGTGCAGCACTAATCATAATTTCTACGGCAAAATGAACCCCCTCATTTGTTCCTTTGTAAATTAAATGTTTTAAGTGTTACCACTTTATTCCAATCAAGATAGCGTCAGGTGTGCCATACTTTTGTCATAAGTAAGACTGTTAGCGCTCTAGTTGTTCGTTAGAACACTCTGGGACATTCTGTCATTGGGCTATACTTGGGCTACATCTGGGTGATATTTGGGCTACATTTGGGCTCTTTTGTCTCTGGTGGCCATCTTGGGAGATTTATTTGTTATGAGGTTTCCTAATTTCCTCATTTACTGCAGTCTCCTCAGTAGGAAATACTTTCAGTTTTTTACTTTGGTTCCATCAAGAAGGCATTCAGATGTGTCACACATTTGCCATAAATTCTGAATGTTAGCACTCTAGGTGCTCATTAGATCACTGTAGTGAAGCTACTGATCACCAGGAAAGTCTGCTGCTGATGTTCAAAGTGCATGTTTCAGTCTGCATGCCAGAACTTTTTTATGAAATAGAAGAGGATTTGAGAAGTCACTCAAAATGTGGCCTAATTTTTCTTTCTGCAGCACTAATCATAATTTCTATGGCAAAATGAACCCCCTCATTTTGTTCCTTTGTAAATTAAATGTTTTAAGAGTTACCACTTTATTCCAATCAAGATGGCTTCAGGTGTGCCATACGTTTGTCATAAGTAGGACTGTTAGCGCTCTAGTTGTTCTTTGCAACACTCTGGGAAGCTGCAGTAGAACACAAAGGAATCAACTGACAGTCTCTGCCCTTGTTGGATGTACATGTTTTACTGAGAATGTCAGACTTCATTCTCACATGACTGAGAAAGATAATGTGAATTTACAGAAAATATGCTCTCAGTTTAGCTTATAGATCACCTTCCAAACCTCTGTGGGAAAAGCATGAGAAAACAGTTTTCTCTCAAACATGATTCATGATATCACAGCAGAAGGCTTTTTCACATGGTAAACTCACCTTAGAACACACCACAATTCCTAAAATGAGTATGGTACCATCAACAAATGGTTTATAATGTAACTAAAGTCTTAAAACCTTCTATTAACAGCAATGCTTTTTAATGAGGTGCTATCATGTATATTGGTCCCAAGATGGCTGCCAACCCTTCTTGGATGAAGTTCTGACAGCCAATCAGATCTCATGATGAGATGTGTGGTTAGGCTCCGCGATGTGATTTTACTTTTGATTTTCTCAGGAACTACTGAACGGATTTACACCATTTAAGCAAAAGGCACGAGTCTGAACTGAAGACTACCTCTTTGCCAAATTTGGTGTAATTCCGTTCAGCAGTTCGGGCTGTAGCTGCGTCAACAGATCCTATGGGAAAATGCATGGAGAAAATGCGTTTTGGGACCCCCTTTTTTCTCGGCCCCTGCTTTACGAATCACCGTGAAATTTTCAGGATAGGAGCGGATCGGAGCTGGCCAAAAGTTTAGAAAATTTCGGGAGGATTCGTCAATCGGTGCCAACGTTATTCCAAATAGAATGTTGCGGATTTCCTATGGAAAATAGGTCCTAACTATAACTACCTACTGGCGACTCAAAATAGAATTGCGGAATTAAATGCTGTAATAGCCAAAATGGGAGACCCTGGTTCAGAGAAAAAATTCCGTGATGACATGCATCTCCGCCTGGCAAAGGAAGAGGAGATTATAAAAAAACGCAAAGCGTTTAAATTCCAAAGGGACAAGATGGATTATCAAAGAGGGCAGATTTTTACATTTGCAAAAAAGTTTGACTCTTTTAAAAAGATCAAAGCTGCGACATTGGGTCAAACAGCGTCACCCACTGAGAACCCCCATGCTCAGTTATCTTCTTCCGTATCAGACTTAAGCTCGGTACCGGGAAGCGAATCAGAGAATGAGCAAGCGACATCTAGCACACAGTTGGGGTTTACAAAATTTTCCCTGGGCCAGGAGTTAGATTGTCTGCGACAGGACCGCAGGCAAACCCTCAGACCCAGAGCAATGCATCGCAAGCCAGACAAAGAGCAAACCGTAAGCGGCGTGAGCGAAGAGAAAGCCGCAAGATCAAACAACGGCGGCAAATCGGCCCCCAAAAAGCAGCAGCGGAAATGGGTTCGGAAATGAGCCCTTCGGATGGTAATTCGTTCTCCATCATCAATCTCTCTGACATTCATCTCACCCACACAGAAAGTGAAATCCTCTCCTTAGGCTTATCTTTTTGCCCTCCAAATGACTTTAATTACACAAGGACACGCATCGATTTATACAAATTTATTCGTAAGCTCAAATTGAGTAAATTCCATCTTCAGAATTCAACCAATCGTGTTACAACAACTGTGAATATCGATGCTAGCCTTACTCCTTCTTGCCCCACGATAGGGGAATATGAATTATTGTGTAATTTACAGGACTTGCACAGGGAAGGCACGACTGAAGAATTTCTCCCCGAAAACAATCAACAGCCTAGATTGGATTTACCGGGCCGTTCTGGTTTTAAGCCCAAATCCAAATTCAATCCTATTATGGTACATGATAATATAGATATATTCAACGATGTGGTCATTACTCAGCTCAAGAAACTGCATGCTTCAACTTTAAGAACTCAAAAACATCGCCAAAGGCAAAATAACAGCTTTGGGAGCCTAATGAAGAAATTGCAGAGCAATGACAGTGTGGTAATCCGGCAATCCGATAAGGGGGGCAATATTGTTCTCTGGCCAAAATCAATGTACATGTCAGAGGCCCTCCTTCACCTTAATGATCGTGATTGCTATAGACGAGGTGACTGGCCAGCTGTCAATAGAGCTTTCAATGACCTTAATGCTAAGCTGTTATCATGGAAAAGCCTGGGCTTACTGAGTGGTGATGAATTCAAATTTTTAAAAACCAACTATCCAGTCATCCCTGTGTTTTACCTAATCCCGAAAGTTCACAAGGATCCTGTCAAACCCCCGGGGAGACCCATTATCTCTGCCAGGAACAGTATGATGGAGAACATCTCACGTTATATTGACTTCTTCCTTCAGGAACATGTTAAGCACTTACCCTCTTATCTTCAGGATACGGGGGATTTCCTAAGGAAGCTCAGCACGGTTTGTTGGCAAGATGACTATCTGTTAATAACATTGGATGTTTCTGCCCTGTATACGAGTATTAACCATTTAGATGGGATAAAAGCCATTGAACACTACCTGCGAACTCGTTCTGTGCATATGCTACAGCACAGTAAAATGCTGGTTGACATGATTCGGATTTGTTTGTATAATAACTACTTTCTCTTCCAGGCACAGGTGTATCAACAACTGAGAGGCGTGGCTATGGGGGCTTGCTTCTCCCCCAGTTACGCCTGTCTACACATGGGACTGTGGGAGGAGCAAGTACTCAGGGCCCGCTTCAGCCACATTATGGACAATCATGTTATATCATGGTATCGCTTTATTGACGATTTGTTCATAATCTGGAGAGGGTCAGTAGCCTCGGCTAATACATTCATTGAGGAAATTAATATCAACAATCTGAATCTTGTATTTACCTCATCGATTAGCAGTACATCTGTCAACTTTTTGGATGTAGAAGTGTTTATTAAGAATAGCCGCATTGAGACCAAACTACATCGCAAGGCTACAGCAGGTAACACTGTTTTGCATGCCTCCAGTCACCACCCAGACCATCTGGTGCGCAGTATCCCGTATGGAGAAATGCTGCGCATCAGACGTATCTGTAGTAGGGATATTGACTTTGTAGAAGCCCAACTGGAGAGCAAGCAACGTTTTATTGACAGAGGTTACACCAACTTAGTGCTAGACAAAGCGATCAAGAAAGCTAATTCTATTACACGATCTACAATACTAGCCGGTAGCTCTGATTCGACGGCAGTATCCAAAGCCATCAATCCCATGTTTGAACCACCAAGATTAATCACCACCTATAATTGCCAACATAATAAGGTGCGCGCCATTTTGAATAAAAATTGGCCACTGGTTCAAAATGACTCTGTAATTGGGGAGTTCTTGCCCAAAACTCCAAACATTACTTTTCGCAGAGCAAGGTCAATGAGTGATATGCTGGTGCAGAGTAGTCCAGAGATCAGCACACACAATTCTTGGCTACAGAGTTCAAAGGGGTTCTTTAAATGCGCAAGTTGCAAAGCATGTAAACTGGGGCGCAACAGGACATCCTTTATGACTCCCTTCAGTGATGTGCCTGTCTTGATCACAAAGAAACTAACATGTAAAACAGAATTTGCTGTTTATGTGCTGGAGTGTGCGTGTGGCCTGCGATACGTTGGTAGCACCAAGTTACAGGTTCACAAACGCATACTCCAGCACATGCGAGCTGTTAGCAACAATGATGCAGCCTATCCTGTCGCTAGACATTTTAAAGAGATCCATAACAGCTGCTTGGATTTTTTAAGCTATTTTGTAGTAGATTCAGTCCCACAGCTTCGTCGAGGAGGTGATCGGGAATCCCTGCTCAGACAACTGGAGACTAGATATATTCTCATGTTGGATTGCAAAACACCCAACGGGCTTAATGCCAGTGAGGATCTCTTTACATGCTTATAATAAAGGTCAGCACTCCAGAGGCAAGGGGATATCTTTGTTTCAAGACCAATGGCCTATGTTGGATGTAGGTCCGAGGCCTTACTAGGTTTTTAACTTGGTGTTCTCTGCTTGACCCTTTTTTTGACAGGTGGCTATACTGGCTTTATCACTTACATCTGAGCTGCACATATAATGTCCTCCTCGCTTTTATATTTAATAATTCACTTATGCGTCATGTGTTTCTTGGGCAGATTAGACATGAGATATACAAAAGTATTATTTGGATTATCCATCATATTTTTAGATGTTTTTACGTAATTGATGAAACTTGAATAGTAACTGCTATATTGCACTTAATTTGGCACATGTGCACTTTAGCTTGGTTGGGATTTTGATGTTATAACCTCAGTCCTAGGAGTCTAGATTATTGTTGTCTCCTATCAAATTTGCACTTGCAGATATTTGCACTTTGCTATTTTTGCACATTCTGTTTTATTCGATTAGTGTAGTAATTTTGTATTTACAATGTTCTGCCACTCGAATGATGAATTCGCAGTTTTTTATAACCTGTGTTTTATGAATGTTGTAGTATTTTACAATAATAATGTTTACCGAGCTTGCTATTGTGCAGAAGCAGTTCCAATGCACAATGTGAAATTTTTCAATCATTGTAGCCTTTGTTTCATCAATGTTTGGAGTCTCACCTTGTATTTTACATCTATATTTCTTTTATGTCTATTGGCCCAGTCACCACGTGTTTTAGTCACTGGCACTTTAAATGATTTGGTTTGTATTGTAGGCGTCATGTGATCAAGGCCTCCGTGTTGAGGCCGAAACGCGTCATGGTGGTTCGTGTTGCACTTTCTAATTAAAACTCTTCATGCACTGAATGATTTGGGTCCTGTTTCGTCCTTCCGGAGGATGTGGTAGCAGAGGCGAAGTTCTATTCATATATATATATATATATAAAATTTTAAAAAACATAGGATTGTGGTACATTAGACTTACAAATTTTCATTTAAAAAACCTTTGAAATTCACTGGAAAAGCCATAGGTTTCAGGCACGTTATAGTTAAAAATCAGCATTAAAAAACCATAGAAATTCACTGAAAAGTCCATATGTTTCAGGCACGTTATAGTTAGAAATTAGCATTTAAAAAACCATAGAAATAGCAATGGCTATATTGCGGCTTTGTTTGGCCATGGCGTGGCTTGATCCGAATCCTCCTTCGATACATGTTTGGTTCAGTAAATTATTAATTGTTTATAATTGGGAGATTTCTGTGTTTAAGAGAAGGGGAAGGAGGGCTAGGGCAAATGGGGAAAAGATCTGGGAATCTTTAACTAAATGGCTAAACAAGGATGAATTGTTACTATGACAGGAGTACCCTCATTCTAGTGCTGGTATCATTTTCTTTTTTTTTTTTTCTTGTGTGGATCCACCTGGGTAGGGGGTGGGGGGGAAATGTAAAATATTTTGGTCATCGGATATGGTGCTTTCTTTTTCTTTATGTGAGCATATGTCACATTGTATTTTTCATGTTTGATGTTCTAATAAAATATATTTTAAAAAAACAAAAAAAAAGAAATTATCTGAAAAAAAACATAGGTTTCAGGAATGTTATAGTTAGTTGGACATTTCACTCGTACAAAACCATAGAAATTCCAGAGTTATAGTTAGTTCAGCTAACTATAACTCGTGCCCCCGCAATGCAGTGCTGATGATGTCACATATTACATCATTCAGACCACCTCCCCGCAGGGAGGTGTTTGGAGAGTGGTGGGCAAAGGGGGCATGGCCTGTTATGAGAACTTAGCAGTCCTGCTGTGTGGTACTTACTGGAGGTAATAGGAGGGATAGTTTGCCCCCAAGGATGCCCTTGGGGGCCAAGTAACCCTCTTGTTAACTCCAGTAAGTCCCACACAGTAGGACTGCTAAGACGTCTTCACCACTCTGCATACACGCCTCCTGGCAGACTACGGGATGGGGGTTTAAGTCCACTTTACTCCTGAGGGACTTTGGGGGCCAAGAAGCCCTCCTGGTACCTCCTCTAAGTCCTACGCAGCGGAATTCTTGAGCGCTGGTCGGAGACCTAGCACCCTTTCTCTACCACTCTGCAAACATGACTACTTCTTAAAGTAGCATGTTTCTGCACCTCAGACTTAGAGGTAGTTTTAATCCCCCTGCCCTATTATATACTAGGGCCTTACAGGGGAGGTCATGCCAATCCCAGGGGTACCCCAACCCATAGTGTACCCTAGTGTATGTAGGTGTTTTCTCTAAAATCTGAAGTGTCTTTTAGCATAGCACTGGCTCCGGGCCTGGTCAGTCAGAGTCAGTTACCACCAATAACAGTCAGCAAAACGTTGGGGACACAGGACGACTTTGCAACAAGGTCTCTTTCTGCACCTCTGTTGCTTCTTTCTGCATCTTGCTTCTTTCTGTACTTTTTTCATCTTTCTGGACTTCTGTAGCCTCTTTCTGCATTTCTCTTGCTTCTTTCTGCACATTTCTTCCTCTTTCTGCCCATGTCCTATCTTTGTAGGCATAGTTAGAAATTAGCATTTAAAAAATCTTATCAATTCACTGAAAAAAACAATAGGTTTCAAGGACATTATAGTTAGAAATTAGCATTTAAAAAACCTTTGAAATTCACTGAAAAAAACACAGGTTTCAGGGACATTATAGTTAGAAATTAGCATTTAAAAAACCTTTGAAATTCACTGAAAAACCATAGCTTTCAGGAAAGTTATAGTTAGTAATTAGCATTTAAAAAACCTTAGAAATTCACAGAGAAAAACATAGGTTTCAGGGACGTTATAGTTAGTTGGACATTTCACATGTACAAAACCAGAGAAATTCAGCCGTTATAGTTAGTTCAGCTAACAATAACTCATACACCCACAATGCACTGCTGATGACATCACATATTACATTATTCATGACATGGTCAGTGACCTCACTGATGACATCACTGATGACATCTCAAATGACATCACTGATGATATCATCCATGTGAAAATCTGATGCGCCTCCTCACAACCTAATATAACCTTTGATACACCCACTCTAAAATACAGACTACCACTTTCAAAACCATATACACACCAATACCAGTTACCCCATACCCACTCACTGATTCCTAGGTCTACACATCCACTTATTCACCTATAGATTCACTCATACATGCAGTCACTCATCAATACGGCATTATCATGTGTACTTATATACCTATAGAGACACTCACAAACCACCACTCACCCATTGAGTTACTCACACACCTAGTCAGTCATGCAAAGAATCAATCACACTTCCATTTACTCAGCTATACAGTTATACACACACCACCTCACTTATTCATACATATACTAACACATATTTACTCTCTTATACAATCACTGATACAAGCACACACCCATACATACAGCCACTCTCACAATCACTCATATAGTCATTTATATATTCCAGCACTCACATATACTTCCTTTCTCATATGTAGATACTCACACATGTACCTCTGAGACATCCATTCACTCACCGACATAGCCATACACACACTCACCCACTCATACAGCCCCTCACAGATATACTCTTGAATCCATACACCCAGTGAATCACCAACTCACACATCCATGCAGGGAGTCATACACCCCCCACCCACCCACACAGACACTCAGGCACCCAAACAGATACTCAGACAACCAGTCAATAACCCATATAGTCACTCATGTAGCTGCTCACCATATAGTTATAGTTAGGACCTAGTTTTCATAGGAAAAGCATGTTTGATTTGCAATATTTTTGGCGCCATTTGATGAATCGTCATGAAAGTTTCAGAACTAATGGCCTGCTCCGGTCAGCTCCTGTCTTCAAAGTTTGGGGTGATTCGTCAAGCGGGGCCCGAAAAAAAAGGGGTCCCTAAACACGTTTTCTCCCTGTTAATTTCCATAGAAACTTTTGTTGCGGCTACAGCCCAAAATGCTGAACGGAATTGCACCACATTTGACAGAGAGGTAGCTCTTGGTCCAGAGTGCACTCTTTGCTTTAGATGGTGTAAATCCGTTCAGTAGTTCCTGAGAAATTTTAAAATAAAAAATCTCATTATCTGGTGACCGTGGTGGATCCGTGAACCCTCCCGAAAACAAGTTTCATTGTGATTGGCTGCCAACACTCCAAACCATGAAGTGGTGTCAGCCATCTTATGTGTGACTCTGTAAAACCGAGTCACAAGAAAAAAGGGAAGAAAATGGTTACAAAAAAAGAATAGGGCGCAGGGTAGAAACACCCTGACTACCTAAGCCAACTCAGGGGGTCCCCCAGGGACCTCCATGGCCCAAAAAGGCATATTTTTTTCTATTTTAGGCAGCATTCGCGCTAGGTTCGCAAATACCGGCAACATTTTTTTAAAAGATCCCACGCTTTGTTTTCTAGAAGCCCCAGAGTGGGCAAGGTCCCGGGGCCAATGCATAATTATCATGGGGGGGCCCTAAGGGACCTGCAGGGCCCCTGCAGCCCCAGGGACAACAACTTCCCTGGGGCTAAAATAATAATGGAATAGAGTGGGGGGGATCCTCCCCTCCTCGCTGCCCCGGGGACCACCACCTCCCTGGGGCATTTTAAAATTTTGGGTGGGGACCTCATGGGCTCCTCTAAACCCCAGGGACCGCCACCTCCCCATCACTTCAATGTTTAAATGTGGGAGGATCACACCCCCCCTCAGCCCCAGGACCGCCACCTTCCCGGGGCATACAGAAATTAGAATATGGGGTTCCTTTGCCAGCCCCAGGGCCCTTTACCTCCCCTGGGCTATGTAAATGTTGCGAGGGGGCCCCATGCCCCCCCTCCTGGGCCCCTTCTTGGTCCTGGGGACCACCACCCCCCAGGTCCAGCGTCAGCAATGTCCTGGGTGCCCTCCCAGGGACGTTGCAGTTTGCTATGACAGGGCAGAGGCACGGCTCCCACCCTGTCATAGCAAACACTGCTTTGCTTCGTGGAAGCGAGAGCCGGATACCTGCTCTCACTTTCACAAAGCAAAGCAGAATTGCTTTTGGGCAAAGGGAGCAGCATGTCAGCAGCTCCCTTTGCCCAAAAGCAATGCCGACTCCCGCAGGAGGCGGGAAGCCTTCAGGGACTGCAGAGGCATTGGGACTCCCCCCGTGCTCCCCAACATTAGGACTGGCCCCAGGGTATGGGTGCCTGGGGCCAATCGTCGCCCAGTTAAAAAAAAAAAAACAGAATATGTCAAAGGCCCTGGGGAATGGGATTCCCAGGGCCCACAAAATATTATGAGAAGGGGGCCACGCAGCTCCCCTTCTAAAAAAAATAAAATAGAAAAACTGCATCTCGCCAGAGGCCCCACACTCTCCCTGCTTCACACTGCAAACGCGCCTCCTGGCACAATGTGGGTTGGGGGATTAAGTCCCCTAGATCCTTAAGGGGCCAACTAGCCCACCAGGTATCTCCAGTAAGCCCCAACAGTGGGATTATTGAGAGGTGGTCCGAGGCCATGCCCCTTTTTACACCACTCTGCAAATATGGCTCTTGGTGCACTGCTGGTGGGGCGATGAGGTCCACATGTGTCCCGAGGACCTCAGGACTAAAGTGGATTTCATCCCCTGAGCAGCAGTGCGCCAGGAGGCATGTTTGCAGAGTGGTGCAAAAAGGGGGCGTTGCCTCGGACCACTCTAAGCAATCCAGCTGTGTGGGGCTTAATGGAGGTACCTGTTGGGCTAGTTGGCCCCTAGGAACCCTCAGGATTCAAGGGGACTCAATCCCCTAACCCAGAACAAGCCGGGAGGTGCGTTTGCAGAGTGGTGGAGAAAAGGGAAGTAGCCTGTGTCCACCTCTCAGCTATCCCACTATCTGGGGCATACGGAGGTATCAGGTAGGGTACTTGGCCCCTATGTGCCCCTAGCAGCGAAGGGGGCGTTAATCGCTATCCAAGAGCATGCCAGGAAGTGCTTTTGAAGAGTAGTGGGGAAAGGGGGCATGGCTTGGAATGAGAACTTAGCAAATCCTGCAGTGTGGGACTTACTGAAGGTAATAGGAGGGGTAGTTGGCCCCCAAGGTTGACCTTGGGGGCTAACTACCCCTCCTGTTACCTCGAGTAAGTCCACACATTGGGATTGCTAAGAGGTCTTAGGAGGCCATGCTCACCATTCTCCACCACTCTGCAAACGTGCCTCCTGGCAAATTACTGGTTGGGGGATGAAGTCTGCTTTACTCCTGAGGGACTTTGGTGGCCTAGTAGCCGTTCTGGTAACTCCTGTAAGTCCTACGCAGTAGAATGCCTGAGCGCTGGTTGGAGGCCCATACCCCTTTTGGCACCACTCTGAAAACGCAACTACTATGTTATATTTAGAATATAGCATTTAAAAAACCTTAAAACTTCACTAAAAAAACATAGGTTTCCGGGACGTTATAGTTAGAAATCAGCATTTAAAAAAACCTTAGAAAATCACAAAAAAAACATTGGTTTCAGGGACGTTATAGTTAGAGAAAAGCAGTTAAAAAACGTTATAGTTTGTTGGAAATGTCACCTGTAAAAAAACAGAGAAATTCGGCTGTTATGGTTAGCACAGCTAACTATAACTCGCGCCCCCACAATCCCCACAATGCACTGCTGATGACGTCACATATTACATCACTCATGACATGGTCAGTGACATCAATGATGACATCTTAAATGACATCACTGACGACAACATCCACGTGATCATCTGATGCATCTCCTCACACCCTAATAAAACCTTTGATACAACCACTCAAAAATATAGACTACCAATATGGAAACCATAGACAGACCAACAGCAGTTAGTACATACCCGCTCAGTGATTCATACGTCTACACACACACATCCACTTAGTAGCACATACAGTCATTAATACACACAGTCATTCATCAATACAGCCACTGATATATCCACTCATACACCCATATAGACACTCACACACTGCCACTCACCCAAAGAGTTACTCAAAAACCTAGTTAGTCACCCCAAAAAATTATTACACTGCCATTTACTCACCTATACAGTTATACACACACACACCACCTCACTTATTCATACAGATAGTGCCATATGCATACACTCTTTAATAGTTACTGACATATGCACACACTTATCCATGCAGCCACTGTCACATAAACTCACTTATATACTCCACCACTCACATATACTGCCTCTCCCATATGTAGTTACTTACACATATACCACTACGACATCCTTTAACTCACCAACACACCTATACATACACTCACTCACCCATACAGTCCCTATCACATGCACTCAGAAATGCATACACCCAGTGAATCACCCACTCACACATCCATGCAGGGAGTCACAACCCCCCACCCACACAGAGACTCAGGCACCCATCCAGGTACTCAGACAACCAATCATTACCCACATAGACACTGATGTAGCTACTCACAAATCCATGCACTCACACACCTACTGACAGACTAATACAGACAGTCAAACTGATTAATCATTCACCCATGCATTCACTAAGACAAGTAAAATCACTTGCTTATACAATCAGTTACGCACCCATTAAATCATCCATTCAGACACTCATACACCCACTCATTCTTCAATACACCTTGGTGTGTGTGTGTATATATATATATATTCACTTAAAAAACCATAGGTTTCACACATGTTATAGTTAGCTGTACATTTCACTCGTAAAAAACCAATGAAATTCCACGTTATAGTTAGATCAGGTAACTATAACTTGCGCGCCCACAATAAACTGCTGATGACGTCACATAGTACATCACTCATGACATGGTCAGTGACATCACTCATGACATCAATGATGACATCTGAAATTACACATTGTGGATTGCGGTCGCGCAAGTTATAGTTACCTGATCTAACTATAACGTGGAATTTCATTGGTTTTTTACGAGTGAAATGTACAGCTAACTATAACATGTGTGAAACCTATGGTTTTTTAAGTTAATTTGCAAGGTTTTGTAAATGATAATTCCTAACTATAACGTGTGTGAAACCTATGGTTTTTTCAGTGAATTTGTACGGTTTTTTAAATGCTAAGTTATGTATTTATTTTTTATTTTTTTTCTGGTTTTTCACTATGCGCACACCCTGCGCGCACGGTGCGCTTCGCGCACCGTGCGCGCATTGTGGGGGCGCGGTGCGCTTCGTGCACCGAGCGCCCACGTTGCGCAGTCCATGCCGTGCGTGCCTTGCCTTTTTTTACGCAGTAACATTTGTTTTTTTCTCCCTTGTGGGTCCTTTAATTTATTTAATAAATGTGATTGTTACTTCTTTATTTATTTTTTTTATTTTTTTTGCCGTGCGCGTACGGTAAGCTTAACGTACGCGTACCCCGCGATTTTTTAAAAAAATTATTACATTTATTTTTCGTACTTTTGGGTCCTTCTTGGACTCCCTGACAAACACTAGGGGGTCTGCAACTCTCTTCGTTGCCCCCGTTTCACGTTCCCCACCTTTGTTTCTCAGTGCGAGAGACAGAAAATGGCGGCCGACACTTCCTGATTTTGACCAATTCGAATGTTTACAGTCATGTAACCACCAATCAGAATTGAGCTCGCGCACGGCACCGTACGCGTACGGTAAGCTTACGGTAAGCGCACGGAGCACGCTTACAGATATATATATTGATTTAAATGGTATTTTCTCAGGACCTACTGAACAGATTTACACCAGACCTACAAAAGGCACATCCTTGACCTGAGGACTACCTCTCTGCCAAATTTCAAGTAATTCTGTTCAGCCGTTCGGGCTGTAGCTGTGTCTAAAGGTCCTATGGAAAAATGCATGGGGAAAACGCGTTTTGGGACCCCCCTTTTTTCTCAGCCCCCGCTTGACGAATCCCCCCGAGACTTTCAGGGTAGGAGCGGAGCATAGCGCCCCATTAGTTTTGAACATTTCGCGAGGATTCGTCGACCGGCGCCAAAGTTATTCCAAATAGAATGTTGCGGATTTCCTTTGGAAACACGGTCCTAACTATAAATATCTACTGGCGACCGCCAGTAGATAATATATATATATATATATATATATATATATATATATATATATATATATATATATATATATATATATATATATATATATATATATTCACAGAAAAAAACATAGGTTTCTGGGGTGTTATAGTTAGCTGGACTTTTCACTCGTACAACACCATAGAAATTCCTCCGTTATAGTTAGTTCTGCTAGCTATAACTCACACGCCCGCAATGCACTGCTGATGATGCCACATATTACATCATTCATGACATGGCCAGTGACATCACTGATGACATCTCAAATGACATCACTGATGACATCACGGATGACATCATCCAGTGAATGTGGTTTAGTTTGAAATTTAAATATGTATTATATATATGCCAATCTGTATTGAAGATAGAGTGGATATATAACTGTCTGGATGGAGGATTTAGTAGCTGTCTGACTGTCTCTTAAGTGAGTAATTAAACGTGTCTCACTTAATACATGGATTAGTAACTAAACTATGTAAATGTGTGCATCACTGTCTCTGTTGTTGTATAACATGCTGCATCAGTTGGTCACTAACTACATGAGTGTGTATATTAGTTATTGATTAGTTGGGTGAGTATTTGTATGGGACACTGAGTTTGTGTGTGGTTGGATGGGGGTGTGTAACTCTATGCATAGATATGTGAATGGTTGATTGACTAGGTGTATAGGTTTAAGAGTGCATATGGAAACAGTTGTTTGAGTGACTGAGTGTATTTATTTGTGTGTTGGCAAGTGAATATATGTTTTAGTTGTACATCTTCAATATGGTAAAAAAATAAAAGGCATTGTATGCGAGAGTTGGTGTATATAAATAAGTATATATAAGAGTCAGTGATTGTGAGAGTAATTATATGAATGAGTGTATAATTATAATGGTGATTTTTTAACATATAAACTTTGAGTTACTATGTGTTTGAATAAATGAGGTGTTGTGTGTAGAATTGTGTAAGTGAGTAAATGTAAGTGTGATTAATTATTTTCATGAGTGAGTAGGATGACTGCATAACCGACTAAGATGACTGCTGATGTGTCTATGTCTATATATGTGTATAAGTGCATTTGATAGTGTTCTATTAATTAGTGACTGCATGTATAGGTGATTCTGTTGTTGAATGGGTAGTTGTATGTGTAGACTTAGGAATCAGTGAGTGGGTACGTAGTAACTGGTATTGGTGTGCCAATGGTTTCAAATATGGTACTCTGTATTTTACAGTGAGTGATGAAAGGTTTAAAAGTGTATGATGAGGTGTATCAGTTTGTCACGTGGATGATGTCATCAGTGATGTCATTTGAGATGTCATCAGTGATGTCATCAGTGATGTCACTGTCCATGTCATGAATGATGTAATATGTGACATCATCAGCAGTGCATTTCGGGCGCGCGACTTATAGTTAGCAGAATTAAAAGTTTTTTTATGTTCTAATATGATATGTATGTGTGTTTAATATACATATTAGGGCACGAGACTATCTAAGATATTCATAAAAATAATATATTTGTACTTATAATAAACGTATATTATTTTTAAATATATGTTCGCAAATTCACGTCGGGTGCATGCTTCGTGAGTGCAGAGTGCGCGGATCCCATGTGACCTAAAAAAAAAGATTTCATTGGTTCATAACATTTCCCACTGTAACTATTGAAGGACCCCACCCATTTTAATCATTCTTGTTGGAGCATCTTTAGAGAGACATCTCTTTTCCTACAAGAACCCTTTTTGCTTGTTTTTTTGGTGTTTTAAAAAAAATATCAAACAAAATGGCATCTGGACAGCAGCAGCAGCAGGAGGAAGTATCTTCTGAAGAAGAATTCTTGCAGGAGGCACCACATCCATAGAGGCCGGAATCTGTTGTGTGGAAATTCTTCACTTTTCCACCTGGAGAGAAGAAAGTAAATGCGAGAAAGGTGACATGCAAAATTTGTGAGCGAGTCCTGTCAAGAGGCAGTGAAAAAAAATACTCTTGTGGCACTGCTTCTATGTACCAGCATCTCCGGACCACACATCCTCTCAATCTTGCTCGGGAGGAAATGAGGCAAGCTGCTTTGAACCCCTCACCTGCTGTGGCAAGTACATCTGGAGCGTCCTCAGGAACACCTGCAATGGACATTAGGCCAGAATTCGCCTTTCTCGAGCAACACTGCGTGAAGTGTAAGAAACTTATATGCTTCGGTGAGCAGTCGTGGATGCAGTTTGGGCTGCGCAACGCAACCATCATTGTTAATTTTTTAGTTTTTTTGTTTTTGGAATGATAAGCAATTCCAAATGTTTCCTGTTTTATTCGTTCTTTTTTTTTGTTAATTTTTTGAAAAAAAAAAAAAAATACAAAATTGTTCAAAAAAAGAAAAAAAAAAGTTCTGATCAGAACTACCTTATCTGGTGAAAAAAAAGAACTATAATTGCAAGGTAATGTGTGAAAGTTTGGTTGAATATATGTATACAGCATGATTGACTGAAAGAATGCATTAGTAGTGTATGGTGAATTTATAGGTGAAGATTTGTGAGGAAGTACTGCAGCGTGACACTGCAAGCTCTTTAGCTGCACTGAACTGTGGCACTTCTGAAGCACAGGGATGTGACATATGTACATGAATATGTTGTAACTCTGTGCTTCCCTCTGCACTGCTGCACAAACTGCAGCCATGCGGTGACACAGGCACCCTTGCACCATAGTGCAAGGATGTCTGTGTCATGAGGAGATTGTTTTTGTGCAGGAAGGGACACCTTCCTGCACAAAAACAATCAGTAAAGGCATTTTCCTCTTTCAATGTATGCTGTGGAATGCAGCATGCATTGAAAGAGGAAAGAATGAGGAGAAATGAAAACAATTCTCCTCGTTGCGCCTTGCTACACCAACTCTAGGATGGCGCAGCATTCACACACATCTCCAGATTTACGATTTCTCATAAATCTGGAGATGTGTCTTGTTCTATGGGTGTTGCGTGGGAACACCCACAGCAACACCTATGGGATGCCCCTTCAATGCAAAGTTCTGTGTATGAAGGGGTCGTATTTACAAGGAGAGGAAAAATCACGCAGTGTGGCTTTTCCTCTCCTTGTAAATATGAAGGAGTGCCTGGCGCCATCACTATGTTACAAAAAGTGACGCAGGGTGCTTGTAAATCTGCCCCATAAGTGCTTAGGTATTGGCAGACTGATACAATAAGAACATAGTGCTGGATGGGAGATTGAAGAATTGCATGAGACTGACAGGAGGTATCCTACGCTGCATGGGTACTTCTTCAGTATTTAATGGAGTGGACCAATAGTATGTATCTGCTTAGAGATTTGTAGGGATTATGCACAGAATAATTTACTTGTGTTGGTGCCTAGGTCATTTTATAAGAATACCACTAGTAACAGGAATGATGACAGCGCTGCAAACAGAGTGAACACTTAATTTATAAGTGCTTATATATTGGTGGAGTGATAGGATAAGTAGATAGTGGTAGACAAGTGATGAAAGAAGTGCATGGGACAGACTGGACGATTCCTACACTGCATGAGTACTAACTGGGTATTTAGAAGAGTGTATCAATAGTATGTAGCTAGTTAGAGGTCTGCTTGGATAGTGCACAAAATATTATAGATGTACTTGTGTTAGTAGCTAGGCCATTCCATAAGTTCATGACTAGTAACTAGAATAATGACAGTATTACAAACAGAGTGTATAGTGAATGTATAAGTGCTTAGGTATTGGTGGAGTAATAGGATAAGTAGATAGGTCTGGATGGGTGATTGGAGAAATGCATGGGACAGACAGGAGGATTCCTACACTGCATAGGTACTAACTGGGTATTTAGAAGACCGTATCAATAGTTTGTAGCTGGTTAGAGGTGTGCATGCATAGTGTACAAAATATTGTACCTGCACTTGTGTTTTTGACTACACCAATCTTTAAGTATACGACTAATAACTGGAGTAATTTCAGTGTTGCAAAGAAAGTCTGTGCTGAATTATAAGTGCTTAGGTATTGGTGGAGTGATAGGATACGTATATAGTGCTGGATGGGTGAATGGAGAAGTGCATGGGACAGACAGATGGATTCCTAGACTGCATAGGTACTAACTGGGTATTTAGAAGAGCGTATCAATAGTTTGTAGCTGGTGTGAGGTCTGCATGCATAGTGTACAAAATATTGTACCTGCACTTGTGTTAGTGGCAAGGCCATTCCTTAAGTATATGACTAATAACTTGAGTAATTTCAGTGCTGCAAAGAGAGCGCATGCTAAATTTATTAGTGCTTAGGTATTGGCAGATTGCTAGGATACGTAGATAGTACTGGATGGTTGAATGGAGAAGTGCATGGGACAGACAGAAGGATTCCTAGACTGCATAGGTACTAACTGAGTATTTAAAAGACTGTATCAAAGCTATGTAGCTGATTAGAGGTCAGAATGCATAGTGCACAGAATATTGTAGCTGTACTAGTATTGATGTGTCTATGGTTTTGAGAATGGTAGTCTGGATTTTAGGGTGTGAGGAGGTGCATCAGATGATCACGTAGATGATGTCATCAGTGATGTCATTTGAGATGTCATCAGTGATGTCATCAGTGATGACACTGACCATGTCATGAGTGATGTAATATGTGACGTCATCCGCAGTGCATTACTTTAATCCAAAAAGCTGGCGGACATATTGGCCTGGTCACGATGTGAAAATTCAGGAATTGATACAATAAAGAAAAGAAAACAAGTGTTAATATGCACACAATGTCATTTCAGCATATCTTGCCCCGGGCCGTGACCGCCATACCTGTATGTTCGTCAACGTGACTTATTCATAATAAACATACTTAGAATTGCAAACATCAACATAAAGAATGGACTACACATTACTTTAAAGTGAAAGGCTATCGGCCATATTAATCTGGGCGCGTTGCGTATTATAATGGTTCTTACACGGAATAAAAGAAAACAAGGGGTGTTAAAAAACAAAGGGGCATATTTATGCTAACTGGCGCATCCCTGCATATCAGCAGGGATGCGCCAGTTATTATGCGCCACAGCTGCTCCACCATGGATGCGCCGCATTTATAATGCAGCGCACCATGGGGCAAAAATGGCACAGATGCGTGACGCATCTGTGCCGTAAAAGTGGCGCATTGCTGGAGTTGCGTCGCAAGCGCGACGCAGCTCCAGCAATGTTCTGGGGGGCCCTATCTGTACAATGCTGCGTCAATCCTTACGCCTGCTTCAAGCAGGCGCAGGGTTTTGACGCAGCATGGGCCTAAAAGTGACTGAGTGAAATCTTGTAGATTTCACTCAGCCACTTTTAGGAGGCGTTCCTGCGCCGGAATGCCCCCACCTGCCCTGGAACGCCTACATGTGGCGCAGGGCTTTACAACGTGACGCATCTCCCAGATGCGTCACGTTGTAAATACCCCGCACCATGGCGCAGGATTTGCGCCGCTGCTGCGTCACAAAAGTGACGCAACGGCGGCGCAAAAGTGGCGCAAGTGCAACATAAATCTGCCCCAAAGTTCTAGCGATTATAGTTCCATTCCATTCACAGCTCATTTGAGATGTCATGAGTGATGTAACTGACCATATCATGAATTATGTAATGTCTGAGGTCATTAGCAGTGCATTGCGGGGGCGTAAGTTATAGTTAGCTCCGGTAACTTTAACTGCTGAATTTCACTGGTTATGTATGAGTGAAATCTGAGTCTAACTATACCGTCCCTGTAATCGTTGCGTTTTCCAGCAAATTTCGAGGTTTTTTTTAACGTTAAGTAAGATGCATATCACAATGGATGGTCGGGGGTTGGAAGCAGGGCCTGGCATTGTGCTGCCCCCACCCAAGCTTGCTGCTCCTGCCTTCCCTCCTCCTAGCCATCCATTGTCCAAGTCCATGTCCCTGCTCCCTTATTACAGTCCTGTGTGGCCTTTGTTCTGCCACTAACCTTCCCGCCTTCTCTGAACAGTTAGCTTGCTGCCCCATCCACCTCCTCCCTATCCTCTGTTGTCTGAATCCATGGACTAGCCTCCTCCCTCCTGCCATGCATGGTCTGATGTGCTGCCACTGTCCTCCATTTAGCATGATGTACCAGTCCACTCCTACTGACCTCCATTGCCCAATTCTATGCCCCATCATTGACCTCCTGTTTGCTGCCCCTATTCTCCTTTCCCCTGCCCTCCGATGTATTTGTGCATGCCCGTGCGCCATCCTTTTTGCCCACCATGTTCTATGGACCTGCCACTCCTATCTACTCTGAGTGTTCTGTTGAGCTGCCACTCCCCTCCCTCCTGCCTAGCATTGTCAGATGAATGTAACCTGTCCCTACCTGTCCACATTCCATGCCCCTATCCCCTTCCTCCTGTCCTCCATGGTCCATTTTACTGCCACACCCTTCTGCCCTCCCTGGTCTGTTGTGCTGCAACTGCTCCTCCTGCCTGCCCCGCATGGTCTGTTGTGAGGCCCCTTCCCGTGAACTCTCTTGTCTGTGCCCAGGTCCTGACCCTCCCTTCTATCCTCCATGGTCCTTTGTGCATGCCCCTGCACCCTCCTTCTTGCCCATCATAGCCATTGTGCTGTCACTAACCTTCCCGCTTGCCATGCATGGTCTTCTGTGCTGCCACGGCCCCTCCCACCTTCCCTGTGGGATCAGCTAGCTGCCCCTGACCCCCTCCCACCTTCCCTCCATGGTCTGTGTGTATGCAATCATAGTCTCAATGTTGCTCTCCATGGTTTTCTTGCTTCTAGTGCCCATCCTGCCTGACCTCCATGGTCATCTTGCTGCTCCTGCCCTGCCCCCCTGCCCCAAGCCCTCTGTTTCCATGTGCAGACAACTATTCCCTCCCTCCTGGCTTGTCTGTTCCATTGTTATGCCACTGATCCGTCCCTCCTGCCCTTTATAGTCTGTTATGCTTCAGCTTTCTCTCCTGTCTGTCCATTATGGTCAGCTAGCTACCATTGCCTCTTTCCCCTCTGTTCTCTGTTGTCCATGTGCATGGTCCTGTCCCCTCCCTATTGCTTTCTATGGATTGTTGTGCTGCACTCCTGTCCCGCATGCCCTGTGTGGTGTATTGTGCTGCTGCAAACCCTGATGCCTGCCCTGTAGGGTCAGTTTGGTGCACCTCTCCATGTACCTCCTGTCCTCTGTTACCTGAGTCCATGTCCCTACCCCAACTCCTTCCATGATCCAATGTACCATAATTGCGAACATTTTGAACTTGGTAAGAGGGAGATTTTGAAAAAAAACTGGGGTATTGATTTTCCCCTTTGAGTTACATTGAAAAATAGGAGATTGTAGACAAGAGACAGATCAAATAAAGCCCATTTGAGCTTAAAAATATTGGACGTTTCCTGGCTGAATCGGGTCTGTTGGCATGTATGGTTGTACTACCACTGCCTCTTCCTTCTGCCCACAATGGTCTATTATATTTCCACAGCCTCTCTTGCCAGTCCTGTATTGTTGGTTTGTTGCCCCTGCCCCCCTTTCCACTGCCCTCCATAGTCTGTTGTGCTGCCACTGCCCTTCCTGCCTGCCCAGTGTGGTCAAATTGTTGCCTCTGCATCCTCCTACCTGCCTTCAATTTTCAGAGTCCATGCCCCTGGCCTCTGCCTCTCAACAGTATCCCAATGAACAACTAGATTGCTAACATTCTATATTGATTACAAAAGTGTGGAACGCCTGACGTCATCTTGATGTAATCAAAACTGTAATACCTAGAGCATTTCCTTTATAAATTACATATATAAGAGGGTCTTATTTGCATCAAAATTATGGTTAGTGCTCTAAAAAACTAAAATGAGGACATATTTTCTGAGTTTTCCAATAGCGACAAAGCAATTATTTGTTATCTTTATGTTTTTTTATCCAGTTGACCACTTGATTAAATGTTGCACTTAGGGGAGAGGATGTGGTGTTACTTCCAGAGCTGCAGACTTTGCAACTGGGGAACCAGGTTGGAGTTTCTGCTTCAGCTCGACATTCTGTGATTCTGGTCAAATCACTTAATCTCACCATGTCTACAAGTCTGCACTATATAAAACTGCAAAAACACAAAAAGTAAAAAATGTTTTGCACACTTCTGTCATTGGGCTACATGTGGGCTGCATCTAGGTGATATTTGTGCTGCATTTGGGCTCTTTTGTCTCTGGTGGCCATCTTGGGAGACTTATTTGTTATGAAGTTTCCTAATTTCCTCATTTACTGCAGTCTCCTCAGTAGGAAATGCTTTCAGTTTTTGACTTTGATTCCATCAAGAAGGCATTCAGATGTGTCACACATTTGCCATAAATTCAGAATGTTAGCACTCTAGGTGCTCATTAGATCACTGTAGGAAAGCTACTGCTTACCAGGGAAGTCTGCTGCTAGTATTGAAAGTGCATGTTTCAGTCTGCAAGTCAGAATTTTTTATGAAATAGAAGAGGATTTGAGAAGTCACTCAAAATGTGCCCTCATTCTATGGCAAAATGAACCCCCTCATTGTGTTTCTTTTTAAATTAAATGTTTTAAGAGTTACCACTTTATTCCAATCAAGTTGGTTTCAGGTGTGCAATATGTTTGTTATAAGAAGGACTGTTAGCACTCTAGTTTTTCTTTAGAACACTCTGGGAAGCTGCAGTAGAACACAAAGGAATCAACTGACAGTCTCTGCCCTTGTTGGATGTTATGTTATGTTATGTTATTTCAACTTATAACGTGTGCAGCTACTCCGAGGAGTGTCCCGGCGCGACTCAAGGAAAGACAGATCATAACCAGACTTTAGGTAAAAAGGTGAGTTTTTAACAGTTTTTTACAAACCGCGATATCTTCCACACAGCGCAGTGCCAGGGGAAGCGCATTCCACACACGGGCCGCTAAGACGGCCAGGGAGGCACCCCCCAGGCGGTGCCGCTGGAAACCAGGGATCTTCATCAGCCTAACAGATGAAGAGCGCAAAGATATCCCCGGAACATAAAAGGAGAAGCGTTTCATCAGATAGCCAGGGCCAAGTCCATGTAGAGTCTGATGTGCGATGGTGAGAGATTGAAACACCACACGCGCCTTGACTGGAAGCCAGTGCAAGGAACGAAGGTAGCCCCGCACACTCTCCCACGGGGCGATCCCACCCAGGAGACGGGCAGCCGCATTCTGGATAACTTGCAGTTTGTTAAGGGAGTAGGCTGGAATCCCTACATAAAGCGCATTGGCGCAGTCCAAGCAGAACAAGATAAGCGCCCGCACCATATATGTTTTACTGAGAATGTCAGACTTCATTCTCACATGACTGAGAGAGATAATGTGAATTTACAGAAAATATGCTCTCAGTTCAGCTTATAGATCATTTTCCAAACCTCTGTGGGAAAAGCATGAGAAAATAGTTTTCTCTCAAACATGATTCATGATATCCCAGCAGAAGGCTTTTTCACATGGTAAAATCACCTTATAACACAAAGCAATTCCTAAAATGAGTATGGTACCATTAACAAATGATTTATAATGTAACTAAAGTCTTAAACCTTCTATTAACTGCAATGCTTTTTAATGACGTGCTATCATGTATATTGGTCCCAAGATGGCTGCGAACACTTCTTGGATGAAGTGCTGACAGCCAATCAGATCTCACGATGAAATGTGTGGTTAGGCCTCATATGTGATTTTACTTTTGATTTTCTCAGGAACTGCTGAACGGATTTACACCATTTAGCCAAAAGGCACAACTCTGAACCAAGGGCTACCCTTTTGCCAAATTTGGTGTCCTTCTGTTCAGCAGTCAGGCTATAGCTGTGACTAAAGGTTACTATGGAAAATTGCATGGGGAAAACACGTTCGTTTTGGGACCCCCCTTTTTTCTCGGCCCCCGCTTGATGAATCACCCCGAAACTTTCAGCATAGGAGCGGACCGGAGCTGGCCAAAGGTTTTAAAACATTTGCGAAGATTAGTCAACCGGCACCAAAGTTATTAGGAATAGAATGTTGCGGATTCCCAATGGAAAATAGGTCCTAATTATAACTACCTACTGGCGACCGCCAGCAGGTAATATATATATATATATATATATATATATATATATATATATATATATATATATATATATATATATATATATATATTACCTACTGGCGGTCGCTAGTAGGTAGTTATAGTTAGGACCGTGTTTACATAGGAAATCTCAAAATTCTATTTTGAATAACTTTGGCGCCGGTTGACGAATCCTCGCGAAATTTTCAAAACTAATGGGGCGCTCCGCTCAGCTCCTACCCTGAACGTTTCGGGGGGATTCGTCAAGCGGGGGCTGAGAAAAAAGGGGGGTCCCAAAACACGTTTTCCCCATGCATTTTTCCATAGGGACTTTAGTCGCAGCTACAGCCCGAACGGCTGAAGAGAATTATGTGAAATTTGGCAGAGAGGTAGCCATAAGGTCCATGAAGTGCCTTTTGCAGGTTTGGTGTAAATCTGTTCAGTATTTCCTGAGAAATTAGCATTTAAATCAATATATATATCTGTAAGCGCGCAGCGTGCGCGCACTGAGCAAGTCCTGTGCGCGCACCTTGCCGTGCGCGAGCGCACTTCTGATTAGATGTCAGTAAACATTAGAATCGGTAGAAATCAGGAAGCGGCGGCCACCATTTTGTCTCTCGCATAAAGAGGGGGTGAGAAACAAAGGAGGAGAACTTGAAAAGGGGGCAGAGTGGGGAGATATTGACCCACTAGGCATTGTAAGGGGGTCACAGTAGGACCTTGTAGGGCAAAAAAAAAGATTTATATTTTGAAAAAAAATATCGCCGAGTGCGCGCACCCAGCGCGCACCCGAAAAAAAACATTTAAAAAAAATAATAAAAAATCGCACTTAAGTGTTTAGATATAAGGTGGCTCTAAAAAGAGCCCTTGTGTTTATTGTTTGTTTTTTGGTACCTACAAGTAAGTACCGATGCAGAGTCTAAAGTTCAAGAGGAAGACTCTGTTGCCTTCATCAGTGAAGTGTACACCGTCTCCTCTATAAATGTCTTGCATGTTGTAACGCAAGTTGTTGTGGTATATAGAACCCATACCATAGTCTCTGAGGAAAGCAGAAATAGATTTGTTGACGTGCTTCCTTGCTTTGTCAATCTGCGGACAAAATTGGTTGGACCAGTTCCACTTTTGCCTTTGGCATATGTTAGAATATACGAAGGCAGTTTGTGGAAAAAGTGACATCAATTGCACAAAGGTGTCCTTAATAAGCATTTCCAGACCTACCCCAGTTAAAGTGCATAGGTCATTTCCACCACAGTGCACAATAATAAGGTTAGGCTGTGGGAGATGTAGAAAGGTTTTCACCAAAGGCAATAATTGGTGCCACTTTAACCCTCTCTGACCAATCCATTTGATGTCTACATTTGGCAAAGCAAGGTCTCTCACCATACCTCTTTTTTCTGCAAATTTTTCACTCCAGACGACATAGCTGTGACCTACAATCCACACTGTGAACATCTTCAAAGGAGATCTGGATGCACTCAGGAGGTGTCTTTCAGTAGAAAGGCAAAAAGAAATGAAAGACAGTTGAAAAATGGGGGCACACATACTTTTTTTTATAAAAAGAACTCATTGGCTGTTTCAAACCATTCTACACTAAAAACTAGGCTGTATGTTTAAATTTTAAAAAGCATGTATTGTATTGGTTCAGAATAATGTGTGAACAAAGAACATTAGTTTGGATTTGCTGTTAGGTTTGAAAAGTCAAGCACTCTTGCTCTTTGGAAATGAAACATTGTCTGCTGAAATTCTGACCTCTCTGCTCACACCTGTGTTCCATGACCTGTTGCTATGGTAGCAGGCAGAAGTCAAGTTGGGGGAAGGGTACATTTGGAAAGGGGTTGAAGTTTTCAACCAATAGAAATGTGTGATTTCATTTGAAAAAATGTGGGAATCACTGAGATTTGAAATTAACATGTATATATGTGAAAAAAGAGAGGGAAACTGTGCCATTAACTGGTTCTGCTGAGAGGAGAGAGGTGTTCAGCTCAGAGATTCTGGTCTGATAAACTGCTGTGTGACTGCCACATTTCTTTCACAACTAACTAATTTTAAAGGTGAGTTATGAGTTTGAGAGGGGGTGTTTGTGGTTAATTTTGATATAAAAAAAAAGAATTATTATTATTTGTTTAAAGTTGTGATTTACATTTTCTGTTTTGCAAGATATTTAACTGTTTTGAATATGTAAAATATTATGGAGTATGTTTTCACCATAAGTTAATGTGTACTGGTAACAATGAGGAATACTGTTTTGTGCCTACCATCAACCATGAGTCTGTGTGCAGAGAAGAATTGTTGACAGAGATTTAATTTGTGTTGTTGTTGAAAAGTAAGACTTGCAGTTGAAAGAAAAGGACAGCTTCTTTTTAATTGTGATGGTTAGCATTTAGCAGAAATCACTTTGAAAGAAAAGAGAGGAAAATGGCAGCACATTTGAAAAAAGCATTAGTTCTGTAAGAATTGATAACTCAGGAAAGGGGCAGCCTGTGTTTTGTGCCTACAAACACAGCATGAGTCTGTGTGTATATAGGAATTGTTGTCTGAGATTTAATTTGTGAAGTTGTTGTTCAGTAAGAAATGCAGTCCTAGGAAAGGGGCAGCCTGTGTTATGTGCTTAAAATGATGACATGAGTCTGTGTGCACACAGGAATTGTGGGCAGAGATTTAATTTGTGAAGATGTTGTTCAGTAAGAAATGCAGTTCCAGGAAAGGGGCAGCCTGTGTTATGTGCCTAAAATGATGGCATGACTCTGTGTGCACACAGGAAATGTGGGCAGAGATTTAATTTATGAAGTTGTTGTTCAGTAAGAAATGCAGTCCCAGGAAAGGGGCAGCCTGTGTTATGTGCGTAAAATGATAGCATGAGTGTGTGCGCACAGGAATTGTGGGCAGAGATTTAATTTGTGAAGATGTTGTTAAGTAAGAAATGCAGTCCCAGGAAAGGGGCAGCCTGTTGTGTTTACACAAATTATCCCTTAGCACACATGCACTGTTACATACATCCCTGCAGTCTTCATGCAGTTCTGGAAGTCTCTTTGCTCATCTGTCTTGCACCAGACAATACACAGTGTTCAGAAACACACTCTTGGCACACACGCAGCAGCTTCTCCAACACTCTCATGTGTAGTACTCAGCTCTGTGTGCTGTTTCAGATAGCACTGTGTAATGCAAACACATTCAACGTCAGCAAGGCCTCATTTAAATTGATCTAGTGTAATTACTCACCCTGTAACACATGGACATGGTCTTAAGGAGCTGTTAGGACATGTGCTGTTTTCTGCTTCTGTAAATGATAAGGGAAATGTATCAGGCTGTAACAGTAATTTGGTACTATTCAGGGACACTGTTTTGTTCCAAAAAACATAGCATGAGTCTGTGTGCGCACAGGAATTGTGGGCAGAGATTTAATTTGTGAAGATGTTGTTCAGTAAGAAATGCAGTCCCAGGAAAGGGGCAGCCTGTGTTATGTGCGTAAAAAGATGGCATGAGTCTGTGTGCACACAGGAATTGTGGGCAGAGATTTAATTTGTGAAGATGTTGTTCAGTAAGAAATGCAGTCCCAGGAAAGGGGCAGCCTGTTGTGTTTACACAAATTATCCCTTAGCACACATGCACTGTTACATACATCCCTGCAGTCTTCATGCAGTTCTGGAAGTCTCTTTGCTCATCTGTCTTGCACCAGACAATACACAGTGTTCAGAAACACACTCTTGGCACACACGCAGCAGCTTCTCCAACACTCTCATGTGTAGTACTCAGCTCTGTGTGCTGTTTCAGATAGCACTGTGTAATGCAAACACATTCAACGTCAGCAAGGCCTCATTTAAATTGATCTAGTCTAATCACTCACCCTGTAACACATGGACATGGTCTTAAGGAGCTGTTAGGACATGTGCTGTTTTCTGCTTCTGTAAATGATAAGGGAAATGTATCAGGCTGTAACAGTAATTTGGTACTATTCAGGGACACTGTTTTGTTTAAAAAAACATAGCATGAGTCTGTGTGCGCACAGGAATTGTGGGCAGAGATTTAATTTGTGAAGATGTTGTTCAGTAAGAAATGCAGTCCCAGGAAAGGGGCAGCCTGTGTTATGTGCGTAAAAAGATGGCATGAGTCTGTGTGCACACAGGAATTGTGGGCAGAGATTTAATTTGTGAAGATGTTGTTCAGTAAGAAATGCAGTCCCAGGAAAGGGGCAGCCTGTTGTGTTTACACAAATTATCCCTTAGCACACATGCACTGTTACATACATCCCTGCAGTCTTCATGCACTTCTGGAAGTCTCTTTGCTCATCTGTCTTGCACCAGACAATACACAGTGTTCAGAAACACACTCTTGGCACACACGCAGCAGCTTCTCCAACACTCTCATGTGTAGTACTCAGCTCTGTGTGCTGTTTCAGATAGCACTGTGTAATGCAAACACATTCAACGTCAGCAAGGCCTCATTTAAATTGATCTAGTCTAATTACTCACCCTGTAACACATGGACATGGTCTTAAGGAGCTGTTAGGACATGTGCTGTTTTCTGCTTCTGTAAATGATAAGGGAAATGTATCAGGCTGTAACAGTAATTTGGTACTATTCAGGGACACTGTTTTGTTCCAAAAAACATAGCATGAGTCTGTGTGCGCACAGGAATTGTGGGCAGAGATTTAATTTGTGAAGATGTTGTTCAGTAAGAAATGCAGTCCCAGGAAAGGGGCAGCCTGTATTATGTGCGTAAAAAGATGGCATGAGTCTGTGTGCACACAGGAATTGTGGGCAGAGATTTAATTTGTGAAGATGTTGTTCAGTAAGAAATGCAGTCCCTGTGTGGTAAATTTAAATTACCTAGACTTAATTTATGCGGTAAAGTTCAATAAGAATAACTCAGTAAAAATAAGAGGCAGAATCCGTGGTATTTGAGGTTTTAAAAGGGGATTTATTCCTTACAAAGGAATTGGTTCGAACCAGGCAATCGGATTCCGTCACCACGAAGGTTCGGGAAGGGATAGGCAATACTTTATTGACAGGTTGTCATATATATAGTCAATGCATTACAGTAAGGGCAAATGCAGAAGGCGTAACAGCTGAGAAGAGAGATAAGAATACACATACGTAATGAAAAAAGGCGTTACAATAGGCGTGCATAAGGGCGTGTACTAGAAACGTCATTATAAGGGTGTCACAGGTGGGTGGATCCATAAGAGAATACTGCAAGGTCAGCAAAAATACATGGCAGAGATGCGCGCACAGTAGCATGACGTGTGATTGACGTGTAACTGGAGGGTGAAGGGGACTTGACATTTAGCCCTACATGAGGAGACAGAAGTCTGGGATGTCAGAACAACCTAATCCCAAATCGTATCTAATATCTTGTGTTTAAGGAACTGTATTATCTGGAAGGAAAGGTCTCTCAGGCAGAGGCTATCCTATACTGACTGCTAGTGCGTGTATAAGCGTCTACGTGTCTACATGAGATGCGAGGGGGCATGGGCCTACCATGGTAACAGGAGCTATGAATTACTTGCACGGAGACAGTAAGGCCGGGCCCTTTGCTCTGTAGCTGGAAGGATGTTTACCTAAACTACTAGACAGGAATGTATTTTTCGAGGAGCGGAGCAGATAACTTGAAGGCTAAATACAGTCTTGGCAGGCAACAGGCCGGGCCAGGCACCGTTAGCCGCGCAGGGAGTAAGACAAAGGTCACGGATACAGATGCAGGTCCAGGCTGGAGCATTCAGAGGCAGAAGGCAGGAAAAGGCTCGATGGCAGAATTCAGGGCCTAACTTGCCAGAGCTGAAAAACGTGAAAAGTACACCATATAAAGACGGTGGCAAGGCATACTTAGGAACGGAATATTCGACCCATTCATGGTGGATCTGAAAGAAGACATGTTAACGTTGGACGCATATGTATTTGCGTCTTCATAGCTGGAAGTGGAGGGAACATACATGTACTTATAGCACGTACATGGAGCCGTTGGGGTCTAAGATAGGGGACACAATTGATCATAAAAATTCATATTTCCTCATTCCCTCCTTGTCCCCTACGGACCCTTCATGATATATCGATCCTCAGGAATCCATCAATCTGTTCATGTAACATCATTTGCTCTTCTTTCTTCTTACGGGATTTTGAATGAGAACTTGAGTGTGGAATACATGATGTGGCACACAGGCCGCAAATCGCTGGCCCACATTGTAGACACAGGCAGCAACTGAATACTATGAGAAGGGCAATACCTAGGAAGGATAGGACTTTCCATCCCCAGGCTGACAACACGCTCCAGAACCAACCGGACCACGTCCAGGTGCCTGGATTCTGGTGTATCTGACTTGCAATCTTATGAAGACGAGTTATGGCTTTATATACTGATGGCGCGTTTTCTGGAATGAAAACACAGCAACTCGATCCGATGACTCTACAGGCTCCGCCCCTATCGGCCAGGATGACGTCAAGGACAAGACGATTTTGGAGAACAACAATCCGCATCGCAGACTGCTCCTCTGTTAAGTTGCCTAGGGCAGAGGTAGTTTCATTCACTACTGCTTCAAGGGTTCTGGTTAATCTGCGTATCAGTTTACTATTAGAGACAACACCTATGTAGGGAAAGAGACCTTTATTGAAGTCTGTGTATTGTTCCCATGCCGTTTCAGTGTAGTCGACAATCGGGAGATCTCTCTGGGGTCTATTGTGTACTAGATGGGTATTTCTATGATAATCAGGAGGGGCTAGGAAAACAGGTGGCAGAAGGAATGCAATGTAACAGGTACCATCCCAATCTAGAGGTAAACGTATATATGCGGTATGACCACAAATGAAGTAGGAATGACCGGAAGCTCTAAATGTAGACTTGCCTTGATCACTGAATTCGATCACAGTAGTACATTTACTATGACCCAGGTGTACTGAACCATTCTTTCTTACACATAATTCACCTTTGACTGGTAATACTGACATAGCAGGCAAGACTGGTGTAGCTTCGGATTCAACATTCAGAATCATGAGGTTAAGTGTAAAGTTACCTAATCCATATACTTCATTTTCTAGATCAGTTCCTGTCCTTTTGGGAAGTCCCTCCTTGTTAGGGTAGCAGGCTTTAAGCAAAACTAAGTTCAGGTTTCCCCATACCCAGTTGCTCTGGTAAACTACGGTATTTGGATCTAAAGAATTAATCAAACTAAACCATGCACCACAGGAACCATTGTGTGTGAATGGATACGGAAAGAGGGGCAGAACTCCCTTGTATTTCTGGTAGGGAGGGAGTCGGCCACATATCCAACAATTTGTAGCGTTGTTGGCCTGATGGGAGTGATGTAACATACTAATGAATGTGTTGTTGCGCAGCGCAAGTCTGTAGGGCAACTCATGTGGAGGTAATTCGCTAAAAGAGTGTTCGGCAGTAACATTGAAAGCAGAATGAAAATAGGGTAGTATATGTGCAACAGTATACTTGCAGCAATAATCAGAAGATTTAGAAAAAACATAATCAATAATGTCACTATACAGTGACTACGAAGTGATTTACAATATGCACGTTTCTTGAGCTGTTTCTGTCTATCTCTCTCTCGATTTCGGTCTAGAGGATACATGTCAGAGACTAATTTAACCGATTCACCTAGGAGAGGACTTAAACAATTAAATTGTCTGACTTGCTAGACCTTAGTTTTGAGTCAGTCTGTGGAGGAGGGTAGGGCTGAGAGTTCAAATCAGAAGGTAGTCCGTGAAATTTCTTGATATGGCTCGAGTGTAGCCAACCCTTGCGACCCTCAATCTTCACTGCTGTCCTCGTGGTCAGAAGTACTAATTTCGGCGTTTGCCAGCGAGGCTCCAGCGGGCTCCTCCTGTCGAAATTTCTTATAAACACGTAGTCTCCGGGAACCACTTCATGGGGCTTCACCTCGGTGTTGTCGGGAAAGGCTGCAGCTACCTGTGAACGGCAAGATTGTAGTGCAGACATCAAGGAAGCAAGGTAATCTGTCAGCATATTACAATCAACATCAGTGATTTTACGAGGTATAGGCGTCCCCCACATATTTGGTGGCCTACCGAAGACCACCTCGTACGGGGGATAGCCCTGTTCGAGAATGTGCTATCATTCTCATGTAAAAGAGCGCAACTGGTAAAGCTACTATCCAGTCGACGCCTTTCTCTCTACAGATTTTAGAAAGTCGTATTTTCAGAGTCTGGTTATGACGCTCCACGAGACCTGCTGCCTCGGGATGCCGGACACAGTGGAATTTCCACTGATAGCCTAACAGGAGTGAAATGTGTTTCATTAGCTCGGATGAGAACGGCTGACTATTATCTGAGTACACGATACGGGGCAAACCATACCGTGGGAAGAATTCACGAACCAGCTGCTTGGCAGTGGTCGGGGCAGTGTAATCTGGGACTGGATATGCTTCTGTCCAACGGGAAAGTGCGCATACAACTACGAGGACATATTTGAATCCTCGACAACGTTCCATCTGGATATAATCCATCTGGAGGACTTCAAAAGGGTGAATCGGGAGGTTGAAATCCACCTTGCTCTACAGGAATGCTTTTACCTGGGTTGAACTGACAACAAATCATGCAAGTACGCACTTTCTGTTTGGCTGCAGCTCGTAAGTGTTTATTGAACCAAATGTTTTGAATACTGTCTAACATAGCTTTCTCTCCTAGATGCGCTGGACTATGTATTGTGTTAATGATAACTTGAACCATGGAGTCGGGGAGAAACCATGTAGATTTTCCCTTCGTCATCCATCCCTGATCTGTTTGGATCCCTCCTAGTTCAGTCCATTTCTTGATTTCCTCTGGTGTAGCATGTGTCTGTATGTCAATTACATCAAGGGCGGGATCCCTAACTGTCATGCAGTGTGTCGATGTCGGAACTATTGTCTTTGTCAAGTCAGTTGCATGAGTCCGATTCTGTGCTGTTTGCTTAGCTGTTCGGTCTGCTAGGTCGTTACCCTGGGAAATGATATCGGTGACTTTTGTATGGGCCTTGCACTTCATGATAGATATCGAAGTAGGCAGATGTATTGCATCTAACAGAGCTTGAATGAGGGGACCGTGTTGAATGTTGGCACCGTGAGAAGTTAAATAACCTCTCTCTCGCCAGAGGACTCCGAAGTCGTGTACAACTCCGAATGCATAACGTGAATCTGTGTATATGTTGACTCTCTTATTTTTGGCTTGAATACAGGCTTGTGTCAGAGCGATGAGCTCTGCTGCTTGAGTTGACAAGGTGTCAATACAATTCGTTTCAATAACTTCGGTGTCTGTCGTGACTGCGTAAGCGGCCACTAACTCTCCTGTACTTGTTCTCATGCATGAACCATCCACATAAAGTGTCAGGTCTGGATCTGGTAATGGAATGTCTGTCAAGTCTTGTCTGGGTTTTGTCGTAATAGTAATGACTTCAATACAATCATGTGCCAATGGGTCTGTTCCACTTAATGGCAAAAGTGTGGCAGGATTTAATGTACTACAGCGTCTGATTTCTATGTGTGGCTGGAACAATGTTAATTCATAACCTGTCAGTCGTGCTATAGTCAAGTGCTGGGTCTGAGTTCGGTTTAAAAGAACTTCCACGGAATGTGGAACTTGCACTGTCAATTGATGTCCTAATACTATGGAATCGCTTTGTCTGATCGCTAAAGCTGTCGCTGCGACTGATTTCAGGCACGCAGGCAGAGCCTGGGCTACTGGATCTAATGTGCTAGAAAAGTAAGCACACGGTTTGTGTGAACCTGCTTGTTCCTGAGTGAGTACTGACAAGGCAGTACCTTCGCGTTCTGTAACAAAAAGTGTAAAAGGCTTACTGTAACATGGTGTCGCTAAAACAGGTGCTTGACATAAGGCTTTCTTTAAGTCTTCAAAAGCTTGTGTATGTTCCTGAGTCCAAGGGAGGACAGTCGATGTCGCTGCCTCCTGGGTTGTCAACTGAATGAGTGGCTTTACTAGAAATGCATATTGGGGAATCCATTGTCTACAGTACGAAGTGAGGCCTATGAAGGCCCGCACCTCCTTTTGTGTCTTGGGTGGTGACATGTTTACAATTAACTGGATGCGGTCAGGTGTGAGCTGTCTCCCCCCTTTGGACAGCAAGTGCCCAAGGTACACAACTTGCTGAACACAGAATTGCAGCTTCGAAGGGGACACCTTGTGCCCCTTGTCGGCCAGGAAATGTAAAACCGTCAGTGATGCTTTTTCACATTCGGGTTCGCTTCGGGCGGTGATCAGCAGATCATCGACATACTGAAGCAGGGTAGTGTTAACAGGCATGTGGATACTGTCAAGTTGTCTTTTCAGTGCTTGGCTGTAGATGCTGGGGCTTTCTGTGAATCCTTGAGGTGCGTGTGCAAATTTGAAGCTTCGTCCATTTAAACAGAATCCGAACAAATATTGGCTTTCCGGATCGATTGGGACGCTAAAGAAGGCGTTCTTGAGGTCAATTACAGTAAAGAACGTTGCTTCTGAATCAATAGCTGTCAATAATGAAGAGATATCTGGAACCACGGGATACTGTGGTACAATGCATTTATTCAATTCGCGCAGATCAATAATTAATCGATAAACTGGGGGTGCATTTGGATCAGTTCGTTTAAGAATTGGAATGATAGGAGTCGGTTTCCACAACCACTCCTTGTGCAATGAGCTCGTCAATGATTTGCAGCAAAGCCACTACAGCATCTGGAGGTAACTTGTATTGTCGAATTCGTGGTAATACCACTCCTGCTTTGAGTGTGACTCGATATGGTGTAATGTGCATACAACCTACATCAGTGGGGCCTTGTGCCCATAAATGTGCAGGGACATTCTGTAACCGGTGATCCATGTCTCTAAATACATAGTGACCTTTAAAGTCACGCAAAAATAGTCGTACCCCTTCCGGGGAACAACATATTACAGCTCCTAGAGCTTTCAATGTCTTTATACCTAACAAGTTTTCTGGGCATGATTTTGTAAGCAATAAATCTGTAGTCTGTGTCAATGGACCAACTGCAAGAGGAAGAGGTTGCGATACTTCATTAACAATAGGCTTTCCTGAAAATCCAAGGGAAACATTCTGTGAGCCTGAGAGGGGTGCCCCTGGAACCTCGTCGTGACTTATAGTTGTTCTGCTTGCCCCTGTATCAATTAAAAACTTTCTGTCTTTCCCTAATACTTGACTATGTACATAAGGACCCTCTTGATCTACGGGAACCTCAATAAGAGGCAAGCCAACTTCCCTCTCTAGGCTGTTTCATGTGTATCGCTGATAGTCGGGATAGTCATTTTGTGCATACTGGTACATCTGTTGTGTCGTGTTTTGTGTTGCGGCACTAGGCTGTGGTACTGCTACGGTCTGTTGTGAAGCTGGCATAGGCTGTACATTCTGAGGTACTTGTGGTTGGATCTGATCCTGTCTAGGTGGACGCGGTCTCTCCTTGGTTTTACCCGTAGAGATATTATGTTTCAGAACTGCACAATCGTTTATATAATGACATGGCTGTTTACAATAGTTGCATGTCCCTTTAACAGGAACCGCTGAATTATTGGATTGTGTCGCACCCTTTTTATGACCGTCAGCTGGAACTGACTGGGCGACGAGCATTTTCATTTTCGTGTCTTTCATACGTCTTTGTTCGTGTTCTTGTTCTTCTCTAATTCTATTCTGGTGGTACTGTAACATTTGTAACATTTGTGATGGGGTATTAGCTTGCCAAGAGCTCTCGACTTTCAATACTCTGTTCTTAACCTGGGGCAAGGAATTCTCGACTAATTTTGTTACAAAAAGATGTGGATATGAATCGCTACTTGCTTTCAGGCCGCTATTAATACCAAAACATTTTTCAAATCGGGAATAAAAATCACTAGTGTCTTCATCGGGTTTCTGTTTGCAGGCTGAGATTGCACCCCAGTCTTCCTTTTTCGTAGTTAATAAACGTGGCAATACTTGTACTAACAATCCTGGTAATGCTTTAGTTTTGTCCCCAAGCCCTAGGCCTGGAGTTCGGGAATTTTCTTTGTTTTCTAATGCAGTCCAATCGATCTTTTGTTCTCCCACCTCCCATTCTTTTTCTTTGAGTTTCTCGTAAATACCGGCAGGCAATAATACTTTTAATATTTTCATAATGTCAGGATAGGTATAATCACCCATGAGTAACATGTCTTTTATTTCACGGTGGAAACCTGCTGGATCTTTGTCATGGCTGGGCACTAATTTTTTCATTTCCAATAGTTCTATTTTAGTTATAGGCGTGTACACAAACACGCGTCTAAAAGTATTATCATCATTTCTAACTGGGTGCACTTCGCGTAAGGGATTCTGTCTGTCTATGTAATACATTTTTCTTTCCATGGAGGGAGCTGGATCAAGCTCTGGACACAGAAAGGCACTGTATCTGTGCCGATGTTCTAGAATTACTTTAATCAGATCGGTACCTAGACCTCTCCATTTCTTCATGAGTAGTTCTATCAGTATATTAGGTAGGGGACCAGGATCGGAGTGTTGGCCTTTATACAATATAAGGAGGTGTTGTATCATGTACATACCAGCTAAACGCTGTTCGTCTGGTGAAAGATTCAAAAACGTGTGTGCTAGCGCGTCATCACTGTATTTATCAGAACTGTCAGCCCATTGTACTGCTGACCTGGCTAATTCTTGTTCATCCATAGAATCGAGTACATGGTACCCCATTCGTTCTTGAAGTATTTTATCAGTAGCCTGAAATAAGTGTTCAGGGGTCTTTGGATTTGACATGGCTGCTTGAAAAATTCTCTTACTTTCTGGACGTATCGGACGCATTGAATTATTAAAGGATCTTCCCTTACCTACGTAAGCTATCATTTCTCTAGTTGGTAATTGTAATTGCCCTGTTGTCGTTTCTAGTTGTTCCTCCTCCCCCGAGGATTCAGTCTTATCTGCATCTATTTCTCTTTCAGGCTGTTCTCTTTCATGTATTTGTTCTACTGTTTTTCGGATCCTTCGGTACATACTTTCTATACTATTCTGTTTATCATGTTTTCCGTCTGCTATATTCTGACCCCATTTGTTAAGTGCTTTCATTTCTTCCGGGTCTACACCTGGCCTATCTCTGTTTCTTATCAGGCAGTTTATGAAGAAGCGTAACAACAGTTTTTGCGTGTCCACTTTCTGGTATGCCATGGCCTCGCCAATACTTTCGGGACCTTGCCCTGTTTGGACAAAGTGATATATTTTGTCTAGATGATCAATCATTCCTGGTAGTATCATTAAATAGTTCGCAACTCGTCGTAGACGTACTGATGATAGCATCATTCTGTCGTCTTTACCGGGTACTGGATCATATCTACAGTCTGTAAGAGGTTCTTTAAGTATGTCGTAATTCGCTGTTTGAGGTGTACGTTGGTGTGCTAAATCCCTATAAGTCAATCGACGCGCTGATGGCGGCGTATGAAAACTTCCTGTCGCACCTCCTGAGGTGCCAGGTCCAAAAGGATTCGTTGGGTGTAAGGTAGGGAGAATAGGTGCAGGAAGGAGTGGAGGAACAGGCGGAAGGTTTTGAACGGAAGGAGGAGTATGTTGCTGCAGAAGTGGGGGCAGATTATCTCGGGGTCGAGCGCCGTTAGCAGGTGGTGTGCGTGGCGGCGGAGCATTAACATATTCGGGGGCTACATCGTCTAAATAGGAAGAAAGGAAAATGTCCTTTGCGGTCTTGTGGTGCAATTTAGTCGGAAGCAATGGAGATGGCAGATCTTTTGGTACTTCCAGGGTGGCCTTAGGTAAACCCTCGGCCAGAAGAGGATACATACCATTCATAGGAGTGTTTCGTTGTCTGTCTACTTGTTCTGCTTTTACTCGGATACCTTCCTCAATTAATACGTTTTCTCGGGCTTTGTCTGAATCCTCCCTACTTTTCTCTTCTTTTCTGAGCGCTTTCTCTGTGCGTCTATGCGATTCTTTACGCCATAATTCAATGGCATCTTTCTGTGACTGTCTGGCTTTCTTTTTCCATAATGCTTCTTCTACTCTCATGATGCAATCTGCATCCCATGTCCCAGCAGTGGGCCATCTCTGATTCTCTGCTAAATCCTTGGTGTAGTCCACCCACAAATCGAGATATAATACGGCATCTAGGCCATGTTTATGGTACATAAAGTACCCTGGAGTGTCCCTAGGCGGAATGGGAACGGCTTCCTCGAGTATCCCTTTTCTAGTTCTTATCTGCCTTAATTTTTAGAATAACGGCATCTTAAACCTTGCTACTTGATTCTTACTTGGACTTGAACACACTTAATACAATGAACACAGTAATGAAGATCGAACAATCACTCATACCACGACATTTAAAACACATTAAAACATTTTAAAACGAACAACGATAATTAGAATAAAACTAACTAACTGCATAATACTAGATGTACTGCTAAACAGTACAGATACACTGCTAAAACAGTGCAGACCGGATCTGTGTACCCAAACCCGTCTTGACCGGCACAAACCAATGCGCACGTCTAGATGCGTCCCCAGCAACGGTACTCACCGGGAAGCACGGAACGGAACAGAAGGCCTCGGAAACTCTGGACTGGACTAGACCAGACTGGACTCGACTCGACTTGTGACGTAGGTACTTCGGAACTTCGGAACCTGGTGGGCCTCTGTATACCTCGGATCTTGCTCTCTCAGCTAGGCTCTGGTCGGGATCCTCCGCACTCCTCACCGCCTCGTCTGGGTGTTGATCGCAGCCTCAGTCACCTCCGTTGGCCTGAGGGAGGTACAGGAAATCCTGCGGGTACGCGTAGTTGTCCGTCCGGCTGTGGCAGGAGACCGGGTCTGCAATGCACCTCCGGCGCGTGGGGTGGGGGAGGAGTCCCTGTTCGGGCGCCAATTATGTGGTAAATTTAAATTACCTAGACTTAATTTATGCGGTAAAGTTCAATAAGAATAACTCAGTAAAAATAAGAGGCAGAATCCGTGGTATTTGAGGTTTTAAAAGGGGATTTATTCCTTACAAAGGAATTGGTTCGAACCAGGCAATCGGATTCCGTCACCACGAAGGTTCGGGAAGGGATAGGCAATACTTTATTGACAGGTTGTCATATATATAGTCAATGCATTACAGTAAGGGCAAATGCAGAAGGCGTAACAGCTGAGAAGAGAGATAAGAATACACATACGTAATGAAAAAAGGCGTTACAATAGGCATGCATAAGGGCGTGTACTAGAAACGTCATTATAAGGGTGTCACAGGTGGGTGGATCCATAAGAGAATCCTGCAAGGTCAGCAGAAATACATGGCAGAGATGCGCGCACAGTAGCATGACGTGTGATTGACGTGTAACTGGAGGGTGAAGGGGACTTGACATTTAGCCCTACATGAGGAGACAGAAGTCTGGGATGTCAGAACAACCTAATCCCAAATCGTATCTAATATCTTGTGTTTAAGGAACTGTATTATCTGGAAGGAAAGGTCTCTCAGGCAGAGGCTATCCTATACTGACTGCTAGTGCGTGTATAAGCGTCTACGTGTCTACATGAGATGCGAGGGGGCATGGGCCTACCATGGTAACAGGAGCTATGAATTACTTGCACGGAGACAGTAAGGCCGGGCCCTTTGCTCTGTAGCTGGAAGGATGTTTACCTAAACTACTAGACAGGAATGTATTTTTCGAGGAGCGGAGCAGATAACTTGAAGGCTAAATACAGTCTTGGCAGGCAACAGGCCGGGCCAGGCACCGTTAGCCGCGCAGGGAGTAAGACAAAGGTCACGGATACAGATGCAGGTCCAGGCTGGAGCATTCAGAGGCAGAAGGCAGGAAAAGGCTCGATGGCAGAATTCAGGGCCTAACTTGCCAGAGCTGAAAAACGTGAAAAGTACACCATATAAAGACGGTGGCAAGGCATACTTAGGAACGGAATATTCGACCCATTCATGGTGGATCTGAAAGAGGACATGTTAACGTTGGACGCATATGTATTTGTGTCTTCATAGCTGGAAGTGGAGGGAACATACATGTACTTATAGCACGTACATGGAGCCGTTGGGGTCTAAGATAGGGGACACAATTGATCATAAAAATTCATATTTCCTCACCTGGAAAGGGGCAGCCTGTTGTGTTTACACAAATTATCCCTTAGCACACATGCACTGTTACGTACATCCCTGTAGTCTTCATGCAGTTCTGGAAATCTCCTTGCTCATGTCTCTTGCAGCTGACAATACATAGTCTGCAGAAACACTCTCTTGGGACACACGCAGCAGCTTCTCCAACACTCCCATGCGTACTACTCAGGTCTGTGTGTAATGCAAATACATTCAACGTCACCAAGGCCTCTTTTTCTTTGCTCTACTCTAAACACTCAGCCAGGTTGCAGATACTTATGGTATGAAGTGGCTGTTAGGAAATGTGCTCTTTTCTGCCTCTGTGATTTTCCAGGTAAAATGTGTAAGGCTGTAACAGCAATTATCACTTGATCTACCAGAGTAGTAAATGTGCTTTGAATTTGCAAATCAAATTCTGTTTTCTGCTTAGAAGCACACCATGAGGCTGTGTGTGCACAGAAATTGTGGCCACAGATATAATTTGTGTTGCAGTTGTTCTGTTAAAAAATGCACTTGCAGGAAAGGGGCAGCTTGTTTTTTTTCAACTGTGGTGGTTAGTACTGTGCACAAATTAGTAAATCACAAATGAGAGACAAATGGAAAAACATTTGAAATAAATGAAAAGTAAAAAAAAATATTTTAATGAATTATAATTACAAAAAGGATTTTTTTTTAGTTCCTTGCAGGTATTGCTGAGCAACAGTGAAAAAAACATGCCTTTAAGGACAAGAAAAAGGAAAGAAAAGCAACAACAAATATATCTGGACAAAACTGGGAAAAAAAAATAGCAGGAGAAGCTGGTGATGGCAAAAAGAAAAAGTCTACTGGTAAGCTGAGCAGAGATTTTTTTAAAAAGATTTTCAAAAAACAAAAATATGGCAAAAATAACTGTAAAACAAAGAGAGTTTTATGTACAAAGCAACAACACAGTCAACAGCAAAAAAAGCTAATGTACAATCAGAAGTATGTCAAACAGATTTAACACGAAAATTAGATTTTAAAAACATTCGTCGAAAAATGTTTCAGAGAAGAGTGATGTTAAATTTGCTAAAGGATGTGAAAAAATATAAGAAAAAATCAAATTGTATTAAGAAAAAAAATGTATAGAAAATATTGTAAGTAAGGCTTTGGAAATAAAAAGAAAACTTTTTATTCTAATTTTGAATAGGATGCGTAGATTAGAAAAATTAGTGAATGCAATGAAGTCACAAAGCAAAAGGAAAAGAAAAGTGAAAAAAAGTAACTTTTGTAAAGTGTTCTTGGGAGAATGGAAACACAGTTCAAGTACTGAACCATTTTTTAATGAAGAGAGTTATCTTCAAAGTAATAGTTTGTTGCATGCAGTTGACACCAATGGTAGAGCATATGAAGTTAAGGATGGTTGTGTGATGCAAAAAGAGAAAATGGTCCCAAGAAATGAGGAAGAAGTAATGGCTGCTGAGGCTATGGGGAGATGTCCAAAAGCCCCAGTGTACACTTGGAACTGTAGTAGTATTTGTACTGTGCGTCAGGAATCTATTGATAAACTACGTGACTTTCTAAGAGAATATAGTAAAAAGAGTGTAAAACAGAAGATGAAGGTGCTTCAAACACTAGATCCATGCAGAGTGAGAGCAAATACTGGTTTGCAGGGACATTCTCTGGCTTGTCTATCTAGAAAAGTGTGTAAAAGTGTTTTTCATCATTTTAGGATGCTGGCTGTTCATCATACTGAAATGAGAAAGTTTGTGAGAACATTGTATTTTGCTAAAAGTCCAGCAGTAAAGTTGAATGAGTTGAATAATGCTCTGTTCCGTGGATCTGTATCAGATGTAGTGAAGGTTACTGATGAGATTCAGTTTTGTTACTTTGGTCCAGAACAAGAAAGTGCAGAAAAGGACACAGTAAATGAGGAAAATGAGGAACAGAATGTAGAACTCATTATTACTCAAAATTTTGAGGATGAAATGACAAAATTTACTATCACCTCTAATGAAACACCAAATATTACTTGTATTTGTTGCCGCAGAAGTCATTATAAAATTCAAACAAGGAGTGTTGATCTGTATAAAAAAAGTGAAAATGATAATTATAAGTGGAAGGATTTTGCAACATATATATTTCTTGAAAATTGTTTTGAATTGGGTGAAGATCAGCGTATTTGTAAATACTGTTATAATAAGTTAGAAGAAAATAGAATGCCGACCAGAGCTGTACATAATAATTTAGAATTGGATGCTATTCCTGCAGAACTTTCTGAATTAAATACATATGAGTCTATACTCATTCAATGTGTTCATCCGTTCCAGACCATAGTACGTATGGAGCCCAAAACTGGTAAATTACCTCCTTCTGATTTACTGAGAGGTTTAAAGGAAGAGTGGTGTATTTGCCCTTGGATTTGAAAAAAAATATGGAAACTATTGATGCAGATACTTTGGAAACTGAACCATTAGTAATTCTGGTTAATGGTGTACCTACAAAGAATAAGAAGATTTGGCAAGAGCTGGTGGATGTACGAAAAGTACAAAGAGCAAATTTGTATTTGAAAAAAAATAATAAATGGTATGAATCAATTTATATAGAAGAAGAAGAAGAAGATTTACAAGAAGACACAGAAACACCAACTGGTCAAATTGAAAAAGTGGACAAGTCAAAGGAAGAAGAAATTTATGAACATTTTAGCATACATCCTCTTCATTCAAAAGAAGTTATGGGAGACACTATTGATCTGTTTCAGATGAAGAAAGCAAAAGGAACTCCTGTGAGTGTATGGGAGGAGAGCTTGGAAGCTCGATGTTTTCCCCAGCTGTTTCCTACAGGAAAAGGAGGACGATACGATGAACGTCCAGAACAGATTCCAGCTTCTGAGTATCGGACTACAAGACTATATGCAGAAGATCCAAGATTTCGTCAAAGTATTCCTTATTTGTTCCATCTTTTATCTTATGCAGTAAATCACATTTTAAAAAGTGGAGTACATTCACAAAATGTGTCTGCTAAGGATTTTATAGAGAAAGTGCAGCACCGAGATGATCATTTGGAAACACAACTGATCAATCTGATGGCTTGTCAGCGTGGGACAAATGAATATTGGTACCAACGCCATGGTGAATTAAAATGCATGTTACGGAATTTAGGAACTCCAACATGGTTCCTTACCCTAAGCTGTGGCGAGTACGCTTGGGATGATTTACTGGATTTTCTAAGAGAGGCAAATTCAAACATTAAAAACATTGAATACAAGACAGCTGGAGAATTGTGCTCTTTGGATCCAGTTAATGTTTGCAGATATTTCAATCATAGATTTGAGGCTATGATGTCCTTTATCTGCAATAAAAAAAATCCACCTCTTGGAGAAGTAGTGGATTTCTTTTGGAGAAAAGAGTACCAGGCAAGAGGTGCTCCTCATATTCATATGCTGTTGTGGATCAAGGATGCCCCATAGTTTGGAACAGATACTGATGAAGCAGTGTTATCTTTCATTGAAGAATATGCAACATGTGCTATACCTAAAAGCACAGAAGAGAAAAAGTTAAAAGGTGTGGAAAATACTGTCGACGGAAGTACAAGACGAAAGATAAATTCTACACAAAGTGTCGATTTGGATTTCCTAGACCTGTTCTTTCAAAAGGAAGAGTCAACAGTTTTATGTCAGCTGTGCGACATACTATAACCAGAAAATCTCCCAAAAATACCTACAACCTAAAAAGAAATGAAGAGTCAAAATTTATAAATGACTTCAACCCAGTGATTTTATCCATGTGGAATGCTAACATGGATATTCAGTATGTGGTAGACAATTCTATTGCTGTTGCTCGGTATGTGACATCTTACATCACTAAATCTGAGAAAACAGAATTGAAGGAAATGTGGGAAGAGATTTCTCACGAGAAGACTGTCAGTAAGAAGCTGTACAGTTTCAGTTTAAAGATGTTATCGCATCGAGAAATTGGATCCTACGAATGCTCAGATAGGTTATCATCTGCAAGTCTTTACTCGAAATCCAGAAGAATAATTTGGGTAAGCTTAGGCCTTGCAGGAATGGGAAATCGGGTACTGAAATCTGTTGGAGAAATTGAATATTTGGCCGAGAATGACCCAGAAAGTACAGATATTTTGAAATCAAACATGTTGGACACATATTACCCAAAGAGAAGTCATCATCTTGAGAACATGTGTCTCTATGAAGTGCTGCAGAACTACATTTATTCACGGAAAGCCACAGAAGACATCAACAATGGAAAATATAAAGTCATTGGTGAGGAAGGATGTTTGGTGAAGCAAACAAAAGGAAGTTTGATAAATCACAGGAAGCTCAGTTGCGAAACTACTGACAAAAAGGAATTTTACTACTTGGCTCTTTTACAGCTGTTTAAACCATGGCGTTCAGAGGACGAACTACTGGGAGAATTTCAAAGCTATGAAGATTCTTTTAATGCTAGCAAAGACAGCATAGAATGCAGTACTTTCACAACTTATGTCCAAATGTTAAATGAAGAAAATGAACAGGAAGCAAAAATTGCAGCTGAAGTAGCTAGAGACAGTTCTCAAGACAGCCAAAGTTCAGTAACACTTAGTCAAGATCCCCTAGGACAACCGATCATAGAAAATGAAGCTGCAGTAGCCATGACTGAAGTAGAAACGGCTATGAATCAAGCAGAGGAAGATTCAATCGACTTACTAAATCTGGAACAACAACTGATTGAAGAACAAAAAGAAATTTATGAAGAAGTCATCAAAAAAATTGATCATGGATTACTACATGAAAAGAAAGAGTGCTCATGCACATCATTTGAACCAATCAGGATGTATGTGAGTGGATTAGCTGGAACTGGTAAAAGTTTCTTAATAAAAGTCATCAGAAGCTACCTACAGCAAAAAACAGCTTCAAATTTGTCTTGTGTGGTAACTGCTCCAACTGGGTTAGCAGCCTATAACATAAAAGGAATTACCTTACATCGCTTGCTAATGTTACCAGTGGAGCATGAGAACAAAATAGAATACCACAAGCTAACTAGAGAAGCATGCCTCGAAGTTTCAAGAGTGTTGAAGAAGATGCAAGTTCTCATTATTGATGAGGTGAGCATGGTTTCAAATTTAATGCTTGCCTTTGTGCATTTAAGAATGCAACAAATACTTAAGAGAGACTATGACGTGTTATTTGGAGGTAAACACGTCATAGTTTTGGGGGATCTTCTGCAGCTCACTCCAGTTAAAGGACAACCAGTGTTTAATACTGTGACACATGAAGACACGAAGAAGTCATTAGGAAGCATTGGTAATGCGAATATTTGGTCATTCTTTGAGTACAAAGAACTCACTACCAATATGAGACAAGCAAACGACGAAGATTATGCAAGTATTCTGAAAGATATCAGAATTGGACTACTCACAGAAGTTGGCAAAAAAGCATTACAGAGTCGGTTGCTACATAACTTATTTCCAAATGAAGAAATAGTTGCAGAGAAAATATACCAGAACATTGCAGAAAAAAATACTGTAATCTGCTTAATGCCAACACTACGTGAGTGCTCAATATTCAATGAGGAACTTTTGAAATTGGAAAAGGAAGAGATTAAGAAAATGGAAGCAGAGGACAAAATTCAGCATGAAAGAATTACTTTTACATTAACAGGCAAACTGAAAAATAAATTGGATTCACTAGAGAAGAATATTTCCAAAACAGCTGGATTAGAAAAAAATCTATATGTTTGCATGAATTGTCGAGTGATTTTAAGGAGAAATTTGGATGTAGAAAAAGGTTTAGTGAATGGAGCTATGGGAAGAGTTGTGGGTTTTATTAATTACTAGAAAAAAGATGGAATTGAATGTTTAAAAATAAAATTTGATCAGATAGAAGAAGTTAAAGACATTTGTCGTTGTTCAGTTCGTTTCATGCTTGTGAAAGACTTATATGTACGTAGGAAGCAGTTTCCATTTTCTCTAGCATATGCTGTAACTATTCACAAGTCTCAAGGATTGACTGTAGATAGTGCTTTTGTAAACATAGGCAACTATAACTCATGCGACCGCAATCCTCTGCTGATGACGTCAGATATTACATCACTGTATTTAGACACTTATTTACCCATGTCTTCTTCCATTAATTTTTAGCTATACATATATTACAAAAAAAAATTTCTTCAGAAAGACACATATGTCATCAGTGATGTAATATCTGACGTCATCAGCAGAGGATTGCGGTCGCGTGAGTTATAGTTGCCTGCACTAACTATAACGGGGGAATTTCAATGGTTTTTCACGAGTGAAATGTCCAGCGAACTATAACGTGTGAAACCTATGGTTTTTTAAGTGAATTTGCAAGGTTTTTTAAATGCTAATTCCTAACTATAACGTGTGAAACCTATGGTTTTTTCAGTGAATTTGTAAGTTTTTTTAAATGCTAAGTTATGTATTTTTTTTTTTTAAAGGTTTTTTACCGTGCGCGTACCGTACGCGCACGGTGCGCTTCGCGCACCGCGCGCCCACGTTACGCAGTTTGCGGAATTTTTCCGTTTCTACCGTACGCGCACGCTACGCGTACTCGGCGATTTTTCGCAAAAAAATTAAAGGAAATTTTGGCCCTTGGGGGTCCTTCGGGGACCCCCTGACAAAGGCTAGGGGGTCAGGAACTGTCCACCCTGCCCCCTTTTCACGTTCTCCACCTTTGTTTTTCACCCCCTCAGACTGCGAGAGACAAAATGGCGGCCGACACTTCCTGGTTTGGACCGATTCGAATGTTTACTAAGATCTAACAACCAATCAGAATCGCGCTCGCGCACGGCAGCGTGCGCGTACGGTAAGTTTTACCGTACGCGCACGGTGCGCGCTTATAGATATATATATGCTTTTAAATGCTATTTTCTCAGGAAATACTTAACAGATTTACACCAGACCTGCAAAAGGCACATCCCTGACCTGAGGACTACCTCTCTGCCAAATTTCAAGTAATTCTGTTCAGCCGTTCGGGCTGTAGCTTGGACTAAAGGTCCTATGGAAAAACGCATGGGGAAAACGCATTTTGGGACCCCCCTTTTTCTCAGCCCCCGCTTGACGAATCCCCCCGAGACTTTCAGGGAAGGAGCGGAGCGCCCCACCTATTTTGAAAATTTCGCGAGGATTCATCAATCGTCGCCAAAGTTATTCCAAATAGAATGTTGCGGATTTCCTATGGAAACACGATCCTAACTATAACTATCTACTGGCGACTGCCAGTAGATAATATATATATATATATATAACATTCTTGAACTTTTTAGAAACACTCAGTTGCTGGATGATGTCATCAGTGATATCATCAATGATTTCATTTGAGATGTCATCAGTGATGTCATCAGTGATGTCACTGACCATGTCATTAGTGATGTAATATGTGATGTCATCATCAGTTGGCTTGACTTTGCGTTGTCATTTGAATAAAGAAAAAAGAGAACACTTCAAGAGACACTACTTGCCTCCATCTTTTCACCTACAAACTTTTGAACTTTCATTTAACTCGCATGTGTGTGCATAGGAACTGACATTATCCATTTTCAGACCATTGGGTCCCAAATCTGAGGTTTTAGGGGTTTTCCCTCACCTGTGGCACCGCAAGAACTATATCTGTTTTATACACATCACGCTACCTGGCGAGCGCCAAATTTTCCTGTGTTAATTAATACCCCCAATTTGCTAGTCATCAGTAGTCCATTGCAGGGGTGCGAGTTATAGTTAGCTCTACTAACTATAACAGCTGAATTTCTCTGGTTTTATACGAGTGAAATGTCCAACTAACTACTCTGTCCCAGAAACCTGTATTTTAGGAAATATATATATAGAGGAAGAATAAACCTGCACTTTGAAACCATTTACCTGCGTGGTGGTCCGTTCCTGGTTGTGTTTTCACACAACTCTCTATCCAAGGATTGTGGTTGCGAATATATATATATATATATATATACATATATATATATATATATATATATATATATATATATATATATATATATATATATATATATATATATATATATATATATATATATATATATATATATATATATATCCAAATACCACTCCAAAGCGCTTCTCGGCACCATGAAAGAGAGACGGACACCTTCTTCTTTGATTGTAACTGCAGCCGCAGTGACGTTTTTATTCAAATTATAGATTCAGTGCAAAAAACGGGAAGACGCGTTTCGGCCAACTGGGTGGCCTTGCTCACATGAGTGCGTCGCAAAAAGAGTGACGTATTTATACAAAAAAGAAAAAGGGAGGTAACTTTGCTTTCATCATTATTGGTTAATGTCTGTCGACAAGATCATAGACATAATAAAAACACCTCACGTATCCTTTGGTTATTTTAACTCATTACATTCATTGAAATGGTTTCTCCAATACTTATCTCTGTACAAATACATAAAAATGCATAAAAAATATTTCATAGATTCACTAGTATTTCTTTGTTTCTATTTTTGTGGTCGGAAAAACAAAATTGAAATAAAGATTAGAAAAGCAGTGTGTAAATTCTGCTTAATTAAAGTCTCATGATATTATGGCTCATGATTATGACATCGCCAAGGAAAGCCTTAGGGTTCAATCTGGACAATTCCTCTTAAGACAGTGCTTGAAGCCTATCGCTGTCAATACATAGCAAAACCTACAGCATTACATATCGATATTGGATATTCACATTTTCAATACGATAACCATATTAAATTAAAAGTACAAATACTAGTTGGAAACAACTTATTTTCCGAGACCACTGGATATAACTTATCTATACAGTTTATTTGTAGCGTGCACAGAGCCTATTTGAACGTATCTTGTCTTTTATTTGTGCTGTGTAAGATATGGAGAAACCATAAAAGTGCTAACCGTGTGGAGTGCAAAGTGTTTATAAAATCCCAAAACAATTTCTTGGGCATGTATCAATAAAGATTCCTTAACCCAATTGTGTAAAAAGCTATTTTAGGTTTTTTTTTATATATAGTGAGATACAATCAGCGGACTAATCTATCGCAAAACAGCCCTCAAAGTTGGATCACAAAATAACAGTGTCTACATAAAGACAACATTTGAGAAGCCAAGGAACCATTGGACTGGCTTAGGATACAAAACGTTCCCTACAAAAAGCTAGATCAATATGTACGATAATTCATGACAATGAGTCTAGATGTTTTACGGGACAATTATAGAAAATGAAACAAATCTTCACACAAATTGAGGCCTCTCGGAGCCTTAGAATCCAGTTCCATTATATATTTTGTTTCCAATTGCCTTAGTTGCTTTTCGCGGTTTCCCCCTCGTTTGTTCATGGGGACATTATCAATAACAAAGTATTGCAGAACATTGAGATTATTGCCATGTTCTGACTTTATATGACGGGCCACAGGATAGGAAGGATCGGAATTCACTATGGCTCGTAAGTGCTGCAAAATGCGCACATATACCTGCAACTTTGTGCTACCAACGTAGCGTAATCCACAAACACATTGTAGAATGTAAACAGCATAATCAGTACGGCATGTGAAATGCCCTCTGATATTGATAGACTCATCAGAAAATGGAGTACAGTAGGATTTGGTATTAATGCCAAATTTACATGCCCTACATGTGCTATATATATATACTATCTACTGGCGGTCGCCAGTAGATAGTTATAGTTAGGACCGAGTTTCCATAGGAAATCTGAAAATTCTATTTTGAATAACTTTGGCGCCGGTTGACGAATCCTTGCGAAATTTTCAAAACTAATGGGGCGCTCCGCTCAGCTCCTACCCTGAAAGTCTCGGGGTGATTCGTCAAGCGGGGGCTGAGAAAAAAGGGGGGTCCAAAAACACGTTTTCCCCATGCATTTTCCCATAGGACCTTTAGTCGAAGGTACAGCCGGAACGGCTGAACAGAATTACTTGAAATTTGGCAAAGAGGTAGTGCTCAGGTCAGGCATGTGCCTTTTGCATATATGGTGTCAATCTGTTCAGTAGTTCCTGAGAAAATTGCAGTTAAAAGTACATAAATATCTATAAGCGCGCACCGTGAGCGCACTGTGCGCGCACCATAACGTGCGCGAGCGTAATTCTGATTGGTGGTTACATGTCAGTCAACATTTGAATCGGTCGAAATGAGGAAGTGTCGGCCGCCATTTTGTGTGTTTTGTGTGTGACAGTGAAAAAGAAAGGTGGAGAACGTGAAAAGGGGGCAGGGTAGAGAGTTCCTGACCCCTAGCCTTTGTCAGGGGGTCCCTGAAGGACCCCGAAGGGTGAAAAAAACATTTATTTTTTCAAAAAATTGCACGGTGAAAAACCTTACAAAAAAAAAAACATTTTAAACAAGCCATTCCATATTACAGGATACAGTCAATCTATAACTATATACATAGGTAGCTTATTGTAAAATAAATATATAAAAAATATAATAATACATACATAACTTAGCATTTAAAAAACCTTACAAATTCACTTAAAATACCATAGGTTTCACACACGTTATAGTTAGGAATTAGCAGTTAAAAAACCTTGCAAATTCACTTAAAAAACCATAGGTTTCACACATGTTATAGTTAGCTGGACATTTCACTCGTAAAAAACCATTGAAATTCCCCCGTTATAGTTAGTTCAGATAACTATAACTCGCGCGACCGCCACTCTATCACAAGGATGATGTCATCAGTGATGTCATGACTGATGCCACTGACCATGTCATGAGTGATGTAATATGTGACGTCATGAGCAGTGGATTGCGGGCACGCGAGTTATAGTTATCTGAACTAACTATAACGGGGGAATTTCAATGGTTTTTTACGAGTGAAATGTCCAGCTAACTATAACGTGTGTGAAACCTATGGTTTTTTTAGTGAATATATATATATATTCACTGAAAAAACCATAGGTTTCACACACGTTATAGTTAGCTGGACATTTCTCTCATAAAAAACCATTGAAATTACCCCTTTATAGTTAGTTCAGCTAACTATAACTCACGCACCCGCAATCCACTGCTTATGACGTCACATGACATCACTCTTGACATGGTCAGTGACATCACTCATGACATCACTGATGACATCTCAAATGACATCACTGATGACATCACTGATGACATCATCCAGTGAATTTGTGATTTTCTTAAAATTTTCAATATCTTTTATATATATAGGGAAAGGCCTGTTAAAGAATGAGTGGGTGTACAAGTGTGTAAATGGATGATTTTCTGTGTTGCGCAACTGACTCGATAAGTGAGTCGTTTAACTGCATCTTACTTCAGACTAGTGACTAAACTGCATAAATGTTTGTATGTGTCTGTGTGTTGGTGTATAAGTGGCGGCATGGTTTTGTGAATAGCTATATAAGTGTCTATATGAGTTATTGATTGCTTGTCTCAGTATCTGTATGAGTTCCTGAGTGTTTGTGTGGGTAAGGTGTGTGTGACTCTGTGCATAGATGAGTGAGTGGGTGATTCTATGAGTGGATGTTTTTAAAAGTGCATCTGTGATGGACTGTATGGTTGAGTGAGTGTATGTATGGCTGTGTTATGGATTGAATGTATATCTCAGTGGTACATTTGTGACGAACTACATATGTGAAAGGCAGTATATATGTGTGTAAGAGTATATAAGTGGCTAGATGTGAGAATGTGTGATTGTGACAGTGACTGTATGGATGAGTGTGTGCTTTTGTCAATGATTCTAATAGAGCATAAAAATGTGATACTATTTTTGTGAGCAAGGGAACTTGAGTGTGTATAACTGCATAGGTGAGTAAATGGCAGTGTGATTATTTGTATGAATGACTAGGTGTGAGAGTACCTCTATGGATGATTGGTAGTGTGTGAGTGTCTATATAGGTGTGTGTATAAATTCATATGATACTTTTTTATGGAGTGACTGTAACTATAAGTGACTTTACAGGTGAGTGTGTGGAGGTGTATGAAGACCTAAAAGTTAATATGTTTGTATGCAGTTATTGGTATTGCATTATTTATTATTATGAGAATGGAAATCTGTAATTTTGAGTTGGTATATCAAAGGTTTTATAAGGGTGTGAGAAGATGTGGTAATTTATCACATTGATGACGTCATCAGGTATGTCATCAGTGATGTCATTTGAGATGTCATCAGTGATGTCATGAGTGATGTCACTGACCATGTCATGAGTGATGTAATATGTGACGTCATCAGCAGTGGATTGCGGGTGCGCAAGTTATAGTTAGCTGAACTAACTATAACGGGGTAATTTCAATGGTTTTTTACGAGAGAAATGTCCAGCTAACTATAACGTGTGTGAAACCTATGGTTTTTTCAGTGAATTTGCAAGGTTTTTTAAATGCTAATTCCTAAATCTAATGTGTGTGAAACCTATGTTTTTTTCTGTAAATTTCCATGGTTTTTTAAATTCTAATTCCTAACTATAACGTGTGTGAAACCTATGGTATTTTCAGTGAATTTGCAAGGTTTTTTAAATTCTAATTCCTAACTATAATGTGTGCGAAACCTACGGTTTTTTCATTGAATTTGCTTGGTTTTTTACATCATTTTTTTGGCTTTTTCTTTTTTTCCTTTAAACACTATGCTACCTATGTATATATTCATGGATTTAATGCATTCTTCAATATAGTATGATTCACCTTTTTTAAATAAATGGTTAGATATAGTTGTATAACATAGTTAATATCTTCAACACACCTTTTTTTTTTTAATGTTTTTTTTTAAATTTTTTTACCGTGCGCGTACGGTAAGCTTACCGTAAGCGCACGCTTCGCTTTATGTACGGTGAGCGTACGTAATATTTATACTCCATGTGCACATGCTTATGCAATTTGCGAACGCGTCCGTACTTCCTACGCGACGCGTAAGCGCATGCCTTATACGCGCCCGCGCACGTTACGCGGAAGTGTACGAGTGTGCCTGTAATGCGCATGCGCGTGTGCGTGTGTCTTTCGTACGCGCATGCGTACTTTTACCGTACGCGCTCGGTAAGCTTAACGTGCGCGTACGGTTGGTCATGTGATCAAGAATCAACACTTTTGATTGGTTTAAACTACTTTCAGTTCCAGAATCTTCCTACACCACACCCATTCCCCTCATTACTGCTTGTGATTTCTTAGGAGAAAGAGCTGAATTGTCTTTGGGATACAATGGCAGAGCAGCAGTCCTCTTCTGAGAGTGAGCAGTGCAGCAGCATCATCAGACAGAGAAGGAGGAAACAGAAGAGTTCTTTTATTTGGGAGTATTTTACATTTCCTGAGGGGCAGAAAAAGGTAAATGCTCCTTTAGTTACCTGCTCACTTTGTGAGCGTGTGTTATCTAGAGGTAATCCTAGGAAGAAGTATTCCTTTGGTAATCACACTATGTTGAGACACCTTAGGGATGTTCATCCAAGGACTTTTGCTCGACATACTGAAGCAAACCCTTCAGTAAGTCACCCGAGCACATCCGCAGAAGCTCAGCCGAGTACATCTTCGGCAGCTCAGCCGAGCACTTCCTCTGCGGTGGGAGCATCACCCTCTTCTGCTCCTGTGGAAAGGAACCCTCGATTTCAGAGGGTACAAATGAGGTGCACCAGATGTTATGGTCTAATTGTTCATGGGGAGACCAGTATTTCCCTAATAAACAATAAGATAGACCAGCACATCTGTGGTCCTTGTTAATATTCCCATTCTTTCTTTCCTCTGTCCCTGTATTAACACAACGGCTCTTTTAAGAGCCAACCTTACCTCACAACTTTTTTTAAATTTTTTAAATTAATTTTTTTATTCTTTTTTTACCGTACGTGCATTTTTTTAAAAAACAACAACATTTTTTTCACCCTACAAGGTCCTTGAGGGAGTACAATGGAAATGAGAAAAGCAGAGAGAGGAGAACACAGCAGATTATCAGTGTCAGAATCTCAGAGCTGTACACCTCTCTCCTCTCACCAGAACCAGTAAATGGCAATGTTCCCTCTGTTTTTTCACACATATACATGTTAATTACAAATCTCAGTGCTTCCCACATTTTTTCAAATGAAATCACACATTTCTATTGGTTGAAAACTTCAACCCTTTTCCAAATGAACCCTTCCCCCAACTTGACTTCTGCCTGCTACCATAGCAACAGCTCATGGAACACTGGTGTGAGCAGAGAGGTCAGAAGTTCAGCACACAATGTTTCTATTCCAAAGAGCAAGAGTGCTTCACCTGTCAAACCTAACAGCAAATCCAAATTAATCTTCTGTGGGAACACAATTTTCTGTACCAATACAAAACATGCTTCTAAAAATGTACACATACAGCCTAGTTTTAACTGTAAAATGGTTTGAATCAGCCAATGAGTTCTTTTTATTAAAAAAAATATGTATGCCTCCATTTTACAACTGTCTTTCATTTCATATTGCCATTCTACTGAAAGACACCTCCTGAGTGCATCCAGATCTCCTTGAAAGATGTTCACAGTGTGGATTGTAGGTCACAGCTATGTCTTCTGGAGTGAAAAGTATGCAAAAAAAAGAGGTATGGTGAGAGACCTTGCTTTGCCAAATGTAGGCATTAAATGGATTGGTCAGAGAGGGTTAAAGTGGCACCAATTAATGCCTTTGGTGAAATCTTTTCTACACCTCCAACAGCCTAACCTTATTATTGTGCACTGTGGTGGAAATGACCTGGAAATGCTTGTTAAGGACACCTTTGTGCAATTAATGTCGCTTTTTCCTCAATCTGCCTTTGTATATTCTAATATATGCCAAAGGCAAAAGTGGAACTGGTCCAACCAATTTTGTCCACAGATTGACAAAGCAAGAAAGAACGTCAACAAATCTATTTCTGCTTTCCTCAGAGACTATGGTATGGGTTCTATACACCACAACAACTTGCGTTACAACATGCAAGGCATTTATAGAGGAGACGGTGTACATTTTACTGATGAAGGCAACAGAGTCTTCCTCTTGAACTTTAGACTCTGCATCGGTACTTACTTGTAGGTACCACAAAAAAAACACTTCATAAACACAACGGCTCTTTTTAGAGCCCCCTAATATCTAAACACTTAAATTTGATTTTTACTTCTATTTCTTGTATTTATTTTTTTCTGCCGTGCGCGTACGGTAAGCTTACCGTACGCGCACCCCGCGATTTAAAAAAAAAAATATATATATTTTTCATACTTTTGGGACCTTCTTGGACCCCCTGACAAACGCTAGGGGGTCTGCAACTCTCTTCGTTGCCCCCTTTTCACGTTCTCCACCTTTGTTTATCAGTGTGAGACACACAAAATGGCGGCCAACACTTCCTGATTCGAATGTTTACAGTCATGTAACCACCAATCAGAATTAAGCTCGCGCACGGCAGCGTGCGCGTACGGTAAGCTTACCGTACGCGCTCGGAGTCCGCTTATATATATATATATTGATTTAAATGCTATTTTCTCAGGAAATACTGAACAGATTTACACCAGACCTGCAAAAGGCACATCCCTGACCTGAGGACTACCTCTCTGCCAAATTTCAAGCAATTCTGTTCAGCCGTTCGGGCTGTAGCTTGGACTACAGATCCTATGGAAAAATGCATGGGGAAAACGCGTTTTGGGACCCCCCCTTTTTCTCAGCCCCCGCTTGACGAATCCCCCCGAGACTTTCAGGGTAGGAGCTGAGCAGAGCGCCCCACCTATTTTGAAAATTTCGCGAGGATTCGTCAATCGGCGCCAAAGTTATTCAAAATAGAATGTTGCGGATTTCCTATGGAAACAAGGTCCTAACTATAACTATCTACTGGCGACCGCCAGTAGATAATATATGTATATATATATATATATATATATATATATATATATATATATATATATATAAATATATATATATATTTGCCCAAGCAATCCATCGCAGTACTCCACTTCACAGGCGCTGGACCCAGATTTTCGTGCAAAATATTTTATTCCATTCAAACCGGCACTGCCGCCATGACGCGTTTCGGCTTCAAAGAAGCCTTGATCACATGACGCCTAGAGGAGTGACCATAGAATTTAAAGTGCCAGTGCAACAATCATGTGATTATGGGTGCATAGACATCGACAAAATACTTCGAAGTTAAATAAATGTGCAAATTGCTGTTTTTCTTCGTGCAAAATTGCATACATTGACAAAGAATGCCTCAGGAACCAAAATTATAGGCCTATAGGCATCTACAATAAAAGTTGACTAGTGCAAATATTGTTTTATAAATGTGCAAAATGCTGCTCTTGTTTGTGCAAATTCGCATTGGTTAAAAAACCTGTCTATTGACTTCATAAACACGTTAAAAACCAAAACTTCAGAAGCCTAGACATTTGTATATTGCTATCCTTAATATGCAATGTATCTAGAGAGAGAGAGGTTTTATACCATATTATTTGGTTGGCTATTTTGTTGCATTCTATTGAGTTGTATGCACAGTACTGTCTAATTTTATTAACAGTGTTTTGTTTCAGTTTTTATGTGTCTTGACATTAACTGCATTACTCAGCCCTAATACAAGTTATCATCTTGGCAGAGACCTTAAGAGGACCTAAATGTTAATAAGGTGATTCAATAAAGATAGGTTTATTACTGATTAATTAGATTGCTCAGTTATCTTTAGTAGAAATGAAAACTGTCAGTGTCCAACATACTTTACCAGACAATGGAAAAACAAGTGGATCATGAAAATAATGAGTTCTTCTCCCTTTTAAATGTTACTGTATTTATTGCACACAATTTACTTCTTTTAGCTTCCAAGAATGAGCTGCTGGTTGTTAAGCTGCATATTACCAGCTTCCAGCCTTAGCACTTCCGATCAGTTAAACTCTTTATTAGAATATCAAAGGGTTATCGCATTGCTGAGTGTGTTGCCTACAAGAATATTGTGTTATAAAAAATGTTGTAGCCAGAATACAGACTACCACAATATTGAGAAGGTAAGCATTTATTTGAAACAACCACTATTTCTAGATTCACATTTATGTACCCTCGCAATATATAGCTTCCTGATATGTAGATGTGGAGTTGAAGAAAGTAAATCTATACTTGTATATACTTTTGATTACAATATTTTGTTGAGTGATATTTTTTTATTATGTACTGATGTTCTGAAATGCTACCTTTTGTCAAACTCGTCTGAGATTCATTTGCAATGTTTGGGATGGAAGTTGAACACAATAGAGCTGGTATGAGTAGAGATGTAACTATGAATAGACTGATTTACAGTGTGGTTGTTATGTACCCGTTTGGCAGATTCTTTGCCAATGTACATTCCACCACAAGAATTACCACTGGCATGCTATCCACAGTGTGATAGTAATTTCACAGAAGGATTCTCCGCTGGCAGAGAGTCTGCTAATGGCAAATTTATTTCAGACAACTCAAACCTCAAAATCTACACATGGAAAGAAATTTCCTCTTTCTGCTATGTTTCACTACTGAAACTAATTAAAAATAATGATAATAAAACCACAAAACCCATATACCTAGCCACCTGCCATTGCGGGTTGCGTTATGTTGGTATGACTATATGCAAATTCAGGACTCGTATCACAGAACATAAGAGCATGATCAGATGCAAGAAATATACCACAAAAATTAGCACTCATTTATTTGAGAAGGTACATACAGCTGACGATTTACACTGGACAGTGTTAGCTAAGCCTACTCCACCAACATCTGTTGTACCCTTTCTCACAACCTTTTCATTAAAGAACAAAAATGGATATTCAGAGTACATAGTCACATTCATGGGCTTAATGATGAAACACCTTGGATCTCCATTCAATGAACGTTTTAAACACCGTGTCCCTACGAATCCATCATTCTTGACTGTATGCATACCAACTTTGTGCATACATTTCATATTCCCTGTCACTGAATAAACATTTGTCTTTGACTGACATCCATATGGAGATCATTAGTCTTATGTGCCAACACGTACAGTATTCACACAGTTGTAAGTTGCACCTATTAAGGTATGCCCATCCAAGTATGCAGGACCAATAGATCACCACATGGCATGTATTTTTTACTTTGTTCCACATATTTGGAGGACTTACGCTCCATTATTTAACATACATTCTTAATTTTGGTGTTATACTTGACGCCTGTTTCCTGCCTCCAACAGCCTTTCATAGGCATGACACTCCTGCATTCTCTGTGAGCTTCCACATTTACTATAATACTCATGATTCTCTACGTAGGCACCCACTTTACATGTCATCTGCAGCCTTGTGTATTTTTGTACATATGCTCTGCAATTTCATGCAGACTCCTTAAGCTCTGCTCAGCTCACAGTATCAAATCAGGGCTATCAATCCTTCATAATGCGAACACACTTCTTCTGACAGTCCTACTTTATGTAGTTGGCCTGCCCCCTGATAGAATGAACCAATGATGTTAGGAGGGGACGGCCAGTCATCATTTATTTTCTTTTTTGTAATCATTGTCTCTTGGCACGGCGGGCTCTGTGTGCTGTGGGCTTTGAGAGAGGAGTCAGGAGTGACAAGGCAAGGGCTGGTTAGCCTACCCTACAGCCTGCTTCTGTGGCACGTGATAGCCCCTAGGTGCCCAGCAGAAATGTAGTATCTGGCTATTGGGATGTTTTTGATCTTATGTCCTGGAACAAGCTTTGCGCTATGTAAAACTGCCAAAGTAAAATATTTACTATTGACAATATTAGATTAGATTCTACTGGTTATCGGTGCTATAATCTCATCCTTTTAGAGTTAAAGGAAACTTTAAAGGTTTGATGGTGAAAACAGATACCCATCTAGTGGTCCTATCCCTGTTTGATCGAATTGTAGGATCCTGGGCAAGTACTGTTTTTCACAGAGCCTCCTATTTTCTGGTTCATTGTTACATACACAAGTACAGGATGTATGCTGTACAAAAATCTACTGTTTAATTTAATTGCCTATAATGTTGCACTATCTATAGTAAGGATTTAAGCTACATATAGGTTTCACATAAACCTTGACTTGTCTCATAGTTCATGAACAGAATTTTCCATCAAGGTGGGGGCAGGAATGTTTCCCAGTTCATGTTTAAAAACATTCATGTTTAATAACTACATCCTGATGCAGTGGTCTAATTTGATATAATAAAGTTAAATGCTTCCACATGTTAAAACTACACTTCTTTGAATTGTCGAGACACCTTATCATATTCTAGCATGAGTTTTGTTGTATGATGTACATTGCAAATGTTTTCATGGCTTGCTCTGGCTATGCTTTCCCACCTCTGTTGCAAAGTACCTATATCGCTCAGTAAGTTACTGCTTTTAACTAGCAGATGCCTGTCTGCACAGGCTGAGGGCCCACATCCCCCACCTTTTTCTAGGCATCAGGAGTGTCTGTCAGGTTGAACGAAGGCCAGCATGAAAGACACTCTTCTTGTTCAGGTCAGGCAGGCAGGAGCAGACCATGCACTAAATGTGCAGACTTCCGGCTGCCTGAGCGACACTTTGCCAGGCTGAGAATTCCACAGCCCTGTGGGCGTGATCTCCTCAGTTTAGCAAAAGAGCTTCAAGGCCCGCCCCCTTGTGATGAAGGGGAGCACTACCAATTGCCTCGGACCTGGGAAATTCAGTTTTAGGCCCTGAAACGGCCAGGGCAGAGTGCCAATCAGTGGCACCTAGTCACAGATTGGGGTGGGGTAAGCAGTCTCACTGACCCCATCCTACTCTGTGATGAGGTTGGAACTGTTGCCTTCCCTTATTGGCTGACTGAACTTGGAAGGCAGCAGTCCCAACCCTACTGGGACAGCCGAGGCTTGCGACAGCTGCCTTCGATTCAGCCAATGAGGGAAGGCAGCAGTCCTGACCCTCCTGGGACCGTTGAGGCCTCGCTCTCAGAGAGCTGCAGTTAAGGTAAGTTTTATGAGTTTCTTATGTTACACACGTGTATGTAAGAATGTATGTGTATCTAGCTAGCTCTATATAAAACTCTCAAATAAATAAATTAATGTGTTAGTGTTGTGAATGGGTATATGCACATGTGTGAATGCATGGGTGTAAGTGAGGTGTGTGTGTGCATGTGTGCCCACCGCCCCCTCCCAGGTACAATTACCTTCTGCCATTGCTCTTAACACAGAGACCCTTTTATTATTTGCAACTACTATGTCACAATTCTTCTACTATAGCCCAGTGAGATTGTTGGACCTGGCCCTTTTTGCAGGGTCATCCCATAACGTTTTGCCTTCCTCCTGTATTTTTCTGACCTGTTTTTGTTAGTTTTATTAATCTGGGCACTTTACCACTGCTGATCAGTGCTAAAGTCTCATGGACTTGGTAAGATTGGTCCACACCTCTTTGGCATATTTAATTTACCTGTAAGTCCCTTGTACAGTGGTATCCCGTATATCCAAGGCCTGTAAATTAAATGCTACTAGTTCGCCTGGAGCAGTGCTTGCACCACCTACAGAAGTATCCTTTCAAACAGGTCTCTGGCACTGCAGTGCCTGCTGCGCAGTTTTCTTCCGCAGTGATGTGGCACTAAACTCCCCTTTTACTACATATAAGTCACCCCTAGGTAGCCCAATGGGCAGGGTGCTATGTAGGTAAAAGGTAGGACATGTGCCTTTGTTGTGTGGCATGTCCTTGTGGTAACAAACAGCCTATTTGGTTTCTCACTGCTGTGAGGCTGCTCCTCTCAGAGGTTTGCATTGGGAATTTCCTGATATGTGTTTCAGTGGTAATTACGGTTATGAAAGGGGTAGCGTGGCCATGTTTGGTATGCTTGGAATAGTAGTAATAAATCCTGATTATTGGTGAAAGCGAATCTGTTATAACTTTTTTATAAATGCCACTTTTAGGGATGGGCATTTCTGTGTGCATATTACTCTTTTTGCCCTGCCTGTGTCACGTTCGCAGCCCCGACCGCTGCCCCCTTCAGGACCCTCGTATCAAAAGCCGCCCGTTGGAACTGGGCCACGATATTGTTCCGCGAGATGCAGGACATTTGGGGGACTACTGAGGGAGCCAAGCAACTACCGCTCCCAGCGGCCTGTGTTTCCGTCGACGCGCGCGCACCGGAAGTGATGCAGCGCGAGGTCCGGGAGGCTTTGTAAGCCGGTGTCAGAGGAGAAACGCTTGCAGATTATTCTGGAGCTCGAACAAGAAGCGTGTTGGAGAATCCTAGGTTGTGGTTCCAGGGTGCGGTAAGGGTGTCAGTGACACTGCCAAGACTCATTTTTGCACACTAGTGCTTCCTTCGCTATCAGCTTGGTGACTCTCAGATTCAACTGCCAATTCGTGTGGTTCTTGGGAACTGATTAATTCTTGACCAGTATTTTACGTGGTACACACGTGAAAGAGTGACATTACCAGGTGGTATGATTGCAATACCGCGCTATGGATATTTTGTACAGACATATTTCTGCCATACAAATTCGTTAGCAAACAACGCCATATGTTACACCTGATACCATATTATTACCAGTGATAAGTGTGTGTGTTTGTCTCGTCTTCTAGCTGGGGGTTTATAGAGAGGCCGCTTGGCTGCAGCATAAGACCTTCTTTCCCAGTGACGCCTACAAGCACACCCGTTCGGGTGGGTAAATGTGTTATGTCCTCGTGGAATGTATATTCTAATGCGGTGTGAACTGGTGTTTATGTGTTGTTTGTTTACCAACAGTCCTGCCAATTGAGAACTGTGTACCGAACTGCGGCACCCCTACGCTAAAGGAAACTAGCTGGCCCAGAAGAGGCTTTGACAAACATTAATCGCCCTTCTTCTGGCAAGGCCAGATTTGGTTCTTTTCTTTTACAGGTAGATCTAGTTGTTTAAGGTAGAAAGACCGGTGGGGCATTTAGTTTGACCTGTATTGCATGGTGTTAACAAACCTTGTGTTTTCTTTACAGATCTCCCTCCCTGCTGTTCCCTTCCTTTCCTTCCCCCGATTGACCCCCTTAAGCTCCCGTGCCTTTACGGCAACTCGGAATTGAGGTTGTCAATGGGGGGACCCCATTGAGCAACAAACCGATTCTGAGAGGCCTCCGCGGGACCTGACAGAATAATCTGCTTATTTATTATACCTCTCCCGGTCGGTTTGTTGTTGCCATGGCCACCCTGGAAGACATCTTAGCCACCCTGGTGACTCTTCAAAAGGAGATCACTGATTCTAGAACTGTGATAGCGGCCTCTAGGGCTGAGACAGCCACCCTGCAGGACACGGTCAATAGGTTACAGAGGATCCCTTTTGACGCCCAGTTAGGGCGTGGTGCTAGCGGTAGTGTGTTTCAGTTTGGAACTTCCTCGACTCCCACGCCGTTGACGGTAGAACTACCCACTCCCATTCCCTTGGCTGCCCCTGAACGTTTTCAGGGAGATGGGACTAAAGTGCAAGTCTTTATGACACAAATATTGCTACATTTCACATGCAAACCTAAAGCCTTCCCTACGAATCAGGCTAGAGTGGCCTTTATGATATCGTACCTAACAGGAGAGGCCACACAATGGGCTGTGCCTTATGTTCATAGAGACGACCCTCTGTTGTATGACTGGGAGGAGTTCAGGAAGGAATTTGAGACAGTGTTTGATCGCAGAGCGGCGTCTTTTACGGCCGATAGAGAGCTTTTGGAATTAAAACAAGGTAGCAAGGACGTGGTGACCTACGTCAACTGCATAGTATTTTTTTGCTACCGATAGATTTGGTTTCGGTTTTACGCAGACATCTTTGCTAATGGGAGACAAAGCTAGCTTCTCATTGACGCTACATTAGTAGCGTTCTTGACATCAGTCTTATTTCAATGCGTACCCAGCAAGCATTAACCAATATCATGCCCCGACGTTCCTGTATACGTCATACTTTAGTACCAATGAACACTCGCTATGTGAGTAGCGTTCCACGTTACGCTCTCACGTCCTTCATTCACACGTGATCAAAAACGTTTAGCACTACTGCCGGCACTTCATATAAAAAACCCGTCTATGCGACAAGCGCCCTTTATCCTGCCGTCAATGGCTATCTTGCCATCTAATCTTTATGAGACCGTCACTGCACTCAGAGTATCTCTATAGAGGTAAGCTGTTCGCCATTAATAATGCACTGTGTCCGATTAATGCCATTACGGCTATGCTAGGTCTCCCGGCTTTACCAGTAATCACCACGACTTTTCTTTATTCCCTTTTGTGTATCTAATTATCATATTGGAACTACACATATACATATATATATATATATACCCACGGCTCATTCTGTCATTTATTTTAGTAGAAGTAACATCCATCCTGTTTTCACATACCTAAATAGTTGTTTTAGCCTTAAGCTTTCGCATACTAATCTTTCGGTCTTGTCCATGTTGCCCTACCCGCAAATAATAAGAATGGTGTTCCCAGATAGAAATCATATATTCGAAACACTGATATCTGGTATTATTTGCATTGATTAGCTACATATGTACCAGACACTATAACTCATATAACTCTATTAGGTCACATCGATGTCTGACTACTTAACAGCCACTCTATTGGCTGATAGCATAATTTAAATCAGCCAGAGATTAGACATTTCTTAGTAGGTTATACAAATGTCCTATTTATATCACATCTAGCACCCATCTATCTTTATGCTTTTTTCACATTTTACATTATTCTTATTTTTCTTTTTTACAGGTTATATCGAACCCGTAGAATTTCACTAACAAAATGAAATAAGCTCGCCATTCAAGCGAATGCAAACAATTGTCACCTAAATACGATCTCTCATCGAAGGAGGTACCCCCACTCACCAACTCTATAAAATAGACATAGACTCAGATATTGTAGTCCACACAAGATTAATCATGTCTTCCCTCTTTTTAGATTTTACAATTCCTCATACTTACCAACTAGTTTTGTCCATGAAGTACTGTTTCCTACCAACCCATATGTCGCAACATTGACGGTTGGACCTATATAATACTCTCTAGGTATATATTACTATACCTATGACATCATATCACGATATATTAATGTATCAATACTATTTTTACCATCTCCTGTTTGTTTGCTTAATTAGGTACTTTTATTCTCTTGAAGACATCATTAGTCTTCCACTCCTGAGCAGCTCTTACCTGGAGCAAAGGTATATAGATAGAACCTATATCTGAATTTCTTTCACTCTTGCGGACTCTATGACAAATATCATTCTTTAAAGGGAAGTTTTGGTTTTCACTTTATCACTCTTTATTCACTTATTATTTTTTCTGTTTACTAATCCACTTTTACGTCTGTTAACTTTCTCCTTTATCATCTTGATCTCTCTTCACTGTAGAACTCCGTTCAACTCTGAATAATAATCGCCGATAGAGAAATTTCACTTTACGCACTATGAAGACATACCATAAATTAATCCCATAAATATGTGTCGGTCATATTGAAATATAGTAATTTACAACAGTGATAAATATATTTTATTAAAATAAGTTGTTAAATCATCTGTTTATATACTCTTTTTTAATTGCAGGAACTGTGACACTTTCCTGACGAAGGCGTTACTCACGCCGAAACGCGCGTCAAATTATATTCAGTCATGTTATAATATTGTTCACTTTTTATGTATAATATTATTTGATGAATGTCATGATTTTAATTTAAAATATCTGTAGATTACCTTGTTGTTCTCATACAATTTTTTATTAATTATTTTAATTGAGAAAATAAACACACACCTATTTTTATATTCATTGTTGTTTTTAGTTCTGACTTATTGACCTTTTGACACACATTTAGCTTTATCAGTATTGATTGCCTAGGTTGTTATTTGTCAAACACATTTTTACCCAGTCCTAGGAATTGGAACTATCAGGGGGTCCTTGTTTTATTCACATAGTGACCTACGTTAATGCCTTTCAGAGGCTGGTTGCCGAAACTCAGTGGCCTGAAGAAAAGAGAGGCGCCCTATTCTATCAAGGGTTAAAAGACGACCTGAAGGATGTGATAGCCCAGATAGATCCTCAACCCTCAACGTGCATGGATCTGATTAATCTAGTACTACGATTAGACTATCGTATGGGAGAACGTCGAGGGGATAGAAAAAGGGTAGAGAGACAACCTATGCGCTTTGAAAGAAGTAGAGGATTAGGCGGGGGGGTCAGGATCCTCCATAGAACCTATGGATATTGGAGCCGTCAGAGCTCCGCTAACACAAGCAGAGAGAGAAAATAGATGTAAAGCAGGACTCTGCATGTATTGTGGAAAGAAAGGACACTTCGTAAGGGAGTGTTTAGCCAAACCTAGAACAGGGTTTGGGGTGACAAAATCCTCAGGACGTACGGCTGAGGAACCCCAGGGAAACTAATTCACTCAAGGAAGACAGAAGGGCAATCCTTGAGTGGTATATGTATCCCTTCAATATTGAAACAGACTGAATGCTCCGCCCAACATTTTTCTTTTGGTGAACCTCAAGACCCCCAAAGGATGGCAAACTATAGACGCCATGATTGATTCAGGAGCCACAGGGCTGTTCATGGACCTTGGTGTGGCAAAAAGATTGGGCATCGTGTTGTTGGCAAAAGACCAACCTGAGGAGGTTTTGGCGGTTGACGGAAAGAAATTGAGTACCGGCCCCATTGAATACCACACTACCCATTTAGTAATGCAGTGTGAGCAAGACCATACCGAAACGGTACGTTTCAACATACTTCAGGTTCCTCAATACGTAGTAATACTGGGGCTCCCATGGTTAAGGTTACATTACCCTGATATTGATTGGAGGGAAAACAGAGTGAGGATTAGCGGGTCCTGGTGCAAGGCTCATTGTATGGGAGGAGGTCAGAAAACAGAGGTTAGCATACTCTCCTCTTATAACATAGCGACCGCCACAGAAACTGATGTCCAGCTTCCCTCATGGTATTCTGAGTATCAGGACGTTTTTTGTGAGAAGCTGGCGGACATATTAACCCCTCATCCATATTACGATTGCCGAATAGACCTGGTACCTGGGGCGTTAATACCTTGTTGGACGTTTGTATGCATTAACGGAGGCAGAGAACACACACTTGAGAGAATACTTAGATGGATACCTCGAGAATGGGTTTATCCGTCCCTCAAGATCCCCTGCGGCCTCTCCTCTCTTTTTTATCCCTAAAGCCAACGGCAAAAAGAGAGCATGTATAGACTATAGAGCATTGAACGACATAACGATAAAGAACAGATATCCCCTGCCTTTGATACCGGTCTTATTAGAGCAGGTCAAAACTGCAGTCATTTACACACGTCTAGATTTAAAGGGGGCTTATCACCTAGTTAGGGTATGAGAGGGCGACGAGTGGAAGACTGCCTTTCGTACATGTTATGGCCTGTATGAGTACACGGTGATGCCCTTCGGCCTGTGCAACACCCCCGCCGCCTTTCAATACTTCGTGAACGAAGTGCTGTGGGAGTTTTTGGACAGGGTCGTGGTGGCATACATCGATGACATCCTCATTTGCTCTTCCTCTATCGAGGAACATCGGGCACATGTCTGTCAGGTATTTGAGGCGTTAAGGAGAAACAACTTATATTGTAAGCTCAGCAAATGTGAGTTCCACGTGGATAAGGTGGAATTTTTGGGGGTGATGCTGACACCCACCGGGCAGGAGATGTCCGATAGAATGATCTTAGCCGTGAAAGAATGGCCACAACCTTACAATGTGAGGGACGTTCAATGCTTCCTTGGATTTGCGAACTTTTATCGCAGGTTTATAAACAGGTTTTCTACCATCGTGGCTCCCATCACCAAGCTATTGCGAAAGAACGTACAGTTTTGTTGGTCTACGGAAGCTAGCTGAAACCAAGACAGAATCTCAGCATGCGATTCTGGATCCGCAGAAGGTCATCGGAACACTTCATACAGATGCCTTCCTCCAAAAGGTAACCCTAGGAGTAAAAACCCGTTACTGGCAGAAATGGTTGAAGGAACATCCTAAGTGGAGGATCCACCAAGGCTGTTAGGACTATGGGGCTCCTCAGGGCCCGGGCGCCGTAACAGGGGTCCACCTCCCGATATCCCCGGACTCCAACCTGAGGGTTACGGAGTCCAAAGGCGATCAGGCGAGGGAAAACAGGAAGGGGGGAAGGGACAGCGGGGAATAGAACCTGAAAGACAAAAGGAACAACATTCAGATATGAGCTATTCTTGATCTCTACTCTCATTTAGGTCTCACTAGGAAGAGTATTTACCATGTGTGGTGGGAATCCTTCCCCGCGATCTCTGAGATGCCTCTCTCAGGAACGCCAAATCATAACACTCCAGTACCCAGACCCATTCCGGGTCTTGCAGCAACCACCACTCAGCAACAGTCGTGCAACGTAATGGCCTTAAACTCAGTCTTCCTTCAGACCAAGGGATTGTCATCCACACCCTGATACCCAGTGTGTCCCAAGAACCTCTCTCTTGGCTTCCACGGTGAAAACACCGCCGCCGGCGTTCTCAAAGTGTTAGCGCTCCTTCACCACTGTGAGGATCAACACGCTGTGAGTCTTGCCCCAGTACGTAACACCGGTACTCGTTGGTTAACTTCACCACGAGTCCAGCCTGTGGGGGTAAAGCCTTTCCCCCTACCTGCTCTGTTGGATGTCCAGGAACAGCCGGTGTCCCTATGCTCAGCCGAGCACGCTCAATGATGGGTCTCCCCTCCTCCGGGAAATGGGGGGTGTCTTTGGGGGTGTGTAGTACCCTCGAACGGTGACTCCGGTAATTCCGCACCTCCTATGGTGCCTCAAGGTTAACTCCACCTAACGCGGACGAAGGGTTCTGTTCGCTCGTCCTCCTGCGGGGTACGAGCGCTCGAATACGGGAAACGGGAGCCAGGGAAGCTTCCTACCTGCTCCGGGTGTATCGCTGCAGTCGCTAGTCAATGGCCCTACGCCCCAGGCGGGCGTTCGTCTGCCAGGTGCTTGGGAAACCGGGTTCTCTTCGTGGACGTACGCCGCTCCGCTCCTCGGCTGCGAATGCTGTGCTTCCTCCAAGAAGTCGAATAACGCACACCTCCGGCTGTGGGGGACGTCGTTATAAGGCCGTCTACTTCCGGGTCCCCGAGGCTGCTGGGAAACGTAGTTTACACGCGAGGTAGGCGCGTCAGCCTGCGATTCCTGACAAAGGCCTCCCGATGAAAAGGCAAACAATTGCTTGTGCCAAACCAGTTCTTGCGTGAGGAGGTATGGCAAATGTGTCACTATATGCCCAGCGCTGGCCATAACGGTATCAGAAAAACCCTTGATAGGATCTCTCGACAATTTTGGGGGCCGACCGTCGTGGAAGACACCACAAACATGGTACATCACTGTGAAACATGCGCTAAGGCTAAGACAGATCACGGGAAGACCCAAGGGCTCTTGCAACCCCTGCCAACACCATTGATACCATGGGATACCATATCCATAGACTTTATAGTAGGTCTCCCAAAGGACCAAGGCTGTACCTCCATAGTGGTAGTGGTAGATAGCCTCACAAAAATGGAACATTTCATTGCATGTGCCAAAGAACCAACAGCAGGGCAACTAGCCAAACTACTTCTAGTCCACGTGATTAGGTTACATGGATTGCCGGCAAATGTCGTGTCCGATAGAGGCCCTCAATTTACGGGTAAGTTCTGGAAGGAGTGGAGTAAGGCGTTACATATGAAGTCTTCCAAGTCCACTAGCTTCCACCCCCAATCCGATGGACAAACGGAGCGACTAAACCAAAATCTAAAGCAGTATTTGAGATGCTATGTATAAGACAATTCGGATACCTGGGTGGAGTGGCTCTGTTTGGCCGAAGTGGCCTACAACAGCGCCAAACATCAATCCACACAATACCCACCCTATTATAGCAACTACGGATTCCATCCCCGTTTCACCTCCTTGATCCACCCAGCTGTCGTTCCTGATGTACCTGAAGTCAGTGCCAGAACCAGGCTCATCCAGCGAATCCCGAAGAGCACATACAAAAACTTGAACAAAGCAAAAATAACCTACAAAACCATGGCGGATAAGCACCGGAGGCCAAATCCTACGTATAAAAAGGGTGATGTAGTATGGTTATCCACCAAAAACATCAGATTCAGGAAATATAGCGTATTCAACCCTAAGTACATTGGGCCCTACAAGATAAAGAGAGTAATCTCTCCACGGGCCATGTTGCTAGGTCTTCCGAGAACGCTAAAGATTCACCCAGTGTTTCACGTCTCGCTTTTGAAGCCCTCCTACACCCCGGTAAAAAAGAATCCTTCTCCTGTCTGGATTGACAACGAACCAGAGTACGAAGTCCGGGCCATCCTCGACTCCAAAATGAGGGGATCCAAACTCTGGTACCTGGTGTCCTGGAAAGGGTATGGAATGGAAGACGATTCGTGGGAACCAGCCACGGGAGTACATGCTCCCCGGTGTGTGAAGGCCTTCCATACACAACATCCCCACAAACCTGGCTCGTGGCAGCGGTCTCGGGGAGAGAAATGTGCTGTCACGTTCGCGGCCCCGACCGCTGCCCCCTTCAGGACCCTCGTATCAAAAGCCGCCGGTTGGAACCGGGCCGCGATATTGTTCCGAGAGATGCGGGACATTTGGGGGACTACTGAGTGAGCCAAGCAACTACCGCTCCCAGCGTCCTGTGTTTCCGTCGTCGCACGCACACCGGAAGTGACGCGCGCGAGGTCCGGGAGTCTTCGTAAGCCGGTGCCGGAGGAGAAACGCTCGCAGATTATTCTGGAGCTCGAACAAGAAGCGTGTTGGAGAATCCTAGGTTGTGGTTCCAGGGCGCGGTAAGGGTGTCAGTGACACCGCCAAGACTCCTTTTTGCACACTAGTGCTTCCTTCGCTATCAGCTTGGTGACTCTCAGATTCAACTGCCAATTCGTGTGGTTCTTGGGAACTGATTAATTCTTGACCAGTATTTTGCGTGGTACACACGTGAAAGAGTGACATTACCAGGTGGTATGATTGCAATACCGCGCTATGGATATTTTGTACAGACATATTTCTGCCATACAAATTCGTTAGCAAACAACGCCATATGTTACCCCTGATGCCATATGATTACCAGTGATAAGTGTGTGTGTTTGTCTCGTCTTCTAGCTGGGGGTTGATAGAGAGGCCGCTAGGCTGCAGCATAAGACCTTCTTTCCCAGTGACGCCTACTAGCACACCCGTTCGGGTGGGTAAATGTGTTATGTCCTCGTGGAATGTATTTTCTAATGCGGTGTGAACTGGTGTTTATGTGTTGTTTGTTTACCAACAGTCCTGCCAATTGAGTAGTGTGTACCGAACCGCGGCACCCCTACGCTAAAGGAAACTAGCTGGCCCAGAAGAGGCTTTGACAAACATTAATCGCCCTTCTTCTGGCAAGGCCAGATTTGGTTCTTTTCTTTTACAGGTAGACCTAGTTGTTTAAGGTAGAAAGACCGGTGGGGCATTTAGTTTGACCTGTATTGCATGGTGTTAACAAACCTTGTGTTTTTTTTACAGATCTCCCTCCCCGCTGTTCCCTTCCTTTCCTTCCCCCGATTGACCCCCTTAAGCTTCCGTGCCTTTACGGCAACTTGGAATTGAGGTTGTCAATGGGGGGACCCCATTGAGCAACGAACCGATTCTGAGAGGCCTCCGTGGGACCTGACAGCCTGGTTGTGTATTCAACGTCTGTTTAGACTGACAGGAGCAGGGGATAAGCACTCACTGTAGGTAGTCACAAGGGGGGCTAAGGTATCTCCTGCCTTTCTTAGGTGACTCATAATTGGGATTAAATGGCCTGGTCTGCATTTAGAGTGGTGGGAGGAGTTGTCACCTGCACCTGAATTAGGCTGTGCCTACTTTTCACAATGCTGTCTCCACCTTCTTGTAGTGTGTCTGGAGCCAGGACTGGTGATTGAATGCACTTCTGAAGTTCTTTGAAGTGCCCCCAGACCAAAGACTTTTGAAGTATAAGTATACGGGTTGCGATCCCATGATTTTAGACACTGTGTGGACTTGTAACCAGATGCTGCTGGCTTTACAGACTGCACCTTGCCAGAAGGAACTGTTATACTGTCAGGAGGAACCACCATTGAGCTTCCTTTTCTGTTGTGCTAACCTGTGTCCTGCTGGGCTACGATAAGGACTGCCTGCTTCTCTACAAGCTCACTGTGTGCTGGCCTGCTGCAACCGCCCTGCCCGGTGCCTCCCAGGGCTTGGTGGCCTGCCCTGTGTGATTTGAAACCTTAGCACGAGGTGAGAACTTTATTGTTCCTTTCAATTGCAGGAGATGCCCAGCGCAGGTGGGGTGTCTTGCCAAGCCAAACCAGATCCTGCGGGTTCCTGTTACAGCAAAGCGCATGTGGAGTACTACAATTTGCACCTAGAAACCCCAGGCGCTTATGTGAACCACCTTGTGTCGAATGAGGAGTTCTGAAGTTCCTGAGCCTCTCCAAAGCACCTGTCACTGTATCTCTTTATTTTCTTTGAAAATGCCTCCCCAAGCTAGGGTGGGGGTGGGGTGGAGGACGGAAAACAACAGGGTTTGACAGCATGACAGGAGCCTGCATGGCATGATCCCCTGTGTTGCCCCTAGCTACTGGCAGCTTTCGCCACAGCTGGGTGAAGGAAGAGGCTGAGGGCCGCTGTCGGCAGAAGCCTGAGTGCTTGTGTGGCCAAGAGTAGCCAGAGTCTCCCAGCCACACCAGGCCAACAAGCAGTGAAATGCAGAGAGCCTCATGTCTTGCACTACGGAGACCTGCAGAGGGCTCCCAACACGGTGGACCTGTGGAGGGCTCCCAACACGGTGGTGTTGCCCCGCCCCCTTTCTGGCTATAGAGCCCTCGCCCGGCGAGACCCACCTGAGGCATCGGGCTTGCTTCCAGCCTGCCTCAGGGCTCACTCAGGTACAAGCCGGCCGGCCGCCCATTCAAAACCAATCAGGTAAACACCAATCAGTGTGAGAGCACCGGGATGGTTTGCTCGTGAGCGGCAAGTGAGGTGCTGGCCCTGAAGGGAAGAACCGTTGGCATTTCTATTTCCCCACATGGCCTTTAGAAAAACACTGCCTTGGTTTCAGTAGCTGCTCCGAATGATCGCAGGCTACTACCTCTTGTGACATACCTTTTGGGCGGGCACTTTTTCTTTTGTGGGCCTTTTGGGGACATCCCTGAAAAGCGGCCCCTTCTTCCTTGTGAAACTCCAAGCAATTACAGTACTCTGTTTTAGTTGGGCAGGTGGCCAAGTAGCCTCCGTGTGAGTACACAAATTACCATATAGCGCATGTTAGGAGCTCAGGGGTATTGGTATCCTATAATGAAGTTGGTGATTTATATTCTAGTGACGTATGGTGATACGTGTTTTCCCTACCTAATCTAACTGCTCCATATTTATGCTCCTAATGTGATGTTTTATGTTATGTATGCCTTGCATTTGTCAGGAAAACTGCCAGTACTTTAGGATTCGCTATATGTGCAGTGATTGTGTTTTTGTAATATGGGCAACCTACAAGTATTTATCTGTTGGACTATCTATGTTTTTGTGACCATTGCCTACTGGCAAAGTAATTTCATAATCTATGTGACGTCATGACAAGTGCCTAGTGGCACAGTGATTTTTGTGATTATGATGTAATGAGTGTTTTATGTACAATACAAAGGATATTGCTATATAACCTTGTGTGGAGTCTCTTTTTGTTGTGTAAATGCTATATACATTGCATCTGGGTTAAGCCTGACTGCTCTGCGCCAAGCTAAAAAAGGGGGCAAGCAGGTGTTATCTTAGGTGTGTAGCCCCATTACCCTGACTAGAGTGGTGGGTTCCTCCTGGCTTAGGTGCATAACCTAGTCAACCAGAAACCCAATTTCTAACAGCGGTATGACCCAACATCAAGAAACTGCATGCAAACCGAAAGGCATCACTTTAGAACCTTGTTTTCATCCCCAATCCTTTATAATTCCAAGATTGTTAAAATGGTTACTTTGGATAATAGAGACTTTTTAGCAAACTCAATAACTGCATAGTGTTTTAATCCGGATTGTATGTTTCTGCAGACCAAGTGCTCTTGATATATAATACCAGTTTGCATGATATGACTCCTCACATTGTAGCCCTCATTGTGCACATGCATAGTAGTGCTTTAATTTACAATTGGCCTTTATGTAACCATTAATTTATTCTCTCTCCCAAGAGGCCAAGGATTGGATGTACATTTAGTTTGAACACCTTAATGACCCAGTGGCAGGCACTTTGAGAAAGCAGTACTGCCTTCAGCCTCGGGACTCTCAATCATGCCCATCATAAATGTCTACTTGCAATCTAAACTCACCCAGACCTGAAGGCGGCTTGTTTCACAATTTGTACTATAAAAGTATGTTTTGTGATAATGAAACTAGAGAAACACATCATCTAGATAATCAAAATACTCTTAGGGAACACTACATGAAGTAAAACACGTGAAATGTAAACATGGGCTGCTTTTCTGTCATGGGTTACTGTAGGGTGTTTACAGTGATAGTTGATGATTTAAAGTTAAGAGCATGAATAATTAAAGCCCTGGCTGGGTGATAGGAGTAAAGGAGCCATGTGAGATGCCCGGGGCAAGAGTAGTATGGGAATTGGACAGCACTAATGATGTAGGGGAATGGAGTGGAATGGAACACGAACAGTATGACAGTATGACAGTATCAGTAGAGTTCAGGGAGTGTCAGTGTTGAGGGTCCCACAGAAAGTTTTGGGAAAATGGCAAATGTTCCTTTCTGCTCCAACAGCCTTGGGTTCATTTGTACCTCAAACAAACCCATCTGCTGTTTGCCAAGACTAGGAGCTTTAGCCGAGCACTTGCTGCAACACAATGGAAACAACAATGTCCTCTATACTTTTTAATACCAAAGTAAGTGGGCACGGTGAAGGACTTTGGAACGGAGGGCAGGGAATTGGTCAGAGTAGGTGACTTTCTCTATCCTGTCCTCTCCTCACATTTTGACTGGAAAAGTGTGGAACTCAAGTCTTACTGCAGCATCCCTCAGTTTTAACACTTGCTTCACATTTACGTACTTTTTTTTCACAAAAACTGTGTTTGAGATTTGTCTGCTGCAATGTTTATTTTTGCTGTTGTCCCATACTGTCATCCTAAAGGAGTTTTTTCGTTGAATATCTTCAGACAAGTACATAGAATGTAAGCTGTGTCAAACAATTTGTGTTGCAATTACTTTAATACAAGGGGATTTTCTTAATATTTGGATCACTGTTTGGTGTTAATTCTGCATAACCTTTTCAGTATTCTTTTTTTGGAGCCACATTGATGAAATTGCATTGAAATTCCTATTCATACACATAAAGTGGTATATAATCTGCATTTGTAGAGGTAATTCATTTGAGTTTGGTTCCGTGGTTACAGAACTACAAAATGAAAAATCAATGTGGGGACTGGTCTTGAAAGTGAGTAGTTATTAACACAGGTTCCCAGTTAACCTCCTCCCGCTTTCTGTATATTGAATAGAATTTAGATTCATCCTTAAAAAAGGCTACTTTTGCAAACTTTGAAGAGTTTCGACTTTGGGCTGGTTTTTGGGCTGACACTGGTCTGCATTCAGCTAAATTTGGGCTTATACTTGAGCCTCTTTGGGCTTTGGACAGGTCTCAAAATCTGGCAACACTGGCTCCCTTTCACATAAAAAGGAAGCTTTGAGCCACTGCCAGTGTCCTCAACCCTGGTGGTAGATGCACAGAACCCGGGGCCTCCCAAGAGGCAAGAGTGTCATTTACGAGCCGGCGTTCTGCCCACTGCCTCGTTTTTCTGCTGTTTGTTTTGGGGTATTAGACCTTTTCTAGTGTTTCCCGTTACGGCATGCTCTGCCCACTCCAAGACTAGCTTACTTTCAAATCTGCCATTTTGACCCCAGCTCCTTACACTCAACACTTTACAAGCCGGTGGTGCTCTGCAGGTTGCTGGGCTTTTTTTTTAGTCTGGTTTGTTCCCCGCACAAATTCTTTGGAAGCATTGCTCGCCCTTAAACAATTAACCCTTGGTGTTTTGCTGTTTGTTTTCAGCTTCTTATATTTTACAATTTACGAGCTTGTGTGCTGTTTTTGTTAGTCCCACCCCCCCCATTGCGCTGCTGGCCCCATAAGGAATTACCTCTTGGCGATCTGGCTCCTGCACTGGGGCTCCTTACTGCTAAACCACCAGCCCATGAACAGATCATATGTTTTTCTTTCTCAAAGCAGCATGCGCGTTTCATGCCTTTTGGCCATAGCCTGCCACGGTATGCACATACATTGACTCTCCAACCTTGAAGCTAGCTTTTCTTTGTTACCCTGCCTACCAATGGCCCCATAATGGTATGACTCTTCGCATTTGAAGCCAGCATTCTTTAGGTCATATAATCAGCTTATTTAGCATTGCCCTGCCCCACAATGGCACATGTAAATAATGGCTCATCATGAATTCTACACCTAACAATGGATTTGAGATCAATCTCATTCTCTCCACCTCGCACGTTGGCCTTTCTTGTTGCAATGATGTTACATTAGAACATCATCATAATTTTTTTATTGTAACATTACAGATTAGTACGCATGTCTCCCAAAAATGTGGGTCCTTACCAGCCTGGACTTTTGGTCCCTATGTTCACTGTGGTCATTTGTCCTATATTGACCAATTCCTTTACCCCAACCACCACTGCAATTCATTTTTTACACTCACTAGATGTTCTTCTTCATAAATTTTAACCATGCTGTTTCCTGCACTGCAGCTTTTGAATGCTTCACTACCTGAGAGCCTCATCTTCCATTTTTGACTCTCTCCTACATCTTTACATAAGAAAGGAGTGCACCCTTAGCGCCATGCCACCCAATGACTGAAGGTATGCCTAATTTTTGGGGAGGATTGTTATTGTACGCCTGGTAATGACTGATTTGAGCACACACTGTACCATGTTGCCTGAAATCCATGTCATCCTCGGTGAGTAGTGTATAAGCACAAAGATTGCTTTGCTTTGTTTTATCACATATTGGGGTGGCCTGTGGCACAACATAATGGCTGAATACTTTTGAACTATAACCTAGCTGTTTTTAATTTCTCATCAGGTTGTTTGACAACTGATCTGTTCTAGATTTCACTGTGGACGGCTGCCTATTTTAAAAAATTTTATTTTGAAGGTTTTGTATAGCGCGAACAAGACCCTTGCGGGTATCAGAGCGCTTTACAGCGCAGATATAGATAACATACAGTGCGCTTTACAGGTCCGATATAGGTAGAATACACATGCATAGAAATAAAAATACTATAGGTTAAGTAAATAGATTGGTGGTAGCTATTATATATTGGGTAGTTTCTAAAGGAATGTATAAAACAGTTCAAGTGAATTTAGCCAAGAGAATCAATTTCACTTCTTTTTTGAACGATGCCGTGGATGGGTTCAGTCTTGTTTCTGGGGGCAGGGCATTCCAGATCCTGGGAGCCATTCCTGAGAAGGTATAGTTATATGTTTTCTTCTTGGTAAAACGTGGTGGTTTCAGTAGAAGATTGTGGGAGCTTCTAGTGGTTCTGTTGCCACCCGATAGGATCAATTTCTCCGCTAAGTATCTCGGGGTTTTGTGATGTAATGCATTGTATGTCATACAGGCACTTTTCCTATGGATTCTGGCCTCAAAAGAAAGCCAGTTGAGTGCACGAAGGTCACGGGAGATATGACTGTTTCTTTTGGAGCCTGTGATGAGTCTCGCAGCTGCATTGATTGAAGCTCTAAGAGGGGCTGTCGATGCTCTGGGAAGGCCGCAGAGAGCAACACTCCCGTATTCCACTTTGGGGGTTATAAGAGTCTGAACTGCCTGTTTAAAGTCATTTGCGGGCATGAAGGTTTTCGATCTTCTTAAGGTGTTCATGTGAAAATTTGCTCCTTTAGTTGCAGCGCTGAGGTGCTTCTTCATATTTAGCTTATAATCAAGAGTAATTCCTAGTGATTTAGCAGAATCAATGATGAGGGGTTGACCATCGAGTGCTGTTAGATGCTTCATCCATTCACGGATGATGGTTGTTTGGTTGGGTGGGTGAGGCGATTAAGATGAATTCTGTTTTGAGGGTGTTTAGTTTTAAGTGGTTATTGGCCAACCAGGTCAGCGCTTTTTGTAGAGTTGAGTTGAGGGACTTGATGTCTTCAAGAGAGTGGACCTTAATGTAGAGTTGCGTGTCGTCTGTGTACATGTGGTAGTGGACATTTGCGGAGTTGAGAAGATTGGTGAGTGATTTCATAAACAGATTGAAGAGTGTCGGGGAGAGGGAGGATCCCTGGGGCACTCCTAAGAAAACTGGCCTGGGCTTGGATAAGGATTGATTTGTCTTGAGTCTTTGTGTTGAGGAACTTCGATTTTCGATCACGATTGAATCGACCCGCCATTTTGTGACCCGCCGCCATTTTTTGTTGCCATCACTCAGGCAGCACGGTGAACGAAGTCTATTCTGCTTTTTCTGTAGCCCGGTGTCAAAATACGTCCTCGGACTTTATTTGTAAAGCTGGTGTTAGAACTAGCCGAGTACGCTAGTCCCTGTCTGGCTTGTCTAATCCCTGTTTCAACTCACTGTTGGCTCACACTATTCTTTCCTGACCATATCTTATCGACTGGCCTTCACTGTCTCCTGCTAGCATTCTCTCGTGTCACGACTGTCCTCCAATACACACAAACGTATCTCGCCACCTGCAAGTTAGTTATAATCTGTTAATGAATTAGTTTGAGGGTGGGGTGACAAACACAGTTGGAGGAGAGGTCTCTTCGAGTCATCTGATACTTCTGTTTTCGAACCTTTCCCATTGGTTCCGCTTTGTTTTCCAACTTTCCCTATTGGCTCTTTCCTTATATGCTTTGGGAGCGTATCTCATTAATTATTGTGTATTGTATAGTATTTAATCTGATGCGCCACAGAGTGAAGTGGCAGTCTCCTGAGAACCTACTTTGTGTACTTCTAGGATAACTGTACTAGCTGCAGCTAAATAAATCCAATCTTCTAACGCCGACAGAGTGTCCCGTGTCTCTGTGTAGCGAAGCAGATGAACTCCGGAGACAGAGGGCGTACCCTGCGCCGCCAGGTCCAAAAGGTTCTCGTTCTTCAACTGGCACCCAACGTGGGGCGGCTTCGGTGGTACCGGTTCTGCTCGAAGGTCGTGAGGAACCCCGCAAGAAAATTCCGGAGGGTTCGCGAGCCACACTAAGCGACCCCTGTATGTCGAAAGTGGTCCGAAGGTCTTTTGCAGCACGGTTTGCACCTGGTCTGACTAAGTTTGGAAGAATTTGTTGTCTTGGTTGTAATAGGGACTCCCGACTTGAGGACTCTTGTCCGATTCCTTCGGTTGGAACTCCCACATATGAGCTCTATTCGAAACATGGCATCGGCCCCATTGCCTTTAACGAGACATGGACTCGATACACGAAGAAAGATGGTGTTCTCAAATGGCCAGAAAACGGTAGTTTTGATCCTGATGTACTAGATAATTTAGAAGCAGTTTTGTTTAAAAGAAAAGCCCGGCCGGCAATGTTTGACTCTTTCCGCCTTTGGCGTAAGGAAGCCAAACAGAAAGAAATTAAACAAGCAAAACGAGATAGGAAAGCACAGGGTATGACAATTATACAGGCTGCCCAACAGTTCAAAAATGATGAAATTGATAATGCAACTGAAATTTCAGAAAGACAACATCGTATGGCGATAGATAAATGCTATCCGGTGTTGCCTGTTTCTCCTTCTGATAATAAGAAAGATATAGAAGAAGATCCCCTAATGTCCCACTTATTAAGGTTGCCTCCGCCCTATGCGCAAAATGCCAATGTACCTCAGCTGTTACAGCCTGCTCAGCTGTCAGTGGTACCTCCGCCGGTTCCGGCTCTTCAGCATTTGCCTCCTCCAGTATTACCGCCCTTGCCGGTTTTACCATTAGTCTCAACTTCTTTGCCTTCATCTCCTGATCTTAGCTCTCCTTTGCCTTCTGCTCCTCCTGCAATTATCAGTTCTTCTCCTGTCAGTTCTCCTAATACTCTGTCTCCAGTTCTAATGTCTAATTCACCTTCTGTGCATAAGTGTCTCACAGATTCTGTCACTAGTATTCTATCTCCTTTCTTTGGAGCTTTTAATGTGTCTCCGGCTTTTGCTCGAAGACAATCTCGTAGTCAGTTCCCAGATTTTGAAGAACGAGAGAAGCTAGACTCTCTTGCACGAAGATGGATCAAGAAGGGTCCACAATATAGTGTGCTTGATATTATGCCTACCTTTTTGCAATGGAGTGCGCCTACGCAGAGATATGTTTTTAATGTAATGTGCGACATTCTCATTAAAGAATGGAAAGATGTGAGTTCGAGTCCGATCTCACAAGATCTGTTAAATGTTCAAGCTGATTTTGAAAAAGGACTTATTGTAGGTTCTAAAGTTGAGGAAGCTGTAAGGACACTTATCTCTTATAGATCCTTATCGTTTTCTCCGATTTTTCTTGATTCCGATCCGTCGGTTAAACTGACGTCGAAAAATTACCCTATGAGAGAGGTTCCTCCAGTTTGGAAGGAGGCAGTTGCGGGAGTAGGTGGTAATGCGCCTATTCCTGCTCATTTTCAACGTATATGGGTACATGTCCCTTGGAAGAGATCTGAAGTTTTGGCTCTTAAGCAGACTCTACCAGATCCTCGTAAGAACCCTGCAGGTTATTACAAAGAATTATCGCAAACAATTGATGCTTGCATTATGAATCTAGCAGATATTGATATGTTGATGGGTAATGTAGTCCCACAGACAATATGGGCGAAGATTCGTAGAGAGGACCACGCACAAGAACTAGGAGCTACTTGGGATGTTATAGCTAATACAGATAGAGACCAAGTGGGTGGCGCAAAGCCTGACGCTTTGATCTCGGAACTTCCTGGTAGAATCATCACGTTAATGAAAACTATGATGCCTGCACTGAGAATTAATTGGGATAAACTAGCAGCATGCAAACAAAAGAAAGATGAAAGTGTCTCTGACTTCTTTACTCATTTCGAGGAGACATTTATCGACCACAGTGGTCAAGACATGGCTACCGAGGGTGGACAGCGATTATTCTTGGACAAATTTGTATTTAATTTGCTTCCCGAGCTGTCTCACAAATTAAAGGATTCAGAAAGTTCATGGGCTGTTTCTTCTTCTGCTCAGATATTGGCTACTGCTCAATATTATGAGAATAGAGATAAGGAAGAAAAAGAAAAGCAAGAGAAAAAGACGAAAGAATTAAAAACGAAGGTTCTCTTGCAACAGGCCTATCCGCCACGTTATGTTCAGCCTCAAATTCAGCAGCCTCCGCAGTTTCAGAGGTTGTATCAAAAACCTGAGCCATACATTCCGCGACCTTTGTTAGGTCCTAACCAATGTGCCTATTTTAGAGAGGAAGGTCATTTTAAGAGTAGTTGTCCGGTTTTATTGCAGCGCAATGGAGCATTAGCTGCTCCACAAGGTCGTGCTGGCCTCCAGTCGGCAAACAGAGGTAGAGGTCGGGGTGTGTTGACTCAAGAACAGCGTGCCCTTCCTTCTCCCAATTCCGTGAACTACTTTGATCAGCAAAATGTGAGATCTACACAGTATTACAATGAAGACCATTATGTCGAAGGCGAGAATGAGAGTCTTCATGCCAACTAGGACAGCCATGGACAAAGTAAGGGAGTCGTGCCAATCCCAGTAGATCAGAATGGTCCTTATGTTAACGTCACTACAATGGGTGTTTCAGAGCCATTTCTTCTGGATACTGGAGCAATGAGAAGTTCTATTATTCATTCTAAACTCCCTGGGGCACCTTTGTCTGGCTTAATGAATGTTTCTGTAGGATTTTCTGGCGCCCCTGTTTGTAATCCGGTTTCTTGCCCTTTGCCTATTTCGGTTGGTCCTTATGATTTGGAAGCTCCACTTCTGTTAACGAATGGTTGCGGTGAGAATCTGTTGGGTCTAGACCTATTAAAAAGAATGCATGCTACAATATATTGTTCTCCTTCTGGCGTACATCTCACTCTAGGTCAGAAGTTGATCTCCCAAATGTATTTGTCCAAAGATCAGTTTCCTCCTGAGTTGCTTTCTCTTCCAACAGCGCTTTGGGCCACGGGTCCGAACGATGTGGGTTGTCTTTGAGATTCCGCCTTATGTTGTCACTCTCAAGCCCAATGTTGAATTACCACGTATCCCACAATTTAGAATTTCTGCTGAAGGTGAGAAAGCGCTTTTGGAAATCATTCATGACTTAATTCGGAAGGATGTGGTGGAAGAAACAAGAGGTAACACATGCAATAGTCCTATTCTTCCTGTTCTTAAACGTACTGATCCTTCTCAGCCTCCTGTGTACCATTTTGTAATTGATCTGCGAGAAGTAAACAAAATTGTGATTCCACAATTTCCTGTTGTTCCAGATATCACTGCTTTGTTGACAATGATACCTTCCACAGCGACTTGGTTTTCTGTTCTTGATCTGAAGAATGCCTTCTTCAGTATTCCCATTGCAGAAGAGAGTAGGGACATTTTTGGTTTCTCTCTTGGAGGCCGAAGCTTCCGGTTTAAGCGCGCACCCCAAGGCTATTGTGAAAGTCCCTCCATTTATAGCCAAGCTTTAAAATGTCATCTTGATACTTTTCACTTGCCAATTGGTGTTGCTCTTATTCAATACATGGACGACTTGTTAGTCGCCGCTGATTCAGAAGATATCTGCAAAGATGTCACTGTTGCACTGTTACGCCACATGTTTAAACTGAATCACAAGGTTTCACCTTCCAAACTACAATATGTTTGTCAAGAAGTTACCTACTTGGGTCATCTCCTATCAAAGGAGGGACGACGGTTGACACCATAACGAATTCAGGCGATTGCACGAATATCTGTACCATCCACGCAAAGGGAAGTACGTGCCTTTCTGGGTATCACTTCCTATTGTAGACAGTGGATCCCTAACTTCTCTTTGATCACCAAACCTCTGTTGGCACTCACTTTAAAAGATACGCCTCAGCCCCTTCCATGGACTGATGAGTGCCAAAAGAGTTTCACTGAGTTACGTACTGCTCTCTGTTCTGCTCCTATACTAGGCACCCCAGATTACACTAAGCCTTTTACGCTCTATGTTCACAAGAGAGAAGGTTGTGCATTGTCAGTCTTGACACAGCAATTTGGAAACAGACAGCGGCCATGTGCCTATTTTTTGGCTACATTAGATCCCGTAGCTAAAGCATTGCCCAGTTGTCTCAAAGCTACAGCAGCAGCAGCAATTTCTATCCGACAGTCTGCTGGAATGGTGTTGGATAACACTATCATTGTCATGGTGCCACATGCAGTGGATACTTTGCTAAACAGAACAAAAACACAGCATCTTACGAGTGCACGTTTAACTGGTTACGAGCTGACGATTTTGGCTAGTCACGTACACATCAAACGATGTAATACCCTAAATCCAGCTACTTTGTTGCCCCTTCCAAATGAGGAGAGTGTTGAGGATCAGCATGATTGTTTCTTCCGTACTGAGGAAGAGACAAAAGGAAGAATTGACCTGAGAGACACACCGCTAGAGAATCCGGATGGGACTCTATGGGTAGATGGTTCTTCTTGCAAAATGCCTAATGGAGATACGGTTTCAGCCTATGCTGTAACTACCTTACATACTATTGTAGAAACTGCACGCATTAGACACAATTCAGCGCAAGCAGCAGAATTGATAGCACTGACGAGAGCTTGTATATTATCAAAAGGGAAGAGAGTGAACGTGTACACTGACAGCCAATATGCTTTTGGTGTAGCGTTCAGTTTTGGCCGTCTCTGGAAGGAAAGGGGATTCCTAACTTCACATGGCACCAAAATACAGCATGGTCAGTTAGTGACTGATCTCCTTGAGTCACTTGCTTTACCCATCCAAATAACGATAGTGAAGTGTAGTGCACACAAGAAAATTACGGATGATGTTGGACGAGGAAATGCGTTTGCAGATGAGATAGCAAAGAAAACAGCAAGAGATTCAACGAATCGAATGTTTGTGGCAGGTCCTGCGAATTGGGTCAGAGAGAGAGGAATGTGTGAGAATACAGTGGAAAGCATAAAATCGATTCAGAAAGAGGCTTCAGAGAGAGAGATAAGCAAGTGGAAAGAAAGTACGGGAATGTTAGATGAGATGGGTTGTTGGGTAGAATTATCCGAACATCAACGTTGGCTGTTACCAGATGCCTATGTTCTCCCAGTGGTTACTATGGCTCATGGTCCAGCTCACTTAAGAGCAAAAGGCATCTGTAAACTTCTGGCTCCAGTGTGGCAAAATGAAAATATCCCAAAATGTGCAGACAATGTAGTAAAGCACGGTATTGTTTGTCTAATGTACAACCCGGGAAAGGGAACCCCAACTCCAGCAGGTCACTTTGCTCCTCCGACATATCCATTTGAGGTGTTGCAAATTGATTACATTCATATGGATCGATGCAAAAACCTCAAATATGTTCTGGTGGTAATATGTGCCTTTTCGAGGTGGATAGAAGCATACCCTTTGAAAGATAATACAGCTTTATCCACAGCTAAAATCCTACTAAAAGAGTTCTTCCCCAGGTTTGGTTTGCCGTGCATTGTCTGGAGTGACAATGGGAGCGAATTTGTTGGCCAAGTCATGCAGAAAGTTTGTACAGGTCTTGGAATCAATCAAAAGTTCCACGTGGCAAATCATCCACAATCAGCGGGTTTAGTAGAGTGCTACAATGGAACTTTTAAGTTCAAATTAGCAAAGGTTCAAGCAAGTACGGGACTCAATTGGCCTGATGCTTTACCGTTAGCCCTGCTATCCACCAGAACTGCAGTACACTCTTGTTTGGGACTTAGCCCTTACGAAGTGGTATTTGGCCGTCCGGCCAACGTATGGGGAATACCTCGCCCTAAGAAATTCTCAGACTTGCCCTATCCAATGTTGATTGACTATCTGCATGACCTTACAACTAAATTGCGTGTTCTTCATCAACAGGTTCAGAGTGCTCTGCCGGAGGCCTCCACAGACCCAGGTCATTCCATCCGACCAGGTGACTGGGTCTGCGTGAAGAATTTTCAAAGGTCCAATAATCTACAACCCAGGTGGCGGGAGCCGCGAGTAGTGTTGTTGACTACAAGGACAGCAGTTAAAGTCGAAGGAAAGAAAAATTGGATTCACGGTGTGCATTGCAAGAAAGTACCTTTGCCTTTGCCTTTTGATCAGTGGGTTCGTAGAGGGGTTGGTGACTGTGAAAGCGAAACAGTTCCACGATTTGTACCCTTAAGCGATGCACACCTGAGTGGGACACTGTCTGAGAAAGAGGACGACGACATTTTACAGGAAGCAATTCCATCGCATCGTCGCTTGGATACGACTGAACCACGAACATTGTTTCAAAATCAGAGTGTTCCAGGGAAGGAACATTATAATCTAAGGCCCAGACAAAAGAACATTTGAGACTTTCTTCTCCCTTGTGTAGTGTTCTGTTTCGGTTGCAGGGTCACGGTAGGAGTCTAGGTTACGACCTGAGTAGTGACAATAGGTCTGCAGGATCTTCAGTGTCATAGGACGGTAGAGCATTGTGACTTCAGTGATTAAGGAAGATTGCCGTGAGCATCCATAGTAAAATGGAAACTACACTAAATAATAAAGAAAGAAGAGATGAAATGAAGAAAGCATCCTGTAAAATATTGTACAGTCGTTTTAGTATAACTTTACGGGCCCGATTCACAGAACTAACTTAAGACAAAATCCTAAACTTACTACCATTTTCGTATTCACAGAAGGCACTTACTCATTTGGGTATTCACAAAAGACACTTACTCACTTCGGTATTCACAAAAGTTAGGAGTCCTAACTTTAGGACTCCTAAATGCCTTCTGTGAATACCGAAAGCCTTAAAATTAGGATTTTTCTCAGTTTAGGAGTCCTAAAGTTAGGACTCCTAACTTTACAATTACTAAACTGAGAAAAATCCTAATTTTAAGGCTTTCGGTATTCATAGAAGGCATTTAGGAGTCCCAAAGTTAGGAGTCCTAACTTTACTACTACTAAATTGAGAAAAATCCTAATTTTAAGACTTTCGGTATTCACAGAAGACATTTAGGAGTCCTAAAGTTAGGAGTCCTAACTATACTACTACTAAACTGAGAAAAATCCTAATTTTAAGACTTTCGGTATTCACAGAAGGCATTTAGGAGTCCTAAAGTTAGGACTCCTAACTTCTGTGAATACCGAAATGAGTAAGTGCCTTCTGTGAATATCAAAATGAATAAGTGCTTTCTGTGAATACCAAAATGGTAGTAAGTTTAGGATTTTGTCTTAAGTTAGTTCTGTGAATCGGGCCCTACGTGTTTTTATATCATTATGTATTGCTTTGACGATTATTGGTTGGGTAATTTATGCTTTGCAGCCAAGAAATACCTCCCCTTCTTCCTCTTTGCCTTCTTCTACTATCTCTCCACACCTCTTTCATACTCTTCCTTCACATGAACTTGTCAGAAGAACAGAGTATTACAACAATTCCTTTATCCAACTATTACATCAGCATCAATTAGTGGTTAACACAACTGATTGTTGGGTGTGTGGTGTTATGCCACATACCACCGAGAAAGGAATGCCATATCTAGTTCTCCCTTTTTCTTATGAGGGTTCTGCTTGGGCATTCTTCGTCATTTTCTCCAATGCTTATCAAAGCAAATTCAGACGGTCTGTTACTTCACAAATTAATTATCCGGATTTTAGTCATAGTTCTTTGATTAAGGGTATGGTAGTTATGGCTAAGATCATGGAGAACAGCAAAATCTCCATGGACGAAAGAAAGGCATACACTAATTGGAACGTCACACAATACATGTCTAGTCTCAGTACTAAGGTTGGAAAGGGACAGTCCTCGCCAATCTGGACTATACCGCATCAAGGTAACTTCTGTTTACAGATAAACGATCGCTCTTCTGACACTGCACAAAAGAGTAACTGCTCCTACACGTACGTTTATTCCTCTCAGAACTCGCCTCCTTTAGTGCCTTCTCAAGGCACCTATTTAATCTGCTACAACAGAGCTTATACTTGGTTACCAACGGGTTTCTCTGGTACTTGCTATATAGCCTTTCTTCTTCCTCCTACTTACACTGCTTCTGCCAATTATCACCGAACCCGTTACGGCAGAGGGATTATTGATTCAAAGGACACAGCAGGACAAGAGGGGGGAGATTTCCTTAAAGGTTTTCTTCCCTTCTGGGGTCCAATGGCTAACAGCAGAAATATAAGGCAACTGGTCCGTGTCGTAGAGACTACAATAGACATCACTGTAGGAGCCTTAAGTAACATCACGGCAGAACTACAGGCTGATCGTCTTATGACCTTGCAAAATCGAATTGCCTTAGTCTTTGTTCTTGCCAATCGTGGTGGAGTGTGTAAATTGATCGGGTCAAATTGTTGTATTTTCATTCCTAATGACGCTCTGACAGTATACCAAGCTATCTCCAAGTTGCACATAATCTCCGAGTCTATTCATCAGGACGAAGGAGATTGGTCTTTAACGGAATGGTTTTGGGGACTACTGTCCAAATGGGGTTGGAAAGCATTGACATTCCTTGGAATAATCTTGACCATTGTATTTTCTTGCTGCCTTTGTATGCACTGTGGTCCCGCTATCTGTGATCTTTGTGCTACTATGTGCATCCCAAAACCCAAGCCACAAGTAACAGAAAACATAAGAATGATGCTACAACAACAGCTCGATGACCTCATGGCTATTGACGTAGACTCAGATTAACATGAATCTATCTTGCCTGAGTTCTGGCAAAAGGAGGGTCTGAGGAACTTCGATTTTCGATCACGATCGAATCGACCCGCCATTTTGTAACCCGCCGCCATTTTGTGTTGCCATCACTCAGGCAGCACGGCGAACGAAGTCTATTCTGCTTTTTCGGTAGCCCGGTGTCAAAATACGTCCTCGGCCTTTATTTGTAAAGCTGGTGTTAGAACTAGCCGAGTACGCTAATCCCTGTCTGGCTTTTCTAATCCCTGTTTCAACTATCTGTTGGCTCACACTATTCTTTCCTGATCATATCTTATCGACTGGCCTTCACTGTCTCCTGCTAGCATTCTCTCGTGTCACGATTGTCCTCCAATACACACAAACATATCTCGCCACCTGCAAGTTAGTTATAATCTGTTAATGAATTAGTTTGAGGGTGGGGTGACAAACACAGTTGGAGGAGAGGTCTCTTCGAGTCATCTGATATTTCTGTTTTCGAACCTTTCCTATTGGTTCCGCTTTGTTTTCCAACTTTCCCTATTGGCTCTTTCCTTATATGCTTTGGGAGCGTATCTCGTTAATTATTGTGTATTGTATAGTATTTAATCTGATGCGCCACAGAGTGAAGTGGCAGTCTCCGGAGAACCAACTTTGTGTACTTCTAGGATAACTGTACTAGCTGCAGCTAAATAAATCCAATCTTCTAACGCCGACAGAGTGTCCCGTGTCTCTGTGTAGCGAAGCAGGTGAACTCCGGAGACAGAGGGCGTACCCTGCACCGCCAGGTCCAAAAGATTCTGGTTCTTCAGTGTTCTGTCTTGGAGGAAAGAAGTAAACCAGTTTAAAACCGTTCCAGATAGACCCATTCTATGTTTCAGGAGGTCTAGTAGGTTGTCATGTTTGACGGTGTAGAAAGCTGAGGATAGGTCAAGCAAGATGAGTAAGAAGGCTTTGTTCTGATCCAATATTTTTAGTGCATCATCTATTATGTGTGTCATGCCTGATTCGGTACTGTGTCCTGTATGAAAACCTGATTCAAATTGATCGAGCAGGTTGAACTGGTCTATGTGGTTGCTGAGCTGCATGTGCACACATGTTTCGAGTAGTTTGGCCAGGGTAAGGAGGTTGGATATTGGGCAATAGTTGTTCAAGTCTGATGGGTACGATGAGGGTTTCGTTAAGATGGGATCATTCCTTGCATAAGGGAGGTGTTTATGATCCTGGTCCATAGAGGAACTAGCTTCGGAATGAAGTCTTTTAAGTGGTTTGCTGGGAGAGGGTCTGTGAAGTGATTGGAGGTGTTCAAAGCCGTGAGTGTCTTACGGATATTTTCTTCGCTGTAGAAATTGAAGTTGGTCCAAGAGGCGTTGTTTTTGAGGTCTAGCTTAGCGGCACCACTGAGCTGTGAACTGAGCGGGGTCAGTGAGGAGATTGTGGGTGAGTCGGAATGCGAAAGTGGCACATTAAGTAGGTTTCTCTTTATGTTTTCGGTTTTCCTCGCAATTGGGGAGTGTTTCTGGATTGGCTTGGGGGGAGTGGGAGACACCCTTCGATTGCGATTTGATTATTTTGAATAGTCTTTTGGGACGATTTTTAGCTTGATCTACTTGTTTACTGATGAAGTCCGCTTTTGATCATCTAATTTTTCTGAAATAGGCGTTTCTTGTGCTTCTCATTAGTTTGAGGTGGTTAGTGGATGGTGAGGCTCTCCATTGTCGTTCGATTGCTCTTAGTGATCTTCTGTCTTCATTTAGCCTGCCATCATACCAGGGTTGTGTGTCTTTTGTGGCAACTCTTTTCAATTGTAGGGGAGCTAGTTTGTCTAATAACATGTTCATGGAGTCGAAGTAGTGATTGGTCATATCATGTACATCATTTAATCCATCTGGTACTGGCATGAGGATATGTCTAGATGTTGTGAGAGAGACGGGATTGACTTTTTTCAGGTTTCTCTTCCAGATTTTCGTTCTCGTAGGTTGGACAGAGAGTGGTTTAACTGCTACCTTGATATGGAAAGTGATGATGTGGTGGTCGGACCAGTCACAGGGGAGAATCGATTCCAGCTGGGTGTAGTCTACTTTGGAGATTACAAGATCGAGGGTTGAACCTTTTTTATGGGTGGAGCTGTCACAGATTTGGGACAAGTTCAGGTCGGATAGGAACGTTTTGAAGCTGTTGACCTCTGGGTCATCTGGGTCATCCCAGTGGAGGTTGAAATCCCCCAAGAATATCTGAATGATATGTTGCCCGACATTTGTGGTTAGGATATCCATTACGTGTTCAATGAAGGTAGAATTGTTTCCAGGAGGATGGTAGAATGAGTGTAATGAGAAAATTGGTTTGTTATTGTTAGTGACGTCTAGACATAGGTATTCACAAGAAGCAAGAGCTGGGGAGTTTGTGCGTTTCACAGAGAGGTTACTCTGATGTATGCAGGCAATACCCCCACCTGGCCTTTCAATTCTATCTAATCTTGTGATGTGATAGTTTGGGGGAACTAGTATGTCTAGATTTGGCATGGATGATTCATTTAGCCAAGTTTCAGTTAAAATTAAGAGGTCAGGCTCATTGGCTAGTATGAGGTCAGCTATATCGGTGGCATGTCGTGCTGCTGACCTACAGTTTAGTGGGATACATTTAGCCGGACCTTGGTAGGAGAAGTGTTAGTGTCAGGTAATATGGGTACTCACTTGAGGTTGTTTTCAACAATGTCTCTGGGTATGTGTCTTGAAACTCCAGATGCATTGGGAGGGATGGATATGATTAAGGACAATTTCTGTGTGTTGTCCGTTTGTGCACCATTAGGTGGTGGGGTATGGAGCTCGTAAGATTGGTGTAGGGAAGTTAGATCTTTACTAGATAGGGTATTTTTTCTTCTTATCGCACTGGATGAATCATTGGGGTAAGGAACTGTTTTCCATCTAGGGCGCTTCTGTATCAAGGAGCGATGGAGTTGCTGATGAGATAGTTTCACCTGAGATTTGGGTTGTTGCAGGATCAGGTCGCGAAGGGATTGGATGTCTTCTTTGATTTGTTGTAAAGATAGTAATATCTCATCCTGTCTGGGGTCAGGTGTTGGGGTTATCGTGTTCGTAGCCAGGACTGTATTAAGGTGGGAAGGAGTTGATAATGATGTGGTGTCCTGGGGCGAGAGGAGATCCAGACCGTTGAATGGCAGATTTTCAGTGTAGTCGCGAGTGTAGCGCAGGGGCGCGAAGGGGAAGTGATGTGTGTTAAAGGAGGGTCAGTGTGAATCTTAGCGAGGGTGGAGGGAGCGGGTTGGAACGTGGGTTGGGTGTGAGGGTGTAGGGGCGACTGGAACTGAGCTAGTAATGAAGTTTGAGGGGATGGGGAGGGAAGTGGTTATAGTGAGACTCATAGTGAGATAGGGGGAGTGGGTGGGGATGCTGGCTGATCCGATGTAGGTGTGCAGGGTGCAAATGGCTCACAGTTTATAATGGAACTGCTGGGGGTGGAGAGGGTGGTGGGGACAATGAAATTCCTAGTGAGGCAGGAGGGAGAGGGTGGGAGCGAGGGTTGAGTGGAAGTTAGGGTGTTAGCGATTGGAGCCAAATCAGTAATTGAATTGCTGGGGAGGGAGAGAGAATTGTCAAGAGATGTGTTCTGAGGGGGGTGAGAGAGGGTGTGAGGGAAGGCTGGCGGCATGAGTGTGAAGAGTGATAGGCATGGTAGAGGTTATGGGGTTGCTGGGAGAGGAGTAGGACTTGTGGGCATGTGTGTGATTCAGTGGTGTGTCTACTAGGTCTGGGGTGAGTGTATCTTCACTCTGCGGTATAGAGGGAGCCATTTTTGATGGAGCATTAGGTAGGTAGTCAGGCAGAGAGCTGGGAGAGTGGGTTAATGGGGAGGTCGGATTGGGTCTTCCCGCCTTCTCATTGATGATTGGGAAGATGTTGTCCAGAAGATTCAGGTTATGCGCATCACGCACAAACTCATCAATGGGGCTGGACCTGCCGCCCTCAAAGATATGATCACACCTTATAAAGCCCACAGAAACCTTTGCTCGGACAACGAACATCTGGCCACAGTCCCAAGATTCAAGAAGTCGTGCACCGGTGGCCGCCGCTTCTCGGTTAAGGCCGCCTCTAACTGGAACGCTCTCCCTCGCCTGCTGCGCCTGGAACCTAGCCACGCACTTTTCCGCAAAAAACTTAAAACCCTCCTCTTCCCCAAATAGTTCCTGGTTTCCGCCTGTCCTGGATTTTACATTCTTATAGCACGGGGATGCCCTCGGGTCACCAGGCGCTCTATAAATCTCAAAATAAATAAATAAATTATGGTCTGATGCTTGCATGAGGATGGCAGTTCGGGCTGGACTGTTCCCATGAGGCACAGGGTCAGACTGATTTGCATATGGCCATGTCTGAACAGGGGTGACAGAGTGGGCTAAAGAACGGTGATGGATCAAACCCAGATCTGTTGACTGGGTGTGAGTGTTTGATTGGTTCTGATGCTCTGTCCATCAACACCCCCTTTTGTACCGCTTTGTTCGCCATAAGTTGGCAGGGTATGCTCAGACGTGAGTCCCTTGCTCACTTTGCCACTGGATTCAAGCAAGCCTGGCTGAAGACGGCTGAAATGCCAGAAACAGGTCCTAAGAAGCTTGTTTCCGGTCCAGGGAAGGCATGGCTTGGCAGTTCGGGCTGGACTGTTCCCATGAGGCACAGGGTCAGACTGATTTGCATATGGCCATGTCTGAACTGGGGTGGCAGAGTGGGCTAAAGAACGGTGATGGATCAAACCCAGATCTGTTGACTGGGTGTGAGTGTTTGATTGGTTCTGATGCTCTGTCCATCACCACCCCCTTTTGTACCGCTTTGTTCGCCATAAGTTGGCAGGGTATGCTCAGACGTGAGTCCCTTGCTCACTTTGCCACTGGATTCAAGCAAGCCTGGCTGAAGACGGCTGAAATGCCAGAAACCGGTCCTAGGAAGCTTGTTTCCGGTCCAGGGAAGGCATGGCTTGGCAGCTCGGGCTGGACTGTTCCAATGAGGCACAGGGTCAGACTGATTTGCATATGGCCATGTCTGAACTGGGGTGGCAGAGTGGGCTAAAGAACGGTGATGGATCAAACCCAGATCTGTTGACTGGGTGTGAGTGTTTGATTGGTTCTGATGCTCCGTCCATCACCACCTCCTTTTGTACCGCTTTGTTCGCCATAAGTTGGCAGGGTATGCTCAGACGTGAGTCCCTTGCTCACTTTGCCACTGGATTCAAGCAAGCCTGGCTGAAGACGGCTGAAATGCCAGAAACCGGTCCTAGGAAGCTTGTTTCCGGTCCAGGGAAGGCATGGCTTGGCAGTTCGGGCTGGACTGTTCCCATGAGGCACAGGGTCAGACTGATTTGCATATGGCCATGTCTGAACTGGGGTGGCAGAGTGGGCTAAAGAGCAGTGATGGATCAAACCCAGATCTGTTGACTAGGTGTGAGTGTTTGATTGGTTCTGATGCTCTGTCCATCACCACCCCCTTTTGTACCGCTTTGTTCGCCATAAGTTGGCAGGGTATGCTCAGACGTGAGTCCCTTGCTCACTTTGCCACTGGATTCAAGCAAGCCTGGCTGAAGACGGCTGAAATGCCAGAAACCGGTCCTAGGAAGCTTGTTTCCGGTCCAGGGAAGGCATGGCTTGGCAGTTCGGGCTGGACTGTTCCAATGAGGCACAGGGTCAGACTGATTTGCATATGGCCATGTCTGAACTGGGGTGGCAGAGTGGGCTAAAGAACGGTGATGGATCAAACCCAGATCTGTTGACTGGGTGTGAGTGTTTGATTGGTTCTGATGCTCCGTCCATCACCACCTCCTTTTGTACCGCTTTGTTCGCCATAAGTTGGCAGGGTATGCTCAGACGTGAGTTCCTTGCTCACTTTGCCACTGGATTCAAGCAAGCCTGGCTGAAGACGGCTGAAATGCCAGAAACCGGTCCTAGGAAGCTTGTTTCGGGTCCAGGGAAGGCATGGCTTGGCAGTTCGGGCTGGACTGTTCCCATAAGGCACAGGGTCAGACTGATTTGCATATGGCCATGTCTGAACTGGGGTGGCAGAGTGGGCTAAAGAACGGTGATGGATCAAACCCCGATCTGTTGACTGGGTGTGAGTGTTTGATTGGTTCTGATGCTCCGTCCATCACCACCCCCTTTTGTACCGCTTTGTTCGCCATAAGTTGGCAGGGTATGCTCAGACGTGAGTCCCTTGCTCACTTTGCCACTGGATTCAAGCAAGCCTGGCTGAAGACGGCTGAAATGCCAGAAACCGGTCCAGGGAAGCTTGTTTCCGGTCCAGGGAAGGCATGGCTTGGCAGTTCGGGCTGGACTGTTCCCATGAGGCATAGGGTCAGACTGATTTGCATATGGCCATGTCTGAACTGGGGTGGCAGAGTGGGCTAAAGAACGGTGATGGATCAAACCCAGATCTGTTGACTGGGTGTGAGTGTTTGATTGGTTCTGATGCTCCGTCCATCACCACCCCCTTTTGTACCGCTTTGTTCGCCATAAGTTGGCAGGGTATGCTCAGACGTGAGTCCCTTGCTCACTTTGCCACTGGATTCAAGCAAGCCTGGCTGAAGACGGCTGAAATGCCAGAAACCGGTCCTAGGAAGCTTGTTTCCGGTCCAGGGAAGGCATGGCTTGGCAGTTCGGGCTTGACTGTTCCCATGAGGCACAGGGTCAGACTGATTTGCATATGGCCATGTCTGAACTGGGGTGGCAGAGTGGGCTAAAGAGCAGTGATGGATCAAACCCAGATCTGTTGACTGGGTGTGAGAGTTTGATTGGTTCTGATGCTCCGTCCATCACCACCCCCTTCTGTACCGCTTTGTTCACCATAAGTTGGCAGGGTATGCTCAGACGTGAGTCCCTTGCTCACTTTGCCACTGGATTCAAGCAAGCCTGGCTGAAGACGGCTGAAATGCCAGAAACCGGTCCTAGGAAGCTTGTTTCCGGTCCAGGGAAGGCATGGCTTGGCAGTTCGGGCTGGACTGTTCCCATGAGGCACAGGGTCAGACTGATTTGCATATGGCCATGTCTGAACTGGGGTGGCAGAGTGGGCTAAAGAACGGTGATGGATCAAACCCAGATCTGTTGACTGGGTGTGAGTGTTTGATTGGTTCTGATGCTCCGTCCATCACCATCCCCTTTTGTACTGCATGAGGATGATACCATTGTGATATATCGTAACTGTGGCTGCCGCTTAGTAGAACAGGGAGGGAATGATGGATAACGTAAGACCATCCGCTGGTTTCTTAGTGGATGCAATTGAGAAAAAGGTGAGAAAGGCTTTCCGCCATTGGGCTCGTCTTTTGGAAAAGAAGATTATGTCATTTGTTATGTGTCCTTTGTTTTTTGAAAAGTAGGGATCTGACAATGGGGCTTCTGGGTTAGATTTTAATAGACTGTGTTTGAAGCCTTTGTCCGCTTTTGTTGTAAGGTTAGGGCAATATTTAATAGAGTAAGTTTGCAGGCCTGTGAGTTCCATAATGTAGGTGAAGTCCATTGCTAGGACGTGAATGGAGTTGCTGGAACCACTTAGTGGGTTAGGGAGTCTTGGAATGAGATCAAGAGTATGTTATAGTTACATCAACTGAGAATAAGCCCATCCAAGATGGCTGCTTGTTTACCCATTGAGAGTTAGGATCTGGTATGTAGTCCTATCACTCTTTCCATTAATCAAACCTATCTGGGTCTAGTCCTTTGTTACTTCCATGGAGACAAATTGCAATGATTGGTCCTTTGTTTCTGTTTGGAGTTGTGTTATAGATAGAGGTCCTATGTCCTTTCCCAGGAATTGGTGTAGCGTAAGAAGTCCTTTCTCTATTTAGTTAATTATGCCAGCCATTTTGAATGGAGGGTCTGCTGTTATTTACAGCCTGAGGAAAAATGGGGGGCCTTGCTCTGATCTCCATGCTAATTGAACAGTTATCGGAATGAGCAGAGAAAGAGCCAAATAAGAGGAGTACTCTAAGTCACCAACAGTAACGTAAAAAAGACTCAAAGGTCTTGTGCCAAGAGAACAACACTCAAGTGGCAATGCGGTTTATTGTTCATCGGCGTGTGACCCCTGCCTCTCATCATGGTAACTGACCTTGTAAACGTTCCTCCGTGAGGACACAGGAGAGGATGCGGAAATAGCTGCTGAGCCAACCGCAGATGTCAAATAACGATGGCCCATAGCCCAATGGATCGCAGGACTGATCCTGAATGTGGGGTGGGGAGGGGGAGAGGTACTGACAGGCCAATAAGGAAGACGGACCATGCAGGGATTGCCACACGTCGGGCCGTAGCACCGCAGACAGCGCATCGGCATTCAGCTGTAGCCGGCCATCCACCGCTTGGGTGCCCACTTACTACGTACCTTAATCCCGGGGCGAGTCAAGTGACCCAGTGTCTCTCCGGTCCAGTCAAGTAATCTGGTCGGCCGCTCCACAGCACGCCTTCTCAGCGGCAACCGAGCCGGAAAACAGGCTCAGGGAAGGCAGCCCTCCTGAGTCTGCTGCTCCCCTTTGTGGTGATACAGAGTGTGTGTGCGGATGTTGAGGGGTTCGTAGATCGGCACCTGAGAGCTACAAAAGCAGGGCTGATCCTGATTATGGGCGATACCAGCCGAGAGCCTCGTTTCCAGCAATGTTCCAGTTCCTATAGTCGATGCGCTCCTGCTAATATCCTCATGCTCCGACGCTTTGGAGGAACTTGGTCGCGGGTCGAGTTATCAGCTCCGGAGACTATGTTGTAGCTGAGAAGACTCTGGAGATCTGAACGATAGTGGCTAGATGACGGGTCGTCGCAATATGGACCCGGTGCTGATGAGGTGGTTTCCTACAATCGATCTGTTGTCACAGTGCTCACCCGGGGACCCTCACTCCGTCTCCGGTGATTTGGGAGAGCTTGGACCGAGGGCGGGTCGTCACAGTGTCAATTCCTGCAGCGGAGGCGTCCCATGATTCGTCTCCGGTAAGTGAAGAGTTGGTTCTCTAGTCCAGTTACTCGGTTCCTATTACCCTTGGGCACGGTGCCTTGAAGTGGCGGGACTGGCCTGGGCTAAACGGGGATATTTTGGCAGATTTGATCCCAATCCGGCAGAACTCATTCTATGAGCTCCTCATCAGTCGCCATTTTGGATCTCATGCTTGGTTTTTGTATTTCTCCACATGAGCACACTTTTGAAGAGAGGCATTTTCTGTACAGGTTCTGAAGAACACCAATACACCTCTGTTGAGGGTAAAATGGCAAAACATGTGGACCCTCTGCAGAGACACATTGAAGCAGGACTAATTTTCTCCTGATGTGTCCATTTGTTTTATCTCTGACCAAGGTGCGTATTAATAATGTTGTTTGTGCACCCTAGAATCAGTTTTAATCACTATCACCAACACACTCGGCATACCTCATCACCTTTTAGCTCACTACCAGGATCTACCATCTCTCTATAAAATATCCGAAGAGCTCCTCCTTCACAGTGAGGGAGTTGTAGCCCACAATGTGATCAGTTGTCAGGGTGCAAGGAGATTCCCAATGATGAAGCATGCCATTAGTTATTACTAGGCCTTCATTTGATTACTTAAATTATACTTTGCAGGGTGCAAACTCTTCTCACGCTGGCACATATTCTGCACACTGGGCTTCTTTCCCTGCATGACTTGTACCAGGTAAAATCTGGAGCAAATTGGGTAGACATACCTTAAACTAGCACTATTTGCACCAGAATGGAAGGAGGAAAACATGCACTATTATTCTGAGGACCCCAGGGAAGAACTAGCTGCAAATTGTTCACCTGGTTAATGTCAAACTCTGCAGAATCTGTATTTACTGGGTGAGTAATATAATCCTGGGGGCGGGGGCTGTCTAATGTGTAGCACTTTGATGCTGGTGATAGGGCTCTGAGACTTTTGAGCTTCAAGATGCCTTGTAGTTTTGTGGTATCTATATGGTTTCTATGGCTGGCTAAAGAAGCGGACATATTGCTTTATATTATTGCGTGACCGACATGTTTAAATGTCACTGGTATGTTCAAACACAATCGATTGTATTAGTAAAGTGGGGCCAATAATAGCAGCATGATTTATAACTATGTGTTCAATAATGTATTCTGTGCAGAATAGTTCTGTGCTGTGAATGTCAACAGCCAGGAACGAAGAATCTGTGGTTCCCTCTTAAATTGAGCAAAGGTTCAGGCACAGCCAGTACCCCTATGATTCACACACTGAGAGTGGGCAAATATCTGTTCATAGCATCTAAAATAATTGAAGCGAAGGCACTGCACTTACACTTGTGCTTCACTTATTTATGGTGTAGGACATTCTGAGTCATTCTATATCGTCTTTCCCAGGCTCACTCCATCTCCTTCAGCATGTCCTAACTCAGCACTCCAGGCAATTTCAGAGTAAATTTGTAGTGCAAAAGCAGTTAGGCTAACATTGATTAGGGCCTCACACTGCTACTGTAATCAGGGAAAGAGAGGCTTCTTCTTTTTTTCCTCTGAAGCACAATGTAAATAAGTGAACAGTGACAACACTGTAGCACCCTGGCCTACTCTGAAGTGTTCTGGGTTGGGACTGAGCAGTGAAGGAAGACGCTGGGAGATGGTGGGGGGTGAAAGAGGGTGGCTTAAAGAGCATGAAACAATTACATTTAAAGATCGGCAAGGGAGGTATGTTAAAATGTAATTAATTTTTAGAAAAAGGTTTCAGGTATCATTTGAGATCAGCAGGCACTAGTGTCTTTTTCCAGCATACATTTGCACCATCTTTCTTTATTGTGTCTACCTACTGTACTTACTCAAAACCCTATGGCACTGTGTTCTTGTGTCACTCTGCCCCTAATGTTACCAACTAGGCTTATTTGATGTATTTTCTTGTGTAGTAAATCCATTTTTCCTTCACATCAAACCACATCTTGAAGTATTTTTCATGATTATGGCATGTTGCTTTGTGAGAGCCATACCCACCAAAAGTGCTATTAAGTTTAATGTTGGTGGCTACTGTACTCTTAATCAGGTATTGACACTATTAACCCCTTCAGTGCCCATGACGAGCTGGACTCGTCATGGGCCGCGGTGGCGCTGTGCCCATGACGAGTCCAGCTCGTCATAGACCCCGCCCGCTAATGCAACGGCCGGCACTGGGCGGGGAAAGGGGCGGGCACTGAAGGGGTTAATGGGCGGTGGTGGCACAATACAGTACTGAGGTGTAGGTCTTATTAACTCCACTCTCTCACCAATGCATATAATATGTTGTGACTGACCCCTCTCATTTTCCCAGATTGTAAGTGTAGTGTACATGAGTGCTTGGACACAAATAGGGTGAGTTACTAAAGGCAAGGTCCACCCTGGTTTTATGTAGCCTAATAAGGATATAGGGTGCTTTAGGAAATTGGTTTATTAGTTGTGTGGTCTGCACAATTAATAGGTCCACAATTATCCTTAATGGGAACCAAACACTTTTTTTAGTGCTTCACTCTCCAGGGTAGCGTAGCAGTCTAAGGCCTACTCAAGGGAGGTGGTGTGGGCTAGTAATCCCCATTCACTGGTGCACAATAATAACACTCAATACATCATTGTCCAGTCAGTACATTTTCTTTAGGACATGGAGAAATTATTACACCAAACACACTAATGGATAACTATAGAATAATTTACAAATATGTACATTGGCAGATGGCAAATACCATATATGACATTATGTAACCACTGGTGACCCCTTAGAGGGGTCACCCTAACATGCCAAGGAAGCATCACCATTTTGGACTGAAATAAAACACAACTATATACCTTTTGCAGCACTCATTGTCATCATTGGAGTAACCAATAAAGCAGTAGAAATTGTTATGGTGAACCAATCAAAAAATTGTCATGAGCAACCTGTGCTTGTGTATTTTGTATTCATTATTCATCATTAAATTGCAAATACGAAAACAGCCCATAGAGGGCCTCACATTGATATAACATTGTATTGTACCATACACTTGGCCCAGAGGGCGCTTCAATACCAGTATTACTTTTAATCCCATTAGGCCTTCAGGCCCTCATGAATGTCACCATACACATGGCCAATAGAGAACACAGCACTCCCAGCAGTAGAGATAAAGCCCCAGCCTTGAGAGTCTTTGAAACATGAAGAAAATCCAGGGAGGTTTTGGAATTCCCCCCAACTTAGGGTGGGGACCCTGGAATTAATTGTAGGGGGAAAGATGGCATCCTCCAAGGTTCGCTGGTGTTGGTCCCGTCATCCGGAGGCCACCATAAAGGAAGTAACAGCCGAAATTGCAGAAAAACAATCAGGCCCTGCAAGGCATTATGGGCTGCTCCTCTAGAGTACAGTGCAGAACAGAGTATGCTCTACCACCGGGAGCCGGGATTTTTATTTCCTTGTTCCCCCTTTGGTTTATGTTGCGGCTGCGTGCAGTGCCTCTTGTCTCGGGGTGCACGGTTCCCAATGAGGCACCCCGTGTGCATAGTTCACTCATTGGGAAACAGTTCGGGGAGCCCACACCGCTCACCCAGCTGGCTCCCCGTGCTGGCAGCACTCTAGTGAGCTGCACCGGGAGCCGGAAGCACATATTCTGCCCTGCTTACTCCCATGGAGAGCAAGGCAGGCTGGCCATGCTGGGGGAGTGTGGCAGCACTCTCCCCTTCTCTCTTCTTGTGACATCTGGCCCAGGGATGAGGTTCTGGGTCACTCCCTGCCATCACAGAGAGCGCGACGGTTCTCCCCTAGCTTAATCAGTTTCAGGATACAGGAATGGGGTCCTGGGCTCCCTTTCTACTTCAGCGAGGGAAGAAGGATAGTGCCCATGCATCAGCACACCTCATGGGGCCCAGCGCTAGGGTCCTGGCCCCGTTTGAGTTTTGCAGGGGAAGCCAGACGGCCCTTCCTCAGCAATTACATCTTCTTGTGGGCAGCCACCAGGCCCTGGCCCACCCCATGGGTAAAGCTGGAACAGGCGGCGGATCCCCATGCACTTCTTAGCTAATTAGGGGGTCAAAGTTAGCAGAACTGCAAACGGCCATAACTCAGGCCCTTTGGGTTAATTTGAATGGCCTTGATCTTGTTTTGCTCCTGAAGGTGAGCTCTAGCCACTAATGGCAGTTGCAGTCAACCTCCTCACCAAAGTGGTGCAGTCCTCCAAGAGCTGGTTCTCCTGGTTCACTGCACCAGCTCTCCTCCTGATCTTGACTTCTGGGCCAGAAAAGCCCGGAGCTTTCTCCCAACTGGTCCTCAGGGATGTAAGGGGGCCAGCCTCCCTGGCCCTTGTGGAGACCCACTGGTCCTGGGGCAACTGGGTAGAGTCCTTGGTCCTGAGTGTGGTTAGGGAGTTCCTCTTTACGGATCTCCATGGTGGTCCCAGGATCCAGCAGTGAAGTGTAGAAAAATCCACAGGCAAGGCAGCTCTCCCCATTGTGCAAGGGGAGAGGAATGTTCCAGAAGTCAGGTACCACTTGCCAATCCTAGGGCACCACATCACCTCTCCATATATGTCCCAACGCCCTGCACAGCATGCTGGGACTGTCCAAAATGGCATCATCCCAGAGCCACTGGTCACATCAGCTTCTGGGGTCTCTGCTCCACCCCTCACTGACATCACCGCCAGGGACTTGCACACTAGAATTTCAAAAGGAGTCCCCAGGTGGGTTGGTCCAGTTGTCTGGGCACTCTCCTTTGTTCAGTGGGCTTGGGCAGGTCCATCCCTGGTGCAGTGTGACAGCTGACTGATTGATGCAGATCATTCCACCCCACTACTTTCCTCCTCAGAAGCTGAGAGAAGTACTGCTAATTGCTCCTTTTGTGTGGGGCGGCATTTGCTCCTGGTGCTGGAGAGATATGTAATTAACTGGACACAACACATTGACAAAAGTCCTGGGCTTCTATCCAAAGCTGAGCCAGAGAAATATGACAACTCTGGATGACCCATAAGGTGCACAGATATAATTTTGAAAGTTTCAGCATCAGCCAAGCGCTGGGGCCAAACACAGAGGAATCTAGAGCAAGAATTAGCTGCAACCAATGCAGTATATGAAATCAGTGGACCACAATGACCCAAGTAAATGCAGCCAAAGGCTGGTTAGAAATAAACAATTGTATCTGTGGTGGACGAAACACAGTAGAACTTTTAATTTGCTGGTCTGTTGGTATACACCTTGCCACCAATATCTTTACTGTAAGAGTGAAATGGTGGTAGCCACACAGGCATACACAGAAGTTTACCTTTTATGTGCGGCAACAACTAAATCCTGTCTGCATTGGGAATCACACGATCACCAACGCTAGGAATAGTTACAAATGGAAAATTCTGGTCATTTAAATGATAGGAATATTTAGAAGGAAAGCCTTTTGGTAAGAGTTTGCCACTTTTAAAAGTATTTAAGGCAACCAAAATGTAATGGTTGATGCGAGTCTTAGAGCGAGTTATTGCAGCAAGTTTAGTTGTGGCTCCTGCATATTTGGCTGCTTCATCAGACAGAGACATCCCAGGAAAAGAACAGAATGCAAAAACATAAGCATGTTCTGTGTGAAAGTCCAATGAGGCACAAAAGCAAAAGTGTTTATTTAGCAACGTGTGAAGAGGAAAATGAAGCCTACAACATGCACGGTTCGGCTAACATAGAGAAAACTAGAGTGGGCCTTGCAGGAAACACACAACAACCCTTGGGGTCAGACACTCATCTTTGGTGCCCGGCTGGCAGAGACCAGGCAGCCAACACACCAGGGTTTGGTAGGTTTTCAGTAGGGAGCTCTAGGGGTGCCCTCTGGGTGCATGTATTAATAGACCATACAGTGGAATCAGCATGTGGTTGTTAATACGAGATGTTTGGTACCAAACATCCCTATTTTCAGTGAAGCCATCATGTAGATGGGGAACTCATTTTCACCAGTGTCCAGTACATGTTCTAAAATGGTTTCCCTGTTCACTTGGACTGGTAGTAATGGAACTGGCCAGCACAGGGGCATATCTGCTCATGCATGTATTCCCTCACCAGTAATATTAAACACCCTGCCTTAGGGCTATAAGGCCTGTGGTAGGGCTGACTTACAAATATGACATGCAGTGTTAGGGGGTGTGGCACACAGTGATGTGTGTCATGTTGTGTTTTCACTTTTGTCTGCACCAAAACACGCAGCCTTCAGTGGCAGTCTTGCATGTGTTTGGTGAGGGGTCCCTTAGGGTGGAACTATTTGTGCTGCAGCCATGAGAGACCCTTCTTTAATACCTCATGCTCTAGGTACCAGGGTACCATTTACTAGGGACTTACAGAAGGTGCCATAGGTATTGCTTATTGGGGGAAACAATTGTACATTTTTAGAGAAAGAACATTGGTACTGGGGACCTGGTTAGCTAGCAGGAGTCGAGTACACATTAGTCAAAGTTGCAGAGAAAAAAAACAGACAAAAAATGGGGGTGTACTGCAACACAAACTCAATTTCCTACAACCATCCTATTTCTGTCTATCTAATCCCTCATATTAGGTCTATTCAAGTCAATTGCTTTTGAGTCAGCATCACTCCAGATGATACAGTAGGAAAGTCATGTGAGATATCCTCTGGGACAACCAACCCATGTCCTCCCCTGCCTTCAGCAGCTTTTCCCTCTTGGAACTGCCTAGCCATTAAGACTTTTGTGCTACTGCCATCACCTTCTTATAAACAGCACATTCCATCAAGCACTGTCGATGGGAATGTCACGTCAAAGCCCCCAGGGTGGCGATCTTTCTGGTGGTGTCTTTAGAATGATTTCCTTCATAGGCTCTCACTTCTGGTTTACTTTTCTTCTGACATATGGAGAGGAGGGTCAGGTTGTTTTGGGATCAGTTGTACCTCTCATACCCCAGAGCCAACAAAGTTTTTTTGCCCCTCTGGTAAGCAAACTTGGGCATTTGTCCTGACTCTCGCTACCCAGATGGGTTGCTGAAAACACGACAAGACATCAAGATTACTAGATTTATTATGTATAATGTGGGGTGTAGGCAAATATTTTCAATGGGCTTCACTCTTCCACACCAAGGGTCACGCAGTCTTTACGTTTTATTCGGAAGGAGACTGGGAAGTCTATTTCATTCTTTCCACCATAGTACTAAATATTTGTAATTTTTAGTTCATATTGGATCGAGATTTGTGTACAAAAAGAGGGACCCCTCCCCATTGAGAAATCCCCTTGGTAACCAATAGGAAATAGTACTTACAATAGACCAATATAGGCCAAAAGAACATGTAAATAGACAAACTGCATTATTTGTGTTCACAATTATTATGATAAATCTAATTCAATTCCTGATATCACACATAAATTAGTTTAACAACAAGAAAAGATGTTTTAGTTTGCAATTATTTCACAAAATATCTAGTAAATTACTAGGTATTAACATAGTATCTTTTGGAAAATTTCCCATGAGGACATACTTCAGACATTCATCAGACCATATAGTGTCATGAGAAGATCTAACTCATGACAAGGGACTTGTTAGAACAAGACCAGATTGCTCTTTTCCTTATGAAGTTGGAACAATTTCCGTTTATTCATCAAATCTCTCATTCATACAACTCTACAATAAATAGATTACTGAGGTATTCATAATATTTATTCTGTGGCTTGTCCTGAACAAAGTGTGTTTTCTCGCAGATCACCAAGGAAGGATTAATTAAGCCACAACTTATGTTTTAACTTTTTACATATTTAAGGTTTCTTACTTATCTTGTATTGTCTATTGTACTGGCAATGCCTTGTCTTTTTAGTGTATGTACTTAGATACATGTGTTTGATTTATTGTAATTTTTTGATGGGACTAGTTTGTAGTAATTGCTAGATATGTTGTGAGATAATTGTATATTAAAACATCAGTTCTTGTTGTTAAATTAATTTATATGTGATATCAAGAATTGAATCAGATTTATAATATTAATTGTGAATATAAATAAAGCATCTTCTCTATGTATATGTTCTCTTGGCCTATATCTGTCTATTGTAAGTATTGTTTCCTATGGGTTGCCAGGGGAATTTTTTGTTGCATTGTTGGATCTAGACTTGGCCTGTAGTGGCTTCAGGTCACACCTCTCCATTCCAAGGTAAATACAGACTTTCTGCTTCTAATATGCCCACCCCAGGGGCACAGAAACCAAAACTACACAACAGAGATTACTTGATTAACATGTTTATGAATGTAATGCTACCCTGCTAGATATTTGGCTGCCCCCTTCACTCCATAATCCTGGAATGCAGATAAAAGGCCCCAATCTGCCCCCGGGAAGCATAAAGCTTATAAGGACACTAGCAATATTTTAAAATTATGCATTGGGTGGATGAATAATCCTTTCTGGTATTAGGCTGACTCTGCCACCCCCTGACCCAACACAATCTTTCTGCTCCCCAGGGGCGGCAGAATGGGAGAGTTACAACCCCTCTGCTAGCCCCATGTCAAGACTAGCGGTGGGTGTAATTTGTGTAATTGTGTGTAAACTAATCATGTGGTATTACCTAAAGCTTATGGAAGAAGTGACATTCCGCAGTTAGCACTATTTTCTTAGCTCAGAATACTCAGAATAAACCAGCATAATTAAGATTACTGGCAGCGTAATCAAAACTGAATCCAAAGTAATCCCACTTTTCCCTCACTTGCTATTCTTAATGGCTTTAGTGTTAGGGATCTAGTTTGGCTGCTACCCTGAAAAAACTATCAACTGTGGGTATTTCTGAAACCTAGAGTCCCAGGAAAATCAGGATGGAGTAGAATTTCAAAATGTGCAAAATATGTATTATAAATCTGACTTCACCAGTGAAGTAAGCCTGTGATATATATCTTAAAAATTTTCAAGAATTAAAATGTGTTGCTGCCTACTAGCAGGACATAAAATAATTAAATGTAATTTAATATTGCATTACAGAGCGTATCTATGGAGCAGTCAACCCTGCTACAGTGAAAAACTAAATAGGCTAATCCGAGGTGTGCCAATTCATTTTTGCTGAAAGGGGAAGCACAGGCACTTTACCCCTAGTTTGTAAGGTAAAGTGCACAACGTTCTACAGCCAAAAAACAGCCAAGGCAAAAATGTTGGGGGAATACTACATAAAAGAAGGTAATTTTCAACAAATCATTGAAACAGCCATTACTAAAGCAGAAAATGTCAAAGAGAAGACCTATTATACCCAAATATATTTTGGAAAAAATTCAAACATTTACAAGTACCTTATCCTTGTGTGTACAGCAGTTAGAAACATTATTCAATGTCACTGGGTAGTGTTAAACATTGATAAAATGTTAACACCAAGCAGTCATGCTGTGTCTTAGCTAGGTTTGTGCTATATAAAAACTAATTCAAACATACATACCAATCATAATTTTCTTTAATTTTCTGAAATAGAAACAGTAAAAACGTAATGAACTACTTAATAAGATTTGGAAAATCTTGCCAATTATCAGTTCAAACAGCAATCTGTAACACCATAAGAGGTTGCTTTCCCTGTTTGAACTGCAGCCAATGATTTTCTGACATTATAGTGATGGCAAAAACACTGCAATACACAAATATCAGGGCAAACTATTGTGGTATTAGCTATCGGCTTTGCATACTTATAAATTACAAAAGTATTGCCTACAAATATCATGGTGAACCACTAGTATTTGCCCATACAGACACTCACACACCCATACACACAAGGATACAAGAATACAAGGATGCATACAATCCCATAGCCACTCATTTAACATTTGTTAGAAGCGGTATCACTCAGTAGTAGTGCACCTAGTATAGTAATTAAATCTTGTAGTAGGTTAGTATATATGTTTAACAATCATAAACTCTTAGAACTTACTTACACTCACTGGATGATGTCATGAGTGATGTCATTTGAGATGTCATCAGTGATGTCATTAGTGATTTCACTGACAATGTCATGAGTGATGTTATATGTTAGGTCATAAGCAGTGCATTGCAGGAACGTAAGTCATAGTGGGCTCAGCTTACTATAACTGCTGAATTTCTCTGGTTTTGTATGAGAGAAATGTCACCCTAACTATAACATCTTTGTAACCTTTAGTTGTTTCATTGAATTTCTAAGGCTTCTTTTAATTCTATTTCCTAACTATAACATCTCTTTAGCCTTTGTTTTATTCAGTGAATGTCTATGGCTTTTTACATTTTAATTTTATTAGTATGTTATTTTTTCAAGCTTTGTTTTGTTTTACTAAATCACTACAGATTTTAAAATTGTGTTTATTAGGTATAACATCTCTCTTATTTTTTACTTTTTTCTTAAGTAGTAGATTTATTACAGGCGGTCTGCTACAATGTGATTCAGTTCCCAGTCCCCTGGATTACTATTAGTTTACACAAAATTGAATAAAGAATGTATATGTAGACAGAATACTTTATTAAATGTATAGAAAAGTACAATGAGAAAGTACTGTGAATATTATAAAGACAGTAACATGAAAGCAGATTCTATGCAAAGATGTAGCAATTATTATAGTACATCAAGTTCAGTTGTAAATCTCAGAGGACCAACAATGATAGTAAACTGTGATTAATAATTATTAACACATTGGACACTGTTAATATTTTCTCTAAATGTATTATAAATGTATTTAACCCCTTGCGTGCTCATGACGGAACCACGCCGTCATGAGCCACGGGCGGCGTGTGCTCATGACGGCGTGGTTCCGTCATGCTGCGGCCGTTGGCGGCCGCTTCTCCCACGAGGCACTGATTCCCCGCCTGTGCGGGCGAAATAGAGAATGGGCGGAGTCGTGATGGAACCACGCCGTCATGAGCACAGCTCGCCCGTGACTCTTGACGGCGTGGTTCCATCATGAGCATGGCGGCGCCGCTCTCACCCCGCACCCCCCCAGCGCCGCGGCGGAATTTGCGCCGCATCGAAGGGGGTAAAAAAGAAAATCAAATCCTCGTATTTCCCTGTGGAACCGCATGGTTTGTCCAGTTCCAACTCTATGGTTTTCGTTGTGATTATGTGATAGCATCCAAATGTGCAAATCCAATCCTTGTATTTGGCGAAATGCTAAACAATTATTTTAGAGGTATCCGACCTTTATAATTACATTATAGTATTAGGCAGAACATATTTTAAACATGCTTTAATGTTTCTTTTCAATTTCCTACATAAATAAGCTTTTTTATTACTATGCAAATCCGAGGATATATTCCGAAAACCGCAGATTCACTTGATAATAAACACCAAAGCTTTATTTCTATTTGTTCCTCTTGAACCACACCACAAACCTTTGGATAAACCACACCCAAAGTAGTCACTTTGATCCTGGCTGTTAGCGGAAGTTGCTGCAAAGATATATGATCCTTCCATTATGGCCAATCTATCAGCTATTGTACCTGCACAAGAGAATGAATAAGGAGTGGAACAAGAAGAAGTTACTTCCACTTGAAATGAGAGTGATGTCCGGTACTGGTTCACTGTGCCATCTGGAGAAAAGAAGGCCACTGCCAGGTCTGTCGAATGCAAGTTGTGTGGGAAGCAGCTTTCAAGAGGAACTATGAAAAAATACAGTTATGGCAGATCATTGATGTGGAAAAACAGCAAAAGCAACCACAAATGTGGATATCTTAGAAAACTGAAGGAGAAAGCAACATGTTCTACTGATGGAGGACCATCAACATCTATATCCAACCAACCTCCTGCAAATATCAGCATTCCACCAACTTGTACAGAATTTAAGGATATGGTTGTGCATTGTTCTAAATGTCAAAAATTGTTCTAAAGGAAAATAATGACATTATAATCATATTGGAAAAGGTGCAGGCACACCATTGTTGATTTTTTTTTCTTTATTCTCTTTTGTTGTAAAAGCACAAGGACATGTGCTAATGCTACAGTTGTTGAAGACATTAGAAGTTCCTCAAGTGTTGTAGAACCAGAAAGATGCACCACCAATCAACCAGCTTTAAAGTTTAAATAGTGACTGTTGATAGACATCATTTCAAACTATGAGGACATCGTTTTCATGTTGCAGAAACAAAAGACTCTTCTGTGTTAATTTGTCTTCTTTTTTACTGTTTTCAAACAGTATCAACAGTTTTGCATATAATTTCAGTTTTTGCACTTTTTCTATAACAAATAGTGAATTTTTTTGAAGGAAAAATAAAATACCCACATTTTCCATAAAGAGCTGTGTCAATGTTCTCATTATTCTATGGCTATATCAGTGTTTTAATAATTGTTTGTGAGGGTGTTAGTGTATGCGTTACTGTGTCTTGGTGTGTTAGTGTGTGAATAAATGTGTGTATGGTTGTGTCAGTGTATTTGTCACTGTGTCCTTGTATGTGCAAATATATACATCAGTTGGTGCTTCACTATGTTAAATAAGTGTGTGCAGATGTGTCAGTGTACGTCTCACTGTTTGTCCATGTGTCACTGCAGAAAAAGTGTGGACATGCATGTGGGAATCTATTTGTCAATATATACATCAGTGTCACAGAGTATGTATAATTGCGGATTTGGGTCTCTCTGTGAATGAATGTATGTGTGTATGGGTGTGTTAGTTTATGTGTTAGTGTCTGTCTGGCTGTGCCAATGTATGCGTAGACGTCTGTGGTTGGCTTTGTTAGTCCATGAATGAGTGTGATCATGCATGTCAGTCTATGTATGACTGTGTCCATAACTGTCTTAGTGTATGCATAAGTGTGTACCTGCTTGTGTCAGTGTATGTGTAAGTATATATTTGTGTCTGTGACTACAAAAAGGAATTCATGCCTGAATGTTTCACTCTATGTCTTAGTGTGTCCATGGATGTGTCACTGTATGCGGTAGTTTATGCCTGTGTCAGTGTATGCAGCAGTGTGCACAGGACTGTGTCAGTGCATGCATCAGTGTGTCAACGGGTGTGTCAGTGTATGCATCAAAGTCTCACAGGGTGTTTCAGTTTATGCATGACTGAATGACTGAGTGACTCTGTTCATGCATAAGCATGTCCAGGGGTGTTTTAGTGTATCTATCAGTGTGTCCTGGAGTGCCTAAGTGTATATATGACTGAGTTACTGTGATAGTCAATGAATGCATGACAGTGTGCATGAGTGGCTTAGTGTATGAATCAGTCAGCACTAGAGTGTGTCAGGTTGTGTATGAATTAGTGTGGAAATGTATTCCTAACCGTGTATGACTAACCAAATTAGTGTGTTTTTGAACGTGCCAGTTTATGTATCAGTGAGTCCCAGAATGTTTCAGTGTGTGTATGAGTGAGTGTATGAATATGTGAGTGAATGCATTAGTGTGTGTCTGGGTATTTGAAGGCATACTTTAATGAGGACTTGAGTGTGTTAGTGCATACATCAGTGTGTATCTGGAAAGGTGAAATTATTAAATGTTTTGAAAAATACAATCACAACATACTGTAAATACTACAAAACCATTAAAGTAAAAGGAGTGAGAATACTGGAAAAAATAGTAAACAATGCATTAGCTAGAGCTGAAAAGTAGATGAAAAAAGAGAGACAATCTGATCAAAATATGAACAACAATGATGAATGTATTTAACAAAACAATTAAACAACATTAATATCTTACATATAACTACTACAACTGATGTAACTTTATATAAATAAATATATATATGTAGTAAGTGTATGGAGTGATCGGCAAACGTGTTTTGTGTTGCCTTCTGCTGAGAACAAAGTTCTCATAGATATGTTGAGAGTAAACTCTATGAGAAACAAGCTTCTAGAGGTACTATAAAAAAGTAAAGCTAAGGCACATCATCAATTTGGGAGCACATCAAGAGGAACCACAGATGTCAGTGAGTGAATGCATGAGTTTGTGCATGAGTGGGTCAGTGTATGTACTAGTCAGTCCTAGGATATGTCATGGTGTGTATAAATGAGTGTGTGAATCTGTTACTGAATGGTTTGGTGTGTCTCAGAGTGTCTTAGTGTGTGTATGAGGGATTAGCTGAATATGTGAATGAATGCATCAGTGTGTGCTGGGGTATGTTAGTGTGTGCTTCAATGAGTACCTCGATGGGTTAGTTTATGAATCAGTGTTTAACTGTGTGTCTCTGTGAATACGTTAGTGTGTGCTAAGAAATGAGAAAAAGTTACACTTTTGGAAAAATAAATTTTATAGAACTGTAAATAGTGCAAAAACAATACCTTCAATCTAGAAACAATTATGAAAAAGCTATGAAACAATCCAGTGATAGAATTTTAAAAAAGATGACAAACAAGTACCAATCTGAAAATATGTCCCATCTCAGGACATTCATTCAGATTGTTACTTGTTTGTCAAGTAACAATCTAAGGTGGATAGCAGCAACTGCCGCCCACAGAATCCCCTGTCCCCAACATTCCCATTTCATTCTAGACCCCACACAATCATAACAAAATATAAACAACAATTATAAATATATTTCAACCAAACAATTAAACAACATTTATAATTTACATACAACTATTAGAACTCTATTTGACTGTATACACATATATTACAACTATTATACCTCCATAATAAAACCAAAACCTACAATTCCATTGCTTCTTCTTTAAACATACTTACAATTTTGTGAAAACCACACCAAAAACAGAAATTTTCACAGTGTGGAACTATTTCATTGTACTTTCAGGACAAAAAAAACCCACTTCGAGATACATTGAACGTAACCTCTGTAGGAAACAGCATTCCAGAGGTATCCTCAATGTCAACATCAACAACAACCATGAACATGAATATTTAAGAATCCTGAAGAATAATGTGACATCTTCTACTGACACAAGAAGATTTTCAACTACGCCCAACCAACCTTCTGCAAATACCACCATTACAGCAACTTGCACAGAGTTTAAAGAAATGGTTGTTCACTGTTCTAAATGCTAACAGCTTGTTTAAAAAGAAAATGATGACGTTATCACCATGTTGGAGAACATCAAGGGACACTGTTACTGATTCCTTTTTGTTTCATTGTAAAAGCACAAGCATGTGTGTCAATGTTATAGTTGTTAAAGACACTGGAAGTTCATTAAGTGACAGAAAGGCAGGAAGACTTACCACCAGCCAACAATCTCTGAAAATTAAAAGTTCATCAACCAACATTGGAGTTTAAATAATGCTTGTTGAAGGAACAGAAGAGTCACTTTTTCTCTTCATTCTTGTTATAAATGTAAACATATGCAAAGGTACCTAAATGACGTCAAGAAATATTTTCTTAGATCTGTGATAAAAGAGAGAAAACATAAACATAAGTTAATGTTACACAGCATAGATTTGCATATTAAACTTTAACTTTCTGCAATATAAATAGCTTTGTTAATAAGGAAACATTACAGAGCAGCAAATCTCTAAACCAAAATAAATATATATTTTAAACATTTCATTTACAATTTTTTGCTGTTCTCAGGTTCCATACTGATACACTTTAAACAATGTATTGTATGGAATTGTATCATTGAACAGCAGGGAAAACCAATCACATGGCTTGTAGGGAAAAAAATATTATATAGAATAACACAGTAAATAAATCATACTATGCAGGCACTCACTACAAAAAATTAAAAATGTATTTCACTTCTTCCTATTCAACTGCTACAAATAAACATATCCCCCCAAAAAGTACTATCGTATTAAAATAGTTCTTTTATGAAAGGATATGCAACATAAAATCATGTGTAAAAGCCCATTTTTAAGACATTACCCTTACTGGGCCGAACGATGTTTTACAGGCTTGTAATCCATACAGTACAAACACAGTACACCATTTTTTAACGCAAAATCCTTTTTAGAACTTTGGTTGCAAAAACAAAAGGTATGAATTTGGAATTATGAATGGTAGTTTATGTTTAAATATCAGGTTACTTTCATTACATTCCGTCAATCCACTATAGAGTTTTTAAGTGCACAGTGTAGTGTCCTGAAGTTATATTTAGTCGGCCATTAAAAATGAAAGCTACTGTTGTGTTCGTTCTTTCAGAAATTAAAATGTGTCCAGCTTTAAAGTTTGAAATGTATTTTTTGTTTGTATTACTCCCCCCTTTTTCCTCATACAATAACAGCAAGTGTACATAAATAAATTACATGAAAATTCATTAAGATAACCAAGATAGGTAAAATCCAATAGAGGAGCAGCAGTGATTCCTAATTCATTCCTAATTGTAAAGAAGCACAGCTTAGAACATGATCTAAACAATGATATTTAATAAAAACATATCCAACCAAGTCATGACCACCTCCTCCCTTTGCTTTTAGCCCCCTTGCCTTTACGTGCATACAGTGTATTTTCAAAAAAATAAACATACATTAAGCACCCTTTCCAGTGCTGAAAAGTCGGAGGTAGAGGATCTAGGCATGTCGAGGAGATAAACAGCCTAAAAACCATAATTGCTATAAAAACCATTTCTGAACAAGGTCAAACTAATGACTCATCCACCCCCAATAGCATAAGCTGCGGTGACGGAGCGATATTAAGCTTCAAGACTTTCCTTAAAAAAAACTACAATTTCTAATCCAAGTGATTTTAAGCAGGGGCAGGAGTAAAATATGTGATCCATTTCCGCCTCCATAGCATGACATCTAGGGCAACGGAACCCCCCCTCCCCCACACCACCCCAAAAGTTTGAAATTTCAGTTTCTATCTTTGATCCATCTACCTTACATCGTTGAAGCACCCTTATAATGTATTTACCACTTCTGTGTATCTGTAACATAGACATAAAATCAAATCTACAATTTCAGCAGGTCATGTTTTGTCCTGATTTCATTTCTTATCAGGTGGTCAAATGGTGCAGTTTTTGAATCCGGTAAGGTTAAATAGATGAACCTTTCAGAATTTATATTAGTAGCAGATGTAAAAGAGCAATCCACAGAATTATGAATCCAATTGTTATTTAGACCAAATAACTCTTCAATATCAATTTCTTCTTCTTCCAAAAGTCCGAGGATAATCATAATAAACTCCTGTGTGTCTTGTTGGGAGTTCTGAGAAAATTGTACAGATCCAGTGATTGTGTTCACTGTATGTCGTATTCCTGAAGTAGAATGTAGTACAGTCCTACCACTACGTAAATGGTGCAGCACACAATACAGTTGTGATCAGAACCTGCCGTCTCCTTTATGATCAATTGCATTTACTAGATTTGGCAAATAAAAGGCTACATTCAGAACTACATTAGCATAGCCATTTATATATATTCCAACTGATTGCTCCTTCATTTTGCTGCTTTTTCTTCTTCTTATCCTTAGCCTTATCCTCATCTTTATCTCTCTTTTGCTTCTTTTGAAGAACATCCATTGATTGATTATTAAGTTTCCATTTTGGTCAGATTGTCTGTTTCTCATAAAGAGGATACTGTCCAAAGTGAGTAGCATATGCACTTCTCAACCGATTACACACAATCAGTGTCCGCACTAAATTTGTTTTCATCAAAATCAAGTAAAAACAACCCAGACAATGTTCTTACTCGTGACAATGCAATGTATGGCATGGCTTATTTGAATACATTACTACCAATGTTAATAAATGCAGCCTCTACACTTATACCCTGAGATTTGTAGATAGTTACCGCATACGCTAGAGAGAATGGGGACTGGTTCCTTGTAAAAGCAAGCATTACGTTTGAGACCATGCTTATCTCATCAATGATTAAATGTTTCATTTTCTTCAAAACTCTTGCCAGCTCATGAAATGCTTCATCAGATAACTTCTGATACTCAAGTTTATTGACATGTTCTACAGGTAAAATTAGTAGTTGATGTAGAGAATTTCTATATTATTGTGTGCAGCTAATCCTGTTATACTGTCACTACACACGACAAATTTGATTTTGTTGCCCTCTGTAGGCAAGCAGTCAGTACTTTAATTAAAAAGCTTCCCCAGTGCAAGCTTGACCACTAATGTACAACAAAGTTGGTTAAAAGGAAGAGTAATTGCATTCTTTCTTGTTGTGGAGAAATCCATGGTCTACGTTCTCTTTTGCTACTATATTAATGTTTTTTTTCATTGTTGAGTTGTGTAATTAACTGTTACAAAACTTCAGTTTCCTGTCTAGCTTGTTCCATTGTAATTTCCACCTCATTCATTGCTATTGCAGCTTCATTTTGAATATTAGGGGCTCCAAGAGGATCTTGACTAAGTGTTGTAGAACTTTGACTGCTTTGAGAACTTTCCCTGGCTACCTCTGCAGCAATTGCTTCTTCTTGTTAAATCTCATCAGCTAACATTTGCATATAATTTTGAAAGAGTGAACACTGAATACTGTCTTTCACAGCATTAAATGAATCATCATTGCAATCATAGCCTTCAAGTAATTATGATTCTGCATGCCAAGGTTTAAAAAGTTGAATCAGTGCCAATTCGAAAAACTCTCTTTACTTTTGAGTTTGTCAACTAAGTTTCCTGTGGTTAATCAGATTTCCTTTTGCATGTTTCACTAAACAGCCATCAAATCCTACAACAGCACATTTGCCGCCTTCTCTGTTTTCTTTTACATTGCTCTGTATCTGTAGCACTGAAGAATTTCACATAGGCACATGTTTCCAAGTGTACACTTCTGCTTGGGTAGTATGCATCCCACATGTTTTAACTATGTCTGTACTTTCCAGGTCAAAATCAGCTAGATACCGTATGTCTGGAAAAGACTTTAGCACTCTATTCCATATACTTGCAAGGCCTAAACTTACCCAATCTTTTCCCACTAGACTTAGATTACAAACATGCCAAGCTCAAACTATCTGAGCATTCATAGTATCCAATCTGCCTATGTGACAAAATTTTTAAACTGAAGCTGTCCAACTTTTTTTTTAGACCCTTTTCTGCACTAATCTCTTGCCAAATCTCTTTCATTTGAGTCTTTTCTGATTTTGTAATTTATGAAGTGACATATGGAGCAACAGCAATCGAGTTGTCTGCAACAAATTGTATGTCCATATTTGCATTCCACATTTTCAAAATGACTTTATTGTAATCATTAATGTATTTGGACCGCTCTGTTCTTCTCAGATTGTATGTGTTTTACGGTGACTTTCGTATTACTGTGTCTCACTACAGACAAAAAGCTGTTCACTCTTTACTGTGAAACAACAGGTCGTGGGAATCCAAAACGACATCTTTTGTAAATTTTTCCATTAGATCTGTATCTTCTATGGCAGCATTTCCCACATCTATGTGTTTGAAACTGAGGAACTTGTTGTCTCAGGCCTTTGTCAGTAGTGTGTTTCGGGATGGCACATGTCACATACTGTTCTATGACAGAGAGCACACCCTCATCACTCTCTGTTCCAAATTTGGAGCATCTTTTACCCATAACAGCATATGAATAAGAGGAGCACCTCTTGCTTGGTACTCTGTACGCCCAAAAAAATCAGTCACTTCACCAAGTGCTGATTACATTTGTTACAGATGAAAGACAACATGGCTTTGAATCTGTGATCAAAATATCTGCAAACATTATCAGGATCCAAAGAGTAAAGTTCCCCCGCTGTTTTTATATTAATGTCAGCAATATTTGAATTTGCCTCCCTCAAAAATTCAAGCAGATCATTCCACGCGTATTTAGCACAACTAGGCGTACCAAACCAAGTAGGTGCTTGTAGGTTTCTCAACATGCATTTGACTTCTCCATTACGATGATACCAAAACTCATTTGTTCCTCGTTGGCATGCCATTACATTCCTTAAATTATATTCCAAGTGTTCATCTTTTGCTTGAACTTTATCAACATATTCCCTTGCAGGGAACTTTTAAAGATTTGCTCCAGTCTTCAATATACGATTCACAGCATAAGAAAGTCCGGACAAATCACTTTCAAACAGAAGATAAAATATATATGGTATGCACTGATGAAATCTTGGATCCTCTGTCTATTTTTGTGTTGAGCGGTATTCAGCTGCTTGTATCTGTAGAGGACGGTCATCATACCGTCCATCTACTCCAGTGGGAAATAGTTGCAGAAAGCAACAAGCCTCTAAGCTTTTTACCCAGACACTTAAGGGACATCCTTTTGCTTCCTTCATTTGAAACAATCCAATTACAGTATTTGTATGGGTAAGTGAGAGAGTGTAAGAGTCTCTCTATGACTATGTCAATAGGTGTTATACTCTAAGTACATTGATCGAAAGAAAGGAGGTTTGTATGAGTATCTAAAAGGATGTCGAGTCTGAGAGTAGATTTATGAAAGTGTATAACTCTGTATGTATGACTATGTGAGAGGGTGTGACAGTATCTCTATAGGTATGTAAATAGTTGTAACAGTGTCTGTAAAGATAAGTGACAGGGCCAGACAGTCTATTAATAGATATCTGAGAGGGTGTAAGAGCCTGTGTATAGATCAGTAAATAAATACATGGGCACCTCAGAGTGTGTGAGAGTCTGTATATAGATATATAATGGATGTAAATATATAGCTATATAAATGGATGTCATACTATCTGTATTGCTAGGTGAGAGGGTGTGAAAGTCTATGTATCTGACAGGGTGTGTGAACCTCTGGATGCATATGTCAACAGGTATACAGTGTGTATGTGAATGGTAATAAATCTGAAAATGGGTATATGAGAGTATGTAGCAGGGTGTGTAAAGGTCTGTATGCATATCTCAATGGGTATATGGGTGTCTACATAAATATGTGAGAGGATATAAGAGTCTCAATAGTTATATGCAATGATGTTTAATTCACTGTATTAGTATGCAAATGGGTATTACAGTACCTGTCATGGGTAATTGAGAGGGTGTAAGAGTCTCTCTATGAGTATGTGAATGGGTGTCACAGTCTGTGTTTGTACGTCAATAAGAATAAAAGAGCTCCATAGGAGTATCTGAAAGGGTTTCACATTCTACATATAGATATGTGAATGTGTATAAGGGTTTATATATAAATATGTCAGAGGGTGTGAAAGTATCTCTATAGGTATGTGAATGGTTATGACAGTGTCTGTATAGATTTGTGAGAGGATCTGACAGACTATGAATGGATATGTGAGAGGGAGTGAGATCCTGTGTATGGGTAGGTAAATGGATATAAAAGTTTGTACACGGGTACCCCAGAGTATGTGAGAGTCTGTGTATAGCTATATGAATGGATGTCATACTATCTGTATGGGTATGTGAGAGGGTGTGAATGTCTATGTATGTGATGCAGTGTGTGAACCTCTGTATACATATGTCAATGGGTATATAGGGTGTCTACATGGGTATGTAAGAGGATGTAAGAGTCTCTATATGGGTGTATGAAAGGCTGTGACAGTCTGTGTATGGGTATGTGAGAGGGCATAAGAGTCTCCGTATGGGTATGTGAATGGGTATAGAGGTGTTTACATGGGGATACGAGAGGTTGTAAGAGTCTTTGCATGGATATGTAAATTGGTATAAGGGTGTCTACTAGGGGTGGGCGGAATTTGCGGAATTAACCTTCGCAAATTATCGCGAGAATGTTTAAAATTATCGCAAACAAGCAGAAATATCGCGAAGATGCGGAAGTTTTTTTCCGGCATGTTCGCGAGATTTTCTGCATGGTTGCGGGTCGCCAACTTACCCATGTGGTTGCTTGCGGGCGCGGCCATCTTGTTTTGAGTTGTTCTCGCGGTGCATGATCGCGAGAAGAAAGACGTGATCGCGCGACGCATGACGTCACTGCGGGCGCGAACTGTCGCGAGACAGCGCAAATGGCTAAAAACAATACAACATCTCATGGAGAACGCGACCGGATCAAGAAAACTTGTCGGCGAACGCAGGGATTCAGGTAAGGCGATCGCGCGCGCGCGAGAATGTATCATTTTACAGCGCGAGCAAGAAACAAATTATCGCCAAGCTGCGGAAACCGGAATTTTTGACATTTTCGCGCTCTCCGCGGAACGCAAAAATGTCAAATTATCGCAATTTCCGCGAACGGAACGAAATTTTTGCCCAGGCCTAGTGTCTACATGAGTATGAGAGGAGATGTGAGAGTCTCTTGGGTATGTGAGAGGGTGTGACTGCATTGGTATGTAAATGGGTGTCAGACTGTATAGGTATGTGGTTTGGAATAAAGGAAGTCTGTATGGGTATGTGAGAGGGTGTGACAGAGCATGTATGGGTATTGAGAGGATCTGAGAGTCTCTGTATGGGTATGGGTAGATGAGAGGGTGATCGGAGTCTCTGTATCAGTATTAGAATGGTTGTAACAGTGTCTGTATAAGCATGTGAATGAGAATAAAGCAGGTCTGAATTAGTATGGGAAAGGATGCACACATCGACTTACTTCTGACTATCTAAATGCATGCATCATTGAAGTTTTTTATCAGTTACTTTACGCATAGTTATATCATTATCTGTAAGAAGTAAAGAATTAACATATTTAACTAAACCTTGCTCTCTTACCAAAAGCATCAGTGTGAACCAGCTCATCTTAATATACATATCTAAGTTTATGTTATTGCACAACTGTTTACATATAAAAATACCTTCATATCTCACTGCATACATTACCATTTCACTCCTTGTGTCACTCCCTCCATCGGTGTATACCTCTATTTAGTTCGAGTGTGAGCCATTGAACAAGCGCTGCTCTGCGAAGAGCTGGGGTAGTTGAGTACAGACAAAAGCTTTGCCGCCTCTGGCTGTCCTTAATTTTCATTGACTTGTGTCTTTGTACTTCGTAAATGCTGGCCTCTGATTCATTATGAGGCTTGTTAGTCCCTCCTTAGTACGACTGTGCCGTCATTTGTTTCCTCCCATGGCTACTGGCCCTTTACTTGGATGTTACACTGTATTTGTACTTTTTGTTTCTTGAGCCGGGACAATGGCGTAGGTCTCGCAGAGCGAGGTGTCCCGGCTCCGCACTCTCTTTCTCTCCTGTGACGCCAACCGTATACACATCCAATCTGCAGATGAAGGAAAGGGTACTGGAGTGCCGGTCCTGGAACATGTCATGCTTGAGTTAAGAGCCTATACCTTTACAGTTGCCATCCTTACAGGCGATTTAAAATGTATACCTCACGATTCATAATAAAGCATAATAATAAATAAAGGACCGCCATGATAGGCTTTAGAAAACAATAACGGGGCTTTGTGATAGGATCTGCGAGTGACCTCAAAATATTGTGGTAACCACAATAAAGCATCGTGAAATTACATTGGTGCTTAAAGGCATGCACATAAGAATTCCTGGCTTTATAATAGACATCGTAGCACCATCTTCACTTCTCACCTCATAAACGTTTAACCTCGTCGTCTACACTGTGCATTCTAAGACAGGATGAAAGAGTATTTGCTAACATTGATTAATGGAGTAAAAGTGTTTTAAATGGTGCAGCAGTAATTCTGCTCTGATCTCATTAAGGGGTTATTTTTCCATGAATATTTCAATTAATGCAACTTATAAGAAATTTATTTGATAAAAGCAAGCACAGCCTAATAGGTGAACTAGCATTAACATAGCTGTTTCTACATTTTGAAAGAAGGAAAATTAATTATTTACAAAAATACTTAATGAAACACGCCTGCCACTCACAGAATTATTTTTCAGTACAGAATGCACAAGTGTGAAGAATGATTCTCCATGCAGCAAAGCGGTGATAAAGTCCTTTATTCAAGATCCTGTGTAAGAAGGCCAACGTGTCCTTCTCCATCAAGAATCAGGCAGTGACTGCCTCAACCTCCCAAGAAAAGCCACCTTCACAATTCTAATAAGAACAACCACGCATCGTTATACCGGTGACAGTGAGGTTTTGATGAATGCATGCAATACCATTTAAAGATAAAAATACAATTTAAAGGTAAATACAACACATCTTTTCCTTTATAGACCATCAAACAAATAAACTGATGGACGTGCTACACCAAGTCTACCTAATACACCATTAACAAATCTATTAAGCCCAATATATTCAACATTGTCTTTCGGATAATTTGGATAGAGGAGAGACTCTCACTTCCGCCTCCTAGATAAAGTGTTACTCTCCTCTTATGGCTTGGAAAGCAAAGGTCCTGCGCCCAAAATAAAGCCCACAGCTCCTATATGAGGCTCCAAGCTTAAGTAGGCAGGCGCCCATACCCATTTCTCCCGAAATAAGCCCCAACGTTCAACCAACAGTGTCAGGCAAAGGCTTCTATTGCATCAACAGCACTAACTGCAGCCACTGATGACATAGGATGGGAAGTCAAATTCATCTATCCAAAAGAAAATACAGATGAGGCAGTGCAACCCACCCTTTTTAGGTCTCGGCTGGCGAAGTCTGCGCTTGCGCAGTCTCGCTCGCGAGATTTAATGACTTGGAGAAGAGGGGCTTGAACCCGCCCCTCTTCTCCCCTCTTCTCCATTGGCTGGCCTCTTGAATGCTGGCCAGCCATTGGAGAAGAGGTTTGTCTCTCCGAACAGGCCCCGTCCTTTTCGGATTCGGGGGCATGTTTTTTGCTACTTTTCTCATTATCTCCTCCAGCCAATGGCAAGAGGAGAGAAAAGAAAAACACGCCCCCGAATCCGGAAACGCCGCTGCCTTTCTCCGAGGCATTTCTGCTTTGCCTCGGAGAAAGGCAGTGGTGTGCTTAGGCAGTGGTGTGCTTGTTAATGCTCGTTTAGGGCTTGAGCCCTGGCATGTGCTATATGGGTGACAATCTGAGATAGACCTCCACACTGACAGATCGATAAAATGAAAACCCACAGGCACGCACATACTAATCATTGCTTTGATTTACTCAGGAGGAAGTGGAACTCGAAGTATTCACACAGCAGAAAATTGTCACTCATTCATACACTGAAACCATGGCTGGTGTGCTTCAATACTCTTTATGTATCGTAACTGCCCCGATATATACTCGAGTAATACAATGTAACACATTTCTTTTTTAAAGCGCCATAGCCCCTCTGGGTAAGGTCCGCGTGGGCGCTATAAAAGTGCATTGATAAGTAAGTGAGGCATGGGCAGCTTCCTCCTCGGTGCCTTGTCCGTCTTCTGTGTCGCTGAACTTACCTCGGCAGGACCCTTGCTCCTGGCAATCCGTAGCTGCTTCCGCCCCCTTGTGACATCGCCGGCTCCCGGGCGCGCTTCTCTGACGTACTCACCGCTGCCCTTTGTGACGTACACGATTCGCGCTGACCCTGCGCACGGGCCGCCGTTGATGACGCGCTGATCGTGCGGCAGCGCCAGGAGTGCTCTAGTTGTCCGGGCGGGCGGAGGAAGATGGCGGAGTATCTGGCCTCCATCTTCGGCACCGAGAAGGACAAGTGAGTGCGGGGAGAATGGGAGGGGTCCTGGTGCTGCCGGAGACCATTCAATGAATGGACTCCGGCACAGCCTGCCTCTGTCTCTCTGAGTGACCCGTGCCATGCCTCTATCTCTAGGAGGCTCCATCCCTCTGATCGGTCCAACAGAGAACTGACTGCACAGAGGCCCCTTTCCCTACCCTGGCTCCACAAATACCCTACCCTTGCTCCACAGATGCCCCTTTCCCTACCCTGGCTCCACAAATACCCTACCCTGGAGTTGGGAGCGATGCTAGCATGGCTTAAAACGACATGTCAGCAAACAGTGGTCTGGAGCAAGGGGGGGCTTGTTTTGATGTTACAAAGGGACTTAGTGGCCGTGAGACAGTTTCCCGGGATACTTGGTGACTGTGGTAGAGCACACAGACAGATGAATGTGAGAGGAAGTATGTTGGTCTAGGTAATGCATGGGTGGAGGGTTTAGGATGCAGTGACTGTAGAGGCTTCACACTCTTGAGGCTTGTGGTGATCAGAAACGAGGTGGCTGATGTGCACGTAATTTTATGTGTGGAGTCCTTACACAGTGCGCTCACTGATGGGGTTGTGTTAGGCGCTAGGTACACGTCATCAAGGGCTTTGGGGCTGATCAGGCTATCACCAACTTCGGACATATTAAATCTCTTTATGTTCATTCTTTTCGTGAGAAACCGTGTGGTACAAAAATAATGTAGGTGCACATGGAAGAAGACCGAGTAGTAAACCCAACATCTCTTTACATTTGTTTTGGCTGTGCATTTCGACGACACTCAATAGCTCTCCAAAGTGATGCATTTTACATCCACAAAATGCTAAATCATTTCCCATTTGGCTGGCATTGGGTGACAGTCTGATCGGCACCACTTGCACTGGTCTCCTTCGGCCCTTCCCGCCTCCTCCATTACCATACACTCCTTGGTCCCTCCCGGCCATCACCTACCCCCCCTGCCCAATAGCTCCCGGGCGCCCCGCTGAAACTGTGACCCAACCAACCGGCCTCTGAAGGACGAAAGGCTTCGGGATAAATACCACGCAACTCCTGCCTACCCCCAGGTCTTCCCCCTGTTGCTCCTGAGCACCACCGCGACCGACCCCCCGCTAAAGGCCGCATGGGTCCCCTATGCAACGGGCGAAGCCGGGGTGCAGCAGCAATCTGCAGCTCAGCTATCACCAAGTGCAACCACCCCCCGCCCTCTCCAGCATTGCTCCCTGTACCGCGACCCTCATCCCTCCCCAGAGAGCGCTTCACCCTCGCCCTCCCGGCTCTTATGCACCACCGTGGCTCTGCAGCTGTCCGCACCTTTATGCCACCCTGCTAAATGGCCCCCCTCCCCTGACCCACCGATCCCCCAGCCCCCTCCCACCCTCACCTCACACCATGTAGCTCTGTGTGGGGGTGGCTCTGTGTTTGTGTGGGTGGGTGGTTGTGTGTGGGTGGTTGTGTGTGTGGGTGGCTGTATGTGTGGGTGGCTGTGTGTGTGGGTGGCTCTGTGTGTGTGGGGGAGGGTCTGTGTGTGTGTGGGTGGCTCTGTGTGGGTGGCTCTGTGTGTGTGGCTCTGTGTGTGTGGGTGGCTTTTTTGTAGGTGGCTCTATGCGTGGTGGGTCTGTCTGTGTGTGGGTAACTCTGTGTGTGTGTGTGTAGGTGGCTCTTTGGGTGGCTCTATGGGTGGTTCTATTTGTGTGTGGGTTGCTCTATGTGAGTGGCTCTGTGTGGGTGGCTCTGTGTGTGTGGGTGGCTTTGGGTGTGTGGCTCTGTGTGTGGGTGCAAATGCAATAGGTCTCGCATTTGAGAGTGATTAAGCTATTGACATTGTAAATAACAATGCCGTTTCTTTAAATGTTTTAAAAAAATAAACAAAAATAAAGTCATGAGCAATGCCAATAGCTCTAACTTAAACAATGCCGAGACCATTGCATTGTAAATGCTTGTTAGGTTGAGCGTGAGCTGTGCGCAAGCTCTCCCCTGCGAAGAGCTGGGGTAGTTGAGTACGGAGAAAAGCTTCGCCCACACCCCCCGTCCTTGATTTTCATTGGCTTCTGTCTTTGTCCCTTGAAAATGCTGGCCTCTGATTCATTATGAGGCTTGTTAGTCCCTCCTTAATATGACTGTGCCGTTATTTGTTTCCTCCCATGGCTACTGGCCCCTTTACTTGGACGTTACACCATATTTGTACTTTTTGTTTATTGAGCTGGACAATGACATAGGGCTCGCAGAGCGAGGTGTCCTGGCTCTGCACTCTCTTTCTCTCCTATGATGCCAACCGTTGGACACCCGTGCTCGAACCAGGCCGCGGGCCAACCAAATGCAGTGCCCCCTGTCCTGGATTTCCCCTAAAGTGCTTCTAATGGCGCTTAACGTGCCAAAGTCGCAGTTTCTAACACCCTATAAGCCCCCTTCCTTGTCCTCCCATCTGTCTCTAACCCCCTGCTGACTCCCACCAACACCTCCTCAACAACCCAACACACCGCTTGGGGCCAGCTTTATCACTGCCACTGACCAGTGACACCTGTGACGTACTTCAGAGAGGGTGGGGCCGTGGAATGGGCGCACTATGAAGAGCTCACACAAAATAATAAATGTTAAAGTTTGTCTTTTCTCCTTGGAGCACCTTGACACCGACAACTAAGCACCAAGGTTCTACTTGTCTATGTCATCACTTGGTGCATTGCACTCTTGATGACGAAGTAGAAAGTTTCACCTTGCACGGTACTTTGTGACGCCATTGAGCATTGTTGACATCGCCTCCTTATTGGCCAGTCCATGGTGACATGACCCACAGGAATTATGGAGCAATATTACATGAAATTATGCTGCTGGGCTTGCTAAATTATGTGGCAAAGTAAATTATGGGCAATGAGAAACAAGGTATGTGACTTATTACTCAGTTATGCGACTCAGTTATTACTCATTATAGTGCATATTCAGTGAGACGTGTGTTTCACGTAAGAAAGCTATAAACATTGAACACATCATACCCAAAATGTCATTCAAATGCTGTCAATGTCTTACATAAAATCACAAAAGTAATATCCTATTCTAATTAACCTGACTGTCTCCCAGAGTTAGTGTGTATACAACAGGCAGTGTTGCAGTCAGCAGAATGAGCAAGTACATGCTCCTTGTAATAATACAAGGTGTGCCGCTTTAATTCTGTACATCCCACCCATTCCGTCTCAGATTTACTCTGTGTTCAAGCTCATTGCCACCGGAAGCGCTTCTTTTCTTTACAGAATACCTCTTATTATAGATTAAACATTAATTACTACGTCACTGGCATGAAATGTGTTGTAACTTTACTTAACACTTTCCCTGCCGTCCCTCCTGGGTTCTCCGCTCCGCATCTGAGAGAAGCCTTGCTATGATGTCATTTCACCTTGTAACTTCTGGAGAGGATGCGGTCTCACGGCTAGAGCTGCCGACTTTGGAGCTGGGAAACCAAGGTTCAAGCCTTGGGGTTGACTCCAAATCCTGTGATTCTAGAAAAATCGCTTATTCTCCCCGTGCCTACCAAAAAAATGAATGTGTCCTTGTGTAACGTAACTGGTGCTCATGTAAAGTGCTCCAATACCTTCGGATCAAGTTAGAGCTATATAAATCTGATATTTGAGTCTGCCCTGTGGTGATGACATAACTGAGTTTGTTGTTTTTGAAAGTCGCCGAGAAGCTATTGGTGACAGACATGCTCAATGTGGATGTAGGGGTACTCTTATCAAGTTATGAATGAGCAGGGGCGGTGCCCCCCCTTCATCACAGAGCTGGAGGCCCCCACCCACTCCTGTGCTTCTAACTAGTCCAGCCCGGGTTGGGGGTTCAACAGGAGGTGGGTGGTGTAGGGCCGCCCCTCATTATGCACCCCCAGGTATATTAAGGAAAAATCACAGACAGGGCAATGCGCTCCAGTCTCCCAGCCCCGGAGACATCTCACTGGAGACTGCCCAGCCACCGAGATATCACACAAGAGACTACCAATCCTTGAGAAACTCCCCCACAGAATGTGCCGAGGGGGCTGAACACCTCAGTAAAACGTATTTGTAATGCCCCAGAGTCGCAACTAGAGGCAAATTTTTATATGAAAAAATGTTGAGGGGCTAATTCTTCCAGCAAAAGGTAGAGTGGAGATGCAGGGACTCTAAGAAGGGGTAAGGAAACAACAAAACCACATTAAGAAGCTTATGGTCTTTTAAAGGCCTGTGAAGTAGTCGGGTGAGGCTGTGTGTGTGCCCGGGAAGCTGTCTCAGCCCGGGTTGCCACACACAACGGGGGGCTGAAGTCCTTTGAGCCCAATGGGCGTGGCGCGCCCGAATGCTCCTCCCGTAACTATGCTTCTGTTGTCCACGTGGGTATGTGTCATTAACCTGCCTTGTCATCGTTCTAGTGGAAGTGTCACCTGTACTGGCAGGTCAGACGTCAAAGCCTCACACAGAGAGCCAGGCATTTCATGTGCTAACATATAGGTGAGAGCCTGTGCCTGGGCGCCGATAAAAGCCTGTGAAAGACCACTGCTCAGAATATGCATAATTGTATTATATTGTATATCGCATTTATAAAGCGCAACAATCACCCTGCGGGTACCCTGGCGCTATAGAACGTAACGCGAACCAACATTAGACTAAATAGGTAGAAGTCTCATAGATACCAAAAAAAGCAGGGAATCCGTTTCTGGACAGCATTACACAGGTATAAGGATCAATTTCTGGGAAATAGCCATGTCTTGATCCTTTTCCTGAACAGAGACAGAGTGTTACATTGTCTGATGTCAAGTGGTAGTTCATTCCACAGTTTTGCAGTAGCAACACTGAAATCTCTCCCTCCCATTCTGACCTTACTAAACTTGGGAACCTTCGCTAAACAAGCAGAAGAGGAACAGAGGCTTCGGATGGGAGTATACCAGACCATTTTCTTCTTTAGAGGTTTAGGGCCAAGTCCATGCAAGGCCCTAAATGTTATACATAAAGACTCAAATGTGTTCTTTGTCGCACTGGAAGCCAGTGTATCTCAGCTAAACATAATGATGCAGAAGAGTCTCTTGGTCTGGACAGCACTAGTTTGGCCGCCATATTCTGGACACGCTGCAATCTCTGACTCAGATACTTAGGTGACTCCAACAGTAAGGCATTGCAATAGTCAAGTCTGCTTAAAATAGCACCTTGCACTATTGGGGCTCTGGCCGAGTTTGGAAGCAATGGAAAAATATTTCTCAGTGCTCTGATCAGACAAAAGCAGCACCCCACCGTTTTATTCACCTGTGTCTCCAGTGACAGATTAGCACAGAACATAACTCCTAAACTGTGCGCTATTTTAGTCTGGACTAGAGGAGAAGAGGTAGTAATGGGCCAGAAATTATGGGAGAGAGGCCGAGGAGCCTTCCCCACTGTACAGTGTAAGATTTCGGTTTTATCCAAATTAAATTGAAGGGAATTATCACAAAGCCATTGCACAGTGTCATGCATACAGGAATGGAAATCCTCCAAGGCATTTGCTTGAGTTCCAACAAGGGACAGAATAATCTGGGTTTCATCAGCATAGTTCATCAATTTAACATTATGAACCAAAATGTTAATCAATGGACTCAGATTGACGTTAAACAAAATTGGGCAGATGGCAGACCCTTGAGGAACACCGTGCCAATTATTGGAGAAGGCAGATTTGAATGGAGGAATTGTCACTGCTTGACACCTGCCAGAGAGGTAGGAGCGAAACCAGTCAAGAGCAGTGCCCACTATTCCCACCTCCTGTAGACGGGTCAGCAGGGTGTTGTGGTTGACCGTGTCAAAAGCGGCAGACAGGTCGAGCAAAATAAGATTTGCCGATTGTCCCCTGTCTGCCAATTGACGAAGATCATCCATCACGGTTACCAGGGTAGTCTCTGTCCCATGTTCCGGGCGGAAGCCAAATTGTACCTCCGCCAACTTGTTGGTAAGTTCAAGGAACTGTGACAGAGATTTGCTGACCAGTCGTTCAAGAATCTTCACCGGGTTAAGGTAGGAGAGAAATGGGCCGGTAACTGCCCGGGCTGGTGGGGTCAAGAGTGGCCTTCTTCAGGAGTGGTGTTACCACTGCCTTTTTCCAGCCCGATGGTACAGTCCCACTGGATAGTGACTGATTACAAATCAGTCGGAGCCTAGGAAAGAGCTCTAGTGCAAATTCCTTCCAGATTTTATGTGGGAGGGGATCCAGTGGGAAACCAGAGGAGATACTCAAGGCAGTCCTGCTGAATTCATCCCCCAGAGGAATCTCAAAGTGGTCTAAGGAATTCAGAGTGGCAATCACTTCATCAATCGATCTGTTTGCACAAAGTCCCTTTCCTGCATCATTGGGTAGGGCTGCTACTCTGTCACAGAGTTCTTGAGTTGGCTGAGTCTTATTTTGTGTGCACTTTGGGCTGATAATCTCATCAACAATTTTAAAAATACTTTTAGATTTATGAGATGAGTTCATGATAATCTCTGCGTAGTAATCTGCTTTAGTGGAGAGGATTTCTTTTTTTACAGAGATATGGCTAGTTTCCATGCAGTCTTATCTTTGTCTGCATAAAACTTTCTCCATTTTCTTTCTGCCTGCTTACACTTCATTTTCAGAAGTTTCACTTTTTCATTAAACTGCATAATTCTCCTCCACTGACCTAGAGATGTCAAAACCTCCTTTGAATACAAACGTTGTGGAGCCCGTTGCCTTTCCTGACACCCTCTTCCAGTCCCTACTCTGGAAGCTCTCAACTCCCCTATTGACTGGAACCCTTCTACTAGGAAGATATGTCGAGAATTTGACCAGATAATGGTCAGTCCAATCCACTGGGAGTACCGTCACATGTCCAGTAACACCTTCCTCACTAAATAGTAGGTCAAGTGTATGCCGCCCTATATGTGTGGGCCATATCACCCCTTGTAATAGGCCAAGGCTTTCACATGATTGCAGAAAATGATTAAAGCCTATATCTAAAGTCCCGTTTGCCCATAAATTAAAATCCCCTGCGATAAGCAACCTGGAGTGGGTGAGAGCCATGTTATTAAAAACGTCAGTCAGTGCCTGCATTGAGGCTGACTGGCTGCCCCAGGGGGTCTATAGCCAATTATACCATCCAATAGGTGCCCCTTGGGGTCCTTTAAGGAGAACCCCAGGAGCTCAAAACCCTCCACTGCATCAATATCCAGAGGTGCGAAGTCCCACCTTTCTTTAAACAAGATACCAACCCCACCGCCTCTGCCTGTGGTTCATGAAATATCTTGTAACCAGGGTGACATGCCAATCCTAGCTCAAGAGCAGAGTCCGGGAGAGTCCAAGTTTCGGTCATAAATAGAACATCAAGGTGATGTACTTCAATAAGTTATTGAATCTCTATAGAGTGTTTAGGGAGCGATCTGACATTTAAAAGTCCACAGGCCAGTGCCTCCTGTCTAATAAAGTCAGACTTTGGACCAGCGGTTTCCTCAAGTCTGGGCAGACACACCCCACCAATCTTGGCCTCACCTATCTTTTGTAATGCCTCACTGGAATAACGGCGTTCACTTGTGCCAAAGGGTAGCATGGCAGGCGCTGAGCGCTGTCCGAGCACGGACGGGCGCAGATGGGCTTGCCTTTGGCCCACCGACCGGCGCGCCTGCTGCACGCATCTGCTGCGCGACCACGGCAGCGCGTCATTTAAGTAGCTGAAAGTACAAAAAGAGAAGAGCGCTGTCCCCCCAAAAAATCAAGATGGCGGGTCCGCTCTCACAGACAGACATCGCTGGGTCTAGTGCAAGAAAACAAACAGGCGCTGCTAATAAAATGTAACTTTTCAAGGTTCCACAATAGTTATTTTTTAAAAACACTTAAAATCAAGCTAAAAACATTTAGAGCAGAATGTGCAAATACGCTAGTGCAGTCTAACGATCTTTCTGATCCTTGGGCAATCTCTATGATAAGTTACTTGTAACGTCTGCTGCGTGACCACGCCAGCGCATCGTTTAAGTAGCTGAAGGAACAAAAAGACTAGAGCGCTGACCCCCCAAAAAATCAAGATGGTGGGTCCACTCTTACAGACAGACACCGCCGGGTCTAGTGCAAGAAAACAACAGGTGCTGCTAATAAAATTGAGTTTTTTAAGGTGCCACAATAGTTATTTTTTAAAAACACTCAAAATCAAGCTAAAAACATTAAGAGCAGAATGTGGAAATATGCTAGTGCAGTCTAACGATCTTTCTGACCCTTGAACAATCTCTATGCTAATTTACTCGTAACGTCCTATGCGCGACCATGCCAGCGCGTCGTTTAAGTAGCTGAAAGTACAAAAAGACTAGAGCGCTGACCCCCCACAAAATCAAGATTGCGGAGCCGCTCTTACAGATGGACACCGCCGAGTCTAGTGCAAGAAAACAAACAGGGGCTGCTAATAAAATTGAGCTTTTTAAGGTGCCACAATAGATATTTTTTTAAAAACACTTAAAATCAAGCTAAAAACATTTAGAGCAGAATGTGCAAATACGCTAGTGCAGTCTAACGATCTTTCTGACCCTTGGGCAATCTCTATGTTAAGTTACTCATAACTCGTAAGGCACATGTCAAACACTGATCAGGATATGCAGTAGGGCACAGGTCAGTGCCTGCAATATGCCACCAGACACAAACCATAGGAGGACATCCTTCCGATGCGCACCATGCAACAACGAAGACTCTGCCACCACTACTGGGGCCAGAACTCGTGTCCCAGCGGCAGTGGTGTGCCCGGCCCGATTGCCTGTGATCTCAGATACCCCCCAACAAATCGCCGCAGGCTGGGTTGCTCGGATATTCACAAAATGACTGAAATTATGTGCTGACCAGCCGTTCAAGGTTTCATGGCCATTTCTAAAATTGAGAAGCATGAGGACTAGTAAATGTTTTTTAAACTGTAGAACAATTACTGGACAGAGTTAAGGTAAATTTGGAAAAACACCCAGGAAAAAACTCTGCTCTTTTTGCATGCCAAATTCAGGGTAATTTGACCCATCTGCTTTATTTTCTCTTGCATAAGCCTAAACTCCATGCAGGAGCTAACAAGCATTTGTAATGCACGAGGTCTTGCATTACTGAAAGTTTGAGCTATTGGCGCTGCAAATAATAATGCAACACCAATAGCTCAAACTTTCAGTAATGCGAGACCTATTGCTTTGCAAATGCTTGTTTTTGTTTTTTTACTAGTTTATAGTTCCTGATTAATACACTTTACTTTATTTTCATCTTCTACTCACTTTGAACATTTTGCTTTATTATTGTCAAACATCCTGCTCACTTTCTTTCACCTTACTCACACTCAGTTCTTCTGTATCAACTTTTTTGTGCTACAGCTTAATACACATAGGGGCATATTCACAAGGAACTATCGCCAAATTAATGGCACTTTATCGTAGCCAAAGTCGTGATAAATTTACCTCCCCATTCACAAGCTGGTGCTAACAGCCCACAGCACCAGTTTACCCGCGATAGCAGCTGCAAAAAACATCGCCACAGAGGCCCCCAGCAACTATCGCTAATGAGATGCAGAATGGGCGTTCCCGTGCCAAAAGCCGCGGCAACATCACACCTCAACATTCTCAACGACCAGACAGCTCTGCGATAAAAACACAAAACAGGTGATAAGGCATGTTAGCACCAGGAAATCTACACCTGCTCTGACCTGGTGTAAAGTCAGATGACAGCCTGCACCACAAAAGGGAGCACAGCCTAGGGCCACATCGGAAGGGCAACAGATGCCATGGAGCCACCCATCATGCGGCCCGGACACCCAAGAGGGCCATAACATCCACCAACACCACCCCAGGACCACAACCCACACCCGGGACACCCTCCCTGGACCACCACAGATGCAGCACAGACAAAGCCAGCGGACCCCCAGGAACCCTACCAGCCACACAGACCAAACCTCTGACAATGTCACCATCCACCACAGGCTGAAAGGGACAACCATCCCACGCATCCCAACCATCATCCCCTAACAGGCCTACGGCACCAACACAGCGGACAACCAACATCCCACCCCACACCAAGCTGCTGGCTTGGCTGCACCTGTTGGCCCCTGGCACCCCCCAACCAACACTCGTCAGAGTCAGAGGAGTCTCACAGCCAGCCACCTCCAAGTCCCTCACACCTGTCCTGGACATCACCTTCACCCTGGTACCCCAGTCCCCATTCATCCAACCCAATGTGCAGGTCATGCTGGAGACCAAGCAAGGACCATACGCCATAGCAGGATGCATGCACATGTTGGGGGCAATCCACAGCACACATGTCCTACCTGTGCCGCCTGGTGACACAGCACACAATCACTGCAACAGAAAGCACAAGTCCCACCCCAATGTGCAGGCAACAACAGAATACTGTGGAACCTCCAACAAAGTCGCCTTCAAATACACAGCCAGTGTGCATGATTCCTTCATCCTCTGACCGTCCATCATCATCCAGCGTACCCAGGATGGCAACAAGTGAAATGCACAGCCCCTTGGCAATTTCCAAATGAACACCCCACTCACCTTAACTCCACAACCATGCAAATCACAGCTCTGGCAATGCACATGTCGCAAAATCACAACCAACATGCACAACAACATGCCCCCCCCCACCAGACACAACAGAACAACTCAAAATGGTTACCTGGCCAAGCAGTGAACATGAGCCATCAATGGAATGGCACCTCAGCCACACAACAGCCGAATGTGAGGAGAGGTGGCAAACAGGCATGTGTGAAGGATGCAGAATTACCATGATTGGCAAAGTACACAATGCCAAGAGTGGTGGAGATGTGCTGGACAGACTGCAGTCTGCAGCACATACCCATATCTATGGCGACATACACCTCTGGTGTATGGAGTGTAGTGGACAGTGGACGCAACCATGTACCCACAGCCAGTGGGGGACCTCACAGATATCTTGCCTGTTACGCCCCCCCTAAGCATGACCGGAGTGGGATGGCCCGGCGTACGCCACACCAGCATAGGGGTGTGAATAAGAAGCACGTAGCCCTGGGCATGGTCCTCTTCCAGAAAGCCCAACGTCTCTGCCAGGGTGGTGCCTCTCACCCCGCCACGAGGCCGACGCCATCTTCTTGAGTGGGGTTGCCCGCGACGCTGTGCGCCTGCCAGACCCTGCCACGCTGGACCACGAACCTGTTAGGCCCGCCCCAGCGCAGCCAGGCCTCACTGATCACCTGCCGACACCGGCTTGTGTCAAGGAGGGCCCACCATGTTCCGGTGCAAGCTCCAGGCCCGTGTCCCACGAACTTGACAGCCTCCTCAGACCATCACAGCCTTCACGACACATACTCGCTTCAGTCCTTTTTCATTGATGTACTTTACTGCCTCCTCAGGCCTACTTTTCGGCCCAGTTGGTCCCATATGTGAAACTGTGTCACGAATGGCAGTGACCCCAAATCCGGGCCAGCGGCAACAGCAACAGGCCCCACCCGATTAGTGAGGCATAGTTCCATATGGGCTTCTTGCAACACGTGGTGCCACTAACCCTGTTCAATGCCAGCCGGCGACACGTGTTCTGGTTTACATGCAGACTGTTTGGTAATGTACATTGTGACTGTTTGTGAGGTTCTGGATTCTTCTGCGGAAAAGTGTAGATTTGGACTACATGACGAATGTGAGGTCGTACGCGTACATTCCCATTTCACAGTTTCCTGCTCTGTCAGATGTGGTAGTCATGTTTCTGTGAATGTGTGGAGCCAGTTGTGTCCTCTGTTCTGCAGTGTCGGCTATGTGCATTGTACCACGTTGTCGTCGATGTGGGTGTGCTGTTCTTGCTATGTGTGTGTGCTGCAGTGTGCCAAGGGAATGTGGGACATGATCCTGGGTAATTGCGGGTGTGCAATGTACTATGCCTCATTGTGCATGTGTGTCATTGTGCCCATCTACCCCGGCCACCCAGTCCCCGTCAGTTACTTTCCCTGTTGATGTTGTCAGGTCCACTCGAGCTGTGTCCATACTCCCTACTCCTTGCACCGTCTCCAAACAGATGACTGTGGCCTGGGTTTCCTCCAGCTCCTCCTGTGGCGCTGGACTGCCACCTCCTGTCGCCGTTGCTGCCTTCCTGTTGGCAGCGGGTTTGTACCTGGTTTAAGTTGTCACGTCCTGCCAGCGCCTCATGGCCTCCTCCGTTGGCCTCCTCGACACTCCAGCTACATTCACGGTAGTCTGCTTGTGGGTCAGTTGCTGGTAGTGTTTTGTCACCTCCGTGACACTGGTTTTGTTTTCCTGCAGTCTGCACCCCGCCTTCCTCTCCCTTTTCTCCGTGGCTTTGTCCGAGCCCGTTGTTCCTTGCTGGTGGGTTGTGGGGGTTGTGGGGTGCGCTTTGTCCTTTGCGCTGGGTCAGGGTGCATCCATTTTGCTCCGTGCTGAGGCTTGTTTCTGGTGTGTTGTTTCTGTGGTTTTTATGGTGCATTTTCCAGCAAGACGCATGGGATTTGCAGGCCTGTGGCTGGTTTTCGCTACTTTTTGTACTTCGATTGGCCTCATCGCATGACTTTTTGCGTTCGTGTTTTGCATTTTTGCAGCATGGCATTGATTTTGACGTTGACATTTCACGCGTTATCTGGTGTCTATCGCATGGCACCACCTTGTTGTGAATTCCACATTGACACAGGGTTATGTTCCCGTGATGGGCTCCGATATTGAATGTTGCGTTATGCTACTCTTGAGGTAGTTTTCACACGTTCTTGTGAATATACCCCATAGATGTTAAATTTGATTGTTGGTGAGTATTGTTCTTTCTCAATATCAGGTTGTCAAACTTGTCTCAAGAAAAGCACAGATAAAATGGGCAGAAGAATGGTAAACCACTCTCATACTAGGCAACAAGTAATGGCATCCTATTGAAGTTTGCTTTCAAGGTTATAGAGAGAATAGAAACAGAGATTTCATTATATTTTATCTCCTTACTAATCATACTGCTCTTCTGAATGGTCACATTTCTTAACCCAGTGTTTAACTCCTCTAATGGCAGCCCAATTCAGTAGTGAGTTTGGGCGGGATCTGTGGATTTACGAAGGGATCCGGGTTTGTCAGCAATACCTCCCATTAACCCTTGCGGAGATTTGTTTAAAAACTATTCCTAAACACTACAAATTACTCACCACTTCCTACAAATTCCTAAATTTAGACCCAAACAAATCGTATTCACTATTTCTTTAATAAATAATGTCTCCTCACATTAACAGTGTAGCCTTGTCTCCTTCCCTTTCCCCATACTCCTGTAGGTCTGTGTACATGGTGACCAACAATGTAACATTCTCTATTACCTGTAGGTCAGAAGTTCACAACTGTCTCTACAGCAGCATACTTCCAAGGCAAAGTTTTCCGATGTGGTTGAGTGAATACATTTACAAACATATTCCTCATAACCAATCACACATGTTATTTTAAATTTATTGCACAGCCTAATTTTCTTACACCATCCAGTCCAATGTAATACATTCAACTTTGCTTACTAAAGTAATTTTTAACTGAGATCATTTTGAAAACTGACTCGTTCAGCTGCAGACTACTCCTGTGTGCTACTCCTCTATCCTTCGAAATGGTTAGAGTGTGGTTTGTGGGTCACAGATTTTTGTTCTGTGAGAGAGAGTATTGGCCGGGACCTAGGTTTGCCTAATATGGATATTAATTGGTTTGACCAGTGAGGATTAAAGTGGTATCAATTGCTTCCATTAATTGAAAGTATTGTTGAGAAGCAACATCCAGACCTCATTATTGTGCACTGCGGTGGCAATGACCTGGGCACACGGACTGGGATGGGACTAGAAATCCTAACAAAGAATACCTTTGAACAATTAATGCAACTTTTCCCTCACATTGCCTTGCTGTTTTCTAACATATTCCAAAAGCTGAAATGGAACTGGTCTTCGGATATTTGTCCAAAGATGGAGAAAGCCAGGAAACATGTTTATAAAATTGTTTCAGCGTTCCTCAGAGACCATACCATGGGCTGTGTCTACAGTAATAACCTGTGCTTCAGCATGCATGGAACATACAGAAGAGATGGTGTTCACTTCACAGATGAAGGTAACAGAGTGATTCTGAACAACTTGAAACTCTGCATTCGCTCATATATGTAGTCATCTTCTAAGAGCTCTTCTAAGAGCCACCATATGTTCAAAACAGTCTTTATTTTTAACTGTAAATCCTCTTTTTAAATACATTTATCAACACCATGGAGCCCTTGCGGATTTGAAAAGAGCACATTTAATATTTATAGTAAAGAGTTCTGAATGCATATCACAGTGGGTATAATAGAGTCTAAATGGGTATCATTTTAGGTGCAGAAGTGGATTTGTCAATGGGTGTAACAGTGTCTTTATTGTATATAAATGGCTTTGACAATGTCTGTATAGGTATGCAATTGGGTGTTACAGTATCTCGATCAGTATGTGAATGGGTGTAACAAAGTCTGTATGGGGTTTTGAATCGGTGTAACAGTGTCTGTATGGATTTGTAAATGGGTGTAACAGTATTGTTAGGTATGTGAATGAGTGTCAGTTTATGTATGGCTTTGTGAATGCATGCCGCAGTGTCTGTATGAGTTTGTAAATGGGTGTGAGAGTGTCTTTACAGGTATCTGAATGGGTTGACACTGCCTGTATGGGTTTGTGAATCGGTGCGACAGTCTCTATGGATATATGGAAGGGTGTGAGGGTTTTTGGATGGATTTGTGAATGGGTGTGACAGAATCTGCTTCAGTATGCGAATGGGTGTAACAGTGTCTGCATACATTTGAAAAGGGGTGTGATAGTGTCTGTATCGGTTTGTGAAAGGGTGGAACAGTGTCTCTATCAGTATGTGGCTGGGTTTGACAGTATCTGCTACAGTATATAAATGGGTGAAACAGTGTCTGCATGTGTTTGTAAATGGGTGTGACAGTGTTTGTATGGGTTTGTAAAAGCATGTAACAGTCTTCATGGGTTTGGGAATGAGTGTGATAGTGTGTCTATCAGCATGTGAAAGGGTGTGATAGTGTCTGTTTTGGTATGTCAATAGGTGTGACAATGTCTGCATGGGTTTCAAAATGGGTGTGACAGTGACTGTATAGGTTTGTGAAAGGGTGTGACTGTGTAAATAGGTGTGTCAGTGTCTTTATTGATATCAGAATGGGTGTGGTAGAGCCTTTATAGGTTTGTGAATGGGTGTGACAGAGTACCCATGGGTATGTGAATGGGTGTGACAGTATCTGTTTAGGTGCATAAATGGGTATGACAGTGTCTCTATGCGTTTGTGAATGGGTATGACAGTGTCTGTATGGGTTTCTGAATACGTGCAACAGTGAGAGTATAGGTTTGTGAATGGGTGTCACAGAGTCCCTATGAGTATGTATATGGGTGTCACAGTGTCACAATGAGTATGTGAATGGTTTTAACAGTGTCTGCATGTTTTTTTAAATGGGTGTGACAGTGTTTCTATAGGTTTCTATAAGAATGTAACATTGTCTGCATGGGTTTGTGAATGGGTGTGACAGTGTGTCTATCAATATGTGAATGGGCGAGAAAGTGTATGTGTTGGTATGTCAATGGGTATGACAGTGTCTATATAGGTTTTTAAATGGGTGTGATACTGTCTCAATAGGTTGGTGAATGGGTATGACAGTGTAAATAGGTGTGACAGTGTCTTTATTGGTATCTGAATGGGTGTTTCAGTGCCTATATGGGTTTGTGAATGGGTGTGACAGAGTGTCACTGGGTATGTGAATTGGTGTGACAGTGCCTCTATGAGATTCTCAATAGGTCTATGCATGACTGGATAGGCTTGTCAATAGGTGTCACACAGTCTCTATGGGTGTGTAAATGGGTGTCACAGTGTCTCTATGTAGGTGAATAGGTGTGAGATTGTTTGGATTTCAGAATAGGTGTAACAGTGACTGTATGGTTTTGTTAATGGGTGTCACAGTGTCTGTATGGCTTTTTACATAGCTGTCACAGTGACTCTTTAGCTATGTGAATTGCTGTGACTATATTTGCATTGGTATAAGAGTGGGTGTGAAAGTTTCTGTGTGGGTATGTAACTGGATATGACAGTATCTGTATGGGTATCTGAATGGGTGTGAGAGTAAGACTGCGTGTAAAAATGTATATATATAGTTCTTTTTTCTCACTTGCTCTAACTCCGGGAATCCCCCATGGAGTAACACAGGGGCCACGCTGAGTTCGCGAGGGAATTGTGGATTTCGAGAGTGGCCAAAAAAACATTTTTTTTAGATTCCTGACCCCAGGACACATGCTCACCCCTCTTTTGTAATATGTACAAGGGGTCTGGAACCTCTCATCTGACATCTTCATTGAATTTGCAAACAAATTTTCAGCCCCGGGACCGTTTTCCAGACAAAAAAAAATGGTTCCTGCAACTTTCCGGTGAATGTGCTTCCAGCCAATCAGAAATTTTCCAGTATGCATGTATCAGCAGATTACCTATGAGGGATTCCGAAGTAATCCACGTCCCGTAATATACAAATTTGTTCTCCAGTTAAAGTCTCGAAAACTTCTAAACAGATTTACACCAAATCTAGCTTCCTGGCAAATTCCGTACAGCAGTTTGGGCTGTAGGCTTGTTCAAAAGTCCTATGGGAATAAAATATATATTTTACCTATTGGCCAGTAGATAGTTATACTGGGGACCTAATTTCCATACGAAAAGCGTTTTCTGTTTTGCCAAAACCTTTGGCACTGCTTTACAAATCTTCACAAAAGTTTCTAAACTTTTGCTTCAGTCGGTTCGGCTCATGTGTCGAAAGTTTGGGGGTGATCCATCAAGAGGGCCAGAGAAGAAAGAGGGTCTCAAAATTCATTTTCCTTATACATTTTCCCAAAGGGCTTTTGAACACAACTACACCCCGAACCACTGAACGGAATTACACCAAATTTAGCAGAAAGCTGGATGCTGGTCCAGAAACTGTGCTTTTTGCGATTTGGTGTAAATATGTTCAATAGTTTTAGAGCCATTTAAGGTTAAAAATTATAGATATCCCTTCAGTGATCTCGCAGATTCACAATCCCTGTGCTGAAATGTGATTGGCTGCCAACACTTCAACCAGGAAGTTTTGGCAGCCATCTTGGGACTCTTCTTGAAGCCGAGTCCCACAAAAAAAATAAAAAATTAAGAAAACTGGGGCAGTCCTCCACATGGCAGGGCAGGTGAATAGGCTTCAACGAGGGGCCAACTACTGATTCCCCCTCACCGCCGCTAGGACTTGCGAGGAGGCACTTTTCCTTCTCATTAGGGGTATAGGCTGGGACACAATAATCGTGTACCCCATTGCGCAAAACGCGCAAACGCACCTGAATAAGAGGTATTTTAGGAACAAAGAGTGTCTTTCTCTTTTCCTTTCACATTTCTATTTTTCACATATATGGTCCTGACGAAGCGCGAGGGGATCCACTAGGGACCCAACCATGGCGCGAAACATGTTGACCAGCACTCACATTTTCACACACGGGCACTGGGAGCAGCGGAGTAATATCCCGTCCTCTATGCCATCTATTAATAGAGGGTTGCCCCTTGCCCCTGTACCAATTTTATCTTACCCCCGGACCCACAAATAAAATTATCCCAACGGCACCCGTGGGTAATTTTAAAACACCTCACTCCCACTTTTAGGCCCACACACCCGCATGCACAACTGTGGCGTCTCCTCAAAAGATCTCCAACAAAGAGCCCTCTCGTGGGGCCTGTGAGGGACTGCAGCGCCACCCCCACGAGGAGCAACGCCAGATGATGAAGCATGACACCCGCAAGGGTGTGTGAGGGCACTAAAGTCTGATGGAGAGACTCCCCACCTAGCACTGATAAGGGACACTTACTTTAGAGACTTTTTCTTCTTCATCTAACTTCTGTGACCAAATTGGCCTCTGATCCCTTCTTCCTTTTGAGGAACAGTCACCACAACGTGATTTAACGATATTTCCTGGGAGTATTGGTACTGGACCTAGTCTTTCTTAACACACTCCCAGTCCCCCCCTCTTCCACTTTTATACGCAGGGTAGGAATACCCTGACCCCTCCAGATATGGTGGGGGGTCCCACAGGAACCCCGCTGGGGGTTAAAAGCTTTTTGAAATTCAATTTTGTGGTGAATTCATGGATAGACCAGAGGATCCATGACAAAAGTTTAAAAAACGACTTAGTTAGTTAGCAACCCGCACTCCTTTTGTTCAATGTTCTATTCAGTTTAATCCTTTTTAGGGTGCAATCCTGGAGAGTGCCCTGTCCCATGGCACCGAAAAATGTAACGTAATGCTGATGCACAACTGTGTATCAGTCCCAGGATGCGACACCTGCATTCTAGATGAGAAAATCATCGTTCAACCAAAGTTCGTTCATTTTAAACACATTTTATTCGAATCTTTTGGCATATGAAATTGATCATTTCGATTTTCAAGTGCATGTATTATGTTCAAAGGCCTTAATTACTGCATGTCGAAAGAATCCAATATAGCCAATAATCATGATGAGATTTAACCCAATGCATTTCGGGCTTCCCGCCCTTCGTCAGGGAACTGTAAAACATGGAAAAGACCACATATCAGAAAAGCCTCAAAAAGGCCCGATTCAAGTAGATTTAAACCATTAACAATAATAACGCTAAGCGGTTCAATGACAGAAAACACTATGATGAATGTCATGTCAGAATAAAAAAAGTCCCATCTGTTCATAGAGCAAATACTACCCCCCGTGATAAAAGAAAAAATCACAATGAACTCATGTTGTGACTCGATTATAAATCAAAGTGCAATACACACAAAACCTGCAAAATGCCGCTCTCGGCGTTGCCTACCTCAAACATCTTAATTAGTCGCGTGTAGCGACTAGCAGATGAACACTCCATGTTTGAAAAATCAGTTTCACCAACCCCGTTAAATGAAATCTAACTCCACCCCCATTGCAACCCCGTGTGCTCCTCCGAGTGTAGAAATGAAAGAAAGTTTAAATAAATCAATAAAGTTTAAGCAAATCAATAAAGTTAAAACCATACAAAGCAACCCTATTACATAGACGAGTGCTTAAACAAATATACTAAGTCCCTGTAAACACATAAAATACAATGCGTTTATGTTAATTCCCTTGAATTGTCTTCCTAAGTAATCCGTTGTTATTATCAAGTCCAGTTTTCAGCGAAGATTGTTCTTTAAGGTGAGTTTCGTGATGGGTGCTGGGTGCTAGTAGGGCAGAAAGGGGAATAACGACTTAGTTAGTTAGCAACCCGCACTCCTTTTGTTCAATGTTCTATTCAGTTTAATCCTTTTTAGGGTGCAATCCTGGAGAGTGCCCTGTCCCATGGCACTGAAAAATGTAACGTAATGCTGATGCACAACTGTGTATCAGTTCCAGGATGCGACACCTGCATTCTAGATGAGAAAATCATCGTTCAACCAAAGTTCGTTCATTTTAAACACATTTTATTCGAATCTTTTGGCATATGAAATTGATCATTTCGATTTTCAAATGCATGTATTATGCTCAAAGGCCTTAATTACTGCATGTCGAAAGTTTAAAAAAGACACACGGTTGCCCGCTCGGCCCCCCGCAGCCCTTGGGATCATCACTTCCCTGGGGCAACTTCTAATAAAGGAGGTGGCCACGTGGCCCCCCACCTTGAACCATACATGGCTCTGGGGTCCGGCATCCCCCAGGCTGGCTCCTGCCATGCCCCGGGATGCCCACCCCCAGGACATAGCTGTTTGCCAAGCCATAGCAAACTGTGCTCCGCTTCTAGCAAGGGGGAGCATAAAAAATGCTCTCGCTTGCTAGTAGCGGAGCACAATTCCATTTACAAACCAGGAGCTGCATGTCAGCAGCACCCCATGAGTAAAAGCAATGCCGGCTCCTGTAGGAAGCGGAGAGCCGGCAGGAATCCAGGGGGACTTCAGGCTCCTCACGTGGTTTCCATCTGTGGTGAGAGGGTGCTCTTGGTGGGACCAGGGCACACACATTGGAGGCCTCCCCTTTTAATTACAAATTAAAACATTTAAAAAGAGCGCAGGCCCCGGGGAATAGGGGCTCCAGGGCTGAAATTTGCCCAGGAGGGTGGCCACTTGACCCCTCGCTTTCATGTTGTATTAATTTGTTTTTCAAACGCCAGAACCTGGGGTTGGGGCCCGCAGGGCCAGAATCGGCCCAGGGAGGGGGGCCTTGGATCCCCCTCCCCCATTCAGAAAAGGCCTGGCCCCAGGAATGAGGTCCCTTGAAATTAAAACAGCCCAGGGAAGAGGGGCCAAATGGCCCCCTCCCCTCATATATCTTTTTAAAAAGTTTAAAAAATGACTGGCAATTTGCCAGAGACCCCACCCCCTTTCAATATCACTGTGCAAACGCGCCTCCTGGTGCACAACTGGTTGGGGGATTATTAATAATTCATTCTTGATAGAGCGCATGGCTACCCTTAGGCATCCCAGCGCTAGTAGCAACCACAATAATTTTTTTCGAGTCTCACTGCAGTTTATGGAAGAGCCCCGTTTTTAATTGCTTCCTGAATGCGAAGTGGTGAGTAGTTGATCTAAGCTGGATCGGAAGCGTGTTCCATAGAATGGATGCATTGTATGAGAACATACGCCCTCCCGAACGTACTCTCAATATTTTAGGAACCGTCACTTGGAATAGGTTGGCCGATCTCAGGCTGCGGGAGGGCTGGTGAAAGGACATCAAAGAGCGGTTAATTTTTGGACCTGTACCCCAGAGGGTCTTATGTGCAATGCAGAGTGATTTGAATATTATGCGTTCTGAGATGGGTCACCAATGCAGTGCCTTCAGTGCAGGCTAAGCTGATTGTTTTCTGGGGATGTTGTGTAGCAGTCTAGCTGCGCAGTTCTGCACTACCTGAAGTTTCCTTGTGATAGCATTCGGGGTGCCCAGGTATAGTGAACTACAATAGTCCAACCGGGGCAGCACCAATTCTTGTAATGCGTGCTGTTTCTGGGAGCAGTGGCAATATTCTCCTCAATTGCCTTAAGATCCCAAAACATGTAGCCGCTACTTGTACTGCTTGGTGGTCAAGTTTTAGTGACCTGTCTAGCCAGATTCCTAAGCTTTTGTTCCTTTCTTTGGGTTTTGGTGCTGCACCCAGGCAGTTCGGCCAGTTCACATCTGACGGGCTGCTCTTAACATTGCCAAGAATCATCAGATCAGTCTTATCCCCATTAAGTTAAGGTATGTTTGTTCCATCCAAGTGGCCACCTTTTCTAGGCAAGCTTCAAGGTCGACTGCGCTCTTCTTAGGGAGGTTGGGGTCTAAAACCAGCTGAGTGTCGTCAACATAGGTTACCATCTGGGCCCCATATGGGAGGACTATCTCAGCCAGGGGTCTGAAGTACACATTGAGAAGGGTGGGTCTCAATTATGATCCCTGTGGGACACCGCAAGTTAATGGAATCTTTCTTGAGGTATGACTGCCTTCAAATACCTGGAATGATCTCTCTGTTAAAAAGGACCTATACCAGGATAGAGATTTTCCTGCAACTCCCACCTCCTTAAGTCTATCCAGTAGAATACCATGATTTATAGTGTCAAATGCGGCACTTAGATCAAGCAGGATGATTGCCACTGCCCCTCTCAGATCAAGGACTTTCTGTGATTCCTCCATAACTGTTAGTAGTGCTGTTTCTGTGCCTAGTTAGGTCGGAATCCTGTCTGGGAGGTGTCTCAAATCTCGTGGAATTCAAGGTAGTTAGTAAGGGTTTTATTTACATGTTTTCCCAAGATTTTACTGGCAAAGGGGAGTAGCGAGACCGGCCGGTAGTTGTTCCAGATTTCCAGGTTGAGGTTGTTTTTTTTTATTAATGCTTTAACCATGGCGTGTTTCCAGGTCGATGGTACACTCGTGGTAATTATTGACGAGTTGAGAACTTCCAGTAATACCGGTAGAATAACCTCTTTTACCTTGAAAAGCAAGTGCACTGGCATTGCATCACAGGGAAATCCTGATTTGACTGTCGTGAAAAGTTTGGATGAAGCCCCCTTGGCTACAGAGCGTTCTTAGGCCAATTAGCCCTCTTGTTACCTCCAGTAAATCCCAAACAGAAGGATTGCTAAGAGGATGTTGAGTCCACACCCCCTTTTTTCAATACTCTCAAAATGTGCCTCCTGGCACACTGCTGGTTGGGGATGATGTCCCCTTGACTCCGAAGTGCCATTGTGGGCCAACAAGCCCTCCTGTTACCTCCAGTAAGTCCCCCACAGTGAGATTGCTGAGAGGTAACCAAAGACCCCACCCCCGTTCTCTATGATGAAGGTGAAGGTCCTTGGGGGCTAACAAGCCCTCTGTTTACCGCCCGTAAGTCCCAACACAGCATGATTGCTGAAAGGACTTCGAAGGTCACGCCTCCTTTCTCCACCACTCTGCAAACATGCCTCCAGGTGCACAATTGGTTGGAGGATGATGTACCCTTGGCTCCAGAGTGTCCTTGGGGCCTACAAACCCTCCTGTTACCTGCAGTAAGTCTCACTCAGTGGAATTGTTGAGACGTGTTTGGAGGCCATGTCCCTTTCTCCGCCACTCTCCAAACATGCTTCCTGGTGCACTGCTGGTTGGGTGAATGAAGTCCACCTGGATGCTGAGGGTTCGTGGGGTCCCAGAAGCCTTCCTGTTACGTCCAGTAAGTCTGTCACAGCAGGATTCCTGAAAGCTGGTCAGAGCCCCGCCCCCTTTCTTCACCACTCACCAAACTTGACTATTGGTTGAACAAATCATAGAAAAATTCACTTAAAAAAACAACGGTCACAGGGACGTTATAGTTAAGAAATAGAATTTGAGAAACCTTAGAAATGTACTTTAAAAACCAAAGGTTATAGGGTTGTTATAGTTAGAAGAGAAAATTTAAAAAACCTTAAAAATTCCCTGAAAAAAACAAAGGTTATAGGGACATTATAGTTGGACTCAGATTCAACTCATACAAAATCAGTGAATTTCAGCAGTTATAGTTACCTGAGCTAACTATAACTTATGCCCCTGCAATCCACTGCTTATGACCTTACATATTACATCACTTATGATATGGTCAGTGACATCACTCATGACATCACTGAAGACATCTCAAAGGACATCATTGATGACATCATCCACAGAACCACTCACACATCCACTGACACTCCCATACAACCTTGTGTATGCCTGGTCCCACTCCCACACAACAACTCACATACCCATACCAGTACCCACACACCCACTCACTGCTCCATTGAGGCACTCATACAGACACTCACTCTCCAATACAGCCACTCACATACTAACTGACTTAACCAAAAACCCACTCAAGCAGTCACTCACTCACCGATACAGCCACTTACACACCCACTCACTCACTCATACAGCCATGCTGAAATCTACCAACCTACCCATACAGTCACTTGCACACCCTCTTACCCACCCATAGAGTCACTCACTCACCCATACAGCCACTGACACACCCACTCACCCATCAATACAGCTGTTCATACCGCAACTCACTCAACCAAACAGCTATTCACCACTCACTTATACATCCATGCAGCCACTTACACACCCATACACACAAGGATACATACAGTCACACAGCCACTCATATAATATGTCAGAAGCAGTATTACTCAGTAGTAGTGCAGCTTGTATACTAATTTAACTTTTGTATTAGGTTAGTATGAATGTTTAACAATAATAAACTCTTAAAAAACACTTACACTCACTGGATGATGTTGTGTAGTTCTTATAAATCTATACAAGATCTGCACCTTTAAACAATACTCACTGCGGGCTTGGTGTCTGAACTGATTCCAGACACCCCCACCAGGTATGTTGGCCTGTATGCCAGATAGCTCACAGTGCCACTAGAAACTCTTCTTATCAAGGAGGGAACAGTTCTTGGCAGCTATCGAACATGACATCTCTGATCCCTCAGATTTGTGGAAACAGTGCAATACTTTTCGCTCAGTCACTTGTGCTCAGTTTCAGAGATGCACACAGAATAAACGGTATGGGTGTTTTCAATAAGCATTTATTGAACATTTGTCATTCTAGTGTAAAACAGGTGTGCTGAGACAATCATCAGATATTAACAGATATAAATGATTAGAAGCACTAGAAATTGAAAGCATGGTAAATCTCTATCATTTTGTTATAATCATGAATACAGGCGTGTACTTAAAATACATGATAGTAAAAATGCGTACTATGATGCAATCCTAACTAGATGTACCTAAGTGTACCTAGCATGTGTTTAGGTGTTAAAGCCAAGAATCCCTCTAGGATAAAGTCAACCCCATCACCTGAAGTGAGAGACTGTGGGACCCCATCTTGGTCTCGAGTTGGACATCCTGTAGTGTTTGCATGCAGGAATCTCAGCGTCTCGCATCAGTGTGTTGGCATGGAAGTTGTGATGTCCTCCCTCTATCTCGAAAGTCTACTGGGGCATACCCAAATAACCCTCCCACGCCTGGGTAAGGAACATCTAATAAGAATAAAGAAACGTGGCTAAGAGGGATCAATCTCTTGTTTATTTTTACTCAAGAAACAATTAATTTTCTCGGTAATTACTTATTTCTTATAAAAAACTGTATTCATCATTATTTATCAGGGACGAATATCTTTTGGTGAACATCAGAACACTTCAACACATATATATACAAATTTGCACAAACATGAAACAAAACAACAACCTCTATCTAAAATTTCATTAAATCATATGAATACAAATACACATACACTTTATGTACACAGAAATTTATCAAGTATCAATTCCCCTAATCGTGATTCCAAATCAATGTATACTTGTTATTTACAGTAATACATTTGGAGGAAATCCTTTTTGGCATCCGAGGTATTACTCCTCTCCTATTGTTTTATGTGTCTGCCAAACAAAAATAATTCTTAGATCAACACAATCAGTAGATTCCTCCTACGTCAATATGTCGACGCGTTCGCATTTCAGCCTCCAAATATTTGGCCTCTTCAGGACGGGGATAACAAACTATCTGGTTAAAGTCTGGGCGGGTATCGCAGGGGCAGTTACGCAAAGAACAAAGTCTTCTCAGTGTCTCAAATAACTAATGCCTTGTTCAGGTCCGGATGGACCTCTCATGTAGCGTTACGCAACCTCAATGTCTTTTCCACATCTGGTCCATTGCCTCAGCATGTGGACGTCACCATACGTCTGGTTCAAAACGTTAAGGGGTCGCTTAAAATTCTTCCACTCGATCCCCACTCACTCATCCAATGATACGGGGGCTAACGTACACGCCTCTTACTCCACCGCTTCTGTTCCACCAAATGAAACCGCGACACTGAGAAGACTTTGTTCTTTGCGTAACTGCCCCTGCGATACCCGCCCAGACTTTAACCAGATAGTTTGTTATCCCCGTCCTGAAGAGGCCAAATATTTGGAGGCTGAAACGCGAACGCATCGACATATTGACGTAGGAGGAATCCACTGATTGTGTTGATCTAAGAATTATTTTTGTTTGGCAGACACATAAAACAATAGGAGAGGAGTAATACCTCGGATGCCAAAAAGGATTTCCTCCAAATGTATTACTGTAAATAACAAGTATACATTGATTTGGAATCACGATTAGGGGAATTGATACTTGATAAATTTCTGTGCACATAAAGTGTATGTGTATTTGTATTCATATGATTTAATGAAATTGTAGATAGAGGTTGTTGTTTTGTTTCATGTTTGTGCAAATTTGTATATATATGTGTTGAAGTGTTCTGATGTTCACCAAAAGATATTCGTCCCTGATAAATAATGATGAATACAGTTTTTTATAAGAAATAAGTAATTACCGAGAAAATTAATTGTTTCTTGAGTAAAAATAAACAAGAGATTGATCCCTCTTAGCCACGTTTCTTTATTCTTATTAGTCCTCCCTCTATCTCAGCAAGATGTGATGCTTATATACTAGACCTGGGCCAAAATTCCGTTCCGCTCACGGAAATTGCGATAATTTGGCATTTTCGCGTTCCGCGGAAAGCGAGAAAATGTCAAAATTTCCGCAATCCGCATTTTACCGGTAATTTTTTTCTTGCTCGCGCTGTAAGAAAATACATTCTCGCGTGCGTGCGATCGCCTTACCTGAATCCCTGCGTTCGCCGACAAGTTTTCCCGATCTGGTCGTGTTCTCCACGAGATGTTGGATTGTTGGTAGTCATTTGCGCTGTCTCGCGACAGTTCGTGCCCGCATTAACGTCATTTGTCACGCGATCACGTCATTTGTCACGCGATCACGTCATTTGTCACGCGATCACGTCTTTCTTCTCGTGATCATGCACCGCGAGAGTATGAGAAGATTGAGATCTCGAACACGTCATTCTCCACCGCGAGCGAGAGCGTGAGGACGTGGGCACGTCATATCGAACGCAAGCAGGCGGGACAAGTGAAAACGAGATGGCTGCACCCGTGAGCAACCGCATGGGTAAGTTGGCGAGCCACGATCACGCAAAGATACCGCGAACAGGCGGGAAAAAAAACTTCCACGTCTTTGCAAGATTTCCGACATGTTTGCGGAGATTTTCAACATTTTCGCAATAGTTTGCGAAAGTGAATTTCGCAAATTCCGCCCACCCCTATTATATACCCAAATGTATCCCCAGGGGTTCTATCCTGCTGTGTCACTGTCGGACTAAGGATGACATTGGGACTGAACCGTGTACATAGTTATTATGCCGGAGATGATAGTCCTGCTGAATTTCCGGGAATCCTGAATCCTCATGCATAATGTATGAGCCTATTGTTTAGGGAAAACCCCATGTTTTGTAAGGAGTACTGTAGCTAGGTAAAAGGTCAGTCCTAGCAGACATGTATGTCATGTAGGGACGTATATAGATGAAAGTTGTTATGTTACCTGGGCCTATATTCGGGTACCTATATGGAATATAACACCCACTCCTCATCCAACTGGACGACATAATCTAATACTAATGTACTACCTGTCTAGGTACTGGTACACAAACATACATAAAAACAATAGTTCCATTAAAAAAAAATTAAAACTCTAAAAAGGGGCTAAAAACAGAAATTGTCACTCAAGCAACAGCTCTAATGTGTCTGTATATATAGTTCAAACTACTCCAAGCATTAGAAAGCCATGCAGGTCATGAAAAGTGTCAATTTGTTTTGGAACTTCAATGTGAGTTTGTTTAAAAAGCCTCATTTTTCCCAGCCCACGACGGGCCAAATGTTTATGTGTCCTGGCTGGTAGACACAACATCACTGTTGCCTGCCTTTGCAGATGACGATCCCTGTAACACCTCGCAGATTACGTCAATTGAGCACATATGATCTTTCGTGGTGCCTGCAGCCAATGCCGGGGCAGCCTGTGAACTAATGTCAAAAACAATGAGAGAGCAAGGGAAAGGAAGGGGTGCGTCCATATCCCCAATGGAATATATGTTAAACAACGATGGACAAACCCATTATGTGTGTGGTACAATAACTAGTTGGGCAGTGTTTTGGACCCACTGGGTTTGTTTAAAAGACCGCTCACACACCAACCTGGTTGGTGTCATGCTTCATCATTGGGGTCCCAGCCGGGTGGCTGAATGCCCCCCGATTGTGCTACGATACCTGATTACAGTGGAGCTGGTGTGGTGCAGGTGTGTGATGTGATGTGAATTAAAAATACCTCTGAGAATCCTTGCCAATGAACTTTTATTAGCGGTGGCTCAGGATATGATTAAGAATTATGTGTGGTGCAACTAAAAAATAATTTATTATCTATAAGTTGTCTATGTGATAGGTCTACATGTTTCAGCCCGGAGGGAAATGTTAAAGGGGCTTTCTTCAGGACCGTGAAAGTGGTGAGTGGCAAAGTGTGTAGTGCCACGTGGAAAGTGAAAAAAGTACATACACACGCGCTAAGGTGTATGGACTAAGTGTCTATGTACATACGGACACTTTAAAAGATCTTGTGGGAAAGGAAACAGCACAAAGCATATATATATACACAGAACAAATTAGCAGCATATTTACTGTATTATTAAGCAACATAAAATGCAATCTTAAGTGCTATGGTCATGCAAACTGACCAACCTGGTGATCTGTACTCTGAATGTTACAAGGTGGGCAAGCTGCATGCGGAAGTGTACAGCAGCTAGTATCATTACACCTAGTCTTAGCATTGCTATGAAGCTGTGAGGCTTCTCGTGGTAAGGAGACTAGGTGATTGCCAACCTTCGGTTGTCACAATATTGGCTGTGGCCTCCGCGATGTACAGTGCTGGAGCGCGCTAATGTGGAGGCTGTCCACAGTGGTGACGGTGTCAGACTCTGGGGAAAGAAATATCGGAGTGAGAGGAATGTGAGCAGGAGGATCGTAAATGCTCGCATATGTCTCTAAGTGGTATCAGCAGCGCAATCTTACTTGATCTCAGAGCGTAACCCGCCTTCAAACCTGATGCGGTCTCCCGTCGTCCCAGCTGGTAATGGGCCTGGTGGAGGCTCGGTATAAGTACCGGTGAGATCGATAGATTACGTGCCGGTATGGGCGTAGAGGGGCAGGGCTCAGTGCATCAGCGTTATTGTAGAATGCTAGGTCATTACGTGCGCATGCGCGGATGTTTCCATTATGTTTATGCATTGTTATAGGGCGCGCGTGCGCGGATGTGCCCATAGCGCGATGCGATGAAATCGGCCATATTGGAATGGTGCGATTTGCGGTGCTCGTGCTATGGGAAGGATGCTTGGTGCAAAGGAGATGGCAAATCAACTCTGCTAGATGGTAGAGCATACGGATATTGGTGAGGTAGCAAAAAGTAAAGTGAAATTGGCTACGTGAGTATGACAATGATGGTTGCGGCTCATTATGGGGTGTGAAGGGTGGTAGCTCCTATGACTGAGAGGCCAATCACGTGGTGCCTGTTAAGACAAGGTACATTGTCATAATGAAGATGTTGGCCTCACAGAATGGCAGTATTGACATAGTTTATAAAGAGGCCAATCAGAAAGGTGTGTGGTGGCCGCAGGTTGGCTCTGATACGCAAGTCTGTGATGCGTGAGTCTGCGTATATCCATGGGGTAACTATATTCTTCTAAAACTATTCCAGGGGATGTTATCGTTCAAGCCTGTGATGTGGCTGGACAGACGAGATAGCCATCTCTGTTCTTTCTCAAGTAGGCGGCTCTGGATATTCGGTAAATTGGCGTCTAGTGCTACTATGACCACCCACCGCATGTCATTAGTCGTGTGTCCAGTCTCAAGGAAGTGGTTCGTCATCCTGGTTGTATTTTTCTTGCACCGTATGGTGCTGCGGTGTTCGCAAATCCTTGTTTTGATCTTGCGATTCGTCATGCCAATGTATGTTAGGTTACAGGGGCAAAGGATCCGATATATGATATGTTCAGTGTTACAGTTAGTATGTCTTCTCAGTTCCCATGTCTTTCCTGGTTCTAGGTTGAGGCTTTTCACGGTCTCGGTGATATGGCATACACTGCAGTTAACGTACGGAAAATGATCTATAATGCCGGGGAGCCCCCAGGCATTAAAGACAGTGCTGGCAGGTCTTTATGATGGTGTTGGTCTAGTGGACACTATGGCGTCTTTTATGGATCTGGCTCTTTTGTTTGAGAGAAGGGGTAGTGCCCAATTTAGGTTGCCTGTCTTCAATATTTTCCAGTTCTTCTGGATGATCTGTGAGACTTTCTGAGAGACGGTATTGTATGTTGTCACACATGTAAGTGGTGGCGGGGTAGGTTCTTGCACCTGTGTTTCGATTTAATCCTTAACGGTTCAGGTTTCTGGCCCTCTTGTTGGCTTTGTTCGTAATGCACCTGGGGTATCCCCGTTGGTGTAGTTTGTTGCTCAGATCTGTTGCTTGGGATTTGTAGTCTCTTATTTCGCTACAGTTTCTGCATAGCCGGAGGTATTGACCGTAGGGGAGTTTTTAACGGAGTGGTCTTGGATGGAAATTCGTGAAATGAAGTAGGGAGTTTTGAGCGGTGGTTGTGAAATGGGTTTTGCACTTAAGTCCTCCTCCTGCCGCTTCAATGTCCAGGTCCAGAAATGTGTTTTTTTGTTTGTGGAAACTATGTGTGAAGCGAAGATTGGGATCATACGTGTTGAGCCATTTACAGAATGTGACAAGGAAATCGCTGGTTCCTTCCCAAATCATTAAAATGTTGTGAATGTAACGTTTATAAAATGTTATTTGGGAAAAGCGTGGTTGGTTGTTGTCAAGCAGATGTTTGTTCTCAAAGTCATATACATAAAGGCCTGCCACGCTGGGAGCGAAAACACTTCCCATGGAGGTCCCATACTTCTGGAGGTAGAGCCGGCCGTCGTACTCAAAGACATTTTCTTTAAGTGTGAGAGTTGCACACTCAAGAATGAAAGATTTAGAAGTTCGGTGTTGCCAGTTAGAGTTGTTAAGGGCAGTTTCTAGTACTAGGAGGGTGTCGTCTTGTGGGAGACCGGTGTATAAGCTCTCCACGTCGAGGCTGACCAAAAATGAAGTGTTGGGGTCATAGGGCAGAGACATCATGAGGCCTTGTAGGTCTTTGGTGTCTTTTAAGTAAGTACTGCTCGATTGTACCAGGGGTTGCAAGAAATGGTTGCAGTAGAGCGACAGGGGTTCAATTCCTGAAACTATTTGACATCCAGGCGGTGCCATCACATTTTTGTGATTTTTAGGAACAATATAAAAATATGATATTTTGCCTGGCGTAGTAGTCAGGAATTTGGCCTCACTTTTGGTGATCAATTCTGTGTTCTCAGCATCTTCCACAAGAGTGTGGATGCATGTTTTTAGAGCTGTGCTGGGGTCATGGGTGAGTCTCTCGTAGTTCTTAGTATCATTGAGTAACCGGTCACATTCCCGATGGTAGTCCTCTTTGTTGAGTATGACAGTTCCTCCACCTTTGTCGGCTGGTTTTATTATGATCTTGGGGTTACATTTGAGTGATTGTAGAGCCAGGCGTTCTGATCGGCTCGTGTTTTGGAAAGTGTTGGGTTCTTCCAAAGCTTCAATCTCTTTGAACACAGTTTGTTCATACACAAGTATCTCTGGTGGTTCTGCACTCGGTGGTGGGATGAATGTGGACTTGACTCTAGAGGGAGTGTCCCCCTGTAGTTCCGTTTCAGATTGTATAGGAGAGTTCTCAAAAAAAGCTTTTAGCTTGAGTTTGCGGAAGAACTCAGCCAATTCGCAATGTAGCATGAATTTATCAAGTCTCGCAGTAGGTGCGTAGCCAAGCCCTTTCTCTAGGACTGCTTGTTCTGCTGGTGTGAGGGCATGTGTGGAGAGATTGGTAATGAGGCTCAGAGTGTGCTCGGGCCCGGTTGTTGGTCTCTCGTTTTGCTCCTTGTCAGTGCTCCTTGTTGCGTGTCGTCTTCCCAGTGTACCTGGTTTCCTCTGCATCTCCCTCCATGTCCACGTCGGCCTCTTCCTAAAAAAGGTTGCTGTTGATTTTGATTCATGTATGGCATCAACATAATGGAAACATCTGCGTGCGTAATGACCTACTATTCTACAATAACGCAGACGCACTGAGCCCTGCCCCTCTACGCCCATACCGGCACGTAATCTATCGATCTCACCGGTACTTAAACCGAGCCTCCATCAGGCCCATTACCTGGGAGCCCGCATCAGGTTTGAAGGCAGGTTGCGCTCTGAGATCAAATAAGATTGCGCTGCTGACACCACTTAGAGATACACGCGAGCATTTACGATCCTCCTGCTCACATGCCTCTCACTCCGATATTTCTTTCCCCAGAGTCTGACATAGGAGCGAACTCCTCCCGAGCCCCAGTCAGCCACCTAAACTCGACCATAGTGTAATTATAACTCTCTCCAACAGCGTTGCCAATGGAAATGATCGCCGCTTTCCTTTTTTAATAGCGCTCATTATTTAACCCGCGCGCTCTGCATGACGGGTTTAGTGCAGTTTTTCTCACGTGTGCGTTCACTGTCTTAACGCCCACGCATGGCAGAGTCACCACTGTGGACAGCCTCCACATTAGCATACTCCAGCACTGTACATCACGGTGGCCACAGCCAATACTGTGACAACCAAAGGTTGCCAATCACCTAGTCTCCTCACCACGAGAAGCATCACAGCTTCTTAGCAATGCTAAGACTGGGTGTAATGATACTAGCTGCTGTACACTTCCTCATGCAGCATGCCCACCTTGTAAAATTCAGTGTACAAATCACCAGGTTGGTCAGTTTGCATGGCCATAGCACTCAAGATTGCATTTTATGTTGCTTAATAATACAGTAAATATGCTGCTAATTTGTTATGTGTATATATATGCTTTGTGCTGTTTCTTTTCCCACAGGTCCTTTTAAAGAGTCCGTAAGTACGTAGACACTTAGTCCACACACCTTAGCACGTGTGTAGGTACTTTTTTTTCACTTGCTACATGGCACTACACACTTTGCCACTCACCACTTTCACGGTCCTGAAGAAAGCCCCTTTAACATTTCCCTCCGGGCTGAAACATGTAGACCTATCACATAGACAACTAATAGAGAATACATTATTTTTTAGTTGCACCACACATAATTCTTAATCATATCCTGAGCCGCCACTACTAAAAGTTCATAAGCAAGGATTCTCAGAGGTATTTTTAATTCACATTACACACCTGCACCACACCAGCTCTGCTGTAATCAAGCATCGTAGCACAACCGGGGGGCATTCGGCCATTGGGACCCCAATGATGAAGCATGACACCAACCAGGTTGGTGTGTGAGGGGTCTTTTAAACAAACCCAGTGGGTCCAAAACACTGCCCAACTAGTGATTGTGCCACACACATAATGGGTTCGTCCATCGTTTTTTAACATAAGCAGCCTGTGAACTATCCAAAGCCTTGGTGTTTGTGGAGGAGCCGGCATTGATTCCAACAGGAGCAGAAATTTCCTGTGGTGGCTCCAAGAATGCTGCCATCAACATCGGAATATGCTGGGGACACTGCAGAACATGGGCCGTTATCAGGTCCAGCAATGCACCAATGGCCGGTTGTACAACTGATGGTATGACGCATTCCTCTCCGGAGAACAGGTAAGATGCAGTCCATCCAGACTGGTCTAAATGACAGGAACCAAGAAGCACTTAGTTCTTGGAGGCGAGATGTGCCCAGATGTTGTACCATGCGATCACGGTATTTGCACTCCAGGAGTGCCTTTACCATCTCCTTGGTGACTCGGATGTCCATTGCATAACATAAAAAATTACAATCAGGATACCTGCTATTAGAAACAGGATCAGCGGAAGTCCTCCAAAAAGGCTTCCGAATACGGAGTGTATAAAGTTTGGTATAACTCCGAGTACCGTCTGAAAGGTGCTTAATAGTCCCAAACTTATGGTATGAGTATAGGTGGACTATACATGTCGTATCAGACATGTTAGATACGATTTACCATTTCTGTAAAATGGAAAGGGCAGTTTGTACGTATTAGTGCCTGTATCTCGACCGAGGACCTTGCAATCTGGAAATTAAAAGTCTCCCAGGCGAAGGTTAAAGGCAAGGTTTTCTGTAAAACCATGGCTTTAATTCTGCTCAGAGTATCAAACCGTATCAGAGAAACATTCAATGAAGGCCATAGCGGCGCCTCTCTGACTGCATGTGTAGGTGGAAACAATACTTGCATACAGCAAGTATGGAGGTCACGGTTACCAGATATGTGATGCCCTTTAGCATCCCTCAACAACCTTGATCGTTCAGCATCAAGTAATGCCTGTTTGAGAGAACCCTGAATACCGGAGTGATCACAGCTGTTGGGGTACCTTTCAAATGGCAGGATAGGATTGCCACCGAACAATTACAAGCTCTGTGTAGCATAATATCCTGGCATATGAGAGATCCACCTCAAAGCGTTCTCACAGTTAGGACGGCTCAGAAACACTTTAAGATCCTCACTCCTGCATCAAAATCAGTAGAGTAATTCCCAAGATTCCCTGCTGAATTTCGTACCCATCTTTTCATATCCACGCTCCCATTGTTGTTCTAGGCAATATTGAAACTGGAAAGTTGTGACCGGTAGAATTATGTGGCCATGGATTAACTATTCTGTGGATGGTGACTCAGTCACAGTAAATGGTAATCTGTCCAGTTTTTCAATACGCAGCATTGTATATTTTGCTTCCCTCTGTGCCATTTTCATCTGTTTTTCTATTAGATTGTATGCATAAAACAGGGATGTACTGTTGATAAACCGTCTTGGACTTACACCTTGAGACAGACCATCGGCACAACATCTCCTCTCTGGAGATATCGCTACCCTCTTGAGGTATCAGAAATTTTGATCTATAACCATTTTGTTGCTAGTTTGTGGTGCACATTCTCTTTCATCTATAATTGCATCTTCTCCTTGGTTGGTGGTACGCACACATCTCCATTGTCCACCTTTATCTCATCATAAGTTACAGGGCAGACATACTCGACTTTTTTCTGATCAAATAAATCTCTTGGTGTTTGTTTTTCATCTCTTTGGTCTCACAGCTTTAAGGAATCTCACAAGGGTCTGGGGCTATAAGGTATTAGGCAATTGCGTTGTTTTTAGAACTGTACATAGTGGATGGACTAAAAGGTCTTTTTTTAATAATGAATTGTATGATATTACTAGCACACAACTTTCAGTCTTGACTTTCTTCAATCAGAGACAAGCTAGCATAAACAGAACGTACCTGCGGACCTTATCATTAATTGTGATTTATATACATTTTGTTTAGGACAACGAAAGCACAGTTACATGGCATCCTGATGAAGGCTTCACAACCGAAACGCGCGTAGGATGGACATCGCTCCAGCCATGACTATCTGAAATTGTAATCTGTTATTTTGTACAAACCTTTTGTAGATACACACTTGAGTTTATATATTATGTTTGTATTTTGACTCATCTCCAAAAAAAACAAGAAACATATGTTCTATCTTCTGTCTTGATTTTGAAAGTATCAAAATACATGAATATGATACGTAATCCCTTTATAATGTATATATAAAGTGACATAAAGTATACCTAATAATTTTGTTTCTACTGGCGATATATTTACTCAATTTGTCCACTTTGTAGGTCTCTGTATTTTTAAACATTGTTCCTAAATTGTTTTGCAAACAAATGTTATAAGCACCCTGATTTAGGAATTAACCTCAGGGGCACCCCTATTTTTCTCAATCAACGATAAACCGCCAAGGCACATATCCAGCGCACAATTATTGCAGCGTCCAGCTCAATAACATAATAGAGCGTAATTGTGATTGCCCGTGCTGTAGTATGGACAAGTCCTATTCTAGTGCGTCAATCGCAGAAGATACAATGTTGCCCAGTGAATATATCCTGGATGTTAATGTGGTCATACCATTGTTAACTACGGCTAATGCCTTTTCTAGGTTAATCCTATCTATTTCTCGCAGTCTCTCAGCTGCTTGTTGTTGAGAGATTATCCAAATTTCAGTATAGACAGCATATATGAAACGTTTCTGATGTGGTTTCCCGGGGCCTAATAAAAAATCCTTTAGGTCCACATCCTCTGATAGTAAGGATAAATGTTGTTTCACCTGTGCTAGTGTTGAGGTTTTAAGCCAATCAAGGCATAGCTTCCCAACACTGTATGGTGTCACCACCCCCAGGTGTTCTCTTTGTACATATCGTTTGTCTGGCCTATGGCTATTGTACCCATCAGTGGTACCCCTGAATCTTTCATGACATCTATTAGTGTCTGCGGGCCAAACCAACCATCCCTTCCAATTGGGGTCTGATCTATTGTATTGTAGGATGTCATCTATCGTAGCCCCTTCATCTGATGTAAGATTTCCTCCGGTATTTGTTGGTGTAGGAATCTGAGGTGTTTTCAAGTCCTTGTTCTTGGCTATAACAAGACAGGAAGTCTGCTGCACAGTTTCATTTATAAATATCATCTGCTGTGGAATGAGACATGCTCTAAATAGAGCTTCAGTTCCCTGGACTTGCCAATCCCTAGAACCCCAGATGGACAATGTTCCCATTGGTGATACGTGAAAACATTCCTAGGGCTACTGGATTTATATAGAAAGTGATGACCATAATGTTGATAACAATACATAGTGTTAAAATCTGATGTGTCTTCCAACATTTCATTACTAGAAAACGCAGTGGATTGTTCTAAATCAGACAACATATTATTCACAGTTTCAAAATCCCAATCATCTGAGAATGTACTGTAGGTAATGATATTATTTAAGGAAATTTTAAATAAATGTGGTACTTTTAAAAGTTCTGTCGGGCCAAATATATTATAATCAACCTTGTCCCATACTATACCATCAGGAACTGCTGTAATGTTCACTGATGACAAGTCTCTTTATTCACGATGTAATGAAACATGAGGTTTCAGGACCAAGTTCACTTGTGACCCTGCAGAGCTTTGACGTCAATAAGTTCCATTAATAATGAAGTGGAAAGCAGTCACAAAGCCTACCAGAAAGAAAGAAAAGTATCCCGGTGATTATCCAAAGTGACACCAGGTAAGTCTTTTTAAGATAGATGAAGAAATCTTTGATTTGCTGTTTATTCGATTTTGGGGCTGGCGTCGTTTCGATGAAAGAGCCAGATGCAGTTCGATCTATTTTTGGACGCACAGCAGGTTTTTTTGAACGTGTTGATTGCTCTTGTTGATGCATGTTTATGTAGACATCAGTGTTAGGTCGAATTGAAATTTGTCTTTCATTTTGATTTTGAATTTCCGTTGCAAGAGGAATGAGTTCCATCGCATTGTTGCTTATTCCAGTGCTTTGCAAGGGTGACTATTCAAATGTGATGAGCCTTTCTATCTGAACTTCCTGTATAGTAGCAAGAGGAGGACGTCGGCTACTCAGGAGCCCATGAGGCCTACTATTCAGTATCAGCTACATAATGTGGTTTTATCAGATCAATTGTTCCTTCAACTGCCAGGACAGGTACAGGCTTTCTGTAAGATGGTCCAAATTCTCTTTTGTCCGTAATCTTTTCTCTGACCAGATCCCCAACTTTAGGAATCCAGACAGGTCTTTCCATGACTGACTTGACTTCCCCAGTAGCAAACCTTTTCACCTGGACATTGCTCTGTAGAGTCCTGGATTTATTCAGTTCCTGCAAAACAGCCAAACGTTTATTGATGTCAAAAGATTTTTCATCTGCTACTGTGCCTTCACAATCTAGGTCAGATACCCACATTCTCATCCCATAAGGACCTCATAAGGAGAGACCCCCCTAGAGAGCTTCTTGGCATATTATTTAAGGTCCTCAGGACCCCATATAGGTGATTTACGCAACTACCACCCGTGCCTAATACCCTAGCTGTTAATGATTGCTTTAAGTCCCAGTTCTTCCTTTCCACAACCGCATTTCCCTCAAGATGGTACGGAGAAGAGTACCGCAGTGCTACACAGAAAAATCCCATGGCCTCCTTGTAAGCCCCAGAGCTAAACACGGGGCAACGGTCAGAATGTAATGTGCCAACTGCCTATGTCCCCATGAAGACTCACACATTTTTTATAATAGTTTGAGAGTCAGCTGAGTGCTAAGGCCATACCCATAGGAATCTTGAGCAGGAATCCACTGTGACCATTATGTACTTGTAAGCCCCAGCAGATTGTAAGGGGCTGCAGTGGTCCAAATAGACACATGTGAGAGGTCTGTCTGATATCAATAATGCTGTCTTCTCGCTGGTCATGTTATGGTGGAGCTTTTCATCTGTTAACAGATGTTGCACTTTAAGACATAGTCTTTGGTCTGCTTCGATAACCCTGGCCACCAATAGCGTTGTTTCAATAGAGAAACTGTTGCTCTAACTCCTGCATGTGCAGAACCCAGACTCTTGTGTGCAGCTAAAATTAATCCTAATCTGTGATCCATGTTTGGTATTACTCTATACCCCACTCCTGGAATCTGAGCAAATGGAATGTTGTTTGCATCTAACTTGTAGGAGTACTTGAGTGGAAAACCTTTTGGAAGTGCTTTAATGTCTTTGCCTGAAGCAACAACAGCTACCATTATCTGTCCATCTATTCTCGTTTTTTAATGAGTGATTGCAGCTACGGATGCAGTTTGCATTGCCCTTCTTTGCGGCTTCATCAGTCAATTAATTCCCTTCAACGTGAACCCCATCACATTAGTGACTCACCGTGTGTATCACATGAGCTCTTGGAAGCTCGTTTTTTGCTCCGCTACCTGTTCAAATAGCATTTTGTACTTTATTGTGCCACCGTTTGAGTCTTTAAATCCATTTTGTCACACTATTGTAGATATTCATTGTATGACTGGACACAGTAAAACAAATCGTTCACTGTTAGTGTGGGGAATTCTCGATCTGTGTTAACCAGTGTCAGTAAAAGAGCTTTTAGTTTTGCTAACTGAGCCGTGCAGTCTCCCAAGGACTGAGTCTTCGTACAGCTCGGATGGAATTTGTCATCCTTCATCCGACCTTTAACAATCGCACACGTGGCGCTGTATTGTTGTTTACTCCCTAAGGCCGGTTGAGCAGATCCGTCAGTGTAGATTATGAATTCATACTGATCTAGAGGCATTATTTCATTCGGGAGAGGATATTCCAGTTCATATTGCAGGAATTCTTGTATTTTCAGATTTGGGTCATACCTATATTCTACATCTGACGCAGTAAGAGAATTAGCCTATTGTATCCATCGTGGATGTAAAGCTTTAGCATTTGGAACGCTCACCTTTGTAGCAGCCTCTAAGGCCGGTACTGAAGTCACAACAATAATTTGTTTCCCCTGAGCCAGTGCTCTTTTTCTCACTACAGCAGTCTGTTCTGCTGTCAGAATTTTCTCTGTGGATACAAAACGCATCTCAGCATTTGTGTACAAGTGTGATTTGTATGCTATAGGTACAGTTTCACCTTCATTGTATGTCAAGTAGGTGTTCCCAGATTGGCCTGCAACTATACGGATCACCAGATTGTGGACATTTACACATTTCTGTAAGTGGATGCTATCATGTCAGCTTGTAGGGAACATAGTATTTCTGTGTGTTTCTGTGTCCATTGCCTCACTGAAAAATCAAGTCTTAAGAGGTCGTAGAAAGGTTTAACCCTTTCTGCGTAATCCAAAATGTAATTTCTGACAAAATGTAGGAATCCCAGTATTAATAGCACATTTTCTAATGATCTGATGAGGTTGGAGCAGCGCACACTTCTAAAAAGTTGACTGCCAGACTTTTTCCTTTACTTGAAACCTCATATCCCAAAAACAGGACATTGAGGTAGGTTATTTTTGATTTTTTAAATTTAAATTTGTAGCCCTCAGAGGCAAATCCCAAATTTATGGTAGTCACCCTAGTAAAGTGTTCCTCCAGGTCATCATCCATCAGATAAATATCATCTACATAGGATAATGCCTCTTCGTCCAGATTCTGAAGTACTTCTATTACCCTGGTGGAAAATAACCCTGGGCTGTTCTTATACCTTTGGGCTAGCTGACAAAATTGCTGTTGGGACCCCAGCACTGAGAATGCTGTCAAATATCTGCTCTCAGGTGCTATATTATGGCAAAAAATCCATTTGGGATATCTAATGTGGGGGCATATTATCAAGAAACGGCGTTAAAATTATCGCCACTTTAGCGGCAGAAACTGCTGCTAAAGTGGCGATAATGGGCTTTATAATATGCCCTTGAGAATTACCATAGAAGCCCATGTTCTGGTGTCAACATTGGCTTCTATTGGAATTCTCTGCGGCATATTATCAAGCCCATTATCGCCACTTCAGCGTCAGTTTTCTGCCGCTAAAGCGGCAATAATTTTAATGCCGTGCTTGATAATATGCCCCGTAGTTTTGTATTTTTTCTGCGCAATGTTATTCATTAATGCCGAACTACGTGCATTTTGTACTGCAAATGTTTTTGTGCATGAGTTCAGACATCTGTAATCTAAAACTAGACTATATGAATTATCAGGTTTCATTACGGGAAACAAAGGGTTATTCATTGATGAGGTGCATGTTTCAATCACACCTTGGTATTCAAGTTGATCTAAGATCTCCCTGACCTGTTTTTTCGCTTTTTATTTAATTGGATAATGTCTCTGTGGAGTTGTAGTAGATTTTAATGGTATCACAGGGTGAGCTGATCGTTCATCCCACCCAATATGGTTGTGATATAGTGCAGGAGCAAGGGCTACCACCCACTCCTGCATGTATGTGTGTTTTATGTATTAGGGAACGAGGTCGGAAAAGGCTGACATAATTACCGTCTCTCCCTTTGGATGATCCATAACAAAAACAGGCGGCCAATCTTTCTCATCTAAGAGAATGTCGTATTCGAAAGTCAGGTTCTCCCAAAAGAGACCTTTAATTTTTCTGGGCTTGGCCCTTTCCATTTTCCGTATTATTTCATATAACCTATGGGGGACACTTACCCTAGTATCAGGTGTTTCCACTGTGATATACTCATTCAACTCCACTGTCACCAGAAATTCCATCAGGTTCTGGTGAGCTATTGTTACTTCTGCTACGCTTTCTAGCATCGTCAGAGCCCATTCCCTGTTCAGTAGTGGAATCCTTAGAATTCTGGGCATGTCTAACTTTGAGACCTGCTACTTTCTTCTTTTTGAATTGAGGTTTTGCTTTAGGCTTTGTGTCTTTTTTGGAAGCGTTGTCTGAAGTGTGTTGAGAGTCTCTGGACTTTGTAACCTCTTCTTGTCTGTGTTCTGACCTTCCTTCCCTCTCGGAGTTTTTTGATGAACCCTGAAAGGAATGAGAGGAACGTGTATCAATGTCCTGATACCTGTCAGGTTTTTTTATGTTATCTCTATTCCTAAGGTTGTACCTCCTTTCTGTGGGCTCCTGTTGAGGTGACCTTCCACTGGATTGAGATCTATTCTTTTGTTGTTTGTTATTATCCCATTTCTTTCTTGAAGAAGCTGGTGTTTGTTTTGCCTGTTTTTCTTCTGGACCTGCCACTAGTTGAAGTTGTACCGGTCTAGCTTCCAGACTATCTCTACCTAATTCTGCATAAACAGTTTTAATTATTTTAGGTAGTTCTGTCTCCTGTTGTAAAGGAGTGAAGTCTCTCAGGCGTTGGCATATTGTCACTGATGCCACCTCCCGTTTAATATTTGCTAATATTATAGCAGATACCTGAGCAAAGTTATTTAGCAACTTCATCCCTAAGTTCCGAGTAGGTTAGCCTCCATACTTATTCTGTTCTTGTCTCAATACATCTGGTATTACCGCTAATGACAGGATACCATGGGTCCTGGTATATATTGCAGCAAAGACTGTACCCCAAAAAGTACAATCCTCTATTGGGGGAGCTATACCCTTTGCCAAGCAAATTGTTAGTATTCTATGCTTTTCCTGCAGGCAAGTGTGTGGAAATACTGCCTCCAACTATTTTATTTTGTGGGCTATCCAGAAAGGCATTTGTCCACGTTTAGTGGGCATTTTACCCATCACTGCGTGTAACGTTTGTGGTGTAATTTTGGTTGTAGTAGTTTGGACTGATCCTGGTTGTGTAGCCGGAGTTGGCTGAAGCGTGAGTGTTCTCATCACGAACTGTGTCATGTTTCTGTAAAGTTATATTAATTCTTTATGATGTATAAGTAAGTCTCCTCCTGGCATTGTGTCAATGTCAGGTTGTGATGTGTAGGCCGCTAATACCGGCCATGTTGCTCCGCCTCTTCCAAGCGGACTTAGTCTTACTCTACTTCTTGTATGGGGGAGGGCGCCTTTAAACCAGTATGAGTATTTCTGGTAAGCTAGTGGAATTTCAATGTCCTCATATGGACTATATTCGTTTGATATGTTGTCGTCGACATATTAATGAAATGCTTTTGTTTGTGCATTTGCCTACGGGAATAGAATACCTCTGTTCTACATGACTCGTGTGCCTCAATCACAAAGGTTACTTGCCCACCCCTGGAAGTTAAACTGTATGCTACTAGTTGTAGGGTGATGACATTTCTAACATTTTCTGCAATGTGTAACCCATTGACATCTTCTTACTCTATAGAGAAGTTTAGTGCATTTCCTTGTGCCACGTCTCCCTGCTCAGTCATTGTTTTTAGAAAGGAGAGGTTTTCAAGGGAACTGAGATAAGGTGTTATGCACAATAGGAACAATGTATCCTTCAAGCTTGATTAAATCAACAGCCAATACATAGGATTTTGCCTACTCAGCTGTTAGAGATTTTGTTCCCTCCCACTCCAGACGTCTCTGAGGAAATGTGAATAGGGGTCTCTGAGAATAGCATGACTGAACTACTCAAATTTGACCATTAAATAAGTGCCTAACCAAAGTTGGCGGGCCATGTTGTGTAGTTCTTATAAATCTATACAAGATCTGCATGTTTAGACAACATACACTGCAGGCTTGGTGACTGAACTGATTCCAGACACCCCCACCGAGTATGTTGGCCTGTATGCCACTAAAAACTCCTCTTATCAAGGAGAGAACAGTTCTTGGCAACTATCGAGCATGACAACTCTGATCCCTAAGAATCGTGGAAACAGTGCAATACTTTTCGCTCAGTCACTTTGCTCAAATGGTCTTAGAGAAGCACACAGAATAAATGGTATGGACGTTTTCAATAAGCATTTATTGAACATTCGTCATTCTAGTATAAAATAGGTTTTCTGAGACAATCATCAGACACTAACAGATGTTAATGATTAGAAGCACTAGAAAAGTGAAAGGATGGCAAATCTCTATCATTTTGTTATAATTATGAATACAGGCGAGTATATAAAATACATGATAGTAAAAATGCGTACTCCTACGATGCAATCCTAACTAGAAGTACCTAAGTGTACCTAGCATGTGTTTAGGTGTTAAAGCCAAGAATCCCTCTAGGATAAAGTCAACCCCATTACCTGAAGTGAGAGACTGTGGGACCCCATCTTGGTCTTTAGTTGGACCCCCCGCGAGGGATGTTCAGACCACTGCAAGCTGGGGTGTCTGCATGCAGGATTCTCAGCGTTTCGTGTTAGTGTGTCAGCATGGAAGTCATGATCTCCTCCCTCTATCTCATCAAGATGTGTTGTTTCTATACCCAAAGGTATCCCCAGGGGTTCCACCTTACTGTGCCACTGTCGGACTAAGGATGACGTCGGATTGAACCTTGTACATAGTTATTATGCAGGAGATGATAGTCATGCTGAATTTCCGAGAATCCTGAATCCTCATGCATAATGTATGATCCTATTGTTCAGAGAAAACCCCAGGTTCTGTAAGGAGTAGTGTAACTAGGTTAAAGGTCACTCCTAGCAGCCGTTATGTATGTAATGTAGGAATGTATATAGGTGAAAGTTGTGATGTTACCTGGGTCTCTTTTGGGGTACCTGTATGGAATATGACACAGTGATGTTACTATAGTTAGCACAGTTAACTATAACTGCTAAATTTCACTGGTTTTGGATGAGTGAAGTCTGAGCCTAACTATAACGTCCCTGTAACACTTGTTTTTTTCAGTAGGTAGTTACAGTTAGGACCTCATTTCAATAAACAAGGTTTTTTTTCCAATAACTTTGGCACCGTTTAACAAATCTTCATGAACTTTTCAAAACTTACCACTCAGTTCAGCTGCTGTTTTGAAAGCTTTGGGATGGTCCATAAATGGGGGCCAAGAAAAAAGGGGCCCCAACATTTATTATTCCCATGCAATTTCCTATAAGGATTTTGAAAACAACTATAGACCGAACCGCTGAGCGGAATTACACCAAATATGGCAGAAAGGTAGCTCATTGTCCAGAAATAGCCCATTTTGTGATATTGTGTAAATCTGTTCTGTAATTTTGTAAAAAATAAGTATAGATATCTATGGGCGCCCATCTTCTGTGGCGCCTCTGTGAATTCTCGTGCTAACAGCAATACTGTGATTGGCTGGCCACAACCTGGCTGGAAAGTTGCAGCCTCCATTTTATGTATTGGGGCAGTGTCCTGAGGATGTAACATTTGAGTGCATTTCGATTGAAGGGATCAGGGTAGAGGTACCCTGACCCTATGGGTGTGTTGGAAGGGTTGCAAAGGGACCCATGAAGGTCAAGAAATTGCCTTAAAATTGCTTTTTTCCAAGTGCGGGGATTTGTAGACCTGCCACGGTGCTCAGAACGGCCCCCTCATGTGAGTCCGTGATGCATTTGCAAACCTGCTGCAATTTTTCTTTTTCTTAAGAAATAGCTCTCAGACACACTTACAGACCTGCACAGGAACTCACACACCTAATCAAAGACCCATACAGACACTCAGACACTCACCCATAGACCCACATAGACACTCACATATCCACTCAGACACTCACATACCCACTTAGATCTACTCAGACACTCATACACCTACGCACACACCCACTCTCAGACCCATGCACCTACTCAGATAAGACTGCACTTTCTTTCATGGGACAGTGTGTTACATGTAGCATTCCAAAAGTAAGTGACAAAAAGGCCTAAAACAAAAAGTTCTACATTTTCAATCATATTGATGTGGGAAGTACTGTCAGCGGAACTACAGCACAAAAATAATATTTTACATTGAATGTTGTTTTGGACTCACAAGACCTGTTATTGGCAAAGGGAGAGTCAACAGTTTTTTGTCTGCAACGAGACAAAACGTACTCGAAAATCACCCAATAACACCTACAAACTGAGGAAAACAAGCTTTAAAATATAACAACAACTACAATCCTGTTATTCTGAAAATTTGGAATGCAAATATCGATATTTGGTTCATGGCGGATAACTCTATAGCTGTTACTTTTTATGTAACTTCAAATATAACAAAATCTGAGAAGACGGAGATGAAAGATCTGTGGGAAGGGATTTCTGCAGAAAAGTATCTAACAAAAAAATTGCACACCTTCAGTTTTAAGATGCTTCCTCACAAAGAAATAGCATGCTATGAGTCTATGATTGGTTGAGTTCAGCTAGTTTCTAGTATAAGTCAAGGGGAATTGTTTGGGTGAGACTGGCTCCACGTGCACACAAAATTGAATGTTGACGTTTTTTCTGGAGATTAAATATCTAGCAGAATTTGACCCAGACAGTACAGACATTATCAAAACAAATATGCTGGATTCTTATCATCTAAAAAGGAGACCACAGCTAGAAAAGGTATGTCTTTATGAAATGCTTAAAAAAATAGGGATATAGAAATAATGTCACAGAAAAAATAGATTAACCCCTTCTATGCTGCGCAGATTCCGCCGCTGTGCTGACGGAATCTTGCGCGGGCGTGGTCATGACGGAACGGTTCCGTCATGAGCACAGCTCAACCGTGGCTCATGACGGAACCGTTCCGTCATGAGCACCGAAGGGGTTAAGTTAAATTTGCAGTCGTTTGTTATGATGGTTGTTTGGTATAGCACAGCAAAGGCAGTCTAATTAAGCATAGACAACTGAGTTGGTAGGCTTCTGAAAAAGAGCTTTTCTATTTGGCACTTGTTCATCTGTTTATATCTTGGCATTCTGAATTAGAATTTCTAGGAGAGTTTGAGTGCTAGGAAGACTCTTTAAATGCTACAAAGGATTGCATTGAGTACTCAATATGTCCTAATAATTTGAAAATGTTACATGATGAAATTGAACAGGAAGAATCAATTGCTGCTGAGGTAGCTAAGTAGAGTACATATATCAGCCAAAGTTCAGGATCTCTAAATCAAGATCCTCTTCGACAACCAATTATTGAAAATGAAGCTGCCATTGCAATGAATTATGTGGAGCTGCAATGGAACAAGCATGACAGGATACTATTAATTTGGAAGAGTTAGTTGGACAGCTAAATGATGAAAAAAAAGAAATAGATATGGAGGTGAAAGGCAGAATTAAAAAGAAAGAATGTGCATGTGCATCATTTAAGCATATACTGTTGTATGTCAGTGGTCAATCTGGCACCAGTAAAACATTTTTATACAAGTTCTCACTGCTTTCCTGCAGAAGACTACAGAGTGCACCCACTGGATTAGCTGTGCATAATGTCAAAGGAATTACTTGACATTGACTTTTGATGTTGCATGTGGAGCATGAAGACAAAGTATGATGAATTATGTCATTATGCATTGTTGAAATTGTAAGTTTAGTTTGTATTCTATAAATTGTAGTATTATTTAATATTTGTGTTTCTTCTTTTTATACAGATCAGTGGCACCATCTATTGGAATAATGTTCTTTACTAATTCATTCTTGTAGTGTTGTTCCATAACTTTACATTTTAGGGTACACTTTCCGGCACACACTGATACAGGTACTGATACACAAAGGCACACACTAGTATAGCCACTGACACATCCAACTACACCCAGATACAGCCACTGATACATCCAGCAGCACACTAATACAGTCACTGGCACACCCAGCTCACACTGATACAAACAATGACATACCTAGCCACACACAGATACAGGCCCTGACGCATCCACGCATACACTGATAAAGCCACTGACACACCCAGACACAGGCACTAAGGCACGCCAGCCACACATTGATACAGCCATTGACAAAACCACTCTCACACTGATACAGGTAATGACACACCCAACTACTCACAGATACAATCACTTGCACACCCAGCCACACTGTTTCAGCCACTGACACACCCAACTGCACACTGATACAGACACTGAGGTACTCAGTCACACACTGATACAGGCACTATCACTTGCACACACACACTCATACAGGCACTGAGACACACATAAACACACTGATACAGGCACTGACACAAATACACCAATATAGCCACTACCACAGCTAGGCACACACCTATATACCCTCTCACACATGCAGGCACACACCAATACAGCCAGTATCTCACCCAGGTGCATACCCATAGAACCTCTCGCATACCCAGGCACACACTATTATCTCCACTGACACACCCAGGCACAAACCTATAGGGCCACTGGCACCATTCTATACATTGATACAGCCACTGAGACTCCCAGGTACACACCGATGCAGCCACTAACTTACTCAGGCACAGACTTATGCAGCCTTCTGGCCACCCAGGTACACACTGACATAGCCACTGACACACCCAGGCAAACACCGACACAACCACTGATATATCCAAGCACAAACACTGATACAGGCACTGACACACCCTTGCATCTACTAATACAGCCAATGATAGTCCCAGAGACACACTGATACAACCTCGGACACACCCAGGTACACACCAATAGAGGCACTGGAAAACCCACTCACACACCAATACAGGCACTGACACATGCAGCCACACATCAATACAGCAACTGACACATCCAGCCACACACCAATACAAGTAATACCATACCCAGCCACACACCAAAACAGCCACTGACACACCCAGCTACACACCGATACAGCGACTGACACATCCAACTCTACACTGATAGAGCCACTGACACACTCAGCCACACATCGATACAAGCAGTGACACACTCAACCACACACCAATATAGCTACTGCTACACCCATCTAAAAACCAATACAGACACTAACACAACCAGTCCCACACTGGTACAGTCACTGGCACACTGAGCCACACACCAATACAAGGACTGAGACACCCAGTCACACACTGATACAGCCACTGACACTCCCAGCCACACACTGACAGCTTCACACACCCAGGCACACACTGATACAGTTGATAACTCACCGAGGCAAACAGTGATACAGCCTCCCACACACCCAGGTGCACACTGATATAGTCACCGATACACCCAGGCACACACTGATATAGCCACTCACATACCCAAGCAGACACACTGATGCAGGCACTGATACACCCTTGAACACCCTAATACAGCCACTGGCAGTCCCAGTGACATACTGATACAATCTCAGACACACCCAGACACACACAATTCTAGGCACTGACACACCCACTAACACACTGATATAGGCACTAACACACCCATCCATACACTGATACAGTTGATGACACACACAACCACACACCGATACAAGCAGTGACACACCCAGTCACACACAGATACAGCCACTGCTACACCCAACTACGCACCAATACAACTGCTGGCACACCCAGCCACACGCCAACTCAAGCCCTGAGACACCCAAGTATACATCGATCAGTGATGACATTTGAGATGTCATCAGTGTTGTCATCAGTGATGTCACTGACCATGTCAAGAGTGATGTAATATGTAAGGTAAAAAGCAGTGCATTGTGGGGGTGTAACTTATAGTTAGCTCAGGTAACTATAACTGCTACATTTTTGTACATGAGAAATCTAAGCCTAACTATAACATCCATGTAACCTTTATTTTTTCTGGTTAATATATATATATGTATGTGTGTATATATATATATATATATATATATATATATATATATATATATATATATATATATATATATATATTACCTACTGGCGGTCGCCAGTAGGTAATTATAGTTAGGACCCTGTTTCCATAGGAAAACCGCAACATTCTATTTGGAATAACTTTGGCGCCGGTCGACGAATCCTCGCAACATTTTCAAAACGAATGGGGCGCTACGCTCCGCTCCTACCCTGAAAGTCTCGGGGTGATTCGTCAAGCGGGGGATGAGAAAAAAGGGGGGTCCCAAAACGCGTTTTCCCCATGCATTTTTCCATAGGACCTTTAGACACAGCTACAGCCCGAACGGCTGAACAGAATTACTTGAAATTTGGCAGAGAGGTAGTCCGCAGGTCAAGGAAGTGCCTTTTGTAGGTCTGGTGTAAATCTGTTCAGTAGTTGCTGAGAAAATAGCATTTAAATAAATATATATATCTGTAAGCGCGCTCCGTGCGCTTACCGTAAGCTTACCGTAAGCTTACCGTACGCGTACGGTGCCATGCGCGAGCTCAAATCTGATTGGTTGTCACATGACTGTAAACATTCGAATCTGACGAAATCAGGAAGTGTCGGCCGCCATTTCGTGTGTTTCACACAGAGAAAAAAAGGGAGATAACGAGAAAAGGGGGCAAGGAAGAGAGTTACAGACCCCCTAACATTTGAAAGGGGGTCAAAGAAGGACACAAAAGTACAAAAAATACATTTATTAATTTTAAAAAAAAATCGCGGGGTACGCGTACGGTAAGCTTACGGTAAGCTTACCGTACGCGTACGGTGCCGTGCGCGAGCTCAAATCTGATTGGTTGTCACATGACCGTAAACATTCGAATCGGACTAAATCAGGAAGTGTCGGCCGCCATTTCGTGTGTTTCACACAGAGAAAAAAAGGGAGATAACGTGAAAAGGGTGCAAGGAAGAGAGTTATAGAGCCCCTAACATTTGAAAGGGGGTCAAAGAAGGACACAAAAGTGCAAAAAATACATTTATTAATTTTAAAAAAAATCGCGGGGTACGCGTACGGTAAGCTTACGGTAAGCTTACCGTACGCGTACGGTAGAAAAAAAAATAAAAAAAGAAATAAAATTCAGATTTAAGTGTTTAGATATTAGGGGGCTCTAAAAAGAGCCGTTGTGTTTTTGAAGTGATTTTTTAGTGGTACCTACAAGTAAGTACCGACGCAGAGTCTAAGGTTCAAGAGGAAGACTCTGTTCCCTTCATCATTGAAGTGTACACCATCTCCTCTATAAATGTCTTGCATGTCGTAACGCAAGTTGTTGTAGTAAATGGAACCCATACCATAGTCTCGGAGGAAAGCAGAAACAGATTTGTTGACGTGCTTTCTTGCTTTGTCAATCTGCGGACAAAAATGATTGGACCAGTTCCATTTTTGCCTTTGGCATATGTTAGAATACACAAAGGCAGTTTTAGGGAAAAGTGAAAACAGTTGTGCAAAGGTCTCCTTCATAAGCATTTCCAGACCTACCCCAGTCAAAGTGCCTAGGTCATTGCCACCACAGTGCACTATTATGAGGTCAGGGTGTTGGATTTGCATGAAGGATTTCACCAATGGCATCAATTGGTGCCACTTTAACCCTCTCTGACCAATCCATTAAATGTCTACATTTGGCAAAGCAAGGTCTCTCACCATACCTGTTTTCTCTGCATACTTTTCACTCCAGAAGACATAGCTGTGCCCTACAATCCACACTGTGAACATCTTCAAAGGAGATCTGGATGCACTCAGGAGGTGTATTTCAGTAGAAAGGGAAAAAGAAATGAAAGAGAGTTTGGAAATGGAGGCATACATATTTTTTTTAAATAAAAAGAACTCATTGGCTGTTTCATACCATTCTACACTAAAAACTAGGCTGTACGTGTCAATTTATAGAAGCATGTTTTGTATTGGTACAGAAAAATGTGTTACCAAAGAACATTACTATGGATTTGCTGTTAGGTTAGAAAAGTCAAGCACTCTTGCTCTTTGAAAATGAAACATTGTGTGGTGAACTTCTGACCTGACTTCACAGAGCAGTGTTCCATGAGCTGTTGCTATGGTAGCAGGCAGAAGTCAAGTTGGGGGAAGGGTGCTAGGCAGAAGTCAAGTTGGGGGAAGGGTACTTTTGGAAAAGGGTTGGTTTTCAACCAATAGAAATGTGTGATTACATTTGAAAAAAGGGGGAAGCACTGAGATTTGAAATTAACATGTATATGTGTGGAAAAAGAGAGGGAAACATTGCCATTATCTGGTTTTGCTGAGAGGAGAGAGGTGTACAGAACAGAGATCCTGGCTCTGATAATCTGCTGTTTGAGTGCCACATTTCTTTCACAACTAACTAATTTTAAAGGTGAGTTATGAGTTTGAGAGGGGATGTATGTGGTAAATTAAGAAATGAATAATAGAATTGGGATTCCTTTTGTTGAAGTTGTGTTTATCATTGTGTGTTTTGGGAGAAATTTAAATGTAAGGAACATGTAAAATATTATGGACTATGTTTTTACCATAAATTAAGGTGTACTGGTATAAATGAGGAATACTTTTAGGGTTTGAGGTTGCAGTCAGTAATGCAAATACATTCAGCATCACTAAGGCTGGTTGCCCTTGCTGGAGTGTAGTCATTCACCCAGGTTACACATGTTCCTGGTCTGAAAAAGCTGTTTGGACATGTGCTGTTTTCAGAATCTGAAAAGTGGATTGAAAATGTGTCAGACTGTAAAAGTACTTATCACTTGTCAAAAAAAGAGTAGTAAGTGTGCTTTCAAATTGGCAAAGAAATTTCGTTTTCTGACTAATATCAAACCATGACTCTGTGTGCAAAGAGGAATTATAGACAGAGATTTATTGCGTATTACTCTGGTAATTTTACATTTGCATTAGTAGGAAAGGGGCACCTATTTTTCTGCAGAAGCAGACTCTTAGCACACACCCAGCTGCTTATCTTGTAGAATCATGCATAGTATTCACAACCGAGTGGGGTTTGAGGTTGCAGTCAGTAATGCAAATACATTCAGCATCACTAAGGCTGGTTGCCCTTGCTGGAGTGTAGTCAGTCACCCAGGTTACACATGTTGCTGGTCTCAAAAAGCTGTTTGGACATGTGCTGTTTTCAGTATCTGAAAAGTGGATTCAAAATGTGTCAGACTGTAAAAGTACTTATCACTTGTCAAAAAAAGAGTAGTAAGTGTGCTTTCAAATTGGCAAAGAAATTTCGTTTTCTGCCTAATATCAAACCATGACTCTGTGTGCAAAGAGGAATTATAGACAGAGATTTATTGCGTATTACTCTGGTAATTTTACATTTGCATTAGTAGGAAAGGGGGAGCTATTTTTTCTGCAGAAGCAGACTCTTAGCACACACCCAGCTGCTTATCCTGTAGAATCATGCATAGTATTCACAACCGAGTGGGGTTTGAGGTTGCAGTCAGTAATGCAAATACATTCAACATCACTAAGGCTGGTTGCCTTTGCTGGAGTGTAGTCAGTCACCCAGGTAACACATGTTGCTGGTCTCAAAAGGCTGTTTGGACATGTGCTGTTTTTAGAATCTGAAAAGTGGATTCAAAATGTGTCAGACTGTAAAAGTAGTTATCACTTGCCAAAAAAAGAGTAGTAAGTGTGCTTTCAAATTGGCAAAGACATTTCGTTTTCTGTCTAATTTCAAACCATGACTCTGTGTGCAAAGAGGAATTATAGACAGAGATTTATTGCGTATTACTCTGGTAATTTTACATTTGCATTAGTAGGAAAGGGGGAGCTATTTTTTCTGCAGAAGCAGACTCTTAGCACACACCCAGCTGCTTATCCTGTAGAATCATGCATAGTATTCACAACCGAGTAGGGTTTGAGGTTGCAGTCAGTAATGCAAATACATTCAGCATCACTAAGGCTGGTTGCCCTTGCTGGAGTGTAGTCAGTCACCCAGGTTACACATGTTGCTGGTCTCAAAAAGCTGTTTGGACATGTGCTGTTTTCAGAATCTGAAAAGTGGATTCAAAATGTGTCAGACTGTAAAAGTAGTTATCACTTGCCAAAAAAAGAGTAGTAAGTGTGCTTTCAAATTGGCAAAGAAATTTCGTTTTCTGACTAATATCAAACCATGACTCTGTGTGCAAAGAGGAATTATAGACAGAGATTTATTGCGTATTACTCTGGTAATTTTACATTTGCATTAGTAGGAAAGGGGGAGCTATTTTTTCTGCAGAAGCAGACTCTTAGCACACACCCAGCTGCTTATCCTGTAGAATCATGCATAGTATTCACAACCGAGTGGGGTTTGAGGTTGCAGTCAGTAATGCAAATACATTCAGCATCACTAAGGCTGGTTGCCCTTGCTGGAGTGTAGTCAGTCACCCAGGTAACACATGTTGCTGGTCTCAAAAAGCTGTTTGGACATGTGCTGTTTTCAGAATCTGAAAAGTGGATTCAAAATGTGTCAGACTGTAAAAGTACTTATCACTTGCCAAAAAAAGAGTAGTAAGTGTGCTTTCAAATTGGCAAAGAAATTTCGTTTTCTGCCTAATTTCAAACCATGACTCTGTGTGCAAAGAGGAATTATAGACAGAGATTTATTGCGTATTACTCTGGTAATTTTACATTTGCATTAGTAGGAAAGGGGGGGCTATTTTTTCTGCCGAATCAGACTCTTAGCACACACCCAGCTGCTTATCCTGTAGAATCATGCATAGTATTCACAACCGAGTGGGGTTTGAGGTTGCAGTCAGTAATGCAAATACATTCAGCATCACTAAGGCTGGTTGCCCTTGCTGGAGTGTAGTCAGTCACCCAGGTTACACATGTTGCTGGTCTCAAAAAGCTGTTTGGACATGTGCTGTTTTCAGAATCTGAAAAGTGGATTCAAAATGTGTCAGACTGTAAAAGTACTTATAACTTGCCAAAAAAAAGAGTAGTAAGTGTGCTTTCAAATTGGCAAAGAAATTTCGTTTTCTGCCTAATTTCAAACCATGACTCTGTGTGCAAAGAGGAATTATAGACAGAGATTTATTGCGTATTACTCTGGTAATTTTACATTTGCATTAGTAGGAAAGGGGGAGCTATTTTTTCTGCAGAAGCAGACTCTTAGCACACACCCAGCTGCTTATCCTGTAGAATCATGCATAGTATTCACAACCGAGTGGGGTTTGAGGTTGCAGTCAGTAATGCAAATACATTCAGCATCACTAAGGCTGGTTGCCCTTCCTGGAGTGTAGTCAGTCACCCAGGTTACACATGTTGCTGGTCTCAAAAAGCTGTTTGGACATGTGCTGTTTTCAGAATCTGAAAAGTGGATTCAAAATGTGTCAGACTGTAAAAGTACTTATCACTTGCCAAAAAAAGAGTAGTAAGTGTGCTTTCCAATTGGCAAAGAAATTTCGTTTTCTGACTAATATCAAACCATGACTCTGTGTGCAAAGAGGAATTATAGACAGAGATTTATTGCGTATTACTCTGGTAATTTTACATTTGCATTAGTAGGAAAGGGGGAGCTATTTTTCTGCAGAAGCAGACTCTTAGCACACACCCAGCTGCTTATCCTGTAGAATCATGCATAGTATTCACAACCGAGTGGGGTTTGAGGTTGCAGTCAGTAATGCAAATACATTCAGCATCACTAAGGCGGGTTGCCCTTGCTGGAGTGTAGTCAGTCACCCAGGTTACACATGTTGCTGGTCTCAAAAAGCTGTTTGGACATGTGCTGTTTTCAGAATCTGAAAAGTGGATTCAAAATGTGTCAGACTGTAAAAGTAGTTATCACTTGCCAAAAAAAGAGTAGTAAGTGTGCTTTCAAATTGGCAAAGAAATTTCGTTTTCTGCCTAATTTCAAACCATGACTCTGTGTGCAAAGAGGAATTATAGACAGAGATTTATTGCGTATTACTCTGGTAATTTTACATTTGCATTAGTAGGAAAGGGGGAGCTATTTTTTCTGCAGAAGCAGACTCTTAGCACACACCCAGCTGCTTATCCTGTACAATCATGCATAGTATTCACAACTGAGTGGGGTTTGAGGTTGCAGTCAGTAATGCAAATACATTCAGCATCACTAAGGCAGGTTGCCCTTGCTGGAGTGTAGTCAGTCACCCAGGTTACACATGTTGCTGGTCTCAAAAAGCTGTTTGGACATGTGCTGTTTTCAGAATCTGAAAAGTGGATTCAAAATGTGTCAGACTGTAAAAGTACTTATCACTTGCCAAAAAATGAGTTGTAAGTGTGCTTTCAAATTGGCAAAGAAATTTCGCTTTCTGCCTAATTTCAAACCATGACTCTGTGTGCACACAGGAATTGTTTTTAGATATTTAATTTGTGATGGTGTTATTGTGATTTTCACTTGTAGGAAAGGGGTACATAGTATTTTAAGATTTGAAAAGATCATAAAAAATGTAGTAATATATTTTAAAAAAATAAAGGAATTTTTTTTTAGTTTTTTTTCAGATATTGCTGAAGAGCAGTGAACAAAATTTAAGATGCCTACAAAATCCAGACTAAGGAAAAACCACAAAAAAAAATCTATATTTGAAGACAACTGGAGGACCTAAGTTAGTTGGAGATGCTCATGTTGGGAAAAAGAGAAAGTCTTCTGGTAAGCAGACAAAAGATTTTTTAAACAATATCTTCAAAAAAAGGAAAAATGTACAAAATGTCTGTACTGGAAAGAATGTTTTAAATAGAAAACAACAGGAAAAAATTGAGCATTTAGTTAATGCAAATATACCTTCAGAAACAATAAAGATTAACTTAAAAACGGCGTTTAAAGAGATTCGTAGAAAAATGTTTCAGAGAAGAGTTATGTCCAATTTGATAAAGGATGTGAAGAAATATAAGAAAAAAGCTAAATTTTATAAGAGAAAAAAAGAAATTGAAGCCATTGCAGCAAAGGCTTTAGAATTAAAAAGGAAACTATTCATTTTAATTTTGAACAGGATGCGTACATTAGATAAAATGGTCAATGTACTGAAATCACAAAGCAAAAGGAAAAGACTAGTGAAAAGAACAAACTTTTGTAAAGTGTTTTTAGGAGAATGGATGCATAGTTCAAGTAGTGAACCTTTTTTTAATGAAGAGAGTTATTTTCAAAGTAATAGTTTGCTGCATGCAGTTGACACCAGCGGTCGTGCTTATGAAGTGAAAAATGGTTGTATAATGGAGAAGGAGAAAATGGTTCCAAGAGATGAGGAACAAGTGATGGCGGATGAGGCTATGGGGAGACGTCCTAAAGCCCCAGTGTACACTTGGAATTGTAGTAGTATTTGCACTGTGCGTCAGGAATCTATTGATAAATTTCGTGAGTTTCTAAGAGAATATAGTAAAAAAAAGTGTTAAACAGAAGATTAAGGTGCTTCAAAGTCTAGATCCATGCAGAGTGAGAGAGAATACTGGTTTGCAGGGACATTCTCTGGCTTGTCTATCTAGAAAAGTGTGTAAAAGTGTTTTTCATCATTTTAGGATGCTGGCTGTTCATCATACTGAAATGAGAAAGTTTGTGAGACGATTGTATTTTGCTAAAAGTCCAGCAATAAAGTTAGATGAATTGAATAGGGCTCTGTTCCATGGTTCGGTATCAGATGTAGAGAAGGTTACTGATGAAATTCAGTTTTGTTACTTTGGTCCAGAAAAAGAGAGTGCAGGTAATGACACAGTTATCGAGGAAGATGTGGAAGAGAATGTAGAACCCTCTGTAAGTAAGAAATTTGATGATCAAATGACAACATTTGCAATCATCTCTAAAGAAAGACCAAATATTACTTGTATTTGTTGCCGCAGAACTCATTATAAAAAACAAACCAGGAATGTTGATCTCTACAGAAAAAGTGAAAATGAAGATAATTATAAGTGGAAGGATTTTGCCACATATATATTTCTTGAAAATTGTTTTGAATTGGGTGAAGATCAGCGTATTTGTAAATACTGTTACAACAAGTTAGAAGAAAATAGAATGCCGACCAGAGCTGTACATAATAATTTAGAATTGGATGCTATTCCTGCCGAACTTTTTGAATTAAATACATATGAATCTATACTTATTCAATGTGTTCATCCCTTCCAGACCATAGTACGTATGGAGCCCAAAACTGGTAAATTACCTCCTTCAGATTTACTGAGAGGTTTAAAAGGAAGAGTGGTGTATTTGCCCTTGGATTTGAAAAAAAATATGGAAACTATTGATGCAGATACTTTGGAAACTGAACCATTAGTTATTCTGGTTAATGGTGTACCTACAAAGAATAAGAAGATTTGGCAGGAGCTGGTAGATGTACGGAAAGTACAAAGAGCAAATTTGTATTTGAAAAGGAATAACAAATGGTATGAATCAATTTATATAGAAGAAGAAGAAGAAGATTTACAAGAAGACACAGAAAGACCAACTGGACAAATTGAAAAAGTGGACAAGTCAAAGGAAGAAGAAATTTATGAACATTTTAGCATACATCCTCTTCATTCAAAAGAAGTTATGGGAGACACTATTGATCTGTTTCAGATGAAGAAAGCAAAAGGAACTCCCGTGAGTGTATGGGAGGAGAGCTTGGAAGCTCGATGTTTTCCCCAGCTGTTTCCTACAGGAAAAGGAGGACGATACGATGAACGTCCAGAACAGATTCCAGCATCTGAGTATCGGACTACAAGACTATATGCAGAAGATCCAAGATTTCGACAAAGTATTCCTTATTTGTTCCATCTTTTATTTGAAAGCGACTTTGCATTGTCTTATGCAGTAAATCACATTTTAAAAAGTGGAGTACATTTACAAAATGTGTCTGCTAAGGATTTTATGGAGAAAGTGCAGCACCGAGATGATCATTTGGAAACACAACTGATCAATCTGATGGCTTGTCAGCGTGGGACAAATGAATATTGGTACCGACGCCATGGTGAATTAAAATGCATGTTACGGAATTTAGGAACACCAACATGGTTCCTTACCCTAAGCTATGCTGAGTACGCTTGGGATGATTTACTGGATTTTCTACGAGAGGCAAATTCAAACATTAAAAACATCGAATACAAGACAGCAGGAGAACTGTGCTCATTGGATCCGGTTAATGTTTGCAGATATTTCAATCATATATTTGAGGCTATGATGTCCTTCATCTGCAATAAAAAAAATCCACCTCTTGGAGAACTTGTGGATTTCTTTTGGAGAAAAGAGTACCAGGCAAGAGGTGCTCCTCATATTCATATGCTGTTGTGGATCAAGGATGCCCCAAAGTTTGGAACAGATACTGATGAAGCAGTGTTATCTTTTATTGAAGAATATGCAACATGTGCTATACCAAAAAGCACAGAAGAGAAAAAGTTAAAAGAGCAAGTTTTACGTTTCCAAAGTCATCGGTGTGGAAAATACTGTCGACGGAAGTACAAGACAAAAGATAAATTCTACACTAAATGTCGATTTGGATTTCCTAGACCTGTTCTTTCAAAAGGAAGAGTAAACAGTTTTATGTCAGCTGTGAGACATACTATTACAAGAAAATCACCTAAGAATACCTACAACCTAAAAAGAAAAGAAGAATCAAAAAATATAAATGACTACAACCCAGTCATTTTATCCATGTGGAATGCTAACATGGATATACAGTATGTAGCTGACAATTCCATTGCTGTTGCTCGATATGTTACGTCTTACATTACGAAATCAGAAAAAACTGAATTGAAAGAAATGTGGGAAGAGATTTCTCACGAGAAGACTGTCAGTAAGAAGCTGTACAGTTTCAGTTTCAAGATGTTATCGCATCGAGAAATTGGATCCTACGAATGTTCAGATAGGTTATCTTCTGCAAGTCTCTACTCAAAATCAAGAAGAATAATTTGGGCAAGTTTAGGCCTTGCAGCAATGAGAAATCGGGTACTGAAATCTGTTGGAGAAATTGAATATTTGGCCGAGAATGACCCAGAAAGTACAGATATTTTGAAATCAAACATGTTGGACACATATTACCCAAAGAGAAGTGTTCATCTAGAGAACATGTGTCTCTATGAAGTGCTGCAGAACTACATTTATTCACGGAAAGCCGCAGAAGACATCAACAATGGAAAATATAAAGTCATTGGTGAGGAAGGATGTTTGGTGAAGCAAACAAAAGGAAGTTTGATAAATCACCGGAAGCTGAGTTGCGACACTACTGACAAAAAGGAATTTTACTACTTGGCTCTTTTACAGCTGTTTAAACCATGGCGTTCAGAGGACGAACTACTGGGAGAATTTCAAAGCTATGAAGATTCCTTTAATGCTTGCAAAGACAGCATAGAATGCAGTACTTTCAGAAATTATGTGCAAATGTTAAATGAAGAAATTGAACAGGAAACTACAATTGCAGCTAAAGTAGCTAGAGACAGTTCTCAAGACAGCCAAAGTTCTGGAACACTCAGTCAAGATCCCCTAGGACAACCAATCGTTGAAAATGAAGCTGCAATAGTAATGACTGAAGTGGAAACGGCTATGAATCAAGCTCAAGAAGAATTTATAGACTTACCAAATTTGGAAAGACAACTGAATGAAGAGCAGCAACAAATTTATGAAGAGATCAGAAACAAAATTGATCACGGATTACTACATGAAAAAAAAGAGTGCTCATGCACATCATTTCAACCAATCAGGATGTATGTAAGCGGACAAGCTGGAACTGGAAAAAGTTTCTTAATCAAAGTCATCAGAAGCTACCTACAGCAAAAAACAGATTCAACTTTGTCTTGTGTGGTTACTGCTCCAACTGGGTTAGCAGCATATAACATAAAAGGAATCACCTTACATCGTTTGCTAATGTTACCAGTGGAGCATGAGAACAAAATACAATACCACAAGCTAACTGGAGAAGCATGCTTGGAAGTTTCAAGAGTATTGAAGAAGATGCAAGTTCTCATTATTGATGAGGTGAGCATGGTATCAAACTTAATGCTTGCCTTTGTGCATTTAAGAATGCAGCAAATTCTAAGGACAGACTATGACGTGTTATTTGGTGGAAAACATGTCATAGTTTTTGGGGATCTTCTACAGCTTACTCCAGTTAAAGGACAACCAGTGTTTAATACTGTGACACATGAAGACACAAAGAAGTCATTGGGAAGCATTGGTAATGCAAATATTTGGTCCTTCTTTGAGTACAAGGAACTTACTACTAATATGAGGCAAGCAAACGATGAAGAATATGGAAGTATTCTGAAAGATATCAGAATTGGACTACTCACTGAAGCTGGCACGAAAGCATTACAGAGTCGGTTGCTACATAATTTATTCCCAAAGGAAGAAATAGTTGCAGCAAAAATATACAAGAACATTGCAGAAAAGAAAAGCGTCATCTGCTTAATGCCAACTCTACGTGAATGCTCAATATTCAATGAGGAACTTTTGAAATTGGAAAAGGAAGAGATTAGGAAATTGGAAGCAGTGGACAAAATTCAGCATGAAAGAATTACTATTACATTAACAGGCAAACTGAAAAATAAATTGGATTCACTAGAGAAGAACATTTCCAAAACAGCTGGATTAGAAAAAAATCTATATGTTTGCATGAACTGTAGAGTATTTTTAAGGAGAAATTTGGATGTTGAAAAAGGTTTAGTGAATGGAGCAATGGGAAGAGTTGTGGGTTTTATTAATTACCAGAAAAAAGATGGAATTGAATGTTTAAAAATAAAATTTGATCAGATAGAAGAAGTTATAGACATTTGTCGTTGTACAGTTCGTTTCATGCTTTTGAAAGACTTATATGTACGTAGGAAACAGTTTCCGTTTTCTCTAGCATATGCTGTAACTATTCACAAGTCTCAAGGATTGACTGTAGATTGTGCTTTTGGAAACATTGGTTCAACTGTGTTCAAAGAAGGTATGGCTTATGTTGCTTTGTCACGAGTGAAAACATTATCTGGTTTATTTATGATAGACTTTGATGACTCAAAAGTTAGTGCTGATGCAAATTGTGTAAAGGAATATAATAGATTAAGAAGAACCTATGCTCCTCATTTAGGTCAGTATCCTGTGTTGGAAAAACGTGTTGTTTCTCGAAAAAGGAGAATTGAGAATATCTATAATGAGGATGTAGAGAGGAGAAAAAAAAAGAGGAGTGATGTAATTGCAAGCAAAAAGAAAAAGGAAAATGTTGAAGAGGTTGTAGGTTGTCATTTTGAAAATAGCTCTGGTGTCAACTGCTACGCTAATGTAGTGCTGAATGTTGTATTTTATCTGGAAAGTTTGAAAGAACAGATAATAGTAAATCAGAGAAAAAGATTCTGTTCTGAGTTGAGTCTCCTTTTTGAAAAGCTGAGTAATGATAAAACTAAAATAGAAAGTGCTACTGAAATTAGAAAGCTTTTAGATGTATGTTCAGGACGGACACAGTTTTCTCAAAATGTACAGCAAGACGCACAGGAATTCTTGATGTATTTTCTTCAGCTACTGGAAGAAGAAGGGGTACACATTGAAAATATGTTTGGTCTCTCTTATAAATGGGAACATAGTTGTGAAAACTGTTTCCATACATGTGGCTCTAATGTTGATTCTGAAAGGTTTATTTATTTAACATTGCCAGAGTGTAAAACAGTCACTTTTGCTAAATTAGTTAAAGATGCTAATCATAGCATGGAATGCAGTGAGTGTAAATCAGACATGTTTTCAACGTTAATTTTAAAGGAATACGGACAGTATGTAATTTTATTGATGAAACGATGTAGAGCTGATGGTTCAAAATTGGATACTTTAATAAAGAAGTTTATAGGACAGCAATTATCAATTTCAGGAAAAACTTTTGTAACAGTTGCAATAATTTTCCATGAAGGACCTACTGTAACTTCAGGACATTACACAGTTTATCTTAAATGTGAAAAAGGCTGGACACTGTGTAATGATTCCCAATTGATTTTCAAGCAACGTTTGCCTTTTGATTTAGCAAATTCCTATCTAATCTTCCTGAAACCTAAATTTTAGAGAGAATTGGCAAGATCTGTACAAAACAATTTTACCATTTTATTGGATTACCATTGGAATTTTCAAATAAAAAGATTTTTCAAATTACCATTTGGCCTAAAGGAAAGGTAACCAATTGTATTGTGGACTTATTTAATTCCTAATGAATCTTTCGGAAACCAAAAATTTGGAGAGAATCGGTAACATCTGTACAATTTAAATTTTGGAATTTTATTGGATTACCATTGGAAATTTAATCAAAAAAGATTTTTAAAATTACCATTTGGCCATAAGGAAAGGTAACCAATTGTATTGTGGACTTACTTAATTAATAATTAATCTTTCGGAAACCAAAATTTTAGAGAGAATCGGTAACATCTGTACAATTTAAATTTTGGAATTTTATTAGATTACCATTGGAAATTTAATCAAAAAAGAATTTTAAAATTACCATTTGGCCTAAAGGAAATGTAACCAGATGTATTGTGGAGTTATTTGAGATATATTATTTTTGTGATTATGCTTCTGTAACAAAATTGTCAGACGGTATTTTAAAGAAATAGTTATTGTTATTAGATGATATTTTTTTTGAATATTTTGCATTTCTATAATGTTATGTTTAAGTGAAAAGAGATTCTGGGCTTTTTTAAAACAATCTTTGAGATTGTTATTTTTTTTTTGCCCGCTGTTAAGTGATGAATGCAATTGCTTTCACGATTTATAGTGAGATGCAATATATTCTGAAAGCAGCAAAAAAATGGCAAAAAATTGTTTTTGGAAAATATGTAAATACGTGTACTGTATTATATAATGATTTATTAAATATTAATACATTTTTCTTTTTTTCAGATTGAGAAAGAACATTTTCGAAAAAAAAAACATTTTTACAAGTAATTTCAATTAAATTTTAATTAAAAATTAAATTGTTGGGTGGGTCAGGTAAGTCAGAAATTAGATGGTCCCTTTCTTCCACTTCTCCTCAAACAGATTTTCAGTATTTAGTTATTCATCCCTCAAGGACCTTGTAATGTGGTAATTGTTTTTTAGTGTTTTTAAAAAAAAAAAAAATTGAGAGGTAAGGTTGGCTCTTAAAAGAGCCGTTGTGTTCATGCAGGGACAGAGGAAAGGAAGAATGGGAACATTAGCTGGTAGGACAAATGTGCTGGTCTATTTTGTTGTTAATGAGGGGAAGACTGGTCTCCCTATGAACAATTAGACCATGGCAAAATGAACACCGCATTGTAACCCTCGCAAACCGATGGTTAGTTTCCACAGAACCAGAAAAAGGTGAATCTGCCCCCACAGATGAAGGGCTCAGCTGAGCTTCCGAAGAAGGACTCGGCTGAGCTGCTGTGGATGTGCTTGCTCGACTTACTGAAGGGTTTCCTCTAGTATGTCGTGCATGTGTCCTAGGGTGTACATCCTCAAGGTGTCGTAACATAGTGTGATTCCCGAAGGAATACTTCTTGTTAGGATTACCTCTTGAAAGTACACGCTGGCACAGCTTACAAGTCACCAAAGCAGCATTGACTTTTTTCTCGCCCTCAGGAAAAGTAAAATACTCCCATATAAAAGAGCTCTTCTGTTTCCTCTTTCTCTGCCTGATGGTGGTGCTGCTAGCCTCACTCTCAGCAGAGGAGTGCTGGTCTGCCATCGTATCCCAAAGACAACTCAGCTCCTTCTCCTAAGGGATCACAAGCAGAAATGAGGGGAATGGGTGTGGTGTAGGAGAGTTCTAGAACTGAAACTACTTTGAACCAATCAAAAGTTTTGTTTCTTGATCACATGACCCACCGTGCGCGTACGTTACGCTTACGGTGCGTTTACGGAGCGCTTACGGTAAAAGTACGCATGCGCGTAAAAAAGACACGCGCTCGCGCGCATGCGCATAACAGGCACGCCCCAACACTTCCGCGTAACGTGCGCTTGTAGCGTACACGCTTACGCGCCGCGTACGCAGTACGCACGGCTACGTAAATTGCGTAACCATACGCAAAAAGAGTAGAAATATTACGAACATTACGCAAACCGTACGCTTACCGTAAGCTTACCGTAGGCGCACGTAAAAAAAAAAAAAATCAGTATGTTATACTAATATATCTTACCTGTTTGGTAAAAAAAAAAATGAGAAAAAATAATATATTGCAGAATTTTTAAAAATTAAGCATAGTGTTTTAAGAGAATATAAAGTAAAAAAAAAAAAAAAGTAAAAAAGCTTGCAAATAAAAAAAAAAACACGTTTAATATAAGAATTTGTATTAAAAAAACCATACAAAATCAATGAAAAAACCATGGGAATCACACATGTTATAGGTAAGAATTAGCATTTAAAAAACCATACAAATTCACTGAAAAAACCATGGGTTTCACACACGTTATAGTTAGGAATTAGCATTTAAAAAACCTTGCAAATTCAGTGAAAAAACCATGGGTTTCACACACGTTATAGTTAGGAATTAGCATTTAAAAAACCTTGCAAATTCAGTGAAAAAACCATAGGTTTCACACACGTTATAGTTAGCGAACATTTCACTCATAAAAAACCAATGAAATTCCCCCGTTATAGTTAGTTAAGCTAACTATAACTCGCGCACCCGCAATCCACTGCTGATGACGTAACATATTACATCACTCATGACATGGTCAGTGACATCACTCATGACATCACTGATGACATCTCAAATGACATCACTGATTACATCATCCTTGTGACAGAGTGGTAGACCTCCTCTCACCCTAATATAACCTTTGATACAAACATTCAAAAATAGAGACTGAAATTTTCAAAAAAATGGACATACCAATACCAGTTACAACAACCTCTTCAGTAATTCTAAGATCCACATACACATCCACTCATTCACCAACAGTCCTGTACAGTCACTCATACATGTACTCACTCATCATATGTACTCATACACCTATACATCCTGTTACACAATGCCACTCATCCATAGAGTTACTCACACACATAGTCACTCATGCTAATAAAGAATCAAACATACATTTACTTGCATATACAGTTATACACACACCACCACACTTACTTCTACGGAAACTTACACATACTTACTCTTTTAAATATTCACTTATAAAAACACATACTTATTCATACAGGAACTCTTTCAATCTCTCACTCTCACATATACTCACTTATATACACCAATAGTCAAATATACTTCTTTAAAACATATGTAGTTACTCATAAAGACACTATTGAGGCAGTCATTCACTCACTAACACACCCATACACACACTGATCCAACCATACAGTCATGCACACATGCTGTCTTCAACACATACAACCAGAGAGTCAATCATTCATGCACCTATGCACTACGTAATACCCCCCACCGAACCATGCAGACACTCAGACTGATACTCAAAAAACAACCTAATATCCTATATAAACACCCATGTAGCTACTCACCAACCCATGCAGACACTTATACACAAAGTGAGAGACTGATACAGATAATTACATATTTAAACATTACTCACTAAGCCATGTATTCACTAAGATACACTTAATCAGTCAGTTACACAATCAATTTTTCAAAAACAAATCATCCTTTTAGACACTTATATACCCATTTATTCTTCCATCGACCTTGAGATATACATATATACAACATATTTAATTTTCAGAAAAACACACATTCACTGGATGATGTCATCAGTGATGTCATTTGAAATGTCATCAGTGATGTCATGAGTGATGTCACTGACCATGTCATGAGTGATGTAATATGTTACGTCATGAGCAGTGGATTGCGGGTGCGCGAGTTATAGTTAGCTTAACTAACTATAACAGGGGAATTTCATTGGTTTTTTATGAGTGAATGTCCGCTAACTATAACGTGTGTGAAACCTATGGTTTTTTCACTGAATTTGCAAGGTTTTTTAAATGCTAATTCCTAACTATAACGTGTGTGAAACCCATGGTTTTTTCACTGAATATATATATATATACATGTGTATGTATATTAGGTAGATATAGTTAGGACCTATTTTCCATAGGAAATTCGCAACATTCTATTTAGAATAACTTTGGCGTCGATTGACGGATCTTCGCAAAATTTTCAAAACTTTTGGCCAGCTCCGGTCCGCTCCTATCCGGAAAGTTTCACAGTGATTCGTCAAGCGGGAGCCGAGAAAAAAGGGGGGTCCCAAAACACGTTTTCCCCATGCAATTTCCCATAGGACCTTTAGCCGCAGCTACAGCCTGAACTGCTGATTGGAATTACACCAAATTTGGCAAAGAGGTAGTCTTTAGTTCAGACTCGTGCCTTTTGCTTAAATGGTGTAAATCCATTCAGTAGTTCCTGAGAAAATGACATTTAAAAGTACATATATATCTATGGCCTTGGAGGGTCCGCGTACCCTAAGTGCAGCTTAAGCGCACCCTGCCGTGCACGAGTCGCGAAAAGGGGGCATGGTAGAAACACCCTGACCCCCTAGGCCTGCTCAGGTGGTCCCACAAGGACCCCCAAGGCCCCCCAATTTTTTTTTATTTTTTTTTTAAACGGGAGGATGTGCGCAAGATGCGCGCATCCTGCCGAAAAAATAAATAAAATAAAGCGCGGGAGACCACGTTTCAAGTGTATTAGCCCCCGGGGGGCCAAATCCCGGGAGCATTTTCAAAAAATAGTTTGGGGGTCCCAATACCCCCCACACTGCCCTGGGACCACCACCCCCCGGGGCTTAGTAATATTGGGTGGGGGGCTCTCAGGCCCCCCAGCCCCAGAGCTTATTAAAATTGGGTGGGGGGCTATCAGGCCCCCCCAGCCCCGGGGCCTGCCACCCCCCCTGGGCTTCTTCAAAATGTGGGAGGGGGGCCACATGGCCCCCCTCCTAGAGCCTTGTCTAGGCCCTGGGGACCACCACCCCCCAGGGTGCTGGGGTGCCCACCCCCGGGACACTGTAGTTTGCAATGACAGGGCGGGTGCCTCGTGGCTCCCACCCTGTCATTGCAAACTGCTTTCCTATTTGGAGGAGAGAGCAGGAAACCTGCTCTCTCTTCCAAATAGGAAATCAGATTGCTTTTCCACAGGGGGAGCAGCATGTTAGCTGCTCCCCATGTGGAAAAGCAATGCCGGCTCCCGCAGGATGCGGGGAGCCGGCTGGGACCGTGGGGGATTGGGGACCCCCAATGGCCCCCAACGAAGAGGGCCAACCCCGGGGGATGGGGTCCCCGGGGATAGTAGTGGCCAGGGAGGGGTGCCACGCGGCCCCTTCCCGATTTTCTGTTTTAAAAAAAAATAATTGGGGGCAGGCCAATAAATTAGAAAAAGAAGGGGGGCTACACAACCTGGTACGTTTGCAGAGGGGGACTAATTCCCCTTGAATACTGGGGGTCCCTGGGGGGCCAACTAGCCCACCAGGAACCTCCAGTATGCACCTGGGGGCTGCGTTGCTGAGAGGTGTAATGAGGTGTAATGAGGCCATGCCCCTTTTTACACCTCTCTGCAACGCAGCTCCGTGGCGCTTACTGGAGTTACCTGTGGGCTAGTTGGCCACCAGGGGACCTCAGGATTCAAGGGGACTTAATCCTCCAACTTAAAATGCACCATGAGGCGCGTTTGCACAGTGGTGAAGGTAAGGGGCAGGGCCTGAAGTGCAAACACGTCCTGTGGCACGGTTTACGTTGGGGAATTCATTCTTCTTCAATCCAGAGGTCCCCTAGGGGCCAACTAGCCCACCAGGTGCCTCCACTAAGCACCACAGAGCTGCTCCCTGGCGCATACTGGAGGTACCTGGTGGGCTAGTTGGCCCCCAGGGGACCGCAGGATTGAAGACAAATTAATTCCCCAACTTAAAACGTGCCACAGGGCGTGTTTGCACACATCACCTCAGGCCCCACCCCCTTCCTTCACCATTGTACAAATATTCCTCTAAAATCAGCCGAACTACGAATTCCGATTTACTCACCTGCTATCAAGAGAGAACCCAGTGCTGCATCTTTTAGCCCAGCACTCACCCTGAAAAGTAATTCTAAGCGTACTTACCAGTAACTTGTATTTCCTTCCGTTGGAATCCATTGTGTGGTTTTCAGCAGAAAAGTTTCTGTCTATTTTCACAAACTAAAAATATTCCTAAAAAATAGTCTGTATGACTTAAACACATTCTTTCAACTGTTTACAGGAGATGCACCAGTGCTGGATCCAGGATCCACCACTGAGTAAGAAAAACTAACAATAACACTACTTACCTGCTAAGTGAATTTTCTGCCATAGGATAACATTGGTGATTCTATGTGAAAAAATTGTCAACTTCTAAAATACAATAATATTCCTTAAAAATCACTACTGTAACCAAACCGCTTTTACTCAACTGTTTACAGGAGATGTCCAAGGACTGAATCTAGGACCCAGTCCTGTGGTTAGAAAAGTATTCCATAAAGTAACTAATTGCATTTGACTAGAAATTCACATTGAGCTCAATGTTGCTTTGTGTTTGAAATTGTGCTGCCCATTGCAACAACTGTAACTCCTGTACTTAAAATTTTATTGCCTATTTGCAAAGTATTTAAACTAAAGTAATTCATTCTGAAAAAGTATATTTTGTATTGTAATGTATAATGTAATTATAATGTAATTAAAAAAATAAAATATCTAAAAATAAATAGTTTAAAAAATGTAGTAAATCAGTATAAAAAATATCAGTATAACAATTAATACATTAAAAATTGTCATTTACAAAACCTTTTAAATTCACTGAAAAAACCATAGGTTTCAGGCTTGATATAGTTAGGAATTGGCATTTAAAAAACCTTTGAAATTCACTGAAAAAACCATAGGTTTCAGGCCTGATATAGTTAGGAATTAGCATTTAAAAAACCTTAGAAATTCACTGAAAAAACCATAGGTTTTAGGGGTGTTATACTTAGCTGGACATTTCACTCGTACAAAACCATTGAAATTCCCCTGATATAGTTAGTTGTACTAACCCCATCTCGTGCGCCCGCAATCCACTGCTGATGATGTCACATATTACATCATTCATGACATGGTCAGTGACATCATTGATGACATCTCAAATGACATCACTGATGACATCACCGATGACATCACTGATGACAACATCCACGTTACAATCAGATTCACCTCATCACACACTAGTATAACCTTTCATCACTCACTGTAAAATACAGGGTGCCATATTTGAAACCATTGACACACCAATACAAGTTTCTAAACACCCACTCAGTTTTACCTAGATCTATACACACATCCAATCACTTACCTATAGATTTTCTCATACATGCTGTCAATGATCAATAGAACACTATCAAATATACTTATACACCTATATCGACATTACACACCAGCGCACATCCTAATGACTTATGAAGTCACCCTACTCACTTATGCAAACAATGGATCATACTTACTTTTACTTAGCTACACACTTATACAAACACCACTTCATCTATTCATATAGATAGTAACTCATACTTAGTGTGTTATAAAATCACTATTACAAGTATACAGTTATCCATACTGTCACTCATACAATCACTGAGTCTTATGTATACTTATTTGTATACAACAACTGACACATACACTGGCTTTTATTTTTCTAGTTCGTTGGATATGTACCATTGAGACCTATATTTGCTCATCACCACACCCATAAAGATATTCACTCACTCAAACAACTGTTATAACATGTAGTTTTAACTTCATATACCTACTGAATCAACTATTCACACATCTTTGGGCTGTCACACACTCCCCACCGAACCATACACACATTCACTCTCCCATACAAATACTCAGTTAACTAATCAATAAATAATATAGACTTTCACGTAGCTAGTAACCAACTGGTGCAGCAGTTTACACAAAAACTGACAAAGTGATACAGATATTCACCCAGTTTAGTCACTATCCAATATTTTAGTGAGACACTATAAATTAGTCAAGTAAACAGTCAATCACACTGTTACTAAATCCTCCATCCAGATATTTATATTTATATATCCACTCATTATTCAACACAAATTGCTATATATATATAATACATATTTAAATAACGAACCAAACCACATTCACTGGATGATGTCATCAGTGATGTCATCAGTGATGTCATTTGAGATGTCATCAGTGATGTCACTGACCATGTCATGAATGATGTAATATGTGACATCATCAACAGTGGATTGCGGGCGCGCGAGATGTAGTTAGTACAACTAACTATATCGGAGGAATTTCAATGGTTTTGTACGAGTGAAATGTTCAGCTAACTATAACACCCCTAAAACCTATGGTTTTTTCAGTGAATATAAATTTATATACAAAATGTTGATCCGCACTCAATATAAAAAACAAGTCCATCCAATTATTGTATTTTGTATATTCCTTTATTCCTGTATCCTTTGAGTTCTAATTTCTCTCTTCCTAGTATCCAATGTGTTTCGTCCTATTTAAAGACTTCTTCAGGGCTCATCTGTTGTCTTTCATGTTGTTTTTTGATCTCTTCTTGCTTTCATCCCCTCTACCTTGTGTTATTCTTTCTTTAGCGTTATTCCAAGTCCCATAACTGTGTAAGTTCAAAGAGGGGTTTGTTTTACATATAAAAACAATCCTTCGGTAACCTCAGGTCATAGTTGACTCAACAATCTTACAGTTTTGCACCCGCAACAGCCCCACAGGAGGTTGTGTTCAGGCGCCCTGGCTGTGCTCTGTGGGAAGTTAGAGCCGAAGGCAAACCTATATAGATATAGATATATTTTTTCACCAAATGATCCCTCTGATCCAGCACGCTCACGATCGGTGCGAGTAGTGCAGAAAAGGAATCAAGATCTGCATTACATATTATCACCAAACCAAAGATTACTCGCACTCCAGGAGATAAGTTAAAGGCTTATTTAATCCTATGTATAAAAGCCAACACCATCAAGTCCTCTCACAAACCAACGCATTTTGACCTCTCTGGTCTTGATCACGGTGATATATATATCCATCAACAAGGTTGCACCCAAAGGATTCGCCTTCCAGGTAGGTATAGCACTTATTTAATGGGGATAACAGCGAAAAACAGCCAGAACAGAAAGTCAGTAATACATGGCCTGACGCGTTTTGGGCTACCACGCCCTTGTTCACAGGCCTGGCGTAGAGTCGCACATCAAAATTGCAATCACCCGTCAAGGATTTTTAATTGGGAATGTCTCGTCCTCACTTCCTACAAAGCGCGGAGCTTTATGTTACTTGTGGTGTTGCAAGTCTCTTACCCCAGTGGGCTTTGATGTTTGCTCTTTTACAGCCTCAAAATTCCACCCCAGTGGGTTTGATTCTATGTCCTGTGCTCGATTCTTCTGCCTTTACAAAATCACCCATTATGGCTCCACCAGTTCAAATGTGACAACCACTCACATACACTTAGGATACGTGTCATTTCTGCAGCGGGCGTCTCCACAGATGTGCCAGCTGTACAAAGCCATCAACAAGGGTGGCCCCAAAGGATTGGCCTTCCAGGTAGGCATAACACTTATTTAATGGTGATAACAGCGAAAAAGAGCCAGAACAAAAAGTCAGTAATACATGGCCTGATGCATTACATACATATATGTATCCAAATGAAACTTCAACATTGAAGGACACCCTGCCTGTTGACTTTGGGCTCAGGGCAGGTGTCACTGCCAATATATTCCAAAAAGACAAACTCTTTTCTTGCAGAAAAGCACTCCAGCCCACCAGCCAATATGCCATCAAACTGCTTTATTTTCAGATGTCAATGGGCACCAATCCGTTACGCATTTCAACCTCCTACTGGTCTTAATCATGTGGAAATGCAGAGTGGTTTGAAAGTGCTCATTTAAATACACTGTGCATGAACTCTATGGAAGGATTTATACATGGATTTGGTCAGCTGATATTCATTTCGTTTTAGTAACTGCATGATGTAAATACATTGATAACCAGTGAAAATTACAATGTTATGTACTCTGGTCTCCACTAGACCATTTATGTTGTTGAAAGGAGCATTTTGTGCAGTTATTGTCACTGGTAAAATTTTAATATTCACATGCGGACCACAATATCCATAATGCTTTGCATTTGTTGGAAGCCTTTCCATGCTATTATTTCATATATATATATTCACTAAAAAAAACAAAGGTTAAAGCAGGGGTACTCACAAACTTTCTCTTGGGGGCCAAATTTACAGTGTGGTTTGTGGCCGAGGGCTGCACCTTGGGGGCAGGGTCATTGGGGGAGGGGGCGGGGCTAGAGCAACAAAAAAAACTGTGACCATGAGGTGGAACAAAGGTCCCTGCAGCGGACGCCTTCGTCCACTGAGCCACCGGACCCGTCATACACATATCTCTCTATCTCCCTCCCTCCCTCCTCCGTCTCCCTCCCTCCGTCCTCCCTCTCCCTCTGTCTCCCTCCCTCTCCCTCTGTCTCCTTCCCTCTCCCTCTGTCTCCCTCCCTCTCCCTCCGTCTCCCTCCCTCTCCCTCCGTCTCCCTCCCTCTCCCTCCGTCTCCCTCCCTCCTCCATCTCCCTCCCTCCTCCGTCTCCCTCCCTCTCTCCTTCTATCTGTCTCTCTCCCTCTCCGTCTCTCTCCGTCTCCCCCTCTGTCTCCCTCCCTCCCTGTCTCCCTCCCTCCCTCTCTCTCTCCCTCCCTCTCCATCTCCCTCCGTCTCCCCCTCTCTGTCTCCCCCTCTCTGTCTCCCTCCCTCCCTGTATCTCTCCCTCTCCCCCTCCCTCTCTCCCCCTCTCTCTCTCTCCGTCTCCCTCCCTCTCCGTCTCCCTCCCTCCCTCCCCCTCTCTCCCTCTTCCCCTCTCTCCCTCCCTCTCCATCTACCTCCCTCTCCCCGTCTCCCTCCCTCTCAGTCATGGTTACCTTTTTCCTTTTAGACTCATTATTCTGAAATTAGTGAGTGCTTTTGCATGAAAAGGTAAGGCCATAACTACAGGGCCCGGAAGGGACCCGTTTCAGTGCCCATTGCTTATATTCTTTCAAAACATAGGCAGTATGGTATAAAAAAGACCACATTCGTAAACACGCAGTCGCTGTACACATTTTGTTTTCCAATTCACGCATCAAGCAGGTATTTTAGTACCTCCAGGCAAGGTGCACTTTCCCACACAGGGAAAACTATGTTGTTCAAAGAGAGAGGAGTACACAAAAATATCACTTCACTGGCAAACACTGTAAAGTGGCACTAATGTGTTTAGGTGTCAATAAATCAATCTGGACATCTTGCAACCACTCTGTCTTGATTAAATTATTTATTTTTCACATTTGGAATGTTTTATTTCTCTCCACCCGGAGGCTGCACTTGTGTCAGAGAAAGACAACGTTTCCAGCAAAAATGTTATTCTTTTTGGATCCATTTCACAGGGGAGCAAATAAACGAAAGGAGGAAAGAGAGGTTAATACCCGTTTCTTGAAGTCTCGGTTTTCACTAACTGAGGAGCGAGACAGAATGAGAGGGAAGACTCTGAGGCTTAGATGCTGTCACCGTGGTGTGCGCGCACAGTTTAATTTATGGGGACTTGGGGAGGCTGAAGAGGATTGCTTCCAGGCACAGCCGTCTCCCTCGCTTAGAGTCAGGGGGCCCCTGGAGCGTGGGAGCCCCCCGCACTGCGGGGGCTGCGTTATGCCCCTGGCAGCTGAGGCAGCTTCCCTTCCAGGGCACACACACAGCCCCACCCGAGTACTTCACAGGTCTTTAAGAGACCATTTGCATGATAACGAGGCTTTGTTGTATTTCACCTGTTAGCGCCCCAGCAGCTCCACGTGTTTGCTGACACTGTTAAACAAACACCGGTACGATGTCTGCAAGGTCCGCCGGCCGCCAAGAAAGGCTTGCCGGGCCGCTGGCAGCCCGCGGGCTGTACTATGAGTACCCCTGGGTTAAAGGGACGTTATAATCAGCAAATAGAATTTAAAAAACTTAGAAATTCACTAAAAACAACAAAAGTTACAAGGACATTATAATTAGCAAACAGAATTTATTTTAAACCTTAGAAATTCACTAAAAAAACTTAAGGTTACAGGGACATTATAGTTAACAAACAGAATTTTAAAAACCTTAGAAATTCACACACAAAAAATAAAGGTGACAGGGATGTTATAGTTTGGGTCAGATTAGCTGAGTTAACTATAACTCATGCCCCTGCAATGCACTGTTATGACCTCACATATTACATCACTCATGACATGGTCATTGACATCACTCATGACATCACAAATGACATCACTAATGACATCAGTGATTACATCATCCAGTGAATGTTTGTGGTTTTAAAAAAGTTTATGAATGTTAAATATATATATACCAAGGTGAATTGGAAAATCAGTGGGTGTATGAGTGACTGTATGGATGACTCACTGGGTGCCTGACTGACTGTATAAGTGAGTGATTAGGTATCTCAGTGAATGTATGGATGAGTGGCTGGTTGTGTGAATGTGTGTATCTGTCTGTCAGTTGATGTCTAAGATGGTGTATGAGTGTTTTATTGGGTCCCTGAATGGCTATATGGGTGATTGATTGGTTGTCTGTCTACCTTTATGGTTGTTTGGGTGTCTGTGTTTGTGGATGAGGAAGTATGTGACTGCCTGTATGGATGAGTGAGTCAGTGGCTATATGAGGTACTGTTGTGTGTGTGAGAAGTTGTATGGGTGAGTGAGTGTCTGTATGCCTGTGTCTGTAACTGAATACATGTGTCAGTATAAGTGAGTAGCTGAGTATGTAAAAGGCAGTATACATGAACTAAGGGGTATATAAGTGACTGTATGCTGAGTGACTATGTGTTACCATTTGCATGAGTAAGTAAGTGGGTAGGTGTGTAACTGTTTGGGTGAGTAAGTGTCTGTGATTGATTGTATGGGTGAGTGTCTCGGTGTGTGAGTAGTTCTATGGGTGACTCACTCAGTGCATGAGTTCCTGTATGGGTGGATATATCAATAGTTGTATTAGTGAGTGAGTGGCTCTGTGAGTGGTAGTATGGGTGAGCGAGTGGATGTGTGTGTAGATCAATGAATCAGTGAGTGGGTGTGTAATTACTGGTATGGCTCTGTGAATTGGTTAGTGAATGGTTGTGTGGGAGTAGCAGTGGGTATGTAAAAGAATCTATAGGGGTGTGAGTGGGTACGTACAGATATGCTGTGGATGATGTCATCACTGATGTCATGAGTGATGTCATTTGAGATGTCATCAGTGATGTCACTGACCATGTCATGAATGAATGGATATGTGAGGTCTTAAGCAGTGCATTGCAGGGGCGCAACTTATAGTTAACTCAGCTAACTCTAACGGCTGAATTTCTCTAGTTTTGATGAGTAAAATCTGACCCTAAGTATAACATCCCTGTAACCTTTGGAGAAAGAAAGAAGGGAAGGTGCACTCGGTCAAGAACCCTTATAAGAGCAAAAACAGTATTCTGAGATGCATTTTCATCCTTTATTCATTTTCTTCAGTAAGAGGATAGGCACACAGCCAACGCGTTTCGTTCCCTCAAGCCTTGGGAACTTCGTCAGGGCTGCAACAATTCGTAAGAACAGACCACATAAATATACATATAAAATACATAAATCAATAATAACAAGAGACAATAAACATAAAAAATTTAATTAAATACAAAGACACATGACTGGAACATGTATATAAAACAATCCTAGCACAAAAAGGATCATCGAGCTTTACAGACTCATAATTGGCACATTATGAAAGAATCATAACATAAATGACAATCAAAGACACCAAGTAAAATTTCTTAGATCAACCAGTACATACATGGATTAAGTTTACAAAGGAGAAGAGAAATGTAGAAAAGTAAAAAGATATATATAATTGTAATCGCAGGGGAAAAAACATATAAGAGATGTGAATTGAACAGAAGAGAGAAAGGGAGAGAGAAACGAACAGAGATAGGGTAAAAACACAGAAAACGATTAATGACAAATCTAAAGAAAAAGGGAAATACCCATAAGGTGACTTCAGAGAACACCCAGGAGAAATGAAAGCGAAGCACCTGTCTCGGAAGCATTCAAGTCCACAGCAAGGACAAAGAATATAAAGATTGTCAATCGATCAAATAGAGATTGTCCTTACCTTCAAGCGGGTATAGGATAACGTCAATAAGAGCCAGAGGAGATAATACCATGAGAACTGAAAAAAGCAATCTCGAAAAGTAATTCAAAAGACACCAATGTCACCGAATTCTAAAGAGAAAGACAATGAAGAAGAAAACAAAGCCAGAGTAAGCGACCCAAAACCAAAGAAATTAGGAATCAAAAAATATGGCGGTACCAGATATCAGGTTATATTAGGCCAAAAAGAAAAAGAAAAACCCTCCTAATCGCCCCTTATTCCAAAATTTAAGAAAAACAGTAAAAGGGTACTCGGGGTAGAAGACAATGGCGAGTGCATCAATAAATAATAAGTAAAGATGAAGAGAAAATAATCTCCACTGTAACATATGAACAGATGACAATGACAATATATTGTGAGGCTTACTCGACCAAGTAGCAAATTATAAATCAAAAAACAAGTTCGGGAATGCTAAATCATGTTTTCAAGCCGCAATGAAGTGCAATTCCTAACCCTATTCAAAGTCCGTAAAGAACATTTTATAGGTAAAGAGGCCACCTCGAAAATACTGAAAATGGCATACGAGCTATAGTGTAATGTAATAGAGAGCCAGTCCCCCACGCCATCTTGAAACACTGGAATACATTATCAATAATGCGCCCAAAGGTTCATATATAAAGCATTCAGAAACTCGAGGAGCCTGTAACCTTTGGGGTTTTGTAGCGGATTTCTAAGAGTTTTAAAATTCTAGTTGCTTACTAAAATGCCACTATGACCTTTGCTTTTTTTAGTGAATTACTAAGCTTTTAAATTCTACTTTCTAAATATAAAGTCCCTGTAACCTTTCTTTTCAAAGTGAATTTCTAAGTTTAAAAAAAAATCTAATTGATAACTATACGATCCCTTTAACCTTGTTTTTTTAGTGAAATTCTAAATTTTGTAACTAGCAGTCACGTTTGCAGAGTGGTGGAGAAAGGAGTCTGGGCCTCAGACCAGCTCTCAGGAATTCTGTTGCATAGGACTTACTGGAGGTACCAGGAGGACTTCCTGGCCCCCAAGGTCCCCCAGAGGTAATGTGTACTCCATCCCCCAGCCAGTAGTGCCCCAGGAGGCACGTTTGCAGAATGGTGGACAAAGTAGGACGTGGCCATCGAAGACATCTTAGCCTTCCCAATGTGTGGTACTCACTGGGGGTAACAGGAGGGGTAGTTGAATCTCAAGGATGTCCTTGGGGGCCAAATACCCCTCCCATTACTATCAGAAAATCCCACACAGCAGGATTGCTGAGTTCTGACAGCAAGCCATGCCCCCTTTCTCCACCACTCTGCACTTGGTTGGGGGATAAAGCCAACTAGCCCTCCTGTTACCTCCAATAATCCCCATATCCCCATACAGCTAGATTGCTGAGAGGTGGTCAGAGGCCATGCCCCCTTTCTCCTTCACTCTGCAAATGCACCTCCTTTTGCACTGCTGCTTGGGGATGAAGTCCACATTAGTCCTGAGGCCCTATAGAAATTATCATGGAGAGAAAATGCCCCCTTTTTCTCGGCCCCGCTTGACGGATCGCTCTGACATTTTCAAGACAGCAGCTGACTCTATTTCATACCACTTACCACTCTGCCACGGACAACACTGGTGCTGGGTCCTGGACGCTGGTAGTTCTCCCCGCCGCCGTAGCTTCCAGCTCCGCACGGCCGCCGCAGGGGAGACTACAGCTCCCAGCGTGCTCTGCGGACTTGACACGCCCACTTGCCGCCAGTTCGCGCCCGGAGGCGCATAAACGCCAGGAGCTCCCTCGGTGGAGCGGGAGGCTCTATTTCATACCACTTACCGCGTAACTCTGCCACGGACAACACTGGTGCTGGGTCCTGGACGCTGGTAGTTCTCCCCCGCCGCCGTAGCTTCCAGCTCCGCACGGCCGCCGCAGGGGAGACTACAGCTCCCAGCGTGCTCTGCGGACTTGACACGCCCACTTGCCGCCAGTTCGCGCCCGGAGGCGCATAAACGCCAGGAGCTCCCTCGGTGGAGCGGGAGGCTCTATTTCATACCACTTACCGCGTAACTCTGCCACGGACAACACTGGTGCTGGGTCCTGGACGCTGGTAGTTCTCCCCCGCCGCCGTAGCTTCCAGCTCCGCACGGCCGCCGCAGGGGAGACTACAGCTCCCAGCGTGCTCTGCGGACTTGACACGCCCACTTGCCGCCAGTTCGCGCCCGGAGGCGCATAAACGCCAGGAGCTCCCTCCGCGTCGCGGGACGCGCGCGGGCGTCGCCGGGCTGAGCCCGGGCAGAGGGCGGGCCGTCTGTGGCCGTCAGGGGCCAAAGGAGGCCGGGCTGGGCCGCTCCTCTAAGCTCTGCTCCTTGGAACAGCCTTGAACTAACCCACATTGGCTAATGTCATTTTATCTACTATTTGTCAGTCTGTCGCTCTGTTTAGAGTGTGTTCCTTTTATCTCACATTGTTCGGATTTTAGGTATTTGTGTTAGAGGTTCCTCACTGCTTATCGCTGTTGGCTTATTGGAATCATGGGGAAGCACTCTAAACCTTCAGTTAGTCGCCCTATGACCAGACAGCTAGCCAACTCCAATCCACAGATCCCCAGTCTCACAGCGATAGATAAGATGCTCCAGAAGACAATTGGGGTGGTGGCTACAGCCATCGAAAATACCGAAAGACGGTTGTCGATTACACCGGCATTTAATATGGCCCCTCCCTCTGATGGATTGGCTGACTTATCCTCATACCAGGTGATGTCTTCCTTGTTGCCCTCGTTTTCACAACTACCGTGCGCTCAGGCACAAATAGTCGAGCCAGCTCTAGTGGAAGATGGGCCATCATCATCCTCTTTTGTTTCTATTGTGGCCCCCTTAAAGCAGGTAAAGCCAAGAAAAAAAAAACAGAAACCCAGAAAAAGGAGCTTTTTACCAGCTCCTCCTGTAGTCAGTTCTGCCTTCTTGGCTTCGACCCATCACCCTCCTACTTCTATCCCTCCGACCTGGGTGACTACTTTATTAACTGACCTACAGTCACATATTGACCAGTCCCTAAACCTTCTTTTAAAAACCCTGTCATCCAAAATCGACAGGTTGGTATCTCTAGTTAATACCAAAGGTTTCGGGAAGAAGCAGCCAAACCATGACTTAAAGTACAACATGGGTAGTACGGAGGGTGCCAGTACTCAAGTAACCCTTAACAACCCTACCCCCCCAAACACAGACACTTTTACCCCCGAACCAGTTAGTTACGGATCCAGGCCAGCCTTCTGCGGTGCATCTAACTGCCCCTTCCCCCACTGCTGGTTCCCGTATGCCCCCGACTGTGCCCCGAGCCCCTATTGTTGTGTCATCACATGAGCAGCTTTCTAGCTGTAGGGATTTAGTTCCTCGGAGTTCGGACGGGGATGGAACCCTTCCTTCTGGGGGGGGGAACCGAGCCCTACGGAGCCCGGAAGATTCCCATCTTCTAGTACAGCTTCCCCCGGAGGCAGCACCTTATGTGATCGTGCTCACAGGAGTACCACCGCTAATGAATGGAAGGGGGGAATCTTACTCTGAATTAAAAAATAAAGTCATCCACTGGCTGTCCAAAAATAGACCATTAGAGGGAGCAGGGAGAGGGGAGATTCTTCATGTTCGGAGGGTTAACTGGCTGGGGACCCGCTCAAAGGACATAGGGGGGGACTGTGTCCTGATTAACTTTAGGGACCCCAGAGTAGTAGGACACATACTGGAGCAGGGCGGGCACCATAGAAGGGGAGCCATTGATGCATCGCATTTGGGGTATTTTTATTCCATCTCCAACACTCTGGATCCAGTGGATTTACTGTACTTCCATCAGGCCCCACATAATTCTTACTTTAACATTCCGGTTGAAAACCGTTTCGGCGTGCTCAACGCTGTGGACTGACCACCACCCCTGAGTCTTAGTAAGGGAGGGTTTTTGCCCTTGGGGGGGAAACAGGCTGGGGATGTTTCCGATATGATGATGGCTCTTCCCCCGGCAGCTCTTGGCACGGAGAGTGGCCCTGGGTCCCCTTCTCCCTCATTTCTGTCCCTCAGCGCCACGGAGGGATGCCTCGTGTTGAACCCCCTTGAGCATTCTGCTTCCTACAGCCCCCCCTCTTCCCCCCCTCCGGCTGACAGCCCTCCCCGAATACCTATCCGAAGACCATTAGTTGGGTCTTGGAATGTGGCCGGATTGGAGTCCAAACTCTCTGATCCCGAGTGGGGAGAGCTAATGGACAATTACGACATCTGCATATTCCAAGAAACCTGGCTACGGTCCATACCTTGGAGGGTGGGTTATGCATCGTTTTCGGCCCCAGCAGTGCAAGGGGCGAGAGGAAGACCTTCAGGGGGGTTAGTAGTATGGGTTGCAACACACTTGGGGTGCTCAGTAAAGTTACTGGATCCAAAGTCCCCTGACATCTTATGCCTGCTACTCACTTTCCCCGCTAGCTATTCGCTAGTAGTAATAAATGTCTACCTGCGCCCCCAGCCGGTACAGTTAGGTCTGTCGATCTTGGGCGCCCTGGAAGATGTTTTACATTCTCTTCCACCCGCGTCCCACAAACTAATTGGCGCAGATCTTAATTGCCACTTCGAACCCCTCCTTGGGATCCCCTCCCCCACCTGTGACGAGGATGAAACTTATCTAATTCCAGACCTCATCTCCTATCCTGCCAAACGCCTTTCCCCTCTAGCCCTCGAGATCAATAGGCTTACCATTGCACACTCCTTGCGGGCCTGCAATGGTAGACTCTGCCCGGACGTGCCGGGGTCTTTCACCTTTAATAGATCCGGGAGCTGTTCGACTATCGACTATGTTCTGGTGAACGTGGAATTCTGGGGCCACTTGGCCGCCTTTTCTGTTATTCCACGGGTCGATAGCGATCACAACCTACTGTCTCTGGAATTGGTTTACAAGATAGGTGGTAGTGAATTTTCTAAGCCCCAATCACCATCATATAGTGAGAATCTGGTACTAGTGGCAGGTGGTAGACGGATTAGGTGGGAAAGGGTAGTGTCTGATGACCTAAAGCTTGCTGATATATATAGCACTGTGACCTGCTCCTTGGAAGCAGTCTCCCTCCTCTTGAGCCCCGCCGGGGACATCCCGCAGTCCCGACTCCTCGATCTCCAGACCATTCACAAGGATCTCCTTGGCAGTCTGGCTAGCTTCTTCTATAGCCCTACTGCCTCTAAACCAAGGCTTCCTAGGCCCGAGCATTGGTTTAATGGTACCTGTAGGCGGGCTAAGTCTGCCCTGTTAAAAGAAGTAAAAGAGGGTACCCTGTCTAGTATCCGGGCGGCTAGGGCCACCTACAAAAACCTGATCAAGGAAGCAAAAGCCGAGTGGGAGGATCTAAGGTGGCAAAATTTACTGCAAGCTTTAGTAGACCGTGACTTGAGGGCGTTCTGGAACATTGTCCGAACGGGCACGGTAGCCAGTAGCCCTGCAATTATTCCTAATCTCAGCGAGGAGGTCTGGCTTGCCCATTTCCAACCCCTCTTTTCGGTCAGTAACCCCCCGGGTGGCACCGATGCAGGCATCTCACGGATTGATATTGCAACGGACCTGTTGTGCCAGGAAGAAATTGAGAGTCGTCCCTTTTCTCTTTCAGAAATAGAATTGGCCCTCAATTCCCTATCAGTAGGGAAAGCTCCGGGGCTTGACAAGATCCCTGGTGACCTCTACAGAAGTGATGTAAAAATTTGGGCCCCTTATATTTGTGTGTATTTCAATGCTATTTTGCAGGGCCTTAGAATCCCGGACACCTGGTTGGGTGCAGAAATTATACCCATCCACAAAAAATCTTCCCCGCTGGATCCAGCCAATTACCGCCCCATAAGCCTGATTGATGTTTTACAGAAGCTGTTCGCCCGAGTCCTCTTATCCAGATTGCAGTTCTGGATGGAGGATCAACAAATTCTAACCTCTCTTCAGGCGGGGTTTCGAGCTAAGGTTTCTACTATCGATCAACTATTTAGATTACTTTTGATCTATTGGAAGACAGTCAGCATGGGTGCTGGTAATTTGTATTTGATTTTTGTGGACCTTCGGTCCGCCTTTGATATGGTGCAAAGGGAAAAACTCTGGGCCCTTTTGCTAGAGATGGGTGCCCCCCCCTACCTTTGCCACTTATTCAAACGCCTCCACTTAGGCACCTATGCAAGGGTGAGATATGGGAGATGTGGGGAAATCTCTGGGCCATTTCCGGTTGAGAAGGGTGTGAGGCAGGGCTGTGTCCTGGCCCCCACCCTTTTCTCCCTTTTCATCAATGGGTTGATTGAGTATCTTCTGCACACCGCTAACCTGGACTCCCCTGTACTGGCGGGGCGTAAGGTCCCGGCCCTAATGTTCGCTGATGATACGCTCTTGTTATCTCAATCTTACATGGGCATCCAGCGTACATTAGAGGCCTTCTGCTCCTTTTGTAAAATCAGGGATCTGGAACTGAACCTCTCCAAGACCAAATTTATGGTTTTTGGCTCTAATTCATTTAATTGCCCCCATCCTAAACTGGGAGATGTTGAGTTGGATAGGGTTGCCACTTTTGAGTATTTGGGGGTGACCCTTAATGATAAAATGAATTGGGGGTCCCATTTGGCGAAGGCAAATTTGAGACTAGCCCAATCAGTGGGGGGCATCTTGAAGGTGTTTAACAACACCTCTTTTAAACCTTTGGGCCCCCCTATGGAAATCTATAAATCTCAAGCCAGAGGAGGAGCACTTTATGGCGCTGAATTATGGGGATATTCCACCCCCGCTTCCCTCTCATCTATTGAGAACTCCTTTATCAGGAGATTGCTGAAACTACCTGTCAGCACCCCATTAATTCCTCTGAGATGGAATTTGGGTCTGGTTCCCATAGAAGAGATTGCCCAGAACCGTCCTCTTCAGTTCTGGAGGCGTCTTTGGTCAACGCCCGAGTTGGTAAGCTACAGGTATGATCTTGGTGACATTATGGCAAGGGGTAAATCGGATAAGATCCCTTGGCTTGCCTACATAAAGAACCTCTGCAACCTAATTGGGATGGGGAATCTATGGTCCGCCCCGGAAGAGACCTGCCGTGCACTCTCGAAGAATTCATTGCGGGAGGTCTTGAAATCTTATAGGAAGGGAATTCTATTCCACTCCTCCCTGGGTAGGCTTACTGACACCTTTTTGGATACTAAGTGTAGTCCCCAGTTTGAAGTTTTTCTGGACGTTATCCAACCACCTTTGGCAAAGAAACTCTACATCCAGTTCAGACACGGTTCGCTTCCGCTGAGGGATCTCACACATAGATGGTCCAACGTTGTAGATCCCGTTAGCTCGTGTCCCCTATGTACTGCTATCTGTGAAACAGAGCTGCATGTTGTTCTCTTTTGCCCTTTATATACTATTGCAAGAAAAAAGTGGATTGTCCAGTTATGCAAGTCTAGGGGTCTCAGGGACCACAAGGAGGTGTTTAGAATTTTGAAATATGATACTACTCCATTGATAGTGTTTGCAATGGCTAAATTTCTTCTCTCAATGTGGTTTGCAAGGTCCAAATTTATGTCTTCCGCCACTCATCTCTCCTGATTTTAGTATTACCTATATTACCATCACAGTACTTTGAGGTGTAATGTGTATATCTCTGGCCCTGGATTAATTTTTAACAATTTGTTTTCGTGGAAAAGATCACGTTTTTTCACTGCGTATGTTTTATGAACTATTTTAATGTTTTAACGGATTACACTCTACACAATGCTATTTAATCATGTTTTAAATGTATATATGTATTTATGTCTTTCTATGGTATTATACCGAAATAAAAGCTTTGACTGACTGACTGATAAATAATAAGTAAAGATGAAGAGAAAATAATCTCCACTGTAACATATGAACAGATGACAATGACAATATATTGTGAGGCTTACTCGACCAAGTAGCAAATTATAAATCAAAAAACAAGTTCGGGAATGCTAAATCATGTTTTCAAGCCGCAATGAAGTGCAATTCCTAACCCTATTCAAAGTCCGTAAAGAACATTTTATAGGTAAAGAGGCCACCTCGAAAATACTGAAAATGGCATACAAGCTATAGTGTAATGTAATAGAGAGCCAGTCCCCCACGCCATCTTGGAACACTGGACCACATTATCAATAATGCGCCCAAAGGTTCATATATAAAGCATTCAGAAACTCGAGGAGCCTGTAACCTTTGGGGTTTTGTAGCGGATTTCTAAGAGTTTTAAAATTCTAGTTACTTACTAAAATGCCACTATGACCTTTGCTTTTTTTAGTGAATTACTAAGCTTTTAAATTCTACTTTCTAAATATAAAGTCCCTGTAACCTTTCTTTTCAAAGTGAATTTCTAAGTTTAAAAAAAAATCTAATTGATAACTATACGATCCCTTTAACCTTGTTTTTTTAGTGAAATTCTAAATTTTGTAACTAGCAGTCACGTTTGCAGAGTGGTGGAGAAAGGAGTCTGGGCCTCAGACCAGCTCTCAGGAATTCTGTTGCATAGGACTTACTGGAGGTACCAGGAGGACTTCCTGGCCCCCAAGGTCCCCCAGAGGTAATGTGTACTCCATCCCCCAGCCAGTAGTGCCCCAGGAGGCACGTTTGCAGAATGGTGGACAAAGTAGGACGTGGCCATCGAAGACATCTTAGCCTTCCCAATGTGTGGTACTCACTGGGGGTAACAGGAGGGGTAGTTGAATCTCAAGGATGTCCTTGGGGGCCAAATACCCCTCCTATTACTATCAGAAAATCCCACACAGCAGGATTGCTGAGTTCTGACAGCAAGCCATGCCCCCTTTCTCCACCACTCTGCACTTGGTTGGGGGATAAAGCCAACTAGCCCTCCTGTTACCTCCAATAATCCCCATATCCCCATACAGCTAGATTGCTGAGAGGTGGTCAGAGGCCATGCCCCCTTTCTCCTTCACTCTGCAAATGCACCTCCTTTTGCACTGCTGCTTGGGGATGAAGTCCACATTAGTCCTGAGGCCCTATAGAAATTATCATGGAGAGAAAATGCCCCCTTTTTCTCGACCCCGCTTGACGGATCGCTCTGACATTTTCAAGACAGCAGCTGAAGTGACCGCTCCATTAGTTTTGAAGATTTTGCAAAGATTCCTCAAAGTGTTTGGCAAATTGAAAAACGCTTTTCCAATGGAAAATATGTCCTAAAAATAACTACCTAATGGCGACTACCAGTAGATAATACACACACGTATATATATATATATTTGTGATCAAGGACAAGTGTTGTCCGAAACGCGCCATTCTGAGGAGCAATAAAGATTAGTGCCAACATTTCCAGTGGTTCGTGGTCCACTATTCGCCCAACGAGAGTGCGAAAGTGCAGAGGATTCGTGTGGTTTTGGGATATATGTATATATATATATATATTCACTGAAAAAACCATAGGTTTCAGGCACGTTATAGTTAGGAATTAGCATTTAAAAAACCTTAAAAATTCACTGAAAAAAACATAGGTTTCAGGGGCGTTATAGTTAGCTGGACTTTTCACTCGTACAAAAACCATTGAAATTCCCCCGTTATAGTTAGTTCAGCTAACTATAACTCGCGCGCCCGCAATGCACTGCTGATGATGTCACATATTACATCACTCATTACATGGCCAGTGACATCACTGATGACATCACTGATGACATCTCAAATGACATCACTGATGACTTCACTGATGACATCATCCAGTGAATGTGTGTTTTTCTGAAAATTACATATGTTTTATATATGTATATCTCAAGGTCGATGGAAGAATAAATGGGTATATAGGTGTTTAAATGGATGATTTGTTTTTGAAAAATTGATTGTATAACTGACTGATTAAGTGCATCTTAGTGAATACATGGCTTAGTGAGTAATGTTTAAATATGTAAATATCTGTATCAGTCTCTCACTTTGTGTATAAGTGGCTGCATGGGTTGGTGAGTAGCTACATGAGTGTCTATATAGGTTATTAGTTGTTTTTTTGAGTATCAGTATGAGTGTCTGAGTGTCTGTATGGTTCGGTGGGGGGTATTACATAGTGCATAGGTGCATGAATGAGTGACTCACTGTTTGTATGTGTTGAAGACAGCATGTGTGCAGGACTGTATGGGTGGATAAATGTGTGCATGGGTGTGTTAGTGAGTGAATTACTGTCTCAATAGTGTCTTTATGAGTAACTACATATGTTTTAAACTAGTATATGTGACTATTGGTGTATGTAAGTGAGTATATGTGAGAGTGAGAGATTGGAAGAGTTCCTATATGAATAAGTATGTGTTTCTATAAGTGATTGTTTAAAAGACTAACTATGTGTAAGTTTCTGTAGAAGTAAGTGTGGTGGTGTGTGTATAACTGCATATGCAAGTAAATGGATGTTTGATTCTTTATTAGCATGAGTGACTATGTGTGTGAGTAACTCTATGGATGAGTGGCGTTGTGTAACAGGATGTGTAGGTGTATGAGTACATATGATGAGTGAGTACATGTATGAGTGACTGTATAGGATTGTTGGTGAATGAGTGGATGTGTATGTGGATCTTAGAATTACTGAATAGGTTGTTGTAACTGGTATTGGTATGTCCATTGTTTTGAAAATTTTAGTTTCTATTTTTGAATGTGTTTATCAAAGGTTATATTAGGGGGAGAGGAGGTCTACCACTCTATCACAACGATGATGTCATCAGTGATGTCCTCAGTGATGTCATTTGAGATGTCATCAGTGATGTCATGAGTGATGTCAGTGACCATGTCATGAGTGATGTAATATGTGACGTCATCAGCAGTGCATTGCGGGCGCGCGAGTTATAGTTAGCTGAACTAACTATAACAGGGGAATTTCAATGGTTTTGTACGAGTGAAAAGTCCAGCTAACTATAACGGCCCTGAAACCTATGGTTTTTTCAGTGAATATATATATATATATACAATTGAAGGCAATCCATTTAAAAAACAAATACTTACAAATTGCTTTAAATATATATATATAACCCTGAGCAAATAAACCTTCTCTTATACGGAACCTGAGAGCTCATATTATTGAAGCTTTTTGGAATTGGAACGCCGGTCTAGATCTACCAGCATTTCACGCCACCGAACTACGGGCGGATCTCCCAGTAGGAGCTGCAGGAATCGAAGATATACATATATATTCACTGAAAAAAACATAGGTTTTAGGGATGTTATAGTTAGAAATCACCATTTAAAAAACCTTTGAAATTCACTGAAAAAACCATAGGTTTCAGGTACGTTATAGTTAGAAATTAACATTTAAAAAACCTTAGAAATTCACTGAAAAAACCATAGGTTTTAGGGACATTATAGTTCGTTGGACATTTCACTCATACAAAACCAGAGTGTGTGGTATTTACTGGAGGTAACAGGAGGGGTAGTTAGACCCCAAGATCAACTTTGGGGCCCAACTACCCCTCCTATTACCTCCAGTAAGTCCCACACAGCAGGATTGCTAACTTCTCATACTAGGCCAAGCCCCCTTTCTCCACCACTCTGCAAACACGCCCCCTGGCATGTTCTAAGTTGGAGGATTAATTTCCCTTGAATACTGAGGGTCCCAGGGGGCCAACTTGCCCGCCAGGTACCTCCAGTAAGCGCCACGGAGAGGTAAACACGGGCCATGCCCCCTTTCTCCACCACTCTGCTATGTGCCCCTTGGCACGTTCTAAGTTGGTGGGTTAAGTCCCCTTGAATACTGAAGGTCCTTGGGTGCCAACTAGCCCACCGGGTACCTCCAGTTTGCACCACAGAGCTGGATTGCAGAGAGGTGATATGAGGCCACGCCCCCTTTTTACAACGCATCTCTTGTTGCACTGCTGCTTGGGGGATGAAGTCCACTTGTGTCCTGAGGTCCTCAGGACACAAAAGGACCTAATCGCCCCACCACCAGTGTGCCAAGAGGTGCTTTTGCAGAGTGGTGTAAAAAGGGGGCGTGGCCTTCGACCACCTCTCTGCACTCCAGCTCTGTGGTCCCAACTGGAGGTACCTGGTGGGTTAGTTGGCCCCCGGGGACTCTAAGTATTCAAGGAGACTTAATTCCCCAACTTAGAACGCACCAGGAGGTGCATTTGCAGAGTGGTGCAGGGAGGGGGCGGGGCCTCCAGCGAGGTGCTGGCTTTTCTTTGTTTTAAATATTTGTAGAAGGGGGGCTGTGTGGCCCCCCTTCTTTTACAATTTTTTGTGCCCTGGGGACCCCATCACCCAGGGCCTGAGCATTTAAAAATAAAAATAAAAAAAACAGGAAGGGGGCCGCGTGGCCTCCCTTCCATGGGCCGCTATTGGCCCCAGAGACCCCATCCCCCGGGGCCTGCCCAGCATTTTTTATAAAATAATTTGGGAAGGAGGCGATGTGGCCCCCTTCCTGAGGCCTATAATGGCCCTGGGTACCCCATCCCCCGGGGCATTGCCTTGTTTAAAAAAAAAAATTGTTAAGGGAGGGGGGCTGCATTGCTTCCCCAGGGCCGGCCTTTCCATTTATTTATTATTATTTTTTCTATTAATTGCAGGGGAGGGGTGATGCATGGCCCCCCTCCCAGGCCACTACTGGCCTGAGGACCCAATCCCCCGGGGCCTGGCCTCTCCTTTTGGGACCATGGGGGGAACCCTAATGCCCCCACGATCCTGCTGGCTCCCACCTCCTGCGAGAGCCAGCATTGCTTTTGAGCAAGGGAAGCTGCTGACATGCAATCCTGCTTTGCTTCATTGAAGCGAGAGCAGGTTTTCCTGCTCTCGCTTCAATGAACCAAATCAGTGTTTGTATATGTGCAGAATCCCTGCAACAAAAGCTAATGGTGAATCCTCTGATCCAACAGGATGGTCAGAATAGTTTTTATTCTTCTGGTGTGTCCCATACATTTAAGCTCTATGAACTCAGTTAGCATAATAACATTAGCCAAATTCAGCCTTTGCAATTCCATATTAGGCAGTTACTTGATGCCTATTCATTTGAGCCCAAAAATATTTTGAGGATTATTGTTCTTTATTATCTCCATTAATTATTCCTCTTTTTAGCTGGTTTATCTGGGTATTTTGGCCCTACCTAACTTTACCACAAAATGGTGAAAGAGCAATCCCAAACTCTATCAGTGCTCTGTGTAGAAGATAAAAGCATTTTCTCTTTTCTTGTTATTCATACTCTGAGATAGTGCCGCTGCCTTATGGGATGATTTGGAAAATTTTTAAAGCTTTTTTAACCCTTTTTAAGCATTTATTTCACATTGTATCGAATTTGTTGTGTCTCTCACCGCTAATCGCTGAATCCGCCTGTGGATCGGCTCAGGCCCCAGTTACTTCCTGGTCTGACGCCCACCAGGGCACCCAATCACAGAGGAGGGGGGAGGGCCAAGGCTGCTACCGTCCAATTAATGGCAGTTGCAACGCGGGCGCACCATTGGCGCTCCACCGGCATGCCAAAGGCAAGCCCGTCGCGGACGTCTGGTGCCAGGGGCCAGTTACTATGCCCAAATCACAGCCTACTCCTCAGCTGATCTTAAACAGCTTCACTCAGACAAGCTCATACCCAATCCCTCTACCCACACCAACCTGGTCCAGCATGGGATCATGGTAACCGGACCTCCTTCCTAGAACTCTTATGACCCATCCATAGTACAGGACATTCCCAGCTACAGCATAGAAATGGACCTCAGAAGTGATCTGTCTTATATCTAAATACCCGCTCCATGGTGAAACATCAATTAGACATATTTCTCTTACTGGAGCCTGAGCAACCTGACATTCTTCTGCTAACAGAAGCCTGGCTCTCTCAGGATTCCTCCCCTCACATTTTGGCAGCCTTACCCAAGGACTACTATATCCTCTAAGCCAACCACCCAAAGGGCAAAGTGGGCAGAGAAGTAGCCGCCATAATATGCCATGACCAGAAATTCACTGCATTAATGCTGCTAGATCTACTGTCACTAGATAACCTTGTGGTTAAATTAGAATCCGACACAGCCCCATGATCTGTGTTTTGCTCTACAGGCCCCCTCATAGCATGCCTCTATTTCCACAATCCCTGGGCAAACAGGTAACTCGCCTGATAACTAACCACTCAAAAATCCTGCTGATCGGTGATTTCAACTACTGAGCTAACGACACATCGGGTGGTCCTCAATCCACTGAACTATCCGACTTACTCACAGGGCTAACTCTCACTCAGCAGGTGTTTTCTGCCTCACACATCAAAGGGCACACAGTTGATCAGGTATAGACAGGCAACCTTGTCACGTCCACTCTGTCGGTAGCTCCCTGCACATGGTCTGATCATTATCTAATCAAATTTACCATTAATAACATCACCATGCCCAAAACCCCCACCACTGAAGGGGGAACAACAAGGAACTGGAATAAAACCGATAAAACTCTATTCCTCAATACACCGGCCAACACAGTCCCATCCAATCAACCATCTATCAACCTTAGCGAGGAAAACTTAACAGCTTGGCTATTAGCAGCTAGCAACAAACATGCACCTCTCAGGAAAACAAACCTTGCCCGATGTCATGAAGCACAGAGATGGCTCTACACTGACCTAAAAGCCCAAAAGTTAGCCCTTCCTGCGATCTGAAAGGAAGTGGAGACGCAATCACCTGTTGGAGGACAAACAGACCTATTTAGGTGCCATGAAAAACTACAAAAAAGCTGTTCTGACCACCAAAGCCGCCTACTTTTCCTCAACATTTTTGACTGCCACTAAAAAGTCCAAAGAAATCTTCTAGATTGTTAATGAGCTGTCCAATCCCTTCTGAACGAGTCACTCTCTCAGGGCCTTGTTCCCGAAACCTTCAAGGAGGCAATTGTTGTTCCCCTCCTGAAGAAATTAGGGGCTGACCCTCTAACCCTGACGAATTACCACCCGATTTCTCTGCTTCCATACCTGTCCAATGTCTTCTTGGAACAGTCTGAATATCTTGATCCCCATCAAGCAGGGTTCCGCCCAGCACATTCCACAGAGGCCATCATACTGATGGTAGTGGACACTCTCCGGAAGGAGGCAGACAGGGGCTCCCCGCAGGCCCTGGTGCTGCTCAATCTCTCTGCAGCTTTTTGACATGGTTGACCATGGTATATTGGTCGATCGTGTCAGAGATGCGGGGATCCAGGGAACAGCCCTCGGCTGGATCAGTTCCTTCCTGGAAAACCGTTCCCAGTCTGTTCACATTGCTCAGTTTATAGCCCCTAAGAAGAGGACTATATTTGGAGTCCCGCAGGGCTCCACGCAATCCCCACTTCTGTTTAACCTCTATCTCCTCTCACTGATTTGAGCCTTGAAAGAGAGGAAAGTCTGTACATTCAACTACGCTGGTGACTTCCAAATAATTTTCTCCATCAGCAACTCCCCCGATTCGGTCCGTGATTTTCAGAACACCATGCTATTCATTAGCAGGTGGATGAACAGCAATCATTTGAAACTCAATCTGGACAAGACTGGGGGGACGTGGCTTGCGGCCGACAGGCATGGTCGCTCCGTGAAGCGGCTCCGCAGCCCTCGCCTCAATATCCGGCATATCTCCGACCACAGCGCAATAGATTCCCCCTGTTCCACACGAATCGCTATCCGCACCGATCTAGCACACAACAGTTGGAAACAGTCCGAATTCCTCGGCTGGTGCGATGCGGAATCGACCTCTGACGAAGAGCCCTGGAGTCTCACAAGATGGCAATCGGCTCTTAGACGGCGGTGGAAAGAGCGGGATCTTCGCTGGCGACTGGCACAGCATGGACACGCCGCTGAACATACGAGTGAGGGGTCTCGTTGCCCTACTGCTGGGAAGTCTCCGCTCAACCGACGTCGGTGAAGAGGTGAGTGTTACTGGGGCGAGAAGCGCGGGCGGGGTGGAGATTGGCTGCCCTGCGCCGCGAGGTCTCCAGCTCTGCAGCCCTCCAGCTGACACACCAACATACCCCTGAAGAGAGGTCGCACTGCAGGGGCCCCCCGGACAAGAACTGCACACAGCCCTCATCGTTCCCAGCAGTGCGGGAAGCGGCGCACTGTGCGTCCTGGCAGCCGGAAGGTGACTACCTGGGCGGTGTGGCCCTATGCCAAATCGAGGCCCACCTTCGGGCCTACTCGTCTCATCGCTTGGCCCAACACACCTACACTCGTGGAGGCTGCCACGAAGGGGCCTATGTCACTGCCAAACTGATTGTGGGAGACTCGTCTGCTGCTGTCTCGGTGTGCTGTATGCTGTGCTGCTCTGTAGTAGTGCACACCAAAACTCTGCAACATAAGCTGTCATGGACCCTGAAAGAGAAGCTGCCAGGAAGCGCCCACACGACTCTGCACTCTAATCGCTAACAGCAGAGGTGGGTGCCACACCCAGCGATCGTTGCCGCAATTTTTACGAGCGTAACACTAACAAAACAACCCTAAGTACACGGTGGGTGCGACTCGACCTGTCTGGCCTCCCCCAGACGGGGCGGTGTGCTACACGTAATCCCATCTGGGCTCTCCTCACTCTATAACTCCAAGGACAACGCCCCAGGGGGCTTCTACACCGCTCCCGCCCGCTCTATACCACAGCCCTCACCGCACCGGTGACGACAGCGCCCTCCCCAAAAACAGCAGAGCACACAGATAGTGGTGGATTTCTATTTGATTGCCAAAGTGCTCATCACACGTCCTCCCCCTCCGGCTGACTCATCTGGAACCCCGACAGGCCAACGGGGGTTTGCTTCTCCCCGTGCTGGTGGCAGTTATTATAGGTGTGTCCAACTAGCCTCTGTCAGTCACCTCAGAGTATTCTGGGCTCCCTTGCGCTCTCTCTACCAACATGGCCACAAACAGGGGGCTCAAATCTCAGACTCAGAAGCAACTGGCCAAATTTGCCTGGTCTCGACAGGGGGAGGAGACCGAAGCAACACCAGGTGAAGACCACAAGACCCCACAGCCCCGTTCCTCCTCCAAGACTCTCACTCTTGAAGACGTTATGGAGGCTATTGCTGGGGTGCGAACTTCGCTGCAAACTCGCATTGACTCTGTGAACATAGAGATCACTCTCCTTTGCACAGACCTAATGAAAATGGACTCAAGGGTAAGGGATGTAGAAGTCACCATGAAAGCACTGGTATCGGACACCTCCACTCTACAGGGACAGGTGGCCCAGCTTCAAGACCATCAAAAGAAGATGGAAGAGCTCCTAGATGATTACGAAGGGAGGGCGAGGTGGAACAACATCCGTATCCTGGGGGTCCTGGAAAAATCAGAGGGGCCGGCTGTGGATCTATATGTGGAGGACTTGGTGCTCAACAAACTTCAACCGAAACGTCTCTCTAGTTATTTCTCCATCGAATGAGCCCATAGAGTCCCGGGCAGGCGTCCCAAGCCGGGTGCCCCCCCAGACCTATAATCGCAAGGGTCTTTAACTTCTGGGATAGAGACATCATTCTACAGGCAGTGAGGGCAGGCCCTCCGGTAAAGGTTGACAACGCAATCGTTACCTTCTTCCCAGACTTCACAGTTAAAGTTCAGGCCCAGAGACGCAGCTTTATGGCAGTGAAAAAAGCCCTCAGGGATAAAGAGATTAAGTACTCTATACTGTTACCAGCAAAACTCAGGGTGGTGTCCGAGGGGAAATCGTGGTTCTTCCTCTCTCCGGGTGAAGCATGGGAATGGCTTGAGGGATGGCCACGAGTAGGAAGATCGCCAGATGGTAATAACAAAAGAGACCTCCGCAAAGGCCAACACGTCCCGCCGATCTCACAGGAACGCAACCTAGAGGATGACCCCCTGGGTTGACACTGACCCCCTGCACTGAACTCGTTTTCACTTTTGCAGACATAGTTGGGGGCCCTCTGGTTCTCTTGATTTGCACTGTAAGACCTGCCTGTGAACACCACCTAAAACTCTACTGTTAAGATTAATGAGATGTTATGGACATAACTGCAACCATGACACAGTGATCTGGGCCTGTAACACGTTTGTAGTTTACCTTCTCTCATAAGTTTGCTGGGCTAAAGATCAGTCTACTGAGAAAGGTTTTATTATACACTGTGAAATACATTATGTCTTGTCAGGCGAGGGGCGAGGATGGCTGGTCAGGCACCCTCTTGAGTATGGGGCTGGCGACAGGCACTCTGCCTTGTAGGGGTGTTGAAAGTTGTAATTCCACAGGCTGAGGGGCAGGAAGGGGGGTCAAGAGAGGGGGAGGGGGATAGTTGGGTTGTTCGTTGTTATGGTTATCTCCCAACAGAGTATTCAGAGGAACAAGTATTTGAAGGTGACAGATTTTGCTATACACATGCAGCATAGGTACACAGTAGCTAGGAAAGGAAAGAAGAGTGTCTGCTAAATAGACCGCGCCACCCCTCCCGGGGTAGGGTGATATCTACGATGCTCTTATGCATCTCATTTATCCCCCCAGCTTTCTACTACCACCCACCATGACAGACACAAAAATAACGAAGTTATCCATTATGACTTGGAACGTTAATGGATTGGGCAGCAAGATTAAAAGGGGGATAGTCTTGCAATATCTCAAACGGCAACTCCCAGACCTTGTCTTACTCCAGGAAATGCACCTGATTGGGAATAACTGCAAGGCTCTTAATAAATGGGGATACACACTTCTAGTCCACGCAGGTTTCACATCAGGATCCAGAGGAATGGATATACTTATTCGTAAAAACCTCGCTCTAACTCCCACTAGGAGTTGGAGTGACCCACAGGGGAAATTTGCGGTACTGGAGGGGGTATGGGAGGGCAGGCCGCTCTATGTAATCTCAGTATATCTTCCGCCCTCACTGGGGAGGGCTGCACTACAAGACCTGGGCAAAATTCTGGTGGATCTCCCCCAGGGTAGCCTCATAATAGGTGGGGACTTCAACATGATGATGGATGAGACGTTGGATAGACACCTCCAAAGACAGTCTCCCAGGCAAGCCACGCACATTGCCGACTTCGCCCAAGCATTAGGTCTCATCGACATTTGGCAAACACGGCATCTTAGCGCAAATTGTTTTACACACTACTCCAATGCGTATAAAAGCATGTACTATCGACTATTTCTTTACCTCAGCTTGCGGACATCAGACTGTTTAAACACCCCCATGGCCTCCCGAGAGGCATATCTGACTACTCGCCCATCGTAACTGACTTCACCTTTCACCAACATAGAGATCGTGGCCCCATAATTATAAATCAGTGGCTCCTCACGATACCAGACATTAGAGATGACCTTATTGACCACACAGAATACTATTTTAACGAGAATGTTGGCTCTGTTGACTCAGCCAATACCATCTGGGAAGCTTATAAGACGGTGATCAAAGGGCGCGCATTGACAGAAAAAGTAGGATACATTAGAAACCATAACGCCCAATTGAGTCATTTGGAAGGTGAGTTACAACATCTTGAAACCACACACAACTCCTCGCCCTCTGAACACACCGCCCTTAGTCTCCGCAATAAACAACTAGAGTACAGCGCTCTCGCCTGGGAAAAAGCTAAGGCTAGAATCCTCCATACACGCCATAGGGGGAACAACCTTTACAACGCAACTGATACAACGCACTACACTTACAACGCATTTTTTACAACGCAAAATCCATTACAACGCACTACACTTACAACGCATGACACTACAATGCATTTTTAAAAACTACCTTTACAACGCATTCCATTACAACGCCTACCATTACAACGCATAATATTACACTACACTATCCAACACTTACTCTACTGTTGCACCCCCTGGAGTTAGAATAGTAATTTTTACCCCTATACTATCCAACACTTACCCTACTGTTGCACCCCCTGGAGTTAGAATAGTCATTTTTACCCCTATACTATCCAACACTTACCCTACTGTTGCACCCCCTGGAGTTAGAATAGTCATTTTTACCCCTATACTATCCAACACATACCCTACTGTTGCACCCCCTGGAGTTAGAATAGTAATTTTTACCCCTATACTATCCAACACTTACCCTACTGTTGCACCCCCTGGAGTTAGAATAGTAATTTTTACCCCTATACTATCCAACACTTACCCTACTGTTGCACCCCCTGGAGTTAGAATAGTAATTTTTACCCCTATACTATCCAACACTTACCCTACTGTTGCACCCCCTGGAGTTAGAATAGTAATTTGTACCCCTATACTATCCAACACATACCCTACTGTTGCACCCCCTGGAGTTAGAATAGTAATTTTTACCCCTATACTATCCAACACTTACCCTACTGTTGCACCCCCTGGAGTTAGAATAGTAATTTTTACCCCTATACTATCCAACACTTACCCTACTGTTGCACCCCCTGGAGTTAGAATAGTAATTTTTACCCCTATACTATCCAACACTTACCCTACTGTTGCACCCCCTGGAGTTAGAATAGTAATTTTTACCCCTATACTATCCAACACTTACCCTACTGTTGCACCCCCTGGAGTTAGAATAGCAATTTTTACCCCTATACTATCCAACACTTACCCTACTGTTGCACCCCCTGGAGTTAGAATAGCAATTTTTACCCCTATACTATCCAACACTTACTCTACTGTTGCACCCCCTGGAGTTAGAATAGCAATTTTTACCCCTATACTATCCAACATTTACCCTACTGTTGCACCCCCTGGAGTTAGAAAAGTAGTTTTTACCCCTATACTATCTAATACTTACCTTAAATGCAATTTAATATTATGCGTTGTAATGGTATGCGTTGTAAAGGTAGTTTTTAAAAATGCGTTGTAGTGTCATGCGTTGTAAGTATAGTGCGTTGTAATGGATTATGCGTTGTAAAAAATGCGTTGTAAGTGCATGCGTTGTAAAAGTGTGCGTTGTAACGTCATACATCCACGCCATAGGGTATATGAATTAGGCGAGCGAGCCGGTAAGATGCTGGCATGGCTAGAATGTCGGGATCAGGCGGCCAAGTGGGTCCCAGAAATCTGGCTTGGAGATGGGAGGCTAGTTACGGATCAGCAGGAGGTGGCGGACTCATTTGTCGACCACCATGAGCTGATATATTCTTCACACACGACTGCCTCCGCCAACGACTCCCGTCAGTTGTTGGAAGAAATGACCCTCCCCACAATTTCAGACAGCGACAGAGAGGCCTTAGATGCTGACCTAACCGCAGAAGAAATTTGTAAGGCAATATTTGCTGATAAATCCGAGAAAGCTATGGGACCCAATGGGATCCCAATTGAATTCCTCAAAGCTGTGGCCCTCAAAATAGCTCCACATCTAAAAAACATGTACAACAAGAGCCTGGAACAGGGTGCTCTCCCCCTGGATCAACGACTGGCGTCGATTGTCGTTATACGCAAACCCGGTAACCAGCGACACGTTGTAGCTCATATGGACCCATCTATTTAATCAGCTCGAAGGCCAAGGTTCTGGCTGAACTCCTTGCTTCACGCTTGCTTACAGTTCTTCCTTCCTTGCTCCATGATGACCAGTCCGGCTTTCTACCAAGCCATAACAAGGCCCTCAATATTCGTCGAATTTATAACGTCCTGAGCAGACAACCATATTTGCAAGAAGATGCGGTAATACTGTCATTAGACGCAGCAATGGTGTTTGATTCAATTGAGTGGCCCTACTTATTTGAGGTCCTGACGAGGTTCGGATTCAGTCTCCGATTTCATCAATGGATCGCGCTATTGTATACTGCCCTGTTGGCCCAAGTCTGAGTCAACAACTGCACATCGCGGGTGTTTGCACTGCAGAGGGGGACAAGACAGGGATGCCCCCTGTCCCCCTCCTGTTTGCACCGACTCTGGAGCTGCTTGGATTCGACAAGATATTTCCATACGTGGCCTGCATTGGAGTGAAGATATAGTGGATAAAATATCAATCTACGCTGATGATATCTTGATCTATATGGCATCTCCATGAGCCTCACTTAATATTCTTTTTAACGTCATCACCAACTTTGGTATATATGCAGGAATCTACTATTAACTGGTCAAAGTCGGTGCTGTATGTCCTTCATGGCCCCCCACCTAGGGTACCACGTGGCTATGACATTTCCGTAGTTACCGACGGTTTTAAATATTTAGGGATTTATATTACTACCGACCACAAACTATTCAATGACCAAAATCTTCTTGGCCCCCTTCGTAAGCTTCAAAATTATGTTCAACATTGGAGATGACTGCCCCTGTCCCTCCTAGGAAGAGCAGCTTTATTTAAAATGCTTGTACTACCTAAGTTTTTATCTGCCCTCCAGCACTGCCCATTCCCTATTGCTGACACGTATTTCGCTGCCATAGAGGGAGAGATCCGGACTCTATTGTGGGACGGCAAGGCAACTCGCATTGCCCTCCGTAAATTGACGAAGGGATGGTATGATGGGGGAATCGCTCTACCTGACCTTCGCCACACAACTGATGGCCACAAACCACTGGATACACTGCTCTCCATCAAACCGGCCTTTCATCTTGAAACATATCAGGCGGGGAGGATGGGCTATCTCGGCACTCTCAATAGTAAGGCTCGGAGGGGCCATTACCTTGGACCTAACTCATTGACAATGGTCATCTGGCATCAAGCAACCAAACGTCTAGGCTGGGCGGATAAGCTCACGAACTCCACACCGCTTTGGTCCACGCAGAAACTGGGGCTACTCTGCCATCATGTGGGCTTCGATGGACACGATCGGTGTCACAAATATTGGCGACTTGGTATATAGAGGCAAACTCCTCACATTTAAAGAACGGCAAACAAAACACAACCTTGCTTCAGGCGAAATGTTTCGGTGTCTGCAAATTCGGCATGCCCTTCAAACTACTACCCCTGATCTGTCCTCTATACCAGATTCCTACTCTCTGCACAACTTCGAAAAAAAGCCGGTATCCTGCTAATATCGCAAGCTCTGTAATAATTTACCAGACCCCTTCCAGACTCTCGGTGACCAGTGGCAGGCAGACATAGGGCCTATAACCGAAGAAGAGTGGCAGACGGCGTTAATGTCCCCCAGGGAAACGGCGATAAATCACCGCTTCCGTCTCATTCAATTGAAAATCCCACACCGCTCTTACCTCTCAGGAATACTCCTCGCTAAAATAGGCCATAGGACAGGCACACTGTGTCTCAGAGGCTGTGGTCAGTAGGGTACCATTTACCATGTTCTCTGGACATTCCCATGATACACCCCCTTTGGGGCAAGGTATCCCAAAAAATTAAAGACACGTTAGGAAAGCAAACTGACCTGACACCAGGGTTGGGGATCCTGAACATTTGGGAGGCGACAGATTTGACAGAACTAGAACAACAATGGGTGGCATTGGGGTGCATATTAGTGAAAAAAGCTATTTCAATGTCCTGGGGCTCCGCCACGCGGCCTCTAATAGTTAGCTGGGTGGCAGAATTGGATCGCTGCATGATAGCAGAGAAAGAAGTCTATAAAATGCGAGGCTGCCCCAAGAAATGGGATCGGAAATGGAAACACTGGAATTCCTATAGGGGCGAGATTTGCACATCACCAACAGACGATATGGCAATGCATAGAAAAACAGAATACTGAAGCCTTTGCTGAATGTAATGAGTGATAATTACATGTTAATGCACTGTACCCTCAGATTGATATGTACTTGATTTGCACTGATAACTCTGTGATTTGATTTAATAAAAAGTTTATATAAAAAAAAAATTGGGACAAGACTGAACTAGTCCTAACAGGGGGTACCCATAACCCTTGGCGCCCACAATTTTGGCCAAGGCAACTGGGCCAATCCCCCACCACATCTTACCAAGAAGTCCCAAATTGGGTCAGTGAAATCAACTTGCTTCAACCAGTTGAGGAAAATAAGAAAGATCAGAAGATTTCTCACCCAGGAAGCCCTGACCCAGGTGGCTCTCGCCATGGATATTTCCAATATTGATTATGCCAATTCCCCATACTTTGGCATTCCACTATACCTAACCAAACGTCTGCAACTGGTACAGAACCAGGCAGTGAGACTGATTTTTCAGCAACCTAGGCAACAACATGTCAACCCCCTCAGGAGGAAGCTGCACTGCTCCCTATCACACAGTGATGCACCTTTAAGGTAGGCTGTCTCATCTTTAAATCTCTGAATGTAAGGAGCCCTGAATTTGTGGACAGCCTTATTCAAAGGCATTGACCCATGTGCAATCTGCACTCAGCCCACAAGCACCTTCTGTCAACTCCCTCCTTCAAACTGAACCGTATGGGAGGTGCTAGGTTTGCTGTTCTGGCACCAAGATATTGGAACTCCCTCTCCATTGAAATCCGATCCTGCACAGACCTCTTGAGCTTCAGGAAGCTCCTAAAGACTTGGCTATTTAAACAAGCTGATGAATAAGTCCCCAGGGCTCTGGCACTTATTAGAGTAGCGCCATTAAAACAATCCAGTGTACGTGCGCTTTATAACATTTTTTAACATAACATAACATCATACTACAGTTTAAGGAAGCATTGTTTTGTGGTAAATAATTTAATTACCGGGACTTAATTTGATACAAAACATAATAAAAATAGCTCAATAAATAAGAGGCAGAATCCGTGGTATTAGAGGTTCGGAATGGGCTTTATTCCAATGGACGATTTCGAAATCGTGGACTCCAGGTTCCATCACCACGGAGGCTCAGGAAGTGAAGTACATACTTTATTGATAAGTAATTACTTTTATACAATAGGCATTACAGTGAAGCAAATGCGAGAGGCGTAACAATTGATAGTGTGGATAAAACATACATACGTAGCAAAAGTAGGTGTAACTGGGTGTGACTAAAGAACGTCATCAGATGTGATTTCATAATAGGGTGGTTCCATGAAAGAATTTCGCAATGTCAGCAGAAATACTTGGCAGAAATGCGCGCACAGCAGCATGACGTGTGATTGACGTGCGACTAGGGGGTGAAGGGGACTTGACATTTAGCTCTACATGTGGCGACAGATGTCTGGAGGGTCAAGTCAACCTAATCCCAAATCATATCTAACATCCTATGTTTAAAGAACTATGTTATCCAAAAGAGAGGTCTCTTAGAGTAGAATCTTATTCTATACTGACTATACTGACTGTTAGTGCGTGTACAAGCGTCTAAGTGTCTACACTAGATGCGAGGGCAGAAGTCTTCCATGGTAATAGGACTATGAATTACTTGTATAAAGACAGAGAAGCCGGGCCTTTGCTCGGTAGCTGGCAGAATGTTTATTTAAACTACTAGACAGGAATGCATTGGGCAGGGAACGGAGCAGATAATTTCGAAGGTGAAATACAGTTCTTGGCAGGCAGCAAGCTGATGTCGGGCACCGTGAGCCGCGCAGAGGATGAGACAAAGTTCATGGTCACAGATGCAGGCTCAGACTGGAGCTTTCAGAGGCAGAAGGCAGAAAAGCTTGATGACAGAATCAGGGCCTACTTGCCTGGACTGTAAAATGGCATAAGTGAACCATATAAAGGCGGTGGCCTTTCGTACTTAGGAATGGAATATCCGGCCCATTCATGGCAGATCTGAAAGAGGACATGTTAACGGTGGACGCACATGTATTTGCGTCTTTATAACTGGAACTGGAGGGAACATACATGTACTTGTAACATGCGCATAGAACCGTTGGGGTCCAAGATAGGGGACATAACTGACCAGAAAAATCCATATTTCCACATTCCCTCCTTGTCCCCTACTTGCCCGTCAAGAGATATCAATCTTCATCAATCCATTGATCTGTTCATATAGCATCATTTGTTCTTCTTTCTTCTTCCGGGATCTTGAACGAAAATCTTGATGTGGAATACACGATGTGGCACACAGACCACAAATCGCTGGTCCACATTGCAGGCATAAGCAGCAACTGAATAGTATGAGAAGGCCAATACCTAGGAAGGATAGAACTCTCCATCCCCAGGCTGATAACACGCTCCAAAACCACCCGGACCAAGTCCAAGTGCCTGGATTCTGGTGTATCTGGCTCACAATCTTATGAAGGCGCGTTATAGCTTTATATACAGATGGCGAATTTTCTGGTATGAATACGCAACAGCTTGATCCGATGACCCTACAAGCTCCGCCCCTATCGGCCAGGATGACGTCAAGGACAAGACGATTTTGAAGTACAACAATCCGCATAGCAGACTGCTCTTCTGTTAAATTGCCTAAGGCGGAAATAGTTTCGTTCACTACTGCTTCAAGGGTTCTAGTTAATCTACGTATCAGCTTACTATTAGTAACGGTACCTATATAGGGAAAGAGACCTTTATTGAAATCTGTGTATTTTTCCCATGCTGTTTCAGTGTAATCGACTATTGGGAGATCTCTCCTTTCTCTATTGTGTACTAAATGAGTATTTCTGTGATAATCAGGAGGAGCTAGAAAAACAGGTGGCAAAAGGAATCCAATGTAGCAGGTACCATCCCAATCTAGGGGCAAACGTACATATGCCGTCTGACCACATATAAAATAGGAATGGCGGGAAGCTCTAAATGTCGACTTGCCTTGATCACTGAATTCTATTACAATGGTGCATCTACTATGGCCCATATGTATGGAACCATTCTTTCTTACACATAATTCACCTTTTACTGGAAATACTGACATAGCGGGCAAACTTGGTGTAGCTTCGGATTCGACATTCAAGATCAGGAGATTAAGCGTAAAATTACCTAATACATATACTTCATTTTCTAGATCAGTTCCTGTTCTTTTGGGAAGTCCCTCCTTGTTGGGGTGACAGACTTTAAGTAAAACTAAGTTCAGATTTCCCCATACCCCGTTGTCTTGATAAACTGCGGAGTTCGAATCTTGGGAATTAAGTAAACTAAACCATGCTCCACAGGAGCCGTTGTGTGTGAACGGGTATGGAAAAAGAGGTAGAATTCCTTTATAGTTCTGATAGGGAGGGAGTCGGCCACATATCCAACAATTTGTAGCATTGCTAACCTGATGGGAATGATGTAACATACTAATAAAAGTGTTATTGCGCAGCGCAAATCTGTATGACAATTCATGCGGAGGTAATTCACTAAAAGAATGTTCAGCAGTAACATTATAAACATGTCTAAAAATAGGATAACATATGTGCAACAATATACTTGCAGTAATTATTAAAAGACTTAGGAAAAACAAAATCAATAACGTCACTGTGCAATGACTACGCAGTGATTTACAGTATGCATGTCGTTTCAACATTTTTCGGGTTCTTTCTCTATTCAGGTCTAAGGGATACATGTCAGAGACAAATTCAACCGCTTCACCTTGGAGAGGACTTAAACAATCAAATTGCCCGACTGGTTAGATCTGAGTTTTAGTTTATATTGTTCGTGACTACTTGATTCAACCAAAGGAAGTTTTGAGTCAATGGGTGAAGACACGCGAGGTGTGGTTTTTACATCCGATGGTAGTCCATAAAATTTCTTGATATGACTTGAATGTACCCAGCCTTTCCTGCCTTCGATCTTCACGGCTATCCTTGTGGTGAGCAAGACCAGTTGCGGCGACCTCCACCTAGGATCCAGCTGAGTCTTTCGATCAAAGTTCCTCACCAGGACCAGGTCCTCCGGAACTACGTCATGGGGTTTCACCTCAGTGTTGTCAGGAAAAGCTGCAGCTACCTGTGAACGACAAGATTGTAGTGCAGACATCAAGGAAGCCAAATAATCTGTCAGCATATTACAGTCAATATCAGTTATTTTACGTGGTATAGGCGTCCCCCACATATTTGGTGGTCTGCCAAAGATCACCTCATACGGGGATAGCCCTGTTCGAGAGTGTGCTACCATTCTCATGTAAAAGAGTGCAACTGGTAATGCTACTACCCAGTCGACACCTTTCTCCCTGCATATTTTGGACAATCTAATTTTCAGGGTCTGATTATGTCTTTCCACGAGACCTGCTGCCTCGGGGTGTCGGACACAGTGGAATTTCCACTGATAGCCTAACAAAAGTGAAACGTGTTTCATTAGTTCGGATGAGAACGGCTGGCCGTTATCTGAGTAGACAGCACGTGGTAAACCGTATCGTGGGAAGAATTCTCGAACTAACTGTTTGGCAGTAGTCGGGGCAGTGTAATCTGAAACCGGGTATGCCTCTGTCCAACGGGAAAGAGCACAGACAACTACGAGAACATATTTGAATCCTCGACATCGTTCCATCTGGATATAATCCATCTGGAGAATTTCAAAAGGGTGATCAGGAGGCTGAAATCCACCCTGCTCTACGGGAATGCTTTTTCCTGGGTTGAACTGACAACAGATCATACAGGTACGAACTTTTTGTTTGGCTGCTGCTCGTAAATGTTTGTTGAACCAAATGTGTTGAATGCTGTCCAGCATAGCTTTTTCTCCTAGATGTGCTGGACTATGGACAGTGTTAATAATGACTTGGACCATTGAATCAGGAAGGAACCACACAGATTTTTCCTTCGTCATCCATCCTTGATCCGTTTGGATCCCTCCTAATTCAGTCCATTTCCTTATTTCGTCTGGAGTAGCATGTGTCTGTATGTCAATTACATCAAGAGCGGGATCCTTAACCATCATGCAATGTGTTGGTGTCTGGACTATTGTCTTTGTCATGTCGGATGTTTGAGTTTGAGCAGTCTGTTTAGCTGTTCTGTCAGCTAGATCATTGCCTTGAGAAATGATATCAGTAACTTTCGTATGAGCTTTGCATTTCATAATCGATATTGCAGTGGGTAAATGTATTGCATCTAATAAAGCATGAATAAGGGGTCCGTGCTGAATGTGGGCACCGTGAGAAGTTAAATAACCTCTCTCTCGCCACAGCACGCCGAAGTCATGTACAACTCCGAATGCATAACGTGAATCAGTGTATATGTTGACTCTTTTATTTGTGGCTTGAATACAGGCTTGTGTCAGAGCGATGAGCTCTGCTGCTTGAGCGGACAAGGTATTTATACACTTTGTTTCAATAATTTCAGTGTCTGTTGTGACTGCATAAGCAGCCACTAACTCTCCTGTACCTGTTCTCATACATGAACCATCTACATACAACGTCAGGTCTGGATCTGACAATGGGACATCTGTCAAGTCTTGTCTGGGTTTCGTCGTTATTGTAATAACTTCAATACAGTCATGAGCTAGTGGGTCTGTTCCGTTTACAGGTAAAAGTGTGGCAGGATTCAATGTGCTACAACGTCTGATTTCTATATGTGGCTGAAATAATGTTAATTCGTAACCTGTAAGTCGCGCTATAGTCAAATGTTGTGTTTGCGTTCGATTCACAAGAACCTCTACTGCATGTGGTACTTGGACTGTCAATAGATGTCCTAACACTATGGCATCGCTTTGTCTGATTGCTAAAGCTGTCGCTGCCACTGATTTCAGGCACGCAGGCAGAGCCTGAGCTACGGGATCTAATGTACTAGAAAAATAAGCACACGGTTTGTGTGATCCTGCTTGTTCCTGTGTGAGTACTGACAAGGCAGTAACTTCTCGTTCTGTAACAAAGAGTGTAAAATGTTTTCTGTAACATGGTGTTGCTTAAACAGGTGCTTGGCATAGAGCTTTCTTTAAGCTTTCAAAAGCTAGTGTGTGTTCCTGAGTCCAAGGGAGGACAGTCGATGTGGCTGCCTCCTGTGTTGTTAATTGAATGAGTGGTTTTGCTAGAAATGCATACTGAGGGATCCACTGCCTACAATACGAAGTGAGGCCTATGAAAGCCCGCACCTCCTTTTGTGTCTTGGGTATTGGCATATTTGCAATTAGCTGGATGCGATCTGGTGTAAGCTGCCTTCCCTCCTTGGACAGCGAGTGACCAAGGTAAATAACTCGCTGGACACAGAATTGCAGCTTAGAAGGGGACACCTTGTGTCCCTTTGCGGCTAGAACTTGTAAAACCGTCAGTGATGCTTTTTCACATTCAGGTTCGCTTCGGGCGGTGATCAGCAGATCATCGACATATTGAAGCAGAGCAGTGTTGACTGGCATGTGTATACTGTCAAGTTCTCGTTTCAGTGCTTGGCTATAGATGCTGGGGCTTTCTGTAAATCCTTGAGGTGCGCGTGTGAATTTAAAGCTACGTCCATTTAAACTGAATCCGAACAAGTATTGACTTTCTGGATCTATTGGGACGCTGAAAAAGGCATTCTTGAGATCAATTACAGTAAAGAATGTTGCTTCGGAATCAATAGCTGTCAGTAATGAAGAGATGTCTGGAACTACGGGGTATTGTGGTACAATACATTTATTTAATTCGCGCAGATCAATAACCAATCGATATACTGGGGGAGCCTTTGGATCAGTTCGTTTAAGAATCGGAATTATCGGTGAATTACATACATTGGAGTCGGTCTCCACAACCACTCCTTGGCCAATAAGCTCGTCAATGATTTGCAGTAAAGCCATTACAGCATCTGGGGGTAACTTATATTGTCGCATTCGTGGTAGTACCACTCCTGCCTTTAGTGTGACGCGATATGGTGTAATGTTCATGCAACCAACATCTGTAGGGCCTTGTGCCCATAAATGTGTGGGTAAAGTCTGCAGTCGGGAATCCATGTCTCGAGACACATAGTGACCTTTGAAATCACGTAAAAACAATCTTACTCCTTCCGGAGAACAACATATTATAGCTCCTAGAGCTTTCAGTGTTTTTATACCTAACAAGTTTTCTGGACATGATTTAGTAAGCAATAAATCTGTAGTTCTGGTCAAGGGTCCTATCGTAAGTGGAAGGGGCTGTGATACTTCATTAACAATAGGTTTTCCTGAAAAACCAAGGGAAATATTCTGTGAGCCTGAGAGGGGTGCCCCTGGAACTTCACTACGTTTTATAGTTGTTCGACTTGCCCCTGTATCAAGTAAAAATTTTCTATCTTGGCCTAATAATTCACTATGTACATAAGGTCCTTCTTGGTCTACAGGGACCTCGATAAGGGGTAAGTCAACTTCCCTCTCTAGGCTGGTTCATGCGTATCGTTGATAATCAGGATAGTCATACTGTGCGGTCTGGTACAGCTGTCGTGTCGTGGTTTGTGTGGCAGCAGCCGGCAGCGCTGGTGCAGCTGGCACAAACTGTATAGACTGTTGTGGAGCTGGCATGGACTGTGCATGCTGCGGTGCTCCTTGTTCATTCTGATCCTGTCTAGGTGGCCGTGGTCTTTCTTGTGTTTTACCTGTGGCGATATTACGCTTCAAGACTGGGCAATCGTGTATGTAATGACCTGGTTGTTTACAATAGTTGCATGTCCCTTTTACAGGTCCTACTGAATCACCGGACTGTGTCGTACCCTTTTTATGACCTTCAGCTGGAACTGTCTGGGAGACTAGCATTTTCATTTTTGTGTCTTTCATGCGTCTTTGTTCATGTTCTTGTTCTTCTCTAATTCTATTGTAATGATACTGTAACATTTGTAACATTTGTGATGGGGTATTACCTTGCCAGGTACTCTCGAATTTTAATACTCTATTCTTCACTTGGGGCAAGGAATTTTCAACTAATTTTGTCACAAACAGATGTGGGTATGACTCGCTACTTGCTTTTATACCACTATTTATACCAAAACATTTTTCGAATCGGGCATAGAAATCACTAGTGTCTTCATCTTGCTTTTGTTTACAGGCTGAGATTGCACCCCAGTCTTCCTTTTTCGTAGTTAATAAACGTGGCAGTACCTGTACTAGTAAACCTGGTAGTGCTTTAGTTTTGTCCCCAAGCCCCGAACCTGGACCTCGGGCCTTTTCTTCATTCTCTAATGCTGTCCAATCTATCTTTTGGTCTCCTACCTCCCACTCTTTTTCCTTGAGTTTTTCATAAATGCCAGCAGGCATTAATACCTTTAATATTGTCATAATGTCGGGATAGGTATACTCTCCCATGAGTAACATGTCTTTAATTTCTCGGTGGAAACCCGCTGGGTCTTTGTCATGACTGGGTACCACTTTCTTCATTTCTAACAATTCTATTTTTGATATGGGCGTATATACAAATACACGTTTAAACTGATTGTCCTCGCCCTTTATTGGGTGTACTTCTCGTAAGGGATTCTGTCTGTCCATGTAATACATCGGTCTTTCCTTGATGGGCAGTGAAACATGTTCTGGACATACAAAAAGAATGTACTGCTTTCTGGATTCTAGTATTTCCTTAATTAACTTAGTACCTGAACCTCTCCATCTATTCGTGAGTAATTCAGTCAATATATCAGGTAAGGGACCAGGATCTGAATGTTGGCTTTTATATAGTATAAGAAGTTGTTGAATCATATAAATCCCAGCTAAACGCTGTTCATCTGGGGTGAGGTTCAAAAATGTGTGTGCTACTGTATCATCACCATATTTTCCGGGACTGTCAACCCAATGAACGGCTGACCTGGCTAATTCTTGTTCATCCATAGAATCGAGTAAATGATAACCCCTTCGTTCTCGCAGTAATTTGTCAGCGGCTTGGAACGAATGCTCGGGGGACCTCATATTTATCATAGGTGTTTGGAAATTCCTGTTATTATCTGGACATATCGGACGTATCGGGTCAGTAAAACATCTAGTACTATTACAAGATCTTCCTCTACCTACATAGGCTATGGTTTCTGACTGTCCTGTGGACGGTCCTGATCCTTCCTCCTCCTCGTTTTGTTCAAACTGGTCTACCGCTAATCTCTCTTCGTGTAGGCGTTCTATTTCTTTTCGGATCTTTCTGCACATGGCTATTATACATTTTTGCCTATCATGTCTCCCTTCTGATATATTCTGGCTCCATCTGGTAAGAGTTTCCATTGTTTCCGGGTCTACCCCCGGTCGGTCTTGATTTCTGATCACACAATTTATGAGGAAACGTAACAGTTCCCCCTGTACCTCCACTTTCTGGTATTCCATAGCTCTGTTAATACTTTCAGAATCTCGCCCTGTTTGGACAAAATGATATATATTATCTAGATGCACAGTCATTCCTGGTAACTTCCCTAAATACACCGCGGCTCGTCTGATACGTAATGATGCCATGATCATTTCGTCCTCTTTGCCGGGCACAGGGTCATATCTACAATCTATAAGAAGTTCCTTAAGCGTGCGGGAATTTATGAGTTTGGGGGTACGTGGATGTGCTGACTCTAGAAAGGTAAGTTTATTTACTCTGGGTGGCGTAGAAAAAATGTTGGTAGCACCTCCAGTAGCCCCGTCTGGAGTATCGGGCGTGAAAGGATTCGTAGAACGCGATACAGCAACTATAGGTGTGGACACAGCTATAGAAGTAGCTGTAGGAACAGATGTGGAAACGGACGTGCTTGCCGGATTTTGTGTCAGGTTTTGTTGTTGTAGAGATACAGATACCGGATCTTGGCGTTGAACCTCCCCGGCCGACGGTCTATGTGGGGCGGGGTTAGCATACTCGGGAGCTGCGTCATCTAAATATGAGGAAAGAAAAACATCTTCTGCGGTTCTAGGATGCCCCTTAGGATGTACTTTTATTGGAAATAATGGGGGTGGCAAGTCTTTTGGTATCCCCGGAGTAGCCTTAGGTAATCCCTCGGCCAGAAGGGGATACATACCCTTCATAAGGGCATTTCTTTGTCTGTCTACTTGTTCTGATTTCACTCGTGTACCTTCTTCAATTAATAGATTTTCTCGGACTTTATTTGAATTCTCTTTACTCTTCTCTTCCTGTCTACGTGCTTTTTCTGTCCGTCTATACGATTCTTTACGCCATAATTCAATGGCGTCTTTCTGTGACTGTCTGGCTTTCCTTTTCCATAATTCTTCCTCTACTTTCACGATGCAATCTGTATCCCAGGTCCCAGCTGCGGGCCACCTCTGACTTTCTGGTAATTCCTTAGTGTAGTCTACCCATAAATCAAGAAATAATATAGCGTCTAAGCCGTGTTTATGATACATGAAGTACCCTGGAGTGTCCCTAGGAGGAATGGGAACAGCTTCTTCGAGTACCCCTTTTCTAGTTGTGATCTGTCTTAGTTTCGAAAAGAGCGGCATATTGAGAACTGGTCTGATACTTGGTCTTGAACAAACTTAATACAATAAACCACGATAATGAACAGTCATTCACACCACAATATGCAGGACGTATTAATACATTTAACATTTAACATTTTAAATGAGCAACAATGAAGATGACGATCTAAGAAAACTTAATCACAAAACATAATTCTCGACATTTAACGGAATTATTCTGAATTTATATACTTGATATACTAGATATACTGCTAAACAGTACAGATACACTGCTAAAACAGTGCAGACCGGATTTGTGTACCCAAACCCGTCTGGATCGGCACAACTTATGTGCACGCCAGAACGCCTCCCCAGTAATGGTACTCACCGGGTAGCTCGGAACGGAAGGCCTCGGAACGGAACTGAACTGAACTGGACCGGACTGGACTCGACTCGAAAACTTCGGACACTTCGGGACATCGGAAACCTGGTGGGCCTCTGTATACCTCGGATCTTGCTCTCTCAGCTAGGCTCTGGTCGGGATACTTCGCACTTCTCACCGCCTCGTCTGGGTGTTGATCGCAGCCTCAGTCGCCCCCGCTTGACCGGAGGGAGATACAGGAAATCCTGCTGGTACGCGTTGTTGTCCGTCCAGCTGTGGCAGGAGACCGGGTCTGCAACGCACCGCCGGCGCGTGAGATGAGAAAGTGTCCCTGTTCGGGCGCCATTCATGTGGTAAATAATTTAATTACCGGGACTTAATTTGATACAAAACATAATAAAAATAGCTCAATAAATAAGAGGCAGAATCCGTGGTATTAGAGGTTCGGAATGGGCTTTATTCCAATGGACGATTTCGAAATCGTGGACTCCAGGTTCCATCACCACGGAGGCTCAGGAAGTGAAGTACATACTTTATTGATAAGTAATTACTTTTATACAATAGGCATTACAGTGAAGCAAATGCGAGAGGCGTAACAATTGATAGTGTGGATAAAACATACATACGTAGCAAAAGTAGGTGTAACTGGGTGTGACTAAAGAACGTCATCAGATGTGATGTCATAATAGGGTGGTTCCATGAAAGAATTTCGCAATGTCAGCAGAAATACTTGGCAGAAATGCGCGCACAGCAGCATGACGTGTGATTGACGTGCGACTAGGGGGTGAAGGGGACTTGACATTTAGCTCTACATGTGGCGACAGATGTCTGGAGGGTCAAGTCAACCTAATCCCAAATCATATCTAACATCCTATGTTTAAAGAACTATGTTATCCAAAAGAGAGGTCTCTTAGAGTAGAGTCTTATTCTATACTGACTATACTGACTGTTAGTGCGTGTACAAGCGTCTAAGTGTCTACACTAGATGCGAGGGCAGAAGTCTTCCATGGTAATAGGACTATGAATTACTTGTATAAAGACAGAGAAGCCGGGCCTTTGCTCGGTAGCTGGCAGAATGTTTATTTAAACTACTAGACAGGAATGCATTGGGCAGGGAACGGAGCAGATAATTTCGAAGGTGAAATACAGTTCTTGGCAGGCAGCAAGCTGATGTCGGGCACCGTGAGCCGCGCAGAGGAGACAAAGTTCATGGTCACAGATGCAGGCTCAGACTGGAGCTTTCAGAGGCAGAAGGCAGAAAAGCTTGATGACAGAATCAGGGCCTACTTGCCTGGACTGTAAAATGGCATAAGTGAACCATATAAAGGCGGTGGCCTTTCGTACTTAGGAATGGAATATCCGGCCCATTCATGGCAGATCTGAAAGAGGACATGTTAACGGTGGACGCACATGTATTTGCGTCTTTATAACTGGAACTGGAGGGAACATACATGTACTTGTAACATGCGCATAGAACCGTTGGGGTCCAAGATAGGGGACATAACTGACCAGAAAAATCCATATTTCCACAGTTTGAGAGCCTTAATATTAGAATATGGCATCCACAACAGGACACCTTAGGCCTTTGTAAATGTAAAGTGTGATTATTCATCATTATACTAAATATCTGTGGACTCCTGTGAATTATATATGGGTTGGTGGTCAAACTGGAGTTTGGATTGATTCTCTTGCAACACCCAGTAGGTTTTGATTGGGGGTGGAGGGGATGTGACATCAAAGGGGCTTAAAATAGAAATGTAATTTAGGATTTAGGGCCTGATCTGGATCTTGGCAGATCTGATCCCATGTCACTTTTACATTAGTTTCTCCATCCACCTACTTGTCTGTCCGCCCGCTCAATTTAGATGCTGGTGGGTCTAGGCACGGGCACGATGGTACATCCAAGACCCACCGTCTCCACCAGAATTTTTGTCCCGCATTGATAGTGTAATTGGCAAAAGTGGCTGTTGGAGGGAGTCCAGTCCATATTTCCGCTGGGCTATTCATGATGTACCTTCCCTTTGACATAACTGTGGTGGGTAAATCTCCACACCTGAGTATGTGGTTTCATAGGTATATAAGGTAGAAAGTTCAATTTCTATCTTTGTGCCTCTACCATTGTTGCAGGGTTTCTGCTTATACACAGAACTATGCGTAGAACCCCAGGACCTCAGTGAATTGTGGTGTACCAGAAACTCACCTCATAACCCAGAACCCCGTATCCGGCTAGCATAAGTGTCCCATTCGTTATCCGAGGTTTCGCTCGGCGGTCCCAATGAAAAGACAACCCAGAACAAGCGACTCAGTGTACTCTCAGGAATGGTGGGAATCGGAAATACCTGTTCGTATATTATTCTCACATCAGTCCACAACAAGAATAAACAAAGACACGGTGAAAATAAAAAGAGTTTATTTTATAGACCACGTGTCCTAAGATGCAGTACTTTGGCTAATACAAGCAGACAAATGATTATAATTAAAACCATCAGCATCGTTACAATACCATAGAATATAAAGGGAGTGATCATGTTATAAATGACAGTGGATACTACCACCTTCCCTTTACTAAGAAGCTAATATTATTATTATGCTAATAAAAGGTCTCTTAGGCTTGAATAGGGGACTCCATACCTCAAAGATCAGCTTAGTGAAATCACATCACAGGAGCATCAGAAGTCTTCTCGCAGGAAGGCTCGTCTTCGGTATGAATATTAAACATGATGTCTGCAATATTAAAAGCACCAGCTTTCAGGTATTCGCAGCTGCCTGTATGTTATGGCTAAATAGTGAGTCAATCAACCTAGAGGGGAAAACATGCATTGTCTAACGACCCAGACTGTTCTTGTTACACCCTGTACAGACCAAGGTCGCTGCGCAGAGCTCGGGATGGTAACAACAGATTGCTCTCGTGTGAGGCAAAGCGCGAGCCAGCAGTTTGTTTAAACAATAACATGTAGATGCAGTGTCGTGCGCAAAAGCAGCAAGATGGCTTTCTAACATCTAACGTGGTTATGCTAACTTAACAATGTATGTACGTATTAAGGGATTCCTTACTACATGCCCCCTTGATCGAAGCACTAACCAGTAGGGAAGAAATGAGAGAACGCAGAGTTCAAATTTGACAGAGCAGAACAAGGTGTACTCAAATTGAAACCAAGTATCAGTGCACAAAAAGTTCGAAAGAAAAAAGAAAAGCAAAAAACCTCAAAAAGGGAGAAAAAAAAATGAAAAATGCTGCTTTAGCTAGCAATCCAAAGTCACAGGTAATGTTTAAGACATGGTAGAAAAAATATAGTCGATGACAATTCACTCAATCCATGAACGTGTATGCAGCATACGTAGCAACAGCTTCCAACAGAAAATCGTTGGCACGGCCACTAAAAGTTTCAGCCATCCAGTTAATCAAAGAAAAGGAACATACATGTTCTTCAATAAGCGGAGCCTCTAGCACCATCAGAGGGCAACCGACGTGTTCTTCCAGATAACTCATATCCAAGAAGTCATAGGCAGCCCTTGCGATGTCCCAATTACCCAGGATTCCATGCGCCGCACCACAGGCCATAATCCGAACACCAGAACAGGCAAACTCGTGAGACACTAAGGGACTCATCAGTCGATCATAATCCGGGACCGGAGACACCGTGTTGGTTAAGCACAAATCCAGAGGCCATTCAAAGGGACAATCTAGGCAGTGAAAGACAGGTTGCACGCAGGTAAAGTAGGAATACCGGAAGGATAATCCATACGCCAGGCTCAAAGTCGCCAATGGCAGCGTACCATAATATTCAAGCATCCTGTCACGAAGAAGATGCAGACGGGGCAGGTTGTCGTGAGGCACAGAAAGTGCAGCCATTTCGTAGTATGAAAAGTAAAAGTAGCACACCTGCCACCAGCGCCAGAATCAGCGGGACACCGCCAAAGACGCTCGAAAAAATAGAATGAAAAAATGCCGGAATCACACCAAAAATAGTTTGGAAGGAGGTCACGAGGCCTGAGCCTACAAGTTTAAAAAAATGAGCCAGGCCAGTTGTTGACGAGGCATTGAAGATTGTTTGGATCAAAGCTCCAAAATGCAGGGGGAGGTCAGAATTCAAAGCGCCTGTACCTCAGTGCGCGTATTTGCCACGTGAAGGACAAATGTTTCTCGGGAGGAAGTCAATGGCACCTCCTTTTGGGACAAGAGAGCTCTTATTCTGCTCATCTTGTTGAACTCTGCTTTCAAGGTCAGAATCGAAGGCCAGATGGAAACATCCAGCCGCCCATGCGGGGGTGGAAATAGAACATTATTGCAGCAGACTACTCTCTGCGATACAGTTACTATATATGGGATTCCCACTAACATCCCGCAGCAAGCTTCATTATTCAAAATTAAATAACTACCGTTTGCAAGCAGCGTGAAAGATGGTGTAATCACTGGCACTGGGATTCCTTTGAGGACGCGGGCCAAATTTGGGGCGTGTACATTGCATGCACCGTGTAACTGAATGTGCCTACATACTACAGTATGATCAGGTGTCGAGGTGCACTCCTCACCTTTCAGGTAAACCTCTTTCCCGTCTCTTGTACATCTATACGTAAAAGGGAGAGACCAAACCTCATGTAGGAACGCGGTACCCAACTGTTCATATCTACCCAGAGCATAGTGTTTCATGCATGACGTAAACTTAAAAAGCGCGAAAGGGAGCGTGATCAACCCATGTACTAACCACACGGCTGAATTCAATTCCGCCACAGAGAAAGGTAACGGCTCCAATTTTTCAATGTGTAGCAATGAATATGTAGCATCCTTCATGGACATGAACTGCTGCTTTACAGTAAGGTTAAAGGGAAGGAATAATGATGTCGTATTCATATAGTCCCAGGGGACCTTTCCTGCCTTTAACATTTGTAATGTCCATGCAAACTGCATAACAGAACGCAACTGGTTTTGACCATGATACAATACAGACATATCATCATGTACAATATCAACAATTGAAGAAACAATATTGTCTAATGTATAAATTCTGGAAGAAAGAGTGTTAATGCTGTTATCTATAATGGCCAAGACCTTTTCCATATTTGCTTGATCAATAGCCCTCAATCTTGAAGCCGCTTCAATTTGCGACAATTTCCATACTTCGTTGTAAATAGCATACGCCCACCTCTTGGATCTGCCACCCACAGGACCTTTAACAAAATCATTCAAATCTATTTTGTCATGTAATTTTGATAAATGAACTTTGACAGATGCCAAGGTGGAATGTCGCAGCCAGGATTGAAATAATTTCCCTACAGAGTAGGTAGTAACTGTATGATAGGACTCAAACCGAGGGTCTGCGCGTTGCTGCGTATACCCCGGTTGCAGACCTAGAAAACGACGTTGACAGGCATCTGAACTGCTTTGCCAAATTAACCATCCTTCTCGACTAAATTTCGAAATATTGAAAGATGTATTAGAGACTAATGACTGCAAAGCATGAAGGGACAGATCCATTTGGTTATCCCAATTTGGGTAAGCGCCCAGATCTGGAACAGAGGGGAAATTTAGTTTTTTAGAAGTGGCCAATCCGAAACAGGTGGTCTGGAAGATGGTTGAATTTAAAAACAACATATGATTTGGTATAAGACAGGCACGATGTAAAGCTTCAGTTACCTGAACCTGCCACGGTTTGGAACCCCAAACCGATTTAAGATCAATAGTAGCCTTCCACAGATCATAACCTTTGATTGACAACTCATCCATGAAGGACTTAGAATATAGTAATTTGGTGTGTGTCAGTCTAACCTTCGAGGCAGACTCAGCCATCACTTTAAAATAAAAGGATGCTGGGCTGGAAACACTGTAATCAGTAAAATAAGTATATTTATCAACCAATGTAGGTGAACTGCCTAAAGATGGTGTAGGACAGTGTTCCCATTGGGTAAAATTTACAAAATTTCGAAACGTATTTGCTTTATGCAGGAAGTGATTGCCATAATGTTGAAAACAATACTGTTCTGCATAGTTAGCCGCATTTTCATATAAATCTTCTGCATCAAAAGCGGCATAATATTTCAACTCAGAAAACAGTGCTTCAATGGCATGAACATCCCAATCATCAGAACGAATGTTCTGCTTAACCACATCACCTATAGAAACACGAAATACATTAGGTACATTGATGACCTCAGTAGGACCATGAATTTGGAATTTAACAGCATCCCACGCAATTCCATCCAAAACGGGCCAGGCAGTAATATTCACAAAAGTCTGGTCCCTTTTCATGATGTGGGACGAGGAGTGGGGGGCCAAAGTTCCATTGATAAGTCTAATTGTAGATCTCTCTTTGAGATAGTAGCCATTCACCAGACGGAAAAATACTATTACAAATCCAATGGACATAAACAAAAAAATACTTATAAGCACCAGCCAAATGTATGTCCAAGGGGGAATCAAAAAATGTCTTTTGAACCAACTAACAAAAATAGCAATGTTCGAAGGGGAAGTGGAAGGCAATGAGTTAGTGTCAAAGGAGAAACGTGACTGGTTAACCGCCGTAGATTGTAAAACAGGCGATTGACCCTTTGTAGGATAAGCATACTCAGTCTCTTCGGGCAGACCACCAGCCGGCGGTATTAACAAGGGATCAGTAACTGACTGCATCTCGATGGCAACATCAGACAAGGTGGTAGAAGCAGGAACCAACACTGAATTTCTTTGCATCGTCTGGCATGAAACTGCTGGAGTCATACTAAGAAGTATCGGCCACTCGCTGAAGTTTGACATTGTCAATAGAGATGTACCTGTTATCCTTGCGACCAGGAAGTGGAGGTAAAATGACTGTTCTTGTACCCTGCACTCCAAGCACTGGAACCGGTGCACGATAAGAGGGGCCGAACTCCTTCTTGGTCTCCACCTTCTCACGGACCAGGTCTCCAACACGGGGTAGCCAGCCGACTACCGGAATCTGAAGCTCAGCATCAGATGTGGAGGGCAAGTGTTCCTTCGATAGAGTGTCTCTGGCTTCTTGTAGGGTCTGCAAAACAGCACAGTGATCATCTACGTCAAAGGGCGCGGCCGACGCCGCCATGTCTAGACCATCAAGGTCTGGGACAAACATTCTGATTCCGAAGAGCATCATGTACGGGGTCCGCCCACCCAGAGACCTTCTAGGGAGATTATTAAGTGCACGTTGGACGTTATACAAATGGGCTAGCCAATTCAGGCCTGTGCCTAAAACTCGTGCTGTCAAAGATTGCTTTAAGTCACGGTTCATTCGCTCCACCACACTATTACCCTCAGGTCGGTAGGGGGACGAAAATTTGACTTGGACCCCCAAATTTCTCATAGCCTCCTTGTAAGCCTTAGAGGCGAACGCAGGGCCCTGATCAGAATGGAAGGTACCACACGCAAAAGTTCCCACAAAGACACGCAAATCCCTGATGACAGTCCGTGAATCAGCACTCCTTTGTGGCCATACCCAAAGAAAACGTGTGCACGAATCCACTGCAACCAAGATATACTTGTACGCAGTATCAGAAGAAAAAGGACCGCAGTGATCTAGATAAACACAACCAAATGGTTTATTAGATATGTACAACTGTGTTTGTGGTGGGCGCGCAACAGTGGAAGGTTTAATCTGTTGGCAAATGTCACAATCAAGAACATAAGCGCGCGTTTGTTTGTATAAACCGAACCACCAGTAACGTTGTTGTAACAGAGATACAGTAGCGGACACGCCGGCGTGGGCAGATGCCAACCCCTCGTGCGCTGCTAGTATCAGAGATGGTCTGCAGTCCGCGTTGGGAATAATTCTGTCACCAACGTCGTTAATCCTCACTAACGGGACGTTATCAGGACTTAAGTGATAAAAATAACGAGAAGGAAAACCCTTCGGGTAATCACTTCCCTTCTCTGTAGCAGCAATAGCTGCCAAGATGTCATCATCAATCTTACTTTTAGATCTTGTAACTGCTGCCACTAAGTATGTAGCCACTGCTGTTTTTGCTGCCTCGTCAGCCAAGCTGTTACCGACAGCATGGACACCAAGTCGTTGGTGACCAAGAGTGTGAATAAAATTCACGAGACGGAGACGTTCTTTAAAGTCTGCCACTCAAACCCAAAGCAATTTATGCTTAATTGTGCTACCTTTGGTATCGCGATATTCGTTTTGAGACCAGAAGTGTAAATTGTCATTGTAGGACTGGACACAATAAAAGGAGTCACTTACTATAAGAGTAGTGACTCGGGGATCAACAAAATCCAGTGCAAGCACCAGAGCCCAGAGCTCCGCCAGTTGCGCGGTACAATCACCCAACGACTGCGTATGCACAGCATCAGATTGGAATTCACCATTTACGAATGTACCCACAACAATTGCGCAAGCCGCAGAATAGGCATGCTTCGATCCAATCGCCGGCTGCGCCGAGCCATCAGTGTATATGACACAATGGTATTCTTCGAGCGGGCGCAAAGACAGAGGAGCCGGATGAACGAATTCATACTGTAAGTACTCCTGAGTCTGTAAAGAGGCGTCAAAGATATAAGTGACATCTGGTGATGTCAGAGTCGTGGCCCATTGTATCCACCGTGGATGCAAAGCTTTAGAATTTGGTACACTTGCTTTTGTCACTGCCTCTAGGGCAGGATACGGTGTTACAACCAGTATGTGTTTTCCTTGTGACAGTGCGCGTTCTTTAAGGATCGCCATCTGTACTGCCGTCAGAACTTTCTCGACAGTGGAAAAACGCAACTCAGCAGAGGTGTACAAGTGTGATTTATACGCAATGGGGACTGTATCGCCCTCATTGAACGTCAAGTACGTGAAACCCACTGCGCCTGGTACTATTCTTATTACCAGGTTAGTGCGGTTATCACGCATCAGTAAGTATTGTGAAGCAAGAAGATCAGCCTGTAAAGACTGTAGAATAGCAGAATGTTCTAGCTGCCAGCTAGACTTCGAAAAAGAAGGTTGTACCAAGGCGTAAAGCGGCTTGATACGCTGGGCATAATCAGGAATATATGTACGTCCGAAATTCAGAAAGCCCAGCAAAGATTGTAATTTTTTCAGTGTTGTAGGAGCACGCAGGCATGCGCACTTCTCCAGAAAGTGAGGAGCCAATCCCTTACCTTCATTGTTGAGCTTGCAGCCCAAAAACAACACTGTATATTCCGCGATGTGAGACTTCGCAAAATTAAATTTGTAGCCATATTCCGCAAAACTCGTAATGATATTGTCGACTCGAGACAGATGTGGCATCAGCTCATCATCCGTGAGGTAGATATCGTCAACATAGGAGTATGCGTCGGGGTCCATTCTTTCTAAGAGAGAGACCACGCGAGCGGCAAAGACGCCAGGGCTGTTTTTATAGCCCATGGCTAATCTTGTGAACTGTTTTTGTTTGCCGCCTGAAGTAAACGCCGTCCACTGTCTACTCAGTGTGGACAGGTTATGGCTAAAAAAGCCATTGGAGATGTCAAGTGTCGTTTTAAATCTGTTATGCACGAGACTATCGACAAGAGCCGAACTGTGAGTATTTTGTACCGCGCAGGTCCGGCAATGCGAATTTAAGTGCCGGTAATCCAAAACTAAACGGTACGACCCATCAGGCTTCGTCACTGTGAATAAAGGGTTATTCATAGGGGACACACAAGTTTCAATAACACTCTGATATTCCAATTGGTCAAGGATTGCAGCGACGTGCGGTCTAGCTTCACGACGCATAGGATATTGGGGCTGTGGCTGGGGCATAGACCGCAATGGAATCTCATGGCAGGGGGACAACCGGTCCCATCCCACCTGAGTACGATACAATGCCGGCGCTAGCGCCAGTGCCCACTCCTCAGCGTACACTTCAGCCCGGTCCTTAGGCACTGTGTGCGCAAAGGACGGGAGGATTACCTCCTCCCCTCTAGGAGCTTCTAAAATGAAAGCTGGGGGCCAATCTGCCTCTGCCAGGAGGATATCATAGGTGGTAGTCAGATTATCCCAAAAAATCCCTTTTATTGTACGTTGTATGTCACCCTCAATTAGTAAGACTATTTCATAGAGTCTGTCAGGGGGAGCCACTCTGGTGTCAGCTGTCTCAACAGTAACCAATGTATCAGTTGCTGTCGCCGCCAGAAATGGACGCAGAGCTTGACGGACTATGGTAATTTCCGCAGCGCTGTCCAGTAGCATCAGCGCCCATGTCCGGTTCCGAAGCCGTGTCCGCACTATCTGAGGCATACCTTGCCATCAGAGCAGCCACTTTCTTCTTCTGAAACGGGGGTCTCTGTCTTGCGAATTCGTCTTGCTTGCCTTTACCTTCAGTCTGTCGGGGTTGGTCACGTGTTTGTGGAGCACCCCGACCTTTGCCACCGCCCCCGCCACCGCACTGTGAAGCCGATGTTTCCTGTGAAGAACGAGGAGAACGTTGTTCAGAAACCTAAAATCTATCAGGAGACTTAATAGTAGCCCGATCACGCAGATCATAAGTGCGCTCACTACCTGACTGAATGGGAGAGGCAGGCCGAGACCCCTGTTTCTGCTGCTGCTTTCCCTGTTGTTTTGACCGCCAACTCTGTTTCGGAAAGTTTGGGCGGTCATCCTTACCAGAGGCTTCTGCCTTACCCTGCTGCTTAATTTCGGGAGTTTTTACAACTGGTTTAACTCCTAAAGAGCTACGACCCACATCTTTGTATGCCGTCGAGATTATTTTCGCGAACTCCCGCGGCTTATCCTCTTCAGCAACTTTCTTCAGGCGTATATCCGGCTAGTACCGGCCAAGTGACCCCTGCAATTGACAAAGGGCCCATTCTCGGCGATATAACCGCATGGGGGAGGGCGCCATTAAACCAAATAAGATGCTGCCAAGCAGATATTGGTATTTCTTGTGTCCTATACGGTGTATAGTTCGCTGGCACGGCAGTGGTAGTGTAAGTATGAAAAGAGTTATCGTCCTCACTCACCGCCGGAAGCGTCACCCAAGAGTAAAACAACTCATAAGGATGAGCCGCATCGGCTCCTACCACAAAGATTACGTTCATACCAGTGTCCGGCACCCCATACTGCGTCAAATGATGTCTCAGAGGTGCCTGACTGTGCGCCGCTATATCGACCGCAATAAGGACAAGCTACACTTGAAGTAATTAGTAGCACAAGGGTTCAATAACCTTTTTAATGATCAAGCTTGAAGAAACCTATATCAACAGAAATAGGTAGGTTTAAATCCGTCAGACTTGTTATCCGGAAACAAGAATGAGGGCGCTGTGGACTAATATAAGCACTACTAAGGCGTTTCAACTCATAGACCAAACGTTAGGTGCGCCATGTTGCAGGGATTCTGCTTATACACAGAACTATGCGTAGAACCCCAGGACCTCAGTGAATTGTGGTGTACCAGAAACTCACCTCAGAACCCAGAACCCCGTATCCGGCTAGCATAAGTGTCCCATTCGTTATCCGAGGTTTAGCTCGGCGGTCCCAATGAAAAGACAACCCAGAACAAGCGACTCAGTGTACTCTCAGGAATGGTGGGAATCGGAAATACCTGTTCGTATATTATTCTCACATCAGTCCACAACAAGAATAAACAAAGACACGGTGAAAATAAAAAGAGTTTATTTTATAGACCACGTGTCCTAAGATGCAGTACTTTGGCTAATACAAGCAGACAAATGATTATAATTAAAACCATCAGCATCGTTACAATACCATAGAATATAAAGGGAGTGATCATGTTATAAATGACAGTGGATACTACCACCTTCCCGTTACTAAGAAGCTAATATTATTATTATGCTAATAAAAGGTCTCTTAGGCTTGAATAGGGGACCCCATACCTCAAAGATCAGCTTAGTGAAATCACATCACAGGAGCATCAGAAGTCTTCTCGCAGGAAGGCTCGTCTTCGGTCTGAATATTAAACATGATGTCTGCAATATTAAAAGCACCAGCTTTCAGGTATTCGCAGCTGCCTGTATGTTATGGCTAAATAGTGAGTCGATCTACCTAAAGTGGAAAACATGCATTGTCTAACGACCCAGACTGTTCTTGTTACACCCTGTACAGACCAAGGTCGCTGCGCAGAGCTCGGAATGGTAACAACAGATTGCTCTCGTGTGAGGCAAAGCGCGAGCCAGCAGTTTGTTTAAACAATAACATGTAGATGCAGTGTCGTGCGCAAAAGCAGCAAGATGGCTTTCTAACATCTAACGTGGTTATGCTAACTTAATAATGTATGTACGTATTAAGGGATTCCTTACTACACCATTTACATCATGAACTTAATTGTCCAAGTCCTTCCTCTGTTGCTGCTACTTTACCAGGACCCAAATCAACCCTGTTATAGCCAGAATCTAAGGTAGGCTTATTTTTTACTTGGTTTCTTTTGATTTGTCTGTTTACATTTACTCTGGACTTGTGCATTTTTAAATTTCTTCTACAAGCAATTTGTTTCCAATGTATAATGCACATGTGTGTAATGTTGTCATTTAAGAAATTTTAAGAAACACATCTGCATTCATTCTTTTATGTATTTTTTAAAATTTGGCTCCAGCTTTCTTCTTGATAAGGGACACTTACACAAACTTTTATATTAATCAAAATGCATAATGTGTTCATACAGGTGTGTTTAATTATTTTTTTGTAAACTATCAAATTATAAACATGTATTTTAAATAGTTTTGAATAATTTAAATGTAATACAATTTACTCATTGCACTAGATTAGATAAAATGTTTTTTAAATTAATGTAAAATCAATGTTAGTTCTAAACTTAAATCATGTTATTTATTTATTTATTTATTTATGTCACATTTCCCCTTGTCTAGTGCATTTTCTGTATTTACTGAAATAGTAATTTCTGTTTTTAGGTAAAGTTTAATGCATATGTGTTTATTTTGTTTCACTTACTAATAAACTTCTATGTTAATGCTTAAAAATAAGCATTTCAATTGATTTTTCAGTGTAAATGTCCATTATCATGAAGAATGCTTGCACCAAAATATTTTAATATCCATTATATTTTTGTATTGCTTATGTTTGGACTTTTCAAATATGTAATCTAGGCCCTGATTATAATGTCCATTACAAAGAACGGGGTAACCCAAAGTAATCAAGGACCTGGGTAATGTATGGTACAAAAGACAGTGGTCCTAGACCTATATTTAAATTGAATCAATCAAAAAATTATGATTTAACATATTATTGAATAAAGTACTCAACATAAAAAGTGCAAAAAACGACCATGATCTGGATCACCATGTATTTATTTAGAGTAATTTGGTGAAAACCAGACAGTAAGTAATACAATTGGCAATTTGAGAAAGGTTGCTCCAGAGGGAGATGTGCAGTGAAACAGAGTGCTCAAGAGTGAAGTGATGAGGAGAGATACTTCAACAGAATTATATAAGAAATGTAATATGTCAAAGCAGAAACAGGGGGGAACGGTTGCAAATCACCGTCCTTGGGTAACCTGGCCCAAGTATATTCACACAAGTAGTTATATCAGTTCTCACTAGAAATCAATTCTAGGATGGCACGTGAAAAAGGGGATTAAGGGTCCAGGCTAGATTAAATGGGCGTCTATGACTTTGATTGTTTTGTTGGAACTACTCGGCCCAGGATGCAATTGTTTCCATTGAGCAATCTGATTGGAGGACTATATAATGAACTTACTTGTGTTGCTACCATAAAATAAAGATGATTATTTTCCAGGTGGAATGCCACCTTTGCTTCCCAGGGCTACGTGGGGAGCGACTTTTTTGATGTAATATACGGCACAGCCCAGTGCCGGTAAAAGGCGTGCGTCACCTTACAAAACGACACGTGATCGCCGGTAGGAATCAAAACTGGCGGTTCGTGTCATCGTGGAGCCCCACGTTTCAAAGGGCCTGTCTTGACCAGCTATTTTGGGTCTATGACGGGGCCAACTGGATTTTTCAAATTTGGCATGATTGTTTTACATGGACCTTGATGTTACGCCCATTGGGGCTTTGATTGTTTTGTTGGAACTACTCGGCCCAGGATGCAATTGTTTCCATTGAGCAATCTGATTGGAGGACTATATAATGAACTTACCTGTGGCAGTCCGAGTAGCCATCTTTGCCGCTGGAACCCTTGACAAAGGCTGTATGCTGAAACGCATTGGGGAGGCAGTTTGTCCATGTTGCCACCATAAAATAAAGATGATTATTTTCCAGTTGGAGTGCCACCTTTGCTTCCCAGGACTACGTGGGGAGCGACTTTTTTGATTTATATATATATATATATATATATATACATATATATATATATATATATATATATTATCTACTGGCGGTCGCCAGTAGATAGTTATAGTTAGGACCGTGTTTCCATAGGAAATCCGCAACATTCTATTTGGAATAACTTTGGCGCCGGTTGACGAATCCTCGCGAAATTTTCAAAATAGGTGGGGCTCTCCGCTCCGCTCCTACCCTGAAAGTCTCGGGGGGATTCGTCAAGCGGGGGCTGAGAAAAAAGGGGGGTCCCAAAACGCATTTTCCCCATGCAATTTTCCATAGGGACCTTTAGTCCAAGGTACAGCCCGAACGGCTGAACAGAATTACTGAGAATTACTGAGAAAATCAAAAGTAAAATCATATATATATGTGGGCGGAGCCTAACCACACATCTCATCCTGAGATCTGATTTGCTGTCAGCACTTCATCCAAGAAGTGTTGGCAGCCATCTTGGGACCAATATACATGATAGCACCTCATTAAAAAGCATTGCAGTTAATAGAAGGTTTTAAGACTTTAGTTACATTATAAATCATTTGTTGATGGTACCATACTCATTTTAGGAATTGTGGTATGTTCTAAGGTGATTTCACCATGTGAAAAAGCCTTCTGCTGGTATATCATGATTGAGAGAAAAATATTTTCTCATGCTTTTCCCACAGAGGTTTGGAAGGTGATCTATAAGCTAAACTGAGAGCTTATTTTCTGTAAATTCACATTATCTTTCTCAGTCATGTGAGAATGAAGTCTGACATTCTCAGTAAAACATGTACATCCAACAAGGGCAGAGACTGTCAGTTGATTCCTTTGTGTTCTACTGCAGCTTCCCAGAGTTTTCCAAAGAACAACTAGAGCGCTAACAGTCCTACTTATGATAAACGTATGGCACACCTGAAGCCATCTTGCTTGGATTAAAGTGGTAACTCTTAAAACATTTAATTTAAAAAGGAAGAAAATGAGGGGGTTTATTTTTCCATAAAAAGTATGATTAGTGCTGCAGAAAAAAAAATTAGGGCACATTTTGAGTGACTTCTCAAATCCTCTTCTATTTCATGAAAAAATTCTGACATGCAGACTGAAACATGCACTTTCAATACCAGCAGCAGTTTTCCCTGGTGAGCAGTAGCTTTACTACAGTGATCTAATGAGCAAAAAGAGTGCTAACATTCTGAATTCATGGCAAATGTGTGACACATCTGAATGCCTTCTTGATGGAATCAAAGTAAACAACTGAAAATATTTCCTACTGAGGAGACTGCAGTAAATGAGGAAAGTAGGAAACTTCATAACAAATAAGTCTGCCAAGATGGCCACCAGAGACAAAAGAGCCCAAATGTAGCCCAAATATCACCCAGATGTAGCCCAAGTATAGCCCAATGACAGAATGTCCCAGAGTGTTCTTAAAACAACTAGAGCGTGACTGTCTTCATTATGACAAAAGTATGGCACAGCTGAAGCCATCTTGATTGGAATAAACTGGTAACACTTAAAACATTTAATTTAAAAAGGAACACAATGAGGGGGTTCATTTTGCCATAGAAATTATGATTAATGCTGAAGAAAGAAAATGAGGGCACATTTTGAGTGACCTCTCAAATCCACTTCTATTTCATTAAAAAATTCTGACATGCAGACTGAAACATGCACTTTTAATACCAGGAGCAGACTTCCATGGTGAACAGTAGTTTTACTACAGTGATCTAATGAGCAACTAGAGTGCTAACATTCAGAATTTATGGCAAATGTGACCTATCTGAATACCTTCATGATGGAATCAAAGTAAAAAACTGAAAGCATTTCCTACTGAGGAGACTGCAGTACATGAGGAAATTAGGAAACTTCATAACAAATAAATCTCCCAAGATGGAGATGGCCACCGGAAACAAAAGAGCCCAAATGTAGCCCAAAATCACCCAGATGTAGCCCAAAAATAGCCCAATGACAGAAGTGTGCAAAACACTTATTATTTTGTGTTTTTGCAGTGTTATATAGTGCAGACTTGTCAGGTATTGGAGTGCTTTACATGAGCATTGGTTACTTCACACAAGAACAAATTCATTTTGGTTGTAGACATGGGGAGACTAAGTGATTTGACCAGAATCACAGAATGTCGAGCTGAAGCAGAAACTCCAACCTGGTTCCCTAGTTGCAAATTCTGCAGTTCTGGAAGTAACACCTGTGGTAAATATTTCGTTACCGGTACTATTTTTTATGCGGTAAAGTCTTAGTGAGAATAACTCAGTAAAAATAAGAGGCAGAATCCGTGGTATTAGAGGTTTTAAAAGGCTTTATTCCTATACAAAGGAATACAATTCGAATTGTGGGCCTTCTATTCCATCACCACGAAAGTTCAGGAAGGAAGGGGGCATATATTATTGACAGATGAGCAGTTTTATAGAAAATGCATTACAGTGAAACAGATGCAGGAGGCGTAACAGCTGATAATACAGAAAAACTGTGCATACGTAACTAATAGAGGCGTAAACATGGGTGTAACTAAATACGTCATTAAACATGATGTCACAAGTGGGTGGATCCATAGGAGAATCCTGCAATGTCAGTAGAAATATTCGGCAGAGATGCGCGCACAGCCGCATGACGTGTGATTGACGTGCAACTAGAGAGTGAAGGGGACTTGACATTTAGCTCTACATGTGGAGACAGAAGTCTGGGGTTATGTCAACCTAATCCCAAATCATATCTAATATCCTATGTTTAAAGAACTGTGTTATCCAAAAGGAAAGGTCTCTAGGATAGAATCTATTCTATACTGACTGTTAGTGCGTGTACAAGCGTCTAAGTGTCTACACTAGATGCGAGGGGGTAGGAATATTCCATGGTAACGGGGCTATGAATTACTTGCATGAGGACAGCGAGGCCTGGCCCCTTTGCACGGTAGCTGGAGGAATGTTTACCTAAACTGCTAGACAGGAATGCATCGGATGAGGAGCGAAGGAGATAATCTCGAAGGTGAAATACAGTTTTTGGCAGGCGATAGGCTGGATCGGGCACTGTTAGCCGCGCAGGGAGTAGGACAAAGTTCATGGTCACAGATGCAGGCTCAGACTGGAGCTTTCAGAGGCAGAAGGCAGGAAAGGCTTGATGACAGAATTCGGGCCTACTCGCCTGAATCTGTAAAATGTGGAAAGTGAACCATATAAAGTCGGTGGCCTTTCATACTTAGGAATGGAATATCTGACCCATTCATGGCGGGTCTGAAAGAGGACATGTTGACGGTGGACGCACATATATTTGCGTCTTCAAAACTGGAGTAGGAGGGAACATACATGTACTTATAGCATGTACATGGAGCCGTTGGGGTCTACGATAGGGGACATAACTGATCACAAAATTCATATTTCCTCATTCCCTCCTTGTCCCCTACGGACCCTCAGGAGATATCGATCTTCATCAATCCATCGATCTGTTCATATAGCATCATTTGTTCTTCTTTCTTCTTCCGGGATCTTGAATGAAAACGTGGATGTGGGATACACGATGTGGCACACAGACCACAAGTCGCTGGCCCACATTGTAGACATAAGCAGCAACTGAATAGTATGAGAAAGCCAATACCTAGGAAGGATAGGATTCTCCATCCCCAGGCTGACAACACGCCCCAGAACCAACCGGACCAAGTCCAGGTGCCTGGACTCTGGTGTATCTGGCTTATAATCTTATGAAGGCGGGTTATGGCTTTATATACTGACGGCGAATTTTCTGGTATGAAAATGCAGCAACTTGATCCGATGACCCTACAAGCTCCGCCCCTATCGGCCAGGATGACGTCAAGGACAAGACGATTTTGAAGCACAACAATCCGCATAGCAGACTGCTCTTCTGTTAAATTGCCTAAGGCGGAAATAGTCTCGTTCACTACTGCTTCAAGGGTTCTGGTTAATCTACGTATCAGCTTACTATTAGTGACTGTACCTATATAGGGAAAGAATCCTTTATTGAAATCTGTGTATTTTTCCCATGCTGTTTCAGTGTAATCGACAATTGGGAGATCTCTCTGTTGTCTATTGTGTACTAAATGGGTATTTCTATGATAATCAGGAGGAGCTAGGAAAACAGGTGGCAGAAGGAATGCTATGTAACAAGTACCATCCCAATCTAGAGGTAGACATATATATGCGGTCTGGCCACATATGAAGTAGGAATGATGGGAAGCTCTAAATGTAGACTTGCCTTGATCACTGAATTTTATTACAGTGGTGCATTTACTGTGGCCCATGTGTATGGAACCATTCTTTTTTATACATAATTCCCCTTTTACTGGGAATACTGACATGGCGGGCAAGATTGGTGTAGCTTCAGATTCAACGTTCAGGATCATGAGGTTAAGTGTAAAATTACCTAATCCATATACTTCATTTTCTAGATCAGTTCCTGTTCTTTTGGGGAGTCCCTCCTTGTTAGGGTAGCAGACTTTAAGTAAAACTAGGTTCAGGTTTCCCCAAACCCAGTTGTCTTGATAAACTGCGGAATTTGAATCTAGGGAATTAATCAAACTAAACCATGCTCCACAGGAGCCATTGTGTGTGAACGGATATGGAAAGAGGGGCAAAACTCCCTTATAGTTTTGATAGGGAGGGAGTCGGCCACATATCCAACAATTTGTGGCATTGCTGGTCTGATGGGAATGATGTAACATACTAATAAATGTGTTGTTGCGCAACGCAAATCTATATGACAACTCATGCGGAGGAAATTCGCTAAAAGAATGTTCTGCAGTTATATTGTAAGCATGTTTAAGAATAGGGTAATACATATGCAGTAGTATGCCGGAAAAAATAATCAGAAGACTTAGGAAAAACAAAATTAATAATGTTACTGTGCAGTGACTACGAAGTGATTTACAATACGCATGCTTTTTCAGCTGCATTCGTTGATTTCTTTCTCTATTCCGGTCTAGAGGATACATGTCAGAGACAAATTCAACCGATTCACCTTGGAGAGGACTTAAACAATCAAATTGTCTGACTTACTAGACCTCAATTTTAGTTTATAAAGTTCTGGTTTGGTTAATTCAACCAAGGGGAGCTTTGAGTCTGTCTTTGAGGGAATACAGGGTTGAGTATTTATACTGGATGGTAGTCCATAAAATTTCTTGATATGGCTCGAGTGCAACCACCCTTTGCGACCCTCAATCTTCACGGCAGTCCTTGTAGTCAGTAGAACCAACTTAGGCGACTTCCACCTAGGATCCAGTTGGGTCTTCCGGTCGAAATTCCTGACCAAAACCAGGTCACCAGGAACCACGTCATGGGGCTTCACCTCAGTATTATCGGGAAAAGCTGCGGCTACCTGTGAACGACAAGATTGTAGTGCAGACATCAAGGAAGCCAGGTAATCTGTCAGCATATTACAGTCAACATCAGTTATTTTGCGAGGTATAGGCGTCCCCCACATATTTGGTGGTCTACCGAAGATCACCTCGTACGGGGATAGCCCAGTTCGAGAATGTGCTACCATTCTCATGTAAAAGAGCGCAACTGGTAAGGCTACTATCCAGTCGACACCTTTTTCCCTACATATTTTGGACAATCTAATTTTCAGAGTTTGATTATGGCGTTCCACGAGACCTGCGGCCTCGGGATGCCGGACACAGTGGAATTTCCATTGGTAGCCTAACAAAAGGGAAACGTGTTTCATTAGTTCGGATGAGAACGGCTGGCCGTTATCTGAGTAGACAACACGTGGTAAACCGTACCGTGGGAAGAATTCTCGAACTAACTGTTTGGCAGTAGTCGGAGCAGTGTAATCTGAAACCGGGTATGCTTCTGTCCAACGGGAAAGAGCACAGACAACTACGAGAACATATTTGAATCCTCGACATCGTTCCATCTGGATATAATCCATCTGGGGGACTTCAAAAGCATGATCGGGAAGTTGAAATCCACCCTGCTCTACGGGGATGCTTTTACCTGGATTAAACTGACAACATATCATACAGGTACGAACTTTTTGTTTAGCTGCTGCTCGTAAGTGTTTGTTGAACCAAATGTGTTGAATGCTGTCTAGCATAGCTTTTTCTCCTAGGTGCGCTGGACTATGTATTGTGTTAATGATGACTTGGACCATAGAGTCGGGAAGAAACCATATAGATTTTTCCTTCGTCATCCATCCTTGATCCGTTTGGATCCCTCCTAATTCAGTCCATTTCTTTATTTCTTCTGGTGTAGCATGTGTCTGTATGTCAATTACATCAAGGGCGGGATCCTTAACTGTCATGCAATGTGTTAGTGTCGGGACTATTGTCTTTGTCATGTCAGTTGTGAGAGTCTGATTCTGAGCAGTCTGTTTAGCTGTTCTGTCAGCTAGGTCATTACCCTGAGAAATGATATCGGTAACTTTTGTATGGGCTTTGCATTTCATAATCGATATTGCAGTAGGTAGATGAATCGCGTCTAATAGGGTTTGAATGAGGGGTCCGTGCTGGATGTGGGCACCGTGAGAAGTTAAATAACCTCTCTCTCGCCACAGTACGCCGAAGTCATGGACGACTCCGAATGCATAACGTGAATCTGTGTATATGTTGACTTTCTTATCTTTGGCTTGAATACAGGCTTGTGTCAGAGCGATGAGCTCTGCTGCTTGAGCTGACAAAGTGTTAATACGATTTGTTTCAATGACTTCAGTGTCTGTTGTGACTGCGTAAGCGGCCACTAACTCTCCTGTACTTGTTCTCATACATGACCCATCTACATACAATGTCAAGTCTGGATCTGACAAAGGGATATCTGTCAAGTCTTGTCTGGGTTTCGTCGTGATAGTAATAATTTCGACACAATCATGTGCCAATGGATCTGTTCCGCTCACTGGTAACAGTGTGGCAGGATTTAACGTATTGCAACGTCTGATTTCTATGTGTGGCTGAAACAATGTCAGTTCGTAACCGGTGAGTCTCGCTATAGTCAAGTGTTGTGTTTGTGTGCGGTTCAAGAGAACCTCTACTGCATGTGGTACTTGTACTGTCAATTGATGTCCTAACACTATGGCATCGCTTTGTCTGATTGCTAAAGCTGTTGCTGCCACCGATTTCAGGCACGCAGGAAGAGCCTGAGCTACTGGATCTAATGTACTAGAGAAATAAGCACATGGTTTGTGTGATCCTGCTTGTTCCTGAGTGAGTACTGACAAAGCAGTACCTTCGCATTCTGTAACAAAGAGTGTAAACTGTTTGCTGTAACATGGTGTTGCTAAAACAGGTGCTTGGCATAAAGCTTTCTTTAAGCTTTCAAAGGCGTGTGTATGTTCTTGAGTCCAAGGGAGGTCAGTCGATGTGGCTGCCTCCTGTGTTGTCAACTGGATGAGTGGTTTTGCTAGAAATGCATATTGAGGGATCCACTGCCTACAGTATGAAGTGAGGCCTATAAAAGCCCGCACCTCCTTTTGTGTCTTGGGTGGTGGCATGTTAGCGATTAACTGGATGCGGTCGGGTGTAAGCTGCCTTCCCTCCTTGGACAGCGAGTGCCCAAGGTAAACAACTCGCGGGACACAGAATTGCAGCTTAGAAGGGGACACCTTGTGCCCTTTGTCGGCCAGAAATTTCAAAACCGTCAGTGACGCTTTTTCACATTAAGGTTCGCTTCGGGCGGTGATCAGCAGATCATCGACATATTGAAGCAAGGCAGTGTTAACTGGCATGTGGATACTGTCAAGTTCTCGTTTCAGTGCTTGGCTATAGATGCTAGGGCTTTCTGTAAATCCTTGAGGTGCGCGTGTGAATTTAAAACTTCGTCCATTTAAACTGAACCCGAACAAGTATTGACTTTCCGGATCTATTGGGACACTAAAGAAAGCATTCTTGAGATCAATTACAGTGAAGAACGTTGCTTCTGAGTCAATAGCTGTTAGTAATGAAGAGATATCTGGGACCACAGGGTATTGTGGTACAATACATTTATTTAATTCGCGCAGATCAATAACTAATCGATATACTGGTGGTGCTTTTGGATCCGTTCTTTTAAGAATCGGAATTATCGGGGAATTACATACATTGGAGTCTGTTTCGACAACCACTCCTTGTGTAATGAGCTCGTCAATGATTTGCAATAAAGCCACAACAGCATCGGGTGGTAATTTGTATTGTCGTATTCGTGGTAGTATTACTCCTGTTTTTAGTGTGACACGATATGGTGTAATATTCATGCAACCAACATCAGTGGGGCCTTGTGCCCATAAATGTGTAGGTAAATTCTGCAGTCGGTGATCCATGTCTCTGGACACATAGTGACCTTTAAAATCACGTAAAAATAGTCGTACTCCTTCCGGAGAACAACATATTATAGCTCCTAGAGCTTTCAATGTTTTTATACCTAACAAGTTTTCTGGACATGATTTAGTAAGCAATAAATCTGTAGTACGTGTCAATGGACCGACTGTAAGTGGAAGAGGTTGTGTTACGTCATTTATTATAGGTTTTCCTGAGAATCCAAGGGAAATATTTTGTGAGCCTGAGAGGGGTGCCCCTGGAACTTCACTGCGTCGTATAGTCGTTCTGCTTGCCCCTGTATCAAGTAAAAACTTTCTGTCTTCCCCTAATAGTTCACTATGTACATAAGGTCCCTCTTGGTCTACAGGAACCTCAATAAGGGGTAAGCCAACTTCCCTCTCTAGGCTATCTCATGAGTATCGCTGATAATCGGGATAATCTGCTTGTGCATACTGATACATCTGTTGTGTTGTCGCTTGTGTTGCAGCAATAGGCTGCGCTTGTGGTGGTGCTACAATCTGTTGTGGAGCTCCCTGTTGCGGAGCTAATTGTTGCGGAGCTAACCTAGGTTGTGCATGCTGAGGGATTTGTTGTTGATTCTGATCCTGTCTAGGTGGACGTGGTCTCTCCTGCGTTCTACCTGTAGCAATATTATGTTTCAAGACTGGACAATCGTGTATATAATGACCTTGTTGTTTACAATAGTTACATGTCCCTTTCGTAGGACCTGCGGAATTACCCTTTTGATGACCATCGGCTGGAACTGACTGTGCAACAAGCATTTTCATTTTTGTATCTTTCATACGTCTTTGTTCGTGTTCTTGTTCTTCTCTAATTCTATTGTGATGATATTGTAACATCTGTAACATCTGTGATGGGGTATTACCTTGCCAGGTACTTTCGAATTTCAATACTCTATTCTTAACTTGTAGCAGAGAATTTTCAACTAATTTTGTCACGAACAGATGTGGATATGACTCACTACTGGCTTTTATACCACTATTTATACCAAAACATTTTTCAAATCGGGAATAGAAATCACTAGTGTCTTCATCTGGTTTTTGTTTACAGGCTGATATTGCACCCCAGTCTTCCTTTTTCGTAGTTAATAAACGTGGCAGTACCTGTACTAGTAGCTCTGCTAGTGCTGTAGTCTTTTCCCCAAGCCCTGATCCTGCAGCTCGGGCCTTTTCTTCGTTTTCTAATGCTGTCCAATCTATCTTTTGGTCTCCCACCTCCCATTCCTTTTCTTTGAGTTTCTCATAAACACCGGAGGGTAATAGGACTTTTAATATTTTCATAATATCGGGGTAGGTATACTCTCCCATGAGTAACATGTCCTTTATTTCACGGTGGAAACCTGCTGGGTCCTTGTCATGGCTGGGTACTACTTTCTTCATTTCTAATAATTCTAGTTTAGTCATAGGCGTGTACACAAACACGCGTGTAAAGTTATTACCGTCACCTCTGATTGGGTGTACTTCGCGTAACGGGTTCTGTCTATCTATGTGATACATTTTTCTTCCCATAATGGGAACTGGAACGTGTTCTGGGCATACGAAACTTAAATATTGGTTTCGGAATTCTAGAATTTCTTTAATCAAATCAGTACTTGACCCTCTCCATATGTTCGTGAGTAGTTCTGTCAATATGTCAGGTAAGGGTCCTGGATCGGAGTGTTGGCTTTTATATAATATAAGGAGGTGTTGAATCATGTATATACTAGCTAAACGCTGTTCGTATGGGTCAAGATTCAGAAACGTGTGTGCAAGTACATCATCATTGTATTCGCTGGGACTGTCAGCCCATTGTACTGCTGACCTAGCTAATTCTTGTTCGTCCATGGAATCGAGCATATGGTACCCTCTTCGATCTCGGAGTAATTTATCAACGGCTTGGAATAGGTGTTCGGGGAATTTTGTATTTAACATAGGATTTGGAAAATGTCTATTATATTCTGGACGTATTGGACGTATCGGGTCATTAAAGTCTCTAGTATTATTATGGGGTCTTCCTCTACCTACATAAGCTATTGTTTCGACTTGTTCTGATTCTTGCTCCTCCTCCTCTTCTGATTCTACTCTATCTGTTTCTCGTCTTTCTTTATGTATTCGTTCTACTTCCTTGCGGATCTTTCGACTCATGGCGATTATACACGCCTGTCTATCGTGTTTCTCTTCTGATATGTTCTGACCCCATTTGACAAGTCTTTGCATGGTATCGTGATCTGCCCCGGGCCTGTCTTGATTCCTAATTACACAATTTATGAAAAAACGTAGTAGCTGTCTTTGGACATCCACTTTCTGATATTCCATAGCTTCGTTAATACTTTCTGGACCTCGCCCTGTGTGGACAAAGCGATATATTTCGTCTAGGTGTTCACCCATTCCTGGTATTGTCATTAAATATAATGTAGCTCGTCTTATACGAAGTGATGATATGAGCAATTTATCCTGTCTACCTGGCACTGGGTCGTATCTACAATCCACAAGCTGTTCTTTAAACATGTCGGATGTCGCTAATTGGGGTGTACGTTGGAGTGCTAAATCTCTAGGGGTCTGTTTATTTCGCGGCGGGGTGGCAGACATGTCTGTCGTACCTCCTGTAGCACCATCTGAGGCGCTAGGCACGAAAGGATTCGTTGGACGTAGGATAGAGATTGTGGATGCGGGAAAAACTGTAGAAACGGACGGACCTGTGGGAACTTGTGTAGGAGTTTGTAGTTGCGGGGGTACAGACGGATGCTCTTGGTGTTGAACACCATCGGCAAGCGGTGAGTGTGGTATGGCATTAGCATACTCGGGAGCTACGTCATCTAAATAAGAGGAAAGGAAAACGTCCTTTGCTGTTTTGGGATGTGTTTTGGGATGTGCTTTTATCGGAAGCAATGGAGGAGTTAAATCTTTTGGTATTTCCGGGGTAGCCTTAGGTAACCCTTCGGCCAAAAGAGGATACATACCATTCATAAGAGTGTTTCTTTGTCTATCTACTTGTTCTGAGTTTACTCGGGTACCTTCCTCAAGTAATAGATTTTCTCGAGTTTTATTTGAATTCTCTCTACCTTTCTCTTCCTGTCTGTGTGCTTTTTCTGTACGTCTGTATGATTCTTTACGCCATAATTCAATGGCATCTTTCTGTGACTGTCTGGCTTTCTTTTTCCACAATTCTTCTTCTACTCTCATGATGCAATCTGCATCCCAGGTCCCCGTTGCGGGCCATCTCTGACTCTCTGGTAATTCTTTGGTGTAGTCCACCCATAAATCAAGAAATAATACGGCATCTAGACCATGCTTATGATACATAAAGTATCCTGGAGTGTCCCTAGGTGGGATGGGAACAGCTTCTTCGAGTACCCCTTTTCTAGTTTTGATCTGTCTTAGTTTCGAAAAGAGCGGCATTTTTAGATCTTGTTTCTAGAACACACTTTATACGATGAACACAATAATGAACAGTCATTCACACCACAATGTATAGAACGTATTAAAACATTTAACATTTAACAGTTTTAACGAAACATGATAACTAATAGAAAACTAGTTACTGACATAATACTGATACTAGGTAATACTTATTTATATGCAAGACATACTATATATACTGCTAAACAGTACAGATATACTGCTGAAACAGTGCAGACCGGATTTGTGTACCCAAACCCGTCTTGACCGGCACAGACTATGTGCACGTTAAGTGCCTCCCCGGTAATGGTACTCACCGGGTAGCTCGGAACGGAAAGCCTCGGAACGGAACTGGAACTGGACCGGACTGGACTCGACTCGACTGGACTCGAAACTTCGGAACCTGGTGGGACTCTGTATACCTCGGATCTCGCTCTCTCAGCTAGGCTCTGGTCGGGATACTTCGCACTTCTCACCGCCTCGTCTGGGTGTTGATCGCAGCCTCAGTCACTCCCGCTTGGCCGGAGGGAGATACAGGAAATCCTGCGGGTACGCGTTTTTGTCCGTTCAGCTGTGGCAGGAGACCGGGCCTGCAACGCACCGCCGGCGCGTGAGATGAGAAAGTGTCCCTGTTCGGGCGCCAATTTATGTGGTAAATATTTCGTTACCGGTACTATTTTTTATGCGGTAAAGAATTAGTGAGAATAACTCAGTAAAAATAAGAGGCAGAATCCGTGGTATTAGAGGTTTTAAAAGGCTTTATTCCTATACAAAGGAATACAATTCGAATTGTGGGCCTTCTATTCCATCACCACGAAAGTTCAGGAAGGAAGGGGGCATATATTATTGACAGATGAGCAGTTTTATAGAAAATGCATTACAGTGAAACAGATGCAGGAGGCGTAACAGCTGATAATACAGAAAAACTGTGCATACATAACTAATAGAGGCGTAAACATGGGTGTAACTAAATACGTCATTAAACATGATGTCACAAGTGGGTGGATCCATAGGAGAATCCTGCAATGTCAGTAGAAATATTCGGCAGAGATGCGCGCGCAGCCGCATGACGTGTGATTGACGTGCAACTAGAGAGTGAAGGGGACTTGACATTTAGCTCTACATGTGGAGACAGAAGTCTGGGGTTATGTCAACCTAATCCCAAATCATATCTAATATCCTATGTTTAAAGAACTGTGTTATCCAAAAGGAAAGGTCTCTAGGATATAATCTATTCTATACTGACTGTTAGTGCGTGTACAAGCGTCTAAGTGTCTACACTAGATGCGAGGGGGTAGGAATATTCCATGGTAACGGGGCTATGAATTACTTGCATGAGGACAGCGAGGCCTGGCCCCTTTGCACGGTAGCTGGAGGAATGTTTACCTAAACTGCTAGACAGGAATGCATCGGATGAGGAGCGAAGGAGATAATCTCGAAGGTGAAATACAGTTTTTGGCAGGCGATAGGCTGGATCGGGCACTGTTAGCCGCGCAGGGAGTAGGACAAAGTTCATGGTCACAGATGCAGGCTCAGACTGGAGCTTTCAGAGGCAGAAGGCAGGAAAGGCTTGATGACAGAATTCGGGCCTACTCGCCTGAATCTGTAAAATGTGGAAAGTGAACCATATAAAGTCGGTGGCCTTTCATACTTAGGAATGGAATATCTGACCCATTCATGGCGGGTCTGAAAGAGGACATGTTGACGGTGGACGCACATATATTTGCGTCTTCAAAACTGGAGTAGGAGGGAACATACATGTACTTATAGCATGTACATGGAGCCGTTGGGGTCTACGATAGGGGACATAACTGATCACAAAATTCATATTTCCTCACACCACATCCTCTCCCCTAAGTGCAACATTTAATCAAGTGGTCAACTGGATAAAAAAACATAAAGGTAACAAATAATTTAAAAGTGCTTTCTCGCTATTTGAAAACTCAGAAAATATGTCGCTATTTTAGTCTTTTAGAGCACTAACCATAATTTTGATGCCAATAAGACCCTCTCATATATGTAATTTCTAAAGGAAATGCTCTAGGTATTACAGTTTTGATTACATCAAGATGACGTCAGGCGTTCCACACTTTTGTCATAAATATAGAATGTTAGCAATCTAGTTGTTCATTAGGATACTGTTGAGAGGCAGAGGCCAGGGGCACGGACTCTGAAAATTGAAGGCAGGTAGGAGGGTGCACAGGCAACAATTTAACCACACTGAGCAGGCAGGAAGGGCCGTGGCAGCAGAACAGACTATGGAGGGCAGTGGAAAGGGGGGCAGGGGCAACAAACCAACAATATAGGACTTGCAAGAGAGGCTGTGGCAATGTAATAGACCATTGTGGGCAGAAGGAAGAGGCAATGGTAGTACAACCATACATGCCAACAGACCCGATTCAGCCAGGAAATGTCCAATGTTATTAAGCTCAAATGGGCTTTATTTTATCTGTCTCCTGTCTACAATCTCCTCTTTTTCAATGTAACTCAAAGGGGAAAATCAATACCCCAGTTTTTTTTCAAAATCTCCCTCTTACCAAGTTCAAAATGTTCGCAAGTATGGTACATTGGATCATGTTAGGAAATGGGGTAGGGACATGGACTTGGATAACAGAGGACTGGAGGGACATGGAGAGGTGCACCAAACTGACCCTGCAGGGCCGGCATCAGGGTTTGCAGCAGCACAATACACCACACAGGGTATGCGGGACGGGAGTGCAGCACAACAATCCATAGAAAGCAAGAGGGAGGGGACAGGACCATGCACATGGACAACAGAGAACAGAGGGGCAAGAGGCAGGACCATAATGGACAGACAGGAGAGAAATCTGCAGCATAACAGACCATAAAGGGCAGGAGGGATGGACCAGGGGCATTACAATGGAACAGACAAGCCAGGAGGGAGGGAGTAGGGGTCTGCACATGTAAACAGAGGGCTGGGGGTAAGGGGGCAGGGCAGGAGCAGCAAGATAGCCATGGAGGTCAGGCAGGATGGGCACTAGAAGCAAGACACACCATGAAGAGCAACAGTGAGACTATGATGGCATACACACAGACCATGGAGGGAAGGTGGGAGGGGTTCAGGGGCAGCTAACTGACCACACAGGGAAGGCGGGAGGGGCCATGGCAGCACAGAAGACCATGCATGGCAAGTGGGAGGGTTAGTGGTAGCACAATGGCTATGATGGGCAAGAAGGAGGGTGTAGGGGCATGCACAAAGGACGATGGAGGATAGAAGGGAGGGTCAGGACCTGTGCACAGACAAGAAAGTTCAGGGGAAGGGGCCTCACAACAGACCGCACGGGGCAGGCAGGAGGAGCAGTTGCAGCACAACAGACCAGGGATGGCAGAAGGGTGTGGCAGTACAATGGACCATGTAGGACAGGAGGAAGAGGATAGGGGCATGGCATGTGGAGAGGCAGGGTGGAGGTGGCAGGGACAGGTTACAGTCATCTGACAATGCTAGGCAGGTGGGAGGGGAGTGGCAGCTCAACAGAACACTCAGAGTAGATAGGAGTGGCAGGTCCATGGAACATGGTGGGCAAAAAGGATGGAGCAGGGGCATGCACAAAGACATCGGAGGGCAGGGGGAAGGAGAATAGGGGCAGCAAGCTAAGCACAGAGTTTAAGCAGGAGGTCAATGATGGGGCATAGAATTGGGCAATGGAGGGCAGGAGGAGTGGACTGGTACATCATACTAAATTGAGGGCAGTGGCAGCACATCAGACCATGCATGGCAGGAGGGAGGAGGCTAGTCCATGGATTCACACAACAGAGGATAGGGAGGAGGGGGATAGGGCAGCAAGCTAACTGTTCAGAGAAGGCGGATATTAGGAACTTTATTGTTTTTAAAACGTGTGTCTGTGCGAAATACTTAAAATATGAACAAGTATGCAGCATAATCTCACTTTTATTCAGGAAGAAGAGGACGTTTGTGACTGTGACTCCGGGCTCACTTGGCAGAAACACCCCCTGACCCTCCACCCCCTATCGCAAAATTTAATGCCAGTGAAAAGGGTAGGTGAACACAGTGTTATATAGAACATAGTCCTGAGAGCACGATTGAAAATGAAAACTAGATATAGTGTATGGTATAAACTATGCACCAAAAAGTGTGATATAAGATGAACCGGGCGTGAAATATAATATGCAATACATTGTGCGCAATGACAGATTCATTGGAGAGCGCGAGATAGCACAGGCACTAGCGCGTGCTATGCGATATGCGCCTTGGAGTGTAATATGCACAGGGCAGTGTTGTGTAACCTAACTAGTCTCTAAAGTTGTAATATAAAATATGTGCTGGGGAGTGTAACGTTGCATATGCACTGTGACAAAGATATGGATCCCAGATTGTAATATGTATGGCATAGCACTGTGCGTTATAACATAGGCATCGAGGAAGGCACGTTAGATGGGGCAATATAACCCATGCGAAGACAAGTGTGGCATGACATATTCACGGGGTGGTGTTACAGTGCACATGGGCTAGAGAGTGTCATAGCATATGCACTAGCTAGTGGAATACAACACAGAGGTGTGTGGCACTCAGCAGGCAATGGTGGGTGTAACACAGCATTGGGCTCTGCCAGGAGCGCGCTGTGACTCTCAAGTGATGTTCGTCCCCTTTCCAGAGAGTAAAATAAAAAGTATTACACATCCGGCAGTGGATGTGTGTTTTATTAACCGTGAGGGGGGTTTCTTGCATAGTTTTGGTCGAATTTTTGTCGAATCCCCTTTGAATGGCTTGGTGTGCATGTGTATTAAATGTGCCCGTCAATAGCTACCCATGTTTGTATAAATAAACGACAAGGGTGTCTACCGAGATTAGGCATGGTAGGGCATCAGACATGTCAGAGCTTCACTAGTGGTATAAATACATTCCACGTGGATTCATTGTATGCATACTCGCCTTTTAATAAATATCACGCAAATCGTCATGGTGATAGGTACGTACGGTTTGTCCAGCATGTCCTAGGTGTGTCTATAAATATATATTTTTTAAAAATAATAAAAAAACAGTGGCCGGCCCTGGGGATTGGGGTCAAAAAAATATAATTAGGAGACAGGCCCTGGGGGATGGGGTCATCAGGGCCAATAAATTAGAATAAGAAGGGGAACCACACAGCCCCCCTTCTTAAAAAATTAAAATAAATAAAAGACTGGCATCGTGCCGGAGGCCACGCCCCCTCCTTGCAGCACTCTGCAAACGTGCCCCCTGGCGAGTTGTAAGTTGGGGAATTAATTCCTCTTCAATACTGAGGGTCCCTGAGGGCCGACTAGCCCAACAGGCATCTCCAGTATGCACCAGGGAGCTGCGCTGCAGACAGGTGTTCTGAGGCCAAGCCCCTTTTTACACCTCTCCGCAACGCAGCTCTGTGGCGCTTACTGGAGGTACCTAGTGGTCTAGTTTGACCCTAGGGACCCTTAGGATTCAAGGGGACTTATTCTCTCAACTTAGAACAGCCACAGGGCGCGTTTACACAGTAGTGAAGGGAGGGGACGGGGCCTGAGGTGACGTGTGCAAACACGCACTATGGCACGTTTTAAATTGGGGATATAATTTTCCTTCAAAACTGAGGGCCCCTGGGGGCTAACTAGCCCACCAAGTGCTTCCAGTAAGCGCCACTGAGCTGCATTGCAGAGAGGTGGTCCAGGCTGTGTCATTTTTTACACCTCTCTGCAACGCAGCTCTTTGGCACTTACTGGAGATACCTAGTGGGCTAGTTGGACCCTAGGGACCCTCAGGATTCAAATGAACTTAATCTCCCAACTAAAAATGGACACAGGGCATGTTTACACAGTGGTGAAGGGAGGGGACGGGGCCTGAGTTAACGTGTGCAAAAACGGTCTGTGGCCTGTTTTGAGAGGTAGTTTTAATCCCCCTGCCCTATTATATACTAGGGGCTTACAGAGGAGGTCATGCTAATCACAGGGAGACCCCAACGCATAATGTTCCCTAGTGTATGTAGGTGTTTTCACTGTATTCTAAGTGTCTTTTAACATAGCACTGGCTCTAGGACTGGTTAGTCAGACTCAGTTACCACCAGTATCCGTCTGAAAAAGTTGAGGGTACAGGATGATTTTGCAACAAGGCTTCTTTCTGCTATCCTTTTGGTTCTTTCTGCACGTTATCCTTCTTCCTGCACTTTTCTGCGTCTTTGAAGACTTCTGTTGCTTCTTTCTGCACTTCTTTTTTTTCTTTCTGTGCATTTTTTCTTATTTCTTCACATGTCCTATCTCTGTAGGCATAGTTAGAAATTAGCATTTAAAAAACCTTTGAATTTCACAGAAAAAACCATAGGTTTCAGCCACATTATAGTTAGGAATTAGCATTTAAAAAACCTCAGAAATTCACTGAAAAAACCATAGGTTTCAGGGGTGTAATAGTTAGCTGGACTTTTCACTTGTACAAAACCATTGAAATTCCCCCGTTATAGTTAGTTCAGCTAACTATAACTCGCGCGCCCGCAATGCACTGCTGATGACGTCACATATTACATCACTCATGACATGGTCAGTGACATCACTCATGACATCACTGATGACATCTCAAATGACATCACTGATGACATCATCCTTGTGATAGAGTGGCAGACCTCCTCTCACCCTAATATAACCTTTGATACACACATTCAAAAATAGAGACTAAACTTTTCAAAACAATGGACATACCAATACCAGTTACAACAACCTCTTCAGTAATTCTAAGATCCACATACACATCCACTCATTCACCAACAGTCCTATACAGTCACTCATACATGTATTCACTCATCATATGTACTCATACACCTATACATCCTGTTACACAATGCCACTCATCCATAGAGTTACTCACACACATAGTCACTCATGCTAATAAAGAATAAAACATACATTTATTTGCATATACAGTTATACACACACCACCACACTTACTTCTACGGAAACTTACACATACTTAGTCTTTTAAACAATCACTTATAGAAACACATACTTATTCATACAGGAACTCTTTCCATCTCTCACTCTCACATATACTCACTTATATACACCAATAGTCACATATACTAGTTTAAAACATATGTAGTTACTTATAAAGACACTATTGAGACAGTCATTCACTCACTAACACACCCATACACACACTCATCCACCCATACAGTCCTGCACACATGCTGTCTTCAACACATACAAAAAGTGAGTCACTCATTCATGCACCTATGCACTATGTAATACCCCCCACCGAACCATGCAGACACTCAGACTGATACTCAAAAAACCAACTAATAACCTATATAGACACCCATGTAGCTACTCACCAACCCATGCAGCCACTTATACATAAAGTGAGAGACTGATACAGATATTTACATATTTAAACATTACTCACTAAGCCATGTATTCACTATGATACACTTAATCAGTCAGTTACACAATCAATTTTTCAAAAACAAATCATCCATTTAGACACTTATATACCCATTTATTCTTCCATCGACCTTGAGATATACATATATAAAACATATTTAATTTTCAGAAAAACACACATTCACTGGATGATGTCATCAGTGATGTCATTTGAGATGTCATCAGTGATGTCATGAGTGATGTCACTGACCATGTCATGAGTGATGTAATATGTGACGTCATCAGTAGTGCATTGCGGGCACGCGAGTTATAGTTAGCTGAACTAACTATAACGGGGGAATTTCAATGGTTTTGTACAAGTGAAAAGTCCAGCTAACTATAACACCCCTGAAACCTATGGTTTTTTCAGTGAATTTCTGAGGTTTTTTAAATGCTAATTCCTAACTATAACGTGCCTGAAACCTATGGTTTTTTCTGTGAATATATATATATATATATATATTTATATATATATATATATCCGACCCAACGCAGTAATTCCGCCTTTTCTGAATCAGCAGCAACCACGGACAACAAATGGCTTCCAAACAGCCTTTAATCTGAGCATCAGACAAACGATTAACTCTACGCGTTTCGGGATAACAATCCCTTGCTCACGAGTATAGCGTTAGTTAACCAGGAAGTGTTTATACATAGTCATGTGATTCAATTGTGATAAACAAAGAAAACAGACTTAGCGGTTTTCCGTTACTTCACAGAGCCGCTTTGTTCATTTCAATGTAACTTTACATTCTGTCAAAGAATTCAAAATTAACAATTCATAGATTAGAATTTACAGAAAAACTGAAAAATACAAGTTATGTTCTTAATTAACATGCCATGATTATACACTATTTGAATTCAATGATAGTGTTCGGCTTTTCGTGTGTCATACAGAACAACCAGTGATGGATAGAACCGTGGTGACATTTGGATCTGAAATGCGGATTGAAATCATAAATCACGCCATCTACAGTTGGGTGTTGCCCAAATGGGCATAATGTCCAAATGAAGCCAATCATTTCATCTAAATTCGGATATCGCCCAAGTGGGCATATTGTCCGGAAACAGCCACATAGCCAATGTAACAACAATAACTCATTATTGCCCCAGTGGGCATTGGGGCAATAATGAGTTATAAACCATTAAGTCTGTTTTCTTTGTTTATCACAATTGAATCACATGACTGTATAAACACTTTCTGGTTAATTAACGCTATACTCGTGAGCAAGGGATTGTTATCCTGAAACGCGTAGAGTTAATCATTTGTCTGATGCTCAGATTAAAGACTGTTTGGAAGCCATTTGTTGTCCATGGTTGCTGCTGATTCAGAAAAAGAGGAATTACAGCGTTGGGTCGAGTTTTTGAGGATTGCCACCTCGCCACGGACCACCATCACAAGTGAGTGAGGGGAAGGCTAAATACAGCGTTTTCGCTGTTTTTGCGGATTTTGATATATATATATATATATATATATATTATATATATGAAATACAATAGCAACTATTTAATATATTAAATGTAAAAAAATCAAGTAGATTTAATATACATTTTAACAAATATAATAAACAAACTTGATTTAAAAAAATTAACACACATACATTATAATCAATATATATACATTATTTACATATTTTCTTTAAAACAATTAAACTATTGATTTAAATTTATTTTATCATTTTAAAATTATATACAAATATACACATATATAAATATATATATAGTATATATATATATATGTATATATATATATATATATTCACTGAAAAAAACATAGGTTTCACACACGTTATAGTTAGGAATTAGCATTTACAAAACCTTGCAAATTTACTGAAAAAACCATAGGTTTCACACATGTTATAGTTAGCTGGTCATTTTACTCATAAAAAACCAATGAAATTCCCCCATTATAGTTAGTTCAGCTAACTATAACTCGCGCGCCCGCAATCCACTGCTGATGACGTCACATATTACATCACTCATGACATGGTCAGTGACATCACTCATGACATCACTGATGACATCTCAAATGACATCACTGATGACATCATCAAGTGAGTATGTGTTACTCATAAATTTCAATATATTTAATATATATACGGAAAGGCCTGTTTAAGAATGAGTGGGTGTACGAGTGTGTAAATGGATGATTTTCTGTGGTGCATAACATGATTCTTTAAGTAAGTCATTAAATGTTTCTTACTGCAGACTAGTGACTAAACTGTGTAAATGTGTGTATGTGTGTATGTTGGTGTATAAGTGGCTGCATGGTTTTGAGAACAGCTATATGAGTCTCTATATGGGTAATTGATTGGTTGTCTGAGTATCTGTATGGGTGCCTGAGTGTTTGTGTGGGTAGGGTGTGTGTCACTCTATGCACAGATGTGTGAGTGGGCGATTCTATGGGTGCATGGTTTTAAGAGTGCATCTGTGATGGACTGTATGGGTGTGTTAGGGATTGAATATATATCTCAGTAGTATATTTGTGATTAACTACATATGTGAATGCCAGTATATGTGTGCGTAAGAGTATATAAGTCGGTAGATATGAGAGTATGTGATTGTGAAAGTGACTGTATGGATGAGTGAGTGCTTGTATCAATAATTCTATAAGAGTGTAAGATTGTGATACTATTTTTATGAGTAAGTGAACTTGAGTGTGTTTTATTGCATAGGTGAGAAAATGGGAGTGTGATTATTTGTATGACTGAGTAGGTGTAACAGTAGCTCAATGGATATTTGTTAGTGTGTGAGTGTCTATATAAGTGTTTAAATGTATATAATAGTTTTGTACCGAGTGACTGTAAGTATGAGTGACTGTACAGTTGACCTTGTGGAGGTATATGAAGACCTAAGATTTAATCAGTGGGTATGTTATGATTGGTATTGCAGTATATATGGTTTTGAGAATGGAACTCTTATATTTATAGATGGTGTATCAAAGGTTATATTAGGGTGTGAGAAGATGTGGTAATTTTTTACATAGATGATGTCATCAGTGATGTAATCAGTGATGTCATTTGAGATGTCATCAGTGATGTCATTAGTGATGTCACTGACCATATCATGAGTGATGTAATATGTGACATCATCAGCAGTGGATTGCGGGCACGCGAGTTATAGTTAGCTGAACTAACTATAATGGGGGAATTTCATTGTTTTTTTACGAGTAAAATGACCAGCTAACTATAACATGAGTGAAACCTATGGTTTTTTCAGTGAATTTGCAAGGTTTTGTAAATGCTAATTCCTAACTATAACGTGTGTGAAACCTATGGTTTTTTCAGTGAATTTGCAAGGTTTTTTAAATGCTAATTCCTAACTATAACATGTGTGAAACCTATGGTTTTTTCAGTGAATTTGCAAGGTTTTTTAAATGCTAATTTTTGTATTTTTTTATTATTTTTTTTTATATATTTGTTTTTCAAAAATTTCCCTATGTATACATTTATATATTATCTGTATCCTTTAATTTGGTGTGGTTTTTTTTTTTTTACTTTCAATTAGGATGAAGTACAACAACATAGTTAATATCTTCTATTAACTTATGTTCATTTTTTTTTTTTTTATACATTCTTGGGGTGCGCGCTCGTAGCGCGCTCCTAGTACGTTTGCGTACGTTGTTTGTGAATTTCGGCGTACGTTATTTACGTACGCAAATATACGTTTTTGTGCGCGTTCAGAGCGCGCACCCAGTACGCCTGCGTGCGTGCGTGCGTCATACGTGCTCCACGCGGTACACTTCCGTATACGCGTGGAGTCCGCGCGCTGACGTTCGCGTATGCGCGCGTGCCGCGTATGCGCGTTACGTACTCGAATAGTACGTAAGCGCATGCGCGATACGCGTTTGCGCATGCGTAATTGCACCGTGCGCGCTGGGACCTTGCGCGGTGCGCGCACCTCGGGGTATGTGATGAATAAAACAACACTTTTAATTGGTTCTCATTACTTTCAGTTTCAGATTGTTTCAACACCACAGCCAATCCCCTCATAGCAAGTCATGTGTTCAACAATCATCACTTTTGATTGGTTTGAAGTACTTTCAGTTCCAGATTCTTCCAACACCACTCCCACTTTCCTCATTATTAGTTCTGATTCCCTTGGAGAAGGAGCTAATCTGTTGTTGAGAGACAATGGCTGAGCAGCATCCATCTTCAGATAGTGATGAGGACACACTTGAGAGACAGAGGAACAGGAAGCAGAAAGACAGCTTTATATGGCAGTTTTTCACTTTTCCAGAGGGACAAAAAAAGGTAAATGCACCTAAAGTTACTTGTGTACTTTGTCAAAAAGTCTTGTCACGTGGGAATCCTAACAAGAAGTATTCTTTTAGCATTCACACTATGTTGAGGCATGTTGACAAAATGCATCCAGTGACTTTTCGTCGAGCTTCTGGAGCAAACCCTCCACCTGCTCAGCCGACGACATCTGCAGCAGCTCAGCCGAGCACATCTTCGGCAGCTCAGGCTAGCACTTCTACTGCGATGGTGCCTTCACCTTTTTCTACACCTCTTGTTGGACCACCTTGTTTGGCGAGGTTGTCTACACGGTGCACTGATTGCGGTAGTCTTATTTCTGTGGGGGAGACCAGTCTTGATCTCCTTCAGCGAAAATTTGATGCGCATCATTGCTCTAGGCCATAGATGTTTTTTTTTTTTTTCGTTTTTCTCTTCCTGTTTCCCTACATTAACTCAAGGGCTCTTTTCAGAGCCACCTAAAAACTAAACCCAAAAATATTTTTGGGGGATTTTTGTAAAAAAAAAAATTTTGGGGGTGCGCGCACTCTGCGCACACCCAAGGAGGTTTTTAAAAAAAAATTTTTTTTTTTTTAATTTTAATGAACAAAGAGAGGTGAAGAAAAGGAATCATGAAAAGGAAGGATTAAGAAATACAAATATTTTTTAGTTATCTTATTTTAAAAAAAACTTATTTTGATAAAAAACATTTTTAATAATTTGCAAGGAAACAGAATTTCATTTTTTTATTTTTCTTTCAAGTTCTGAAAAAAAAGAAAAAAAATATTAATATTCAATCATACACTTTATAAAGCAGTACATGTTTTTACATATTTTACAAAGCAATTGTTTGCTTTTTTTTTGCTGTTTTCAGAATTTTTTAATTTTCACTTAAAATAGTGAAAACAATGTTATTCATCATTTAACAGCGGGCAAAAAAAAAACAATCAGAAAGATTGTTTAAAAAAGCCCCAAAACTATCCACACTAAAATATACCTTGTTACAAATATTACATATATATTACAAATACCATTCTAGAAGAATAACATTTTTTTAGATATTCCGTCTTTAAACCTTGTTGCAAAAGCACATATGGCAAAATAATATCTATCAAAGAAGTCCACAATTGTTTTTATTACTTTTCCTTTAGGCCAAATAGTAATTTCAAAATCCTTTTATTACTTTTCCTTTAGTCCAAATAGTAATTTCAAAATCCTTTTTAAGTGATATCTTCAATTATAATCCTTTAAAATTTCAAAAAATGCTTTCTTCAGATGCAGTTTTTATTTTTTTAAATTTAGGTTTCAGAAAAATTAAGTAAGAATTGGGTAAATCATAAGGCAAACGTTATTTGAAAATCAATTGGGAATCATTACACAATGTCCAGCCTTTTTCACATTTAAGATAAACTGTGTAATGTCCCGAAGTTACAGTAGGTCCTTCATGAAAAATTATTGCAACTGTAACAAAAGTTTTGCCAGAAATTGATAATTGTTGTCCTATAAACTTCTTTATTAAAGTATCCAATTTAGAACCATCAGCTCTACAACGTTGCATCATTAAAATAACATACTGACCGTATTTCTGTAAAAATAATGTGGAAAACATGTCAGATTTACATTCAGAACATTCCATGTTATGATTGGCATCTTTAACTAATTTACTAAAAGTCACTGATTTACTTTGTGGTAATGGTAAATATATGAACCTTTCAGAATCAACATTACTACTGCATGTGTTCATACAGTTTTCACAGCAATGTTCCCATTTATAAGAGATACCAAATACGTTTTCTACTTCTACTCCTTCATCTTCAAGTACCATCAGCATATATATTAAGAATTCTTGTGCATCTTGCTGGACATTTTGACTAAACTGTGTACTTCCTGAACATACATCTAAAAGATTTCTAACATCAGAAGCACTTTCTATTTTAGTTTTATCATTACTCAGCTTCTCATAGAGGAGACTCAGCAAAGAACAGAATCTTTTTTCATGATTTAGTATTATCTGCTCTTGCAAAAAATCAAGATAAAATACAACATTCAGCACTACATTTGCGTAGCAGTTGACACAGAGCTATTTTCCAAATGACAACCAACAACCTCTTCCACACTGTCCTTTTTCTTTTTGCTTGCAGTCTCATTACTCTCTTTTTGTTTTCTCTTCTGTACATCCTCATTACAGATATCCTCAAATCTCCTTTTCCGACAAACAACACGTTTTTCAAACACAGGATACTGACCTAAATGAGGAGCATAGTTCCTTCTTAATCTATTATACTCCTTTACACAGTTTGCATCAGCACTTACTTTTGAATCATCAAAGTCTATCATGAATAACCCAGATAATTTTTTCACGTGTGACAAAGCAACATATGCCATACCTTCTTTAAACACAGTAGATCCAATGTTTACAAAAGCACTGTCAACAGTTAATCCTTGAGATTTGTGAATAGTTACAGCATATGCTAGAGAAAACGGAAACTGCTTCCTACGCACATATAAGTCTTTCACAAGCAAGAAATGAACTGAACAACGACAAATGTCTTTAACCTCTTGTATCTGATCAAATTTTATTTTTAAACATTCAATTCCAACTTTTTTCTGGTAATTAATAAAACCCACAACTCTTCCCATAGCTCCATTCACTAAACCTTTCTCTACATCCAAATTACGTCTTAAAATTACTCTACAGTTCATACACACATAAAGATTATTTTCCAAACCAGCTGTTTTTGAAATGTTTTTCTCCAGAGAATTCAATTTAGTACCCAATTTGCCTGTCAATATAACAGTTATTCGTTCATGTTCTATTTTATCCATAGCTTCCAGTTTTATGATCTCTTCATTTTCCAATTTCAAAAGTTCTTCATTGAATACAGAGCATTCATGTAGCGTTGGCATTAAGCAGATTACAGTATTTTTTTCCGCAATTTCCTTGTATATTTTCTCTGGAACTATTTGTTCTGTTGGAAACAAATTACTCAGCAATCGACTCTGTAATGCTTTTCTGCCATGTTCTGTGAGTAGTCCAATTCTTATATCTTTCAGAATACTTGCATAGTCCTCATCATTGGCTTGTCTCATATTGGTAATGAGTTCCTTATACTCAAAATATGTCCAAATATTTACATTGCCTATACTTCCTAATGACTTTTTCGTGTCTTCATGTGTAAGAGTATGGAATACCGGTTGTCCTTTAACTGGAGTAAGTTGCAAAAGATCACCAAAAACTATGACGTGTTTTCCTCCAAATAGGACGTCAAAGTCTGTCTTCAGAATTTGCTGCATTCTTAAATGCACAAAGGCAAGCATTAAGTTTGATACCATGCTTACCTCATCAATAGAGTACTTTCATTTTCTTCAATACTCTTGAAACTTCCAAGCATGCTTCTCCTGCTAGTTTGTGGTACTGTATTTTGTTCTCATGCTCTACTGGTAACATTAACAAACGATGTAAGGTAACTCCTTTGATGTTATACGCTGCTTACCCAGTTGGAGCAGTAACAACACAAGACAAAACGGATTCCATTTTCTTCTGGAGGTAGCTTCTAATTACGTTAATTAAGAAACTTTTTCCAGTTCCTGCTTGTCCACTTACATACATTCTCATTGGTTCAAAAGATGTACATGAGCACTCTTTATTTTCATGTAGTAATCCGTGATCAATTTTTTGTCTGACTTCTTCATAAATTTGTTTTTGTTCTTCATTCAGTTGCTCCTCCAAATATGTTAAGTCTACTAATTCTTCTTGCGCTTGATTCATAGCTGTTTCCACTTCATTCATAGCTATTGCTGCTTCCTTTTCGATGATCGGTTGTCCTAGAGGATCTTGACTGAATGTCCCAGAACTTTGACTGTCTTGAGAACTGTCTCTAGCTACTTCAGCTGCAATTGTTGCTTCTTGTTCAATTTCTTCATTTAACATTTGAACATAAGTTGTGAAAGTACTACATTCGATGCTGTCTTTCCTAGCATTGAAGGAATCTTCATAGCTCTGAAATTCTCCAAGAAGTTCGTCCTCTGAACGCCATTGTTTAAACAGCTGCAAAAGTGCCAAGTAGTAAAATTCCTTTTTATCAGGAGTGTCGCAACTCAGCTTCCGGTGATTTATCAAACTTCCTTTTGTTTGCTTCACCAAACATCCTTCCTCACCAATGACCTCATATTTTCCATTGTTGATATCTTCTGTGACATTCCGTTTAAACATAAAGTTCTGCAGCACTTCATAGAGACACATGTTCTCAAGGTGATGACTTCTTTGTGGGTAATATGTGTCCAACATGTTTGTTCTTAAAATGTCTGTACTTTCTGGTTCGAACTCTGCTAAATATTCATTTTCTCGAATAGATTTCAGTACCCGATTTCGCATTCCTGCAAGACCTAAACTTGCCCAAATTATTTTTCTGGATTTCGAGTAAAGACTTGCAGATGATAACCTATCTGAACATTCGTAGGATCCAATTTCTCGATGCAATAACATCTTTAAACTGAAACTGTATAGCTTCTTACTGACAGTTTTCTCATGAGAAATCTCTTCCCACATTTCCTTCAATTCTGTTTTCTCAGATTTAGTGATGTATGATGTGACATACCGAGCAACAGCAATAGAATTGTCTGCCACATACTGAATATCCATGTTAGCATTCCACATGGATAAAATGACTGGGTTGTAGTCATTTATGTATTTCGACTCTTCTTTTCTTCTTAGGTTATAGGTATTGTTTGGCGATTTTCTTGTAATAGTATGTCGCACAGCTGACATAAAACTGTTTACCCTTCCTTTTGAAAGGACAGGTCTTGGAAATCCAAATCGACATTTTGTGTAGAATTTTTCTTTGCTCTTGTACTTTCTTCGACAGTATTTTCCACACCGATGATTTTGAAAACGTAGAACTTGCTCTTTTAACTTTTTCTCTTGTGTGCTTTTAGGTCTAGCACATGTTGCATATTCTTCAATAAAACTTAAAACTGCTTCATCTGCATCTGTTCCAAATTTTGGGGCATCCTTGATCCACAACAGCATATGAATATGAGGAGCACCTCTTGCTTGGTACTCTTTTCTCCAAAAGAAATCCATAACTTCTCCAAGAGGTGGAATTTTTTTATTGCAGATGAAGGACATCATAGTCTCAAATCTGTGATTGAAATATCTGCAAACATTAACCGGATCAAATGTGCAAAATTCTCCTGCTGTCTTGTATTGGATGTTTTTAATGTTAGAATTTGCCTCTCGTAGAAAATCCAGTAAATCATCCCAAGCATACTCGGCACAGCTTAGGGTAAGAAACCATGTTGGAGTTCCTAAATTCCGTAACATGCATTTTAATTCTCCATGGCGTCGGTACCAATATTCATTCGTCCCACGCTGACAAGCCATGAGATTGATCAATTGTGTTTCCAATTGATCATCTCGGTGCTGCACTTTGTCCATAAAATCCTTAGCAGACACATTATGTAGATGTACTCCACTTTTTAAAATGTGATTTACTGCATAAGATAGTGCAGACAAGTCGCTTTCAAATAAAAGATGAAACAAATAAGGAATACTTTGACGAAATCTTGAATCTTCTGCATATACTCTTGTAGTCCGATACTCAGAAGCTGGAATCTGTTCTGGGCGATCATCGTATCGTCCACCTTTTCCTGTAGGAAACCGCTGGGGAAAACATCGAGCTTCCAAGCTCTTCTCCCATACACTAACGGGAGTTCCTTTTGCTTTCTTCATCTGAAACAGATCAATAGTGTCTCCCATAACTTCTTTAGAATGAAGAGGATGTATGCTAAAATGTTCATAAATTTCTTCGTCTTTTGACTTGTCCACTTTTTCAATTTGCCCAGTTGGTGTTTCTGTGTCTTCTAGTATTTCTTCTTCATCTTCATCCATATAAATTGATTCATACCATTTATTATTCCTTTTCAAATATAAATTTGCTCTTTGTACTTTCCGCACATCTACCAGCTCCTGCCAAATCTTCTTATTCTTTGTAGGTACACCATTAACCAGAATAACTAATGGTTCAGTTTCCAAACTTTCTACATCAATAGTTTCCATATTTTTTTTCAAATCCAATGGCAAATACACCACTCTTCCTTTTAAACCTCTCAGTAAATCTGAAGGAGGTAATTTACCAGTTTTGGGCTCCATACGTACTATGGTCTGGAACGGATGAACACATTGAATGAGTATAGACTCATATGTATTTAAATCAGAAAGTTCGGCAGGAATAGCATCCAATTCTAAATTATTATGTACAGCTCTGGTCGGCATTCTATTTTCTTCTAACTTATTATAACAGTATTTACAAATACGCTGATCTTCACCCAATTCATAACAATTTTCCAAAAATATATATGTTGCAAAATCCTTCCACTTATAATTATCTTAATTTTCACTTTTTTTATACAGATCAACATTCCTTGTTTGAATTTTGTAATGGCTTCTCCGGCAACAAATACAAGTAATATTTGGTCTTTCATTGGAGATGATAGTAAATTTTGTCATTTCATCTTCAAAATTTTTAGTAACAGTGAGTTCTACATTCTCTTCCACATTTTCCTCATTAACTGTGTCCTTTTCAGCACTTTCTTGTTCTGGACCGAAGTAACAAAACTGAATCTCATCAGTAACCTTCACTACATCTGATACAGATCCACGGAACAGAGCATTATTTAACTCATTTAACTTTACTGCTGGACTTTTAGCAAAATACAATGTTCTCACAAACTTTCTCATTTCAGTATGATGAACAGCCAGCATCCTAAAATGGTGAAAAACACTTTGACACACTTTCCTAGATAGACAAGCCAGAGAATGTCCTTGCAAACCAGTATTCTCTCTCACTCTGCATGGATCTAGTCTTTGAAGCACCTTAATCTTCTGTTTTACACTCTTTTTACTAAATTCTCTTAGAAACTCACGTAATTTATCAATAGATTCCTGACGCACAGTACAAATACTACTACAATTCCAAGTGTACACTGGGGCTTTTGGACGTCTCCCCATAGCCTCAGCAGCCATCACTTCTTCCTCATTTCTTGGAACCATTTTCTCCTTTTCCATCACACAACCATCTCTAACTTCATATGCTCTACCATATGTGTCAACTGCATGCAACAAGCTATTACTTTGAAGATAACTCTCTTCATTAAAAAATGGTTCAGTACTTGATCTGTGCTTCCATTCTCCCAAGAACACTTTACAAAAGTTACTTGTTTTCACTTTTCTTTTCCTTTTGCTTTGTGACTTCATTGCATTGACTAATTTATCTAATCTACGCATCCTATTCAAAATTAAAATAAAAAGTTTTCTTTTTATTTCCAAAGCCTTACTTACAATATTTTCTATTCATTTTTTTTTCTTAATAAATTTTGTTTTTTTCTTATATTTTTTCACATCCTTTAGCAAATTTAACATCACTCTTCTCTGAAACATTTTTCGACGAATGTTTTTAAAATCTAATTTTCGCGTTAAATCACTTTTACTTACTTCTGATTGTACATTAGCTTTTGTTTTTTGCTGTTGACTCTGTTGTTGCTTTGTACCTAAAACACTGTTTGTTTTACATTTATTTTTTCCATTTTTTTGTTTTTTGAAGATCTTTTTTAAGAAATCTCTACTCTGCTTACCAGTAGACTTTTTCTTTTTGCCATCACCAGCTTTTCCTCCTATTTTTTTTTTCCAGTTTTGTCCAGATATAGTTGTTGTTGCTTTTCTTTCCTCTTTCTTGTCCTTAAAGGCATTTTTTTATTTTTTCACTGTTGCTCAGCAATACCTGCAAGAAACTGTAAAAAAAAGACCTTTTTGTAATTATAATTCATTTAAATTTTTTTTTAGCTTTTCAATAATTTAAAATGTTTTAGCTTTTGCCTCTCATTTGCGTTTTAGTGTTTTCTGCTGAGTGCTAACCACCACATTTGAAGAAAACAAGCTGTCCCTTTCCTGCAATTGCATGTTTTACAGACCAACTGCAACACAAATTACATCTCTGGCCACAATTCCTGTGCGCACACAGCCTTATGGTGTGATTCTAGGCAGAAAACAGAATTTGATTGGCAATTTCAAAGCACATTTACTACTGTGGTAGAGCAAGTGATAATTACTGTTACAGCCCGACACATTTTCCTTGTAGATGACAGAGGCAGAAGAGAGCACATGTCTTTACTGCTTTTTCATACCATGAGCATGTGCAACCTGGGTGAGTAACTACACTAGAGCAAAGGAAATGAGCCTTGGTGACGTTGAATGCGTTTGCGTTACACAGTGCTATCTGAAACAGCACACACAGCTGAGTACTACGCATGGGAGTGTTGGAGAAGCTGCTGCGTGTGTGCCAAGAGTGTGTTTCTGGAGACTGTGTATTGTCTGGTGCAAGACAGATGAGCAAAGAGACTTCCAAAACTGCATGAAGACTGCTGGGATGTATGTAACAGTGCATGTGTGCTAAGGGTTATTTTCAGTTTTGAACATATGGCAACTACCTGTGCCTTTGCTATTTTGAAATGGAAATCTACTCTGTTGGATTCAAATGTTTTAGCTTTTGACTCTCATTTGCGATTTAGTGTTTTCTGCTGAGTGCTAACCACCACATTTGAAGAAAACAAGCTGTCCCTTTCCTGCAAGTGCATGTTTTACAGAACAACTGCAACACAAATTACATCTCTGGCCACAATTCCTGTGCGCACACAGCCTTATGGTGTGATTCTAGGCAGAAAACAGAATTTGATTGGCAATTTCAAAGCACATTTACTACTGTGGTAGAGCAAGTGATAATTACTGTTACAGCCTGACACATTTTCCTTGTAGATTACAGAGGCAGAAAAGAGCACATGTCCTTACTGCTTTTTCATACCATGAGCATGTGCAACCTGGGTGAGTGACTACACTAGAGCAAAGGAAATGAGCCTTGGTGACGTTGAATGTGTTTGCGTTAAACAGTGCTATCTGAAACAGCACACACAGCTGAGTACTACGCATGGGAGTGTTGGAGAAGCTGCTGCGTGTGTGCCAAGAGTGTGTTTCTGGAGACTGTGTGTTGTCTGGTGCAAGACAGATGAGCAAAGAGACTTTCAAAACAGCATGAAGACTGCTGGGATGTATGTAACAGTGCATGTGTGCTAAGGGTTATTTTCAGTTTTGAACATATGGCAACTACCTGTGCCTTTGCAATTTTGAAAGGGAAATCTACCCTGTTGGTTTCAAATGTTTTAGCTTTTGCCTCTCATTTGCGTTTTAGTGTTTTCTGCTGAGTGCTAACCACCACATTGGAAGAAAACAAGCTGTCCCTTTCCTGCAAGTGCATGTTTTACAGAACAACTGCAACACAAATTACATCTCTGGCCACAATTCCTGTGCGCACACAGCCTCATGGTGTGATTCTAAGCAGAAAACAGAATTTGATTGGCAATTTCAAAGCACATTTACTACTGTGGTAGAGCAAGTGATAATTACTGTTACAGCCTGACACATTTTCCTTGTAGATTACAGAGGCAGAAAAGAGCACATGTCCTTACTGCTTTTTCATACCATGAGCATGTGCAACCTGGGTGAGTGACTACACTAGAGCAAAGGAAATGAGCCTTGGTGACGTTGAATGTGTTTGCGTTACACAGTGCTATCTGAAACAGCACACAGAGCTGAGTAGTACGCATGGGAGTGTTGGAGAAGCTCCTGCGTGTGTGCCAACAGTGTGTTTCTGGAGACTGTGTTTTGTCTGGTGCAAGACAGATGAGCAAATAGACTTCCAAAACTGCATGAAGACTGCTGGGATGTATGTAACAGTGCATGTGTGCTAAGGGTTATTTTCAGTTTTGAACATATGGCAACTACCTGTGCCTTTGCTATTTTGAAAGGGAAATCTACCCTGTTGGTTTCAAATGTTTTAGCTTTTGCCTCTCATTTGCGATTTAGTGATTTCTGCTGAGTGCTAACCACCACATTTGAAGAAAACAAGCTGTCCCTTTCCTGCAAGTGCATGTTTTACAGAACAACTGCAACACAAATTACATCTCTGGCCACAATTCCTGTGCGCACACAGCCTCATGGTGTGATTCTACGCAGAAAACAGAATTTGATTGGCAATTTCAAAGCACATTTACTACTGTGGTAGAGCAAGTGATAATTACTGTTACAGCCTGACACATTTTCCTAGTAGATTACAGAGGCAGAAAAGAGCACATGTCCTAACAGCTACTTCATACCTTGAGCATGTGCAACCTGGGTGAGTGACTACACTAGAGCAAAGGAAATGAGCCTTGGTGACGTTGAATGTGTTTGCGTTACACAGTGCTATCTGAAACAGCACACAGAGCTGAGTACTACGCATGGGAGTGTTGGAGAAGCTGCTGTGTGTGTGCCAAGAGTGTGTTTCTGGAGACTGTGTATTGTCTGGTGCAAGACAGATGAGCAAAGAGACTTCCAAAACTGCATGAAGACTGCTGGGATGTATGTAACAGTGCATGTGTGCTAAGGGTTATTTTCAGTTTTGAACATATGGCAACTACCTGTGCCTTTGCTATTTTGAAAGGGAAATCTACCCTGTTGGTTTCAAATGTTTTAGCTTTTGCCTCTCATTTGCGTTTTAGTGTTTTCTGCTGAGTGCTAACCACCACATTTGAAGAAAACAAGCTGTCCCTTTCCTGCAAGTGCATGTTTTACAGAACAACTGCAACACAAATTACATCTCTGGCCACAATTCCTGTGCGCACACAGCCTTATGGTGTGATTCTAAGCAGAAAACAGAATTTGATTGGCAATTTCAAAGCACATTTACTACTGTGGTAGAGCAAGTGATAATTACTGTTACAGCCTGACACATTTTCCTTGTAGATTACAGAGGCAGAAAAGAGCACATGTCCTTACTGCTTTTTCATACCATGAGCATCTGCAACCTGGGTGAGTGACTACACTAGAGCAAAGGAAATGAGCCTTGGTGACGTTGAATGTGTTTGCGTTACACAGTGCTATCTGAAACAGCACACAGAGCTGAGTACTACGCATGGGAGTGTTGGAGAAGCTGCTGCGTGTGTGCCAAGAGTGTGTTTCTGGAGACTGTGTATTGTCTGGTGCAAGACAGATGAGCAAAGAGACTTCCAAAACTGCATGAAGACTGCTGGGATGTATGTAACAGTGCATGTGTGGTAAGAGTTAATTTGTGTTTTGAAAACAGACTGCCCCTTTCCTAGGTCTGCAATTCTTAAAGAACAACAACTTCACAATTTAAATCTCAGACAACAATTCCTATATGCACACAGACTCATGCTGTGTTGGTAGGCACAAAACACAGGCTGCCCCTTTCCTGGGACTGCAATTCTTACAGAACTAATGCTAATTTCAAATGTGTTGCCATTTTCCTCTCTTTTCTTTCAAAGTGATTTCTGATAAATCCTAACCATCACAATTAAAAAGAAGCTGTCCTTTTCTTTCAACTGCAAGTCTTACTTTTCAACAGCAACACAAATTAAATCTCTGTCAACAATTCTTCTCTGCACACAGACTCATGGTTTGATGGTAGGCACAAAACAGAATTCCTCATTGTTACCAGTTCACATAAACTTATGGTGAAAACATACTCCATAATATCTTACAAGTTCAAGACAGTTAAATATCTCCCAAACCTCAAAATGTAAAACATAACTTTTGAAGAAGATTCACAATTCTAATATTTATCTCAAAAATCACCACATACTTTCCCTCTCAAACTCATAACTCACCTTTAAAATTAGTTAGTTGTTTAAGAAATGTGCCACTCAAACAGCAGACTATCTGAGTCAGAATATCAGAGCTCTACACCTCTCTCCTCTCTCCAGAACCAGTAAATGGCAATGTTTCCCTCTCTTTTTTCACACATATACATGTTAATTTCAAATCTCAGTGCTTCCCACTTTTTTTCAAATGAAATCACACATTTCTATTGGTTGAAAACTTCAACCCCTTTCCAAAAGTACCCTTCCCCCAACTTGACTTCTGCCTGCTACCATAGCAACGACTCATGGAACACTGCTGTGAGGAGAGAGGTCAGAAGTTCAGCACACAATGTTTCAAATCCAAAGAGCAAGAGTAGTTCACCTGTCCAACCTAACAGCAAATCCAATCTAATCTTCTGTGGGAACACAATTTTCTGAACCAATACAAAACATGCTTCTAAAAATATATACATACAGCCTACTTTTGTCTGTTAAAAGATTTGAATCAGCCAATGTGTTCTTTTAATGTTAAAAAAATATGTATGCCTCCATTTTACAACTGTCTTTCATTTCATATTGCCTTTCTACTGAAAGACACCTCCTGAGTGCATCCAGATTTCCTTGGAAGATGTTCACAGTGTGGATTGTAGGTCACAGCTATGTCTTCTGGAGTGAAAAGTTTGCAGAAAAAAGAGGTATGGTGAGAGACCTTGCTTTGCCAAATGTAGACATTAAATGGATTGGTCAGAGAGGGTTAAAGTGGCACCAATTAATGCCTTTGGTGAAAACCTTTCTACATCTCCCACAGCCTAACCTTTTTATTGTGCACTGTGGCGGTAATGACCTAGGCACTCTAACTGGGGTAGGTCTGGAAATGCTTATTAAGGACACCTTTGTGCAATTGATGTCACTTTTTCCACAAACTGCCTTTGTATATTCTAATATATGCCAAAGGCAAAAGTGGAACTGGTCCAACCAATTTTGTCCACAGATTGACAAAGCAAGGAAGCACGTCAACAAATCTATTTCTGCTTTCCTCAGAGACTATGGTATGGGTTCTATATACCACAACAACTTGCGTTACAACATGCAAGACATTTATAGAGGAGATGGTGTACACTTCACTGATGAAGGCAACAGAGTCTTCCTCTTGAACTTTAGACTCTGCATCGGTACTTACTTGTAGGTACCAAAAAACACACAATAAACACAAGGGCTCTTTTTAGAGCCACCTTATATCTAAACACTTAAATGCGATTTTTTTTTTTTTTTTTTTATAAAGTTTTTTTTTGGGTGCGCGCTGGGTGCGCGCACTCGGCGATATTTTTTTTCAAAATATAAATCTTTTTTTTTGCCCTACAAGGTCCTACTGTGACCCCCTTACAATACCTAGTGGGTCAATATCTCCCCACTCTGCCCCCTTTTCACATTCTCCCCCTTTGTTTCTCACCCCCTCTTTATGTGAGAGACAAAATGGCGGCTGCCGCTTCCTGATTTCCACTGATTAGAATGTTTACTTACTTCTTACAACCAATCAGAAGTGCGCTCGCGCAGTGCCGAGTGCGCGCACCCAGCGCGTACGCTGCGCGCATACAGATATATATATTGTTTTAAATGCTTTTTTCTCAGGAAATACTGAACAGATTTACACCAGACCTGCAAAAGGCACTTCATGGACCTTTTAGCTACCTCTATGCCAAATTTCACATAATTATGTTAAGCCGTTCAGGCTGTAGCTGCGACTAAAGTCCCTATGGAAAAATCCATGGGGAAAACGTGTTTTGGGACCCCCCCTTTTTCTCAGCCCCCGCTTTACGAATCACCCCGAGACTTCCAGGGTAGGAGCTGAGCGGAGTGCCCCATTAGTTTTGAAAATTTCACGAAGATAAGTCAACCAGCGCCAAAGTTATTCAAAATAGAATTTTGAGATTTCCTATGGAAACTCGGTCCTAACTATAACTATCTACCGGCGACCGCCAGTAGATAATATATATATATTAGGGCCCTGGGCTCCGGAAACGGAGGAACGCTTTTGCTTCTTTGAGGATATTAATTGAGGAGCCTGGCCCACCTGCGCCCCCAACCTACGAAGGATTTGCCACTTGAGCTAAATGGAACTGCGCAGGGAAGGGATTCAATCAGAAAGAAATTCTGTTTTGATCGTGCCGTGAACAACTGCCCTTCCAGAGTCATATTTTCTGGCAAGAACATTTCCAAAGATGGTTTGTTTCACCTGACTGTGCTCATATTTCCACTAATCTGCAGTGCTTGTGTAATGTACATTTACCATCGAGGAAAACATTTATTAACTTGGAACATCCAGTCTTTATTCAAAACGAAATTCACAATGCACTATGGGAACAGAAGTACCTGTAATTTCAGTCACGTGATGTACCTCTTAAAAGACACCCAAGCGCACCTGGGCGCTTGCATTTCAGTCCGTGAACAAGGCAATAATGCCGAAACGTTGGGCGAATGAAAGCAGGCGCTTTTGAAAGACTCTGTGAATAAAGTGATTTCACGGTATTGGGCCTCACCTTTGTTTGTTTTCCAAGCGTGGTGTTGTGAGCTGCTCCGTGCTCATGCAGTGAGACCGCCCTGTAGGGCCCTGGGCTCCGGAAACGGAGGAACGCTTTTGCTTCTTTGAGGATATTAATTGAGGAGCCTGGCCCACCTGCGCCCCCAACCTACGAAGGATTTGCCACTTGAGCTAAATGGAACTGCGCAGGGAAGGGATTCAATCAGAAAGAAATTCTGTTTTGATCGTGCCGTGAACAACTGCCCTTCCAGAGTCATATTTTCTGGCAAGAACATTTGCAAAGATGGTTTGTTTCACCTGACTGTGCTCATATTTCCACTAATCTGCAGTGCTTGTGTAATGTACATTTACCATCGAGGAAAACATTTATTAACTTGGAACATCCAGTCTTTATTCAAAACGAAATTCACAATGCACTATGGGAACAGAAGTACCTGTAATTTCAGTCACGTGATGAACCTCTTAAAAGACACCCAAGCGCACCTGGGCGCTTGCATTTCAGTCCGTGAACAAGGCAATAATGCCGAAACGTTGGGCGAATGAAAGCAGGCGCTTTTGAAAGAGACTGTGAATAAAGTGATTTCACGGTATTGGGCCTCACCTTTGTTTGTTTTCCAAGCGTGGTGTTGTGAGCTGCTCCGTGCTCATGCAGTGAGACCGCCCTGTAGGGCCCTGGGCTCCGGAAACGGAGGAACGCTTTTGCTTCTTTGAGGATATATATATATATATATATATATATATATATATATATATATTACCTACTGGCGGTCGCCAGTAGGTAATTATAGTTAGGACCTTGTTTCTATTCAAAAAGCGTTTTTTGTTTTCCCAATAACTTTGGCACCGGTTGATGAATCTTTGCGAAATTTTCAAAACTTATGGCCCGCTCCGATCAGCTCCTATCCGTAAAGTTTCGGGGTGATTCGCCAAGCGGGGGCCGAGAAAAAAGGGGGGTCCTAAAACACGTTTTCTCTATGTCATTTCCCATAGGAAACTTTAGACACAACTACGGCCCAAACTGCTGAACGGAATTACACCAAATTTGGCAAAAAGGTAGCCCTTGATTCAGAAAGAGACATTTTTTTGGAATGATGTGATTACGTTAAGTAGTTGCTGAGAGATTAAAAAATTAACAATCAAAAAATCAATTTCCCATAGGAAACTTTATGCAAGGCTACAGCCTAAACTACTGAACGGATTTACCTCAAATTTGGCAAAAAGGTACTGCTTGGCTCAGAAAGAGACCTTTTTTAAGAATGGTATAAATACGTTCAGTAGTTGCTGAGAAAATCCAAAATAAAAGTTTCGATATTTAGAGGCGCGGAGGATCCGCGGACCCGTGCGGTGGATTCGCGCACCCTCCCGACCACGAGCTTTATTCTAACTGGCTGTCAATATTCCAAAACAGGAAGTGTTAGCAGCCATTTTGTGACTTGGTAGAACCGAGTCAGAAGAAAACAGGGAAACAAAGGTGACAAAGAAGAAAAGGGGACATGGTAGAAACACCCTGACACCATAGGCCTAGGCCTGTCCCACAAGGAACCCCAGGGCCAAAAAAGCATTTTTTTTAAAAAAAATACACAGCGGAATGTGCGCTAGGTGCGCGGATCCGACCAAATTGTTTTTTTAAACGAAGCAAGGGCTTCCTTGCTTCATTACTTTTAACCCCCTGGGTAGGACAAGTCCGGGGGGGATTTGTACAATGAAAAGCGGGGGCCCGTGGAGGCCCCCGCAGCCCCGGCGACCACCACCTCCCCGGAGCTCTATTTTCTTAATCAAAAAAAATGTGTGAAGGGGATGCAGCCCCCCCACATGCCCCGTGGACCACCACCTCCCCGGGGCACTAACTGTTAAAATGCGGAGGTCCTTTTTGGACCTCCGTGTCCCGGGGATCACCACCCTCTGGGGCTTTGGAATTGTTGGGTGCCCACCCCTGGGACACTGTTGTTTGCTACGGTAGGGTGGGAGCATGGTCTCCCACCCTATCGTAGCAAACTCTGGTTTGGATTTTGGAAGAGAGAGCAGCGAAACCTGCTCTCTCTTCCAAAATCCAAAGCAGAACTGCTTTTCCACACGGAGTGTGGCATGTTAGCAGCTCCCCATGTGGAAAAGCAATGCCAGCTCTTGCAGGACGCGGGATGCCTACAAAGTGCATAGGCCCCAGGGGATGGGGTCCCCGGGGCAAATATAAATTACTGGTAGGAGCCATTTTTTTTTATCGAAAAATTTGAAGTCATGACCCTAGCGTGGCGCTCAGCGCGGCCCCCTAGTGTGCACACAAGGGGTGCGTGACTCCCAGCGCGGCCCCCTGGTGTGAACGCGAGGGATGCGTGATTCCCAGGGTGGCCCTCTGGAGTGAACGCGAGGGGTGCGTGACTCCCACCGTGGCGGTGTGAACACAAGGGGTGCATGACTCCCAGCGCGGCCCCCTGGTGTGAACGCGAGGGGTGCGTGACACCCAGCGCAGCCCCCTGGTGTGAACGCGAGGTGTGAGCGACTCCTAATCGCGCTGGGTGCACGACTCCTAATGCAAAAAAATACGATTTTTTTCATTAAAAAGCTATATTATATGTTAGCATCATGGGTGGCTCTAAAAAAAGCTCTTGTGTTAATTGGGAGATTTTTGTAGCTACATGTAAGTGCCGATGCAGAGTCTAAGTAGTTGAGAAAGACTCTGTTTCCCTCATCTGTGAAATGTACACCATCTCTCCTGTATATGCCATCCATATTTAAACGCAGATTGTTATTGTATATGGAACCTATACTATGGTCTCTGAGATAAGCAGAAACAGCTTTATTGACATTTTTTGTAGCTTTCTCAATCTGGGGACAAAATTGATTGGACCACTTCCATTTCTGTCTTTGGCATATGTTAGACAAAGGTAGTTTGGGGGAAAAGCAACATCAATTCTGCAAAGGTGTCCTTCATTAGCATTTCCAGACCTACCCCAGTCAATGTGCCTAGGTCATTGCCACCACAGTGCACAATCATGAGGTCAGGGGGTTGGACGTGCATAAAGGATTTAACCAATGGCATCAATTGGTGCCACTTCAATCCTCTCTGTCCAATCCATTTAATATCTACATATTGTAAAGCTAGGACTTTGTCAATACCTCTGCTTTCAGCATACCTTTTTCACCAGAAAACATAGCTGTGCCCAACAATCCACACTGAAAACATCTTGAAGGGATCTCTGTAGCTACTCAGAAGATGTCTGTACCTGAGGTAGGCAGGTGATAGAATGAAATCTATCTAAAATGGTGGACAAGATGCTGTTTTAAAGAAAGTAGATATTTGATTAGCTGTTTAAGAACACTCTACATTCTAATATAGGGTGCATTTTACTTTGTTTAGAAAGCATGTTTCTTATTGGTTATTTTGAAATGTGTGAAAGGTACAGCAGAAAGGATAAGGGCATGCTTTTCAAAGCCAACCACACCTGCTGTTGTCATCTGCAACATTGTGTGGTGAACTTGTGACCTGGCAGCTAAGTTAAATGTTGCATGGCCTGTTGCTATGGAAACTGATATGAAGGAGAAGGGGTGAAGATGTCAGTTGAAAAGTATTATTCTTTGTGACCAATGGAAAATCGTTTTTCAATTTGAAAAACACTGGGAAGTAATGCCATTTGTGGGTTATGTGTATATGTGTGGAAAATTAGAGGGAACGTTTGCCATTACTGGTTTTACATTGGAGAGTGTGCTGATCTACATTCTCTGTGACTACAAGAAAATCCTGACTGAGTGTGTGAGATTTTTCATTCAATAGATTTATTTAAATGGTGAGTTATATTTTAAAGAGATTTATGTAATTTAAATGTGACATTTTGTATGAAAAATGCTTGTTATATTAATTTATTAAAAGTACAGATATATATTGGGATAATTTTTATTGTACTTAAAGTTTGTTTAAAAAAAATAGTATGTGCACTAAAATATATTATTAAGTGTCTTGAAAGGTATAGTTGAATGATGCTTCTTATTTATTAATAATTGGTTTAATATGGATAAAGAATGTGTATTTTCAAACAAGTTTGTATAAGGTGCAGTTTATTAGGCATGCATATTTCTTCTCAGTAAAAAAGGTACAGTTTAATAAAATGGCAAAAGTATGGATTGTTTTGTAAAATGAGGTTTTGTAAAATGTGCTGTTTGCAAGGTGATCATGTAAGGTGTTAATGATTACAATTCTGTTATTAGTTTGTGGATTTTTAGTGGTTCAGAAATCCTCATAAAAAAGGTGTTGTTGAATACACTTCTTAATTAAGTCTGTTGAGAGGTACAGTTTGATGATGTTGCATATTTCTAGATTTAATTGGCAATATGTATTTCAAAAGAAAACCACTACATTGTACACTTTCTGGTATGTAGCAGTTGTCTCCTTAAAGAGAATAGTATGTCTGAATTAATGAGACGTATCTGATAGATTACAGGAGTGCAAAGGTAGTGAATATGTGATTTTATAAGTGCATGAGCAGTGTTGTGGTTTTATAATGTCCAATTTTGTGGTTACTATGTAGGTAAATGTGTAAAATCTATATGGTCCCATAACCCCCTGCATACCACTGATTTACTCCTACAAAAATCCATGTAGTAGCCATGCAGTTCACTAATCACAGTGTCAGTCTCTGTCCACTCCTGCTATCATCCTGGCAGAAGCATATCCTTATCTAATCTCTGTGTCAAAACACAAGCACTTATAAACTCACACTGCTGTCAACTACCAGCACTCTACCTACTCAGTCACTGTCTATGCACTTGTACAATGACTGAGGCATTAAGAGATGCATTGCTACAGTCAAATGTGCACAATCTATGGAGGCCCCTAATCCCCTGTAGACTACTGATTCAGACCTGCAATAATCCAGATAGTACTCATGCAGTGCCCCTATCACACTGTCACTCTCTGTCCACTCTTGCAATCATCCTCACAGAACCATGTCCTTATCTAATCTCTGTGCCAAAACATAAGCACTTATAAACTCACCCTGCTTTCAACTACCAGCACTCTATCTATCCAGTCACTGTCTATGCACTTGTAGAATGAGCCAGGCATTACGAGATGCATTGCTACAGTCAAATGTGCACAATCTATGCAGGCCCCTAACCCACTGTAGACTACTGATTCAGTCCTGCTATAATCCTGATAGTACTAATGTTGTGCCCCAATCACTCTGTCACTCTCTGTCCACCCATACAATCATCCCTACAGAACCATGTCCATATCTAATCTCTCTGCTGAAACACAAGCACTTGTAAACACACCCTACTGTCAACTACTAGCACCCTATCTACCCAGTCACTGTCTATGCACTTGTAGAATGACTCAGGCATTAACACACACAGTGCTACAGTCAAATGTGCACAATCTATGCAGGCCCTTAACCCCCTATACAATACTGATTCACTCCTGTAATAATCCAGATAGTACTCTTGCAGGGCCCCAATCACACTGTCACTTTCTGTTCACTGTTGCAATCATCCTTACAGAACCTTGTTCTGATCTAATCTCTGTGCCAAATCACAAGCACTTATAAACTCACCCTACTGTCAACTACCAGCACTCTATCTACCCAGTCACTGTCTATGCACTTGTAGAATGACTCAGGCATTAACACACACAGTACTGCAGTCAAATGTGCACAATCTATGCAGGGCCCTAACCCCCTGTAGACTACTGATTCAGCCCTGCAATAATCCAAAAACTATTCATGCAGTGCCCCTATCACACTGTCACTCTCTGTCCACTCTTGCAATCATCATTACAGAACCATGTCCTTATCTAATCTCTCTGCCAAAACATAAGCACTTATAAACTCACTCTGCTCTCAACTACCAGCACTCTATCTACCCAGTTATTGTGTATGCACTTGTAGAATGACTCTGGCATTAAGAGATACAGTGCTACAGTCAAATGAGTACAATCTATGCAGGCCCCTAACCCTCTGTAGACTACTGATTCAGTCCTGCAATACTCAAGATAGTACTCATGCAGTGACTCAATCACACTGTCACTCTGTTCACTCTTCCAATCATCCTGACAGAACCATGTCCTTATCTAATCTCTGTATCGAAGCTTAATCACTTATAAACTCACCCTGCTCTTTAATACCAGCACTCTATCTACCCAGTCACTGTCTATGCACTTGTAGAATGAGTCAGGCATTAACACCCGCAGCGCTACAGTCAAAGTTTCACAATCTATCCAGTCCCCTAACCCCATGTAAAGTACTGATTCACTTCTGCGATTACCCAAGTAGTAGCCATGTACAAAGTTATATACAATGTGTTTCTTTAGTGATACAATAGTATATTTTATAAATGTATTTTAATTATGTCATATATAAAAAAATTTTTTACAGATATTGTTCATCCTCATTAAAAAAAAATGACCATGACTAGAATAACACAGAAGAAGAAACAACAACAAAATGAGTATTATTTGAAGAAAACAGACCAGCAAAAATTACATGAACTACAACATGTGGGAAAAAAGAAAAAGTCTTCTGGTAAGAGAAGAAAATAATTTGTTAAAAAACGTTCAAAGGCTAAAAACAGTGGGGCAGATTTATGTTGCACTTGCGCCTCATTTACGCCGCCGTTGCGTCACTTTTGTGACGCAGCAGCGGCGCAAATCCTGCGCCATGGTGCGGGGTATTTACAAACGTGACGCATCTCCCAGATGCGTCACGTTGTAAAGCCCTGCGCCACATGTAGGCGTTCCAGGGCAGGTGGGGGCGTTCCGGCGCAGGAACGCCTCCTAAAAGTGGCTGAGTGAAATCTACAAGATTTCACTCAGTCACTTTTAGGCCCATGCTGCGTCAAAACCCTGCGCCTGCTTGAAGCAGGCGTAAGGATTGACGCAGCATTGTACAGATAGGGCCCCCCAGATCATTGCTGGAGCTGCGTCGCGCTTGCGACGCAACTCCAGCAATGCGCCACTTTTCGGCACAGATGCGTCACGCATCTGTGCCGTTTTTGCCCCATGGTGCGCCGCATTATAAATTCGGCGCATCCATGGTGGCACAGCTGTGGCGCATAATAACTGGCGCATCCCTGCTGATATGCAGGGATGCGCCAGTCGTCATAAATCTGCCCCAGTGTGCACAATTTGGAATGTATAAAGAATGCCCCAACAACAAAGAAGAATATAAAGAAAAAAGGAGAAGTTAATGTAAAAATGCATTCTGAAGAATCAATGTATGGTAAAAGGAGAAAGAATCAGTTTGAAGAAGTTAGAAAGAGAATGTTTTACAATAGAGTTGTTTTTAACTTGTTGAAAGACGTGAAGAAATATAAAAGAAGATCAGCATTTTATAAAATGAAGAAACAGATTGAAACTATTGTTGAGAAGGCTTTTGAATTAAAAAGGAAATTATTCATTTTAGTTTTAAACAGAATTCGATCACTTGATATGCCAATACATTTTATGAAGGCCAAAAGTAAGAAGAAGAGAGTAATTAACAGAAGTAACTTTTGTGATATTTTTTGGGGTAAAAGGAAACATAGTTCGAGTTCAGAGCCTTTTTTTAATGAAGAGTGTTATTTGCAAACCACTAAATTGTTGCTTGCAGTTGGTACCAGTGGTCGAGCTTATGAGGTTAAAAATGGTTGTCCAATTGAGAAAGAGAAGATGGTTCCCAAATATGTAGAAGAAGTGGTAGCTGATGAAGTTCTAGGGAGACGTCCTAAAGCTCCTGTGTATACTTGGGATTGTAGTAGTATTTGTAGTATACGACAGGAATCTATTGACATTTTACGCAATTTCTTACGAGTCTATACTAAAAAAGTGTTAAACAAAAGATTAAGATGTTGCAAGGACTAGATCCTTGCAGAGTAAGAAAAAATACTGATTTGCATGGTTATTCTCTGGCTTGTCTTTCAAGAAAAATATGTCAAAGTGTTTTTCATCATTTTAGAATGTTAGCAGTACATCATTCTCAAATGCGGAAGTTTGTGAGAAGATTGTATTATGCTAAAAGTCCAGCACTAATTGTAAATGACTTAAACAGTACTCTTTTGCATGGAAGAGTATCAGATGTTACCAAAGTTTGTGATGAAATAGAGTTTCGTTACTTTGGTCCTAAAGAAGAGAGTAGACAAAGTGAGACATTGATAGAAGTAGATTTTGAAGAAAATGTGGTTAATAGTAGTACAGAGAAGATGGAAGAACAAATTACAAAGTTTAAGGTAAGTTTGTGTGAAAGGCCAAATTACACTTGTATTTTTTGCCGACTAACTCACTATAGAAATCAGACTAGGACTGTTGATCTATATTTAAAAAGGGAAAGAGAAAATAATGATAAATGGAAGGAATTTGTAACTTATTTGTTGGTAGAGGATTGCTTTGATTTGGGTACTGATAAGCGTATTTGTAAATATTGTTATAACAAATTAGACGATAATAAAATGCCTGATAGAGCTGTCCATAATAATCTAGAGTTTGTAACTATTCCTCAAGAACTGATAGATTTAAGCACATATGAGTCTATTCTGATTCAATGTGTGCACCCATTTCAGGCTATTGTTCGTATGGAGCCTAAAGCAGGTAAATTGACTCCTACAGATTTACAGAGAGGATTAAAAGGTAGAGTTGTATATTTACCTCTAGATTTAAAGAAAAATATTGAAACTATTGGTGTAGAAAATGTAGAAAGTGAACCACTAGTTATTCTATTTAGTGGTGTTCCTACTAAGGGGTCGATTCCAATCTGGGTCAGACAGCTCTCCGAGAGCTGTTCGTAGCCTTACCCTGAGACTCGTAACCGGAGCCAGTCCGTCCAGGCGATGAAGTACGATGCGCATAACTGACACAAATCCGACCGACACGTAGGCTATGATTCTAGCTTCATTTTCCGCCCGAGCCGTACCTCCGAACGCCGGACCGAGTCGCCCTGAAGCAGTTCCCACAGCAGTTTCCGGCCAGACAAGTACGATGCGCAAATCATACGGGTTGCTACGTACAGCATGTCACAGCATCCGGAAAAGAAGCATATCAGGTACGATTCACGCCAGAACACAATCCACGGCTACGAGACGGACCAGCTAGCAACGGGTATGAGACGGAACAACATGCAGCGTGTACGAGACAAACACATCATGAATCCCATCACGCAGGTCATATCAGTACTGTACATCTATGACCGGATCAGGAACAGACGCGGACGGCGCAGACGGTAAGTCAGACACCCACCACACAAACTAACGACACGTACCTGCAAAATGTCACACACACCCAGGGGTCCCATATCCTGGCCACTAGCAACAGGCCACCATAAGGGTTGCATGGCCATCACCACTACCACCCCCACTCATAGGGCTTCTGTTGCCATCACGCCTGCCACCCCCACACATAGGGGACCTGTTGCCCATCACTACTGCCACCCCCACCCATAGGGATTATGTTGCCCATCACTACTACCACCCCCACCCATCGGGACTATGTTGCCCAGCACTCCTGCCACTCCCACTCATAGGGGACCTGTTGCCCATCACTCCTGCCACTCCCACTCATAGGGGACATGTTGCCCATCACTCCTGCCACCCCCACCCATAGGGGACCTGTTGCCCAGCACTCCTGCCACCCCCGCCCATAGGATGGGTGATGCGCCACACATCCTTCATAAACCAACATTAGGTATGTCAGCAAAATACATCCCCCCTAACATCATGACAACAGTGTGTAGTCTGTGACAAATGCCCACAACAGTGATTATGACTTCGAACATACAATGTAGCTACCATCACATGTGTGACCAAAAACTGAGTGCGGCCTACACAAGGCAAGCATCACAATAGCACTGTTTCAATGTAAAACTAACACCCCCTCACAACAACATTTAAGTGTGTGGTTCTAAACTGCAGCAAATGTTGAGCATTGTGGTGATGGGGTCTAAAACCCCCCTCATCACAGTGACCAAAAGGTAAGTGTCATCATGGTCAAAGCTGCAAATGTCAAACAGCATGTATGATTCCTGGTCCCAACACATGAAACACTTATGTGGCAAAGTAGTGGTTGTGTCCCATACCCACTGAGATGTGGTAAGGCTAACAGTGCTGTGAAAACCTAACATACTCTCAGCCATGTGCAGACAAGCACCACCCTTGGGGGCTGACATTGCATACAGTGTACAATGACACAAAAGCTGAAGTGACCATCACAAAGCATACACACAAATCAAAAATAGGCTCACAAATCACAACATCCTGTGCAGACTGTAGGTGTCAGGATACAAACTCCCATTCCATGGCCGCAATGGGACCTAACAACCAGGATGAATGTGCAGAATGATGTGATATGACTCACAGGGACAGCAGGAAAATCACAAAAACAACATCCAGACAATGGCCCACAACAGCAATACCAATGTACTGGTGCAGATGCACAAACCCAAACAGGCAACCTCACACTGCACATCTGACACAACATGTGTGTGTGTGTGTCTCAGTATCCCCAGGCAACTACACAACACATGAGGGGGGCTGAACCACATTGACACAGATGTGGACACAGTGCCATACAAAAGTAACCCATCCTTGGGTCTCCCTTAGTGGGCAATCAGGCATAGTGAGATGAGAGGGAGCACAACAGACACATGTGACACAAGCTGGAATGAACAGCAACTAACACAGCAAGAGACTGACACACAACAGCACTACCCCCATGGACCAGACATTGGGGTGACACAAGCATGCATGATACGTCCACTGTGATGACAAAGGTAGATGTCGTACAAACTGTGAAACCCAGACGTGTGTCCTGTGCCACAAACGTACATCACACCTACATAAACACAAATCACTGAGCATGACCCGTCATCCATGGACAAACGGGAGCTAGGGGCCCATCCATGCAAGCATTCACACCTGTCCACCCTCAACACCACACACCCTGAACTGCACCAATGTGCATCTGTGGAGCCCACATGGACATGTGACATTGCACATGCACCCATGACAAACACAGTAATGTTGGGAGGAACTAAGGTGCACAGACTCATCACACAAGGACAGTCTACAACCCTGGTGAATGACAGACATTCTGCACAGTGTGCGGTACATGGCCATGACATCAAAGCTCCCGTAACCTTCTGAATCCCTGCCACAGTCCCAGAACAATGCAGAAGTCAAGGAGAACCACAAGGCACACATGCTGACACCTGACAACATTGAAGCGCTGAACCGAACGAGTGCGAGCAGTCACACACACATACATGTCTCAATCACTGAAAGGTACCACCTAGGGACAACTAAATGATATTGCGAACAAAGAAGTGCCTTGGGACCCCTGACTGTGTCCCATCTGCATCTGACCACATCATCACCACTCAGAACTGACAAATACCAATGATGAAACACCAATTAACAGTAGTGTGCCATGCACCCACACATCTGGTACCCCAGGGCAAAGATGTGGGATGAACACAGTACAACTCAGCAAGCATCAACAACAGGAACATATCAAGGGAACACTGCCTGTGTATGAAAAGGGATGGGGACACACACACACATGCTCACACAACACACACCATGGCCGCAGGCAATGTCACGGAACAACACACTTACTTGAGGGGACTCAACTCCTGTGGAAGCTCAGCTGTGCCAAACATAGTCCCAGGAGGTCTCAGTCATGTCAGCAGAAAACTTGGTCAGTCAGCCATCAGTTACCACCCAATGAAGGCTCTGGTCACAACAGCCTGGGCACTGGAGTGTCCCTTAAGTCATCTGCATATACTCAATACATATGTCCAGCAAGCTGCACAGAGGACCCAGTTGCTCCTACACCAATGATGCCCACACCTGCTTGTCCAAGGTAGATGCGCCCACAGTCAGGGAAATAGTCAAATTGAACAATGGGAAGCACATCATATGTGCATGTGTGCAAGCCACAGATGTGACCATGCAAATGAAATGCTTACAGAGATGTTCACAAATTGTTAATCATGACACACCCAGTTAGCTGCAAAGGATGACATGGATACAGACCAGAATAGGATACATATCTCATGGACCACATGGAGTACCTCACATCAACACCTCAGTATTCAACATTGGAAATCCAGCATTAGAACTGCAAGGTCATGGTAAACATAATCAACATAATGTACAGCTAAATCAAATACACAAGTATAAATACAATTGCTTTATTCAGCCAAATTTCAATGCAAACGCAAATGTCCTTTCAAAACAAAGGCCAATGGCCAGTCCATAAACAAATGTCAACAATGTGATTTGAGTGGCAACTGTCACACGTTGCTTGCCTGCACTGTTGAGGACAGGGGACATCCACTCGGAGGGGCATACATGGGGGCAGGCCAGGCACCGCAGGGACAGGATCAGGGCTCAGCAGAAGAAGGCAGTGAAGGGGTGGTGGATGCAGGAGAATCACTGGCAACTGCAGTGGAGGTGTCTGACATAGTGGGTGCAATCACAACTGTGGGGCACAAGTCAGATGGGGTGGGTGCCGGCACAACTGCAGTGGGCAGGTCAGATGGAGTGGACTGGGTCCCCACTGCAGTGCCCAAGTCATACGGGGTGGTCGAGGACTCCACTGCAGTGCCCAACTCCATGGGAGCGAAATGGGGTTCAGGTGAGGGGGGCCACGGTCCCCACATCAGTGGCACAAACAGTCTGACCGGGGTGGTGGGGGTGGAAGAGCAAGTGGTGGGGGGGGGACGGAGCATTTTGGGGATGGTGTATCTGTGGGTGGGAGAACCTGGGGCAGGGTGTGGCAGGGGAACCTCTGGAGTGGTGTCCTGGGTGATGGAGGATGGAGACTTTGTCGTGGAGCTGCGGGGCGGGGGTGGGGTCTTGCTCTTCCGGCTCCGGGGGGACTTGCGGGTGGGGGCCTCAGTCTGACTGCGCCTGGGGGAGGGTGTCCAGGTGTGAGGGGCACTCCCCTCTGTGTGTGGGGACTTCCTCTTCCCCTTGTAATCTGGATCTGCTGGGTCAGTGGGGAAGAGGCCAAGTTCACAGAGGAAGTGCTTCTTGGGAGATGGGGTTGCAGGTGAGGCAAGGGAAGGGGTCTTGGAGGAAGAGGTATCGGAGGACTGCGGAGTGGTTCTGGATGACTGTGTGTGCGTTTGCAAACCATCCCCTGTGAGTGTGGTATCAGTCCCCTGAGATTGCTTGTGTGCACGTCTAGACCTTGGTTTGGGTGTTTGTGTGCTGCCCGTGTCTGTGGGTTTGGGTGAATGTGCTGGTGTGTGTGTGCTTGGGACAGGTAGGGTGCTAGGAATCATGGGTGGGGCAGGGCTAGGAGGGCTGCGGGACTGATGGAGGAGGGACACTGCTGCCATCAGGGAGGAGGCCACAGACTGATTGGTCCTCTGTAGGGCATACATGCCCGATGAAATGCCCTCCATGAACGACACCAGTTGTGTCAACAGACTGGTGTGTGCATGGAGGACACTCAGCATTGATGTCTGCCCTTCATGGATCTGTCGTAGCAAGTCCACAGACTCCACACTCAGGGCAGCAAGGGACACAGAGGCAGGGGGTGCGGTGCCTGGCACAAAGGAGACATGCTCCCGAACACGGGAGCCTCCATGGACCTCTGGGATGGGAGCCGATGGGAGGGTGGTGATGGTGATGGTGGTGGTGGTGGCGGAGACAGCCTCACTAGCTGGGGTTTGGTGGCTGCTGACACCCGCCACCACAAGGGAGTCATCCTCCTAGCTGCTGTGGCCCTCAGCTGGGGTGGATGGTGCTGAGGACTCCTCGGTGTGGCTCCACTCGCCCTCTGTGCCACTGGGTCCATCCAACTCCTCACCTTCTGTTCCAGTCAGGCTCTGTGGCTCCAACTGGCCTGTGGAGCTGACCCTCCTGTGGCCGTGGATGTATCTGGATAGAATTAGGAAAAAAAGAACAACATCAGTCACCTGCACTGACTGCACACACCACAGTGAGTACAGCACATCACAGGGCAAGCCCTGGCATCATCAGCTGAACACTGCTCAAAGTGCTCACACTGTTTAGAACAAGCCAATTGTCAGTCTCACCATCAACCATGGCACTCATATCCCTCCTGGACTTGCACCCATATGTCTGTTGCATGTTGGATGCTAATACCCCAATGTGCAGACATGCACCACCTACACATTTGTTGGACATGCAAGTGAACATGTAGGAGTATGTCACTATACATACATAACATCTCTTGCCACTGACTCAGTACAGGTGTCAGGATGAAGGGATGGCCACTTTCATTTCACATGCTTGTGATGCATACCAGCAACACACACTATGATGTTCTCATGTCCTGATAGTCAATGCCATAATGGGGTACATGGAGCACATTTGACCCCAATGCAGGATCACTCATAGCAAGTTAAATCCCATGGCACTGGCATGCCTGGAAAGTCAGTCATCACTGTCTCCTGTCACAGGGGCAGGGCATCCAGACAACAACAGTATGCACTGTGTCACAATCATAGGTCATGGGTAAAGCAAACTCTGCAGCTGACAAGTGCACTTGTCCATCCCCTGCAAACAACATATCCTGGACCCAGATGACCCCACATCATACAAAACAGACATATGAGTCTCTGCGAACACAACTCCCTGTACATGAGAACATCACAGTCTGCTGAGTATGAAACACAGCTGCCTGAAGTTCACAGTTGCATACACCATTTTGCACCGGCAAGTGATCACACACCTATATGTCACACAGGTCTTGTCGCTTATAGTCAAATCTCAGATATCCTGCTGACTCTCAAACTCATGAACACCCCAGTTGTCCAGAAAAGGAAGCCACACCACAATGACACAGAGGTAGACACCTGAAGGCACATGTCACTAAGCACAACCTGTAAGTTGATGCAATGGTGTGGGATTACAGAGTGTTTCTCAATGCCCTTGAGTGGGCATGACTGCCAAGGTCTACGTGAAACAGTGTATAGCCCTGGACAGTAGTCAGGTGGCTAATCAAGTGTGACACACTTGATATACATACTCCTGAGGCCCACAATTCGGAGTCCCCTGCTGCATGGGTGTGTTTGAAATACCCCAGGCACTTGTGGCGAGTCAGACCAGCAATTGGAACACATATCAAGGGCACACACAGATCACAGGTCAGATCTCAGGCATTGTGTAAACAATTGACCCACCCATGAAACACACACCAGAGTCACGGTAACAGATGCTGTCCGGAACCTGAAGCATAGCTGACTGCAGGGACACAGTGCCCTAGTGACACAAGCCACAGACTGTAGGGTCCACACCTGTGGATCAGATGAGGAGGGTGCATCACGCAATTGAGGGACATGAGTCCTGGACTACAAGACCTACGTAATGTGGAAGTGTGACCGGGTCAAAAGACTGCAAATAGCATGTCAGACATAGTACACAGATTAGGCATGGACTTACCCCATCCTTGCTGCTGTCTGGCCTTCAGCTGCCCATCCAGGTCTCGGGAAGACCACCGCCAGAATCCTGAGCATGTGGGGGGTCAGGGTCCCGTGTCCGCCCCTCCTGCAAGGAGGCGACAGCTTCAGCTGGACCCTTGCGATCCTCGGGGTCCAGCCCCAAAGGTCCTGCCTCCTCTTCTGGCAGTTGCGGATCCGGCACTTGTAGACCCCCATTGATCGAACTGCCAGGTCGATGGTCAGCCATATTTCCTGCTTCTGGTGGGCATCAACCTGTGAGGATGACAAAATTAAAAGTCCATTAACACACATGCCAAATATTTGTGCTGCAAACAGTTGGATATACATGTCGTCATCACAAAGGAAAATGAGTTACATAGGTAGTGCACCCATGGAAATGGACAAATGCCCTGCATGTCTGACATGTTAACATTGCCTGGGAAGTTTAAGCTTGCACAAATGCACTTTAGCTGAAGAACACCTGTTCATCACATGTACCTACACACTTTGGGGGATGAAAGTACTCAGTGAGTACGCTTGCCACTGGTGTACACACTGCTAGTACTGCTAGTCAGACAACATGCAGAATTAGGAAGGCAGTGGACTGCACACTCACCTGCTCCCCTGGCTTTCCATACAGCTTGCTGTACTTTGGACGGAGCCCGTCCAGCAGGGCCTGGTTCTCCTCCTCAGTGAAGGCTGGGGCCCTCTCCAGAGTATATGCTATAGCAGTAGTCAGAGGATGTAGAGACAGCAGCAGTGGTGGCAGAGATGTGGTCCAGTAGCATGTAGTACAGGCAAGTAAGCTCCCTGGGGGCCAGCCAGCCTTATATCTGTGCTGCAGAGGCAGAGTCTGTGCCATGTGTCCCAAGTGATAGGTCCAACACGGTTGCATTCTATAAATCTGGCCAATCCATGGAATTGTACGAATCGTACACGTCTTCCTCATCGTTCAAATCTTCACCTTCATAAAACCCTAGTAATTGCAACATTGTTGTAGGCATCCAACTGAATTTCTAGCGCGCAACTCGTACAAGTTTTGAATCCGCATCTGTCTCCATGACAGTCCAGAGCCAATGGGTGCGCACGGCTTGGTCAACTGACTGTACAACGGTGTAGTTTGAAAATACACACGCACCCGTCTCCATACGATTCAATGGCCAAGGCATGCGCAGGGCTCGGTCCATGCCTGCACGACGCGTATGCATGATAGTCACCCGCATCGGTTCGCATTGCAGTCAATGGCTAAGCGTACGCACGGCTCGGTCCTGAACTGTGCAATGCATACGCATGATAGTCACCCGCGTCAGTTCGCATTGCTGTCAATGGCTAAGCGTAAGACACAGCTCGGTCCTGAACTGTGCAATGCGTACGCATGATAGTCACCCGCATCAATTCGCATTGCAGTCAATGGCTAAGCGTACATACGGCTGGGTCCTGAACTGTGCAATGCGTCCCTGTAGAAGTCACCCGCGTCATTGACATTGGTGTGACTTTTTGACGGCTTCCACACACAATTACTTGTCAGGGACTCAGGTGCACACCTACCACACTACAGCATGTGCCACACTGTGTTCCATGGCATATATGGCTGCATTACCTGTGTGTTTTGGGGCGGCAATATTTGGTTTGTTGTGTGGCACTTTTGTGCAGCCACTCCCAGGCTGTGCACGTGTTCATGGGGACAGAATCCTTTGTGTGTTGTGCACATTACCACTGTGATGTGCAACTGTACAGTTATGGTCATGAGTCATGGACACAGTTGCAGGTTGGATATGTTAAGGACATGTCACATACACCCTGAGTCCTGGGTGTGATGGTATGTACGTCACAGTGAGACCTATAGCCCCAATTCTGATGTACACCCACAGTCTGTGTGCATGTTGTGTCTCAGATGTGGCTAATCAAATGTGCCCAATGGGAGAAAGTCTACACATCCATGTCGTTTGTGCATCAACATTGATGTTGTGTGTGTGTCTATGAGACGTTCATGTAGGGCCTGCAGAGACAACAGTGGCCACTACCTGTGGGACTCATGGTTGTTTTGTGGCATGTACATGATACGCCATGTCATGCCAGTGTCCATGTGGCAATACAGGGACCCTGGATATCTGCATGTCAAAGAGCTGTGATGCCTGGGAGACATCCGGCCTCACTTGTCACTGTGGTGTGCGTTAGTAACGTGACAGCAGTACATAGGTACTGTGACACAGCCCAATGATTGACCATTGCACTACATGGAACTTATGTAGACATGTGGACTTGAGATGTGCGGTGATGTGCATGTAGGTGACATATATGTCCATACCCAACAGCACACACCTCAGTACATTGTGTATTGTCATGATGTATCATGTGATATTTTGCTTGGTCATAGCCACATGGGTGGATGAATCGTCAATCTTCCTTTGTTCATCTCTGTACTGTAGGGCACCAGCTGTCCATAGACCGTTCCCAGACCTTTCAACCATGCAGGAACGCAACTGCATCCGACGGTACCAGGCCACTGATTGAGGAGTTGGTGGAGCAGTTGGTGCCACATCTGCTACCTGGCCGGACATACCCTACAGCACTGACCCCAGAGGTGAAGGTGATGTCAGCCCTGCACTTCTTTGCTACTGGTACCTTCCAGTGCACTGTGGCTACTGCTGGTGGTATGTCACAAACTATGTTCAGTCATGTGGTACACGATGTCTTGGAGGGGATGTTGCATTTCCTTGACCTGTACATCAAGTTTCCTAGCCCAGGTCAACTCACTGAAATAAAGGATGCTTTTTATACACTGGGGAGGATGCCAAACGTCATCGGATCTATTGATGGTACACATGTGGCCCTGGTACCACCATGGGCACATGAGCAGGCATATAGGAACAGGAAACATTTCCACTCCATCAATGCGCTGGTGGTATGTCTTGCAGACATGTGTATCACACATGTGTGTGCATGTTTCCCCGGTTCTGCGCACGATGCCTACATCATGAGGAGTAGTCGCATTGCAACGCTGATGTCACAGATGCCAGACCAGCGTGCCTGGCTTGTCGGTGTGTACTGACTGTTTACCATTGTGTGTGTTTGGTAATTTTGTATTCCACCCTCTTTCAAAACTCAGCTAATTGTTCAATTGTTTGTATGTAGGTGACTCCGGATACCCCAACATGCCGTGGTTGCTGACACCCCTCAGGAACCCTGTGACACCAGCCGAGATGCGCTACAATGAGGCACATGGTCGGATCAGGAGGGTGATTGAGCGGGCATTTGGTCTCCTGAAAAGCTGCTTCCGCTGCCTGGACAAGACCCGAGGGGCCCTCCCATATGGCCCTGCAAAGGTGTGCAAAATTATCCTTGTATGCTGCATGCTACACAACATGGCAGTGCGGAAGAAGTTACCTCTCATCCAGGATGACGATGACCTCCCTCCGCCACCTGTGGAGGATCCAGGCCTGGGCCACGATGCCAGTGAGGATGATGATGATGAGGCTGACGTCCGCACACAGGTCATCAATAACTTCTTCACCTGAATGTGAGTTTACAGGGTTGTTATGTCAATGTATTGAGTTAGCCTGAAATGTGTTGGGGCTGCTCTGTTGCTGTTTGAGTGTGTCTGTGTGCCACTTGACTGGATGCGTGCAGTGATGTGTCCTTTCAGGTGGTCTGTACTCCACAATAGTGTCGAACTCCTAACTTGTTTCTGTGTAGGTTTATTTTGACACGTTTTGTGCATGTGTATTGCATTTCTCTCCTGTTCTGCTGTGCTTTTGACTGTGTCTTGTGTCTGTCCTTCCCAGGGTACTTTGCCTGTTGTTTGGTCAACACTGACCCCCAACACCCAGAATCCAACACCAGTGTGGATGTTGTCAATTCCCATCAAGTGATGTACCACACACCCCTGGACTTCAATTCTCCTACACTTTGTGACCGTGTGTCCACTGTAACGTAGAATTACCTTGCAACTATTGTGGAATAAACATGTTGCTGATGTGTAATGAACCTGTGCTACGCTTTGTTATGTGCGTTGTCTGTCTTCCCACATCTGACTGACATTTGCTTTCCTCACCTGTGGGATTGTTACCGCTGACTGTGGATAGGTGTGGTGTCTGTGCATTACAATGTATTTCAGGTCAACATCATTGTGTGGGTTGAGTTAAATGGACATGGTGAGTATGTGTTGTGGTGCCGTAGTGGTGTGTCTCCCTCACATGTGTCACATCACCATGACTCACATAACGGTGATCACAATGTTGTAGTTTTTGGCATGCACTATGTTGTTTAGAAGATCAACATCTCCATGACACATGAGAAGTTAGAATCACAACAGAGGCAAGTATAGTGTACTGGTGAGTTTATTTACAAACATGTGTGAGGATAGTGCACAGGATGGTGGGTGCTGTACATTGGGTTTTGAATCCAAAGTTCACAGTAGAGTTGGAAGTGTTGGTAGCTGAAATGTCCAGAGTAAAGTCCACAGTCACCTGCTACATTGGACCAACATGAACCCTCCATGTCATGTAGGCGAGTTGTGTTAGATACAACAAGGTGAACGGTTTGCGCACAAAGAACATTGTCCAGAACAGGTTTAGAGGCCCTGGGAGATGTGCATGGACATCTGCATCTTACTTGTCCTTCTTCGACGACCCCTTTTCTTCTTCGGGGGGGATCCTCAGTTGCAGGCATCTGCAGTGCAGAGGACTCTCCGCCAGAGTCATGCTCCCTCCCTGTGGCACTGGCAGATCCTGCGGCAACATATGTTGTGGCCACACAGGAAGATGTGGACATGTAGGTGCTTATCTGGCGGAGGCATTGGAATATTTCCCGATGCACCGCAGTAAGTGCATCCCACTCTGCCTCCATGCTAGCATGATGGGCAGCCTGCTCCTGTTGAATGTCCTTGAGGATCCCCACTATCTGGCCGAATCCTCCGGTGCTATCCTGGTACGCATTTATGATGCGTGCCAGTTGGGGGTCATCATGCAGTCCAGACCCCTCTGCAAGGCGTGCCCTCTGCCTACCACCCCTCCCAGCACCCCTATCCACACTGGCAGGACCTGCGGCGGCACGCACAGGTGACACTGGGCCCCCTTGGGTGTTGTTGCTGGTGGTGTTGTCCGTAGCTTCCTGGGGGTCCTGTGTCCCTGTGCTGTCGGTATTCTGTGGCCTTGGTCTGTCCGTGTTGGCGGGGGTGCCCCGTCTGTTGCCAGATGCTGGAGGCTTGGGTAAAGGGGGTGCAGATGTTGGTGCTGCTGGTGATGACTCACACCGGAGGTGCCAGGTTGTTCGTTGTCATCCGAAGAGGACAGAGACTGATCTACACCAGAGAGCAGAGGGTCCACCAGAGTTTGGGACTGGGACTCCTCTTCATTTGCTGCTGTGTCCCCAGCACCACCTGTGTTTGGAAGAGACACACAATGTAAGTTATGTTTCTACAGGCATCAATGGTTCACATACATGACATTTTCTACTGTACGTCAGGATGCGTGCCTGTAGACTGCTTTGTCCAAAGTTGTCACGGACAGAGATTGATATTGTTGTTGCACATTGCCCAGCCAAAATAAAACATTTCAATATGCATGTCGAAGTGTGTGCATGCCCAGCTTGTGTATAGATTTGGCTGTACATGGCCATTACTACTCAAGGGCCATCACGTTGCTGACACAGGTGTGTCATCCCTGTACACATTTGACCTTTAACAAGGACATACATGCAATTCCACTGAGGATATGTTGAAAGATTGGGGCATGTGTGATAGCAGATTTTGCTAGTCTTTGTGTGTCACATTGGTGTATTGGTACGACATGGTCACAGTCCAGTATGCCTGTGATCTCTTGTGAGAAAGTGTTTTTTTACAGTGTTCCTAGTTCCCATCTAATTTCATACAAGTGATGATGTCACCATTGTTAATGAGTCTGGTGCAGAGTTTTGTATATGCATATGTGATTTGACTTGTCAATGTTCTCCATGGTGACATGGATTGGGCAAGGAAGCACTCTGGCTTTTCAATGCTCATGACAGTGAGAGCCGGTGGTGTGTGTGTTGCGGTTTGGCTCCTGTGAGTAGCATGTCTCCTCCAATGCAGTCCAGGTTAGACCTTGTGTCTACAGTGTCTATGTCAGTGAGTGGTGTGTTGTGTGAAGGATGCATATGTTGCAGCACGATGTAGGAGTGGAATGCAGCTCAAAACACCACCAAGAGTGAATGAGACCATGCTATATTGGTGTGTCCATTCCATTCGCTGTCAGATGTCCCCTGTCAATGATGTATATGTGAGTTCCTGTGTGTTTTGTGCAATGTATTATATATGGCTCTCCACACTTGTCATCTGCAAGACACACCTCCACAGCCAGGCCAGGGGGCACCCCTGGACACTGCATCCCCAGACAGTGACTTAGAACATACGGTTGCAATGGCTGTGTGTGCGACCGTGTTTGGGTTGGCCAGTGCATATGTGTGATTTTCAGCCACATCATTTATCAGGCCCATGTGTCAGACATCTTGCCTAGACATTATCTTTGTAAGTGACTGGTACCACGTGTGCAATGTGTTTTAGCAGAGAAGGTGTGTGTATGGCCAGCATCGGTGTTTTTTTTTTTCAATTTAGGGCCTCCTTCTTCCCCATGCCAGTTATCCCATCATAAAGCATGCCACCATTGCAGTGGGTGCAGGTTAACTTTCAGGATGTCAGTCAGTGCAGTCCTGGTATTTGTTGTTGCCCAGTTCCCAGCATGGCCTTGTGCTCCCCACAACAGAGCCCAGCTTTTGGCTACACCCCCCTTCCCAGCATGCCCATACTTCCTTCCTTTTGACTCTGCTTCCCTGTGAGTGGGTGTGACAGCAATGGCAAGATGGCTGACTGGGCAGTCCTGGTGTTTGTTGGTGCCCAGTTCACAGCATGGCCTTGTGCTCCCACTCCCTGTGAGGGGTACATATTTCAGTATGAGCTTGCTGGGCCGTGTGCGTGGGTGGGGAATGTCTGCTTCCCTGTGAGTGGGTGTGACAGCAATGGAAAGATGGCTGACTGGGCAGTCCTGATGTTTGTTGGTACCCAGTTCCCAGTATGGCCTTGTGCTCCCCACAACAGAGCCCAGTGTCAGACATCTTATCAGTCCATTCCCACTCCCTGTGAGGCGAACATGGTTCAGTGTGAGCTTACTGGGCCATGAGGGTGGGTGGGGAATGTCTGTGACTGCAACTCACATCATGCTTTTGGCTACACCCCTCCTTCCCAGCATGCCCATACTTCCTTCCTTTTGACTCTGCTTCCCTGTGAGGGAGTGTGACAGCAATGGCAAGATGGCTGACTGTGAAGTCCTGGTGTTTGTTTGGCTACAAGTCCAAAGAGAGCCCCTGTGCTTCACACAGCAGCACCCAGTGCTGTGTATCTTTGGGTGATATTTCACTACAGTGTGAGTCAATGCATTCTACCTGGTGAGTTGTGTGGAGTTTGTGTTGAGGGGTGTGTGTGTCTCCACATGCTGGTAAGTATGGTGTTAGAACCGGCGGTCTCTAGTTGGCAGAGGTATACACTTCTGACAAATAGGGACCTACCAACTCTAGTCAGGGCAAGGGGATTACACACTCAGATAACCCCTGCTACCCCCTTGGTAGCTTGGCAGAGCAGACAGGCTTATCTCAGAGGCAGTGTGTTAAGCATTTATGACCACATACAGTAATAAAGTGAATACACTACAGATGGACACGACACAGAAGTTATTATAAAAATAGGATCTTTATATAAGGTTTAGCACAAGACCAAATAACGACAAAAATATACCACAGTCTTAATAAATACCCTTTGGAAGGAAAAATAATAGTTCAAGTAAGGTTTCTTCTTGGCAAATAAAGAAGCAGCTTTCAGGTTCCTCCACAGCAAAACAGCACTCTGGCAGAAAGGGGAGGCAAGTCCTTAGATCAGCAGGCTTCTTGTCCTTGGTACAGGTTTCCTTGTCAGAAGTGATCTGAGTTCTTGGTTCAGGGGTCCTTCTCTTATACCCCTTTTTCCCTTTGTTCCCTTTGTCCAAGCAGGGAGATTCCCACCATCTCAGGTTTGTTGTGGGTGTTGCCAGGCAGAGGCACCTGGCCTATTCACTGAGCAGGGCAGAGTCCTCAGCCGCCCAGCAGGAGGCGGAGCCAGTATTGTCACTGGCAGGAGCAGGGCTATCAGTCGCCCAGCAGGAGGCGGAGCCAGTATTGTGTCAGGCAGGGCAGGCTACTCTTCCCTCACTCTATGTGTAAACGCCCCATTCACCCCACACTGACTCACTCAGACCTCTGGAGCCACCCAGCCCCTGACACACACACCAAACCAGCAGAGACCGGTAGATAGTTGGACAAGAAAATAGCCACTTTCTAAAAGTGCTATTTTCAAACATAGAATTTAAAAACCATCCATCCTAAAGGGTGTGTTATTAAATTCTGAGGTTTAGAGACTGGTAAGTAGGTTTAGAGACTGGTAAGTAGGTTTCCTTACCAAGTCGACATGGCAGTCAGGGACTGCACGCAGGCGCTGCGGTGGCAGGCCTGAGACACATTTTACACGCTGCTTCTGTGGGTGGCACAACCAGTGCTGCAAGCCCACCAGCAGCAGTTAACTTACACGCCCTTGGCACACTCAGTGCACTAGACTAGGGACTGAACAGTAAGTCAACCAAGCCAATCATGGTAACACCAATCAATGTAACAATTTAACATAGGGAGCACTTGCACTGTGGCACTGATCAGCAGTGGCACAGTGCCCAAAGCAATAATCCAGCAAAAACATCGTAACCAGAGGAGGCAAACAGAAAAAAATGGAGGAGAGACTCATGCCAATGATGCCAGGTCTAACACGTGTCCCCTCCAGCTGAAATGTGGGGAGAACTACCCTTCACCCAGGGAGTCCTCATCACTAAGGCGGAAAAATCTGGACAGACCATCAGCATTGGCGTGATCTGCACCAGGGCGGTGTTCCACCGTAAAGTCCATCCCCTGTAGGGAAATGGACCACCTCAACAGCTTTGGGTTCTCACCCCTCATCTGCATTAACCATCTGAGGGGCCTGTGGTCCGTCTGAACCCGGAAGTGAGACCCAAACAAGTAGGGTCTTAGCTTCTTCAGCGCCCAGACCACAGCAAATGCCTCACGCTCTATCGCACTCCACCTTTGCTCCCTGGGAAGTAACCTCCGGCTGATGAAGGCTACAGGTAAGTCTCGGCCCTCCTCATTCATCTGTGCTAGAACAGCCCCCACACCATGCTCTGAAGCGTCTGTCTGGACAATGAATTCTTTTGAAAAGTCGGGTGCCTGGAGGACCGGTGCTGTACACATTGCAGTTTTCAGGGTGTCAAAGGCTTTCTGACAGGCGTCAGTCCAGATCACAAGTCTCGGCTGCTTCCGGGAAGTCAGCGAGGTCAAGGGGTGCACAATGTTGCCATACCCCTTGACAAACCTCCTGTAGTAACCCGTGAGACCCAAGAAGGCTCTCACCTGAGTCTGGGTTTTGGGCGGTTCCCAAGCCAGGATGGTATCTATCTTGGGTTGCAGGGGGGCCACCTTGCCGCTCCCTACTTGGTGCCCCAAGTACACCACTGAACCCTGCCCAATCTGGCACTTACTAGCCTTGATTGTGAGGCCTGCTCTGCGCAGGGCCAACAACACTTCCTGGAGGTGGCGCAAGTGTTCCTCCCAGCTGGCGCTGAACACTGCTATATCGTCCAGGTAGGCGGCGCTGAAATCTTCCAGCCCGGCCAATACCTGGTTAACCAACCTCTGGAATGTGGCAGGGGCATTCTTCATCCCAAAGGGCATCACACGGAACTGGTAGTGCCCATCTGGTGTGGAGAATGCAGACCTCTCTTTTGCCCCATCAGTCAAGGCGATCTGCCAGTACCCAGACGTTAGATCAAACGTACTAAGGTACCGGGCAGCCCCCAACCGATCGATGAGCTCATCAGCTCTGGGGATGGGGTGCGCGTCCGTCTTGGTGACCGAATTGAGTCCTCGGTAATCCACACAGAACCGAAGTTCTGGTGAAGCACCAGGCGCTGCAGCCTTTGGGACCAAGACCACTGGGCTGGCCCAAGGACTGCTAGAGGACTCAACCACCCCTAAGGCAAACATCTTGGAGACCTCCTCCTTGATGTATGCTCTGACCTTGTCAGTCACCCTGTAGGCCTTGTGCCTCACAGGAGTGCTGTCCCCGGTGTCCACATCATGGACACACCACTGAGTGACACCAGGGATTAAGGAGAACAAATCAGGGAATTGTACCAACAGATGGCGACAATCTTGCTGCTGCTCAGGGGTCAGTGTGTCAGAGAGGACAACACCATCCACTGACCCATCTTTTTCTTTTGCACACAGGAGGTCAGGAAGAGGCTCACTCTCCTCCTCCATCCCAGCATCTGTGGCAAGGAGCATGCCCACTTCGGACCTTTCTAAGTGGGGCTTTAACCGGTTGACATGCAGGACCCTTAAGGGGTTCCTGGGAGATTTCAAGTCCACCAAGTAGGTGACATCGCTCTTCTTCTCCACAACCTCAAATGGTCCAGTCCACCTGTCCTTGAGCGCACAAGGTTCCACAGGGGCCATGACCCAAACTTTCTGACCAGGTTGAAGCTCAACCAGAGTGGCATTCTGATCGTACCACCGCTTCATCTCTTCCTGGCTGGCCTCCAGATTTGCCTGAGCAAGATCTCTGAAGCGCCGAGTCTGGTTCCTAAAGGCCAGCATGTAACTATATACATCCTGGGGAGGTTTCCTGGGAGATTGCTCCCAGCCTTCTTTGACCAGACTCAAAGGTCCTCTTACCGGGGGACCATACAAAAGCTCAAAGGGGCTGAACCCTAGAGACTTCTGTGGCACCTCACGGTAAGCAAACAGCAGGCATGGCAAGAGGACGTCCCATTTACGCCTCATCGGTTCTTCAAGACCCATGATCATGCCTTTTAGGGTCCGGTTGAATCTCTCAACCAGCCCATTACCTTGAGGGTGGTAAGGAGTGGTAAACTTGTAGGTTACCCCACACTCCTTCCACAGGGACTTCATATAATTCGAAATGAAGTTGGTGCCCCGGTCTGACACCACCTCTCTGGGGAACCCCATGCGGGAGAAAACACCCATCAGTGCCCGTCCCACCACGGGGGCCGTCACTGTTCGGAGAGGGATGGCTTCCGGGTACCGGGTGGCATGGTCCACCAAGACCAGGATAAACCTGTTGCCCATGGCTGTCTTGGGGTCCAGTGGCCCCACAATGTCAATTCCCACTCGCTCAAAGGGGGTACTGATGACGGGAAAAGGTTGGAGGGGAGCCTTCTGCTTCCGCCCACTTTTCCCACTTGCCTGGCAAGTTTGACAGGTCCTACAATGGATATCTGAATCCCTTCTCATCTGGGGCCAATAAAAATGGGTGACAAGCCTGTCATAGGTCTTGTCCTGCCCCAGATGTCCAGCTAACGGAACGTCATGAGCCAACCCCAGTAGGAAGGCTCTGAAGCGCTGGGGTACCACCAGCACACGGGCTGACCCAGGTTCAGCAGCCTTAGGCTCGCTATACAGGAGGTCGTTCTCCCAGTAGACCCAATGTGATCCTGACTGATCACCTGTCGTTTGGGCTGAGGCCTGCTGCCTCATACCCACAAGAGAAGGGCACACTTTCTGTTCAGCACAAAATTCCTCCCTGGAGGGACCACCATCCTGCTGCCAATGGGTCAGCTCGGGCAGGTCTCCCAGTTCGGCCACTTGTTCTCCTGTCGGTTCCAGGGCATCCCCCTCAGGGTCTGCTCCCTCCTGGACCGCGGGAACGATGGGGGACGGTTTCCCGCGCCCCCTGCCTCTTCTCTTCACGGTGGGGACCTGGGCCATATTTTCAGGCCCCAGGGCCCCATCAACACCCTTACTGACTGACATGGACCGGGTGGTCGCACACACCCACTCAGGCAGACCCAACATTTCCAGATGCGCTTTTCTCTCCACCTTAGCCCAAGGGGAGTCCTCCAAATCATTGCCCAAGAGACAATCAACAGGCATGGCGGGCCTCACAGCAACCTGAAGAGTACCTGAGACCCCCCCCCACTCAAAGGGAACTTGAGCTACCTCACACTGACTCTGTGAGTTGTCAGCAGCTACAACGGGGTAGAATGCATGAGGGACCACCTGCTCTCTGGACACCAAGTGACACTTGACAGCTGTCACACTCGCTCCGGTGTCTCTGAGAGCTTCCACCCTATGGCCATTAATGGTCACCCACTGCCTATATTTCTTAGTGTTACTAGGCAGAGGGGTTGGAGGGACCATTTCCACGTCTCCTAAAGAGACCAGGGACATTTCTGCGGGACCCCACCCACCGGGGGCACCCATCTCCTCCCCTCCCGGGGCTACACTCGCTACCTGACGAGGGGGTGCACGCGGCGGTGCATTCGAATCCTTCATGGGACACTGGGGATCATAATAACGGTGTCCCACCTGCTTACAGGCATAGCAGGTCATGGGGCCCCTGTGAACAGGTTTACCTGTCGGGGCCTCTGGCTTCTTTCCAGGGGGAGGCTGGGAACCCTTCCCTTGGTTCCCTTGGGGATTACTTTGGGGCCCTTTCTGAAACTCCCTCTGTTTACCCCTGTCCCCCCCACTCTTCTGCTGGGGACCCTGCCCACCTTTGGCTGAGTCTCCCACTGGACCCTTGTGGACCCTGGTACTGACCCAGCGGTCCGCCTCCTCAGCAAGTTTTCTAGGGTTAGATAGCTTGCTATCAACAAGGTGCTGGCGTAGCTCGGGAAAACAGTTATTAGACAAGTGCTCCCAAGCAAACAAATCATAAAGAGCATCATAACTATCAACCTTGCTACCCTTTATCCAACCATCCATGGTTCTGCAGAAAAAAGACACATATTCAACCCACGTAGTACCAGGCAACTTCTTACATTCTCTAAAGGTTTGTCTGTACTTTTCTGGGGTTAAGCCATATCTCAGCATTAAAGCATCTTTCATATGAGTATAAGACATCCTATCCTCAGCAGGAAGGCTCAACAAGGTATCTCTCCCCTCGTTTGTAAAGCGGCTCCACAACCCCGTTCCCCAATCCTTCTCAGGGACCCGGTGGGCCAACAATGCTAACTCATACGCTTTAAACCATTGGCTAATATCTTCATTCTTACTGTAATCCTTGATCACATCTTTAGGAAAATAAAACCTACTTTCTGCAGGCACAGATGGAGTGCTGCCACCAGAGGGATTCAACTCTAAACTCTTAGTTTTAAGCTCCATCTCCCTCACCATCTTCTCACGTTCAAACGCTAATTTCTCTCTCTCAAAATCTAATCTTTTGCTCTCCATTTCAGCTTCTCTCTTGCTTCTTGCATTCTCTAATTCCAACTGCCCTCCTAACTTAAGTTTTGCCATCTCTAACTTGTATTCCCTCTCCTTCTCCCTGTCTTCCAACTCTTCAGGAGAAAGGCTCTTAGAGGAAACACTGCTGCCTGGAGATGACACTGGCCCACCTGTGGGCTCTTCCTCTTCCTCTTCTTCTTCCTCTTCCGGTACCACCACCGGGTCAGAGGGATCTCTGGCCTCTAACCAGGCCTTCAGCGCTTTGAGGAAGTCGCCTCTCAATTTGAGACCTGTGGTAGGAACTTTAAACTGCTTGCAAAATCCTCTTAGATCCTTTAGCTTGTAGGAATCTATCTTCTCCTTATCAAATTCCCCCACAACAATCTCCACAGGTGTAGCAGCTCCGGCATTCTCCATGGTCAAAACTGGCAGTGTTTAAAAAAAATAAGGTTAGGAAACGGTGGAGGGTGATGCCTTCTTAATTGGTCCACGTCAGTGGATAATCAACATCAAGAGCATTGCTCAGAATGAAATTACTTGTGTTGTTTTTATTTCTGGCAGACAAAACAGGTATAAATTGTGAGAGGAAAAGCAACAAGCCGACACGTGTTTCGCCCTAGTGGCCCATTGGCCTTGGGCTTTTTCAAGGCGGTTTTCAGTAAATAACAAGGTCTTCCAGGGAAATCGGAGGAATGAGCTGTCAGAAAGGTTCTGGGCCAGAACCTTTCTGACAGCTCATTCCTCCGATTTCCCTGAGACCGCAGAGACTCATCTATTTCATCCGCAGGAAGACCTTGTTATTTACTGAAAACCGCCTTGAAAAAGCCCAAGGCCAATGGGCCACTAGGGCGAAACACGTGTCGGCTTGTTGCTTTTCCTCTCACAATTTATACCTGTTTTGTCTGCCAGAAATAAAAACAACACAAGTAATTTCATTCTGAGCAATGCTCTTGATGTTGATTATCCACTGACGTGGACCAATTAAGAAGGCATCACCCTCCACCGTTTCCTAACCTTACCTTTTCAATGGCTCTTGGGTGTAGCCATTTACGAGGATTGTGCCACATATAAAATTGGGCCCTAACAACTGTAGCGCCGTAAGTCCAGAACTTTCCACCCATACAGCTTCTCATTTAAAAAAAATAAGCTCCAGGAAAGCGGAGAACAAAAATAGAATATCCTACCAAACAGACTGTGGCTGCGTTATGGTCTGCTTTCACTATGTAGCGTACACTAATCACTGCACATGAGTCATAAATGCAAAGTTCAAATCCTCACCGCTGACCACCAATGTTAGAACCGGCGGTCTCTAGTTGGCAGAGGTATACACTTCTGACAAATAGGGACCTACCAACTCTAGTCAGGGCAAGGGGATTACACACTCAGATAACCCCTGCTACCCCCTTGGTAGCTTGGCAGAGCAGACAGGCTTATCTCAGAGGCAGTGTGTTAAGCATTTATGACCACATACAGTAATAAAGTGAATACACTACAGATGGACACGACACAGAAGTTATTATAAAAATAGGATCTTTATATAAGGTTTAGCACAAGACCAAATAACGACAAAAATATACCACAGTCTTAATAAATACCCTTTGGAAGGAAAAATAATAGTTCAAGTAAGGTTTCTTCTTGGCAAATAAAGAAGCAGCTTTCAGGTTCCTCCACAGCAAAACAGCACTCTGGCAGAAAGGGGAGGCAAGTCCTTAGATCAGCAGCAAAGGTACTGGCCACTAGACTTTCCCTGCTTATGACCAAAATTGCCCTCCCAGATCAATCTGGGTTTGTCCCGGGTCGCTCAACTGCTTGTAACTTACGTACGCTCTTCTCCTTGATAAACACGATAGCGCCGGAACTGCCGGTGGCGGCGGTATTTCTGGATGCCACCAAGGCATTTGATTCGGTTGAGTGGAATTACTTGTTTGCCATCTTGTACAGGATGGGCTTTCCCAAAATATTTGTCGCCTGGATCAAATTGCTCTATACGGCTCCGAAGGCGAGAGTGCTCATCAATGGTGAAGTGTCTGAGTCGTTTCTGCTCACTAGAGGTACCAGGCAGGGGTGCCCGCTCTCCCCATTGCTCTTCGCTATCGCGATTGAGCCTCTGGCATGCCGTATCCGGCAACTGCATAAACAAAGTGCTTTCAAATGTTACCGGCGGCAGATAGATGTCTCTCTCTATGCTGACGACTTGACGTTGTACGTGGTAGATCCACAGGTTAACCTTAATCCATTACTTCGAGAATTTATAGTGTTTGGACGACTGTCGGGCATTCAAATAAACTGGAAAAAGTCGCAATTTTTTCCCCTGACGCCTGCAGTGGGGCGCTTTCCTCTGGACTACCCGCTGGAATGGTGTGAATCGGATCTTAGGTATCTGGGGGTCCAGATCTCTAAGGATCGAGAGGAGACGTTGAGGTTGAATTATGGTACGGCCATGACTCGGCTGACAGATGATGTGACTCGGTGGGTGTCTCTCCCGCTCTCTATGGCGGGCAGGGCTTCGCTTATCAAGATGGTGGTATTACCCCGTTTTTTATATTTTTTCCAGAACATCCCGTATTATCCGGGGGCGTACTTCTTTCGCGCATTGCGTACAGAACTGCTGCGGCTGTTCTGGGCTGGCAAGCAGCCTAGATTGGCGTGGTCGGTTATTACTCGGCCATACGAATCTGGAGGGTTTGATGTTCCTGATTTTCTAACGTATTATCTGAGCGCGCAGGCCCAATTTGCATACCATTGGCTTGCACCTGCGCCATTCCTGCCACAGCTGGCGGTAGAGGACTGGTTCTCACGGCCTCTGCCGCTGGCGGGTGTCCTTCATGGCTCCAGTCGCGCCTTTGATACACTATACACTACGGTGCCGTGCACGGTGGATGCATGGCAGCGTATACTACGTCGCCTGGCGCTCAGTTTCATGTATGCTCCGACGCTGCCACTGGTTTATCACCCGGATCTGTCGTTACTGCAGGAAGGAGGGTTTCAGGGGATGTGTGCCAAAATAAAAATACGGCACTGGGGTGATCTCTTTGCTAACGGACGGCTCAAAACGAAAGAACAACTATTTGGGGGCTATCAGCCTACCCCGTTGGATGTTTTTTACTATATCCGGCTGCGGCGGGGGCTGCGGAAGATACTGCCAGGTTTTCCGGGGGAACCGGAAGTAGTGCGGCCTTTACAATTGCTGCTTACGTCTTCGGACGGTAGGCACTTAGTCTCCCAACTATACGGCAGTATTCGGGCACACAGTGGCAACTCGAATTGTAGGGCACTCCAGCAATGGAGACTTGAGCTTGGCAGGGATATCACAGATAAGCAATGGACGTATTGTTGCGAGCTCACCTCCCAGATCTCCCCCAGTAGCAGACTGCGTATTATCCATTACAAGTTTTTACAACGTATGTATTACACGCCAGCTAAGAAGTTTAAATTTGGTCTCTCCGACAGTGACAGATGCGAGAGGTGCAAGGCAGAAGGGGCTGACTTCCTGCACTTGGCATGGTTGTGTCCGAGAGTGACGGATTTCTGGCTGCAGGTACATTCGGCACTGAAGGTCATGTTGGGAGATGTAGTGGAACTAGATCCGCTGGTGATGCTGCTGGGCTACACGGTATCAATACCTAAGTTAACGCGCAAACTGGGGAACGTTGCACTATTATTAGCGAAGCGGAGAATTGCGTGTCGCTGGGGCAGGGGGAGAGCACCGAAATTCAAGGAATGGATAGGGGATCTATTACACTGTCAGGAGCAGAGTGCTATCTACGCTGAGACGCAACCATTAACTAGCAGAGCCAGTGACATTTGGGACCCGTTCAAGGAGTACTTGGCGGCGTATACCGCCTCCACGGAGGGGGAGCACCAGGAATCAGCTGAGGGTGGCCCTGGAGTTGGGGAGTTTACCTAGTAGGGAGCTGCATGATTGTCCTTACTGAATGTCATGCTTGTGGAGTGTGTTGGGGAGTTGTGCTCCGGGACGTCTGCACCTAGGAATTCCATGTAGTGCACCTAGAAGATACACCAGAAGGTTGAGTTGCTTCATGGCTTGCCCGGGATCCACGGCACAGTATATAACACTACTGATGTATTGGAACAACAGTGATTTGCCGCCGGACCTCCGGGTTATCGGCTTTAAGGCTGTGTACAGGATGATGAAACGTAATGAGAAATGTCATCTGGAGCCGGCCCATGCGGTTGTAGGCGCGAAATGTATAACTGTGTCAAATGCTAATAAAGGTTTTGGAACTTTAAAAAAAAAAAAAAAAAAAAAAAAAAAAAGTCCTTAGATCAGCAGGCTTCTTGTCCTTGGTACAGGTTTCCTTGTCAGAAGTGATCTGAGTTCTTGGTTCAGGGGTCCTTCTCTTATACCCCTTTTTCCCTTTGTTCCCTTTGTCCAAGCAGGGAGATTCCCACCATCTCAGGTTTGTTGTGGGTGTTGCCAGGCAGAGGCACCTGGCCTATTCACTGAGCAGGGCAGAGTCCTCAGCCGCCCAGCAGGAGGTGGAGCCAGTATTGTCACTGGCAGGAGCAGGGCTATCAGTCGCCCAGCAGGAGGCGGAGCCAGTATTGTGTCAGGCAGGGCAGGCTACTCTTCCCTCACTCTATGTGTAAACGCCCCATTCACCCCACACTGACTCACTCAGACCTCTGGAGCCACCCAGCCCCTGACACACACACCAAACCAGCAGAGACCGGTAGATAGTTGGACAAGAAAATAGCCACTTTCTAAAAGTGCTATGTTCAAACATAGAATTTAAAAACCATCCATCCTAAAGGGTGTGTTATTAAATTCTGAGTTCAGGGATACTAAACTCGACTTGCTACCATGCTCCCTGAGTCAGATAGATTATAATGGAGTTAATAATCAGTCTGCCCAGTCTGGCCTATTGGAGGCAGGTAGCCCTTCAATAGTGAAAAACGAAAATGGCTGTAATTCACTATTAGGTCATGCCACACACATCAGGGCATGACCTACCTTTTACCAACAATGCACCCTGCCCTAGGGCCTACCATAGAGGTGTCTGAAATGTGGCAAAGTGAAGGTTTAGAGACTGGTAAGTAGGTTTCCTTACCAAGTCGACATGGCAGTCAGGGACTGCACGCAGGCGCTGCGGTGGCAGGCCTGAGACACATTTTACACGCTGCTTCTGTGGGTGGCACAACCAGTGCTGCAAGCCCACCAGCAGCAGTTAACTTACACGCCCTTGGCACACTCAGTGCACTAGACTAGGGACTGAACAGTAAGTCAACCAAGCCAATCATGGTAACACCAATCAATGTAACAATTTAACATAGGGAGCACTTGCACTGTGGCACTGATCAGCAGTGGCACAGTGCCCAAAGCAATAATCCAGCAAAAACATCGTAACCAGAGGAGGCAAACAGAAAAAAATGGAGGAGAGACTCATGCCAATGATGCCAGGTCTAACATATGGTCAGAGCTGTCAGTCCTCCTTCCCATCCGGCCAGACATCCCACCATGAAACGTGCTTCCATTGGAGGGCGTGCAAGTTGTCTTTCAGGATGTCAGGCAGTGGTGTCCGGATTCTGATTTGCGCACAACCCCTACCAGGGCCTTGTGCTCCCCACAGCAGGACCCAGTGTCAGCCATCTTGTAAGTCATTTTCCACTCCCTGTGATGTGGGCATGGTTCAGAGAGGTCTTGATGGACCAATTGGGAGGGGGAGCATTATCTGTGACTACAAACCCCATCATGCTTTTGGATACACTCACTTCACCTGCATACCCACTATTCCTTCCTGTCAGTCAGCTGCACTGTGAGGTAGTGTGCTTGTGGTGGCAAACTGTCTGACGGTGTTTATTTAGCTTTGTGCCACTGCCTTGCTCTATTTGTTGGTAGGTTTGTACAAGTCATGACACAGTTACAATTCACTATGAGATGGCAGGTATTGTGTTTGTCTGACTAGCATACACATCTTGGGATGATTATCTATTGGTAACTGTGGCTTTGCTAACGGTGCATGGTTTTACTGTCCCCTTGCCACACAATATTGAGTATGTTGGTTGTGTACTCACCAGGCTCTGGTATGTCTGCTAGACCATGGACACTCTCTGGTGGTAGGATGTCCCACACCTTCTACTTTCAGGACCTGAAGTATACTGGTTTGACAGGAGGGCCACCACCAGTGCGCTGACTCAAGGTGTGATCTTTCTCGATTAATTTCTTGATCCTCCTGAGCACTTCATACCACCTGTTCTGTATATTATCCTTTGTGCGCAATGTTGGTGCTTGTGCGTTCACCTTGTCCACAATCCTCGCCCACATCTTTGTTTTCTGTGACATGGGGGTCCTTTGGACCAATGTACCAAACAAATGTGGCTCTAATCTGATGATCTCATCTACCAGCACTTCTAACTCACTATCTGTGAACTTTGGATTCTTCTTTGGGGGCATGGTGATGGGTGGTGATGGTGAGTGATGTGTGTGTGAGGGTGCAAGTGAGGGTGGGTGGGTGTTGGTTTTGCTAGCTGTATGTGTGAGTGCTTTTGGTGAGGTTCTAATGGTGTGAAAGTTGTGTGATGGGTGAGTTGTGAGTGTGTCTGTGGTTGCAGTGTGATGGTGTTCTCTGCTGGCTGTTGTATTCAATTTGCAAAGGATCATGGTAGTGATTGGTGTCCTTTATATAGGTGCAATATTGAGTGTGTCTTTGTTCAAAGTTTTTTTTTATATTTATTGACTTTGTCATTTCTTGTTTGGTCCTTTTTTTGTATTTTTTCCTTTGGGTTTTCTAGGCATGAATGAGACGTTCTTCTGACCGAGACGGACGCTGATGTTGGCTCGTTCGGGCTTCTCCGGGTCTTTCACGCTATCTTTCTTCTGTGTTTGATACGCGTCGGTCGCGGAGCTCTTTATTGCTTGAGGTCCCTGTTTTCTGTGCGTATCGGTCATGCGGTTTGGGCTCCGTGCGAGTCGGTCTGGTTTTACATGCATTGCATCATACTGCGCGGATCAGACATCGTGGGTATGTGTCGGTCGGGTTAATTCCTGGTGCGTGTCGGTCGGTGCTAATCGCGTCCGTTTTCCAGGCGAATCACTGTTTTCCCTACGGCTCAACCATACGGCTTGTATTCCGTACGTGTCAGTTGTAATTCACACTTGTCGCATCGTACTGCACGGGTCGTACAGCGCCGGTCCGTGTTGGTCAGTCTCCGTTCCGGGTCCGTGTCGGTCAGTACGTTTTGCGGCTGGAATCGGAATCAGCCCCTATGAGTAAGAAAATTTGGCAGGAATTAGTTGATGTTAGGAAAGTGCAAAAGGCAACATTATATCTTATAAAAAAACAATGATTATAACAAAAATGTTTATGTAGAAGAAGAAGAAATAGTTTTAGGAGATGATAGTGAAACGTCAAGTGGTCAAATTGAAAAAGTTGACATGTCCAAAAGTGAAGAAATATATGCACATTATAGTGTACATCCACTTCATTCAAAAGAAGTGATGGGGAATACTATTGAATTATTCCAAATGAAAAAAGCAAATGGGACTCCCATGAGTGTATGGGAAAAAAGTTTGGAAGCTCGTTATTTTCCCCAGCTGTTCCCAACTGGAAAAGGTGGACGATATGACAAACGATCAGTACAGATTCCTGCATTAGAATATCAGACAACAAGATTGTATGCAGAAGCTCCAAGATTTCGACAATGTATCCGATATATATATTCCATCTTTTGTTTGAGAGTGACTTGTCTGGACTTTCATATGCAGTCAACCACATCTTAAAAACAGGAGTACATCTTCAAAATGTTTCTGCAAAGAAATTCATGGATAAAGTACATCAGAGAGACGATCATTTAGAATCTCAACTGATTAATTTGATGGCATGTCAGCCCGGTACTAATGAGTATTGGTATCGTCGTCACGGAGAACTTAAATGCATGCTAAGGAACTTAGGAATTACTACGTGGTTTGTTACCCTAAGCTGTGCTGAATACGCTTGGGATGATTTACTTGAATTTCTTCGAGATGCAAATTCAAATATTACAAATATTGAACACAAGATACCTGGAGAATTGTGCTCTTTGGATCCTGTAAATGTATGCAAATATTTCAACCATAGGTTTGAAGCTAGGAAGTCTTTTACCTGCAATAAAAAGAATCCTCCTCTTGGAGAAGTTATTGATTTCTTTAGGATAAAGGAGTATCAAGCTAGAGGTGCTCATCATATACATATGCTTTTATGGATCAAGGATGCACCCAAATTTGGAACTGATTTAGATGACACTGTTTTATCTTGTATTGAAGATTATGTCACATGTGCTATACCTAAAATAACAGAAGAAAACAGCTTAAGGCAACAAGTGTTACGATTCCAAAGTCATCGATATGGCAAATACTGTCAACGGAAATACAAGTCAAAGGAAAAGTTTTATACCAAATGTCATTTTGGATTTCCACGTCCAGTATCCAAAGGAAGAGTAAATAGTTTCATGTCAGCAGTGAGACATACCATCACTAGAAAATCTCCCAAAAATACGTACAATTTGAGAAGAAGTGAAGAATCAAAGTGTATCAATGATTATAATCCAGTTATTCTCTCAATGTGGAATGCTAATATGGATATCCAGTATGTTGCGGACAATTCAATTGCTGTTGCTCGGTATGTAGCATCATACATAACAAAATCAGAAAAGACGGAGTTGAAAGAAACGTGGGAAGAAATTTCCCATGAGAAGAGTCTAAGTAAGAAATTGTACAGTTTTAGTTTGAAGATGTTATCCCATCAAGAGATTGGAGCGTACGAATGCTCGGATCGGTTGTCATCTTCAAGTTTATATTCAAAGTCAAGAGGGATCATTTGGGTGAGTCTAGGTCTTGCTGCAACGCGAAATCGAGTACTTAAACTTATACAAGAAATTGAATATAAAGGGGGCGATTCCGATTCCGGCCGTAAAACGAACCGACCGACACGGATCCGGACCGAACACTGACCGAGACGGACCAGCGTCGTACGACCTGTGCAGTTCGATGCAACGCGTGTGAATTACAACCGACACGTATCGAATACAAGCCGTACGACCGAGCCCTAGGGAAAATAGTGATCCGGCCGGCCGACGCGAATATAACCGACCGACAAGAACCCGGAATGAAGCCGACCGTCCCGTACCCGCGACGTACAATTTGCGCAGTACGATGCAATGCGTGCACAACCAGACCGACTCGCACGGAGAACATGCCGCACGACCGACACGCACAGACAACCCGGCACACAAGCGATAGAGACCGCCGCGAACGACGCGTACCAAACACAGAAGACAGGCAGCGTGAACGAGGCGGAGAAGCCCGCACGAGACAACAGCAGCATCTGTTTCCGTCACATGAACATCTCCTTCATGCCTACAAAACACAAAGGAAAAAAGACAAAAAAAGGACCAAACAAGCAATGACAAAGCCAATAAATACCAACAAAAAAACATGGGACAAAGACACACCCACCACTCCAACTATATAAAGGACTACAATCACTACCATCATCCCTTGCAAACAGGAGACACAGCCAGCAGCAAACACCAGTACACAGCAATCACAGACACACTCACAACTCATCACACAACTCACACACCATCAGCACCTCATACAAAAGCACACACACATACACCCAGCAAAACCAACCCCAACCCACCATCACTTGAACCCTCACACACACATCCCTCACCACCACCACCCATCACCATGCCTCCAAAGAAGAATCCAAAGTTCACAGATAGTGAGTTAGAAGTGCTGGTAGACGAGATCATCAGAGTAGAGCCACATTTGTTTGGTACATTGGTCCAAAGGACCCCCATCTCACAGAAAACAAAGATGTGGGCGAGGATTGTGGACAAGGTGAACGCCCAAGCACCAGCAAGGCACACAAAGGACGACATCCAGAACAGGTGGTATGACGTGCGCAGGAGGGTCAAGAAACTCATCGAAAAAGATCACGCCCTGAGTCAGTGCACCGGCGGTGACCCTCCTGCCAAACCAGTCTACTTCAGGACCTGGGAGGAGAAGGTGCGGGACATCCTACCACCAGAGAGCGTCCATGGCCTAACAGACATCCCAGAGTCTGGTGAGTACACAAACAACATACCCAAGATTGTGTGGCAAGGGAACAGTAAAACCATGCACCGCAAGCAAAGCTACACTAACCAATAGATAATTAGCCCAAGATGTGTATGCCAGTCACTCAAACACAATACCTGCCATCTCATAGTGACTGGGAACTGTGTCATGACATGCACCAACCTACAAACAAATAGAGCAAGCCAGTGGCACTAAGCCAAATACACCCTGCCAGAAAGTTTGACACCACAAACACACCACTTCACAGTGCAGCTGACTGTCAGGAAGGAATAGTGGGGATGCAGGTGAAGTGAGTGTAGCCAAAAGCATTATGGGGCCTGTAGTCACAGATAATGCTCCCCCTCCTGATTGGCCCATCAAGACCTCTCAGAAACATGCCCACATAACAGGGAGTGCAAAATGACTGACAAGATGGCTGACACTTGGTCCTGCTGTGGGGAGCCCAAGGCCCTGCTAGGGCTTGTGTGCAAATCAGAAGCAGGACACCACTGACTGACTGTTAGAAGGTGGTTCTGACACTATGGGCCGCCCGGATTTTTCGCTTTTTTAGCACCTAATTGTTGAGCTTTTACTCTGGGGGAACCTCATAAGTTGGGACTCACCCACAATGAACTCAGGATGTAAGAGACTGCATGGGGATTTTACTGGTGTTCCCCTGGCTTGACCAGGCCACTGCGCAGCAGCTGGAGTAAGGGACACTTGGCTGGTTACATGCAGACACATGTGTACATGCGTGTGCACACGTGTACGGGCTGCGCAGGTGAGATTCCTAGCGGGCGCAGTCCAGGAGCAGCTACAAAGTGAATGGTGTGGCAGGACTTATGCAGTATTGGGTGGTGACATGGAATAGGCTTTATACACTGGAAAGAAACATGCCAGGGAAAGTCAGTGTGTTTTCACTTCATATTCCCCTATGGGGATGTGGGGCCCATGGCTAGATTAACTTTCATTAGGCCTACAGATTCCAGACACGCACTTAAGTCCAATGTAGCGAATGTGAAAATAAGTATTCTGCAGAGTCCAAAGTCATATTTGTACTGCTTTTGGGTCATCCAGAACTGTCATATTTCTCTGAGCCAGCCATGACCAGACTCAGGCTGAGAGCTGACCTCAGCTGGATGGATTGATAACCTTTCTTCCACAGGCAAGGGCCTCCTCTCCATGAAGAGATGATGGGTGGGGCTACAGGCTCATCCATCACTAGGTGCCAGGCACCAGGCTGCACCAAGGAGGGAAGGAGTTGGGTTTCAGAGGCCATGTGGCCAGAGACACTGGACAACGCCATTTTGAACAAACCCAGAGGCTGGACAAGAAGGAGGGAGCAGGGGCAGGAAAGTGATGTGTCGCTGTTTGATAGGACCAACAGGGACTTCCTGCCAGCCCCCTACATAACTTTTAAAAAGTACTTGCACAGGAAGAGCAGCTCTCTCTAGGTTGTGGTCTGCTGAGGCAGAAGGTGCTGGAGCGTGGCGCAATGGGCAGTTGGAAGGAGAGACCTCCTGACTGCCCCAGGACCCTAACAGCACCAGAAGAAGAGCCCAGGACCGGTGCGCAGGAGCAGTGGCCTCTACATAGGGAGAAGAGAGGCCAAGGAGGAGAGCCAGGCGAAAGGCTGGCGCAGGGAGCCAGTGAAGACAGCACCCTGCTGAATCTACTCTCTCAGAGACCCTGAGGGCAGAGGAGAGGGTTCCCAGTGGCTGGGGCTGGTAAAGAGGAGAATGAAGCGCCCCATAATGCCTCGCTGGACATTTGGAAATCTGCTGTTTTGTTGCTTAGTGGCCCCCAGAGGAGAGGGGTCACCCTCACTTGTGAAAAGGTGCTGGGGGAGCTGCTGGAGAAGTGCAGTCACCCCTCCCCCAGCACAAAGAAAACTCCCACCCTCAGTGTCATGGGGACCTAAAGGAAACTACCCCTCAAGGGCTCAGCTAGCATTTAAACACATTCTAGGCTGGAACTTTTGTTCTACAGATGATGGTGTGTGGAGAAGTGCATCATGAAGTGAAGGGCTGAGTTGGGGTTGTGTGAAGAAGTGCATCCCCTGGAGGTTAAGTGATGTAATTGCACCAAAATGCATTTACTAGTGGTTATTTCTTTTTAGGTGGACTGAAAGTCACATGTGTAAAGTGTTAATGTTAATGTTGTAGACTTGTAAAGCGCACAGCTACCCCAGCAACAGGGTGTCCCGGCGCTGTAGACCACTGGGGAACCCGTCCTGGCTATTCCTGTGAGATGGTCCCTTTCTGGGTATCTCCAAGGTGAAACCAGGCATCCCCGGCGTCTGTGGGGGGCCGTTGTAGAGATGAGGCAAGCTTAATGCCCAGAGTTGCCGAGTGTGTTCCTGGTTAGAGTAGGTACCGAGGCGAGAATTATCGAGTCCGTTTTGACCCTGGTCCACGACCCTGCCGCGTCGGGAATTGAACCCTGGTCCCTGGCCGATTCTCTGCTTACGGGTCTGCCGCCTCTAACTAGGGAACCACACCTCTCCACTACCTGTGTAAGGTGATGTTAAGCTAGATGGAGTTATGTTGCTGGACCTTCCTGCTAGGAGTCTGGCTGTATTTACGTAATCTCATGCTTTTACCTGTGATTCCTTTTAAAGTGAAGAGGTGCACTGCAGGAGAAGTGTAGTTGCCAGGAGTACTTCTTTTGAAGGGACTGTAATTCACATGTGTAAGGAGATGTCATAAGCCAAGTGGGGTTATGTTGCCACACAGTCCTGCTAGGGTGTCTGGTTGTTTATGCTAACCCTGTGATTTCATCTTTGATGCCTTTAGGGGCTGTAATTGCAATGCTTTCAAATGATCAACCAAGGTGATGAGTACTGTCATTCTAAAGTGTGCGTAAACATGGATTCTTGCTGCTGCGCTTAGGTGAAGAGCCCAGACTGCTATCCCTTAAGATATAGAAGTGCATACTTTATGGTCAGTAGGAGATGCTCAGTCAGGGGCATGTGTCACCAAGGCAGGTTTACCCCTTTTTAATGCTTGTTGAGGTAATGGGGTGGGTCGCCATGGGGATGGTGCCAGTGCGCAGGGCTCTTGCTCCAGGTTATGTTCAACTAACTACATTGGGGGCAAGTTGATGTGCATACATGGGAGTGGTGGTAGATGTTGGGCAATGTCACAAAGTAATTCCAGCAGCTTATATATATTTGTAAATTGGTGCATAGTATTGAGTAGTGTGTGTGTTTAATAAATGTACTCTTACTTTTATAAAGCAAAGTACAGACTGGACCATCAATTATTGAGTGTTATTTTTGGCGCACCTGCAAATGGCGATTACTAGCCCACACCACCTCCCTTGAGTAACCCTCAGACTGCTCTGCAACGCTACCCTCGGAGAGTCAGGCGCTACAATTGGGTGTTTGGTTCCCAGTGAAGGACAAATGTAGTCATGTTATTTGTGCAGGCCTCACAGATGCTGCCTCGTTTTCCAACACTGACATCCTGAAAGACAACTTGCACGCCCTACAATGGAAGCATGTTTCATGATGGGAAGGAGGACTGACAGCCCTGACCATACTTATCAGCATGGGGAGACACCCCCCTCAACACAGACTCCACACAACTCACCGGGCACAAAGCAATGACACACACCTCATTGAAATATCAGCAAAAGATACCCCGTACTGGGTGCTGCTGTGTGAAGCACAGGGGCTCACTTGGGACTTGTAGCCAAACAAACACCAGGATTTCACAGTCCGCCATCTTGCTATTGCTGTCACACCCCCTCACAGGGAAACAGAGTCAAGAGGGAGGAAGTATGGACATGCTGGGAAAGGGGTGTAGGCAAGAGTATGATGGGACTCGCAGTCACAGACAACCTACACCCACCCACATGGCCCAGAAAGATCAAACTGAACAATACTCGCCACACAGGGAGTGGGAAGGGACTGACAAGATGTCTGACACTGGGCTCTGTTGTGGGGAGCACAAGGCCATGCTGGGAAATGGCCAACAACAAAAATCAGGACTTCACAGTCAGCCATCTTGCCATTGCTGTCACACCCCCTCACAGGGAAGCAGAGTCAAGAGGGAGGAAGTATGGGCATGCTGGGAAGGGGGTGTAGCCAAGAGTATGATGGGACTCTCAGTCACAGACAACCTACACCCACCCACATGGCCCAGAAAGATCAAACTGAACCACACTCGCCACACAGGGAGTGGGAAGGGACTGACAAGATGTCTGACACTGGGCTCTGTTGTGGGGAGCACAAGGCCATGCTGGGAAATGGCCAACAACAATATCAAACTCTGTCCGTGACAAGCTGGGGAAAAGCAGTGTACAGGCAGGCATCTGTTTGAAAAGTAGAAAATGTCATGTTTGTGAACCAACGATGCATGTAGAAACATAAATCACATTGCGTGTCTCTTCCAAACACAGGTGGTGCTGGGCACCCAGCACCAAATGATGAGGTACCCAGTCCCAGACTCTGGTGGACACTGAGCTCTCTGGTCTGACTCTCTCACTGTCCTCTTCGGATGACGACGACCAACCTGGCCCCTCCGGTGTGAGCCATCATGCAGCACCAGCAGCATCAACATCTGCCCCCCTGTACCCATGCCTCCAGCATCTGTACACCGACAGGGCACCCCCGCCAACACGGACAGACCAAGGACAATCAACACCCACAGCACAGGGACACAGGACCCCCCGGAAGCTATAGCCAACACCATGAGCAACACCACCCAAGGGGTCCCAGTATCACCTGTGCATGCCGCAGCTCGTCCTGCCCATGTGGAGAGGGGTGCTGGGAGGGGTGGGAGGCACAGGGCGCACCTTGCAGAGGGGTCTGGACTGCATGATGACCCCCACCTGGCACGCATCTTAGATGCGTACCAGGATAGCACCGGAGCATTTGGATAGGTAGTGGGGATCCTCAAGGACCTGCAACAGGAGCAGGTCGCCCACCATGCCCGCATGGAGGCCAAGTGGGATGACATCACTGCAGTGCATCGGGACATACTACAATGCCTCCGCCAGATCAACACCAACCTGTCCACACACCCCTGTGTGCCCACAACATCTGTTGCAACACCATCTGCCAGCGCCATAGGGAGGGAGGAGGACTCTGGTGGAGAGTCCCCTGCACTGCAGAGGCCTGCACATGAGGATCCCCCCCCCAGAAGAAGAGGGGTCATCCAAAGAAGGACATGTGAGAGGCAGATGTCCCAGCACATCCCCCAGGGCCTCTAAACCTGTTCTGGACAATGTTCTTCTGTGCGCAACCTGTTCACCTTGTCCAATCGCATGGAGGGTTCATGTTGGGCCAATGTATCAGATGACTGTGGACTTTACTCTGGACATTTCATCTACCAGCACTTCCAACTCCAATGTGAACTTTGGATTCCCAAACCACTGTACAGCACCCACCATCCTGTGCACTTTCCTCACACATGTTTGTAAATAAACTAACCAGTACACCATACTTGTCTCTGTTGTGATTCCAACTTGTCATGTTCAGGGAGATGTTGATCTGCTCCACAACACAGTGCATGCCAAATACTGCAACAATGTGACCAACGTAAGGTGAGTCATGGGGATGTGACACATGTGAGGGAGACACACCACTATGGCAACACAAAACATACTCACCATGGCCATGTTACTCATCCCACACAATGATGTTGACCTGAAACACATTGGCATGCACAGACACAACACCAAGCCCAGTCAGTGGTAACAAGTCCACAGGTGAGGTAAGCAGATGTAACTCAGATATGGAAAGACAGACAACGCACATAACAAAGCGTAGCACAGGTTCATTACACATCAGCAACACGTTTATTCCACACTAGTTGCACGGTAATTCTACGTAGAACTGGACACACGCTCCCAATGTGATGGAGAATGGAAGTCCAGGGATGTGTGGTACATCAGTTGATGGGAATTATCAACTTCCACACTGGTGTTGGCTTCTGGGTGTTGGGGGTCAGTGTTGACCACACAACAGGCAAAGTACCCTGGGAAGGACAGACAAGATGCAGTCAAAAGCAGAGAAGAACAGGAGAGAAATGCAATACACATGCACAAAACATGTTGCAAGACACCTACACAAACACTAGTTAGCAGTACTACCCTATTGTGGAGTACACACCACCTGAATGGACACATCACAGCACACATCCAGTCAAGTGGCACAAAGACACACTCAAACAGCAACAGATCTGGCACAACACATTCCAGGCTACCTCCATACATTCACATAACAAAAATCCGATTGGCCGCACTCTGCTAGTCCTATCAGCGTGTTGCCCCAAAGAATTGTGGTCCATGAAGTAGCGTCGGCGGGTACGCCTATGCCAAAAGTTTAAAATGAAAATGAGTGTCGCGTTGGCCATCCCTGGACACGTGTTTCGAGGTAGTTGCCTCTCGTCAGCAGGGAGTAGGTATGTGTGTGGGGTTGCTGCGTAGGCTGCCAAAAAATATTCTCAGGTAAAGTACCACTCAAGGCGCGCAGGTGCATAACAACCCTGGAAACTCACATTCAGGTGAAGAAGTTGTTGATGAGCTGGGGGCGGACGTCACCATCATCTTCATCATCACTGGCATCTTGGCCCAGGCCGGGATCCTCCACAGGTGCCGGACGTTGGTCGTCGTCATCGTCGTCCTGGATGAGAGGCACCTCCTTCCGCACCGCCATGTTGTGTAGCATGCAGCAGACAAGGATTATTTTGCACACCTTTGCAGGCTCATATGGGAGGGCTCCTCCGGTCTTGTCCAGGCAGTGAAAGCGGCTTTTCAGGAGGCCGAATGTCCGCTCAATCACCCTCCTGCTCCGACCATGTGCCTCATTGTAGAGCATCTCGGCTGGTGTCACAGTGTTCCTGAGGGGTGTCAGCAACCACGGCATGTTGGGGTATCCGGAGTCACCTACACACACAAAAATGAACAAGTAGCTCAGTTTTGTCGGAGTGCGGAATACAACATTGACAAACACACAGAATGAGAAACAGTCAGTACACACCGACAAGTCAGGCATGCTGAGCTGGCATCTGTGACATCAGCGTTGCAATGTGACTACTCCTCATAATGTAGGCATCGTGCGCAGAACCCGGGAACCGTGCACACACATGTGTGATCGACATGTCAGCAAGACAGACCACCAGAGTATTGATCGAATTGTAGTGCTTCCTGTTCCGGTAGGCCTGCTCATGTGCCTGTGGTGTTATCAGGGCAACATGTGTCCCATCAATAGATCCGATGACATTCGGCATCCTCCCCAGTGTATAAAAGGCATCCTTTATTTCAGGGAGTTCAGCTGGGCTCGGGAACTTGATATACAGGTCGAGGAATTGCAACATCCCCTCCAAGACATCGCGTAGCACCTGACTAAACATCGTTTGCGACATCCCACCAGCAGTAGCCACAGTGTACTGGAAGGTACCAGTTGCAAAGAAGTGCAGGGCTGCCATCAACTTCACCTCTGGGGTCAGTGCTGTAGGGTATGTCGGCCAGGTAGCAGATGTGTTGCCAACTGCTCCGCCAACTCCACAATCAGTGGCCTGGTGAAGCGGTACCGTCTGATGCAGTCGCGATCCTGCATGGTTGCAAGGTCTGGGAACGGCCGATGGACAGCTGGTGCCCTGCAGTACAGAGATGCACAAAGGAAGATTGTCAGTTCATCCACCCATGTGGCCATGACCACGATCACTATCACATGCAAGTTCATGACATTACACAATGTACTGAGGTGTGTGCTGTTGGTCATGGACACATATGTCACCTACAAGACCACCACCTCACACCTCAATTCCACATGTCCACATGAGTCCCATGTAGTGCAATAGTCAATCATCTGGCTGTGTCACCTAACCTATGTGCTGCTTCAACATTCCAAAAACACACCACAGTGACAATTGAGGCCTCATGTCTCCCAGGCATCACAGATCTTTGCTGCAGAAAACCAGGCTCCCTGTATTGCCAAATCAACGCAGCAATGGACATGGCGTAGCACGTACACACCACAAGGCAAGCGTAAGTCCCACAGGTAGTGGCCACTGTTGTTCCTGCCGGCCCTACATGTACGTCTCTTAGACACACACCCCATCAAGGTTGATGCATATACCACATGGATGTGGAGAATGTCACCCATTGGGAACATTTGATCAGACACATCTGAGACACAACATGCACACAGACTGTGGGTGCACATCAGTATTGTGGCTACAAGTCTCACTGTGACGTACATGCCATCACCCCCAGGACTCAGGGTATATGTGACCTGTCCTAAACATATCCAACCTTACACTGTGCCCGTGACTCATGCCCATTACTGTCCAATTGCACATCACAGTGGTAATGTGCACAACACACAAAGCATTCTTCCCCCATGTACACGTGCACAGCCTGGGAGTGGCTGCACAAAGTGCCAGCCAAAATAACAGATGTGGCCCCCCCAAACACCCAGGAAATGCAGCCTTACATGCCATGGGACACTGTGTGGCCAATGCTGTAGTGTGGTAGGTGTGCACAGGTGTCCCTGGCCAGTATATAAGCCTGGGCGAAGCACTACGCTACGCTCGCGTAGTTTGTGAAGTTCGCGCTACTTCGCACTACGCGAACTGCACGTAGCACAGTGCGAACACGCGTAGCGTAGTGTTGCGTAGTGCTGCGGTCATTTTTTGCTTGCTCGCGGTCCTCAACGTCAAGTTGGCGACCGCGAGCAAGCAAAATGACATCCCGGCGAGACTTTTTCCTTGTTCGCGATCAGCAACATCAAGTTGGCGATCGCGAGCATGGAAAATAAACCTCCCGGCGAGATTCCCAACGCGAGGAGGTCAGGTTTCTCATTGCGAGGGGTCGCGTATGCTCGCGACCGCTCGCGATGAGAAACTACCAGTTCGCGTTGAGAAAGCTGCCGCTTGAGTAAAAATCTACTCGAGCAGCAGAAAACTACAGCTCGCACTGTGCAAGATGCCATTTTCAATGATTGCACAGTGCCGGTTGCTTGTCCGTACTGTGCAATCATTGAAAACAACATCTTGCACAGTGCGAACATGTTACTACGCAGTTCGCGAAGTGCTACGCGTAGCTCGCGTAGTGCGAACTTCACTTTGCGTAGCTTCGCGAAGTGCTACTTCGCGAACTACGCCCACCCTTACCAGTATATATGTGTTGCATCCGTATAATAGTCACACTAATGAGGTCCAACGCGGGTGACACTGCGTACGCATTGCACGGGTCATGTCCAAGCTGTGCGTATGCTTTGTCATTGAATGCAATGAGGTCCGACGCGGGTGGCAATGCGTACGCATTGCACAGGTCATGTCCGAGCCGTGCGTACGCTTTGTCATTGAATGCAATGAGGTCCGATGCTGGTGACTATCATGCATACGCGTCAGACAGGCATGGTCCAAGACAGGCGTACGCCTTGGCCATTGAATCGTATGGAAACGGGTGCATGTGTATATACAAAATACGCGTTGTACAGTCAGTTGAACGAGCCGGCCGCACCCATTGGCTCAGGACTGTCATGGAGATGGATGCGGATTCAAAACTTGTACGAGTTGTGCACTGGAAATTCAGTTGGATGCCTACAACAATGTTGCAATTTCAAGTGTTCCATGAAGGTGAAGATTTGAACGATGCGAAGACGTGTACGAGTCGTATTTTTAAATGGATTGGCCAGATTCATAGAATGCAACCGTGTTGGACCTATCACTTGGGACACATGGCACAGAGTCTGCCTCTGCAGAACAGATATAATGCTGGCTGGCCCCCAGGGAGCTCACTTGCCTGCACTACATGCTACTGGACCACATTCCTGCTACCACTACTGCTGTCTATGCATCCTCTGGCTACTGCTATGGCACATACTCTGGAGAGGGCCCCAGCCTTCACTGAGGAGGAGAACCAGGCCCTGCTGGACGGGCTCCTTCCAGGGTACAGTAAGCTCTATAGGAAACCAGGGGAGCAGGCGACTGTGCAGTCCACTGCCTTCCTAATTATGCATGTTGTCTGACTAGCAGTACTAGCAGTGTGTACACCAATGGCATGCATTCTCACTGACTACTTTCATCCCCCAAAGTGTGTAGGTACATGTAATGAACAGTTTTCCTGCTGCTAAAGTGCATTATTGCAAGCTTAAACTATCCAGGCATTGTTAACATGTCAGACATGCAGGTGATTTTTCCTTCCCCATGTTTGCACTACATGTGTAATTTATTTCCCTTTGTGATGATGACATGTATATCCAAATGTGTGCTGCACAAATCTGGGGCATGTGTGTTAATGTACTTTTCACTTTGTCCTCCTCACAGGTTGATGCTCACCAGAAGCAGGAGATGTGGCTGACCATCACCCGGGCTGTTCGTTCTGTGGGGGTCTACAAGCGCCGGATCCGCAACTGCCAGAAGAGGTGGCAGGACCTTCGGGGCTGGACCTGGAGGATAGCTAGAGTCCAGCTGAAGCTGTCACCTCCACGCAGGAGGGGTGGACACCGGACACATTTTCCCACATGCTCCGTATCCTGGCGGTGGTCTTCCCGGACCTGGATAGGCAGCTGAAGGCCAGACAGCAGCAGGAAGGGGGTGAGTCCATGTCTGATCTGTGTACTATGTCTGACATGCAAATAGCAGTCTTTTGTCCTGGTCACACTTCCACATTACGTAGGTCTTGTAGTCCAAAACTCAGGTACCTCAATTGTGTGATGCACCCTCCTCATCTGTTCCACAGGTGTGGCCCCTCCAGTCTGTTGCTTGTGTCACTAGGGCACGGTGTCCCTGCAGTCAGCTATGCTTCAGGTACCGGTCAGCATCAGTTCCCCTGAATCTGTTGTGTGTTTCATGGGTGGGTCAATTGTTTACACAATGCCTGAGATCTGACATGTGATCTGTGTGTGCCCTTGAGATGTGTACCAATTGCTGGTCTGACTCACAACATGTGGCTGTGGTATTCCAAACAAACCCATGCAGCAGGGGACTCCAATTTTCGGGCCTCAGGAGTATGTATATCAAGTATGTCACACTTGCTTAGCCACCTGACTACTGTCCATGGCCAAACACTGTTTCACGTAGTCCTGGCCAGTCATGCCCCTCAAGGGCATTTAGAAACACTCTGTAATCCCACTCCTGTGTATGAAATTGCAGGTTGTGCTTAGTGACATGTGCCCACAGGTGTCTGCCTCTGTGTCATTAGGGTGTGGCTTGTTGTTACGTACAACTGGGGTGTCCATGATTCAGAGGGTCAGCATGACATCTGCAATGTGACTGTGAGAGACAAGACCTGTGTGACATATAGGTGTGTGAGCATCTGACAGCGCACAATGGTGTATGCAACTGTGTCCTTCATGCAGCTGGGTTACTTGCATGGCAGACTGTGATATGTTAATGTACAGGGATTTGTGTTTTCTGAGACTCATATGTCTGATTTGCATGATGTGGGGTCTTCTGGGTCCTGGCTATGTTGTTTGCATGGGATGGGCAAGTGCGCCGGTCATCTGCAGGGTTCGATTTACCCCTGAGCTAGGATTGTGAGTCAGTGCATGTTGTTGTCTGGATGCCCTGCCCCTGTGACAGGAGACAGTGTTGACTGACTTTCAGGGCATCCCAGTGCCATGGCATTTAACTTGCTATGTGTGAGCCTGCATTGTGTTCCAGTGTGCAACATGCACCCCAATGTGGCATTGCCCATCAGGACATGAGTACATCATAATGTGTGTTGCTGGCATGCATCCCAAGAATGAGAAATGAGTCTCTGGCCATCCCTTCATCCGGACACCTGTACTGAGTCAGTAGGAAGAGATGTGCTGTGTGTATAGTGACATACTCCTACATGTTCACTTGCATGTACAACTAATGTGTGGGTGGTGCATGTTGGCACATTGGGGTGTTGGCATCCAACATGCAACGGACATATGTGTGAAAGTCAAGGAGGGATATGTGTGCCATGGTTGATGTTGAGAATGACAATTGTCTTATCCTAAACAGTGTTGGCACTTTGAGCTGTGTTCAGCTGATGATGCCAGGGCTTGCCCTGTGATGTGATGTACTCACTGTGGTGTGTGCAGTCGGTGCAGGTGACTGATGTTGTTCTCTTACTTCCTATTCCTATCCAGATACATCCACGGCCACAGGAGGGGACAGCTCCACGGACCAGGAGCCTTACAGGGATAGAAGGAGAGGAGTCGGGTGGACCCAGTGGCACGGAGGGCAAGTGGAGCCACACAGAGGAGTCGTCAGCACCATCCCCCCAGCTGAGGGCCACAGCAGCTCTGAGGATGACTCCCTTGTGGAGGCGGGTGTCAGCAGCCACCAAACCCCAACTAGTGAGGCTGTCCCTGCCCCCGCCACCACCACCACCACCCCCCTCCCATCGGCTCCCATCCCAGAGGTCCCTGTGGGCTCCCATGTTCGTGAGCATGTCTCCATTGTGCCAGGCACCGCACCCCCTGCCCCTGTGTTACCTGCTGCCCTGAGTGAGGAGTCTGTGGACTTACTTAGACAGATCCATGTAGGGCAGATGTCGATGCTGAAGGTCCTCCATGCACACACAGGTCTGTTGACACAACTGGTGTCATTCATGGAGGGCATTTCCTCGGACATGTCTGCCCTACAGAGGACCAATCAGTCCATGGCCTCCTCCCTGACGGCAGCAGTGTCTCTCCTCCAACAGTCCAGCACCCCTCCTACCCATGCACCACCCACAATTCCTAGAACCCTACCTGTCCCAAGCACAGAAACCCCCAAACCAAGGTCTAGACGTGCACACAAGCAAGCGCAGGGGACTGATTCCACACTCACAGGGGCTGGTTTGCAGACACACACACAGTCATCCACAATCTCTCCGCAGTACTCTGAGACCTCTCCCTTCCCAGCCCCCTTCCCTTGCCTCACCTGCAACCCCATCCCCCCAGAAGCTCTTCCTCTGTGACCTTGGCCTCTTCCCCACCGACCCTGCAGATCCTGATTACAAGGGGTAGAGGAATTCCCCACACACAGAAGGGAGTGCCCCTCATACCCGGACACCCTCCCCCAGGCGCAGTCAGACAGAGATCCCCACCCACAAGTCCCCCCCGGCGCCAGAAGAGCAAGAACCCCCGCCACCACGCAGCTCCAAGGCAAAGTCTCCATCCTCCATCCCCCAGGCCACCACTCCAGAGGTTCCCCCGCCACTCCTTGCCCCAGGTTCCCCCACCCACAGATACACCATACCCAAAATGCTAAGGCCATCCCCCCCTAGCACTTGCTCCTCCATACCTGGTCAGACAGTTAGTGCCACTGATGTGGGGACCATGTCCCCCCCCTGCCCTGCCAACCTCACCTGTCCCCCATTCCACTCCCATGGATGTTGGCACTGCTTTGGAGTCCACGAGCACGCTGTCTGACTTGGGCACTGCAGTGGTGAGCCAATCCACTCCATCTGACCTGCCCACTGGAGTTGTGCCGGCACCCCCACCGTCTGACTTGTGCCCCACAGTTGTGGCAGCACCCACCACTTCAGTCAGCTCCACTGCAGTTGCAAGTGTCTCTCCTGCATTCCCCACCTCTTCACTGCCTCCTTCTGCTGCTCCCTGATCCTGTTCCTGCGGTGCCTGGCCTGCCCCCATGTATTCCCCTCCGAGGGGATGACCCCGGTCTTTAGCAGTGCAGGCAAGCAAGGTGTGACAGTTGTCACTCTATTTCACTCCTTGGCATTTGGACATGGACTGGCCATTGGCCTTTTGTTTGCACAGACGTTTAACTTTTAAAATGCTGAATAAAGCTTTTTTCTTTCTCCCTGGGAACTAGATTTCGCTGTACATTATGTTGATGACATTTAACATGCCCTTGCTCCTGTGATGCTTTGTTTACAATGTTGAATTCTGAGGTGTTGCTGTGAGATACTCCCTGTGGTCCATGACATATGTATCCTATTCTGGATCAACTATTTGTGGACATCTCTCTGTGAGCATTTCATTTGCATGGTCACATCTGTGGCTTGAACCCCTGCACATATGATGTGCTTCACATTGCCCAATTTGTCACTTCCACATACTTTGTGCTCATCACCACTGGACCTACAGGTGTGGGCATCATTGTAATAGGAGCAACTGGGTCCTCTGTGCAACTTGCTAGACATATGTTTTGGGTATGTGCAGATGACTTAAGGGAGACTCACGTACCCAGGCCGTTGTGACCAGAGCCTCCATTGTGTGGTAACTGATGGCTGACTGACAAAGTGTTCTGCAGACATGAGTGGGACTTGCGGTGAATATGTTTGGCACAGCTGGGCTCCCACAGGAGTTGGGTCCCCTCAAGTAAGTGGGTTGTCCTGTGATATGGCCTGGGCCCATGGTGTGTGTTGTATGAGCATGTGTGTGTGTCCACATCCCTGTTCATACACAGACAGTGTTCCCTTGATATGTTCCTGTTGTTGATGCTTTCTGAGTGGAACTGGGTTCATCCCACTACTTTTCCAATGGGCTACCAGATGTGTGGGTGCATGACACACTACTGGTAATTGGTGTATCATCATTGGGATTTGTCAGTTCTGAGTGGTGATGATGTTGTCAGACACAGATGGGACACAGTCAGGGTTCCTCAAGGCACCTGTTTATTTGCTAAATCATGTAGTTGTCCCTGGGTGGTTGTTTTCAGTGATTGAGACATTTGTATGTGTGTGTGACTGCTCCCACTTGTCGGGTTCATGGCTGCGATGCTGGCAGGTGTCAGCATGTGTGCCTTGTGGTTCTCCTTGGCATCTTCATTGTACTGGGACTGTGCCAGGAATTCTGAAGGTTACGTGAGCTTTGAAGTCATGGCCATGTACCACATACTGTGCAGTATGTCTGTCATTCCCCAGGGTTGTGAACTGTCCTTGTGTGATGTGTCTGTGCACCTTAGTTTCTCACAACATTCCTGTGTTTGTCATGGGTGCATGTGCAATGTCACCTGTCCATGTGAGCTTCACAGATACACATTGTTGCAGTTCAGGGTGTGTGGTGTTTAGGGTGGACTGATGTGAATGTTTGCATGGGTGGTCCCCTAGTTCCCATTTGTCCATGGATGAGGGGCCATGCTGAGTGATTTGTGTTTGTGTCTGTGTGATGTACGTTTGTGGCATAGGACACGTCTGGGTTTCCCAGTTTGTACGACATCTGCCTTTGTCATCACAGTGGAGGTGTCATGCATGCTTGTGTCACCCCAACGTCTGTTCCCTGGGGGTGGTGGTGTTGTGTGTCAGTCTCCTGCTGTGTTAGTTGGTGTTCATTCCAGCTTGTTTCACATATGTCTGTTGTGCTCCCTCTCATCTCCCAATGCCTGATTGCCCACGGAGGGTGTCCCAATGATGGCTTACTTTTGTATGGCACTGTGTCCACATCCGTGTCACTGTGGTTCAGCCCCCCTCATGTGTTGTGTAGTTGCCTGGGGATACTGTGACACACACACACACACACACACACACACACACACATGCTGTGTCAGATGTGCAGTGTGTCTTTGCCTGTTTGTGTTTGTGCATCTGCACCAGTGCATTGGTATTGCTGTTATGGGGCTTTGTCTGGATGCTGTTTCTGTGATTTTGCATGCTGTTTCTGTGAGTCATATCACATCATTGTGCACATTCACCCTGGTTGTTAGGTGCCATTGCTGGCATGGAATGTGAGTTTGGGATCTGACACCTACAGTCTACACATGTTGTTTTGATTGGTGTGTCTATTTTCGAGATGTGTTTGCTTGGTGATTGTAACTTCTGCTGTTGTGTCATTGTACGCTGTATGCATTATCAGCCCCCATGTGTGGTGCTTGTCTGCACATGGCCGAGAGTGTGTTATGTTATCACAGCACTGTTAGCCTCACCACATCTCTGTGTGTATGGGACACAACCACTAGTTTGCCCCAGAACTGTTTGATGTGTTGGGAGCAGGGATCATACATGTTGTTTGTTATTTGCAGCTTTGACCATGATGACACTTACCTTTTGGTCACTGTGATGAGGGGGGTTTAGTCCCCATCACCACAATGCTCAACATCTGCTGCATTTTGGAAGCCCCCACTTAACTTCTGTTCTACACAGTGTGGGGGTGTTCTTTTTACATTGCCACAGTGCTATGGTGATGCTTGCCTTGTGTATGTCACACTCATGTGTTGCTCACACATGTGCTGTTACTTACATTGTATTCTTGTAACCATAATCACTGTTGTGGGCATTTGTCACAGACTACACACTGTTGACATGATGTTAGGGGGGATGTATTTTGCAGACATACCTGATGTTGGAGTACGCTGGATGTGTTGCACATCACCCATCCTATGTGTGGGGGTGGCAGGGGTGATGGGCAACATCAGCCATATTTGTGAGGGTGGCAGGAGTGATGGGCAACATAGTCCCTATGGGTGGGGGTATCAGGAGTGCTGGGCAACAGGTCTCCTATGGGTGGGGGTGGCAGGGATGATGGCCAACATAAGCCCTATGAGTGGGGGTGGCATTAGTGCTGGGCAACAGGTCCCCTATGGGTGGGGCTGGCAGGGGTGATGGACAACATAAGCCCTATGAGTGGGGGTGGCAGTAGTGCTGGGCAACAGGTCCCCTATGGGTGGTGGTGTCAGGAATGATGGGCAACATCAGCCCTATGTGTGGGGGTGGCAGGGGTGATGGGCAACATCAGCCCTATGGGTGGGGGTGGCTGTAGTGATGGGCAACATAAGCCCCATGGCTGGGGGTGGCAGTAGTGATGGGCAACATAAGCCCTATGGGTGTGGGTGGCAGGGGTGATGGCCAACATAGTCCCTATGGGTGGGGGTGTCAGGGGTGATGGGCAACATCAGCCCTATGGGTGTGGGTGGCAGTAGTGATGGGCAACATAAGCCCTATGGGTGCGGGTGGCAGGGGTGATGGGCAACATCAGCCCTATGTGTCGGGGTGGCAGGGGTGATCGGCAACATCAGCCCTATGGGTGTGGGTGGCAGTAGTGATGTGCAACATAAGCCCTATGGGTGCGGGTGGCAGGGGTGATGGGCAAAAGGTCCCCTGTGAGTGGGGGTGGCAGGGGTGATGGCCAACATCAGCCATATGGGTGGGGGCGGCAGGGGTGATGGGCAACATCAGCCCTATGGGTGGGGGTGTTAGTGGTGCTGGCCATGCAACTCCTATGGTGGGCTGTTGTTAGTGGCCAGGATGTGGATCCCCTGTGTGTGTGTGCCATTTTGTGGGTACCTGTCGTTTGTTTATGTGGTAGGTGTCTGACTTACCGCCTGCGCCGTCAGCGTCGGTTCCTGATCTGGTCATAGATGTAGAGTACTGGTATGACCTGCGCGATGGGATTCATGATGTGTTTGTGTCGTACACACTGCTTGTTGCTCCGTCTCGTACCCGCTGCAAGCTGCTCCGTCTCGTATCCATGGATTGAGGTGTGGCGCGAATCGTAGCGGATATGAATGTTTTCCGGATGCTGTGACGTCCCGTACGTGACGACCCGTCCGGCACGTAGGAAGTACGCATCGTACTTGTCATGCCGGAAACTGCTATGGATACTGCTTCCGGGCGACTCGGGTCATCGTTAGGAGTTACGGCTCGGACGGAGAACGGAGCTTGATTCACAGCCTAAGTGTCGGTCGTGTTTTTGGCAGTTATGCGCATCGTACTTACTCTACAGGACGGACCGGCTCCGGTACGTGTCGATCGCAGCTGTCCGACCGGCTATCGGAATCGGCCCCATAGCAGTAAATGAACCGGGAAGTACAGATATTGTCAAAACGAACATGTTGGATACATTCTATCCAAATAGAAGTCATCATCTTGAGAACATATGCCTCTATGAAGTGCTGCAATTTTACAGTTTTAAGAAAAATACTACAGAATGCATAAATGAAGGGACATATGCAGTGAATGGTTCAGAAGGATGTTTGGTGAAACATAGTAAAGGAAAACTGATTAATCACAGAAAACTGCTTTGTGATACTGCTGATAAAAGAGAATTTTACTATTTAGCACGGAATTGGAATTACTTGGAGATTTTCAGTGCTATGAAGATTCTTTCAATGCATGTAAAGATAGCATTGAATTCCCAGTTTTTGCAAATAATCTGAAAATGTTGAATGAAGAAATTGATCAAGAAGATACTATTGCAGCTGAGATTGCTAGAGACAGTTCTCGAGACAGTCAAAGTTCTGGACCTCTGAGTCAAGATCCACTAGGACAACCAATTCTAGAAAATGAAGCAGCAATCGCCATGAATGAAGTGGAAACAGCAATGCATCAAGCTCAAGAAGATATTATGGACTTAGAAAACTTGGAAGAACAACTAAATATTGAACAGAAAGAAATATATCAGCAAATTAGACAACAGATCGACCATGGTTTTCTTCATGAAAAGAAAGAATGCCCATGCACATCATTTCAACCTATCCGAATGTATATCAGTGGTCAAGTTGGTACAGGAAAAAGTTTCTTGATTAAAATTTTGACCACTTATCTACGGAAAATAACTGACTCACATTTGTCTTGTGTTGTGCCAACTGGATTGGCAGCACAAAACATTAAAGGAATTACATTACATTGTTTACTAATGCTACCTGTGGAACATGAAAATAAATTGGAATATCACAAACTATCTGGAGAAGTTTTTTATGAAGTTTCAAGAGTGCTAAAGAAAATGAAACTTCTGATTATTGATGAGGTGAGCATGGTCTCAAACTTAATGCTTGCCTTTGTGCATTTAAGAATGCAGCAAATTTAAAAAAAAGAATACGTCTTATTTGGAGGAAAACATGGGATAGTTTTTGGTGATCTACTGCAACTCCTGTAAAAGGGCAACCAGTATTTAAAACGCTTGTGCACGAAGACACCAGAAAGTCTTTGGGAAGTGAAGGAAACTTTAACATTTGGTCATATTTTGAGTACAAAGAACTCATTAACCTCTTCTGTGCCCATGACGAGATAGTCTCGTCATGGAGCACGGTCGCGCTGTGCCCATGACGAGACTATCTCGTCATGAACCCCACCCACTAATGCAACGCCCGGCACAGGAGGGGGAAAGGGCGTGGCACTGAAGGGGTTAAAAATATGCTCTCCATGCCACTGGAATCAAGCTATCCTGGCTGAAGAGGGGTGAAACCCCGAAACCGGTCCTAGGATGCTTGTTTCCAGTCCAGGGAGGACCTAGCTTGGCAGTTCAGGCTGGACTGTTCCCATGAGGCACAGGGTCAAGACTGATTTGCATATGGCTGGGTTCAAACTGGAATTGCATGGTGAGCAAAAAAACGATGGATTTAGGCCCAGATCTCTCTACTGGGGTGAGTGTATGACATTGTTCTGCATTCTGTCCATCAACTGTTGTTTTTCCAACTGGATTGGCAGCACAAAACATTAAAGGAATTACATTACATTGTTTACTAATGCTACCTGTGGAACATGAAAATAAATTGGAATATCACAAACTATCTGGAGAAGCTTGTTATGAAGTTTCAAGAGTGCTAAAGAAAATGAAACTTCTGATTATTGATGAGGTGAGCATGGTCTCAAATTTAATGCTTGCCTTTGTACATTTAAGAATGCAGCAAATTTTAAAAACATGTGATAGTTTTTGGTGATCTACTGCAACTTACTCCTGTAAAAGGGCAACCAGTATTTAAAACGCTTGTGCACGAAGACACCAGAAAGTCTTCGGGAAGTGAAGGAAACTTTAACATTTGGTCATATTTTGAGTACAAAGAACTCATTAAAAATATGCGACAAGCAAATGATGAAGTTTATGGAACCATTCATCAAGATATAAGAATTGGAGTATTGACAGAACATGGCAAACAAGCTTTGCAAAGTCGGCTACTTACCAACTTGTTTCCAAATGAAAATATAGATCCTGCAAAAATATACAAACAAATTGCAGAAAATAAATCTATAATCTGCCTCATGCAAACACTGTGAGAGTGTTGTACATACAATGAAGAACTTTTAAAGCTGGAAAATGAACAAATAATAAAAATGGAAGTCATTGATAAAATAGAGCATGAAGGAATTACTATTATTTTGACAGCAAAACGGAAAACAAAATTGGATTCTTTAAGAAAAATCTATATCTAAAACTGCTGGTTTAGGAAAGAATTTATATGTATGTGTAAACTGTCGGGTTATTTGATGGCGTAATTTGGATGTGGAAAAAGGTTTAATAAATGGAGCTATGGGAAAAGTTCTTGATTTTGTTAATTATCAAAAAAAAGATGAATTGAATATTTGAAAATCAAATTTGATCAGATTGAAGAAGTAAAACAAATTGCTTGTTTTTCTGTTCGTTTTTTGCTTGTTAAAGATGTGTATGTTCGTAGAAAACAGTTTCCTCTTTCTTTGGCTTATGCGGTGACTATTCATAAATCTCAAGGTTTAAGTGTAGACAGTGCTTTGGTAAATATTGGAGGTACCGTATTTAAAGAGGGTATGGCATATGTTGCTTTGTCCCGAGTCAGAACTTTATCAGGATTGTATTTGATTGATTTTGATGGGAGAAAGATTAGTGCAGATGTAAATTGTGTAAGAGAGTATAATCGGTTAAGTAGACTGTATGCTCCCAATTTAGGTGAATATCCAGTAATGAAAAGCGTGTAGTAGGTAGAAAAAGAAGGTATGAGAATATCTGTAGTGAAGTTCACGAGAAGAAATTAAATCAGGATAATGTTGAAAATCCAAGCAAAAGAAAAAGGACACTATTCTGCTATGCTAATATAGTGGTAAATGTTTTTTTCTAGAAAATCTGCTACAGCAAATTATGGAGAATCGAGAAAAAAGGTTTTGTTCCTTGTTGTATTCTATTTTTGAAAAATTGAGAACTGATAAAAGTAAAATCCAAAGTGTTTCTGATATTCGGAATCTTTTGAATATATGTTCTGGTTGTACGCAATTTACACAGAATGTGCAACAAGATGCTCAGGAATTTCTAATGTATGTGCTTGCAGTATTAGAAGAGGAAGGAATACAAATTGAAAATCTATTTGGACTTCGTGATAAATGGGAACATGAATGTGAAAATTGTACGTTTACTTCTATCACTAACATAGGCACTGAGAGATGTATATATTTAACAATACCAGATTGTAAAACAGTGTTTTTCAACAAATTAGTTAAAGCAGCAAATAAAAACATGGAATGTAGCCAATGCAAATCAGAAATGTTATCAACACTATTTATACAAAAATTTGGAAAATATATAATTTTAATGATACAACGTTGTACAGCTGATGGCAGAAAATTGGAAACTTTCATTAAAAGTGTTGTAGCAAGTCAACTATCAATATCATGAAACACTTTTGTAGTAGTAGCAATTATTTTCCACGATGGACCTTCTACAACACCTGGACATTACACTGTCTATTTAAAATGCAATAAAGGACGGACATATTGTAATGATGCTCATTTAGGTGCCGATTCCGATCCTGTAAAACCCTAGTACGAATGGTCGTACGGAGCGTATTCTCCGTCCGACTCGTACCCGGGAAAACCACCTTACAAACCCGCAAGTACGATTCGTACAGAAATGCCATTTCCGTACGAGTCGTACAAAACACCGACAGGCTAAAAAATACCCACAATTCCGATCCGGGACATCGCGTACGCAACGTCCGGACGGAGTCAGGCAGCGTTTTACGAACCAGCAAGTACGATTCGTGCCTACGTCACTCCGCACGTAGCATTTTTTACGGGAGCCAAAAACTGCCGGGAAATTGAGGACGAAGCAAAGAAGGAGCACCGGTATGCGACGGACAGCCATGGACCGCATCCTACGTGTCATCCCGGACATCCTAGCCTACGACCTGGTGCACCGAAACCGACGCAGACGCCGCAGAAGGTCAGAACAACACCCAGGGGCAAAGGGGTGGGGGGGACGAGGGGCAGGAAACATAACCCCCCCAAGTTAAAACATATATATCCTGCACAAAACTTACCCCCATGGTCTGGTCACTTCGGGGGGCGTGTCCACCAATTCCACGTACCACCACAACGGAAGTGGACGTGGACACGTACCCGTCACCACTACAATGGTGGTACGGCATGTACCCATGCTCTGGGGGGCGTGGGTACGGGCCGTACCACCATTGTGGTTGTGACGGAGGGGTACGCGCCGTACCCACGCTGTGAGGGCGTGGGTACGGCGCGTACCCCTCTATCACCACTCCACTGGTGGTACGGCCCGTACCCACGCACCCACAGCGTGGGTACGGCGCGTACACCTCCATCACCACCCCAATGGTGGTACGGCCCGTACCCACGCCCCCACAGCGTGGGTACGGCGTGTACACCCTATGAATGCGGGGTTAGGGTCTGTAACACCTGTACCCCTACGGCACCAGTACAGAATGAATACAAGGCATACACACGCCACGAATGTTGGCATAGGGCCTGTTGTAGCATATAAGCAGTATATTGGTGTGTGTGTATGCACAGGACAGCAGTGTACTGCATCAAGGGGGCGGGTGGGTTGGTGGGTGGGTGATTGGCTGCAGAGGACTCCCAGCAGTGGACAGAGACATGGGGGAGGGTGCATATCACTCCCAGCAGTGCCCAGACATATGAGGGGTGGGTGCAGAGGACTACCAGCAGTGCCCAGACATATGAGGGGTGGGTGCAGAGGCCTCCCAGCTGTGCCTAGACATATGAGGGGTGGGTGCAGAGGACTCCCAGCAGTGCCCAGACATATGAGGGATGGGTGCATATCACTCCCAGCAGTGCCCAGACATATGAGGGGTGGGTGCAGAGGACTACCAGCAGTGCCCAGACATATGAGGGGTGGGTGCAGAGGACTACCAGCAGTGCCCAGACATATGAGGGGTGGGTGCAGAGGCCTCCCAGCAGTGCCCAGACATATGAGGGGTGGGTGCAGAGGACTCCCAGCAGTGCCCAGACATATGAGGGGTGGGTGCAGAGGCCTCCCAGCAGTGCCCAGACATATGAGGGGTGGGTGCATATCACTCCCAGCAGTGCCCAGACATATGAGGGGTGGGTGCAGAGGACTACCAGCAGTGCCCAGACATATGAGGGGTGGGTGCAGAGGCCTCCCAGCAGTGCCCAGACATATGAGGGGTGGGTGCAGAGGCCTCCCAGCAGTGCCCAGACATATGAGGGGTGGGTGCAGAGGCCTCCCAGCAATGCCCAGACATATGAGGGGTGGGTGCAGAGGACTCCCAGCAGTGCCCAGACATATGAGGGGTGGGTGCAGAGGCCTCCCAGCAGTGCCCAGACATATGAGGGGTGGGTGCAGAGGCCTTCCAGCAGTGCCCAGACATATGAGGGGTGGGTGCAGAGGCCTCCCAGCAGTGTCTGTGCATATCACTCCCAGCAGTGCCCGGACATATGAGGGGTGGGTGCAGAGGCCTCCCAGCAGTGCCCAGACATATGAGGGGTGGGTGCAGAGGCCTCCCAGCAGTGTCCAGACATATGAGTGGTGGGTGCAGAGGACTCCCAGCAGTGCCCAGACATATGAGGGGTGGGTGCATATCACTCCCAGCAGTGCCCAGACATATGAGGGGTGGGTGCAGAGGACTCCCAGCAGTGCCCAGACATATGAGGGGTGGGTGCATATCACTCCCAGCAGTGCCCAGACATATGAGGGGTGGGTGCAGAGGACGACCAGCAGTGCCCAGACATATGAGGGGTGGGTTCAGAGGCCTCCCAGCAGTGCCCAGACATATGAGGGGTGGTGCAGAGGACTCCCAGCAGTGCCCAGACATATGAGGGGTGGGTGCAGAGGACTCCCAGCAGTGCCCAGACATATGAGGGGTGGGTGCATATCACTCCCAGCGGTGCCCAGACATATGAGGGGTGGGTGCAGAGGCCTCCCAGCAGTGCCCAGACATATGAGGGGTGGGTGCAGAGGCCTCCCAGCAGTGCCCAGATGTTGGACTTGGCCCTTTTTGCAGGGTCATCCCTAAACTTTTTGCCTTCGTCCTATATTTTTTCTGACCTGTTGTTGGCTGTTTTATGACTCTGGGCACCTTACCACTGATGACCAGTGCTAAGGTGCATATGCTCTCCCTATGGTAAAATGTATACATTGATTGGTGTCCATGTTTGGCTTATTTGGTTTACTATCAGCCCCTAGTAAAGTGCACCAGGAGTGCCAGGGCTTGTAAATACAAATGCTGCTGGTGGGCTTGCAGCACTGGTTGTGCCACCCTCCGAAGCGGCCTAGTAAAATGTGTCTAGGGTCTGCCATTGCAGAACCTGCGCGCGGTCTGGTACTGTTGCGCTGATTGCGCAAGTACACCTACTTGCCAGTCCCCAAACCTTCACTTAATGACATATTAGTCACCCCTCTGGTAGGCCCAAGGGCAGGGTGCATTGTAGGTATAAGGTAGGACATGCCCTGATGTGTGTGGCATGTCCTAATAGTGAATTACAGCCATTTTCGTTTTTCACTATTGAAGGCTACCTGCTCTCCATAGGCCAGAATGGGCTGCTGGAATTACTACACGCTGTAATCCCAGTGGACTCAGAGAGCATGGTAGAAAGTCAAGTTTAGCATGCCTGAACTCAGAATAATAAAATACTTCTTTTAGTAAAGTTAATTTTAATATCCTGTGTTTGTAAATACTACTTTTAGAAAGTTAGTATTTACTGACCTGGCCATTTCAGTCCGCCTCTGCTGTGTGTGTGTGTGTGTGTGTGTGTGTTCTGCCTAGTAACAGTAAAGAAGCAGGGCTGTGGAATTCCAGGAGACAGGCTGGCTGCCAGGTGGTGGGTAGAGAGATTACACCAGGATGGGTGGGAGGAGTACACCTTTGACTCTGAATAGACCTGTGCTCTGCCACCACAATGCCGGCTCCGCCCCCTGTGGAGCGGCTGATGTCTCTGCCCTGCTGCTGAAAGGAAAGAGCAGAGTCACCACAACAAAGTGCTCCAAAACTGGACTGAGCCAGGCCCAGGCCCCCTGGCGACAAAGAACAAAAGAATTGTGCTATAAAAGAAGGAGCCCTGCTCCTAAGAAATCAGATCCTGTTTGCACCAAGACGAACCTCTGCCTGAAGGAGAAGGACCTGGAGAAGCTGAAGGAGGAATACTGTCCCTCTGCTGGAGAGACTGGCCTGCAGTGGGTGCCTGTCTGCTGGAAGGAGAGGAAAAGACTAAAAGAAAAGACTTTGAGTCAACTTGTGCTTTTAAACAATCTCCAAGGGCTTGCTTGTGAACTTGCCCCCTGATCTGCGCCCCAGGAACAGTGGGCGCTACGTTCCCCCAAGGAGAAGAGAAACTGCTGGAGACGATCCTTGAACACTGACCCCAGAGAACCTGTGCGTTCCCCTCTCTCTGAGCACCGCGACTTCTGCCACCGGGGCTGCTGTGAGCACAGTAAAGGCCTGCCTGGCCCGAGCACAGCAAGCAACTGCCCCCCGAGCCGTAGCTCGCAAAGTAAAGAAGAACCTGACCAGGCTCCAAGCACCGAGCCTCTGCGACCCCTGGAAGTGGAGAGCATTGTAAGGACCTGCGACGCCGTGTTTACCCCCTGAGTGAAGCTGACAGCGCGACGCGCTGAAGAGATTGTCCCCGAGCTGCCCCTCCTTCTCCTGCCCGTGATCGTGTGGCCGAGACTGTCCTGGAGCACCCCACGAAGCACCGTCGCCCACTGCCAAGAAGGGACGACAACGCGACGTGGGACGCTCCTGCAAGGACCCCTGAAGCTGCAGTGATCACCCCCTGTGCGAGGAATAAGGTACTGTGTGCGAGCGCACTGAAGTACGACCCGCCCGTTGCTTGGTTCGGGCTGTACTAGCGCTGTAGACCCACTACGCGACGAACGCGTGATTTGTGCACCTTTGTACGGCTCGAAATCAGCTGTTCGCACCGTCCCACCGAAGGTACGGCTCGTCCAGCTTGGAATACATTGACGGCGCTCACGCGGGCAGCGTGAGCTTTGGAGGGGCGTACCAGACGTGTACGACACGTACCTACGAGGGTACGGTCTGTACTGTTCACTGTGAGCGTACGCGTGCTCACGCGAGAAGCGTGAGGAACGGCAAGCGTACTCGTGCTCACGCGAGAAGCGTGAGAAACGGCAACACACCTCTAAAACCTTGTACAAAGCGTAACAAAGGCGCTACGAAGCGCACAGAACCCCTAAGAAGCCTATTTTAAGTATAATTTTGCCATTTTAAGAACTGTGGACTGCCTGAAAGCCTTCAAGAGTAACTGGAACCTTATTTAAGTTAAATACTGTATTTTTGACAACCTGCCTAAAAGGAATCTTATCTATAAAGAACTTTATTTTGCTACAAATACAGCCTTGTGTCTATGTGTGGTGGGGTGGTGATTATTGTGTGGGACAACTTGAACGCTTAACCTAATGCCCTCTGGAAACCTAGCCTGACTGCTCACGCCACGTTACCTAGAGGGTGAGCAGGGGTTATTTTTAAGAGGTGATCCTACGCCCTGACTTAGATGAAAAGGGTCCCTGCTTGTCGCAAGTGCATACCTGCGCCAACCAGAGACCCCGGATTCTAACACCAGACATATGAGGGGTGGGTGCAGAGGACTCCCAGCAGTGGGCAGACATATGAGGGGTGGGTGGAGAGGACTCCCAGCAATGCCCAGACATATGAGGGGTGGGTGCAGAGGACTCCCAGCAGTGCCCAGACATGTGAGGGGTGGGTGCAGAGGACTCTTAGCAGTGCCCAGACATATGAGGGGTGGGTGCAGAGGACTACCAGCAGTGCCCAGACATATGAGGGGTGGGTGCATATCACTCCCAGCAGTGCCCAGACATATGAGGGGTGGGTGCATCATCCTCAGATGACCACAACTCCATGGGTCCGTGAACGCATCCCCAATGTGCGACTATGTTGAGAGTACCATATCAACACATCACTGACAGCAGTGTCCCACTCCCATGAGGATTGATGTCATTCCCCCACTGCATGACACACCACATGTGGGTGCGATGACAAATGACACATGCATACCCACCCCTTGCGGAGGCTGCACAATACACACACTGAGATCATGTCACAAGACTGTATAGTCATGTGAAACCCACTAAACTAAGAGAGCCAAAGGGAACACACACTGTCACGCGCATTCCAGGACTGATAGGAATGTACAGGTGCTGGCACAGCCACCAAGCTGTTGTCTCCCATGGAAGGAATAGGGTGGACCACCCACAGATACAATGCCCACAATTGTCAGTCAGGTGACCAAATACCCTGCAGAACAAGTACCATATGTGTGCTAGGCTGGGAGTACACACATGCATAGTGCGGAAAAGGGACCATATCCTCATGGAGGCATGGCAACATACTCTATACACAAGTACAGTGACTACCAAGGATGGCACAGACAATGCAGCCGGACACATTGCTGAGCAGGCATGGACATAGTTGAAGGGATCCATCAGCCACCAAGGGAATGTAGACACAGGTCAGCGCACCAATGGTGCAACTCCCTGCAGGGAAGATGTCAGGTGCCACAGAGGAAGGAACACTCCTTGGGACAATGTCTCAAAATACAAAGAGCATACACGACCAAAGAATAATTGCAGAGACCTTGTGATGCCACGCAGATACCAGGGTCCACCCCATGAGCAGCGGACTCCTACATTTCCCAGATACCCAACACATGATCACCACCCCAACTCATGGAGCATCAGCACCAACATCAATACCTGAAAAGCAATTGTGTGCAAAGTAAAACAAAATGCTTTATTCAGCATGAAAACAAAAAGTAGAAAAGGACACTATTTACAAAGGCCATAGGCCAGTCCAGACACAAAGTCCTGGGGGGGGACACATGGCCATGCGTCTCCCCTAGCTTGCCTGCACATCAGATACCTCTGGTTGATCGACTGGGGTGGGGGCATCATGTGGGGAAGGACCAGGCACCGCAGGGACAGGAGGGGGTAGGGCAGGTGTTGGGGGTGCAGGGACAGACGACTCCACCACAGGGGGTGGGGCAGCGCCAAAGGTGGAGGTCAGTACTGCGCTGCACACGTCCGCAAGATCTTGCAGCATCTCCCCTGCACCCGAAGGAACCACAGGCCCCAAGGAGGGGGGGGTCGGAGGGATGGGTTGCAGCGCTACTGGGGGAGGTGGTGGACAGGGGGGACTCTACTCCCCTACCCGTGCAGTGCCTTGCCCATTTGCGCGCAGGTGAAACAGTGGGGCTGAGGCCCAGCACAGCCAAGTAGGTCTCCTTCTCAGACTGTGGGGCAGGGGAGCCGAGGGGAGTGACATCGGAGGGACTGGGGAGTGAGGCATGCGGACTCCTACTGTGGCTGCGTGTCCGCCTGTGTGCCCTAGACCCAGTGGGTGTGCCTTCTTCCACCGCAGTGTGCGTGACAGGAGGTGTGCGCTTGCCCTTCCCTTGGTGCGCTTGCCCTTCCCTTGGTGTGCTGCCTGTGTCTGGTGTAGTGCCTGCCTGGGAAGGTGTGTGTGTGCTTGGGACAGGAATGGGAGTGGGAAGTGTGGATTGCACAGGGGTAGGTGGGGTCACGGAGCGCTGGAGGAGACTCACTGCTGCCATCAGTGACGAGTCCAGCAACATCCGTTGGTCAGACATTGCTGATGACATGCCCTCCATGTACGACACCATCTGTGTCAGCAGTCTGGTGTGGCCATGGAGTCAGGATCGATGTCTGCCCAACCTGCAACTGCCGCTGAATGTCCACAGACTCGGCAGTGAGGGCAGCAGGGGAGACAGGGGCAGGGGGTGCGGTGCCTGGCACGAAGGAGACACGTTGTTTCCCTACACGGACAGAAGGGACCCGAGCAAGTGGGAGGGCGGTGATGGGAATGGAGGGAGCGGTGACAGTTGCAGTGCTGCTGTTGGAGCAGCCTCCGCCCCCTCAGGGAGTTCAGCCTCGGACCCGTCTGTGTCGTAGTCGGTGGTGGTACTACCCAGGTCCTCCGCCGCACTCCCCTCGCCCTCCGTGCCACTTGATGCTGCCGACTCGCCAGGTGTGGTGGCACTGGTGCTGGATCCCTCCTCCACATCCGTGCAGGTGTCTCCCTCGGTGTCCTTCGATGATGCTGTGGGCAAGGTGAAGAGACAGGAAATAATCGGTCACCTGTGTACATCTGACACATGAGTCCAAACTAACTAGGTCACAGTGCATATCATGGAAAAGCATCATGAGGAACATCTAGAATACCCAGCACATATGTAAGCCCTGCACTCCCCAGTTGGTTCACCCAACATGCCCCCTGAAATAATGAAAATCAGGACACCACAGCAAATAACTGGAAATCCAAGTATACAAAGAAGCTAGTGTCTGTGAACAGTGGAGCACAGGCAGACCATGACGGCATGCCACCTCCTGGTCACTGTGAACAAAATAGTATTGGTGCACCCAATGCCAAATAACAGACGCCAATGCTAAAGGGGTCCCCACACTCATAGACCTGTGAGTACTGTAGAAAAGCAAATGTAATACTATCTGATCCATTGGGAAGCACTAAACTTTACACAATTGACATATTTGGAATGTGTGAATGTCCCACCTGTGGAACAGAACACACATGTGCATGAATATCAGAAGTCACACAAGGAGGTGCACACAAAACTACATTTACACAGTCATAGTATGAGCTGCCCGCATAATGGCAAGAAGCCAATGTTAAGAACAAATGTGGTATCAGGAAGTACACATACATGGCACCACGGTGGTCGGGATGACTTGACACCGGTAAATTGCCTTCAGCAACAACCAAGGACTAACCCAAATGCTAACACACTGTGGGAACATGGATATGTATAAATCCTTAACAACTTTTGGCCTGAAATGTGCCCATGTTCAAATTGTGCCAGCATGTACCACAAAAGTGTAAAAGCGGTACTTGTGCACTCCCTTGGGAGACCTCTGTCATGCAGGCACATCATAGTCCTTCACAAAAATCAAAGTGAAGCATATAAACTATTGGGACATGTTGACAAGTGTAGTGAGTGCCAGGGCACATGCCGTCTTGAATAACAACTTAAAACATGCCACCTGTCACATGGCCATCCGTACCATGATGACACAGTTGGCAACACATCTGACACACTACCTGTCATGTGGAGTGGCACACATGTCCAGACACAGGACAATCCATTAGCAAATGGCCCTGAAATTGTGTTGGAATAAGGAGCACCTGCACTGAGGAGACACCCTGATGTGAACAAAGAATGTCCACACAGATGTCCGCACACACAGACCAAACCACATAGCATCTGGAGCACACACCCGTGCCAATAATGGATGAGCAGGAAACTTGTTTTTTAACTTGTGACACATGCTGCAAAGCACAAACATGACACCCTGCACAACATGCCTGGGTCACTGCACGTTGAGTGCCTGTCCAGACAATTATCACACAGTGGTCAGACCTGGCAAGGAGACATAAGGTATGGACATGTAGTCCTTGCCCGCAAAAACAACCCATACCTGAGACAATGTGATTGAGACAGCTCAAAAAGTGACACCTCTCAATCTGGGTTTACTAAAAAGTGCATCAAGAAATCCCAAATGTACTCCACATCACCTCGTGAGGCTGCCAACACATATTTGTGACACAAAACCTCAACAGAGAGTTGGACATAGACACACAGGCACCGGTCAGTGTGAGGATGCAGAAGCAAAATGGGGTCAGCCTGTACAATGGGCACATGTAGCACACGTTAGATGAATACAAATGAGGCCAGGGAACAATGCCACAGAGGCAAAACTATGCTGAACACATTGAGAATGGGCACAGTGTTGGATGACACACATGATACCGAGGCAAGGGTGTCTTAGGGTACTGAAGTGGGCACACTGCTCCATGGACCTCGAATTATCTGACTGTAACATGAGCTACCGTCCCGGCACTATGCATATCTCCCACTCATGCACATCATGTCTCTAGGCAACAACATCGGTCATGCATGCTGCAAGTCTGTTCATTTGAACACTCACACTCCTATGTTGAGACTCAGCATCAGTGCCAACTGATATGGACCCCCAAATGCCTGAACAGGACAGGGCACAGGCAAGGTAACAACACATGTCTCCGACCCCACATGATGCAGACAGCAATGTGCACTTGGATCAACCGCCAGCCTAGATGAGCATGTGCAATAGTGATTACACACAGACCAGGGAACACATGTCAAGGAGGGGAAAGGAGGAAGAACAGCAGCGGATGACTTTGGGGAACAGGAAATGCAATGCACATATTAACCCTGCCAGTGTATCCATGCGACTGGGCACTTCCCAAAGCTGGTGACACACAACAAACACACATGTACCTACCCCCTTGCTGCTGCTGCATCACCTGTAACCGCCTATCCATGTCAGGGAAGACCACCACCAGGACACGCTTCATTTGGTGGGTCAGGCGCCGGCGCCCGCGGTTCTTGCCTTCTGGTGAGTCCCCCAGCAGGAACCGGGCGATCTTCCTGGTCCAGCACCGGATGTCCTGCCAGCGTTTCCTCAACTGTGCCAGGTGCCGACTGCGACCCTCCACAGATCTCACGGCCCTGACGGCCCGCTTCCATATCTCCCCCTTCTCGTAGGCGGTTACCTGTGAGGATGATAAAGTGAGACAACATCACTACACCTGCTCCATGTCACAGAGACACACATTTGAACATCTTTGATATGTTGAACAGGGCATAGTATGCTGCCAACGAATAGCACCTTTGTCACAGGGACATTAGGCTCAGTGGAAGCCCCAATGCACTACATGGCATTGAAAGTACACAGGTGGCATGAGGGGTGCGACACACTCCCTGATCATGGCACACACTGGACATCACAAGCAACACAAAGCTGATGGCCAGCACCTCCAAGCAGTCACATGCCCCAGGCCACTGACCCAACAACAGCAGACTACACAGACACACACAGGCACAGATCATTCACCTGCCAGTAGCAACAGCCGATACAAACCTCATTCTGCACATGTGCCACTTGCCTGGGGGGTGTCACAGGCATGGGGCTAGCCAAGCAAGTCAGACACACAGCACGGCTTACTTCTCACATCAGATGGGTTGAGCTGTTGCCTCCTCCATGCAGCTGTGGTGCAACACTCCACATAGACACTCACCCACATGACAGGGAGCAATCACACACATCAATGTCCAGATCATTTGGACACTCTCACCACAGCTCCACTCAACTCACACACATCTGTGGGTACAGTCACCTGTCACATGGGGGGAACACTGAATCACCTCAGGACTATAGAACAAGAAGGGCCAAGAGGATTAGCTATGCTGAATGTGCCATGCAGAATGCAATGAATGTCACAGTAAGCACAATGCAAGTGAGGAGTGCACACATGAACCACATCATGCTCTGCATGGCAGACATGAGCCATTCCCCCCCTGGGACCCACTCTAAACACATTTCATGTCTGTCACACCTGGACACAATGCCAGAAGTGCCAGTCACAAAAAGAAGGTGCACAGTCAAAGGTAGCGGAGTCAGCACTCACCTGCACCCCTGGTCTACCATACAGGCTGGGGAACTGTGGGAGGATGACGTCCAGCAACGCCTCATTCTCCTCCTGGGTGAAGGGCTGGGCCCTCTCCACAGACCGTGACATGGTGCCAGAGGAATCACAAAGCAGCAGCAGTGGTGTTGAATCAAAGGTTGTGCAGGCAAGTGCCCTCTCATGGGTTCTGCCTGACTTATATCTGCCTTACAGGAATGCAGAGTGATTGGTCAGACTCCTTTGCATCCTACGTTTCCTCCAATCCCTTTAAACATACACCAGTGACAGCATTAGCATTTTTTCGAATTTGCAGCATCATGTCAAGTCAACAACCACTTTGCAACAATGTATATTGTGGCCAACTGCTTTTTCCAGGCCACATGATGGAAGAATTTGAACTTCAAACTGGGTATCCATGACAACCAGCATGCATGTAGGCCCTAATACTTGTCCCTTATGTGTCCCCATTGTAAATTTAAAATCCCCAAACACGTACGGTGCATTTCACACGTACCCCTAGGGCACCACTACTCTAGTGCTACGGGCCGTACACGTGTGTGTAGGGCCCGTAGCACTATGGTGGTGTTGCCGTAGGCGTACGCCATCGTGCTACGGGCCCTACACACGCGGGTACGGCCCATAGCACTATGGCGTACGCCTACGGCAACACTGCCATAGTGCTACGAGCCCTACACACGTGGGTACGGCCCGTAGCACTATGGCGTACGCCTACGGCAACACTGCCATAGTGCTACGGCCCCTACACACGTGGGTACGGCCTGTAGCACTATGGCGTACACCTACGCCAACACTGCCATAGTGCTATGGGCCCTACACACGTGGGTACAAACCGTATCTCTATGGCGTACGCCTACGGCGACACTCCCATAGTGATAGGACCAGTGAGTACACGTATGTGTGTACGGTCCGTACACACACGCGTACTCCTACCCAAAACCCATATAGTGATACAACCGTACACACGCCCTCAGAGCGTGTGTACGGTGCGTTTCACAGCTCACACTGGTGATAGGAGGTGCACAGGAAAGGAATGGAGGTGTCAGACTCGCACAATGATCGACATCAAGTCATTGTCAGTGCAGTGCTTCATGTGTAGGGCCTAGGTATGTCAGGCAGTGAGCTGGCACATGTCTCCTCATGTTTTAACCCAATAGTTGTGTGATGACCTGTGTACACATGTCATGTGTGGTGGGGCACTATGTGGCGCACTTCCCCTACACACCTTTTACATGTGTGCATGTAGTTCAAACCTGTCAAGCACTGCATCACTGGCATGGCACAGTCACCAACACCCGCAACTGTCCCCTGATGCCAGGTACACGGATGATGACACCTGAAATCTCACTACCAGCGTGCCCCGATGTGACTATGTCATGTGTGTGTCACGTGTTTCCATGATCTTGCTGTTGGTGTTCCGTCAACGGCATCTGCTGTAGCTGCATCCAACATGTGTCTGTGTGTAGATGCCCATGTCACACTACTACGCACACCAGGACACATGTGGAATAACACGTAACGTGTGTCTGTATGCATCGAACAGGGACTTGCGAGCTTAGGACATATCAGCGTAGTCTCAATGTCTGTGTGATCATTTTTGACATGTACCCCTTCATGGCAAGGTGTGTGGTCTGTCCTTTTTCCATGACATGTGACCTGTGCGTCTAGCTTGCCGGCAGCTGTCTGTATGAGATAACATCCTTTAAATGCACATATGTGGATGCCTATCACGCTACTTGTTACGTAAGATATATTGTAACTGTTATGTTTCTACAATGTATCCTTATGTGTTTTTGTAGCCCTGAAGAAGTCGTGGGTTTACACCCGGACGAAACACGTGTTGGCTGGGCAACGGAATCATATTAAACCAAGAAAGACAAAACCTGTTGGACTTTTGCAGTTGTGTCTACACTGTTGTTCTTTTCACTACTTTCTGTATTGAGACAGTATTATTTAATAACGTGTGCATAGGCATCCTATGTTCTCTTATGTTTAGACTCCGGTCTACTGGAGGGGTTTAGGGTTTGCTTTCCCCTCGTCCTATCTGCACCGTTCCACTCTTCAGCCCCATACTTCTACGTACACACTGTGGGCGCCATCGCATACCGCAAAACTTAAAACCCTGCGTTATAAATTCTGTACAATCAAGCGGTAGGGGCTGCCCCAACGTTTGCTAAGTTTTTTATATCTGAATTCTGTATCTGGTGAATTCCTATTGAGGAATTTTACATACTCAACCATGAACCGTGACCAAATAGCACAAGAATTATTTCAAAATCTGGCCAAAGGAGACACCGTGGCTGCAAGTATGAAGAACACGAATCTAACCAAAAAGGAGGGATTGAGGGATAAATTCATGAAATTGGAAAGATTAAAAAAGAATGAGAACAGCAAGTGGTGGGATGGTATCACCCTAAGACAGTATTTAAGATTGAAACGAATACCCGGGGGTTACGTGCCACAATTTTCCCCACATATGACAAATTAGACGAAGATCTTTTGAAACTTTGGGAAGAATCCCTGACATCTAACTCCAAAACTTTAATGGGCATATTAATTGACAATGCAGATCGGAAAGTGACAGCACTGCAGAAGGAGATCTGCATTCTTGAAAGTGAAATTAAAGACCTAGGATTAGTGGAAGCCACCGAAAAAAATTATGTCATCCTGGCTAATATCCTGGCTAAACATCAAGAGGATATCAAACAACGCAAAGCTAGGAAACTTAAACGTGATGAAATTGACTATAGAGAAGGGAGAATCTTTACCTTCGCCCAAAAAATATGATGACATATCTACTAATGACCAAACAAAGGGTAAAACAATTGGCCAATTTAACAGTTCTGTATCCTCGAGTACCACCTCCCTGAGCGTACCCGCTTCAAGTGATGGGGAATCAGACAATCCTACAGCCAGTACCAGTAGTGACAAACTTGGCAATGCCTCCTTCTCCTCCTCTTTTTTACAAGAAGTACAACGTATCAAGAGGGGCAACAGGATACAGCCCATCCTCACAGATATCATAAGAAAACCAGGAGAGGCAAGAGGTCAGGGCACAAACGAGTACAGGAGGAACCTGAGATCAGGGGACAAGAGGAACTAAGTAATACACTGGAGAGGGGGGTGGATATTATCAATCTCTCTTCCCTTACACTCTCTGATGACATGATCTCCCTCCTCAAAAAGGGCTTAAACTTCTGCCCCACCGATATGGGTGATGTGTGCAAAACTAAAGTCGATCTGTTTAAGTTTACAAGAAATTTGAAGTTGAAAAAGATGTTTGCTACTAATCCTAGTATTAATAAACATACTAAGAACATTCCTGTCTGTGGTGCATCTGATATTCTCAGTATTCAGGAGTTATATGATACCCAGTTACTTCTTTCTATCACTAACCAGGAGGCGTCACCTGATGACCTAACCAAATTGCTATTAGACCTCAATGTGGATACGGACTACACCATAGCTAGTGGTTTGAAATCTAAATCCAAATGGACACCAATACTACCAGAGGACAACACTATTGACACCTTTCACAAACTTCTTCACAAGATATTGATAAACACGAGGCTAGGAGCAATTCAGGCAGAGTCTACTCGCATACTAATCTTACCACAGGGGAACGCAGGGCACTGACACTCCTCTCTTCCAATACCTCCATTATTATCAGGGAGGCTGATAAGGGAGGTAACATCGTGGTCATGGACAAACAGGATTACGATAATGAAATAAAGGGCCAACTTAATGACTTTACATGCTACAAATCCCTCACAAGCAACCCTATGGGTACCCTCACCTGTCTAATCAATAAACATCTTCAAGCTTGGCTTGGAGAAGGACTTCTCAGCCAGGAAGAATATTTGTACCTGAAAGTTAATAGACCTAAATTCCCTGTTCTGTATACTCCTCCTAGGATACATAAGAACCTACCATTCCCCCTGGCAGACCAATTGTCTCCAGCATAGGGGGTCCGACTGAAAAACTTGCGGAATATGTTGATCTATTTCTACAACCTCTGGTTCAGAATCTCCCTGCTTACATAAAAGATACCAAACATATTCTCAGCCTCTTACCTGACCTAACATGGGAAGATATCATCATTCTAGTGTCTTTAGATGTAGTTTCCCTCTACACCAACATTGACCCTATTACAGGAATGGAAGCTTTAAAATGGCATTTTGGTAAATTACCAGCGACACAATGGCAACACACTACAATGTTATTGTCTATGACTGAACTCATTCTAACCAACAACTGTTTTTTATTTGAGGGCCAATGGTATAAACAAATACGAGGAGTTGCCATGGGTTCCAAATTTTCACCGTCATTTGCTAACCACTTCATGGGGTACTTTGAATCCAAATGGCTCTGGGGTGACAAGGGCTGTCATTTTAGCCAATATATCGTTTACTGGGGGCGATATATTGATGATTGCCTGTTACTTTGGTCTGGCACTGAATCCATGTTACACAACTTCTATCGCTACCTAGATTCCAACACCCTAGGTGTTCAATTCACGCATCAACACAGTAGAACAAATCAAGTCTTTTTAGACATTGAGCTATACATCACAAATGGGGTTCTCCATAGTAAACTACACCGTAAGCCCACGTCATGCAATGCGGTATTACATGCCACCAGTGCACATCCACAACACCAGATTAGGGCCATCCCTTTTGGTGAATTTACGAGAGCTAGACGGAATTGTAGCGAGGATAGAGAATTCCACTCCTGTTTAGACTCCATGATGAACCGATTTAAGTATTGAGGTTACCAACACACCACCTTATTGAAGGCAGAGAAACGCATTTTGGATCTGCCTAGAACAGATACACTAACAACTAGAAAAACTGATAACAAACAAGATCAACCTATCAGGATCATCACTAACTACAATCAGAAATCTGAGTGTTTGACTAAAAGTATGAATAAACACTGGAACACACTTAGAGCTGACAAGACCATTGAAACACTCACTTCGAAAAGACCCCTAGATACTTTCAGGAAGGGTACTACCTTGAGGTCCGTCCTTAGCCCGACTATACCTAGAAAGGCAGAGATGAGTGATTGGCTCACCAAGCGCACACTTGGTTTTCATAAATGTGGATGCTGTGGGGTGTGTAGGTGGGCTGCTCAACACAAGAAAACATTCTCTGGACCTCATGGGAGGGAATACACAAATAGACAGAATATCAGTTGCTCCACACGTTTTGTTATATACATTATTATGTGCGTGTGTCAAAAACAATATGTAGGGAGCACAATTAGGATGCTGAAAGAACGCATTAGCGAACATGCAAGGGCGCTTAAACAGAATGACAACAGATACCCTTTGGCGGTTCATGCCAATAGCTGTGCTGCCCAGGGCCAGTACAAATGCTTTACGTTTTTTGGTATTGAACATACTCTGCCACATCCCAGGGGTGGTGATAGAGAACTAGCATTACGGCGTTCTGAGGCTACTTGGATCATGCGTCTTAATGCGGTGGAACGGGGTCTTAACACAGACCATGAGCTGCAATTCTTCTTGGGTAACTAATGGTGCTGTTTAGCTGAAGCGTTCCATTGTAATTATGGGGTTTTTGTCTGTAAGGCCACATCCAGTGTTTCTTCTTGATTCTCGACTGTTTTAAATTTGATGTAAGAATGCCATTTGTTAATGCATAATATCCATGTATCGTGTACCATGACTATGGCAGTAATTATTCTTTACGCACGCTAGATTACTCGAGACATCTATATTTCTCTTAACTAGTGACTTTTTTTCAAACTTGCACGTTTGAGGAATCTGTGTTTGATCAGACTTAAACATGCTCTAAATACTTACAGAGTTTGTGAATTGTGATACAGTTTAGATGCACGGATTCTCACACCGTTTTTTTGCCTATTCCTGTATTCAGCCATGTTGTACTGCTGCTGTATTTCTCTTCGAGTCTAACAGGCCCCTTAATTTTCTCTGTGCATAACTCCTTTCTATTGTCCCCTTTCTGTCTATGCTCTCCTCTTCCACCAATTCTCACCATGGCCTACATGCCATTTTCCCTCTTTCCCCGCTGGTATACACCACCGGGTGATCAATCCGTTCATATTCTGTAGGGGACGCTGGCTGCTTTAAAGTATTGACCACATAGAAACACTTTTCTCTTTATGCTGTCTATAACTGTTTGCATGTTAATCTTTACCACGATCATTTTAAATTGTTTCCCACGCATGATACATATATTTTGATACTTAGTAACCTCGCTATTTATAAATCCCTCCCGTCTTTACGCTGTGACGGGGGTATGTGGTGAAAGCAGGGTTAGCATAGCACTCGTTCCTCACATCCGGTGCTTTTTCGGCTGACTGCTATATAAGGTCTAGTTGTCAACTCGTTTTTCACGTTATAACGTGCACGGCAATCGTTTCCGGCCTGCTGACGAACCTGATACCCACTACACTCCGAAACGTACTCGTCCTTAAGGTAACGTGCGGCTGTGTAAATGATAGCTATACTCGGTTTTGCATCTTAGCAGTAGTTATGATATGTTTGCTGGTTTTACCGACGCCACTCTCTTGTTGATTTTGCGCACATCAGACGCATTCTATGATTACGTGATATGAACTTGCTGCATTAACCTTGACCCTTCGTAGTTTATGTGGGTCTTTATATATTTATCAACCTGCACCTTTAAACATATTAACCTTTAAGGTTTTTCCGTATATTTTGCGGTTTTGATACTAGGATTACGGGTCAGATATTACTTGTGGTAAGAATAATTTGCCCCTAGTAATGACGTGCACCGGTATCCTTCTTATAGGTCCTGATTCATTGGATTACTTACCCTCGTATACCTATTTCGAGTAGTGACACTTGTACTTTTCCCGCGCAGCCGGGACGGAATTACAACCGGCGGAGAGGTGAGCCGGTAGTTTTCACATCATTACTGTGGTTTCATAAACTGCAAATAATGTGTATTCATGTATTTTACTGAGGTCTATACCTTTCTTTTGTGACTCTAGATCCTTTGCTTGTTCACGTTTCACCTGATGGTAAGACTCAGTTTTCCACATTTGAAGTTCCCCTCATTAGGATCGGCTTGTGCTCACATTCTAGTTTGCCTATCTACTCCTACTCTATGGTTTTTCCCTCGTCCTCCTTTCTCTCATTTCATCTACTTAGTTGATCACACGTGAACCATATGCACTGTCTAGAACATACCTCTTAATGATGAGACGTTAGTCATTTATGGTTTCTGAATGTTATCTGTGTTAATGTTTTAATAAGAGCCTAAGAATTTTTTGGGCAAATCATGATCCTTCCTACATTTAGATTTGTTTCTCCCTGCACTATGTGAATAACATTTTTCAGGTGTTCCTATTTATAGGTCTCCATTGAGAATTAGCAGTTTTGAGACCTTGCTTCTGCACTTTTTTAACATCTGTCACTGGCTTGACTTTACTGGTACAGTTAGGAACCTTTATGCTTTATCCTTCATGTCACATATTTGCACTTTCATGAGATTTAATCTGGATTTTTCTGAATTTACGTTTTTGTTGGGTGCTTGCTGTCAATCACGGTGTCTGACGCCTATCACGCTACTTGTTACGTAAGATATATTGTAACTGTTATGTTTCTACATTGTATCCTTATGTGTTTTTGTAGCCCTGAAGAAGTCGTGGGTTTACACCCGGACGAAACACGTGTTGGCTAGGCAACGGAATCATATTAAACCAAGAAAGACAAAACCTGTTGGACTTTTGTAGTTGTGTCTACACTGTTGTTCTTTTCACTACTTTCTGTATTGAGACAATATTATTTAATAACGTGTGCATAGGCATCCTATGTTCTCTTATGTTTAGACTCCGGTCTACTGGAGGGGTTTAGGGTTTGCTTTCCCCTTGTCCTATCTGCACCGTTCAACTCTTCAGCCCCATACTTCTACGTACACACTGTGGGCGCCATCGCATACCGCAAAACTTAAAACCCTGCGTTATAAATTCTACTATCATGGCATGTCATGTAGACCTTGCCAATCCACGTTTGTAGCTGGCTCTTGGTAGGAGTATCACCTGGCTGGCATACGTGTGCAGGATGTATTGCACAGACCAGACTCTGTATGTAGCATATGTGTATTAGCTGTTGAACATGTGCTCAGTTCATTGACATTGGTGTAGTAATGTACTCAATCTTCGTTATTCATTCCAAATTTCTGCAGGGCACCGCCTCTCCCCCGACCAATGCCAGACTTGGCTGCCATGAGGGAACGTGACGGCATGCGCCGCTACAGATTCAACCAACAGTTAATTGTGGACCTGACAAACAGGCTGGCCCCACACCTCCAACCGCGACACAGTTATCCCACTGCGCTGACCCCCAAGATGAAGGTGATGGCAGCCCTACATTTTTTTGCCACCGCCACGTTTCAATTGACCATAGCTGATGTTGGTGGCATGTCCCAGACCATGTTCAGCCGTGTCCTGCATGATGTTTTAGAAGCCATGTTGGAGCACCTGGATGAATTCATCCATTTTCCAACTCCTGAGCAGTTGACAGGTATCAAGGGTGAGTTCTATGCCCTGGGAGGGATGCCCCATGTAATTGGGTCCATTGATGGGACACATGTGTCTTTGGTACCACCACAGGCACAGGAGGTAGCCTTTCGGAACCGTAAACATTACCACTCCATTAATGCTCTTGTGGTGTGTCTTGCTAACATGGTGATTTCCCATGTCTGTGCACGTTTTCCAGGGTCAGCACACAATGCCTACATCATGAGGCATAGCAGGGTGCCAGAAATGATGCTGCAGTTGCACAACGAATGAGCATGTCTTGTTGGTGGGTAGACTCTGTTTGTCCAGTATTCAGCGGTATCTTAGTATGTGACGGCATCTCCTGACCCACTTCTTTACATGATGTTTCCATGTAGGGGACTCTGGATATCCCAACATGCCATGGCTGGTGACGCTTCTCCGCAACCCAAGAACAGCTGCAGATCACCGTTACAACAACGCCCATGGGCAGACCAGGCGAGTGATTGAGAGGACGTTTGGCCTCCTGAAGAGCCGATTCTGTTGCCTCCACAAAACCGGCGGGTCCCTCCCATATGCACCGGTGAAGGTCTGCAAAATCTTCCTCGTGTGTTGCATGCTGCACAACACGGCAGTTGAGAAAACTGTGCCACTCATCCTGGATCCCGATGAGCAGGAACATCCACCCGTGGAGGATGAGGGCCTTGGTCACGAGGCAAGTGAGTAGGAGGAGGAGGAGGAGGAGGAGGAGGACATCCGGATTCAGCTCATACGCAACTTCTTCTCGTAATGGTGAGTCCCTGGGTCTGAGTGTGCACGCTTGGAGCCTTGTGTGGCATGTGTTGCAATGTGTAGGTCCAGCTGACTGTATGCGAAGTGACTTTGAGGTGTGTGCTGATGTGTCACTCGAGTGCTGATTCATTCCACACATTTTAGCTGACACACTCAATTGACAACTAGCATGGTGTCAACCTTATTCATGTAGAGTACATGACCATGCATGCGGATGACTATGTGTTTCCTGACTTCTTGTGTGTCTCTCATCCCCAGGTATTTGCGCATGCTGTCTGCTCGTGGCATCGTTGTGCTCCTGCTATTCCTCATGAGTAATGCAACGTGTGCTGAATCAGCGTTACATGCACGGACATGGTGAGAAGTCTCCTTTGGGTAAGGATTGCAGCAAGGCGTTTTGGGTGTGGTAGTTGTTTGTAATGTGTGGGCACTGCTCCTGTGCAGGTATTGTTACTATGCATACATGTCGACTCACCATGGGGCACATAACATGTAGCATGACTCACATGAATTGATAGTCACACTTCGTGACAGTCATCTGTTATGGGATTGTGGATTTTGATGAAGGCATCTATGTGTGTATAACTGCCCTCGGAAACATACGGGAGGCTACGGGTGGACATATTGCGGAACATCCCCATGAGAGGTTCAATGGGGAATTGCAGCCTCTCCATGTGCAGCAGGGAATGTTTGACTCACCCCCTTCACTTGTGTGCCACTCCCATGGATTGAAAGCATCTGTGGTGCGAAGGGGGTGTCCAGTGTAGGTCCCACATGTTAATCCAAAAGACCATGTGAGTCTGTTAATATTGATGCATTTCCATAGGTGTGAGCCTGAGTAATAAAGGTGTTCCTCAGCCTCCAAGGTGTCTCATCTCTGTCAATGCAGGTCTCTTGCCACTGTGCATGCGCCATCTCTGGCATGGTTTTTCTAGGATTGTGCATATGAGTCTATGTGTAGATTAGCAACCTGCATGCTGTTCTACATGTATTTGATTCTCTATTCTGCATGACGTCCATGGCTGTGTATGTGTTTTGGTATGTTGGTCCCCACAACGGGCCGTCAACACCTTCTGGGGTGTGTTTCCTGTGCGCAGCTTGGCCTTCAGTTTCATGATCCGGTGTCAGTCATCTTTGGGGATTGTGCATCCTTTGTCTCTGGGTGTGCCGGTCACTCCTTCCTTGACATACACCTGTTGCAGTAGTCCTTTCTGACATGCTAGTCTTTGTGTGGAAATTGTGGCATAGTTCCCAGGACATGCCGCCTGCTGTTGCAGCCACTGCAGCAAGGGCACACGAAGTTTCCTGATTTGGCAACACACACACATCAAAGATGCTCCTCCCTTCCTCCATCAACCCATTCATTTGGCTGTCATCAGCTTGTCTGTGCCACAGTTGCGGCCACGCCGTCCCAAAGGCTGGACCGTCTGCACATGCAACGTGCACATTGCACGAGCCTCATGTCCTTGCATGACCCACATCACACTACAGTCTGATGTTGCAGCCACCCTCCAAGCAATGTCCATCCACATATCTGCCACCAGCTCTCAGGCATACACTAAGCGCACACACAACACCTTTGCATGATGAGTGTGCAACTATGACTGCCTACACAGCGCTGCCATGCCTTCCAGGCCCTGTCACACCCACCAGGTCATGTCCCTCCTACTCCCCACCGGCTCTGTACCCCGGCAAGGACATGGGAGTGGGACTCAAGGCTTCTGCATGTAGTATGCTGTCGTTGTGAGGCACATGGCACAGGTATCATCTGTCAGCGTGTCAAACTACAATGTGTCAAGGACCCCCCTCTCCACCATCACATGCGCACACAACCTCATCATCAACTCGTATGCCATTGACAGCCAGGTGCTCCTCACCCTCACCAAGGGCGCAGACATTGCCAGTTCCAATATTCTAGATTGCATGAGATCCATTGATGAATGGCAGAACAGCAGCCACCTGGGGCTGGACTTGTACAGGACTGAGGTCAACATCTGAGGATTGTCCCCTTACAGCTGGGTCAACTGCTTGTGTCCCACCTGCAGTAGCCCCGAACAAGCACCCAGTGTCCATGCACACAAGATGGTGTGCATAATGGATTGCTTGCTCACATTTGCCATGGTAATCACCAGCATCTGTGCCTCAGACTGCAACACCCTCTGCATTATGCACATGATCTCCAGATAGATCCACTCCAAGGAAAGACGGACCATCCCCCAGGTCCACGACAACATCCGTGTCAAATACTGCCCTGCCCTCTACGGGGCAGCCACATCCAAACTCCCAGGACACTTGTCCACATCCAGGCTGCATCTGCACACCTCAGCTGCAACATCCCGCACCCCAGCCACATCACCGTCCAGCAGAGATAGCTGCAATGGCTCACTGTGTGCTGCAGGATGACCTTCAGACTCCCCACCCACACTCAGGAGCCAGGCCACAACCCCGACCCAACACCAACCTTGTACCACTGTCATCCGAGACCCCGTAGTGACATCTCCGTGCATCCAACCTTGACCTGGCCACCACTCTTCCGATCCACCGTGCTCCAGCATGCAGGACATAGTTCTCCCACCTGGGAATACATACCTGGGACTCCCTCCCCGGGAATCTCCGAATGAGGCATGACCTCTACGCCTTAATGGTACTCTTCCAAATAGGTCTGTCGGCACAGTATTGCATGCACCCCTTCAGCAGCTTGAGGCTATCACAGGTGAGTATTGTGCTCCATGTCTGCATTGAATGATACATTGTGAACCATGTGTGTCCTGTACCAGACTCCGATCCCAGGGTATGGATGTGTGGAGTTAGTTTAACACTCAGGCATAGTTTGACATTTACACACACATATGTTGGTGAAGAATGCCAAATGACAGCAATATCTCATGACAAAATAAAGTATTTATTTTTGGTGGGGTAAGTCTTTTGGTGGATGAAGTAAGGTGCTCTACCGGGTGCATAGAATCCAAAGTTCATAGGGGGAGATGGCATCCTTGTCAGTTGGAGTCATCAGAGTCCAGACCACAGTGTTGGTCATCATTGGTCAGACTGTGACCAGCAAGTCCATGTGGCAGAGAATGTCATTGGGTGAGGTAGTGCTGTTGCGCCAGAGGGCCAGGTGCCAGGCCAGGTGACCTGGGAGATGTGGATGTTCCGCTGACTCTCACGGTCTTTTCCGTGGATGACCCACCTTCCTCTGGGGACCCTCAGATGCAGGCCTTGACGATGTCTGTGATGCTCCGTCGGATGAATCCTCCTCCTCCTCCTCCCTCCCTGTGGCTGGTGCTGGTCTTCACCTGGTGTCACTGGGAGGGTTGCCCATGTTGTCGTCAATCCGACGGAGTGAGCGGCTCATGTCCGTTTGCACCTCCAGGAGCTCAGCCAGTCTTGCCTCCATCCGTCCTTGGTGTTGTTGTTGACTGGCATGTTGCTCAGCCTGCAGGTTCTTCATCTCGTCGAGGGTCCCCTTCATCTCTGTGAGGCTCGACACTACCTGGCTGATGCCCCTGGTGTCACACTGGTATGTGTCCAGGATGTGGCGTATGTGTGACATACCGGTTCCCTCAGCTGGCTGGTCAGGTTCGCACCTCTGCCTGCCTCCACTCCCACCACCCCTGCCCACACGAGCCTGGCCTGCCGCTGTGGGCACATCAGGTCTACGGGACCCCTGAGGGATGGCATTATCGGGGTTGTCTGCCTCCTCCTGTGTGCCCGGAGAACCTTGTCCCTCCTGGTCAGACTGGCTGTGTTGTTCAGTGCGAGCAGGGCTCCTGGGTGTCTCCTGGGATGTGGCAGGAATGGGGGTGGTGGTTGGCACAGATGTACCTGACGCAGGTGCTGCAGGTGCTTGGGCACCAGAGGGGCCAGGTTGGTCGGGGTCATCCACGGAGTGGTGAGAGTCGGCGCTGCCGGTGGGATCATCTTCACGCTGAGCCTGGAACTGTGATTGTTCCCCCCCATTGTTGGGGGGAGGTCGATGACGTTGCCCTGTGTGTGAGAGAGAGACAATGTTAATGCTGTTTCATGCCACATCCATGTTAAATACATATTCAAGTTGTCACAGATCCTCCAGGTAGTTGGATGTGCCTAGCATTACTCTCAATGTCCACTTGGGGATAGGTATGTTGCGGGGGACAGTTTGGTATGTTCTCCTGAGTGTTTGACCAGTAGAATTTTGGCTTGGATGCTTATTTGGTGATGGATTGGTCTTGTTGTGTCACATGTCCATTGTGAGAGTGGGTAAATCCGTTGCCTGTCCCGGGGGTGTGTGCTTGTGTGAGGGGGGTGTGTGACCGTGCCTGCTGTTGGGTGTAGTGTGATTTGTCATTGGGTCTCCCAGGTGATGTGTCTGTGCCCTCATGGTGCATGCTGGCATGACAGTGAGTTTGAGTGCCTGTGCTAGATATCTGAGCTTGTGTAGTTGATGTTTGAGTGTACAGTGGTCACAGAAGGGCCTTGTGCTGCATACACAAATAGAAGTTTTGGAGATCATTGAGCTTTTACTCGAAGGTAGACCCAGACCACATTTGGTACCAACAGATTTTATTGTGGAATGCATTAGGATATCTTTATGCGAGAACTTTTTTCTGTTTGAAAAGACTTTCTTTCAACAACTTAAGGGAGTCGCAATGGGTGCTGTTTACGCACCGGATATAGCCAACATCTATGTATCCGACTTCGAGAAAAAACATGTCCACAACTCTACCAATCCGTATACAACGAACATCTCTTGTTGGTTACGGTATATAGATGACGTGTTTTTTATTTGGAAAGGCACCGTAGAACTACTTCTTGAGTTTCATACCTGGATTAACTCTCAAAACCCTAATTTGAAATTCACCATCGATTACAATAATCAACAGATGAATTTTCTCGATATCTCGATCAGAGTGGACACAGATAACACACTCTATACCACTCTTTTCACGAAACCAACAGCCCGCAACACTCTTTTAAAATATGAAAGCCATCACCCTCAGTCACTAAAGGATGGCCTACCTTTTGGTCAATTTCTCCGTCTTCGGAGAAATTGTTCAAGGAGAGATGATTATTTTCTGGAGGCTAAAAAGCTCAAAGAGAAATTACACCAACGTGGTTATCCGAACAAACTACTGAAAAAATCACTAAAGAGGGCATGGTACAATGACCGAAACGCTTTACTTGAAGTGAAAGCCAAGAACAACGAACCTGAACTTGTCTGTGTCACTACATTTGGCACGGCCACCAATAGGATTAAGAAAATTGTAAAAAAACATTGGTCACTTCTGTCTGCACTACCTGAGTTCACTAAGGAACCATTGTTTGCATTCAAGAGAGGTACTAACCTCAAAGATCGACTTGTACATGCTTACAATATAGCAGACCACAATGTAGTCAATGATATGCGTCAACTGGCACCAGTAATTGGTCATTATAAATGCGGCAAATGTGCAGCATGTCCTACTACAAGGACCACTAAATCTTTTGAACTCCTTGGTGAGAATCACATGGCTAAAACCTTCTCAAATTGCAATACCAGTAACGTGGTCTATTGTATACAATGTCCATGCAACTTAAAGTATATAGGTAAGACCACGCAAATGGTAAAAAAACGGATCCTACAACACCAATCTAGAATCAGATGCAAAGTGGAGACCGCACCACTAGTGGAGCACTACATTAAATTGAAACATACTGAGAAAGAAATGCTCTGGTGGGTCATCGAAGTGGTAAAGCCCACGATACGACAGACCAATGTTGAGCACATACTGACATTGAGGGAAAACCGCTGGATTTGTCGTACTGACAACATCAGACAAGGTCTGAACTCAGCCACTGAGTGGCATTCTTTGGCTTGTATTAGCCGTTGATATCTGGATAAAACTCAAACTGCGTTGTTGATACTTTACTTGAGAGTAGTTGTCCATCTATGTTTTCCTAACCATAAGACCTCTGATCTAGGTTTGCACGGTCTAATCAAGTTTTAAACACGTCTCTTTAGTTCTCCATTCTATAGACTCGTGCTACTATAATGTGTATTAAGTCAGTTATGTCTGGTTGCTCATATGTCTGAAGAAGATACTATCAATGTGGCTTGTCCTTCTGATATACACTGCCTATGATTTAATCTCTATATGATGGCGATACATAACCACTATTAACTTGATGTTTGATCGATAAAAATTTCTAGAGAATGTTAACATCAATGTTGAATGTACATTAGATCAGTAATCTAGACAACCACATGTCAGTTAAAGATACCTATGTTAATAGAATGTATATAGGCAGAATATCTTATGCCATGTTTAAGAAACCTTGTGCATTACTCACTGATGGAAATATGCGGTTGATTTGAACAATATGCATTTTGATAAATTTCTTTTGGAAATGTCAATATATATTTAGTACTTTATACACATTCAGTACTTTATTTTGAATTTCTGGTTTTGTAAGTATGTATCAACTGGATAGTCACCATTTAGCTATACAGCAATTTAAAATCTAATAATATCAACGCCCCCCCTTTTTTCACAGTGGCACACTACCATCTTTATTTAGTCACAATTCTGGAAATTGTCTCAATGGCTGGTACGCATTGGAAAAATGATGCAGTAACAATACGGTTTTCACGTGTTTTCTAGACACTTCAAAATGGCTGCCGCGATTAAATCCTAATACTCTTACTGTTTTTAGCTGCACCGAATCACAACATTGGTCAGCTTTTGATAACCTTATCCTGTAATAAATTCACAATGATTAATCAGTAACTTTGGATAACCGGAATTGTTTTAACAAACGGCACTCCATAACAACAATAGAGGTATCGGGTGTACACAGGTTCCTTCACGGTTCCAACACTGTTACCTTGTCTATTTCTTCAGCTCTCAGCTGTGTTGAATTACAGCCACAGCTAGCCTTTATAAGCACATGATACCTCAGTGCTAAATTAGGCTGTTTCGATTCAGGCGGACCCCCATCTGCGTTCTGAAGACTAACGTCAGAAATGTAAGTCGTCCATAATCCATGCACTATCTAGGTTAGTTAGCGACGCGCTTCGTCAGCATTACACGCTTAAATCATTGTATTTTTATGACCTTCTAGTACTATCTACGCAATAAGTTACATCATGTTTGTTTAAATCTAGACACAATCATCAAGGCGTTAAAACTTTCTCCCTGATTGTCTATTACTTTTAGACATTTTTTCCAATGTTCTATTGGGATGCAGACCAGTAATGCACCTATTCTTAAATTGCAGCATCTACTTCTTTGCGCTGCATGTGTGACGATTAAAACTCATGCATATTTTTTAGGAAATCTACTTTTAAATGACTGCAGATATCACCCATAGCGTAGCATAAAATTAGGTTTCTACGATGAGAGCTAGCACTATTATGGCTATGCCAAGATGATATATTAAACATACAGGCAAATATGTGCATAATACCTTTCGGCTTTGTTATCACACAGCTATAAAATTACGGCAGGATTGACTCCCGTACAAATACGAATAGGCAACTGCAGGTGCCAAGTACTTCATGGTAGGATATGATTTGTTATCTCCTTGATACAATACCACTACTTTCTAATTAATTAGATGCTAAATTTCCGTTGTTTTTTGTTTGCAGTGTAAATATCTCCATGATTTTAATCAAAGTTAGGTGAGAACACTATTGAGACCTCGAAGTAAGCATGGTCCCTTACTAAAATTATTTGTGTTTATAGAAAGTAATTCTTTGAAATAAACTATTGGCAAAAGCTTGTTCAACATTAGAAGATGGACATAGCTTAGATTCTTTAGATAATAAAATTGACAATTTCATTTCTCGCACACGGGTTGGAGTTCATGTTTTAGATTTTGTACATTAATTTGTTAGCGCAAAAAATGTTTACATATTTGTAACTATTTGCATTGTGTCTGTTTAGGAGTCTGTTTTATGCAATTACTGTCCTGAAGATGGTCTGACGGATTGACACCACCCAAGACCGAAACGTCGACTTTACCATCTAATTCCAGTTTAAATGTTATGTACAGTAGATTATATGCTCAAAAAGAGTTTGATCTCTGTTCAAACGAATCAGGAATAGATGTGTTTGTTAGATGAAATGAGGACTTAATTCCCTGTTTTCATGATATATTGCTCCAATTTATGTCTCTTTTGTACTCTTTTTACTTTGGATGAAAATATAAAAATCATTGTGCTTAAATCACAAAAAGAACCCCCGTGTGTGTTGTTGTCATTATATATATTTTAGATGTTCATACCAGTTGATTGATTTCACAGTGATGTTATTTCATCTTAACATGTTTATTGATTCAAATCATTGAAATTTACGAATAATAGATCACTCTAAAACAAAACCCCTTGTTGGCATATTTACCCTTCCGTATCTATTTGCCCAAGCCCTCAAGGGTATATTGGGTTTGACCCTTATTTAATCGCATACAGCAGGGCCAAGTGTCAGCTACCTTGTCAGTACTTTGCCAGTCCCTGAGCATTGGGCATGGTGCATTGGGTATGTACCTAGGCCATATGGGCTGAGGGCATTGGTGTCTGCTTTGGAGTTGCACAATGTGTTGTGTGAGCCCCACCCTCCCAGCATCTCGGACATCCAGTCTTGGGTTTGTGGTTGGTGTGGCCTGGGACATGGCATTGCCTTTATTTGTGAATGGGGCATGGAGACGTTAGTGGCATGAGCGTGGTTTTAGAGTGTGGTTGTGTGCGGTAAGGGCTTGGGGGAAGTTGCGTGCATTTAGTGTATTTGTGGTGTGGATGGCATTCCCCCATGTTACGTGAGTTGTTTGTGTACTCACCAGGCTCTGCGACTCCTTCGACTCCGTGTACTCCCACCGGCGGTAGCATGGCCATCACCTTCTCCTGCCAGGGATGGTAATGTCCGGGTCTGCGGGGCAGCCCGCCTCCAGTGATGTTACTCTGGGCGTATTCCTCGTTCATCTTCCTCTTGACTGCCCTGCGCAGATCGTACCACCTGGCTTGGCATTCATGCCTGGTCCTTCGGATGGGCGCAACAGCATTCACCTTGTCGACGATCCTCTGCCACAGGCTTGTTTTGGGCTATGCTGGTCTGTCTTACCAATGTTCCAAACAGCTGTGGCTCGACTCTGATGACTTCGTTGACGAAGAGGTCCAGCTCCGCCCTTGTGAACTTTGGATTCCTGTCTGTGGGCATGGTGTGGGGTGAGGGTGTGGATGGTTGTGGGTGTGTGGGTGTGAAGGTGTAGGTGTGTGTGTGAATGTGAAGAGGGGGTGTTTGTGAATGAGGTTGTGTGAAGGTGTGTAAGTGAAGGTGTAGTTAAGGTGTAAGTTAGGTGCAGTTGTTTGTCTGTGGGGTCTGGCAGCAGTGAGTCTGTTGCAAAGGTTCATGGGTTGTGTGAGTGGGCCCTTTTTAGTGGTCCATTTGTGGGTGTGGCTGGGTTTGAATTTGTTGTGGGTGTGTTATAAGAGGTGGTTGTGATTTAGGGCCTCTGTTTGCCTGTTTAGATGTGCCAGGTCAGTCATAGAGATGTATTTTGTCATGTTGACGCGTTTTGTGGTGTTGTGCGAGTCGAACTGACCCTCCTTGTGCTGTTTTACAGTGTCCTGGTTCTGTACGAGTCTTTTTCGCGTAGGTAAGGTCCGTACATACGCGATGCTGGGTGAGGGTGCTGGGGCACAGTGTTGGGGTATGGTGCGTACAGGTACGGGGCTGGTGTATGAGCCTGGGGTGCATTGCGTACAGGTTGGGGGCTGTGCTAAGGTGTTGGGGTACGGTGCGTACAGGTGTGGGGCTGTGCTACGGTGTTGGGGTACGTTGCGTACAGGTACGGGGCTGGGCTACGGTGTTGGGGTACGGTGGGTACAGGTACAGGGCTGGGTTACGGTGTTGGGGTACGGTGCGTACAGGTGTGGGGCTGTGCTACGGTGTTGGGGTACGGTGCGTACAGGTGCGGGGATGTGCTAGGGTGTTGGGTACAGTGTGTACAGGTGTGGGGCTGGGCTACGGTGTTGGGGTACGGTGCATACAGGTACGGTGCTAAGCTACGGTGTTGGGGTACGCTGCGTTCAGGTACGGGGCTGGGCTACGGTGTTGGGGTACAGTGCGTACAGGTACGGGGCTGGGGGACGAGCCTGGGGTGCAGCGTGTACAGGTGGTGGGCTGGGGTACGGTCCTGGGGTACGGGGCGTACAGGTGCGGGGCTGGGGTACGAGCCTGGGGTGCGTCGCGTACAGGTGGGGGGCTGTGCTAAGGTGTTGGGGTACGGTGCGTACAGGTGCGGGCTGTGCTACGGTGTTGAGGTACGGTGCGTACAGGTACAGGGCTGGGCTACGGTGTTGGGGTACGGTGCGTACAGGTACGGGGCTGAGCTACGGTGTTGGGGTACGGTGCGTACAGGTACGGGGCTGGGAGACGGGCCAAGGGGTGCGGCGCGTACAGGTGGGGGGCTGGGGTACGGTCCTGGGGTACGGGGCGCACAGGTGCGGGGCTGGGAGACGGGCCTGGGGTGGGGCGCGTACAGGTGCGGGGCTGTGCTACGGTGTTGGGGTACGGTGCGGAGGGGGGTATGGTGCTGACATACGGGGGTACGGTGCTGACATGTGCGGGGTGAGGGGGGCTGTACGACACGTATCCGGGCACAAGTTTACCCGTGTGCATGTTGGCTACAGCGTTCGCTCCGTACGGGGCATTTTACATGCGGTTGTGTATTCGGACGGGCGGTATGGATCGTACTTGCGCCCTCGAACTTCGATTTGCTCGTAAAAATGTCCGGCTCCCTGTCGGACACTTTTCCCGACGCTATTCGGACGTAGAAATTTACGGCTCCCTCGCGGACCATTTTCCCGACACAATTAGTATGTATTTTTCACGTACGAATCATACTTCGCAGTTTGTACGGTACTTGTACGATTCGTACATAAAAATATACCGATACGAGTCGTACGCAAATTTTTTTCACGGTTCGGAATCGGCACCTTTGTGTTTAGATATTGTCTGCCGAACGAATTACCAAATTCATACCTAACATTTTTAAAGCCAAAGTTCTAAGAACATAATTCGGCCTATTGGGAATATGTTAAAGTTTATTAATATGATTACATTGGACAATTTCAATAGAAAGGATTTCAGGAGTATCATTAGGCTTAGAGGAAAGATATTAATATGAACTAAGCACTTTTTCTTGGATATTCTGGCAACATATATTATAAAGAGCATCATTTAGAGTATAAGGAAATTATAAAGAATTGTTGATTGAATTATTATTTCAGTTCTTTCTTATTGTAGTAACAATATTCTCTTGCAAAGAAGCATTTTATATATGTGTGATTTGTATTATATGCTATGTTATTGAGGATGTTATTTTTACGCAATTTGCATAGATAGTTCAGTATGTTGAAAATATTTTTGACACAGATTTGATTTTTTTTAAACAATCTTCTTGATTGTTTTTTTTTTGCCCGCTGTTATGTGATGAGTAACATTGCACTCACTATTTATAGTGAAATTCAATATATTCTGAGAACAGCAAAAAAGTAAACAAAATAATTTATATTATGCTTAAATTATGGTGTTTTTATAAAATGTTAATATTATATATTATAACTGTATTTTTTCTTCTTTTTTACAGATCCTAATTCTAAGGTTAAAAAGTTTTTAAACTTTAAAATATAATAAACAACTGCAAAAAATGTTTACAATATTTTGATATCTACTACTGTAAAGGTATGGTTAAGTAATCCAAACACTATCCATTCACTTCTACATTCATCCAGGCACTATTCATACACACCTTTAAACACCTACTCACTGCTTATTAATGTCTAAAATACCCCAGGTACTAACCATACAGTCCACCAATCACTATGTTACTGGTAATGCAGTTTTTAAGTCATTTACTACTAGCATGTACTAATTCAATATCTCTGTCAGTGCCCAAGCAGTTATGCATTTTCTCAGATGATCTCCTTGCAATACTCGAATCATTCAGTAGAACTATGTCCTTATCTAATCACTGTACCAAAACACAAGCACTTATAAACTCACCCTGCTGTCAACTACCAGCACTCTACCTACTTAGTCACTGTCTATGCACTTGTACAAGGAATCAGGCATGAAGAGACACAGTGCTACAGTCAAATGTGCACAATCTATGCAGGCCCCTAACCGCCTATAGGCTACTGATTCACTCCTGCAATAATCTAAGTAGTACTCATGCAGTGCCCCAATCACACTGTCACTCTCCACTCTTGCAATCATTCTGATAGAACCATGTCCTTATCTAATATCTGTGCTGAAACACAAGCACTTATAAACTCACCCTGCTGTCAACTACCAGCACTCTATCTACACTGTCACTGTCCATGTACTTCTACAATGACTCAGGCATTAAGACACGGAGCGCTACAGTCAAATGTGCACAATCTATGCAGGCCCGTAACCCCCTGCAAACTACTGATTCACTCCTGCAATAATCCAGATAGTGCCCATGCAGTGCCCCAATCACACTGTCACTCTCTCACCACTCATGCAATCATCCTGACAGAACCATGTCCTTATCTAATCTCTGTGCCGAAACACAAGCACTTATAAACTCACTCTGCTGTCAACTACCAGCACTCTACCTACTCAGTCACTTTCTATGCACTTGTACAATGACTCAGGCATGAAGAGACACCGTGCTACAGTCAAATGTGCACAATCGATGAAGGCCCCTAATCCGTTGTAGACCACTGATTCACTCCTGTAATAATCTAGGTAGTACTCATGCAGTGCCCCAATCACACTGTCACTCTCTCCACTCTTGCAATCATTCTGATAGAACCATGTCCTTATTTAATCTCTGTGCTGAAACACAAGCACTTATAAACTCACCCTGCTGTCAACTATCAGCACTCTATCTACCCTGTCAATGTCCATGCACTTCTACAATGACTCAGGCATTAAGACACAGAGTGCTACAGTCAAATGTGCACAATCTATGCAGGCCCGTAACCCCCTGCAAACTACTGATTCACTCCTGCAATATTCCAGATAGTACCCATGCAGTGCTCCAATCACACTGTCACTCTCTCACCACTCTTGCAATCATCCTGACAGAACCATGTTCTTATCTAATCTCTGTGCCGAAACACAAGCACTTATAAACTCACTCTGCTGTCAACTACCAGCACTCTACCTACTCAGTCACTGTCAATGAACTTGTACAATCATTCAGGCATGAAGAGACACTGTGCTACAGTCAAATGTGCACAATCTATGCAGGCCCCTAACCCCCTATAGACTACTGATTCACTCCTGCAATAATCTAAGTAGTACTCATGCTGCCCCAATCCCACTGTCAGTCTCTGTACACTCTTGCAATCATTCTGATAGAACCATGTCCTTATCTAATCTCTGTGCTGAAACACAAGCACTTATAAACTCACCATGCTGTCAACTACCAGCACTCTACCTACCCAGTCACTGTCCATGCACTTGTACAATGACTCAGGCATTAGCACACGCAGTGCTACAGTCAAATGTGCACAATCTATGCAGGCCCGTAACCCCCTGCAGACAATTCATTCACTCATGCAAAAATCCAGGGAGTAGCCATGCAGATCATCAATCAGAGTGTCACTCTCTGTCCACTCCTCCTATCATCGTGACAGAACCATGACTTTATCAAATCACTATGCAGAGACACAAGCACTTATAAACTCACCCTGCTGTCAAATACCAGCACTCTACCTACCCAGTTACTGCCCATGCACTTGTGCAATAACTCAAGCATTAACACATGCATTGCTACAGTAAAATGTGCACAATCTATGCAAGCCTCTAACCCCCAGCAGACTACTGATTCACTCCTGCAATAATCCAGATAGTAGTCATGCAGTGCCCCAATCACACTGTCACTCTCTGTCCACTCTTGCAATTATCCTCACAGAACCATGTCCTTATCTAATCTCTGTGCCAAAACATAAGCACTTATAAACTCCCCCTGCTTTCAACTACCAGCACTCTATCTATCCAGTCACTGTCTATGCACTTGTAGAATGAGTCAGGCATTACGAGATACATTGCTACAGTCAAATGTGCACAATCTATGCCGGCCCCTAACCCACTGTAGACTACTGATTCAGTCCTGCAATAATCCAGATAGTAGTCATGCAGTGCCCCAATCACACTGTCACTCTCTGTCCACTCTTGCAATTATCCTAACAGAACCATGTCCTTATCTAATCTCTGTGCCGAAACACAAGTATTTATAAACTCACCCTGCTGTCAACTACTAGCACTCTAACTATCCAGTCACTGTTCATGCACTTGTAGAATGCCTCAGGCATTAAGACATGCAGTGCTATAGTCAAATGTGCACAATATATGCAGGCCCCTAACCCCATGTAGACTACTGATTCACTCCTGTAATAATCTACGTAGTATTCATGCACTGCCCCAATCACACTGTCACTCTCTGCTCACTCTTGTAATCATTCTGACAGCACCATGTCCATATCTAGTCACTGTGCCAAAACACAAGCACTTATAAACTCACCATGCTGTCAACTACCAGCACTCTATCTACTCAGTCACTATGTATGCACTTGGACAATGACTCAGGCATGAAGAGACACCGTGCTACAGTCAAATGTGCACAATCTATGCAGGCCCCTAACCCCCTGTAGACCACTGATTCACTCTTGCAATAATGTAGGTAGTACTCATGCAGTGCTCCAATCACACTGTCACTCTCTCTCCACTCTTGTAATTATCCTGACTAAAGATATACATATAGAGTGGCCTAGCCAAGTACACCTACAGCATTTACTGCACTATGCATGCACACCTCTAACCACATACACACTATTGGAACACTCCTGTACATACTAAGGTACTACCCATGCAGTCTAGCAATCCTCCTGTTACTGCTATGCACTTCCTCAATCATCCATCCAGAACTATGTACTTATCGTATTACTATGCCAGTCCATAAACTCTTATGGAGCAGATTTACAAGCCCCCTGCGCCATTAGTACATCACTCTTTGTGACGTGGTGGTGGTGCTGGGGACAGCTCCATATTTACAAGGAGAGGAAAAGCCTCCCTGCATGTCTTTTCCTCTCCTTGTAAATACAGCCCCTTCATACGCAACACTTTCTGTTGAAGGGGCGTTCCATGCCTGTTGCTGTGTATGTTCCCACACAACACCCATGGAACAAGATATATCTCTAGATTTACAAGAAATCATAAATCTAGACATATTTGTGAATACTGCACCACTCTAGAGGTGGTGTAGAAAGACACAACGAGGAGAAATGTTTTCATTTCTCCTCATTTTTTCCTCTTTCAATGCGTGCTGCATTCTATACCACACATTGAAGGAGGAAAATGCCTTTAGTGATTGTTTTTATACAGGAACGTGTCCCTTCCTGCACAAAAGCAATCTCCCCATGATGCAGGCATCCTTGCACCATGGTGCAAGGGTGCCTGTGCCAGCACATGGCAACAGTTTGTGCACCAGTGCAGAGGGAAGCACAGAGTTCTCTGTGCTTCAGAAGTGCTGCAGCGCAGTACAGCAAAAAGGCTTGCACTGCCACACTACAGCACTTCCTCATACATCTGCCCCTATACATTCACCATACACTACTAATGCATTCTTTCAGTCAATCATGCTCTACACATATATTCAACCAAACTTTCACACATTACCATGCAGTTATAGTTCTTTTTTTTAACCAGATAAGGTAGTTCTGACAAGAACTTTTTTTTTCTTCTTTTTTTTTGTATCTTTTTTGTATTTTCTGAACAATTTTGAATTTTTTTTGGTGTTTTTTCAAAAACTGAACAAAAAAGGAACAAAGTAAACAGGTAACATTTGGAATTAGTTTTAATTCCAAAAACAATAACAACAAAAAATTAACAGCGGTGGTTGCGTTGGGCAGCACAAACTGCATCCACCGACTGCTCGCCGTAGCAGATAATATTTTTGCACTTCACACAGTGCTGTTCCAAAAATGCTAATTCTGCCCTAATGTCCATAGGAGGTGTTGGTTGTGATGCTTTTGAGGTACTAGCAACTGCTGGTGCAGGATTTTCCGCAGCTCGCCTCATTTCCTCCCAAGCAAGATTCCGCCGGTGAATGGTGCGCAAAAGTTCGTACATACTTGCTGTACCACAGGAGTATTTTTTCTCACTGCCTCACGACAGGACCCTCCCACACAGCAAGCATGTCACCTTTCTTGCATTTACCTTCTTCTCTCCATCTGGAAAAGTAAAGAATTTCCAGACAACAGACTCTGGTCTCTTCTTGGGTGGGTCTTCCTCCAACACTTCTTCTTCAGAAAGTTTAGTACCTGCTGCTCTCCAGATGCCATTTTTGATCAGACTTCAAAATAAACCACCGAAAAAAAAAAAGAGATGCTTCTCTGAAGATGGTCCAAGAAGAATGATTAAAATGGGTGGGGTCCTTCAATAGTTACAGTGGGAAATGTTATAAACCAATCAAATCTTTTTTTTAAGGTCACATGGGATTCGCGCACCCTGCGCTCACGAAGAACGCACCTGATGTGACTCTGCGAAAATATATTTGAAAATAATATTAGTTTATTTCAAGTAGAAATATATTATTTTTATGAATACCTTAGATAATCTCTTGCCCTAATATGTACATTAAAGACACTTACATATAATTTTAATATATAAAACATTTAGCGGGAACCGCGCACCCAGCGCACCCCACATATGAAGTCACGTGCGGCCCACCACCGCGCAAGCATCGCATACCTTAATGCGCATATGTCGCGAATTAGCGGGAGCAGGAGTAACGCATCCATCGCATACCGATCGCGCACAACACTCAAAATTATACATATATCATGTAACTGGAAAATATGCACCCGTCGCACACCATACGCGGATCCTTCACAACTTTTCCAATATGGCGGCTTTAATACGCGCACCCATCGCGTTAGGTACGCTTTGGGTGTGCGACTCCAGAATTTCTTTTTTTTTTTAAGTAAATAATACAAATATATTAAAATAAAAAAATAAAACAAAATAATTACAGTATATTTCAGTTTTAATTTTAAAAAAAAAATGTTAAACAATTTTCAGAAAAGTATATAATATTGTTTAATAAATAATATATTTACAAATTAACAGTTTAAAAAAATCTTAAAATTCAGTACAAAAAACATAGGTAGAACTACTGTTATACTTAAAAATTAGCATTTAAAAAATCATTGAAATTCACTGAAAAAACCATATGTTTCAGGCACGATATAGTTAGAAATTAGCATTTAAAAAACCTTTGAAATTTACTGAAAAAACCATAGGTTTTAGGGAAAGATATAGTTAGTTGGACATTTCACTCGTATAAAACCATAGAAATTCCCCCGTTATAGTTAGTTCAGCTAACTAGAACTCGCGCCCCTGCAATGCACAGCTGATGACGTCACATATTACATCACTCATGACATGGTCTGTGACATCACTGATGACATCACTGATGACCTCTCAAATTACATCACTGATGGCATCACTGATGACATCATCCAGTGACTGTGTGTTTCTGTAAAGTTTAAATATGTTTAATATATATAGAGAAAGGTGTATTGAAGAATGAGTGAGTGTATAAGTGTCTGAATGGATGATTTAGTAGGTGCATGACTGACTCTATAAGTGAGTGATTAAACATATCTTACTGAATCATGAGTTAATGAGTAAACTGTGTGAATGTCCGTATCTGTCTGTCTGTTGGTGTGTAAGCGGCTGCATGGGTTTGTGAATAGCTAGATGAGTGTCTATATGAGTTATTGATTGGTTCTCTGAGTATCTGTATGGGTGCCTGAGTGTTTGTGTGGGTGGGGTGTGTGTGACTCTGTGCATAGATGTGTGAGTGGGTGATTCCCTGGGTGCATGGTTTCAAGAGGGCATCTGTGATGGACTGTATGGTTGGGTGAGTGTGTGTATGGGTATGTTAGTGAGTGAATGTATATCTCAGTGGTACATGTGTGAGTAACTACATATGTGAAAGGCAGTATATATGTGTGTTGGAGTATATAAATGGCTATAAGTGAGAGTGTGTTATTGTGAGAGTAGCTGTGTGGATGATTGTGTGCTTGTATCAGTGATTGTATAAGAGCGTAAGAATGTGCTAGTATTTGTATGAGTGATTGATCTGGTGTCTATATAACTGTATAGGTGAGTAAATAGCAGTGTGATTAATTATTTGCATGACTGACTAGGTGTGTGAGTACCTCTTTGGATGAGTGGCGGTGTGTGAGTTTCTATGTAGGTGTATGAGTGCATATGGTAGTCCTGTATTGAGTGACCATAAGTATGAGTGACTGTATGGGTGAGTGTGCAAAACTAACAATCAGTGAGTGTGTATGTAGTTATTGCTGTTGGAGTGTCTGTGGTTTTGAGAATGTCAGTCTGTAATTTAGAGTGGGTGTATCAAAGGTTATATTAGTGTATGAGAAGATGTCATCAGTGATGTCACTGACCATGTCATGAGTGATGTAATATGTGACATCATCAGCAGTGCATTGCGGGGGCGTGAGTTATAGTTAGCTGAACTAACTATAACGGAGGAATTTCTATGGTTTTATATGAGTGAAATTTCCAACTAACTATAACTTTCCCTAAAACCTATGGTTTTTTCAGTGAATTTCTAAGGTTTTTTAAATGCTAATTTCTAACTATAACGTACCTGAAACCTATGGTTTTTTCAGTAAATTTCAAAGGTTTTTTAAATGCTAATTTCTAACTATAACTTGCCTGAAACCTATGTTTTTTTTCAGTGAATATATATATACCAGTAACATAAAATCTATTAATAAAAACCATTCTATTATAAATTAAAACATTAAACTATTTAAAAATCTTTAAACTTAAATTAACCACTCCAGTCAATGCAACAGTAGGGTAAGTGTTGGAACGCGGAGGGGTAAAAATTACTATTCCCACTCCAGTAAGTGCAACAGTAGGGAAAGTGTTGGATAGCGGAGAGGTAAAAATAACTATTCCCAATCAAGTCAGAGCAACAGTAGGGAAAGTGCTGGATTGTGGCAGGATAAAACTTACTATTCCCACTCCAGTGAGTGCAACAGTAGGGCAAAAACAAACAACAAATGAACAACAAAAATATTTTTAAAACAAAATAAATATAAACATATATAAAAAATGTAAATACAAATATATCTAATATTACAATTTTTCTAAACATATTAAAATGGTAAATGTACATTACAAATAACTGCAAATATAAAATTAATTACAATAAAAAATAATTTATTTTCAAACAAATACATATTTTTAATCAGAAATTATTTAGAATCAAAAAAATTAAATATTACATAAATTTACTTTTTTTACTTCCTACCCTATAACACCACACAATTCACAATACACATCTAAATTGTATTAAAAAAAGTACTTACATAATCAACATCATTAATTATTACCAATTAAAGAAATATTATTAATTTAAAAACAAATTAAAACTCAGACAAATTTATAAAATTCCAACACTTTACCCCAATAATTCCCACAAACCACTGATCAAATTCAACTGTAACAAAATAAATTACACAATTAAAACTTATTTTCAATTACAAAACTGATAATATATAAAGACTAATTCTAAAGTAAGTAAAACTAATTTACTCCCAACACGTTACCGTACACCAAAATTTAAACAACTACCCTAATTAAATATCAATCAACTAATTAACACTAATGATCAACCAATTATTAATTAATTAAACATGAATTACTTCCCACACTTTACCCCTATAAACCTTACAACCCACACCTAAAATTAATTGTGCAAAGTCCATATTTAATTTTCAGTTAATTAATGAATATTAATTAAGAACTAATTCTTAATTAATTAAAAATAAATTACTTCCCATCCTTTACCCCATAAACCCAACAACCCACACCTAAAAAAACACCAAATCACCATAATGAATTATCAATTAATTAGTTAATATAAATTAACAGCTAATTATTAATTAATCAAACATACATTATTTCCCCTGCTTTACCCCTATAAACCCCACAACATGCTCCTAAAATCAATTACACAATTTCTATAAAATGTTTTCAATCAATGAATTAATATTAATTAAGAACGAATTGTTAAATAATTAAAAATAAATTACTTCCCACCCTTTACCCCATAAACCCCACAACCCACACTTAAATAAAAATCAAACAATTATCATAATTATTTATCAATAAATTAGTTAATATAAATTAACAACTAAGGTGCCGATTCCGATCCAGTAAAACCCGGGTACAAATGGTCGTAAGGAGCGTTTTCTCCGTCTGACTCGTACCCGGGAAAAACACCTTACAAACTCGCAAGTACGATTCGCACAGAAATACCATTTCCATACGAGTCGTACAAAAGACCGACCGGCAAAAAAATACATACAAATCTGAATCTGGACAGCGCGTACGCGACGTCCGGACGGTGTCAGGCAGCGTTTTACAGACCAGCAAGTACGATCCATGCCTACGTCACTCCGCACCGCTATTTTTTTACGGCAGCCAAAAACTCCTGGGAAATTGAGGACGACGCGAAGAAGGAGCACCGGTACGCGACGGACAGCGATGCACCCCAACCTACGCGTCATCCCAGCCCTCATAGCCTACGACCTCGTGTTCAGAAACCGATGCAGATGCCGCAGAAGGTCAGAACAACACCCAGGGGCAAAGGGGGGTGGGGGGTCTGGGGCAGGAAACATTACCCCCACCCAATTACAAATATACATATGTCCTGCACAGATATTACCTCCAGGCTCTGGTCACTGGGGGGGGGCGTGTCCACCAATCCCTACCTACCTCCACAACGGAAGTGGACGTCGACTTGTACCCGTCACCACTACAATGGTGGTACGGCCCGTACCCATGCCCCCAGAGCATGGGTACAGGCCGTACCACGCGTACCCCTACGTCACCGCCACAATGGTGGTACGGCCCGTACCCACGCCCCCAGAGCATGGGTACATGCCGTACCACATGTACCCCTACGTCACCGCCACAATGGTGGTACGGCCCGTACCCACGCCCCCAGAGCATGGGTACAGGCCGCATGTACCCCTACGTCACCACCACAATGGTGGTACGGCCCGTACCCACGCTCTGGGGGGCGTGGGTACGGTCGTACCACGGGGACACCTATGTCACCGCCACAATGGTGGTACGGCCCGTACCCACGCCCCCCAGAGGTTGGGTACGGGCCGTACCACGCGTACCCCTACGTCACCGCCACAATGGTGGTACGGCCCGTACCCACGCCCCCCAGAGGTTGGTTACGGGCCATACCACGCGTACCCCTACGTCACCGCCACAATGGTGGTACGGCCTGTACCCACGCCCCCAGAGTGTGGGTACGGGCCGTACCACACGTACCCCTACGTCACCACCACAATGGTGGTACGGTCTGTACCCACGCCCCCCAGAGCGTGGGTACGGGCCGTACCATGCATACCCCTACATCACCGCCACAATGGTGGTACGGCCCGGACCCACGCCCCCCAGAGCGTGGGTACGTGCCGTACCACGCGTACCCCTATGTCACCACCACAATGGTGGTACGGCCCGTACCCACGCCCCCAGAGCATGGGTACGGGCCGTACCACCCATACCCCTACAGCCCCATTACATGATGGTTACAAGGCGTACACACGCCACGAATGTAGGTGTACGGCTTGGTGCAGCACATCAGCTGTAAATTGGGGGTGGTGTATGCCCAGGACAGCAGTGTACCACAGCAAGGGCGCAAGTGGGTTGGTGGGTGGGTGCAGAGGTATACCAGCAGTGGACAGGGACATGGGGGTGGGTGCAGAGGAATACCAGCAGTGGACACAGACATGGGGGTGGGTGCAGAGGAATACCAGCAGTGGACAGGGACATGTGAGGGGTGGGTGCCCATCACTCCCAGCAGTGGACAGAGACATGGGGTGGGTGCAGAGGAATACCAGCAGTGGACACTGACATGGGGTGGGTGCAGAGGAATACCAGCAGTGGGCACAGACATGGGGGTGGGTGCAGAGGAATACCAGCAGTGGACAGGGACATGTGAGGGGTGGGTGCCCATCACTCCCAGCAGTGGACAGAGACATGGGGGTGGGTGCAGAGGTATACCAGCAGTGGACACAGACATGGGGGTGGGTGCAGAGGAATACCAGCAGTGGACAGGGACATGTGAGGAGTGGGTGCCCATCACTCCCAGCAGTGGACAGAGACATGGGGGTGGGTGCAGAGGAATACAAGCAGTGGACACAGACATGGGGGTGGGTGCAAAGGAATACCAGCAGTGGACACAGACATGGAGGTGGGTTCAGAGGAATACCAGCAATGGACAGGGACATGTGAGGGGTGGGTGCCCATCACTCCCAGCAGTGGACAGAGACATGGGGGTGGGTGCAGAGGAATACCAGCAGTGGACACAGACATGGGGGTGGGTGCAGAGGAATACCAGCAGTGGACACAGACATGGGGGTGGGTGCAGAAGAATACCAGCAGTGGACAGGGACATGTGAGGGATGGGTGCCCATCACTCCCAGCAGTGGACAGAGACATGGGGGTGGGTGCAGAGGAATACCAGCAGTGGACACAGACATGGGGGTGGGTGCAGAGAAATACCAGCAGTGGACACAGACATGGGGGTGGGTGCAGAGGAATACCAGCAGTGGACAGGGACATGTGAGGGGTGGGTGCCCATCACTCCCTGCAGTGGACAGAGACATGGGGTGGGTGCAGAGGACTCCCAGCAGTGGACAGAGACATGGGGGTGGGTGCATATCAACACCAGCAGTGGACAGAGACATGGGGGTGGGTGCAGAGGACTCCCAACAGCGGACAGAGACATGGGGGTGGGTGCATATCAACTCCAGCAGTGGACACAGACATGGGGGTGGGTGCAGAGGAATACCAGCAATGGACAGGGACATGTGAGGGGTGGGTGCCCATCACTCCCAGCAGTGGACAGAGACATGGGGGTGGGTGCAGAGGAATACCAGCAGTGGACACAGACATGGGGGTGGGTGCAGAGAAATACCAGCAGTGGACACAGACATGGGGGTGGGTGCAGAGGAATACCAGCAGTGGACAGGGACATGTGAGGAGTGGGTGCCCATCACTCCCAGCAGTGGACAGAGACATGGGGGTGGGTGCAGAGGAATACAAGCAGTGGACACAGACATGGGGGTGGGTGCAAAGGAATACCAGCAGTGGACACAGACATGGGGGTGGGTGCAGAGGAATACCAGCAATGGACAGGGACATGTGAGGGGTGGGTGCCCATCACTCCCAGCAGTGGACAGAGACATGGGGGTGGGTGCAGAGGAATACCAGCAGTGGACACAGACATGGGGGTGGGTGCAGAGGAATACCAGCAGTGGACACAGACATGGGGGTGGGTGCAGAAGAATACCAGCAGTGGACAGGGACATGTGAGGGATGGGTGCCCATCACTCCCAGCAGTGGACAGAGACATGGGGGTGGGTGCAGAGGAATACCAGCAGTGGACACAGACATGGGGGTGGGTGCAGAGAAATACCAGCAGTGGACACAGACATGGGGGTGGGTGCAGAGGAATACCAGCAGTGGACAGGGACATGTGAGGGGTGGGTGCCCATCACTCACTGCAGTGGACAGAGACATGGGGTGGGTGCAGAGGACTCCCAGCAGTGGACAGAGACATGGGGGTGGGTGCATATCAACACCAGCAGTGGACAGAGACATGGGGGTGGGTGCAGAGGACTCCCAACAGCGGACAGAGACATGGGGGTGGGTGCATATCAACTCCAGCAGTGGACAGAGACATGGGGGTGGGTGCAGAGGACTCCCAGCAGTGTACAGAGACATGGGGGTGGGTGCAGAGGACTCCCAGCAGTGGACAGACATATATGAGTGGGTGCAGAGGACTCCCAGCAGTGGACAGAGACATGGGGGGTGTACATCATTATCAGATGACCACAACTACATGGGTGTATGAACGCATCCCTAACTTTGGACAATGATGATAGTGCCATAACAACACATCACTGACAGCAGTGTCCCACTCCCAGGAGGATGGATGTCTTTCCCCCACTGTATGACACACCACATGTGGGTGTGAGGACAAATAACACATGCATACCCACCCCTGGCAGATGCAGCACAATACACACACTGAGATCATGCCACAAGACTGTATAGTCATGTCACTGCCTACTAAACTAAGAGAGCCAAAGAGAACACACACTGTTACGCACATCCCAGGACTGATAGGAATATTCAGCTGCTGGGCCAGCCACCAAGATGTTGTCTGTCATGGAAGGAATAGGGTGGAGTTCCCACAGAAACAATGCCCACAATTGTGAGTCAGGTGTTCAAATACCCAGCAGAACAAGTGCCATATGTATGCTAGGCTGGGATTACACACATGCATTGTGCGGAAAAGGGACAATTTCTCCATGAAGGCATGGCAAAATACTCTATACACAAGTACAGTGAATACCAAGGATGGCACAGACGATGCAGCCGGAGACATTGCTGAGCAGGCATGGCCAGAGTTGAAGGGATCCATCACCAACAAAGGAAATGTAGACACAGGTCAACACTACAATTGTGCAACTCTCTGCAGGGAAGATGTCAGGTACCACAGAGGAAGGAACACTCCTTGGGAAAATGTCTCCAAACACAAAGAGCATACACGACAAAGAATCTTTGCAGAGACCTTGTGATGGCACGCAGATACCAGGTTCCACCCCATGAGCAGCAGACTACAACATTTCCCTGAAACATAACACATGCCCACAACCCCAACTCCTGTAGCATCAGCATCAACATCAATACCTGAAATGCAAGACTTTTCTAACGAAAATAGAAAATGCTTTATTCAGCATGAAAATAATAATGTGTAAACGAGACTATTCACAAAGGCCAATGGCCAGTCCATATCATCAGTCCTTGGGGGGGGACACATGGTCATGCGTCTCCCCTAGCTTGTCTGCACATCAGAAGACTCTGTGTCGTCGACTGGGGGGGGCATCATGTGGGGAAGGACCAGGCACCCCAGGGACAGGAGGGGGAAGGGTAGGTGTGGTGGGTGCAGGGACGGACGACTCCACCACAGGGGGTGGGGCAGCGCCAAAGGTGGAGGTGAGCTCGGCGCTGCACACTTCTGCCAGTTCTTCAAGCGTCTCCCCTGCACCAGGAGAAACAACAGGCCCCAAGGGGGGGGGGGTCGGAGGGATGGCTTGCAGAGCTACTGCAGAGCTACTGGGGGAGGTGGTGGACTGGCTGGGGGAATTAACTCCCCTACCTGGTCACTTATCGCGTGGCGGTGCACCCGCGATTGGTTCATTTTAATCATTAGCACCGCCAAGAAAGCAGCGGATGCCATATTGGTGGAGATACAGATTTTGGAGGGCCAGATTAAGGCATCTATTACAAGTGCCTTATACAAAAGGAACTTGGAAGAAACTAATAAATCCAATAAAGATCATAAGGATACTATTCTGTTGACTAAAATCGATAAATTTAAAAAGGATTTAGCCCGCTTCTCTTTTGAGAAAGTTTACCCTTATACAAGTGAGAACTATAGCCCTCCAGAATTCAATAAGAGAGGGAGAAAGTACGGGTCTAACTATTCGTCATCATGCTCAGACTCAACAGACTCAGATGGGTCAAATACATCAGTACCTTCCAATAGGACTTATTTTCCACGTTCCCGCCCCAATTACAGGCGAGGTACACAGAACCAATATGAGCAACATAATACTTGGTGGCCCCCCTCTCCATGGGGTTATCAACCAATGCCTTTTGCACAATCTATGCCTCCCTTCCCGTGTCAACCACCATTCTTTGGCCAGCCACCTTTTTTAGGACAGGGCCGAGGAGGAAACTGGGGCAGAAGGAGAGGAGAGGCACAACCACATGTACATTGGCAATCAGATCAACCCCCACAAAACATCCGCAACAGGAAGGGCACACCGCAAGCAGGGCAGAGTTCAGATACGACGACCTAGTTGTGAATTTGAGTCAGAGGACACTGACTACAGCAGAACAGAATGTCCTCAATAGGGGTCTAGGATTCGTACCTACTAATGTAGGTGATCCCTTCCAGCTAAGACAAGAGATTGAAAAGTTTTTTAGAAAAATACGTTTGCATTTTTTCTTTAAAAACAAAGACCTCCTGGTCAGTTTCGATGTTGAATCATTGTATACCTGCATACCCCAAGAAGAGACTCTCGAAGCCATCAGGGGCCTACTAGATAATAGAGACCGGGATACTATAACACCCACATACTTCATCATGGAATGTGCCAGACTGGCGATGACGGAGAATTTCTTCAGATTTGAGGAAACCATCTTTCTCCAAGTCTCCGGTACATCTATGGGGAGCATTTTCGCACCCAGTCTGGCCAACCTCTATGTCCACTGTTTTGAACAAGATATTGTGCTAACTGACCAGAATCCCTTCCGAGGGCAGATTGCCTGTTGGAAGAGATATATAGATGACATCCTGGTGGTCTGGCATGGCACCGTGGCTACCCTTTTGGATTTTCATTCTTGGCTGAATTCCCAAAACAATTTCCTGAAATTTACAGTCACGCATGATAAGACCAGTCTTCCCTTTTTGGATATCACTATTTACCCAACATCAGGTACGTTGGGAAGTGAGCTGTACAAGAAACCTCAGACGAAGAATTCTTTCCTGAGTTTCCATAGTCACCATCCTAGATCGCTCTGACAAAATCTGCCAATAGGACAGTTCCTGCGTATCCGCAGGAATTGTTCCACCAAAGATAGCTTCCTATCTCACGCTGATGATCTCTCTAAACAACTTAAAGCCAGACAATACCCGACCCACTTGGTGAAACAAGCTTTTAAACGGGCATCCAATAACAACAGAGATGCCTTGCTTGAACCCCCAGGTCCCAAGGTACCATTGACCAGAATTACTCTAGTCACTACTTTCACCACATTATCTAATAGTGTACAGAAGTCAGTACGCAAGCATTGGCATATCCTTAATGTTGGAAATGATAAGATTCCACTTCCTCTGTTCTCATTTAAACGAGGTTCCAGTTTGCGCGACAACCTTGTCCATACTACACCCAAAGCGAAACCGGCCTTGAAAGCTTCCACACTCTGGGATTTGCCACCAATACAGGACCACTATCCATGTGGCTCTTGTTCTGCATGCCCTCAGACTCAACAAACTAAGTCAGTTGACGTAGGATCGGACAAACCTTGGATTTTACGCCACCACACGAATTGCTATTCAGAAAAAGTGATCTACCAGATAACATGCCCTTGTTCAATTAGATACATTGGAATGACGACACGCAAGATCAAAATCCGTATCGGTGAACATAAGAGCACTATAAGATGCAACAAACAGGCTACCAGATTAACCAGTCATTTCCTCACCCTAAACCACAAACCTGAGGATTTGAGGTGGCTTATTCTGGAACAACCGTTCATTCCACCTCACATTACTGACATAAAGAAATTTCTTTTTCTCCGAGAGCAGAAATGGGTTTTCAAACTTAAAAGCGATGTCCATGGACTAAATGATCAAATACCATGGACATCGCTGTGACAAACTAGGAGTTTAATGGGTGGCGAGTCACTAAAATATGCTGTTGATCCTCCATTCTCTAGTTTGGCGTACTCCAGTGGAGTCTAATCCTTCTAGCTAATGTTACTCACTTCGGGGCTATAATGCTATCTATGTCTGTTTTCATTGGTATGCCATTTATACCATTCTGGCATATCCACAATTTGTATGGACGATGTTCAACAACCTGTTTGGTCGTCTCTTATGGCATCTCTGGTTATGGATATAAGGAAACCTTTGAGGAGTTATTGATATAGCCGTAGCGATATCCAGTGATTGAGTGATTGATTACTGTGACTAAGTCATTTGAAAGTATTCTCTAGTATACGGCGATTTATATCACTTACATGTGGCTTTCCACTTCCATGTATCAACATGCTCTCGAAATCTCGAGTCCTTGATCAACTTGGACCGCTCGTACGACTTTTGTCCGGGCCATAATATAACATGAATACCCCAAATAATTAATATTGGGTCTATATCGTTTGGTCTAGTCTGGTACCTTCACACTTTATTTCAAACTACCTGTTTGTCTTTCGCGTAACAGCTAAGAATTACTACAATTCCCATGATTACTTAGGCTACTCGTTATGACGTTGTTTCGTCATCAGTCTGCTCCTTTTTCACTTCAAACCATCCGTTTGCCTTTTACGTACTAGATGGGGGTTACTACAATTCCCATGATTACTGAGGCTACACGTAATGACGTTGTTTCGTCATCAGTCTGCTCCTTTTCACGTCATTTTGAAATCAGAGGTCCCCGGTCAATAAAGAGTCGACACCATCACGATCGAGTACCTCCCCTACTGGCTCGGCAGCCGTTTGAGGTACCGACGGATAGGTAAGACTTGATGCGCTTATTTCACAACCAGCGGACCTCTGTCCAAATTTTACAAGTTTAAATCCAACATGCTTGTGCGTCCGTTTAGTAGTTATTGTGAATTGGTTACGGGGCACTACCACTGACGAAGTTCTGTGGTTTGGTCATTCAATTGATTTATTCAACATATGTCTGTTCCCTGTATTAATATTGCCAACTTGCTCTAATACTCAGCTGGCTTTTCATTTTATGAGAAGACGAGTCTCTATATGTGAGCAATTGGGTTCAGAAACTACGTGCTTCTACTTCCATAGATACCCTTGACAGCACGGTCCATGATTGCCTATGTGAGCGCGATTGTCATAAAGTCACCATCATGACGGCCTGGACACTACGCTCACACAGGGCATAGCTTCTACTCGTGGGCTGAACCCCGTTTCTTTCCCAGCCTTGGTTTTTAAGATAAGCGTATTTCACATTGAGGTATTGTTTAATTTATAACTCTGGACTATACCTCTTATTTTCCTCAGAGCGGTGCCTCCTTTAGCCTGAGCAGTTGCCAGGTGAGGTGAGGCGCATACCCAGAATTGTTCGGGTAAGTGTCAAACAATGAGCATTTTAATTATTTGATATGATGCATATACTAATATGTGTTTTGCATAATTGAATAATATTTCTTGTGCGTCTCGTGACCTATAATATATTGCTGTACTTTCCTGTTTACTTTTCACTGTGTTTGTTTTCACTTCAACAGGTAATTTCTCCTAGACCTATCAAAGGTTCAGGTTGTATGATTTACCTTTTTTTCACGTTCAATATGCAGTAGCTTGTCGTGGTCCTGACGAAAGCTGGGGTACAAATTACATATAAGCTTAAACATGTAGACCAGATCCAACACAGTTATTTGTTTAAACTGTCACAGCACTGTTTTTAATTTGGCATCAAGGCAGCACTTAAATAAAAACTTTTTTGTGCCTTGTTTTCCAATTTTATCCATCACATTTAGTTCACTCGCACTGCACACATCACCCTATACCATTTTGTAGATTGGTTCCTTTCATTGGAGCAACATATCTATAGTTGCATCCGGGACAAACTCTGAACCTCTATCCACGTTCATTTGGTGATGGATGGTTCTCTGAGAAGTCCCTGGTTTCCCAAATGATGAAGCGAGCCACTTTTCAGTGGGTGATGGGAACCTTTTTATGCATATATAGATCTTTAATGCATATGTATCCAGTGTGATATTTTGGCACGAACATTCTGTTATAGTATTTGGGGCACAGCACTTCTTAAGGTCACTTGATTTTTCAGACTCACAGTCCTTTTTTGTTAGATATGTAGAATTGGGGATTATGCACTGTTTGAGTCTTTAAACTTTTATCCCCCAGACCCCTACTCTTATTTTGAGATATCTTATTATTATTATGATTATTGAAGGACCAGGCACCCCAGGGACAGGAGGGGGAAGGGTAGGTGTGGTGGGTGCAGGGACGGACGACTCTACCACAGGGGGTGGGGCAGCGCCAAAGGTGGAGGTGAGCTCGGCGCTGCACACTTCTGCCAGTTCTTCAAGCGTCTCCCCTGCACCAGGAGAAACAACAGGCCCCAAGGGGGGGGGGGGGGGTTGTCGGAGGGATGGGTTGCAGAGCTACTGGGGGAGGTGGTGGACTGGCTGGGGGAATTAACTCCCCTACCCGTGGAGTGCCTTGACCGTTCCCGGCCAGGTGAACTAGTGGGGCTGAGGCCCAGCCCAGCAAAGTAGGCCTCCTTCTCCGAATCTGAGGCAGGGGAGCCAAGGGGAATGACATCGGAGGGACTGGGGAGTGAGTCATGCGGACGAGGACTGTGGCTGCGTGCCTGCCTGTGTGCCCCAGACCCAGTGGGTGTGCCTGCTTCCCCCTGAGTGTGCGTGTCAGGAGGTGTGCGCTTGCCCTTACGTGGTGGTGTGCTGCTTGTGTCTGGTGGGGTGCGTGTGTGTGGATGTCTTGGTGTGCTTGGGACAGGCATGGGTGTGGGACTTGTGGATGGGGCAGGGGTAGGGGGGGACGCAGCGCTGCAGGTGACTCACTACTGCCATCAGTGACAAGTCCAGGGACCTCAGCAACATCCGTTGGTCAGACATCGCTGATGACATACCCTCCATGTACGACACCATCTGGGTCAGCAGTCTGGTGTGGCCATGGAGGACAGTCAGGATCGATGTCTGCCCAACTTGCAACTGCCGCTGAATGTCCACAGACTCGGCAGTGAGGGCAGCAGGGGGGACAGGGGCAGGGGGTGCGGTGCCTGGCACGAAGGAGAGATGGTGTGGCCTAGCACGGACCGGAGGGACCCGAGCAAGTGGGAGGGCGATGATGGGAATGGAGGGGGCGGGTACGGATGAAGTGCTGCTGCCAGCTGTTGGAGCAGCCTCCGCCCCCTCAGAGAGTTCAGCCTCGGACCCGTCAGCCTCGTAGTCAGTGTTGGTACTGGGCAGGTCCTCCGCCTCACTCCCCTCGCCCTCGGTGCCACTTGAGTCCGCCAACTCCTCAGCAGTGATGGCACCAATGCTCGATCCCTCCTCCACGTCCATGCCGGTGTCTCCCTCGGTGTCCTCCGATGATGCTGTGGGCAAGGTGAAGAGACAGGAAAAAATCAGTCACCCGTATACATCTGACACATGAGTCCAAACAAAATAGGCAACAGTGCATATCAGGAAAGGCATCATGCGTAATATCTAGAATACTCCCCACATATGTAAGCCCTGCACTCCCCAGTTGGTTGACCCACCATGCCACTTCGAAACAATGAAAATTAGGACACAACAGCAAATAACTTGGAATCACAAGATCATGAGAAGCTAGTGTCTGGGATCAGTTGAGCACAGCAAGACTATGAAGGCATGCCACCTCTTGTTCACTGTGAACCAAACAGTATTGTCGCACCCAAGGCCAAATACCACATGCCAATGCAGAAGGTGTCCCCACACTCAGAGACCTGTGAGTACTTTTGAAACCCCAAAGAAATACATTGTGACTCCTGGAGAATCACAACCCTTTACACAATGGACATGTCTAGAATGTGTGAATGTGGCACTCTGTGAACACAAAACACATGTGTCTGTATAGCAGAAGTCACACAAGGAGGTGCACACCAAACTACATGTACACAGTCGTTGTCTGAGCTGCCAGGCTCATTCAAATCAGCCACTGTTAGGCAGAAATAGCGTATCAGTAAGTACATATACATGGCACCACGGTGGTCTGGATGACTTGACACTCGTAAGTTGGTATCAGCAACAACCAAGGACTAACCCAAATGCTACCACACTGTGGGAACATGTATATGTATGAACTCCAAACAAGTTTTGTTCAAACTGTGCCTTACTTTGAAATGTGCCAGCGTGTCCCTGGAAAGTGTAAAGGTGGTGTCTTGTGCACTTCCTTGGGAGACATCTGTCATGCAGGCACATCATTGTCCTTCACAACAAAACAACAAGGTCAAGGATATGAAACATTGAGACATGTTGACAGGTGTAGTGAGTGCCAATGGACATTTTCTCTGAGTAACAACTTGAATAATGTCATTTGTCACATGGCTATCCGTCACCTGATCACACAGTTGGCTACACATATGACCTACTGACTGTCATCTGGAGTGGCACACATGTCCACACCCAGGACAATGCATAAGCTAATGGGCCTGCAATTATTTTGCAAAAAAGCCTAGCTGCACTGTGGGTTCCCCCTCATGGCAAGCAAGAATGTACCCACAGATGTCAGCACACAAAGTCACAACTGTGTAGCATCTGAACCACACACAGGTGGCAAAAATGTACAAGCAGGATACATGATTGTCAAAAACTGACACAGGCTACGAAGCACGAACATTAAGCACTGGCCAACTTCACGGGGGCACTGCACGATGACTTTCTGTACTGCGAATCATCACACACAAGTCAGAACTGGCAATGAAACATCAGGGTTGAACATGTACGCCCCTCCCGCACACACCCACCCATACCTGAGTCAATGTGACTGATACCGATCAAGAAGTGACACCTCTTATTCAGGGTTAAAATAACTGTGCTTGAAAACTAGCTTCATTAACACGACATCAGCTTGTAGGGCTGCCAAAACATATTGGTCACAAACAAACATCAACAGATTGTTGTGAATAGCCACACAGGCACTGCCCAGTGTGAGTATGCACAAGCAAACTGGTGTATCCCTGTCCAGTGGACAAATGTATCACACATGTGAAAAATACTACCTAGGCCAGGGAACAATGCCACAGAGGCAGATCCATGCTGATCCCACAGTGAATGTGCACAGTGTTGGATGACACACATGAGTAGGAGGGCAGGCTGTGTCAGGGGACTGTAGTGGGCACACTGCTCCATGGTCCTGGAATGAGCTGACTGTAACAGGAGCAACCGTCCCGGCACTATGCATATATCCCACTCATGGACATCATGTCTGAGGCCACAACATTGGTAATGCATGCTTCAAGTCTGTTCATTTGAAACCTCACACTCCTATGTTGAGACTCAGCATCAGTGCCAACAATTATGCACCCCCAAATGACTGAACAGGACAGGCCACAGGCAGACCACCCCCACACATGATGCTGAAAGCAGTGTGCACCTTGATTAACTGGCAGCCTAGATGACCATGTGCAATAGTGATAACACACAGACCAAGTAACACATGTCAAGGAGGGGAAGGGAGGAAGAACAGCACAGGTTGACTTGGGGGAACAGGATATGCACTGCACATATATACCCTGGCAGTGTATCCAGGCGACTGAGCAGCTACAAAAGCTGGCGACACACAACAAACACACATGTACCTACCCCCTTCCTGCTGCTGTAACTCCTGTATCCGCCTATCCAGGTCAGGACACGCTTCATCTGATGGGTCAGGTGCCGGCGCCTGCCATGCTTGCGAGGAGCCTCCTCCTTCAGCATGACCCGGGCGATCCTCCGGGTCCAGCACCGGATGTCCTGCCATCTCTTCCTCACTTGTGGCAGGCGCCGACTGCGACTCTCCACCGATTGCACGGCCTTGACGGCATCCTTCCAGATCTTCCTCTTGTGGTAGGTGGTTACCTGTGTGGATGACAAAGTGGGACAACATCACTACACCTGCACCATGTCACAGAGACACACATTTGAACATCTTTGATTTGTTGAACAGGGCATAGTATGCTGGCAAGTAATAGCACCTTAGTCATAGGGACTTTTTCCACTGTGGACGCACCATGTACTACATGGCATAGTAAGTACACAGGTGGCATGAGGGGTGCGAAACAATCCCTGATCATGGCACACACTGTGCATCCCAAGCAACACAAGGCTGATGGACAGCACCTCAAAGCAGTCACATGCCCCAGGCCACTGACGAAACCTCAGCAGAGTACACAGACACACACAGGCACACATCAATCACCTGCCATTGGCAACAGCGGATGCAAACCTCACTCTGCACATGTGCCACTTGCCAGGGGGGGGTCTGAGGTGTGGGGCTAGCTCAGCAAGTCAGACACACAGCACGGCTTACTTCTCACATCAGATGGATTGAGCAGTTGCCTCCTCCATGCAGCTGTGGTGCAAGACTCCACATAGACACTCACCCACATGACAAGTAACATTCACACACATCAATGTCCAGGGGGCGTACACATCATTTGGACACTCTCACCACTCTCACCACAGCTCCACTCAACTCTCACACACATCTATGGGTGCAGTCACCTGTCACACTGGGGTGACCACTGAATCACCACTGAACAATAGAACAAGAATGCCCAAGAGGATTAGGCTGGCTGAATGTGCCATGCACTATGCAGTGAATGTGACAGTAAGCACAATGCAATTGAGGAATGCACACATGAACTACATCAAGCTCTGCATGAGAGACATGAGCCATCCACCCCCCCCCCCAGGACCCACTCCAACCAACATTACATGTTTGTCACACCTGGACACAATGCCAGAAGTGACAGACACTAAAAAGGTGCACAGGCAAACGTAGTGGAGTCAGTACTCACCTGCTCCCCTGGTCGACCATACAGCATGGGGTACCGCGGGAGGATCACATCCAGCAGGGCCTCATTCTCCTCCTGGGTGAAAGGCTGGGCCCTCTCCACAGTCCTTGGCATGGTGCTAGAGGGAGACAATACAGCAGCAGTGGTATCGACTGACATGTTGTGCAGGCAAGTGCCCTCCCATGGGTTCTGCCTGCCTTATATCTGCCATGCTGGCCTATTTCATTTACAGGAGTACAGAGTGATTGGTCAGACTCATTTGCATCCTACGTTTCCTCCAATCCCTTTAAACATACACCAGTAACAGCCTTAGCATCTTTCGAATTTGCAGCATCATGTCAAGTCAACAACCACTTTGCAACAATGTACAATGTGGCCAACTGCTTTTTCCAGATCAAATGATGTTACATTTTTAACTTGAAACTCGGTATCCATGACAACCAGCATGCATTTAGGCCCTAATACTTGTCCCTCATGTGTCCCCATTGTAATTCTTAAATCCCCACACAGGTACGTCGCGTTTCACACGTACCCCTAGAGCACCATCACTACAGTAATACGGGCCGTACTCACGCGTGTACGTGCCGTACACACGTGAGTATGGGCCGTATCACTAGGGCCTACGGTACCCCAACTATAGTGATAGGCACGTACTCACACATGTACGGCACGTACACGTGTGAGTACGTGCCGTATCACTAGGGCCTACGGTACCCCAACTATAGTGATAGGCACGTACTCACGCGTGTACGGGCCGTACACGCGTGAGTACGGGCCGTATCACTAGGGCCTACGGTACCCCAACTATAGTGATAGGCACGTACTCAAGCGTGTACGGGCCGTACACGCATGAGTACTTGCCTATCATGATAGTTGTGTTACCGTAGGCCCTAGTGATACGGCACGTACTCACGCGTGTACGGGCCGTACACGCGTGAGTACGTGCCATATCACTAGGGCCTACGGTACCCCAACTTTAGTGATAGGCACGTAGTCACGCGTGTACGGGCCGTACACGCGTGAGTACGGGCCTATCACTATTGTTGTGTTACCGTAGGCCCTAGTGATACGGCACGTACTCACACGTGTACGGGCCGTACACGTGTGAGTACGTGCCGTATCACTAGGGCCTACGGTACCCCAACTATAGTGATAGGCACGTACTCACGTGTGTACGGGCCGTACACGCGTGAGTACGTGCCGTATCACTCGGACCTACAGTAACACAACTATAGTGATAGGCACATACTCACGCATGTACGGCACGTACTCAGGCGTGAGTATGGCCCGTACACACGCCCTCAGAGCATGTGTACTGCGTTTCACAGCTTACACTGGTGATAGGAGGCGCACACGAAAGGAATGGAGGTGTCAGACTCTCACAAGGATGGACATCAAGTCATTGTCAGTGCAGTGATGTGGCACATGTCTCATCATGTTGTGGCACAATAGATGTGTGATGAGCTGTTTACACATGTCATGTGTGATGGGGCACTACGTGGCACACTTCCCCTTCACACTTTGCACATGTGTGCATGTAGGACACACGTGTCAAGCACTGCATCACTGGTATGACACAGTCACCAACACCCGCAACTGTCCCTTGATGCCAGGTACACGGATAATTACACCTGACATGTGACTACCAGCGTGCCACGATGTGACTATGTCATGTGTGTGTCATGTGTTCCCATGAGCTTGCCGTTGGTGTTCCGTCAACTCCTGCTGCTGTTGCAGCATCCAACATGTGTCTGTGTGCATATGTGCATGAAACACATATACGCACTCCATGCCACATGTGGACTCACACGTTACATGTGTCATGATGGTTCGAAGATGACTTCCTGACATGAGGCAATATCTGCGTTGTCTCAATGTCTGTGTCATCAGTTTTTGACATGTACCCCTTCATGGAAATGTGTGTTATCTATCCTTTATCAGATGACATGTGACCTGTGCGTCTAGACTCCCGCCAGCTGTCTGTATGAGATAACATCCTTCAAATACTGATATGTGGATGTCTGTCACTCATGTAATGTGTCTGACTGGTCACTTACACTGGCCCACAGCTATTTTAATGTCATGTCACATCAACATTGCCATGCAACTATTGTGGCTGGCTCTTCGTACGAGTATCACCTGGCTGGCCTACGTGTCCTGGATGTATTGCACAGACCAGACTCTCTATTAAGCAGATGTGTATTAGCTGTTGAAAATGTGCTCACCTCAGTGACAGTGGTGTGGTAATGTACTCACTCTTGTTATTCCTTCCAAATCTCTGCAGGGCACCGCCTCTCCCCAGACGAATGCCAGACCTGGATGCCATGCGTGAACATGACTGCATACGCAGATACCGCTTCTCGCAAGAGTTGATAGAGAACTTGATATGCCGGCTTGAACCACACCTCCAACCACAATACAGGTATCCTACAGCTCTGACCCCCAAGATGAAGGTGATGGCAGCCCTACATTTTTTTGCCACCGGCACGTTTCAATTGACCATAGCTGATGTTGGTGGCATGTCCCAGACAATGTTCAGATGTGTCCTGCATGATGTTTTAGAAGCCATGTTGGTGCACCTGGATGAATTCATCCATTTTCCCACTCGTGAGTAGTTGACAGGTATCAAGGGTGAGTTCTATGCCCTGGGAGGGATGCCTCACGTAATTGGGGCCATTGATGGGACACATGTGGCTTTGGTACCACCACAGGCACAGGAGGTAGCCTTTCAGAACCGCAAACATTATCACTCTATCAATGCCCTTGTGGTGTGTCTTGCTAACATGCTGATTTCCCATGTCTGTGCCCGTTTTCCAGGGTCTGCACACGATGCCTACATCATGAGGAGTAGCAGGGTGCCAGAAATGATGCTGCAGCTGCACGCGGAACGAGCATGTCTTGTTGGTGGGTATACTCTGTTAGTCCTGTGTTTCGCGCTATCTTTGTATCTTACAGCATCTACTGACCCACTTCTTCACATGATGTTTCCATGTAGGGGACTCTGGCTATCCCACATGCCATGGCTGATGACGCCTCTCCGCAACCCTAGAGAAGCCGCAGAACACCAGTACAACGACACCCATGGGCAGACGAGGCGCGTGATTGAGAGGACGTTTGGACTCCTGAAGAGCAGATTCAGGTGCCTCCACAAGACCGGCGGTGCCCTCCCATATGCCCTGGTGAAGGTCTGCAAAATCTTCATTGTGTGCTGCATGCTGTACAACATGGCAGTGGAGAAGGCCGTGCCACTCATCCTTGATCCGGATGAGCAGGATCCTCCACCCGTGGAGGATGAAGGGCTTGGGCACGGGGCAAGTGAGGATGAGGATGAGGACATCCGGAGTCAGCTTATCCGCAACTTCTTCTCATAATGGTGAGTCCCTGTGTCTGAGTGTGCACGCTTTGAGCCTTGTGTGGCATGTGTTGCAATGTGTGTGTCCAGCTGACTGTGTGCTAAGTGACTTGGAGGTGTGTTCTGATGTGTCATTCAAGTGATGATGTCATTCCACACATTTTAGCTGGGACACTACATTTTTTAAGAGCATGGTGACAACATCATTCCTGTAGAGTACATGTACATGTCTGCGGATTACTAGCTCTTCGCTGACTTGTTGTGTGTCTGTCCTCCCCAGGTCCTTGCGGCTGACGTCTGCTCATGTCATCATTGCCCTCCTGCTATTTCTCATGAGTATTGCAACGTGTACTGGATCAGAATTACATGCACAGACATGGTGAAAAGTCATTTTGGGTAAGGAGTGCAGCAGGGCATTTTGTGGGTGGTACGTGTTTGTGATATGTGGGGACTGCTCCTGTGCATGTTGTATTACCATGCATACATGTCGACTCACCATGGGGCACATGACGTGTTGCATGGCTCCCATGAATTGATAGTCACCCTTCCTGACAGACATCTGTAATGGTTTGTGGATTCTGATGAAGGCATCAATGTGTGTATAACGGCCCTCAGGAACATACGGGATGCTAATGGTGGACATAGTGTGGGACATCCCCATATGAGGCTCAATGGGGAATTGCAGACTCTCCGTGTGCAGCAAGGGGTGTTAGGCTCTACCCCTTCACTTGTGTGCCAGCTCAGTAGGATTTACCACATCTGTGTGTTGAAGGGGGTGTCCAGTGTAGGTCACACATGGTCAGCCAAATGACCTGTGAGTCTGTTCCAATTGATGTATTTCCCTTGGTGTGAGGCTGAGTAATAAAGGTGTTCGTCACACTCCAAGGTGCCTCATCTCTGTCAATGCAGGTCTCTTGCCACTTTGCATGCGGCATATCTGGCATAGTTGTGGAAGATTATGCATAGGAGTCCATGTGTAGTTTAGCATCATGCATGCAGTTGCTCATGAATTAGGCTCCCTATTGGGCATGAAGTACATGGTTGTGTATGTTTTTTGGCATGTTGGTCCACACAATGGGCCATCAACACCTGCTGAGGGTGTGTCTCCTGTGCGCAGGGCGGCCTTCAGTTTCCTGATCCGGTGTCATGCTTCTTTGGTGACTGTGCATGCATTGTCTCTGGGTGTGCCATGTGACACTGGACACTCCTTACTTTACACACGCACCTGTTGCAGTTGTCCTTCTGACATCCTAGTCTTTGTGTGCAAATTCTGGCATTTTGCAAGGAGATGCCGCCTGCTGCTGCGGCCCCTGCAGCAAGGGCCCACAGAGTATCCAGATTTGGCAACACATACGCCTCCAAGATGCTCCTCACTTCCTCCCTCCACCCATTCATTTGGCTGTCCTCAGCTTGTCTATGCCACTGTTGCCGCCACGCAGCGCCAAAGGCTGGACCATCAGCACATGCAAGGTGCACATTGCACCACCATCCTGTCCTTGCATAACCCACATCACACTACAGTCTGATGTAGCAGCCACACTCTGAGCTATGTCCATACGCACATCTAACGCCTGCTGTCAGACATACCCTGGGCACACACACGACACCTTTGCATGCTGAGTGTGCAACTCCAACTGCCTACACTGCGCTGCCCCACCTTCCAGGCCCTGTCACACCAACCAGGTCACGTCCCTAATACTCCCCACCGGCTCTGTAGCCCAGCAAGGGCATGGGAGTGGGACTCAAGGCTTCAGCATGTAGTATGGTGTCATCGTCTGGGACATGGCACAGGTATCATCTCTCAGCATGTCACTCTACAGAGTGTCCAGGACCCCCCTCACCACCATCACATGCGCACAGCACCTCATCATCAGCTCGTATGCCATTGACAGCCAGGTGTTCCTCACCCTCAACAAAGACACAGACATTGGCAGTTCCATCATTCAAGTATGCATGACATCCATTGATGAATGGCTGAACACGAGCCACCTGGGGCTGGACTAGTACAGGACTGAGGTGATCATCTGAGGATTGTCCCCTTCCAGCTGGGTCAAGTGCTTGTGTCCCACCCGCAAGAGCCCTGCACAAGCACCCAGTGGCCACACACACAAGATGGTGTGCATCATGTTTGGCTCGCTCACATTTGCCATGCTAGTCCACAGCATCTGTACCTCATGCTGCAACGCCCTCTGCATTATGCACATGATCCACAGATAGATCCACTCCAAGAAAAGACAGACCATCCCCCAGGTCCATGACAACATCCGTGTCAAATACTGCCCTGCCCTCTACGGAGCAAGTACATCCAAACTCCCAGGAAACTTGTCCACATCCAGGGTGCATCTGCACACCTCAGCTTCAACACCCTGCGCCCCAGCCACCTCACCGTCCACCATAGATTGCTCCAATGGATCACTGTCTGCTGCAGGATGACCTCCACACTCCCCACCCACACTCAGGAGGCAGTCCACAACCCCGACCCCAAACCAACCTTGTACGTCTGTCATCCTAGATCCCGTTGGGCCATCTCCGTGCATCCACCCTTGCCCTGGCCACCGTTCTTCACATCCACCGTACTCCAGCATACAGGGCATTGTTCTCCCACCTGGCCACACATACCTGGGACTCCCTCCCCGGGAACCTCCACATGAGCCATGACCTCTACGCCTTGATGATAATCTCCCAAATATGTCTGTCTGCACAGTTTAGCAAGCCCCCCCTCAGCAGCCAGAGGCCATCACAGGTGAGTGTTGTGCTCCATGCCTACATTGAATGATACATTGTGACCCATGTGTGTCCTGTACCAGACTCTGATCCCAGGGTATGGATGGCTGGAGTTAGTTCAACACTCCGGCATAGTTTGACATTTCCACACACATATGTTGTTGAATAATGCAAAATGACAGGAACGTCCCATGACCAAAGTAATATATTTATTTGCGGTGGGGTACGTGTTTTGGTAGATGAAATTAGGTGCTCTACCGTGGGAATAGAATCCAAAGTTCACAGGGGGAGATAGTATCCTTGGCATTGGAAGTCATCAGAGTCCAGGGCACAGTGTTGGTCATCATTGGTCAAACTGTGACCAGCAAGTCCATGTGGCAGAGAATGTCATTGGATGAGGTGCTGCTGTTGCGCCAGAGGGCCAGGTGCCAGGCCAGGTGACCTGGGAGATGTGGATGGTCCGCTGACTCTCACGGTCTTTTCCGTGGACGACCCACCTTCCTCCGGGGACCCTCAGATGCAGGCCTTGACGATGTTTGGGACGCTCCGTCAGACGAATCCTCCTCCTCCTCCTCCCTCCCTGTGTCTGGTGCTGGTCTACGCCTGGTGGCACAGGGAGGGTTGCCCATGCTTTGGGCGATCTGACGGAGTGATTGGCTCATGTCCCTGTGCACCGCCAGGAGCTCAGTCAGTCTTGCCTCCATCCGTCCTTGGTGTTGTTGATGACTGGCTCGACCTGCAGGTTCTTTATCTCATCAAGGGTCCCCTGCATCTCTGAGAGTCTCGACACGACCTGGTTGATGCCTCTGGTGTCACACCGGTATGTGTCCAGGATGTTGCGTATGTGTGACATACCGGTGTCCTGAGCTGGCTGGTCAGGTTCGCGCCTCCGCCTGCCTCCACTCCCACCACCCCTGCCCACTTGAACCTGGCCTGCCCTTGTGGGCACATCGGGTCTACGGGACCCCTGAGGGATGGCATTTGCAGGGTTGCCTGCCTCCTCCTGGGTGCCCGGAGAACCTTGTCCCTCCTGGTCAGACTGGCTCTGTTGTTCAGTGCGAGCAGGGCTCCTGGGTGTGTCCTGGGATGTGGCAGGAATGGGGGGGTGGTTGGCACAGATGTACCTGATGCAGGTGCTGCAGGGGCTTTGGCACCAGAGGGGCCAGGTAGGTCGGGGTCATCCACAGAGTGGTGAGAGTCGTCGCTGCCGGTGGGATCATCTTCACGCGGAGCCTGGGACTTTGATTCTTCCCCCCCAGTGTTGGGGGGAGATCGACGACGTTGCCCTGTGTGTGAGAGAGAGACAATGTTAATGGTGTTTCATGCGACATCTATGTTTCATACGTATTCAAGTTGACACAGTTCCTCCAGGTAGTTGGATGTGCCTAGCATTCCTCTCAATGTCCACTTGGGGATGGGTATGTTGCGGGGGAAAGATTGGGATGTTCTCCTGAGTGTTTGACCTGTAGATTGTTGGCTATGATGCTTATTTGGCTATGGATTGGTCTTGTTGTGTGACATGTCCATTGTGGGAGTGTGTAAATCCGTTGCCTGCCCCGGGGGTGTGTGTTTGTGTTAGGGGGGGGTGTGACCGGGCCTGCTGTTGTGTGTAGTGTGAGTTATCATTGGGTCTCCCAGGTGATGTGTCTGTCCCCTCATGGTGCATGCTGGCATGACAGTGAGTGTGAGTTCCTGTGCTAGATACCTGTGCTTGTGGAGTTGGTGTTTGAGTGTACAGTGGTCCCAGGAGGGCCTTGTGCTGCATACAGCAGGGCCAAGTGTCAGCTACCTTGTCAGTACTTTGCCAGTCCCTGTGCATTGTGCGTGGGTATGTACCTATGCCATATGGGCTGAGGGCATTGGTGTCTGCGTCTCATTTTCCCAATGTGTTGTGTGGGGCCCACCCTCCCAGCCTCCCGGACATCCAGTCTTGTGTTTGTGGTTGTTGTAGCCTTGGACATGGCCTTGCCTTGATTTGTGAAGGGTGCATGGAGACGTTAGTGGCATGAGCGTGGTTCTTGAGTGTGGTTGTGTGCGATGAGTGCTTGGGGGAAGTTGCGTGCATTTGGTGTATATGTGGTGTGGACCCCATTGCCCCCATGTTACGTAAGTTGTTTGTTTACTCACCAGGCTCTGCGACTCCTTCGACTCCGTGTACTCCCACCGGCGGTAGCAGGGCCATCACCTTCTCCTCCCAGGGATGGTAGTGTACGGGTCTGCGGGGCGGCCCACCTCCAGTATTGTTACTCTGGGCATATTCTTCGTTCATTTTCCTCTTGACTGCCCTGCGCAGATCGTACCACCTGGCTTGGCATTCATGCCTGGTCCTTCAGATGGGCGCAACAGCATTCACCTTATCGACAATCCTCTGCCACATGGCAGATTTCTCAGCTATGCTGGTTTGTCTGACCAATGTTCCGAACAGCTGTGGCTCGACTCTGATGACTTTGTTGACAAGGAGGTCCAGCTCCGCCGTTGTGATCTTTGGATTCTTGTCTGTGGGCATGGTATAGGGTGTGGGTGTGGATGGTTGTGGGTGTGTGCATGTGAATGTGACGGTGTGTGTGTGAATGCGAAGAGGGGGATGTTTGTGAAGGAGGTTGTGTGAAGGTGTGTGAGTGAAGGTGTAGTGAAGGTATCAGTAATGTAGAGTTGTTTCTCTGTGGGGTCTGGCAGCAGTGGGTCTGTTGCAAAGACTCATGGGTTGTGTGTGTGGGCCTTTTTATTGGTCCATTTTTGGGTGTGGCTGTGTTTGAAATTTGGTGGGTGTGTTATAAGAGGTGGTTGTGATTTAGGGCCACTGTTTGCCTGTTTGGATGTGCCAGGTCAGTCATTGAGATGTATTGTGTCATGTAGACGTGTTGTGTGGTGTTGTGCGAGTCGAATTGACCCTCCTTGTGCTGTTTTACAGTGTCCTAGTTCTGTAAGAGTCTTTTTCACGTAGGTACGGTCCGTACATATGCGATGCTGGGTGAGGGTGCTGGGGTACGGTGTTGGAGTGCGGCACGTACATGCGGTGGGGGTACGGTGTGTACACGTGCGGGCCTGGGGTACGGCACGTACATGCGGAGGTACGGCGTGTACATGCAGGGGTAAGGCGCATACATAGGGGGGTACGGCGCATACAGGTGCGGGCCTGGGGTTCGGCGCGTATATGCGGAGGTACAGCGCGTACATGTGGGGGGTAAGGAGCGTACATAGGGGGGTACGGCGCATACAGGTGCGGCCTGGGGTTCGGCGCGTACATGCGGAGGTACAGCGCGTACATGCGGGGGTAAGGCGCGTACAAGGGGTGGTATGGCGCATACAGGTGCGGGCCTGGGGTGCGGCGCGTACATGCGGAGGTACGGCACGTACATGCGGGGGTACGGCACGTACATGGGGGGAAGGCGCGTACATGGTTGGTACGGCGCGTACATTGGGGGTACGGCACGTACAGGTGCAGGGCTGGGGTACAGTGTGGACGGGGGGTAAGGCGCGTACATGGGGGGTATGGCACATACATGGGGGGTACGGCACGTACAGTTGCAGGGCTGGGGTACAGTGCGGACAGGGTGGTGTACGGTGCTGACATATTGGGGGGTGGGGGGGCTGTATGGCTCGTAGACGGGCATAAGTTTACCCCTGTACATGTGTGCTACTGCGTTGGCTCCGTACGGGCCATTTTACGTGCGATTGTGTATACGGACGGACGGTCGGGATCGTACTTGCGTGCTCGGACTTGTGTTTTACGATTTGCACGTAAAAATGTCCGGCTCACTCTTGTACACTTTTCCCGACGATATTCGGACGTAAAAAATTTCCGACGCTCTCTCGTACACTTTTCCCGACGCTATTCGTAGTTATTTTTCACGTACGAATCGTACTTGGCCGTTTGTACGGTACTTGTACGACTCGTACGGAAAAAAATACGGATACGGGTCATACACAAAATATTTTTAACGGATCGGAATCGGCACCTAATTGTTAATTAATTACACATGAATTACTTCCCACCCTTTACCACTATAAACCCCACAAACCGCACCTAAAATATTTACACAATTTATCAAATAACAGCTAATTATTAATTTATCAAAAATAAATTACAACCCACCCTTTACCCTTTATAAACCCCACAACCTGCACCAAAAAATATTACCCAATTAACATAATTAATTATCAATTAAATAGTTATTATTAATTAACAACTAATTAATATTTAATTACAAATAAATTACTACCCACATTTAACACTATAAAATCTAAATTAATATAAATTTAAAATAATCTTTAATTTATTATAAATAAATTACTTCCCACCCTATTCCCCTATAAACCGACAACCCGCTACAGAACTAAAAACCGCAAAATTTAATAAAATACAATTGATAACTACTAAAAATGTAACATATATATTAGAAAACATAAACAATACTAATATAAAAAATATACATCACAAAAATTTAAAATATAAACTAAAATACAGAACACTAATTAAAAATAAAAAATTTTAAGCAGGTATATTTTTAGCAAACAATATTAATGACTTCTGTATTGTTTTAAACAATATTTCCTACCTTAATTTCTATATTCTTGACCTCCATATTCTTGCTGTCGATATTTCTGAATCACAATATTTCCAACTCTATATTTGTGTAAGTCGACATTTCCAACTCAATATTCTGTCTTAGTAACGGTTGTGGTAGGTGTGGCTGTAGTTTCAATAGTGCGTGTATGTTGCTGGTGTGCTAGTATTTATGTGTGTGCGTGATTGTGCTGCTTGTGTCTGTTGGAATGAGTGCCTGCAAAGAAGTGCTTGGGATTGGGGTGAGAGTTTGGATTTGGGTTAAGGAAGTGACCAGAGTTGGGCCATAAGGTTGGGCTAGTAGGGAGGATGGGGAAAGGAAGGAGGATGCTATTTTGGCAAGCAATCTCTGCATGTCAGACATTGAACTATGAATGGCATCCAGAAATACAACCATTTGTTGCTTTTGTCAGCTTATCCCTTGGATGCCATTCACTATCTGTAGGAAACTGCCTCTCCGTACAGTGCAGTAAAATGAAGTACACTATGTACAGAGGGGGATAAATCCCCAAAAGGCAGGTGGAGTTAAAAGTAGATAAATAATACTAGCTCTCTTTTGTGGTAGTGTGGGCGAGCAGTTAGGCTTATCAGAGAGTAATGTTAAACATTTGTTGTATTCACAGAGGCAATACATTAGACACACTCAAGAATAAATCTGAGACAAATTTGTGAAAATAATGTTGATTTTGACCAAACAGCACATTGCCTTTGCAATGTAGGCGGAACAACAAATGCATCTGAACCACAAGGGGTGTTAGACTTTAAAGTCCAATGCTTTCCCTACTGTTGCAGGGGCTGGAGTTGGAATAGTAAATTATACTATTCCAAAGTCCAGCAATCCCCTAAGGCAAGTCGTTGTAAAGACTTGCATTGTAAATGGAATGGCTGTTGCAGACACATTCGGGTGCCGATTCCGATCGGGGTAAAAAATGTCCTGTACGACTCGTATCCGTATTTTTTTACGTACGAGTCGTACAAGTCCCGTACAAATGGCGAAGTACGATTCGTACCGTTAAATTACATACGAATTGCCTTGGGAAAAGTCTACGAGACGTCCCCGGACAGATTTACGTACGAGTCGTAAAACTGAAGTCCGAGCACACAAGTCCGATCCGTACCGGCGTCCCGAATACCCAAGCGTATGGAAAACGTCCCGTACGGAGCAAACTTTGTATGACCACTACCCCGGGTACACTTGGGCCCAGGGTACGAGTCGTACGGACCCCCCACCCCACCCGTGCATGTACGCGCCATACCCCAGCACCTGCGTATGTACGTGCCGGACCCCCCACCTCAGCACCCGCGCCTGTACGTGCCGTACCCCAGCACCTGCGTATGTACCTGCCGGACCCCCCACCCCAGCACCTTCGCATGTACGCACCGTACCCCAGCACCCACGTATGTAAGCGCCGTACCCCCCACCCCAGCACCCGCGCATGTACGCGCCGTACCCCAGCACCCACGTATGTCCGTGCCGTACCCCCCCACCCCAGCACACGCGTATGTGAGCGCCGTACCCCCCACCACAGCACCCGTGTATGTACGTGCCGTACCCCCCCACCCCAGCACCCGCGCATGTACGCGCCGTACCCCCACCCCAGCACCCGCGCATGTACGCGCCGTACCCCAGCACCCGCGTATGTCCGTGCCGTACCCCCCCACCCCAGCACACGCGTATATGTAAGCGCAGTACCCCCCACCACAGCACCCGCATATGTATGCCCCATACCCCCCCACCCCAGCCCCGTACTTGGACGCACCGTACCCCAACACCGTACCCCAGCATCGCGTATGTACCAGTCGTACAACACCATTGCACATGTGAACACTGTACAACAACATAGCCATGGACGCACCTTACCTACGCGAAAAAGACTCGTACTGAACCAGGACACTGTAAAACAGCACATAGACCGTCAATTCGACTCGCACAACACCACAAAACACGTCTTCAGGACAAAAAACAACTAAAAGACTGACCTGGCACATCCAAACAGCCAAAGAGAGGCCCAAAATCACAACCACCTCTTATAACACACCCACCAAAAGTCCAAACACAGCCACCCCCACAAATGGACCAATAAAAAGGGCTCACAAACACAAACCATGAGCCTTTGCAACAGACCCACTGCTGACAGACATCACACACAAACAACTGCACCCATACACCTTAACTCACACACCTTCACACAACCTCCTTCACACAGACCCCCTCTACACATACACACACACCTACACATTCACACCCACACACCCACAACCATCCACACCCACACCCCACACCATGCCCACAGACAAGAATCCAAAGTTCACAATGGAGGAGCTGGACATCCTTGTCAACAACATCATCAGAGTCGAGCCACAGCTGTTTGTAACATTGGTCAGACAGACCAGCATTTCCCAAAAAACTAGCCTGTGGCAGAGGATCGTCGATCGGGTGAATGCTGTTGCGCCCATCAGAAGGACCAGGAATGAATGTCAAGCCAGGTGGTACGATCTGCGCAGGGCAGTCAAGCGCAAAATGAACGAGGAATACGCCCAGAGTAACATCACAGGAGGTGGGCTGCCCCGCAGACCGGTACATTACCATCCCTAGGAGGAGAAGGTGATGGCCCTGCTTCCGCTGGTGGGAGTAAACGGAGTTGAAGGAGTTCGAGAGCCTGGTGAGTACACAAACAACTCACGTAACATGGGGAAATGGCATCCACACCCCAACTACAACAAATGCACTCACCTACCCCCAAGCCCTCACCTAACACAACCACACTCTAAACAACGCTCAGGCCACTGACATGAGTATGCCCCATTTACAAAGCAAGGCCATGCCATGTCCCAGCCTACACAAACCACAAACCCAAGACAGGATGTCTGGGATGCTGGGAGGGTGGGGATCACTAAACATATTGTACAACTCAGAAACAGACACCATTGCCCTCAGCCCATATGGCCCAGGTACATACACATGCACCATGCGCAATGCACAGGGACTGGCAAAGTACTGACAAGGTAGCTGACACTTGGCCCTGCTGTAGGCAGCACAAGGCCCTCCTGTGACAACTGCAAAATCTAACACAAACACAACCAGCTCAGATATCTAGGACAGGAACTCACACTCACTGACATGGCAGCATGCTCCATGGGGGGACAGATACATCACCTGGGAGACCAACTGCCAAATCACAGTACACCCACCAGCAGGCACCGTCAATCAATCAACAATCGATCAGGGTACTTGTAAGGCGCGCTACTTACCTGTGAGGGTCTCAAGGCGCTGAGGGGGGGTTCCAATACTGCTCGAAGAGACAGGTCTTGAGGAGTCATCAGATGGCAAGTAGGTCTTGGGTCAGTCGTAGGTGGGTTGGGAGGGTGTTCCAGCTCCTGGCGGCGAGGTAGGAGAAGGATCTGCTTCAGGCGGGTGTACGTTGGATGCGGGGGACAGCTGCGAGGGTGAGGATGCCGGAGCGGAGCTTGCGGGTGGGGGTGTAGAAGCTGAGTCTGATGTGCAGGTAGGCTTGTCCAGCGGTGTGGAGTGCCATGTGTGTGGCTGAGGAGCCTACAGGTGATACTCTTGTCGATGTGGACCCCGTGCAGGTCTCTCAGGAGGGGGGTGATGTGGCTGTGCGGGGGGCATTGACGATCACTTGTGCCGAGGCGTTGCAGAAGCATAGTAGCCGCCGTTGGTGTGTGGATGGGAGTCCTGCGTAGAGTGCAGTGGCGTAGTCCAGTCAGCTGCTGACGAGGGCCTGTGTCACTGTTCTACTTGTTTAAGTCGGGATCCGGCGGAGCTTGCGTAGGGTGTCGTAGCAGGAGGAGGAGACGCCGTTGACCTGCTTGGACATGGAGAGGGAGGATGCGAGGATCAATCCTAGGTTGCGTGCGTGTTTGGTGGGTGTCGGTGATGTCCCCATAGCGATTGGCCACCAGGAGTCGTCCCAGGGTGAGGGTGTGGGTCCCAGGATGAGGACCTCCGTCTTGTCCGAGTTCAGTTTCAGATGACCACTCCGCATCCAGTTGTCGATGGCCCTCAGACCCTCGTGGATGTTTGTCTTGGCGGTGTGAGGGTCCTTGGTGAGGGAGAGGATGAGCTGGGTATCGTCGGCGTAGGAGATGTCTTAGAGGTTGTGGTGGCGGGCCACTTGTGTGAGGGGGCCATGTGGATGTTGAACAGCGTCGGCCTGAGTGATGATCAATCACCCCTCACACAAGCACACACCCCCGGGGCAGCCAAGGGAGTCACACACTGGACATGTGACACAACAAGATCAAGCCACAGCCAAAAAAGCATCCAAGGCCAAATGCGACATGTCAAAGACCCTGGATAACCTTTCAATCAGTCCCCTGCAACATACCCGTCCACAAGAGAACATTGAGGTGAATGCTAGGCACATACAACTACCTGGAGTAACTGTGGCAACCAGAACATGTAAGAAACATGGATGTCGCATGAAACAGCATTAACATTGTCTCTCTCTCACACACAGGGCAACGTCATGGATCTCCCCCCAACACTGGGGGGGAACAATCACAGGCCCAGGCTCAGCAGGAAGATGATCCCACCGGCAGCAATGACTCTCAGCACTCTGTGGATGACCCCAACCAACCTAGACCCTCTGGTGCCCCAGCCCCTGCAGCACCTGCGTCAGGTACATCTGTGCCAACCACCACCCCCATTCTTGCCACATCCCAGGAGACACCCAGGAGCCCTGCCCGCACAGAACAACTGAGCCAGTCTGACCTGGAGGGACAAGGTTCTCCGGCCACCCAGGAGGAGGCAGACAACCCTGCAAATGCCAACCCTCAGGGGTCCGGTAGACCCGATGTGCCCACAATGGCAGGCCAGGCTCGTGTGGACAGGGGTGGTGGGAGTGGAGGCAGGCGGAGGCGCGAACCTGACCAGCCAGCTGATGGAACCGGTATGTCACACATATGCCACATCTTGGAGACATACCGGCGTGACACCAGGGGCATTAGCCAGGTAGTGGGGACCCTCAACGAGATTAGGAACCAGCAGGCCAAGCAACACGCCAGTCAACAACAACACCAAGGACGGATGGAGGCAAGACTGGCTAAGCTCCTGGCGGTGCAAACGAACATAAGCCATTCACTCCGTCGGATCGCCGACAACATGGGCAACCCTCCCTGTGCCACCAGGCGAAGACCAGCACCAGCCACAGGGAGGGAGGAGGAGGAGGATTTGTCCGACGGCGCGTCCCAAGCATCGTCAAGGGCATCTGAGGGTCCCGTAAGGAAAGTGGGTCGTCCACGGAAAAGACCGTGAGAGGCAGTGAGAGGCACCGGACCATCCACATCTCCCAGGTCACCTGGCCTGGCACCTGGCCCTCTGGCGCAACAGCAGCACCTCATCCAATGGCATTCTCTGCCACATGGACTTGCTGGTCACAGTCTGACCAATGATGACCAACACTGTGGTCTGGACTCTGATGACTCCAACTGACAAGGATGCCATCTCCCCCTGTGAACTTTGGATTCCATGCACACTGTATAGCACCTATTTGTCCACACTAAACAGGCCCCCCACCGAGAATAAATCTCTCTTTCTACAATTACATGTTGCATTCATTTTGCATGAGTACACAACCTACGTGGGGGGAAATGTCAAACTATGCATGAGTGTTGAACTAACTCCAGCCATCCATACCCTGGAATCTGAGTCTGGGACAGGACACACATGTGTCACAATGTATCATACTATACAGACATGGAGCACAATACTCACCCGTGATGGCCTGAAGCTGCTGAGGGGGGGCATGCATTACTGTGCGGACAGACCAATTGGGAAGAGTATCCTGAAGGTGTAGAGGTCATGGCTCATGTGGATATTTCCGGGGAGGGAGTAGCAGGTATGTCTTGCCAGGTGGGAGAACTATGTCCTGCATGCTGGAGTACGATGGATGTGAAGAATGGTGGCCAGGGCAAGGTTGGATGCACGGAGTTGGCACAACAGGGTCTCGGATGACAGATGGCCAAGGTTGGTGTGGGGTCTGGGTTTGTGGCCTGCCTCCTGAGTGTGGGTGAGGAGTCTGAAGGTCATCCTGCAGCACACAGTGATACATTGCAGCTATCTCTGGTGGACGGTGATGAGGCTGGGGCGCAGGATGTTGAAGCTGAGGTGTGCACATGCAGCCTGGATGTGGACTGGTTTCCCGGGTGTTAGGATGTACTTGCTCCGTAGAGGGCGGGGCAGTATTTGACACGGCTGGTGTCGTGGTCCAGGGGCATGGTCTGTCTTTCCCTGGAGTGGATCTATCAGTGGATCATGTGCATCATGCAGAGGGTGTTGCACCCTGAGGTACAGATGCTGGTGATTAGCATGGCAAATGTGAGTGACAAATCCATGATGCACACCATCTTGTGTGTGTGGCCACTGGGTGTATGTGCAGGGCTCTTGCGGGTGGGACGCAACCAGTTGACCCACCTGTAAGGGGACAATCCTCAGATGATTACCTCAGTCCTGTACAAGTTCAGCCTCAGGTGGCTGATGTTCAGCCATCCATCAATGGACCTCATGCCTTCTTGAATGTTGGAACTGCCAATGGCTGCGTCTTTGGTGAGGGTGAGGAGCACCTGGCTGTCAATGGCATACGAGCTGATGAAGAGGTGCTGTGTGCATGTGATGCCGGTAAGGGGGACCTGGACACATTGAGGATTGACACGCTGAGAGGTGATACCTGGGCCATGTGCCAGATTATGCCACTATACTACATGCTGAAGGCTTGAGTCCCACTCCCATGGCCTTGCTGGTGTACGGAGCCAGTGGGGAGTAAGAGGGACATTACCTGGTTGGTGTGACAGGGCCTGGAAGGCGGGGCAGCGCTGTGTAAGCAGTTGGAGTTGCACAATCATCATGCAAAGGTGTTGTGTGTGCGCCTAGGGTATGCCTGAGAGCAGGTGGTAGCTCCTTGGATGGACAATGCTTGGAGGGTGGCTGCAACATCAGACTGTAGTGTGATGTGGGTCATGTAAGGACATGAGGTTCGTGCAATGTGCACGTTGCATGCGCTGACGGTCCAGCCTTTGGCACCGCGTGGGCGCAGCAGTGGCACAGACAAGCTGATGCCAGCCAAATGAATGGGTGGAGGGAGGAAGGGAGGAGCATCTTTGAGGTGTGTGTGTTGCCGAATCTGTAAACTCTCTGTGCCCTCGCTGCAGAGGCTGTAGCAGCAGGCGGCATGACCTGGAAATTATGCCACTAGTTGCACACAAATATAAAGATGTCAGAAAGGACTACTGCAACTGGCGTATGTAAAGGAGGAGTGTCTCCGGTTTCCCATGGCACACCCAGAGACAATGCATGCACATTCCCCAAAGATGACTGACACCGGATCATTAAACTGAAGGACGAGCTGCGCACAGGCTCATATGTCCAATCCTTGACAACTATGCCAGAGATGCCGCATGCAAAGTGGCAAGAGACCAGCATTGATAGAGATGAGGTACACCTTTATTACTCAGGTTCACACCTAGGGAAATGCATCAATATGAACAGACTCACAGGTCATTTTGCAGAACATGTGGGACCTACACTGGACAGATGCTGTAAATCCATTGAACTGGCACACAAGTGAAGGGTGTGAGCCAAACACCCCCTGCTGCACATGGAGGGGCTGCAATTCCCCATTTATCCTCTAATGGGGATGTCCCACACTATGTCCACCCGTAGCATCCCGTATGTTTCAGAGGGAAGTTGTACACACATTGATGCCTTCATCAGAATCCACAGTCCCATCACAGATCTCTGCTACGAAGGGTGACTATCAATACATGGGAGTCATGCAACATGTCATGTGCCCCATGGTGAGTCGACATGAATGTATAGTGACACAACATGCACAGGATCAGTGCCCACACATTACACACACCTACCAACACCAAAATGCCATGCAGCAATCCTTAACCAAATAGACTTTTCCCCATGTCCATGCATGGGACGCTGATTCAGCACACGTTGCAATACTCATGAGGAATAGTGGGAGGCCAACGATGACACGAGCAGACAGCATGCAAAACTACCTGGGGATGACAGACACACAAGAAGTCAGGGAAGAGATTGTCATCCGCATGCATGGTCATTTACTCTACAGGAATAAGTGTGTCACCATGCTATATTAAAATTGAGTGTCTAAGCTAAAATGTGTGGAAGGACATCATCACTCGAGTGACACATCTGAACACACATCTAAGTCACTTAGCATACAGTCAGCTGGACACACACATTGCAACACATGCCACACAAGGCTCCAGGCGTGCACACTCAGACCCATGGACTCACCATTATGAGAAGAAGTTGCGTATGAGCTGACTCCGGATGTCGTCCTCCTCCTCCTCCTCATCGTCACTTGCCTCGTGACCAAACCCTTCATCCTCCACGGGTGGATGTTCCTGCTCATCCGGATCCAGGATGAGTGGCACAGCCTTCTCCACTGCCATGTTGTGCAGCATGAAGCACACGAGGAAGATCTTGCATGCCTTCACCAGTGCATATGGGAGGGACCCGCCTAGCTTGTGAAGGCACCGGAATCTGGTCTTCAGGAGGCCAAACGTCCTCTCAATCACTCGCCTGGTCTGCCCATGTGCGTTGTTGTAATGGTGATCTACAGCTGTTCTGGGGTTGCGGAGGGGCGTCATCAGCCATGGCATGTTGGGATAGCCAGAGTCACCTACATGGAAACATCATGTAAAGAAGTGGGTCAGGAGATGCCGTAAGATACAAAAATAGCGCTAAACAAAGGACAAACAGAGTATACCCACCAACAAGACATGCTCGCTCGTTGTGCAGCCCCAGCATCATTTCTGGCACCCTGCTACGCTCATGATGTAGGCATCGTGTGCTGACGATGGAAAACGTGCACAGACATGGGAAATCAGTATGTTAGCAAGACACACCACAAGGGCATTTATAGAGTGGTAATGTTTACGGTTGCGATAGGCGACCTCCTGTGCCTGTGGTGGTATCAAAGCCACATGTGTCCCATCAATAGACCCAATGACATGGGGCATCCCTCCCAGGGCATAGAACTCACCCTTGACACCTGTCAACTGCTCACGAGTTGGAAAATGGATGAATTCATCCAGGTGCTCCAACATGGCTTCTAAAAAATCATGCAGGACACGGCTGAACATGGTCTGTGACATGCCACCCACATCAGCTATGGTGAATTGAAACGTACCGGAGGCAAAAAAATGTGGGCTGCCATCACCTTCATCTTGGGGGTCAGCGCAGTAGGATACCTGTGTCGCGGTTGGAGGTGTTGTTCAAGGTTTGCGATCAAATTCTCAATCAACTGTTGCGAGAAGCGGTAACGTCTGATGCAGTCACGTTCCCTCATGGCAGCCAAGTCTGGCATTGGTCGGGGGAGAGGCGGTGCCCTGCAGAAAATTGGAAGGAATAACGAAGAGTGAGTACCTAACAACATCAATGTCAATGAACTGAGCACATGCTCAACTGCTACTACACATCTGCTAAATACAGAGTCACGTCTGTGCTATACATCCAGGACACGTATGCCAGTCAGGTGATACTCCTACGACAAGCCAGCTACACCCGTTGATAGTCAAGTTCTACATGACATGGCCCGAAACTAGCTGTGGGCCAGTGTAAGTGAACAGCCAGAGACATCACAGGAGTGACATACATCCACATATCTGCATTTTAAGGATGTCATCTCATACAGACTGCTGGCGGCAATCTAGACGCACAGGTCACATGTCATTGGAAATGTACAGATCATACACATAGCGATGAAGGGGTACACATGAAAAACGAAAACACAGACATGGATATGGATATGGCGCAGATATGTCCTCATGTCATAAAATCATCTTTGAAGCATCCAGACACACGTAACGTGTGAATCCACATGTGGCATGGTGTGCGTATATGTGTGCCATGCCCATCTACACACAGACACATGTTGGATGCAGCAACAGCAGATGCAGTTGACGGAACAACAACAGCAAGCTCATGGGAACACATGACACACACAGGACATAAAAGAACAACAAAAGAGCCCGTGGGTCTAAGGAGATCTACCTAGCGATAAAACCTAGAAACCAGTTTGCATACCCCAGTAGAGGATCCTATCTACAAGAACCAAGTCCCATCACCCACCGAGGTGGCATGCTTCATCATCTGGGACCTCCCGTTAACCACACCTGGTGTGGTTAAAGAGCTGCTACTCCTTTAATTACTTAAAAAAGGAGGAGCTCAGGGATGTTATTAACTATCCAACAGGGGGGGAAAACACTACCCAAATGGAAGAGAGCTGCCTATGGTGTGGTGAAATAAAGTGCAGTGTGTGAAAAATGTGAGTTAAAATTGATTATCACGGGACAACTGTTTTATTAAATATCCAGTGATATCAACAGTAAAAAGACGCAGAAATAATAGAGTAAAGCGTGTACACCAAACAATACGGAACACGTACTCTGAGTGTAGGTCTACATGTTTCAGCCAACTGGCGTCTCTGAGAGATGACCGTGGCTTTCGTCAGGACCAAAGTAATACACTACTGCAAAGTGATAAAGTGTGCAAAGGGATAAAGAAGGGGAACGATACAACCAACAGTGGTACCTGCTTGTCATTGATTTACGGCACCATCTGGGGGTATTCGGGTCACCTGTTAAAAGACAGAATGATCTCTGTTCAAAATGAAACTGCTATTGACCTAAGGTAAACACACAAACTGTTGCAAACTGGATCAACAAGGCATAATGGTAGGTCTACAACACACGTTAAATAAATGAACGTTTGTCTAGAAAAGGATCAAGAGATGCCTCCTTACCCGTCAAGAGATCGGGGAACGTCCCACACTCCTGGTCACAACTCAGGGCGTGAGGCAACGCTCTAAAAACAACAAGAAGAACAGATACAACACAATGTAATCTGCTCACTGATGTAAACATTAGCTGCGGTTAGCTCTAAGACTCAAACATTATAATACAGGGTGTATTGACTATAACTCCGAAAAACTGAGAACCCCTCACAGGGAATTTTGCACTGGGGCCATTTTAAGAAACTGAATTGGTACAGCTGGTCACACAAATGGGGTTCATATGGGCATTCACGCCCGTCTGGAGTTGACTATGGGGCTGTTATTAAAATGCCACAGAAGCAAAACGTTTCTAGAGTCTGCCATTTTCGACTCTCACTGCTAAGATCCAAAGAAAATGGATAGAAGGACCTCAGCTCTTCTCGAGTGGAGCTCAAGGGTAAAGCAGAGCCGCTGACACCATAGAGCCGAGCTAGTACAGTCAGCGGCCTCAGGCTAAACGTTTACTTAGACAACGCAGTGGATATCTTCAACTAAACAGCCCGTGTAATAAAGAGGCTACGCTAGTGCAAAATGCAGGGAACTTCGCCTACCTGTCCGTCGCTACCCCGGGCCTCCTTCCTGGATGTGCCGAGTGGTAGCCGGAACTCTGTGGATGCCGCCCTTAAGGTTACGCAGAAACGCATACGCCAATGACAACCTTGCCCCCAGCACGTGATCTGGGAGTAGACATGTTAGGAGGGGCATAAAGGCGGAAATCGATAAATGCTAAGCCCGGCCGTCTACCCATGAGATGAGGGTTGACCCGCATGGGGGGAGCGGGGGTATGCGCCTATTGACGAATATCAGGGCATGTTGGGTAATGTAGTCGCATAGACGCCCCGGCCCGCTACAAGTGAATCGTTGAAACTACCGAATACACGAACAGTGTAAAGGTACGCGTGGCTGCTAAGATGATCTGGCAAAAGCGTTCAATCTGCTACCAGACCGCACCAAATAATTAAAAATAATTTCCGACTCGAAGTGCCCACAAAAAATAGCTTTATTAAGAAGTAAGTGGAACCCGACTCGTCTACGCAACAACCAACCGTGTGTGTGTGATTCATATAGGAGGGTTGTTGTGGCCACAGCAATTATGCTAAATACTATTCATGACTAATAATCGCCCATCCAGCGTGGCAGCAGTATACACAAGGGTGGACATGCCGAAGTACATTCTGTCAAGATGTTAAACTCACTACTCTGTGACAAAAGCACCAGCACCCCCATTATAGTATGAAGCCAAGCCGCACAACAGATAGAGCCAAGATAATTAAATCTTAAGAATAGGTTCATGTCGCCATGACGATCGTTACGATGGTGACAACAGACCATAGGAACCTAGCGGACCTGGCAACAGTATATATAAGGGTGGACATGCAAACCAAAGACCTCAGGGTCTGTCATGATGACGAGAGGACTCATGCAAAGGGCAAATGACCCTTCATTATCGTCACAGTGAGGACCACGGGATTGCTTCGTTGAGCCCTGATTGATCACTCTGCAATTTAAAGACCCAGCGCTGTTCAATTCTGAACAGGAATTTAGAAACATCTGAGACATGGGAGGGGATCAAGGGTTGTTCCAAAACCGTCCACCCGATGTCATCAGAACTATGTTTCAGATCCAGAAAATGTTTTGTTAGACGTGTCGCCTGTCTATGGCATCTTATGGTGCTTCTATGCTCCATGATCCGTGTTTTGACCTTTCTGATGGTCATCCCCACATACTTCTTGTGGCAGGGACAGGTAATCATATAGATCACTCTCTCGCTGTTGCAATTGGTATGTTTAAGTTGTTTCCAGGGTTTGTTACTGCCGATGTCGATCTCTGTGGTATGTTGTGTGTAAGCACATACACCACAGTTGCCACAAGCGTAGTGCCCCTGAACTGGAGGCAAGTTCCAGAGTGTGTTAGCTGTGGCAACCGGCATATCTTTCGGACGTGTGTGAACCAGGGTGTCGCGCAAATTAGCGCTTCTCTTGAACGAAAACAATGGAGGAGCTAGATGTAAATGCCCTGCGTTCAAAATGCGCCAATGTTTCCGTATGATCTTCTGAATATGGTTCGACCGTGTGCTAAATGTTTGCACACAAGTAAGTCTTTCCAATGGGGGCTTCGGTATAGATGGTTCAAGTAAGGCCTCTCGATTGTTATTCAGAGCCCGTTTTGATGCTCGTCGGACCAGACTAGAAGGATACTGGCGGGCCTTCAAATTCCGAGACAGGACAGCAGCATGTTGTTTGTAACTAGCAGTAGTGGAACAGTTACGCCGCAGTCTCAGGAATTGCCCAAACGGTAGACCAGTCCGGAGAGATTTTGGATGGAAGCTGTCAAAGGACAACAGAGAATTCCTAGCCATCGGCTTAGTGTATAGCTCACTAGCCAGTCCATTGTCTGAAGGAAAAACCCGCAGGTCTAAGAAAGGCAAGCTGGATTTGCTGGCTTCCATAGTGAAATTCAAAAACATGTTTTGATCATTAAGCCACGAGTGAAAGATGTTCAGGGTGGCTAGATCACCTCGCCAAATGACAAAAATGTCGTCAATGTAGCGCTTCCATACGACTATTCTGTCGTGAAAGGGATTGGTGGCATTAAGGACAGAACCTTGTTCAAACAAGTGAACGTAGAGATTGGCCAGGCTGGGGGCGAAAACACTGCCCATAGAAGTACCAGATGTTTGGAGGTAAAACTGATTCTCAAACTTGAAGAAGTTTTCAGTCATAGCCACATCGGGGCATGCTGGTGCTTAGGTGTCAGGTGTTAGTGTCCATGTCCCTGGCCTCAGGGGACATTTGCGGGTGTCGGTGACTGTGCCGTACCAGTGATGCAGTGCTTGACACGTTTGTACTACATGCACACATGTGCAAAGTGGGAAGGGGAAGTGTGCCACATACTGCCACATCACACATGACATGTGTACACAGGTCATCACACATCTATTGTGCTAAAACATGAGGAGACATGTGCCACATCACTGCCTGACACACCTAGGCCCTGCACATGAAGGACTGCAATGACTATGACTTGATGTACAGCCGTGCACGAGTCTGACACCTCCATTCCATTCGTGTGCGCCTCCTATCACCTGTGTAAGCTGTGAAACGCACCGTACACACGCTCTGAGGGCGTGTGAACGGTCCGTATCATCACATTGGTGTTCCCACCGGAGTACGGGTGTGTGTACGAACCGTACACACGCACGTGTACTACCAGTGTGTACACGTACGTGTACTACCAGTGTGTACACGTACATGGACTACGGTCGTACACATATGTGTACAAGCAGTGTGTCCACATACGTGGACACACTGGTAGTAAACATACGTGTACACACTGGTCGTACACGTATGTGTAAACACTGCTCGTACAAATACGTGTATGACCAGTGTGTACACGTACGTATACGAGCAGTGTGTACACGTACGTGTACTACCAGTGTGTACACGTACGTGGACTACCAGTGTGTACACGTACGTGTACGACCAGTGTGTACACATACGTGTACACACTGGTAGTACACGTAGGTGTACACACTGGTAGTCCACGTACGTGTACACACTGGTTGTACACGTATGTGTACGAGCAGTGTGTACACGTACGTGTACTACCAGTGTGTACACGTACATGGACTACCAGTGTGTACATGTATGTGTACGACCAGTGTGTACATGTACGTGTACACACTGCTCGTACACGTACGTGTACGGCCGTAGTCCACGTACGTGTACACACTGGTAGTACACGTAGGTGTACACACTGGTCGTACACGTACGTGTACACACTGGTAGTCCACATATGTGTACACACTGGTAGTACACTTACGTGTACACACTTCTCGTACACGTACGTGTCAAACGCACTGTGCAACTGGTGCGGTAGGAGTACGTGTGAAATGCACCGTACCTGTGTGTGGATAGCTAAATTACATAGGGACATATGAGGGACAAGTATTAGGGCCTAAATGCATGCTGGTTGTCATGAATACTGATTTTCAAGTTCAAATTTTCAATCATGTGGCCTGGAATAGGCAGTTGGCAACTAAATACAATGTTGCAAAGTGGTTGTTGACTTCACATCATGCTCAAATTTTGAACCATGCAAAGGCCCTCACTGGGGTATGTTTAAAGGGATTGGAGGAAACGTAGGATGCAAATGAGACTGACCAATCACTCTGTACTCCTGTAAATGAAACAGCCCAGCAAGGCAGATATAAGTCATCCAGAACCCATGAGAGGGCACTTGCCTGCACTACCTTTCACTCGACACCACTGCTGCTGCTTGTGCTTCCTCTGGCACCATGTCAGGGTCTGTGGAGAGGGCCCAGCCTTTCACCCATGAGGAGAATGAGTAATTGCTTGATGTCATCCTCCCACAGTAACCCAGCCTGTATGGGAGACCAGGGGAGCAGGTGAGTGCTGACTCCACTAGCTTTGACTGTGCACCTTTTTTGTGACTGTCACCTCTGGCATTGTGTCCAGGTGTGACAGACATGCAATGTTGTTTAGAGTGGGTCCCGGGGGGGAATGGCTTATGTCTCCCATGCAGTGCATGATGTAGTTCCTGTGTGCACTCCTCACTTGCATTGTGCTTACTGTGACATTCACTGCATAGTGCATGGCACATTCAGCCTGCCCAATCCTTAGGGCAATTTTTGTCCTATTGTCCGGAGGTGATTTCCTGCCCCCCCCCCCCCGGTGTGACAGGTGACTGTACCCACAGATGTGTGTGAGTTGAGTGGAGCTGTGGTGAGAGTGTCCAAATGATGTGTAGGCCCCCTGGACATTGATGTGTGTGAATGTTCCTTGTCATGTGGGTGAGTGTCTATGTGGAGTGTTGCACCACAGCTGCATGGAGGAGGCAACAGCTCCACCCATCTGATGTGAGAAGTAAGCCGTGCAGAGTGTCTGACTTGCTGAGCTAGCACCACACCTGTGACACCCCACAGGCAAGTGGCACATGTGCAGAGTGAGGTTTGTATCCGCTGTTGCAATGGCAGGTGATTGATCTGTGCCTGTGTGTGTCTATGTACTCTGCTGAGGTTGCATCAGTGGCCTGGGGCATGTGACTGCTTGGAGGTGCTGTCCATCAGCCCGGTGTTGCATGTGATGCACAGCATGTGCCATGATCATGGAGTGTGTTGCACCCCTCATGCCACCTGCGTACTTTCAATGCCATGTAGTGCATTGGGGCTTCCACATAGGCTAATGTCCCTATGACAAAGGTGCTATTTGTTGCCAGCACACTATGCCCTGTTCAACATATCAAAGATGTTCAAATGTGTGTCTCTGTGACATGGAACAGGTGTAGTGATGTTGTCTCACTTTTTCATCCTCACAGGTAACTGCCTACGCCAAGGGGGAGATATGGAAGCGGGCCGTCAGGGCCGTGAGATCTGTGGAGGGTCGCAGTCGGTGCCTCGCCCAGGTGAGGAAACGCTGGCAGGACATCCGGTGCTGGACACGGAGGATCGCCCGGTGGCAGCTGAAAGACTCACCTCCACACAAGCACGGCGGGGGCCGACGACTGACCCAACAGATGAAGCGTGTCCTGGCGGTGGTCTTCCCTGACTTGGATAGGCGGTTACAGGAGTTGCAGCAGCAGGAAGGGGGTAGGTACATGTGTATTTGTTGTGTGTCACCAGCTCTTGGAAGTGCTCAGTCGCCTGGATACACAGCGAGGGTTAATTTGTGCATTGCATATCCTGTTCCCCAAAGTCAAACGGTGCTGTTCCTCCTCCCTTCCCCTTCTTGACATGTGTTCCCTGGTCTGTGTGTAATCACTATTGCACATGGTCATCTAGGCTGCCAGTTAATCCAAGTGCACATTGCTTTCTGCATCATGGGGGGTAGGGGGGGTCTGAGACATGTGTTGTTACCTTGCCTGTGCCCTGTCCTGTTCAGTCATTTGGGGGTCCATATTAGTTGGCAATGATGCTGAGTCTCAACATAGGAGTGTGATTTTTCTAATGAACAGACTTGCAGCATGTATGACCGATGTTGTGGCCTCAGACATGATGTGCATGAGTGGGAGATATGCATAGTGCTGGGACGGTAGCTCATGTTACAGTCAGATAATTCCAGGACCATAGAGCAGTGTTCCCACTACAGTCCCCTAAGCCACCCTTGCATCGGAATCATGTGTGTCATCCAACACTGTGCCCATTCTCTGTGTGTTCAGCATAGTTTGGCCTCTTTGGCATAGTTCCCTGCCCTCATTTGTATTGATCTAAAGTGTGCTACATGTGCCCATTGTACAGGCTGACCCCATTTTGCTTGTGCATCCTCACACTGGGCAGTGCCTGTGTGTCTATGTACAACTATCTGTTGATGGTTGTTGGTCACAAATATGTGTTGGCAGCCTCACGAGGTGATGTGGAGTACATTTAGGAATTCTTGATGCACATTTGAGTAAACCCAGATTAAGAGGTGTAACTTCAGGATCTGTCTCAATCACATTGTCTCAGGTATGGGGGGTTTGTGCGGGCAAGGCCTCCATGTCCAAACCTTATGTCTCCTTGCCGGGTCTGACCTGTGTGGGATAATTGTCTGGACAGACACTCAACATGCAGTGACCCAGTCATGTTGTGCTGGGTTTAATGTTTTTGCTTTGCAGAATGTGTCAAAAATGTAAATACATGGCTCATGCTCATTCATTTTTGCCACCAGTGTTTGGTCGAGATGCTACGTAGTTTGGTCTGTGTGTGCTGACATCTGTGTGGACATACTTGCTTGCCATGAGGGTGTCTCCTCAGTGCAGGTGCTCCTTATCCTGACACATTGCAGGCCCATTAGCTAATGCATTGCCCTGTGTTTGGACATGTGTGCCACTCCACATGACAGGCAGTGGGTCAGATGTGTTGCCAACTGTGTCATCATGGTACGGATGTCCATGTGACAGGTGGCATGATTCAAGTTTTTAGTCAATAAGTATTGTACCTTGGCACTTACTACACTTGTCAACATGTCTCAATTTTTCATATGCTTCTTTTTGCTAGTTGGTTGTGAAGGACAATAATGTGCCTGCATGACAGATGTCTCCCAGGGAAGTGCAAAATAAAGTACTTTTACACTTTCCGTGGACACGCTGGCACATTTTACTGGAAGGCACAGTTTGATTACCACTTGTTTTCTGATTAAACATATCCATGTTCACACAGTGTGTTTGCATGTGTGTAAGTCCTTGGTTGTTGCTGATACAAACTTACGAGTGTGAACTCATCCAGACCACCGTGATGCCATGTATATGTACTTACTGATACCCCATTTCTTATTTACAGTGGCTTTTTAGAATTCGGCTGCCAGCTCATACAATGACTGTGTAAATGTATTTTTGTGTGACTTCTGTCATACAGGCAGATGTGTCTTCTGTTCACAAAGTGGCACATTCACACATTCTAAACATGTACATTGTGTAAAGTGTTGTGAGTCCCAAGGTATTGCAATGTTTTTGGCTATGGTTTCCTAAGTACTCACAGGTCTCAGAGTGTGGGGACACCTTCAGCATTGAGGTTTGTTATTTGGCCTTGGGTGCACCAATACTGTTTCGTTCACAGTGAACAAGAGGTGGCATGGATTCATATTTTTGCTGTGCTCAACTGTCCTCAGACACTATCTTCTCAGTATAATTCGATATCAAGTTATTTGCTGTTGTGTCATGATCTCCATTGTTTCCAAGTGTCATGGTGGGTCAACCAACTGGGGAGTGCAGGGTTACATATGTGCAGACTATTCTAGATGTTACTCATGATGCATTTCCTGATATGCACTGTGACATTTTTATTTGGACTCATGTGTCTGTTGTATACAGGTGACTGATTATTTTCTGTCTCTTCACCTTGCCCACAGCATAATCGGAGGACACCGAGGGATACACCTGCACGGACGTGGAGGAGGGATCCAGCACCGCTGCCACCACTGCTGCCGAGTCTGCGGGAGCAAGTGGCACGGAGGGCGAGGGGAGTCAGGCGGAGGACCTGTCTAGTGACAACACTGACTGGATGTATGTCGTTACAACGCACACTTTTACAACGCATGCACTTACAACGCATTTTTTACAACGCAACATCCATTACAACGCATTCCATTACATAGCATGACACTACAACGCATTTTTAAAAACTACCTTTACAACGCATTCCATTACATCGCATACTACCTTTACAACGCATACCATTACAACGCATAATATTAAATTGCATTTAAGGTAAGTATTAGATAGTATAGGGGTAAAAATTACTTTTCTAACTCCAGGGGGTGCAACAGTAGGGTAAGTGTTGGATAGTATAGGGGTAAAAATTACTATTCTAACTCCAGGGGGTGCAACAGTAGGGTAAGTGTTGGATAGTATAGGGGTAAAAATTACTATTCTAACTCCAGGGGGTGCAACAGTAGGGAAAGTGTTGGATAGTATAGGGGTAAAAATTACTATTCTAACTCCAGGGGGTGCAACAGTAGGGTAAGTGTTGGATAGTATAGGGGTAAAAATTACTATTCTAACTCCAGGGGGTGCAACAGTAGGGTAAGTGTTGGATAGTATAGGGGTAAAAATTACTATTCTAACTCCAGGGGGTGCAACAGTAGGGAAAGTGTTGGATAGTATAGGGGTAAAAATTACTATTCTAACTCCAGGGGGTGCAACAGTAGGGTACGTGTTGGATAGTATAGGGGTAAAAATTACTATTCTAACTCCAGGGGGTGCAACAGTAGGGTAAGTGTTGGATAGTATAGGGGTAAAAATTACTATTCTAACTCCAGGGGGTGCAACAGTAGGGAAAGTGTTGGATAGTGTAGGGGTAAAAATTACTATTCTAACTCCAGGGGGTGCAACAGTAGGGTAAGTGTTGGATAGTGTAGTGTAATATTATGCGTTGTAATGGTATGCGTTGTAAAGGTAGTATGCGATGTAATTGAATGCGTTGTAAAGGTAGTTTTTAAAAATGCGTTGTAGTGTCATGCTATGTAATGGAATGCGTTGTAATGGATGTTGCGTTGTAAAAAATGCGTTGTAAGTGTAGTGCGTTGTAAAAGTTGCGTTGTAAATGTTGTTCCCCACACTGACTACGACGCTGACGGGTCCGATGCTGAACTTCTCAAGGGGGTGGAGGCTGCTACGACACCTGGCAGCAGCACTACATCTGTCACCGCCCCCTCCATTCCCATCACCGTCCTCCCATTTGCTCCGGTCCCTTCTGTCCGTGCTAGGCAACACCGTGTCTCCTTCGTGCCAGGCACCGCACCCCCTGCCCCTGTCCCCACTGCTGCCATCACTGCAGAGTCTGTGGACATTCTGTGGCAGTTGCAGGTTGGCCAGACATCGATGCTGAATGTCCTCCATGGCCACACCCGAATGATGACACAGATGGTGTCGTACATTGAGGGCATGTCATCAGCGATGTCTGACCAATGAATGTTGCTGAGGTCCATGGACTCTTCACTGACGGCAGCAGTGAGTCTCCTGCAGCGCTTTGTCCCCCCTACCCCTGCACCATCCACACTTCCCACTCCCATACCTGTCCCAAGCACACACAGGCATTCACAAGCATGCACCCCACCAGACACAGGCAGCACACCACCACGTAAGGGCAATCCTCCTGGCATGCACACTCAGGGGGATGAGGGCACACCCACTGGGTCTGGGGCACACAGGCATACACGCAGCCACAGTCCGAGGCCGCATGGCGCACTAACCAGTCTCTCCAAAGGCACTCCCCTCGGCTTCCCTACCACACATCCTGAAAAAGAGGCCTACTTGGCTGTGCTGGGCCTCAGCCCCTCTGGCTCTCCAGCCCGCAAACGGGAACGGCACTCCACGGGTAGGGGAGTTGAGTCCCCCCCTGTCCCCGTCTCCCCCAGTAGCGCTGCACCCCATCACTCCAACCCCCCCCTCCTTTGAGGCTGTGTTTTCTTCGGGTGAAGGGGAGACGCTGGACGACCTGGCAGCAGTGTGCAGCGCCGAGCTGACCTCCACCTTTGGCGCTGCCCCACCCCCTGTGGTGGAGGCATCCGTCCCTGCACCCACCACACTTACCCTTCCACCTCCTGTCCCTGCGGTGCCTGGTCCTTCCCCACATGATGCCCTCCCCCAGTCGACGAGCCTGAGGGTTCTAATGTGCAGGCAAGCTAGGGGAGACGCGTGGCCATGTGTCCCCCCCAAGGACTTCAGATCTGGACTGGCCACGTGCCTTTGTAAATAGTGTCCTTAACTACATTTTCATTTAATGCTGAATAAAGCATTTTCTTTTCAGTTTGAACACATTTGCATTGTGGGTGCTGATGGTCCCGGAGTTGGGGTGGTGGTAATGTGTTTGTTTCAGGAGAAAGTTGTAGTCTGATGCTAATGGAGTGGACCATGGTATCTGCGTGCCATCACAATGTCTCTGCAAAGTATATTTGGTCGTGTGTGCTATTTGTGTTTGGAGACATTGTCCCAAGGACTGTTCCTTCCTCTGTGGCACCTGACATCTACCCTGCAGGGAGTTGCACTTTTGTTGTGCTGACCTGTGTCTACATTTCCTTTGTTGGTGACGGATCCCTTCAACTATGGCCATGCCTGCTCAGCAATGTCTCCGGCTGCATCCTCTGTGCCATCCTTGCTAGTCACTGTACTTGTGTATTGAGTATGTTGTCATGCCTTAATGGCGACATTCAGCATTTTCTGCACTATGCATGTGTGTTATCCCAGCCTAGCACACATTTGGTACTTGTTCTGCAGGGTATTTGAGCACCTGACTGACAATTGTGGGCATTGTATCTGTGGGAAGTCCACCCTATTCCTTCCATGAGAGGCAACATCTTGGTGCCTGTCCCAGCACCTGTACATTCCTATCAGTCCTGGGATGTGCGTGACAGTGTGTGTTCCCTTTGGCTCTCTTAGTTTAGTAGGCAGTGACATGACTATACAGTCTTGTGGCATGATCTCAGTGTGTGTATTGTGCTGCATCTGCCAGGGGTGGGTATGCATGTGTCATTTGTCCTCACACCCACATGTGTTGTGTCATGCAGTGGGGAAGGACATCCATCCTCATGGGAGTGGGACACTGCTGTCAGTGATGTGTTGTTATGGCACTATCAACATAGTTGAACATTAGGGATGCGTACATACACCCATGGAGTTGTGCTCATCTGATCATGATGTACACACCCCCATGACTGCTGGGAGTGATAGGCACCCACCCTTCACATGCCTCTGTCCACTGCTGGGAGTCCTCTGCAGTCTGCACCCACCCCTCACATGTCTCTGTCCACTGCTGGGAGTCCTCTGCACCCACCCCTCACATGTCTCTGTCCACTGCTGGGAGTGATAGGCACCCACCCCCATGTCTCTGTCCACTGCTGGGAGTCCTCTGCACCCACCCCTCACATGTCTCTGTCCACTGCTGGGAGTGATAGGCACCCACCCCTCACATGTCTCTGTCCACTGCTGGTATTCCTCTGCACCCACCCCTCACATGTCTCTGTCCACTGCTGGGAGTGATAGGCACCCACCCCTCACATGTCTCTGTCCACTGCTGGGAGTCCTCTGCACCCACCCCTCACATGTCTCTGTCCACTGCTGAGAGTGATAGGCACCCACCCCTCACATGTCTCTGTCCACTGCTGGTATTTCTCTGCACCCACCCCCATGTCTCTGTCCACTGCTGAGAGTCCTCTGCACCCACCCCTCACATGTCTCTGTCCACTGCTGGGAGTGATAGGCACCCACCCCTCACATGTCTCTGTCCACTGCTGGTATTCCTCTGCACCCACCCCCATGTCTCTGTCCACTGCTGGGAGTCCTCTGCACCCACCCCTCACATGTCTCTGTCCACTGCTGGTATTCCTCTGCACCCACCCCTCACATGTCTCTGTCCACTGCTGGGAGTGTTAGGTACCCACCCCTCACATGTCTCTGTCCACTGCTGGGAGTGATAGGCACCCACCCCTCACATGTCTCTGTCCACTGCTGGGAGTGATAGGCACCCACCCCTCACATGTCTATGTCCACTGCTGGTACTCCTTGGCAGACACCCACCCGCACCCTTGGTGCTGTACACTGCTGTCCTGGCCATGAACACACCCCAATATACTGGTTATATGCTGCACCAGGCCCTAAGCCAACATTCATGGCGTGTGTACGCCTTGTATCACTAATGTACTGGTGCCCTAGAGGTACGGGTGATGCGGTCCGTAGCCCTGCTCTGAGGGCGTGGGTACGGCTCGTACCACCATTGGAGTGGTGATGTAGGGGTATGCGTGGTATGGGCCGTACCCACGCTCTGAGGGCGTGGGTACGGCACGTACCCCTACATCACCACTCCAATGGTGGTATGCGCCGTACCCACGCCCTCAGAGCGTGCGTACAGCCCGTACCACGCATACCCCTACATCACCACTCCAATGATGGTACAGGCTGTACCCATGCCCTCAGAGCGTGGGTACGGCCCGTACCACGCATACCCCTACATCACCACTCCAATGGTGGTACGGGCCGTACCCACGCTCTGAGGGCGTGGTTACAGGCCGTACCACCATTCTAGTGGTGACGGGTACGCGTACGCGGGGATTGGTGGACACGCCCCCCGAAGTGACCAGACCCTGGAGGTGATGTGTAGCCAGTATATGGTATATTTTAAATTAGGTAGAGGTTATGTTTCCTGCCCCTCGCCCCCCCCCCCCTTTGCCCCAGGGTGTTGTGCTGACCTTCTGCGGTGTGCGCGGCGCGGTTTCGGTGCACCAGGTCGTAGGCTAGGAGGGCCGGGATGACACGTAGGATGGGGTCCGTGGCTGTCCGTCACGTACCGCTGTTCCTTCTTCGCGTCGTCCTCAATTTCACGGGAGTTTTTGGCTGCCGTAAAAAATGATCCGTGCGGAGTGACGTAGGCACGAATCGTACTTGCTGGTCCGCAGAACGCTGCCTGACTCCGTCCGGACGTCACGTACGCGATGTCCCGGATCGGAATTGTGGGTATTTTTTCATCGCACATAGTTTTTTACGATTTGTACGGAAATGGTATTTCTGTACGAATCGTACTTGCTGGTTTGTAAGGTGCATTTCCCGGGTACGAGTCGTACGGAGAATACGCTCCGTACGACCATTCGTACCCAGGTTTTACAGGATCGGAATCGGCACCTCGTTGTTTTGCCTGCATTGTTAAGGAACACGTGGGAAAGTAAAGCATGGTTGTGTCATACAACCCTTTCGGCGATAGGTTTTTGCAAAGTTTAATAAATATATCACTTCTATGCGCAATTTCACACCATAGGAAACAATGGGGGAAAAGCAGCAAATGCACAGAAATTCAGTCAATGCTTTTATGTAGTTCACCTTCTTGTTTTAGGTTGATGTCGGGATTAGGTCCAAAGTTCCGGCAAGAGAACTTCAGGAGCATCCCGGATCACTGGGAGCAGAGGTGCTGAGGTCATGGAAACTGGTGCACAAAAACAAAGGGGGCCACTTGAAAAATCACTGCACGGACGGACTTACAGATAAGCCCCTTAGGTCTCCACGGAGGGAGGAGGTAGCAAGGGCCTGCGGGCCATGGGAGCAGGGTTGGTTGGTCGGTGGTGGGATGCAGAGAAAACAGGTCAGCTGAGCGTTGTGCGTCTTGAGTTCCTCGCGGTCAGGAAAAGGAAACTTGGAGAGGCGATCTTGGGACAGCAGGCCACTCAGGAAGTGGGTCTCAGATGCTTTGATGTCCCTCGAAAGTTGCTTGCTTCTTGTGCTTTAGGGATCCAGAATGGGCTCTTCTTCTTGGTGTTTGCCATTGGGGGCAAGTACCCAGGGTATTGGTAGGCTGTGGATCTGATAGGTCCCAGAGTCTCCAAAATTGGTGGGGAAACAGATCTTACACTACGGAGCTGTTGTATCTTTGTTTGTTTCTGTTCTGTGTCGAGGTAGTGGGAGGGGTGGCATGTCAACAAACCGGACTTCATGGGATCAATGACTGGGTTGTGCAGGGGAGTGATACCTTCCCTTCAAGGTAGCTTCACTGCAATTTCTTGAAGCTTTCTTGAGGTGCTCCGGGGTTCTTGGAGTACTTTCAGGTTTTAGGACAACACAACAGCAGCGATTGTCGAATCTTGGGAGCAGCATGCAGGGTTTGGTGCCTTTTTCTTCTGCAGCAGGGCTTCAGTTCTCAAGCAGCTGGTCTTCTTTGTCCTGGTATTCTCGTGTCCATCGACTCTAATGTTCAGGTCATGGGGTGCCACCTAAATATTGAATTTAGGGGTGTTACAAGGGGAGACAGATAGTAGCCAATGGGCTACTAACCTTTAGGGTGCCTCACCCTCTAGTGACCACTTCCTGTGGAGAGAGCAACTACCCTAGCCCTGATATGAGAATTTCTCACCATCCCAAGATGTTTGTATTTCGAGAAAGGGTTTCACCTCACTTCGCCTGACCCCACCCTAGGTAGCCCCTCGGCCGACAAAAAAAATAATAAATTTTACTAATTTGATAACCCACCAGAAAAAATAAGAACAAATGAACAAGAAACAGGGAAAGCAAAAATATTTTCTGGATTCTTTTCCTTGCATGCATTGATGCCCTTGGCTCTCTTACTGCACTACAGCTCTTTTTCTCAGGCTTTTGCAGGTACCTTTTCCTTGGGCACATTCTCTCTTTGACCTTTTTATCCTCCTGCTAATGGATGGGATGGATTCAGGATTCCATCCTCTTTTAGACCTTCCAGTCCGTTAGTGTTACATTTAGGGTCCCTCTTTTCGACTAGTTGTCTCCTACTTTCAGCTGGGGCTCGTGTTGGTGTTATCCTGGCTCATTGCTTTGGTAGCTTTGCCTCTCCTTGCTGGCCCCGGATGGTGCCGGTCTGCCTGTCCCGTGGTTTTCTTGACTGGGGTGCCTGTTTTCTGCTTCTCTGCTGTGTTGCTGCATTTCCTTTTCCTGTGACTCCTGGGAGCCCCTGTCTTGGTGTTCTTTTGAACTGCTTCTTGGTTTGTTCACTGTGTTTTATACTCTACAGTGGGGGCGAATTTAGGTGTTGATCTTTGAAGATCCTGGCACCCTGCAATAGTCAGTGACTCTATTTTTGCCCTGACCTGCATAGTTTATTGTGGAGTTGTTGTTATAAACTATCAGTGGTGCGGAGCAGAGTGCCTTACAGGACTTGTCCTCTGTACATCCTGTAATCTGGCCTTTGTGTCCGCTCTTCCCTAATAAAGATCTGTACCAACAGACACCTATCTTCAGAATATGATGCAGCATTTTTATAGGGTTTGTAACAGTGCTGGACATTGCAACACCTGGCATAAATTCTGCCATTGTTAGTGACTGCTATAAAATGTAAATGGCAGCTGTGTGGAGGGAGCGCAGTCTAATTTTATTTGATTACATTGGCTCAGCATAAAAAGAAAACACGTTTTCAGTATAACTGAGACAGGTACATTACACCGTTAACAGTTTCTGACAGGGCACCAGAAGGTCTGCACGGTGTGCCATATTATGTCCTAATGTCATACATCTTCATAAAAAAGAAAATTGGTAATTCTGACATTTAGGTCTGCGTGTGACTGACTTGCTATGTAAAGGGCATTCCATTTTACATACAAAAATAAGATTTTACCATTAAGCTGCTATAGGTAACATTGCTATTTAAGCTGTTAGATAGTGACTAGCACGGGTTCAAACACAGGATGAGTATATATAGGTGATGTTATTTTATATCGATACTTCCAATACAGTTTGGTGGCTTAAATGCACACTTGCAATTCTAATTATTTTTACAGTCATCTTCCTCTGCCCCTCACCGTTTGTACTTCCACAACATCGTTTGCAGGCTCAGAATGAACCTCACCATGTCTTCTCACAAACAGCCACTGACAAAATGTATCTTCAACCAGATGTCATTACATTTACTGGTAAAAGTCGTTTGTAAAAAATAAATAAACTCTGGTTACAAAACTAAGGTCGGTATTACAAAGTTGGAGGTTTTGGTGACGGAATACCGGAGAGCCAGAATCCCTGATTCCTGACTGTAACCTCATGCCAAAAAAGCATTTAAGAGTTTTCTCCCCGGAATGGGGAATAACCACCTGAAATGCCATTTTGTCACTTCTATGAGTGCTGCTTAATGCAGCATCCATGGAAGTTACAAAATGTCATTTATTTTGAAGGATTGTTTATTTACAGGAAGGGTCACCTTCCTGAACACAAACAATCCAAGGTGTTTTGCTTTTTCCATATGTGCTGCACAAGGCACCACACATGGAAAAAGCAAAAACAAGGAGAAATAAAGTATTTCTCCTTGTTTCACCAAGTTAAGATCAGGTTTTGGCTGGTCTTCATTTTGGCGCTGCCTCCTATTTACACTGCCCTTTTAAATAGGGCGCAGCTTCAAAATCAATGGGTGTTGCAGTGGAATGCCCACAGCAACACCCACTGCCCACCCCTTTCATGCTAAGCATAGCGTGAAAGGGGGCCTTATTTACAAGGCAGTGTTATGCCACATTAAGTGGCTTAACGCTCCCTTGTAAATAAGGCGAAGCCCCTATCACCACGGAAATATCACAAAAAGTGATGTTCCCATGGCAATAGGGGCTTGTACATATACCCCTGGGTGTGACACCATTACTTGTAATCAAGGCCCAAGTATGCCAAGTTGAGGTAGTGGTGAGTCTGGTGACTTCCGAAAAGGAAAGCAAGTTTTTTTATAAGTGAAGGACTGGGAAAGCTTTTATGGAGATAATCGAAAATTAGACCGCTTTTCTCTCTTGTTTTTCAAACGGTAAAGTACATTTAATCTAAAGTGGAATTTATATAGGACACATAGGGGGATATTTACAAAGTGTCATGTTTCCTTGCGCCCCTCACCAGCGAACCAGAAGCAGGGCACTCCTCAGTCGACACGGGACTCCTCCCCCTGGGTGGTCCCGGCAGGTTGCAGTCTAGTCTTTCGGCGGCACGTAGTGGACGCCGCCGGCCGGCCGTCACTTCCGGTTGCCTGAGCATATCACTACGGAGGACGGTAGGCTCGGCGCTTCGGATTCTTTCCCTGAGCTTCGCAGGCACGCAGGAGCGTAGCGAAGGCTCTTCCAGCAACCGGACAGTCGGTCCGGACCGCGCAAGGGCGCCCAAAGATCCCGCCTTTCCTTCATATTTGGCACGGAGCCATCCTATTGCACTATTACCTTCCCAGAGCGCAGTGGCGCTTTTCCTTTGTTGTAAAGACGACTCGTGCGACGGCACGGAGTCGCCATCTCTGCCTATTTACCCCAGAGCGCAGTTGCGCTTTTACCTTTGTTGAGACGACTCGTGCGACGGCACGAAGTCGCCAGAACTGCCTACTTGTCCCCCAGAGCACAGTGGCGCCTTCCCTTGCTTACTTTCACACCCGACTTGTGCGACGGCACGAAGTCGCCACACCTGTATTTCCTCCCTCTAGCGCAGTGGCGCTTCCCTGGTACTTGATCCTTCCTAAGAGCGCAGGAGCGCTCGGACCCTGGCATACCTTCGGGGTCTTTTTCCTTTGGTGACCTTCACTCTCCGCCAGGACCTCGTTTGATACCAACCCCTGAACTTCATCAGTGCAAGAACACCGCGCTCACAGGTAACCAGATGAGAGTACTGCTCCACTTAGTACTGTGTTCCCCCCAAAAGCTCGGAGGGTGTGCATGTTCTCGCTCTAACCCTGTACTGTAGTCACCCCTGTTTCCTCTCTTGCCTTAGGGATCGTGGTCTTCTACACAGCCTAAGGAGCCACGAAGGGTATCCCCGTCACGCCATCCACAGTCCCACTCGCACCACCCTTCCTGGCAATTTCCCCCGGTTCCCTCCTGAAACTGGCTAGTGTATTCAGTCCTTCCAGTGACAGAAGGGTTCAGGTAGGGGTTGCTCCTGTCGTCCCTGTGGGAATCCTCCACAAATACGAGGTGAGAATTGTGGGGGTCTGACAGAATCCGAAGCCCAAGTTTATCATCCTACCCAGACACATGGAGGGCCCCGATGTTACGTTACAGGACATAGCAGCAATGTTAACTAACATCCAAGCTGAGAATCGGAGCTTACGTAGCGATGTCACTGCGTTACAAGGACAGTTGGGTGCAGGACATACAGGAGCCTGGGGCGCACCCCAGGGACAACAAACCCAACCAGCCGGAATACTAAGACCTCCTTTGTTTAACCCATGGGGTCAGGCGCCTACTGTCTCGTCTAATCCTCCTCCCGTTCAGGTATTAGCCCAACCCATGGCACAATTGGCCGCACCAGAACGTTACTACGGTGATAGTGCGAAGTTCAGCATATTCCTCAACCAGTGCCACCTGCACTTCATGGCCAGAACCACCGCCTTTCCGGATGATGCCTCAAAGGTCGCCTTCGTTCTATCCTATCTAGGGGGTGACGCCGCTCATTGGTCCATTCCCCTGGTAGAGAACGATGAACCTCTGCTATATAACTTTCCAGTTTTTAAGGAGACCATGAGACGCATGTTTGCCCGCCATACCTTCGTCCAAGCCGCGGACAACGAATTGCTCAAATTAAAACAAGGCAACACGGACTTGTTGCACTACATCACAACATTCAAACGATTGGTGGTGGAGGCTCACTGGCCAGAAGATAAACAAGTGTCAGTGTTCTACAGGGGTCTTCGGGAAGAATTGAAGGATCTCATATCACAGATGACGGAACCTCCTGAGGACATAAATCAGTTTATTGATATGGTAGTGAAACAAAACTATCGTCTGCAAGAGCGGAGAACCGATAGGTTCAGAGGAAGTGAGACCAGACTCCCGGTGTACCGGGAAACTCCCAAACCCCGTGAAACACCCGAGCCTATGCAGATCGGAGGCGTTCGGGCTCCCTTGACGAAAGAAGAAAAAGAAAAGAGACGGAAGCAGAACCTATGCCTGTACTGTGGCAAAAATGGGCATTTCGTGCGGGATTGCCCTGCTAAACCACGCCAGCCCAAGGAGAGGAACCCTTCGGCTCTATCGATCACCAGAGAAGAAAGGACGGGAAACGAGACCTCCCAGTAGATAATGGGGTCTGTCTACTGGGACTGCACACCGAGAAGACGCAGACCTCGAACACCTGCGCCCGCCATCACCATATGGGTATACCCGTACTCCTTCAGTCGTTTACAGGGTCTTCCTGGCGTGTCATTGCCTTAATCGACTCTGGGGCAACCGGGAATTACATCGATGCACAGTACATGAGGGGGTTGGGCATACTGACACAAGCCAAGAAGACACCCGAGATAGTCAAAGCCGTCGACGGTACGGACCTAACCTCAGGATTGGTTAGATACCAAACGGAAGATCTGCGAATGGTGTTGGAAAATCAGCATACCGAGAACATTGCCTTCGATGTCATTGATGCCCCCCAGTTCAGGCTGATATTAGGCCTTCCCTGGCTGGTTCAGCACAACCCCTTGATCGATTGGGTTACTGGCAAAACAACAGTGGACTCTGTTTATTGCGCCCAATCCTGCTACCCCTCCACGGGGAAAGAGGCGACCCGAGAGGTCCTAGCCTGTATCCTACCTAGAGACGGCATGGGCTCGGTCACACAGGAGTCTATACCCCAGGAATACGGGGATCTGGCCCGAGTGTTTGACGAACAAGGAGCTAATACTCTGCCGCCACATCGACACTTTGACTGTAGAATCGATCTGATTCCGGGATCCACGCTCCCTTGTAGTCGAATATACTCTCTCACAGAAAAAGAAAACACCCATCTCCGCAACTACCTCACTCAATACCTTCAGAACGGGTTTATCCGTCACTCCAAATCTCCGGTCTCCTCCCCTCTCTTCTTTGTGGCAAAGAAGGAGGGGGATCTACGCACATGCATTGACTTTCGGGCAATGAATGCCATAACCGTTAAGAACAGGTATCCACTCCCCTTAATTCCTGACTTACTGGACCAAGTGAAGGAAGCGGCCATATATACCAAGTTGGACTTGCGAGGGGCCTACCATCTTGTCAGAGTCCGAGAGGGCGATGAATGGAAAACCGCCTTCCGGACGCGGTACGGGTTATTTGAGTACGGCGTCATGCCCTTCGGACTCTGCAATGCCCCGGCCGCATTTCAGTACTTCATCGACGAGGTTTTACGGGAATTCCTTGACCGTTTCTGCATAGTATATATCGATGATATACTGATCTACTCTGCGAACACGGAGGAACATCGCCAACACGTACGAGCCGTCCTCCAACAATTGCAACAACACGGGCTGTACGTGAAATTGGAAAAAAGCGTGTTCCATACCACAACCGTAGAATTCCTGGGACACGTTCTGACACCAGGAGGTGTTCAGATGGATTCCAAAAAAGTCGATGCCATTCTGAGATGGCCAGCCCCTTCCTCCGTGAAACAAGTCCAGAGATTCCTAGGGTTTGCGAATTACTATCGCCGCTTCATTGATGGTTTCTCCCGGATTGTCGCCCCCATTACCGGTCTTCTGCGTAAAGGGGTGCTGTTCGCATGGAACGCCAAAGCAGAACAGGCATTCCGTGACTTGAAAGCCCGATTCACCTCGGCTCCAATCCTGAAACATCCTGACCATACACGCCCCTTTATCGTGGAAGCCGACGCCTCGCAAAACGCCCTCGGGGGAGTATTATCACAGAAAGACGACAAGACTAACATGCTTCACCCAGTAGCATACTACTCCAGAAAGTTGCAACCCGCTGAATGCAATTACTCCATTGGGGACAAGGAACTCCTGGCCATCAAAGCAGCATTTGAAGAATGGCGACACTACCTCAAGGATGCCAACCATACAGTGACCATCTTCACCGACCATAGGAATCTACTGTTCCTCCGTTCAGCCAGAGCATTAACGGCAAGACAGCTACGCTGGACCCTCTTTTTTAACGAATTTGATTTCCAGATCACTTACAGACCCGGAAGAGAGAACGCCAAAGCCGACGCCTTGTCACGAATCGAGGAAAACGGAGACCAGAAACCCCCAGCAGAACCAGTACCCGTAATTCCCCTCCGCTGCTTTCAGGGTGCAGTTACGTCTTCCAACTTCTTGACACAACTCCACCAAGAGTTACAACAGAAAACCAGGGACGACTGGGTCGGAGACGTCCAAGGGATCACAGAAAACAACGGCTTCCTGTTCAAAGACGGACGATACTATTTACCGCTGCTCAACCAACAACTACAGGCAATGGTCCTGTGCCACGACCACCCCTTAGCTGATCACCCAGGGTACCAAAAAACCAAGGAATTACTGCAGAGACACTTCTGGTGGCCCACCCTCAACCATGACACACAAGCCTATGTCACCCGATGTGCCATCTGTACTCAAGGAAAGACGCTCTCACAACCCACGGTAGGGTTGTTACACCCCATTCCGGTTCCGCCTTGCCCGTGGCACACGGTCTCGATGGACTTCGTGGTAGAGCTCCCTAAGTCCTCCACAGGACACACCACCATTCTTACAATTGTGGACCACTTGACAAAAATGTCGCATTTCATTCCTCTAACGCATCTACCGTCAGCGGCAGAACTGGCAGCCCTGTTCATGCAGAACGTGGTACGGTTACATGGCATCCCATCGGTTTTGATAACGGACAGAGGTACCCAATTTGTATCCAGATTCTGGACTGAAGTCTGTTCGATATTACAGATGGAAGCCTGTTTATCGTCCTCCTACCATCCCCAAACTGATGGCCAGGCCGAGCGTACAAATCGCACTATGGAACAGTACCTCCGTTGCCTGCTATTGTCCATGGAAACCGACTGGTCCAAAGTGGTGTGGATCGTAGAGTACGCCTACAATAACAGCAAACATGCGGCGACAGGGGTTTCCCCGTTTTATTGCCTCCAGTGATATCATCCCAGAACGACCCCCTGGGTGGAAGCTCGAACGTGTGGAGTACCTACTGTCCAGGAACACCATGCTTCCCTCCGCACCATATGGCAACAGGCTCGTTTTGAACTCGCTAAGGCCAAAGAATACTACAAACACAACACCGATAAACACCGGCAACCCGAACCAGCCTATGTAGTGGGAGACAAGGTGTGGTTATCCATCCAGAACCTCAACACGCATGGCCCCAAGAAACTGTTGCCCCGATACGTAGGTCCCTATCCCATAACCCAGATCATCAACCCAGTGTCCATGAAGCTTTCCCTACCATCTCACATGAAAATACACCCTGTCTTTCATGTTTCCCTCTTATGCCCTGTGCACCCAGACAGCTCATTGGCAGAACCTCCTCCGCCTGTTCCCGTGGAAGACCACGTGGAATACGAGGTTCGGACCATTCTTGATTCCCGCAGAACTAGGGGAAAACTGTTTTACCTAGTGGACTGGAAAGGCTACGGCCCGGAAGAACGCTCCTGGGAACCCCTGTCACACGTCCGTAATGCTCCTTCCTTAGTCAGAGCCTTTCATGCCCGGCATCCCCAGAAACCTCGCCCTGTTACCCCTCTGTGACCGGGTGGGTTGATATGTTTTCAGGGTGGGTGCTGTCATGTTTCCTTGCGCCCCTCACCAGCGAACCAGAAGCAGGGCACTCCTCAGTCGACACGGAACTCCTCCCCCTGGGTGGTCCCGGCAGGTTGCAGTCTAGTCTTTCGGCGGCACGTAGTGGACGCCGCCGGCCGGACGTCACTTCCGGTTGCCTGAGCATATCACTACGGAGGACGGTAGGCTCGGGGCTTCGGATTCTTTCCCTGAGCTTCGCAGGCACGCAGGAGCGTAGCGAAGGCTCTTCCAGCAACCGGACAGTCGGTCCGGACCGCGCAAGGGCGCCCAAAGATCCCGCCTTTCCTTCATATTTGGCACGGAGCCATCCTATTGCACTATTACCTTCCCAGAGCGCAGTGGCGCTTTTCCTTTGTTGTAAAGACGACTCGTGCGACGGCACGGAGTCGCCATCTCTGCCTATTTACCCCAGAGCGCAGTTGCGCTTTTACCTTTGTTGAGACGACTCGTGCGACGGCACGAAGTCGCCAGAACTGCCTACTTGTCCCCCAGAGCACAGTGGCGCCTTCCCTTGCTTACTTTCACACCCGACTTGTGCGACGGCACGAAGTCGCCACACCTGTATTTCCTCCCTCTAGCGCAGTGGCGCTTCCCTGGTACTTGATCCTTCCTAAGAGCGCAGGAGCGCTCGGACCCTGGCATACCTTCGGGGTCTTTTTCCTTTGGTGACCTTCACTCTCCGCCAGGACCTCGTTTGATACCAACCCCTGAACTTCATCAGTGCAAGAACACCGCGCTCACAGGTAACCAGATGAGAGTACTGCTCCACTTAGTACTGTGTTCCCCCCAAAAGCTCGGCGGGTGTGCATGTTCTCGCTCTAACCCTGTACTGTAGTCACCCCTGTTTCCTCTCTTGCCTTAGGGATCGTGGACTTCTACACAGCCTAAGGAGCCACGAAGGGTATCCCCGTCACGCCATCCACAGTCCCACTCGCACCACCCTTCCTGGCAATTTCCCCCGGTTCCCTCCTGAAACTGGCTAGTGTATTCAGTCCTTCCAGTGACAGAAGGGTTCAGGTAGGGGTTGCTCCTGTCGTCCCTGTGGGATTCCTCCACAAATACGAGGTGAGAATTGTGGGGGTCTGACACAAAGAAGTGGTGGAGTGAGGCTTTAGCTGTCATGGCATAACGTCTCACTCCACCACTTGAGAAACGCAAGTCTGTACCATATTTACATGGAGATGGTGCAGCTTTGAGTTTCCCCCTGCACTGGCGCTAAACTTAGCAGTGTAGCGCCAACACAGGCACCCTTGCACCATAGTGCAAGGGTCTCTGTGTGCAGGGGAAGATGGTTTATGTACAGGAAAGTCCCCCTTCCTGCACATAAACAATCCTGAAATTCGATTTTGTCACTTCTATGTGTGCTGCTTAATGCAGCATCCATGGAAGCTACAAAATATCATTTTTTAAAGGATTGTTTATGTGCAAGAAATGTCACCATCTTGAACTTAAACAATCCAAGGCGTTTTTGATTTTTCCATGTGTGCAGCACAAGGCAGCACACATGGAAAAAGGAAAACAAGGAGAAATAAAGCATTTCTCCTCGTTTCACCAAGTTAGGATCAGGTTTTCCCTGGTCTTAATTTTGGCGTTGCCTCCTATTTATGCTGCCCTTGTAAACAGGGGGCAGCGTCAAAATCAATGGGTGTTATGATGGAACGCCCATCGCAACACCCACTACTCACCCCTTTCAGACTAACCATAGCGTGAAAGGGGGCCTTATTTACAAGGCCAAGCCCCTATTGCCACAGAAACGTCACAAAAAGTGACATTCCCATTGCGATAGTACCTTGTACATATGCCCCATAATTATTTTAATATTTTATCAAACCTATGTATTCGACCAGTGTACATTTCAATCAAATACTTTTGATTTCTTTATCTACATCCCTACCAGATTAGTTAGTACCACACTTTCCATTTCAGACCTGCCTGGTGCACTTCCACTGTCTCCATCTGTATGTACTTCGATTGAACTCTCCTTATGTCTTTTACTCAGCCCTTCAGAGATACCCAGAGGACGGACTGCATAAAGTACAGACTGTAGCGGTCTAGTGTTTAGTCAGGCCGGTGACCCCGGCCGGAAGGAACCCCACACACTGTATCACTCTCTGGCCAGGCGTGGCCAGAGAGCTTAAATAAAGGAGCCGAGGTCGCACGGGACTTCCGCTCGCACCCAATACTGTTGTCTGGTCTGCATCTGTAACGCCGGCAATCACACATACATACATGGGCCCTAGCGACCACCATAACACTGGCGACGAGGGTGGGTCCCCGCAACGTGGCCCGCATTCCCATCTCGACTGACCACGCGCTCCCGGCCTGTCGGCCTGGTGGAGCTGACCCACGCTACTCCGGAATCCAGCGCTGCTGTTCTGAGCGCTGCATCGAGCGCGTGCACCGCAGCGCCCCGAAGGTGAGGAGGCGCGTCCATTGCATTCAGGTGCGCCTGTCGCACCCTGTACCGCCGACGCTCCCGGTCCCTCCCGGTGGAGCTCGCGCAGGGCGCGAGTGGACTCGGGCACAAGGCCCCGCCCCCTTTTTCATGGATGTCAGCGTGAGGAGGAGAATGACAAGCGCGCACACGCTGAGGCCCTCCTAGCATCCAGAACTCACAGAGCTCATCTGGGCCTGCACCCTGAAGTGACAGATTGCCTCACAGCGCCTCCTGGGTGTTTCAGGCTGCTCATCCAGCACCACTACATGCCCCACAGACACAGGCTGCTGCACAGGTCTGGAACACTAGAAAACACCAGTAGAGGGGCAAAACAGTGTCCCAGAGACAAGCTATCAGCGCAGAGGTCCCACACCCTGCCAGGAACATGTCCAACCCAGCCGCATCGTCAGCTCAGCAGCTAGCTCCACAGGCGGCGGCCCCGGTGGCACTACCAGTCCCTCAACACTCTCAGATCAGCGCGCTTTCCCCGTTCAGCGAGCTGATTGACCCAGCTACGATGTCCCCCAGATGGACTGTCTGGATTGGCCGATTGGACAATTACTTTGTCGCCACAAGGGAAACTGACGGAGCTGTGAAACGCTCACTGCTTCTCCACTTTGCAGGGGACAAGATATACAAATTATTTGCGCACCTCCCTAACACAGGACCACCTACAAACTACGACGCAGCGGTGAGGGCCCTGAATGCCCATTTTGACCCTCAGCTAAACCCCGATTACGAATGCTTCAAGCTCCGCCAGGCATGCCAAAGAGAAGGAGAGTCGATGGACTCATTTCACGCAAGACTGCGGGAATTAGCTAGTACATGCACCGAAGACGACCAAATCAAAGAGGTACGAGCACAGGATGCCGCAACAAAACCCTGCGGACCCTTATACTCCGGCAGCCGCGCATATCGTTGGAAGACATCCTGGTGCTAGCACGGTCACACGACTTATCGGAAGTCAGAGCGACAGCCATGGATGCCACCCTGATCCAAACAGGAGAGCAGCCGGCGACAGTGAAGACGGAAAAATTGGACGCAATACGCACGCAACAGAAAGGAGCCCAAGGCCGGTGGCCACCCAGAAGCGCGCGGAAATCGCAGTGCGGATACTGTGGAAGTGAGGAACACCCGCCAGAAGAATGCCCAGCACGAAGCAAAGTATGCTCAAAATACAACATCCCCAACCACTTCGCAAGTGTATGCCGTCGAGGCATGGAGAACAGAGGAGCCCCCGGCCGAAGGCACCTGACAATAGAAGAACCGGAAATCGTGAAAGGGAGTAGGCCAGCAATGCAACGCAGGCAGTATCTCGAAGACTCGTCAACAGATGAAGAAGGGGAATGTCACATGATCTCATTTGCCAGTGACCTCAAGCGAAGGCGACGACCACAGCCAACACGCGCTATTGAGATCGCTGGATCCCCCGTAACTGCGCTCATCGACACAGGGGCGTCCGTAAACGTCATGGGGTGCCAACAATACAGATGGCTGAACCCAAGGCCAGTACTACTACCATCACAAGTGAAGATCTTCACATACGGCAGCCAAACGCCGCTGCCCCTGAAAGGCAAGATGACGGTCCAGGTGAAAGCTGAAGATCATGAAATTACCACGACATTCCACGTGGTTGACCGGGAGGCAGACATCTTAGTAGAGAGCCACACCGCTGAAGATTTAGGTCTCGTAACTTTTGTCAACGCGGTAAGAACACTACAGACTGAAGAGATCCTGGAGCTGTTCCCTCAGCTGTTCAGAGGCCTCGGGAGTATAAAAAGACCGCACGTGAAGCTCCATATTGACAGAGCAGTGGCACCCGTAGCACTACGGCATCGACGAATACCTTTCCACCTCCGGCCGCTCGTAGAACAAGAACTAGAAGAACTGGAGCGACAAGGCATCATTGAAAAAGTAACCGGACCAACCCCGTGGGTGTCACCAATGGTGATAGCGGAAAAGCCGAAGCAACCAGGGAGGATCCGGCTCTGCATTGATATGCGCATGCCCAACCAAGCCATCAAGCGGGAGAGACATATCACACCCACCGTGGATGACATCCTAGCAGACCTTAACGGTTCCCGGTGGTTTTCCAAGTTGGATCTTAACGCTGGCTACCACCAACTGAAGTTAGCCAAAGAAAGTCGGTACATCACAACTTTCTCGACTCATCTAGGACTTCGATGTTACAAACGATTACATTTTGGCATCTACTGAGCGGCGGAAATCTTCCAAAACACAGTGAAGGAAATACTGTCTGGCCTTCAAGGAGTTCTAAATGTCAGTGACGACATTCTGATCCATTCTGCAACAATCGAGGAACATCATCGGCACCTGCGAGCCACTCTCCAACGACTTGCTGAGTATGGAGTAACCCTCCACAAAGACAAGTGTCAGTTCTTCAAGAAGTCCATCGATTTTTTTGGCTACGTGTTCAGCCAGGAAGGAGTGAAGGTGGACCCCCAGAAGTCTCAGGCAATCCAACGTGCCCGGCCCCTATGACGGCATCGGAAGTGCGGAGCTTCCTTGGTATGGCAACATACTGCGGACGATTCATTCCCCACCTTGCCACCATCTCCGAGCCCCTGCGGGCACTGACAAAGAAAGATGCCGTGTGGATATGGGGCCAAAAGGAGGAAGACGCATTTCGTAAAGTGAAGGCAGCGTTGCAAGAGAAGACGACCATGGCATATTTTGACACCGCCAAGCCAAGTGAACTGATAGTCGACGCCAGCCCCGTCGGCCTAGGCGCACTGTTAACGCAAGAGGCAGAGCCTGGGAAATGGGTCCCACTAGCCTTCGCGAGCAAAGCGCTTACACCCACTGAAACCAGGTACTCACAAATCGAGCGAGAAGCACTTGCCATCAAGTGGGCGTGTAATCATTTTCATCTTTACCTCAGCGGACACCCGTTCCATGTCGTAACAGACCACCAACCTTTACTGTCACTGTTCAACGGTACCTCACTACATCCACCACCCCGAATTGAACGCTAGGCCATACAACTACAGCACTACCAACTAGACCTAGTGTACTGACCGGGTGCTAAGAACCAGGCTGACTTTCTCTTGCGACACCCTTCAAGCCCAGCTGACAGTAACTTCCAACAGGAGCAGCACATAGAAGACTACATAAACATGATCTCCCAGTGGGCCTGTCCCAAAGCCCTGACCATCGAAGAAGTCAAGAGACACACAGAGACTGACGTAGTCCTTTGTCGGTGGTAGATGCCCTGCAGAAAGGGTCATGGGAACACTTCCTACACTATGTCAGCAGATGGACCGAGACCGATCGCAATCAGTTGGGCAAAATCTGGAAGATCCAAGATGAACTAAGCAGAGCCGACAACGTGGTAATACTGAGGGGATCATGAATCGTAGTGCCAGCAGACCTCCAGGAACAGACGACTATCCTGGCACACGAAGGCCATCAAGGGACCAACAGAATGAAGTCCCGAATGCGGGAGAAAGTGTGGTTCCCTGGGATTGAAGAAGCAGTCGAGAGGGTTGTTGGGAACTGCCGAGCATGTCAGCTCACCAGCAATCAGGAAGCGCCGGCACCATTAATAACGGAAGAACCGTCCCCGTCCCCATGGTCATGGGTGAAATTAGACATTGGAAGTTTTCCAGATGGAAGAGTGACAGCCGTCATCGTTGACAGCTACACCAAGTACCCCATTGTGGAAATACTCCCGTCCACGGCGTTCAACCACTTGCAGCCAGTTTAGGAAAAAGCATTCGCACTATTTGGCGTGCCACAAGTCGTCAAAACGGACAACGGACCCCCGTTCCAAGGGGGAGAGTTCAAGGAATTTCTAGCGCAGCTAGGAATAAAGCACCACCGTATAACTCCTCAATGGCCCCAAGCGAACGGCGAAGTAGAATGCTTTATGCGAACCCTAAATAAGGTGTTCCGCATCGCCCTGGCCGACCAAACAAATACCGAAGCAGCACTTCAGAAGTTCCTGCGGGAATACAGAAGCACCCTGCATTGCACCACCCAAAGGGCACCGTGGTCGCTGATGCTGGCAGGACCCCGGAGAGACACCTTGCTCATGGCTGATAACTGGACACCAAAACCTTATGACCCAGAAGGCACGCAAGACCCCAGATCAGCAACCAATGACAAAGCCAGTAGAAGGAGGAGGGCCCGTCCCTGAGTAATTCTACAAGGACACACAGTGCTGGAGAGAAACCGCTGGAGCGGAGGCAAATTCCGCACAGCGTATGAACCGAGTCTATGGACTGTAACGAAGATCCGAGGAACCGCAGTCACAGCAGAGAAGGGAGGAGAGACCATCACCCGGAATGTATCATGGTTCAAAAGCGTCCAAGCTCCAGAGGTTGATGTGCCGGCCGGCCACCAACTAGCAAGTAGCGGCACCTGCCAAGAAGAGCTTCACCTCCACCTGCAAGAAGGAGGCGGAAGAAACACTGCGCCACCTCATCTGGAACCCGAAGATGAACGAGGACCCAGCTCGGGATGCCCTGAGGCAAGCAGCCCAGCCGCTAGCCAACGAGTAAGACCACGGAGGTATGATCTCCGGCCTAATCCCAGGCCGAACCAGAGACTTGCAGTATTTGCATTTTGAACTACAATGAACGTTTTGTTAAAATCCGATTTGGGATGGGATGTAGCGGTCTAGTGTTTAGTTAGGCCGGTGACCCCGGCCGGAAGGAACCCAACACACTGTATCACTCTCTGGCCAGGCGTGGCCAGAGAGCTTAAATAAAGGAGCCGGGGTCGCACGGGACTTCCGGCTCGCACCCAATACTGCTGTCTGGTCTGCATCTGAAACGCCGGCAATCACACATACATACGTGGGCCCTAGCGTCCACCATAACACAGACCACGATTGGAAACAAAAGAGACTTTCACTTCTCGCTCTGTTGTTTCCTAGAGAAGCTCCGCCGGTTTCCAATACAGCACGGATTTCTTTCAAAGCTTTCTTCTCATTCTACAAATTCCTGGCAGTAAGGATCGTACTAACTTACACTAGGTATTCCAAGTCCTTACCGTTGACAGGCAACTTTACCCTACTGTCTGTCCCGTTGGTACATATATTAGCAGAGGCGACAAAAGTTGTCTGGTCAAGCCCTTAAATAGAATCATGCCGGATTCTCACACGTCACTTTCAAAAAGTCAACCCTCCTCCCATTCGCTTCGCACCAAGGCGGCCTACTAAACTGTTCCTACATCAGTTAATTGTCAATGCGACCACACCTGGCTCCGGTGATCCCTGCTCCTCGCCTGTGTTTGCTTATTTATGTCAAGCTGTGGGATAAATGCGTGTATAGATTGTGTGCTATACGAATGTAATTAACTGCTCAGCAGGCCTCAAGGAGTAGTACAGGTCAGTATTCTTGAGACCAAAAATGACCAGAGTAAGTTGAAACACCCCAGGTAGATGGAATTCAAGCTGCTTATAATCTTAAAATCGATACCTATTTTCTTGTTAACAATGGCAAAATGCTACTGGGTAGCGATCGTAAATTGAATGCAGCAACTCTAGTTGTAAATGATACTCTGTGACAATTGTAAACTAAGTGTTGCAACTACATTTGAAACATGAAAATAAAGAGTAATGTGATGAGTAAACACTATGCGCCTGATTTAGAGTTTGCCGGGTGGGAACTTACACCTTCAGGGTGACTTAGTAAAGTACTCTGTTGCCCTAAAGGAGTGCCCACCCACCATATGCAAGAGTTGACATCTCTTGCATGTACAGGAACCACAGAACCACTGTCAGAGATACTTTAAAAGTCTAATAGACCGCCCACCAACATGATAGCGCTGTACATCAAGCTTTCAACTTTTTTTAATTTTCAAAATGAAAACTCCAGCGTGTGAAAAAATAAACCCACACAGGGTAATTTTGCAGTTTTTACTGGCCATTACCTCTAGGTTTTATTTGCCACTGGTGGACAGTGAAAAATGGGCATGTGTTCGCCCACTCTAAATAGAGATGGGCGAACACATGGCCATACCTCTGATGGCCCTTACTCCGTTGGGCCATCAGAGGTGTAGGTACGCAGAAATGGAGTAGACTCTACCATTTACATACAAAAGTAACGCCCACCTCTAAATGAGTTGGGCAGAACATTACTTTGTAGGAGATGTTGAAGTTGCGACTGAGTAACCTCTCCGCCAAAGTCTAAAAGGGGCCCTATTTGGACATCAACAGTAATAACAGCACCATTTAGTGTGCAAGTGTGTATTGCTATAAAATGTAGTCATTTCATGTATAAATTATGAGCTTTACTTTCAGCATGCACATTGAGTAGTCACCAGTCACAGTATGGTGCAAACCAGATTACGGATAATAATTGTATCCACATATTTACAATATGAGATAATCACCAATGTACTGCTGGTCCACGCAGTCCTGAACCATAATATGGTACATATTAGAGTTGCCACGAAGAATTGTTGAATCCACATATATACAATATGTGCTAACACCCAAAGCAATGTTACCCCATGCAGTATTACTTCATCTAGATAATCCTATAGATTTGAAGCCACTATCATGCAGATCAAAAGTGGAAAACAAATCCCAAAAGAAATTCAACAACATTGAAACAACTGCTAAACAAGTTTGCTCTTTAAGATTTAAACAGCAGTTGCCCCACTACATTAACTACTGCTGTACTTGATTTGATAGTAAAAAGTCGATTATAATATCTATGGCTTAGAGTACAAAATTTGGGCCTTGAACTGAGATAGTAGATATTGGAGATAAATCAATACCAGCTTCCCAACAGGTAACAAGTTCATTGTTCTTCACTAGTCAGGTAGCCGATAAAGCCTGTCTTGTGTTAAATTTTGTAGGAAATGCCTCTTTTTGTATAGTAGTCAACTCCACTTTTCTCTGGACTGATGCTTCTGTTTCTTTTACTGTGCACACTGGGGCACTGATAACTAGGCCCCACTGCATGTGGTCTGACGCTTCAAACATGTTGAAAGTGGCTCCACTCCTGATAGGTATATTTAACTTACCTATAGGTCCCTAGTATATGGTAACAAAGTGTACCCAGGGCCTGTAAGTTAAATGACATTTGTGGACTCTAGCACATATTGTGCCACCACTAAATTGACAATGCAAAGCATGTCTCCAACCCTGCTTCTGCAGCCTGGACGTACGCGGGAGGGGTGGGAGGCTGGGGGGGGGCCGTACGACTCGTACCCCGGGCACAAGTGTACCCGGGGTAGGGGTCGTGCACAGTTCGCTCCGTACAGGACGTTTTCCATACGCTTGTGTATTCGGGACGCCGGTACGGATCGGACTTGTGCGATCGCACTTCAGTTTTACGACTCGTACGTAAATCTGTCCGGGGACGTCTCATAGACTTTTCCCGATGCAATTCGTATGTATTTTTAAGGTACAAATCGTACTTCGCCGTTTGTACGGGACTTGTATGACTCGTACGTAAAGAAATACGGATACGAGTCGTACGGGAAATAATTTTACCCGATCGGAATCGGCACCTTAATATTATAAGTTATTCCCAGTAGTCTCCGAATATTGTATCAAAGATTGACTGCTGTTTGTTGAACATTCAACTAACTTTGTTGAAGAATTTGATAGAGGATAAATATATACAAACTATTTCCTTACATGCCTCAACATCCCTGATCCCTTTATGTGACTCTAACAATAAAGTTTGAATTATCTCCGCCCACTTTTTTCCTTAAACATTTAACATTTGTTGAGCTGGAAAGCTGAACAATAATATGGCATATCTGGAAGAGACAATCCTACTTTTTCTGATAGATTTCCTGAAAGTTTTCCTAGAGAATCGAATGTTCTTTTAATTCCAAACAAAGCTATTTATCTAACTTTGGATCTTAACTAGTTCCTTACTATTGAGGAATTGCAGTTCATAGAAATTTGTATTTAGCCAAAATCAATTTTATGAGATTGGTTCAACAACATATAGTGAGGATGAAATTACGCTATATACTAAGTGATCTAACCAAATCTATGTAACCAATTAGATAGTTCTAGAACTTATTTTGTTTAAGTCCTGTAATGCTAAAACCTGGAGATATCTAATCTCTAAACATAACTATGCTTATTCATTCTGTGTATGCCAAACCATAATCTAAGATTTATGATTGTTCGCCGGGTAGCCTGATCGGTATTTAAATTGTTGAGCTATGGGTTCTACTCTTTGTGGGTCTGAGGTGTATATTTCACCTAGTGCTATCTTCTGGCTAATGTATCTATACTGGGAAGGGGTGACACTGACATCTTGCTGTAGATATTGAGCTAAGGGCACAGAAAATAGGTTTACCACCAAGGGATATGAGCAGTATCTCCGCTTAGTTCCCTACTCAAATATTAAACCTTGAGATAAATTATCATTCAATAGTACTCACAAATATTGTATCGCAATAATAAAATTATGTCCAAGATTACAATTTTATAAGACCTGACGGAGGACGTTTCAATAGACTCTGTAAGCGGCTTTGGCTGTGTCCAAGGTGTATATCATCAGCGGCAGTATATCACCAGCAGCAACTTTTCTGATACACCTGTCTCAACAAGACCTGTCATTAGATAGGTTAACTCATGTAGATGCCTTCCAGGGATGCACCTTTTTGGTTTTCACCAACGATCCTCCCAATAATCTTTGAAAATGTCTTGACTAGAATACCCGAGAACTCTTTGTAATCACAGGTTAGCAATGATGTAAGCCTATAAGATTCTTTTTTCTATCTCCATCATATTTTAGTACTGTGGTAATAACAGCCTCATTCTACCAAGAAGGACTACTCCCTGAATCACTCAGAATTCTTTTAAAAAGATTTCACCATATTTGTAAGATTCTTCTTCTATTTACTTATACATTCCTAATGGAATGCCATTTGTACATGCATATTTGCCTGCCTTAAGACTAAGAGTTGCTTTCTGGATTTCATAAAGGATAATGGGTGAATTTAGGTTATCCTATTTCACTATTGTAGGTTCTTTCAGTGGCAGTAAAGTCCGCCTTTTCATATGTGCTTCATCTGGAGAAGTGTCATATTAGTTTTGAAATATCCCCAAAAAGTCAATTTAATTCCTTGTTCTTCCTTAATCAAAATCAATGAGACTTGATGTATGACATTTTTAATAAATGTTCTTGGCCTTATCAGTTCTTGTTTCCCAAGCTTGAAATGCTTGACTGGCTTCACTGTACTTAAAATGTTGCAATTTACTAGCTTCTGGACTTGTTCAACATTTGTCCTGCAGTCTAATTTTGAAATGTATTTGCACTTTCTATGGCCTTCTTCCTGCCATCTTCCCTACTGTTTTAGTTAGATTTAAGCTTCTAGTATTTGAGTCAACTCTTTGTCCATATGATTCAAGGGTAATTTCAACTGCCCGGTTTTCATTAGCTAAATTCTGATAAACATCTGTCAATATTCCTAAAGAAAAGCTTTAGAAAGTATCCTATATTATTTTACTGGCAGCTGTCCTATATATTCTTTAAAAAGCTATTTGAATATTCTTTAATCTTGGACAGTACTTCAGGAATTAGTAGAATGTTCAAAAAATGTAATTAGTAAATTGGTTACATTTTACTGATTACATTTTTGTGGTAATTTTAAATAATTTTGGTTTGTATGTACGATATACGGAAGATTGCCAGCAACCATACATTTTGGGCTTGATATAATTACTTGTCATTAGTCGCCACCACCATAGATTTTATTTGATTATTATTTACTTTCTTTATGCAATTCATTACCAACTACTGGTATGCAGGGTACTATGTGATATCAAACTGCTTTTTCAAAATTGATAAAGGATTACTTAGGTTCTAGGGCAATAATAATATGCAATGTTTGTTTATTGTGGATTAACTGAGAAATATTACGAATAGTCAATAATGACTCCAATCCTTGGAACAACTACTTGAGAAATATGTTACCATTGTTAATAGATTGTATATAGGTAGGGAGTCATAAATACAATCAGATCTCTGTAACAACTTGTTAATAGAAACATGAGATGAGAAATGTTCTTTTGTTTTGTGCCATGTCTAGCCTGTTGTGTTTGAATGGAGGTCTCTTTAATTATATGTTGTACAAGAGAAACTAAGAGACAATGTTTAATTGTTTTTTACTGCCCTGAGGAAGTCCATGTGGGACAAAATGCGTAGGCTGGGCTGATGTATGCATTCATGCTCCTTAATTGTGAATAAAAGAAACAATTGAATACAAGATCTTTCAAGGCAAAAGGTCTGGGGTGACCCTGAAAAAAGGGCCATTTCCAACAGTGTGTTTGGTATTGAAAAAAAATAAAATTGCTATTTCAAAAGACCACAATGTCCCTGGGTCCCTCTTTAGGGACTGTTAGTAACCCAAAAGCATTTGACGCCACTTCAACTATGTATTGAGTGGGGATCTGTGGAGCTACAATAGCCTGTCTTTCAAATTAAATCGTTGGTGCATTGAACTAAGATCACTTGTGTACCTATGTGAGTGAAAATAAACCTTGTAGAACTAAGCCAGTGTCTTAGTTTACACAACATTGGTGCCCAGTGCTGGACCTGGATTTTTTAGAAGGCCTTGTATGTTTCTTTTTATAATATTTACATACTTTTAAAAGGTAATTCCCCATCTGTTTTTTTGTATTCTTTCAATCCAGGCCACTTGTATCTGTTTATTTATATGGCAGCCCCTACTGCGATATGATTAAATTACCAGGAAGCAGTTACTCAGCATCTCAAGCTTCAACTTGTCCCAGATGCAAGGTGGGAGTTACTTTTGTGATAGCTACACAAGCGGCACATGTCTCTGAACCATTTTACTCATGGGTGGAGTTTGAGGTTTTAGACACTGTTTCCAGACAGTTTCAAGCTTAAAAAGCCATAGCACCATCTGCACACTTTAGGACATACCAAAATCTGGAAATCGATTAGACTTACATGGAACACTAAAATGCGTTTGCTAGTCAGTTACCACACACACACACAATACTGTCCGCTTGGAACCCAGAGCAATGATAGGGCTATTTGACCAGTACTAGCTAGCTGCACATCCTTTTTTTGACAACCTGATTTCCACTTGATGATGTTGTAGGGATCTTGAATAATATAGTCGCCATATACAGAAGACTTGTACAGTGTGTACAGAGTACCATCAACTCTAGAACAGCTCTTGTGGCTGGCTCACAAGTTCAGACAGGTTCAATTCATTAGTCCACAGACTATAAATGCTATCATGGGAAAGTTGGAAGCAGTCTATTCACACACTGCACCTCACAATAAACATAGAACACTGACAATGTGTTTTTATCTAGGTATGATGACTCCCGAAGAGAAATGTAACACCTGAAGAAGCATAAATACTTGCATTTACACCAACATTTATTGTACGCTTTCACTGGCAGTTCCCACTGAGGTACTGAAACAAGTACAGAATGAGCACAGGGCTGCACCAGCTCTGGACTTAGCAATAAAGCTAATGGGGAACTTCTCTACAGTTTCTTCGGTCATCCTGAGCAACATTAAGGGAGAAGCTTCAGTTCAGGCTATGCATTAGAGACTGGAAACAGTTCTAGTTCAAGTTTGTGAAGAGGAATGGCTGAAAAATTTTTCTGACGTTTATAACTCTGTGGGTCGTAATACCTTAGGTACACAAGCTGTTATGCCACATAAAAAATCTAAAAGTGACATTGAGGTTTCCGTTAAAAGAGAAAACTACAAAGGAAGGCAGGAAGAAACAGGGGGAGAGATAGCAAAGACAGACTGGATCTTCTCTATTGAGGTTATCTGGTAGGTGTTGTTATAATTTAAGGAACTGCGCTAAAATTAAAATTACAGGAACAATATCAGTATTCTGGTATAGGCTCTCCACATTCTTTTTAGGACATTGATGAGCAGAGAGAGGGACTTGATCCGAGTACTGAAGAAAGGAGGAGTATAGCAGGAAAAGAGAAAGGATTGGACATTGAACTCCAAGACTCAAGTTAAGAAGAAAGTAGCAGGACTTTCTAAGAAATATGTCACTACAGCTACAGATTCTCCTGCAGAACAAGACTTGGGTGAGACAGCGCAGCATAAGTCACAATAGTGCATCACATTCTCTAGAACCTTCTAGTGACAAGCCCAACTGATGAGTTCATATGAGTTGAGATTCCAGATACGCATTTAATTCCTCCTGATAGGGGTTATCATTTAGAGATACAGACTGCAGGGGATATACCATGAATTATTAAAGCTGTCTTCAGGCCACATTTATCTGAAGATTATGATATCATATTAGTTGTAGATGACTGGCCTCCAGTCTTTATTAGAGAAGGGACCTGGGGGGAGGGGCGGGAGTAATAAGTGCAGGTTTTTCTCCTGTGGTACCTGATGACATCAGGAAAATTTACACCAGTGAATGGGCTGTTAAACAGGCTCTGGCCTTATGTAGAAACCACACAGGGTTGTAAAAACACCCAATTCCCCTTGCTATTCCCTTACATAGTGAACCTCAAGTGCATGCTCAATACCCTTTAACGCAAAGCGTGGTATAAAAGTAATATTAGATCAATTGCAATATCATAGCATAATAGTACCTTGTCTTTCACAAATGAACACACCCTTTTTCTCATCTGTAAACCAGATGGATCCTATAGGATAGTTTTAGACTATAGGAATTTGAACTTGCATACGCAAACATATGTGGTGCAAAAAAGCACAGGTTTAATGACGGTCCTTGTGTGGAAAAAATACAAAATACCCTGGACATCTTTTTTGTCAAAACAGAGGGCCTGATTGCGAGTACCTAACTGCCTTTAGTTTCAATGGAGTGCAGTACTGATTTTGACTTCTGCCTAAAAAAAATTCTGGCTTATTTTTTGCGTGCATCATGGAGATCTTACACCCAGATCCTTCTGTATTATCATACATTGATGATATCAATGCCACTGATGATGATTTAGAGTTACATCTAACTAGGGTGGATAGAATTGTAATGATGTTAATTATATTATAATATGATATTAACATCACATAGATGCAACGTTAACTTTAAAAAGTCAAAGATTGCCTATCTTTTCCTGGATACAGGTTAGTCAATAAGGGCAATGGTGTGGCTTCTGACTGTAGAAGTTGCACGCCCTGCTGGGATTTCTCAACTTTGGATGCCTCACTATGCTGAGCGAATTAAACCATTGTATGGCTTGATTTCTCCCACGTTTTCAGCAAAACAATGATTGAACAAACACACTATTATCTTGAAAGGCCTTCAAGCCCAAATGCAAGAGACAAAACATGTATGAACTAGGGACAATAAAACCAACCTAGTTCTCAGAGTTATGCCAAGCCAATCAGGTTATGCTTATGTGACCTGGAATGAGGGACAGACCGGTTCTTTAGCAAACGAGTCTCACGTGTATTCTCCAGCTGAAGCATGTTTTTCTTCCATTGAAAATGTTCTTGCAGCTGTGCAAACTGCTATTTTAAAGGACCCCCTTTGGTACAGGGAAAACTCATGATTGTGGTGTCTTTTGTACCGGCACTAGAGGCAGCCACCAAGGTAAGCATTCCTAATGCTCAAGCCCTACACCAGAAGTGTGTGCAGTGGGCCTCTACCTTAAGTGCAGTGGATGTTTCAGTATGATTCCACTCTTTGTACACATGTTTTTCTCCAGTATGAAAAGAATTTTGCTCCATTTCCAAAAATCATGCCCTTTGAGTCTTATCAAAGCGTGTTTTATATGGATGGCCATTCTCAACCAGCGGTAGGAACAAGTACCCGGCAGCCTGCGCGGCAGTGTAAAGTGTAGTAATATATATGGGGAATTCCTTCCGCAGCGGACCCACACTAAAATCTTAGGTGGCAGCATTTCCCCTTGCCCAACATGCAGAACCTCATGCTCTGATACTTGCATTGCAGAGGGCTGACCCATCAGTTCCCACAGTCATAGGGCCCGATTCACAGAACTAACTTAAGACATAATCCTAAACTTACTACTTTTGGTATTCACAGAAGTTAGGATTTTGTCTTAAGTTTGTCTTAAGACAAACTTAAGACAGACTTAAGACAGACTTAAGACAAACTTAAGACAGACTTAAGACAGACTTAAGACAGACTTAAGACAGGCTTAAGACAGACTTAAGTTAGGATTTTGTCTTAAGTTTGTCCTAAGTTTGTCTTATGTCTGTCTTAAGTCTGTCTTAAGTCTGTCTTAAGTTTGTCTTAAGTCTATCTTAAGTCTCTCTTAAGTCTGTCTTAAGACAAACTTAAGACAAAATCCTAACTTCTGTGAATACCAAAAGTAGTAAGTTTAGGATTTTGTCTTAAGTTAGTTCTGTGAATCGGCCCCCTTGTGTCTGATTCATTCTTCTGTGTGCGAATGTACAATACTGGTTTGCAGAATTGGTGATTCAATGGATTCAAGAATTTATAGGGGAAACATATTCAAAATAAACAGCTCTAGGGAAAGGAATCTAGCTATCTTACAAGATAAGCTTTCATTGGTCAATGTGAGGCACACTTTGGGCCATCACCACTATAGATTTCACACCAAAGAGAACTGTGCAGCTGAATTAGCTGCCTTGGCTACAATTCAGAGAGTCAGAGTGGCAGTCCTAAGCAGATCTCAAACAAAGATCAACTCAGATATTTTAATAGCCAAACTTGCAACCAAACAAGGTAGAAAGCCACTCGTGGGCTTCCTCATCATTGTTCCCATACTCTTATTCAGACAAAACTCCTGTGGTCACTCTACCAGGAGTGTGAAACAGAATAAATCCTAATAAGCTGTCCAGATTAGATTTAATCAGGGAAACCCATGAGGAATTGGCATCTACCCATGCTGGGGTTAATTCAACGGTGATGTATGTGAATTAATGGAAAAACAAAACCTGAGAAACCACATTAGAGCAAACCAAATCATGGAAAACCAATTTGAAGGAGAGACAATTTTAAGGAAATACACAAAAATCCCCAAAATTAAGAGAAACATTTTAAAGTAAAGATAGTTTTAAGGAAAACTCCAAAATTACATTAAACTGGGTGGAGTTTAGGTGTAATGTAGGGTTAAGGGTTCAGGGATGGGTGACATTAAGGGGTGATGAGAGGTTTTTAGTGGTCGAGGATGGGTGGAGCTTAGGGGTATTTGGGGGTTTTAGATTTCATGGATGGGTGGTGTACAGCAGTGTTGAAGGTTTTTTTGAGTTCACGTAAGTGTGGAGTTTGGATCTGGTGAAGGGTTTTTAAGGTAAATTGATGGGTAGATTTTAGGGGTGGTGATGGGTTTTGGGTTCAAGGATGGGTAGTGTTTATGGGCAGAAAGAGATCTGGGGTTCAGAAATAGCTGGTGTTTAGGGTAGTGAGGGGCCATAATGGTTCAGGGTTAGGTGGAGTTTAGACCTGAAAGTGTTTTTTGGTTCAGTGATGGATAGAGTCAATGAGTAGTGAGGGTTTTTAGGGTATAGGTATTGGTGTAGTTTAGGGATAGATAGGGCTTTTAGGGAACAGGTGAAGTTTAGGGGCAATGAGGGGCTTTTAGGGGTCTGGGACAGATGGTCTATGGAGTAGTTAGGAGTTTCTAGTTATCTAAGATGGGTGTTGTTTAGGTGTGGTGAGTGTTTTTAGGGACTAGGGATTGCTGCGGTTTAGGGGTGGGGAGGGGCTGTTTAGTGTTCAGGGATGGGTGGAGTTTAGATATAGGAACTGTTTCTTGGGGTTCAGGAATGGGTGGAGTTGAGAGCAGTGGGGGTTTTAAGGTTCAGAGATGAATAGAGTTTATGAGGAGAAAAGGCTTTTGAGGTAAGGTGGAGTTCAGTGGTCAGAGATTGGTGTAGCTTAGGAGTGGTGAGGGGTGTCTAGAGAGCAAAGATGGATGGTGTTCAGGAGTTCTGAGGGGGTCATAGATTGATGGTATTTAGGGGTAGTAAGGGGTAAGAGTATTAAAAGCATCCAAATTAATTGTTTGAGAATGTTAAAGATAGTAATGTCCCCTGAAATAAAGCACTCCAACAAAAATGCTTATGGAAGTAAGATCTGCAACCATTATATATACACTTTGAAAAATAAGCATTCGAAAGCCAATTTTGACAAAAAGAAATTTGATTAATTGGTTTCTATGAAATAGTAAATTTGTCCTGTAAATTTCCTGACTAGAGACTTTGTCAGAAAATTGGATATTTTAAAATAGATTAAACCATCAACTATTGCCAGCTTCACAGTCTCCAGCATCCTGTTCAAGGTGTTTTATTTGGACTGTATTGGCCCAATAAATTATGTTAACTGGTATAAGTATATATTGGTGGCAATTGATTTATGCTTTCAAATCTTATGGGTGTGGCCACAAAGAAATGCAAGTGCTCAAGCAGTCATTAAGGATTTGCAGTGCCTGGTAGTGTTGGGAGCAGCTCATTCATTTCATGCAGATAATGGGCCCGAGTTTGCCTCCAACACTTTTAGGGATGCTATGTTTGCTTTGGAAGTTTGTCTGCAATTTAGCAATCCATTTCGAGCTGAGTCCAACGGAGTAGTTGAGTGTGATAATGGCATGATTAAACAAGCTTTGACTAGGGTACTAAGCTCAGGTCATAATTGGTACCATAATCTGTATGGAGTCCGGAGAGCAATAAATAACTTGCCTAGACGAGTGTTGGGAGGGCGCACTTCATACGAGGTGCTCTTCGGAACGCCTGTGTATTCGTGTGGCCTAGATAATCCTGGGAAGGTGACAGATGAAGAAAAGACTGATCTGGGAAAGTTTTTAAATGTCTTACAGTGTATCCAAGAGGACAAAGACAATCTGTCTAATGTGAACCATTCTTAAGTTGTCACCATGGAAGAGTTTATAACTGCTGCTGACGAGTGGGTTTTGAAAGTAGAGGATCTAGGGGCATATTTTCAAGCCCCTATTGCCACAGGATATTTTCAAAAGGCAGTGTTAAGCTACTTAACATGGCTTAACGCTGCCTTGTAAATAAGGCACCCTTTCACACTATACTTAGTGTGAAAGGGTGGGTCCATGGGGGTTGCGAGGACATTCCGCCACGTCACCCATTTATTTTGACTCTACCCTATATTTACAAAAGTGGTGCAAATATGGGGCAGTGCCAAAATTAAGACAAAAAAAAACAGGCCTTAACATGGCAAAAGGAGAAGAAATGTTTTGTTTCTCCTCGTTTTGCTGTTTCCGTGTGTGCTGCATTGTGCAGAAAAATGCCATGCATGATTGTGTTTTTGTGCAGGAAGGTGTTCCTTCCGGCACATAAACAATCAGTTTTAAATGGTGAGTTGCAACTTCTATGTGTGCTGCAAAACTAATGATGTCTGAATAACAGACATGTGCCACTTTGAACAATGAAGAACCTTATTTAAATTTAGTGAATTATAGAGACATTCACATTATGCACACTATTACATACATAGAACTAGTTATCCTAGGAAAACATATAATTACACACAATGGGAGCATTATGATGCTCTGCCTCTTAAAAGTCACCCAGATTTCTTGAAGACATGCCCATATTTTCAGAGCAAGGACAGGTCACATGCATCCCTTGACTTTCTATTTTTTCGAAAAATCCACATCAGCTTCAGAAGAATATAAGAACAACTAATAAGCAGATGTATTCAACCACAGTTAGTCAGAGGTTGGCTATATAAGGATATGAGTATTGAAATGCAGATGTGGATGAGAAAGGCATTTAGGAAACCAAATATTGGCAAATTCAAGGCAAAGAGGCCTCATTTTGAGCACACATTATACCAAAAGAAATTATTTTTCTAAACAAAAGCATCCAGCAGACCACCTGTCTAAGTTTTGGTACTATGAAAGGTCTTTAAAAACCTTCTATGCAAAAAGTTAACTTAATCTTGTTTAATTATTGGCAATCACAAATGAACATTTCAGATTTTGAAATTAATCACATGAACCAGAATTAAACCTATAATTCCACTCAGTTCCCATCCGAAGGTTTGGCTATATATCTCTGTGACTCCAATACCTGCAGGCATTGTTTTCTTTCCAAATTCCCTGGTCCTAAAGTTAAGTGCCCTGATCCGTGATATAGCCCACATACATTTGTAGTAGTTACCACATACATTGTGGGCAAACTGTGCTAATGATAGTTAGCACATTCCAATCACCCAGCTGTGAAGAAGCATTTATCCTTAAATAAAGAAAACATAGATTTTAGATTTTTCTGATTTCCTTCCGGGACCACGCACCACTAGAAATAAACAATTTATTGTGACAGGAATATATATCATTTGTAATAAAAAGGAATAAATACTCAGAAAAAGAAGCTGCAGAAAGACTTAGGCGGATAGATCATAAAAACCTGCAAATAATGTTTTAAGTTATCGAAAATGGCATGCATGTGCCTTTTAAAAGAATGTACTCACTAAACAACATCATGTTTTTAGCCTTAGATCATCTTGAAAGGAGACTTAGGTCCGTTACAACATAGTCAAGCTCAGTTATGAGCCGTTATATAACTCAATTGGGCCTTGCAAACACTTAGATCAGGTTTTATTCCTTGGTAACTTCTGAATGAGACAGCTATTTATGAACTTTATAATTTGGCATTAATACAGAAAACAATGGCTAAAAAAAGAGTCCACTTACACTTTCCTGAGTAGCAAACAAATGGAAGAAGCACCATTTTAGTTAGTGCCAGTCCACCTGTTGCATGGCTGATACACTGTATTATTTCCTTACAAATTACAACTTGTCATTTTCATGACTGACAGAAATATAAATCTTTAGGCTGGAATTATACAATGCACAATTCACATCTGTTCCATTCCCAGAAGATTCCTTTTTCCTACATGTGCTTAAATGAAGATGACCCTGTGTTTATTAGTATCTCCAACTGCAGAAATACTCTAGGTAACTCTCTTCTTTGTGATGCAATTTCCTTGCATGGAATGTGTAGTGCTTTGATATCAGAAATAAGTTCATCCATCCCCATGCAGCATGAACTATTGTGCAATGGTTCTTATTTTATGTTAATCAATGTTACTTGCTGTGGTTTGAAAGCTGGCCGGCTCAATGTGATTATGGATTCTAAAACAGTACAGTGCTTGGTAGAACCTTCTACCCACTGCCTCAACTTGTAACCAAAACTGGCCTTCGGATTAGTATTGATATAAAAGACATGCGTTTTGATGAAATTAGCAAATTGATTGCTGTTTTACTACAAAAGAAAACCCTATAACTTCTGCGGCAGAAACTTATATCTTGCACACAGCTAGAACTGCTTAAGATATTCAGAGGCTGTTACAGACCAATACCCATCTCACTTTGCTGATATCGTTCATACAATCTTTATTTCCTCAATAGCAACTGGTATTGTCCATCGCTTTAAGAATATTGGATTTAGTTTGGTGACTAGATTTAGATCTGTTTTCAAACTGATACCTTCATTTTTCCATTCTTTATTCTCCTGTCTTTTTGGAGGATTTCAGACCAGTCTACTGCTCATTGACTGGTGTTTCTCTCTTCCTCCTGATCCAATAAGGAAATCCTTGACATGGAGTACTCATATCCAGCTGAACATAGATGCAGACAAACTCTAGACATGCTTTGCTTTTCAAATTTAGCAAAAACTGGACGCAATGAAAGTAAGACCTGTGTGCTGACGTATGAACTGTCTAGCCCAAAGTATCTTGGATCTACATCTAGAGCAACCCCCAATGGCTTTCCTGGATGTGGAAATAGTCCTGCAACTATTACAATCACACCAAACACAATATCGAGCAATGCTTCTGTACCTACTGCAAGATGCTAGTTATGATGGATCAACTTCACCATCACTCTTTGATGAGTTGCCTGAGTATTGACTTGAGTCACTGATGGTATCTGACCCTCCAAAGAAGTACTCTCACCATCGCTGAGTACTTTGGAATTGCAACCTTTAGCTGGTCCATTTACTATATGAGTTAACAACAACAAGCATGCACTGACAGGTTTTCTACATGACCACAATTATGCTGCATAGGAACCTGATGACATTGACAAGTCCTCAGATGACGAATGAAAAACTTGTGACCGATCAAAAATATGCACTGGATTCTGAACCTAACACATTGACAGTGCCTTAAAGATGAACATTGGAAAAAACTATTTTTTCTTATTTTTTGCTTTTTTTCATATTTAAAGCTGCATTATTTTTAATCTGCCTATTCAGTTATTATAACACCTGGTGTGTTTATTCACCAGTATGCATCCCTCTCCACCACCAGAATGCTTTTATGATAATGTCTTTTGTAATACCTTTCCTATATAATAGCATTTAATATTTTGTTGCTTGAACCATGCAAGACTTAAAATATTCATGCATAGCTTACTGCATGGTTCCTCGCTATTTCATGTCATTATGTATCTTATGCAAATTACATTTACGTGTATTTGTTTTATGTTATATGATGTATTTCAAGAAAATATTTTAGACAAAGAGTTTTATATCTTGATGTTGTAAGAGCATGGGTTTCCCTATAAGTTAGGTAAATCACCATACATCCCTCCACACACTTGATGCCATAATTGAGACGTACAAACTTGGGATGATGCAAGGTCCATAAGGCCAGACTCTATTTCGAGCAGCCCAAGACTTCATTTTCTCTATTTTTGCAGAATCAACGTCATATCTGCCTTTGATGCAGATGATCTGTCCTTACCTTTCCCAGAACCTGTGAAAGTGTCAAGTCCGTCAGAAAGTAACATCAATAAGGTCACCTGATGGGATATCAGTCTAGGACAAGTGCCTTGTTATCTCTTTCATGGTCAAATAATAGCAATAACCAAAACAATGCACTCTGTACTGACAGGTGTTTACCTTGTTTGTTTGTAAGAATGCATCTAAGACTCGCATCTAAAAGTACGTAGGTTATGTCAGACAATTCTGAAGTTATGTTAGAAATTCAAGTCTGAGATAAAAAGCAGTATAAAAGGGCTGCCACTTTACCACTTGTCAGGAGAGGTTCTTTGCCCCATATTATCATGCAAGATACTGCCAGAGAAGCTCATGACTGGCAGAGATGCTGCTGCATTCGTGCTTTATGCTGATACAGAACAAACTATGGGATGATAGGAGGTGATGTGACACATGTTTTCATTTCACAGGGAGCACCACCTCCCTAACTTCTGATAAATATAGCTTTCTGCCGTAAACAGGTATGCAGTGCATTGATTCTCACTAGAAACACTAGATGCAAGTTATGCTACTCCATGCTCTCCTAGTGTAGTGCATAGAAGTAGGTTTTAAGGTGTTAGGTTGATCAATGACATTTTAACTATAGTAAAAATGTTCATTTTATTGTTGTTGTTCACAACATGCATTTGTGTTCTTTTTTAATGATATTCTGTTTAGTTATTTTAGATGTGCTGTCAAACTGTAAAGAACAATTTTTTTTTTCAAATTACCACAGTGTCTCTGAATCCCTGTTTAGGGACTGTTAGTAACCCAAAGCCACTTCAACTATGTATTGACGATGGAGATCCACGCCTCCTCGTAACACCTGAGAGCTGTGTTGCTGCCCCTCCCCCTCTCGTGGTCAATGATGGCGGCGGCCGCCGCAGGGCGTTCGCTGGTCCGTGCCGGTTCATGCCATAGCTAAGGCTGTTTTCGCTTCTCCTCCTTCCCGTCTGTGCTCCTCGGCCTTGAGTCGGCGCCACGAGCTCTTTGCAGATTTCTGGACATTCTTACTTCTGCGATGCTGTGGCTGCGCCGGTCTGGTTCTTCTCGCCTGTGTGATGCCCCTCGGAGTTGTTGAAGGCATTTGGTGTGCTGAGGCAGACGAGGGAGACGAGGCCCAGCTGTCCACTCTCTGCTTCCTGCTGGCTGTTATTTTGCTCGGCTATCGTTGGTCGTGGATAGTTCCTTCTGCCGCTGAGCATGGAATATGGATGCAGCAAGCACTAAAGTCAGTAAAGTGAGTAGGGGAGGAGGTGGCTGGCTGCTACAGCTATGAAACTATTCTGTTCTTGTGGATTGGATGGAGTTTAGCTTTTGACTTTCTCAAATATTTTTGCTTGGACTGCGCACCCAATTTACTTTAAATTTTCCCTAAGACATTGTAATTTTTTCTTCTTTTTTATTCAAGATTCTGAAGGGGGAAAAGGGAAAAAAAGGGAAAAACTTGGTGATTAGTGTGCAATGTAAAACTCCCGGACCTTTTTTATTTTTTGCGTAATTATTGACGCACGCACTATGGGAAAGCTTTTAAATGCTCGCGTCAAATCTAAGCAACGTCGACAGCAGGCAAAAGAGGCAGCGGCTGCGGCTAGGCTTTTAGACGGAACTGTTTCTAAGGAAGGCGATTCGATATGCTCACCGGAGAGCTCTGGGGCCGAGGATACTTTAATTGAAAACCTAGTTTCACTGAATACGGGGGATGAATGTAATGATTTACATATTGGGGATCATTCTAAGACTCTTGAATCTACTCAGTCTCCCTTATCGCATCCACCGTCTAAGCAATTTCCTCTGTTCACTAAAAAGCCACTCCTTCCTTCGCCTAACAATGCGACCTCCCTGGGGTCTCCAAACCTGGAGTTAGGCTTGACTCAGCAGGTTGGCATAAATGGGTCATGTTCGGCGGCCAACATCTCTACAAACCCTTCCTCTATTGGTGTTTGTACATCTGATCCTAAAGGGAAAAAGATAATATCGGATGCTGCTGATGCTGGGAAAGAAGATGTAAGGGGTGCAACAACACTGCCCCTTGAAGTCTTTGATAGGGGAAGTGACAGGAAGGTGACAGACCCCTTGGGCCCCCTGTTAGAAATGGACACAGAGACGGAGGGGGAGATGAAGATGTCCGTGATGGACATGCTGAATTTAATTCTGGATGAGGTGAGAGACATCAAGAGGTCCCAAAACGCCGAGCTATCTGCGATTCATCAACGACTGGACAAAATGGATAAGATCGAGGAATTTGTTTCCTCTTTTCCAGCTCGTTTACTTGAGGCAGAGGAGAGGATTTCCTCTCTAGAGGACCAAATGGTTTCGGTGAAGCAAGAGTCCAAAGATGTTTCCAAACGTACAAAGGTTCTTGAGATCAAACTGGATGATATGGTGAACTATAATAGACGGTCCAATCTACGTTTAGTAGGTGTTCCTGAAGGAATTGAGGGGACAGATATGCTTGTCTGGGTGACCAAGTTTCTCCATCAGGCGGTAATCCCGGACCATAAAGACGACCTCACCATCACTAGAGCACATCGGGTCCCTGCTCGCCCATTTCTGAACTCAACTCTCCCGCGAACTATTCTGTTAAACTTTGCTGATATTAGGGTTAAGGAGCGAATTCTTTATAAGGCAATCCAACAAAGGCAGTTCCCTGTAACTGAAGCGGCGAAATGCCGTATTTTTTCTGATATGTCCGCAGCTGCGGCGAGACGCAGGAAGGAGTTCGCCAAACTTCTACATCTATTTAAAGCTAATGGGGCCCAAGCAATGATCGTACAACAATCTAAGCTTAGAGTGCTGATTAAAGGGAAATTCTACATGTTATCGGATGTGGAGGAAGCACAAGCACTGCTCGATGGAATTCAAATTAGCTAGTCTGGACTTATGACTTGTATTTGATCGCTTCTGCTGATAATCTAGATTATGCGCTAAATTGTTTTTTCATTTTCTCTCTTTTGCCTTTGCGCATTCTTATTAGTTAAGGGGGGGGGGGGACACAGTCTCGGGGCTAAGGGGTGTAAATTCAGGACACCCCAATGCTGAGGGGAAGGTCCCTGTGGCGCGCGTGGGAAGAAGTAGGTAGTGTATGGAGGGTGCCACAGGTTGTAGAGGGGGGTGGGTGGGTTCAAAAAATCAAAATGAAGTTCTTGGCAAAATCTTTTATGCTTTTTCTTTTCTTTTTTTTTTTTTTCTTTTTCTTCACTGTTGTTTGGACAACTGCTGGAGGTTAACATGGTCTTGGTGTTTGATTTTCCGATGTACATTGATGAAGGTATTGATTGTTTAAGTAAAATTGGATAATAAGGGAAATTTTGTGGCATGAGTTCTAAGTTTGGGCTCTAATTATGACTAAAATAAATTTGAAAATTATCTCTTTTAATGTGAATGGTCTAAATAATAAAAAGAAGATGCGGGCAATAGAGACATGGATTCTGTCTGAAAATCCTGCAGTTATATTTTTGCAAGAAACTCATATTCCTATTCTCAAAACTGACAGTTTCTCTATGTTCAAGGGGTGGGCCTCTTACCGGGGTTTTTCCTTTTTTTCTCTGTCAGAGAGAGGAGTCGCACTCTTTCTCAATAAGAGATTAGAGGCGGAGCTAATTCAAACTAATATGGATACTCAGGGTAGGTGGTGTTGGGCTACGTGTAAATTAAAGAATAGACCATCGTATATTACCTTTGTAAGCTTCTATGCCCCCTTGAATGATCATCCTGCAACATATGATGAAATGTTCCAGTCCCTACTGATGGTGGGTGGGGATATTGTGATTGGAGGGGACTTCAATATTCTCATGAAACCGAACTTGGATTCCACTACCGGTGGGAAAAAGCAGTTGAAGCCTAAATCACTTCAGAAAATTATGAATAATGTAGGGATCTTTGATCTTGTTGATACATGGCGCTTTTTAAATCCATATAAAAGAGAATATACCTGTTGGTCGGGACGGCATAAGTCATTTTCTCGTATTGATTTTCTTTTGGTTTCTTCAAAATTTAAAATCCAGCATTATCGGATGTTATACAATGGCTTTTCCGACCATGCGATGTTAGTGGCTGAATTTGTGCTGGAGGAAAGCACGAATACTCAGAAACAATGGATTTTTAATCAATCTTATCTTTCGGATGAAATATGGGTTATTTCTCTTAAAAAGGAGATTACGGAGTATATTGAGCAAAACATGGGGACAGCCCCCATTCATGTCGTATGGGACTCAACAAAGGCATTTATACGGGGGCAGTTATAGGAAGGGACGCAAAGGAATCAGTAATTTATAGGGATACAAAGAATCAATTGCAGCAAAATATACAGGTTTTAGTAAATCAAATGTATCATAATCCATCTCCTAAAATACAGAATCAATTGAATGCCGCAAAACGGGAGTTGAATGCACATTACTTCGCTAGAAGTGAGGAAATTTTTTGTAGACAAGCCCAAAAAATTTACCAGCATAGTAATTTTACGGGTACATTTTAAGCATGGCAGGTCAGAGAACATGCTGCAGCTAATGTAATTCGATCTCTTAAATCTCCAGTTAGTGTCGTGGATACTTTAGATCAGGGAGAGATTGGTTCAATTATGCTGTCCCATTATGAGAATATTTATACCTCATGTCACATTATGGATCAGGAGAGATTGAACGATTTCTTATGTAAATATCGGCTTTCTACTCTCCCTCAACTGGACCAAGAAGTAATGGTGTCATCATTCTCGTTTGATGAATTGGAGTCTGTTGTTAAAAGCCTTCCTCACGGTAAGGCCTGTGGTCCAGATGGACTTCCCGCGGAATTCTTTGTTGCGTTTTTCAGTTCATTTTCTCCGCTCCTTCTTTTATTAGTAATTTCTATGCTTGATGGCGGCCCAATTCCTGCGTCTTTCTACGATGGAACAGTGGTTAGTTTCTTCAAAAAAGGGAAACTAGCCCAAGACCCCAACTCATATAGGCCCATAACACTACTCAACTCAGATTATAAAATTATTACAAAATTGCTTTCTATTCGTTTTAACCATGCTGCTTCGAATTGATTCATACAGATCAGAATGGCTTTATTGCAGGCCGCCAGCTAATTACTAACACACATTATCTGATTGAGGCATTAGACTATTTTGAAACACGTAGGGTTCCGGCTTTGGTTCTCCTTTTAGATGCAGAAAAGGCTTTTGATTTGGTGGTTTGGGATACACTTTTTTCTATTTTACAGCATTTTGGTATTCCCTCTCAAATCATTACCCTAATTAGGAATTTATATCAGGGGGCAAAAGCTCATATTCTGGTTAACTCATTAATTGTAGGCTCGATTTCAGTGCAAAGAGGGACGAGGCAAGGATGTCCATTATCCCCCGTTCTTTTCGCTTTTTTATCGAGCCTTTAGCAGTAGCAATTCGAAAAAGTAAGGATATTCTTCTGCCAATTCCTTGTATGGACAAAATTTAATTATACGCAGACGATATTATGTTGCTGCTGAAACCTGAGATACATACGCAAATACAGGCTTTTTCGGTCTTTACAGAATTCGAAGCATTGGGGGGGTATCGAATTAATAAGAAGAAAACAGAAATTTTGATTTGTGGTAAGAATAATCCTGAATTGCATTTAGATATTCAGAGCTGTGTTAACAATAGACCCAAAAAGTATTTGGGCGTTCTTTTCTCACCTTTAGTACGTGATTTGTACACATTGAATTTCGAGCCTTTGATTCAAAAAGTTCGTAATATGCTTCTACGATGGAATCCACTGCCCTTATCCATTTTGGGTCGGGTGGCTTTAATTAAAATGTCAGTACTCCCTTTATTTAATTTCCTGTTTTCTACTATTTCCTGTTCACTCCCAGGCTTCTTTTTTTCAAAAGTTGAATCTTTATTTTCAGCTTTTGTCTGGGCTAAAAAAAAACCTCGAATAGCTATGAGTACTTTATATGTAGATAAGGAACAAGGTGGTCTTGGTCTGCCAAATCTGAAGGACTACTATTATGCATACTTTTCACAGTATCTCTCAAGATTTAAACATTCAATACCTAGAGTTGTTTTGTTTATAAACCTTTTTTTCGACTTAATTTGTAAAGAGACCAAAATTCCCTCTCCTTTTTCGATATTTAATTCACCCAAATTAGTCAGATAAAAGGTTCTGAGCTGGCTTTTTAAAAAACGTGACGTCATGCTGAAAAGGTACTCACTTCCCTTTTTGAGCTTAATAATTCCCCTGAGTGACGCTGTCCTGGGATTCGGAATTAATATCGGGCCAGAAGTTATATATAACTGGGCCAGATTTGGGTTTACAACTTTATCGAACTTTGTGAAAGATGGAGCATGGTTGACTATGGATGAGATGTCCACCTTAATTTGTGGGAACTTTCTTCTTATGGGTTCATATGGTTTATTGTATAAATCCTTGGTTCAATTCAATTTAGCACAAAATAGTCAACTATCACATTTAACAAATGACCTTTTCTGGTCCCCACTTTTCAAAAATCCCGGAAAATGGAGGAAAAGCTTAGCACAAAGTAGGGAGGAGGATGTGAGCGCCAAAGCAATAAAAAAGTGGCAGAAGCAGGAAGGCATTAAAATAACTAAAAAAAATTGGAATACTTTAAATAAATTTAATTTTTACGGTTTTGAGAGGTGCCAATTTGCGACGAATGCTTTTCTTTAGTAAATGGCTCTTATATTACACTCCTGCAACTTTGGCTAAAATGTATAGCACTACGCCGCCTACTTGTTTCAGATGTACCCAATCAGACTTGGCTAACTGGTCTCATATAATGGCTTTATGCCCTAAAATTAAGATATTTTGGAAAGGAATGTTTTCTTTGTTTTCTCTTCATTTACATTTCTCGATCACTAGATATGAAAACCTAATTATATTTGGATTGGATTCAGAGTTAAAATTGGCCGATTCTATGGTGCAACTTCTGTATATTTTAACCGCAGTGGCTAGATCACTGATTCTCCAATACTGGAAGACAGAAATAGTTCCAACTGTTGATGAATGATATCAAAAAATTTAGAAAGTTAGGAAATCTGAATTTATTTTTGCTCAAAGGACTGGGGCTCTGCGTAAATTCACCAAAATCTGGGAATCTTATTTTGACTAAATCTACTTCCGGATTGTGGTAGATCATTATTATATTTGTTGCTATAATTTAAATTCTTTCTATGTATGTTTGTGGGGGTCTCTTTTTCCTTGATTTTTTCCTTTGTTGTTGACGTACCATGTTTGGATCCAGCACATTATTTATGTATGATAAATTGTATTATTTGTCCTAATGGATTGCCAAGAAGTCAATAAAAATTAATAAAAAAAAAAAAACTATGTATTGGGTGGGGTTCTGCGGGGCTACAGTAACCTGTCTTTCACATTCAATCAATGGTACATTAAAGTTCACTTGTGTCACCTGTGGGTATGAAAATAAACCTTGTGGAGCTAAGACATAGGGTCTTAGTACAAATACGGCAGTCCAAGGACGGCCACACTCACTGTGGTGGTCCTACCACTGAGAGTCCTCCTGCAGTATTACAAGTGTGGCAGTTGAACTGCCACAGGAACGCTGCATCCACGGGTTCCAGGATCCCATCGTGGTTGGCGCAGTGGTAAGAGGCAGGAATATTCTGGTGGTGCCGCTGCGGCACCACGGAGCATATGGCGAGTTGCTTTTCCACAGTCCACTTCAAGCGCTGTCACCTTGGCAGTCTGCTGTTAAGGCCCTCCTATGAGCCTAACACAGCCACCGCCATGAGACAGCGGCAGCACCGCCCACCCTGAATTCAAGTTGAATCCAGCGGGCGGGTGCACCTAGGGCTTGGCAGTCCTCCTGCAAGCGCAGCGGTGGTGGTGTTGCAGGAGGACCACCAAACTGGTAATAAGGCCCATAGTCGTAGTTTATGCAACAGGTTGATGGGACGGATAGAAATTACCTTAGGAGTTTTTCACTGTCAGGGCACATAAAACTTCAGTACACATCCTACTATTTTACATACCTTGCCCTGTGAGACTTTAGGGCCTATCTTGGGATGACTTATAAGTATTAAAAAGGATGGTTTAGGCCTGGCAAAAGATGTATCTTGCCAGATCGAAATGGCAGCTAAAACCTAATCTACAGGCTGCAGTGGCAGGCGTGAGACATGTTTTAGAGGGCTACATGAGTGAGTGGCGCCATGAGTGCTGCAACCTACTAGCAGATTTTAATTTACAAGTCCTAGGTGCATGCAGTAACATACAGTAGGGATGTTACTACATGTTTGATGGGGAGAGCACAAGCACTTTACCACTGGTTAGCAGGAGTAAAGTGCACAGTCCTAATGCCAACACATACTGGTTCAGCAAAAATAGGGTTGTGAAGGCCAGAAGTCTGGGAAAATGTCGTGCCAAATGTGTCAGGTCCTACATTGACCTTTAACTTCAAGGGTTAAATGTTAAGTGGTTATGCTCACTTTTACTTTATTTCCATGTTCAATACCTCACTGGACTAAAGCTAATGGCATCTCTCCCCGTCAAAGTGTGAATGTTTGTTTGCTTGCGTATTATGACCAATGTTAAAATAAACTTGAAGAGAAATAAAACAAAACCTTCAACCCAAAGGTCGTCACAGTTTACAGTGTTCAATCCATTCCAACCATAATCCAATCGCTCCTGTCCCTGCCTTTGCAAGTTCCTCTAATAATGGGCCACTGCCCTAGTATTTATGGCTAGTTTGCAAGCAGTGTGTTTGCTTTATGGTTTCTCAGAGGCGCGGAGCTGCGAATACCCTGATGTAGTCAAGTCTGCTTTGCATCACTTGCAAGGATTTTTTTTCTTACTATCGTTCTAGGTAAATAGAATGTCATCGGATTTCCATTCCTTCCGAGGTAATTTCCCCCTTGTGTAAATGTTTGTGCAACGCTGTTCGCTCTTCCTGGTCTGCTTCTGGTTCAGTTTGGTAATTGCTGCGGGGTTTGAATCATGCCGGCGCGCGACGGCGTATTCCGTGGCAAGGTTGCAAGGGCTGGGGTAAGAGGCAGAGCGCGGTTGGAATCAGCAACTATCTGTGCAAGTAAATCGCAACCTGATGTTGTTCATCATCATTGACTGGCCGCGCGCCAACTGTGCTTTGTGCAAAACTCAGCGAGGGAGGCCTAATAAAACTCTGCCTTCTTCTGTCTTTCTTGAAAGCGAGGAAACTAAAGTCGGCTTGCCTGATTTATTATTTATTTGTCGCTCTGTGCCAAATATGTACACTGGGTAGAAGATTAGCTTAAAACTGGATTATCCTGATTATTTTTCCCACCATCTGAGTTGTGTTGTACTTGGCAGCGATCTTCTTGGAAGGGAAACTGTATGTTATTGTTTCTGTCATATGATTGAATAAGTGCAAAACTAACAAGTCCCCTGCCAGCAGCCCCACTTTTCTCAGACACTCTTTTCGGCATTGGCTGACTCAAGAATTTTAAGAAGTCGTTTCCTTAACGTGTGCCATCGCATTTAGAAAACATGTGCGCGTTTGTGGAGTGTTTTCCTTCATCATTTGTATTAGTGAAAACGTACACGAGCAAAGTAAAGTTGTGACATTCCAACTATACCGATAATATACTGTACAGATTAAACCTATATGAATATTCATGTCTTCGAGGCAGCAGATTTGCTGATCCCTTTTAAGAAGACACATTGCAAAGCCATCCATGTTTTCTCATTGTTAATATACTTTGCTTGGGCGAGTATGGAGATTACGTTTCGAGAGATGAAAGGTGGGGTTTCGGGTTTGGGTTGTGTGTGTTAGTGGCACCGGCGGGGAGGTGGCGGCTGAAGCACAGTCAGGCAGCTGAAAGCCAGGCAGAGGCTGAGAAGAGCAGTGGCAGGTACACAGCCACGGAAGCCGAGATGGAGATGGTTTGTCTTTGTCGCTAAGGCTTACTGTCCATATGCAGATGCCCCTGAGACTCCGCCCAGGGAAAGAAATCCCGTGAAAATGTGGAGGGGGAGAGGGAGCGGCTTTGAGCAGGAGCTCAGTGTATTACTCTTGAGTTCTGGGCCGGTTCTAGGATTTTTGGGGTCCTGGGCCGAAAGGCAATGTGAGAGGGCCTTCTATATTGCATAGACTTGACACATTCAGGGCAGTTTGCACCTGAATAGATGCCCCTCCTACTGAAGCTGCGCCCCTCCCTCTCAGCCACCTACAAGCACCTCTTAACAGCTCATAAAGGGCTGAAGGTGTGAGGGTTGCTTATCTCCAGAGAGGGTTATTACTGCCAGGGAGCTAATCACCAGGGCGATAGCTGTCCTGCTGGTGCCTCTGCCTGGGTGGGGGTGGGGGCCTAATTACAGGACAAACCTGAGAAATAGGTCTTCTTGCAACCGGGACTTGGGCCCCTCTCCCCTCGGGTGCTACTTGCTACACCATGGCAGTGGAGCCAGGAGAGACATTTTTCATGCCGTGGCCTGGCTGTGTCGCATTGGTCCAGACCCCTAAGTTGGAGGACGACTGTGGGGCCCTGGGCAGCTACCCACATTGCCCAAGCCTTCGCAGCGGCCCAGATGAGTTGGCCCTAACCATGCTTAAACTGTGTAGATGAGGTGATGAAGGGGATAGAAACCCCCTGTGGGCTCTAAGAGGATCCATGGCTGCATGGCTCAGTGCAACACTTGCACTGGAGGTTGACGCTTGCCTCCCTACCTTGTGCCTCGATCTCAGTCCACCTGGAGTCTGCACTGCACCGAAGATTGAAAGAGAGGCGTACAATCATGGAGGCCACCAAACCCGGCTACAGCTGACAGAATCAGCGGGTCATCATACAAAGCAGCATATTAATAGAAACACATATTGAATTTCAAGAGTGCAGGTCAGAATAACATCAGTATGTTACCCAGCCACCACGCCGAGAGATCCCATTTACCCCAGAATGCATGCACAAGTATTGAACAACAGGAACACGGCCTATTGAGGAAGCTGACTGTAGATACATCTTTTGAAGTACAACGGTTATTGTAGAACAAGATATGGGCAGACCTTATCCACAGCTTAATTTGATGTTAGTTTGTAACAGAACCAATGGGTATGCATGGTGATCCACTGAGGCCTTCCATTTTCAGAACTAGAATCATTAGAAAGGAGGACACATGTCATGGAAGGACTCTACTGGTGATCGACCAGCTTCGGAACTCTTCAACACTTAAATTCTGTGTTAGTATTTAACACTTATCAAGGTAAAACCAATTATAAGTCCCTATAACACCTTTTTAAAAATCCCTAAAATCTGTTTGGAACCCTCTTGTTTTACTGAGGAGTTTAAGGTATGTGTCCTTTTTTTGCTGTATTTGGTTGCTATGTGCTTTGACTACCATCAAACGGTATTTTGTATCAGTAACTTGGTCTTTGCTTACTGCTTCAGCATAACCTTCGAAGTTTTGCTCTTTATTTTGTACCAATAATGAGGTTCTTTGATATTAGTTTTCCATTCAATGCTGAATTACAGGGATTTTGTCACCCCCATAATCGGGACTGGATTTTAGAACATCTCTAGATGCAGCACTACTCTCAGTTGGGAGTTGGGCATTCATAAAGTCTAAATAAACATTAAAATCAAAGTGTCCATAGCAACACAATTTCACTAATTTCACTGCCTTCTTGTTGGTACTTTCTGGTAATCATCCCTTCATAGCCCGATGCCTGTCGAGCATCTGCTGGACTTTCGATACAGGACACTTTGCTCATGATCACTTTAAAATCCTCAAAGTCACAAGTATTGCCCAGTGATATACATTATTCCTGATAGAGACAAATACATTGTCCTAAGTCTCATTCTATAGATATGTGTTCCATTAATCACAGGAGAGGGCAATGAGCAGCAATTTCTCACTTATAATTGTGCTGTTTGTGAGAGCCTATATAAGGATAGGAACTGCCAGGGCGCTATTTTCTAAATGCACCTCTTCAGCAACTTCGTCTGGGTCTTCACTGCTGATATTAAGATTTACAAATACCGTAGTCAATATTATTTTCGCCAGTGTTTCTCCTTGCGTTCTTTGTCAACAGAGCATGTATATCATGTAGGGCCTGTGATTCCCTTATCTTGAATTCATTTTTTTTGCATACATTATACAACCCTTTGTCCTTATTTGTTTCAGTATACTTCTTCAGCTTCCCACATTTAACCGCTTTGAATGCCAGATATACTGTTGTGGATATAGGTGTGCGATTGCGTTCTAACAGTGATGTTAGTATGGTCGATATAGGTTTTGGATTGATTACCAGTGATCGGTGAAAGGTTTGAGGACAGTTTCACCAAAGTTCACCATAGAGGTTGTTAGTAATAGAGGGGAACATGGTGCAGTGATGAACACAGATAGAACCAAACACACAGAGCCAAATCTGACCACCCTGCATTACTCACTGTTGAATCTGGTCATCCCAGTTCTCAGTAAAATAGCCGTCTAAACAGGCTCATTTTTACCCATTGGAGTTTCCATCTTGCTGTCTAATTGTGCATTTGGAAAGGTCCATGTCACCTATGTTACACTGATTAATTACACCCTTTTGTTGGTGTCCGGTTTGGGTTCAGGTGGTATATATTCCATCTTAGAAATTCTATTACTCTGCGCAGTGTACACTGACCTTGAGGCCAGCTCCCATTACAGGTATGCTGGTCCGGTGTTGTGGAGGGCTTTGTGTGCGTGGGTGAGGACCTTGAAGGTGATTCCAGCCTCAACAATGAGCCAGTGGATTGTGCGCAGGTGCTGGGAGATGTGGCAGTGTTTTGGCAGGTTGAGGACCAGTCTTGCGGCAGTGTTCTGAATGTTTTGTAGCTTGCAGGTGAGGTTTTTTTTTACTCCGGCGTAGAGTGCGTTGCCATAGTCAAGTCTGCTGGTGATGAGGGCGTGAGTGACGGTCTTTCTGTGCTCGGGGGATCCATTTAAAGGTCTTGCATAGGAGGTGGAGGGTGTGGAAGCAGGAGGATGCGACGGAGTTGATCTTGTGGTCCATTTTGAGTTCGGAGTCCAGGATGATTCCAAGGTAGCGTGCGTGGTCCGTGGGGTTGGGCGAGCTTCTGAGAGCAGGGGGCCACCAGGTGTCGTTCCAGGCGCCGGGGTGTGGGCCCATGATGAGTACTTCTGTTTTGTCAGTGTTGAGTCATAGGCAGCTGCCTTTCATCCATTTAGCGACTGCTGCCGTGCCTTCTTGAAAGTTATGTTTGGCTGCGTTGGGTTCGTTGGATAGGGAGAGGATGATTTGAGTGTTGTCTGCGTATGAAACAATGTTGACTCCATGGGTTCTGACGATGGGGGCGAGCGGAGCCATGTAGATGTTGAACAGCGTGGGGTTTAGGGAGGATTCCTGGGGGACTCTGCAGGTGGTAGGTGTAGGGTCCAAGAGAAAAGGAGGGAGTCTGACCAGCTGCGTTCCGCTGGAGAGGAAAGAGTGGATCCAGTCGAGGGCCTTGTCCCTGATCCCTGCGTCGCGAAGTCTGCGAGTTAGGGTGCGGTGAGAGACTGTTTCGAAGGCTGTGCAGAGGTCGAGGAGGATGAGGGCTACTGTTGATGGCTTTCTCAATGACTTTCGCTGGGAATGGGAGCAGGGAGATGGGTCTGTAGTTTTTTAGGTCAGTGGGGTCCGCTGAGGGCTTCTTCAGGAAGGGGTTGATCTCAGTGTGCTTCCAGTCGTCAGGGAAGCAGGCGTTCGCTAGGGAGCGGTTGATGGTGTGGCGAAGCATGGGTGTAATGGTGTCGGCAGCTCTGTTGATGATGTGGTAGGGCAGGGGTCCATGGGGGCCCTGGAGTGGATTGACTTCATCGTCCTCAGTGTGTCTTCGGTGGTGAGGGCTGTCGTTGGCTTAAGGGTGTCGGGGGTAGTTGGTGAGGGTTCAGTGTGTTGGCTGTCTTTGTCGAAGTTGTCATAAATGTTCTTGATTTTGTGGTGGAAGAAGGAGCTGAGTTTGTCGCAGAGGTCTTGTGATGGAGGGATGTCTGTAGACTCGCTGGTGGGTTGGGCGAACTCCTTATAGCACACTGGGAAGATCTAATGGACTCCTTACAGGTGCCCCAGGTAGAAACTGCTGGGCAGAACTGAGAGCATTGGATCCATGCCTGCCAACTCTCATGGTGCCACCGTCTGACACAAGATATCGACCTCCATCACACAGTCAGCGGGTGAGAAGCCGCTATCACACAGTGGCAAGGAAAACAAGCTGAAAAAATTGCAAATAGTGGTTTTCATCTCCTTTTCTGGGAATATGAACTGCCAAAGTATTAAGGGGTGTGAAAGCACCACCGCACCTCAGCAAGCTTTAATTTGTTTATTTTTTTGGTGGGGAGGTGGGGGCTTGGGGGCAGGGTGGGGTTCAAAAATGCTCCTTATGTACTTCTGGGCACGAGGCCTCGCCATATCCAAGGCCCCTCTGCTCCTCAAGTTTGGCAGGTATGTGGATCGTTGACACAGCAGGTCCACCTCATAGGTTCTGGCCTACCCACTCAGACGTTCAGGGGGTGAGAGGGCAGGGAGCACAGCGAGGTTGAGAGTCATATATTTAAATATACTGAGTTGTAGGACTTACATACCAGGGTGGGGTTGCAGATGGCTAATGAGTCGGATGGCTTGGAGGGAAAGTTCCATGATCTTGTGATGCGCTCAGTGGCGTAGCTAGACTAGTTGCCACCCGTGGCAGTCCCTGCGGCAGCCGTCCTGCGGCCGTATGTAAGAGCAGGTGGGAGGCCGCTGCCCCCAAAACTCGTGTCGACCCTCACGCACCCCACTCCCTGTCTACACCACTGAATGCTCTTTGGATGACTGCTGCTAACTTGGCTTTTAACTGAAATGTTTTTATGTTGAGAGACTTTGAAGAACCTGCATCTCCTGATTGTGTCGCAATGGATAACATGCTTCTCAGGTATTACTGCTTGCATTGATATGTTTCTTTGACTAGCATGGGCTGGCCTGCATAATGTGTTGTCAATGTCAAAACCCCAATAGAGATGGGTAAAAATAAATAAATAACGGCCGCCGCGCATAGGAAGGAGCGCTTCCCAATCATCATCGGATCCCACTCTAAGAGTGAATTTTGCTTCTTCCATGTCTCAGGTGACTGCAAGGGGTTCCCCTCAGGCCTCGCATTTCAAGATGCTAGTGTGAAAATGCAGACTGTTTGGATTTTGTTGGGGTAGCTTTAAAAAACTGATCCAATCAGGCTTCAGGAGTTATTTATTTGAATGCATTTGTACCGATCTACTTGACCCTCAGTGTTGTCAGAGCGGTTTACGCACTGCATTCACAATTACACTAAGATGCTGAAGAATATGTCGTGTTTACATCAAATTGAACTTGGGAACAACATGGGAGTAGGGATAAGGAATGGGTCGTTAATCAAAGAAGGTCATGGATTTCAATTCTGGATTTAAAGTGCATGTAAACAGCTGACCTGTTTATGGGTTTAACATTGGAGCTGCCGCTGGAACATTAGTTGTTTCAGATTCTTTTAGAAGATCGCGAGGAAAACTAAATTTCACATTTCAAGAGCATTGCCTGAAAGAGAACAGGAGAAAGTTTTTTTTTGTTTTTTGGATCATCAGGGTGCTTGGAACATGAATTCCACACTTTGAAGGGCATGCCTTTTTCCCACAGGGGACGAGTTTCGTTCAATGTATCTCAGGAAGGCACAATGCACCCACATGTGAGTTATACTTGGGATTTTGAAAATGCGTCTAGCTTCTGTGGGCAGCTGATTAACATTCTTGGGGCAAGTTTGCCTTGGTGCCAAAGGAAGAGCTGCCTTTAGAACTGCCAGGTGTAATTTTGGACTTCATGTGAGCAAGGCAGTGGCATACTCCTAGTGATAGAACTAGTGATTGTAACACTATTTTGAAGTCTGCAGCCAGTATAAGGGATTTCAGAAGTTTGGGCTGGTCTTTGTTGTCACAGTTATCTGAACATGAAGGTTAACATTTTTGTCTGGTGAGAAATGAAGGGACTTCATATAGTCTGTGGGCCTTATTTATGCACCATATTCATGTAATATGGCAGCCTAGCGCCAACATAGGCATCCTTGTACCATAGTGCGAGGGTACCTCCATTGCATGCAGGATTGTTTTTGTTGAGGGAGGGGCATCTTCCAACACAAAGGCGTTTTCCTCTTCCTATGTGTGCTGCAGAATGAATAATCAGGTTTCTCCTCGTTACGCCTCACCTCTGGAGGCGTATGGATTTGGCGCTTCCCCAGATTTCCATCACCTTGTAAATCTGGGGCAGCATCAAATTCTATGGGTGTTGCGTAGGAAAATCCACTGCAACACCCATGGTACGCCTCCCGGGCACAGAGGAGAGCCATGCAGAAATTTGCCCTGCATCGCATTACTCATGATTTATGAGGCCACTCAAAGTCACGCAGGGTGGCTTTGGACCCGTTCATAAATCTTTATGAGAGCCCTGCGTCACGCATGCACAATTTTACGAGGTGCAAAAGTGATGCAGGGCTCTTAAAAATGCTCCTGTGATTTTAAGTTTCCTGTAAAGAATAACAATTGAGTTGAGCCAAAATCGGACAGGGACTGATGTCTAATGGAGGGAGATAAGTTGAAACTCAGGGCGTCATTTATGAGGAATTGGTATCGGGCAGAGTCCCTAGAGATATAGAGATATGTACGGGGCGGAGCTTTGGGGGCATTTTAGGCCCACAAGCCTTACAAGGGTGGAGCACTCATTTATGAGGAATTTGTTGGGATTGCCAGTTAGCACCCCATTAGTACCTCTTCGGCTGGACCTAGGGCTTCTCCCTATTGAGGAGGAAGTGGCCCTAAGGCCACTTATGTATTGGAGAAGAATATGGTCAGTTCCTGAATTAGCTCCCTTTAGAAATGAGTTTAGGGATGTGTGGGCTGAAATTAGAACCAAGAAAATCCTGTGGTTAATTCATATTAAGGAACTCTGTAATAGGATTGGCTTACTTGAGTTATGGGGCACACCAGAAGTAGTGTGCCCGAAAATATCTAGGGCCGATTTGGTATACCATTACAGGCAACACAATTTATTGTCTCTTCACGCGAGCTCTACAGTTGGTAGACTGACATCTCAGTTCCTCCAAGTAAAAGAGGATTACAAAAAGGAGGATTTCCTTGACCTGATTAATCCAGCTTCGGCAAGGAAACTGTACATGCAATTTAGGAGGGGTAGTCTGCCGCTCATGATATTGACTAGTAAATGGGATTTAAATAAAAATACTGAGTGCCCAGCGTGCAAATACCATCTTGAAAATGAGATCCACGTCCTGTTTTTTTGTCCCAAATATCAGACTGTACGCAATCGTTGGGTGAAACCTATCTGTAGGAACCTTGGCTTCAGAGAATGTTATAAGGCCTTGAGAGTATTAAAATATGATACGCACCCTCCTATCGTTTTCACCGTCTCGCGCTTTTTAAATGGGATGTGGAATAAGCGCAGGAATTTTTTAATGAAATAAATTGTTGACTTACATATTTATAGGAAATTTAATGTATACCTCCGATAACTACTTTGAATGGTTTAATTTGATTTCAATATATGTCGGTTTTAATAGGTGTATATATATGATTGTGATTGTTTCTGATTAGGTGCATGTTATTTATTTTCTGTAACATAGTGTTTGTGCGTATTTTACCCTGTACTTTTATGGTCCGTTGTGACCGAAATAAAGTTATCGAAAGAAAGATATAGCAGAGACTAAATTAGGTAAGTTCTAACAGCTCTTCTTGTGGTAGTGTGAGCGAGCAGTTAGGCTTATCCAGAGGGTGTGTAAAGCATGTATTGTATTCACTCAATCAAGACTGATGCACACACACAGGAATTGAATCAAGACCCATTGGGACGTAAAATAAAGGTATACTTGATACAGGTAGGTAAAATATACTTTCAATGTAAACCTTTACACAGAAATGCAATTGAGGATGGATTTGTAATTGTTACAGGTTGGTATCAATTTAAAAAGCAGTTTGAATTACACAGGAATTACTTTTGGAATAAGTTTCAGTTACTTTTGGAATAAGTTTCAGTTACTTTTGGATTACTTTGGATATTGGGGGTGGTATGTCTAAATACCACACCTAAGGATCTCACAGTACAAGATAAGTAAGACTTTTCTTGGCTTGAATTATAGTTACTGTTTTCCCATACAAAACAACAGTTCAACACACATTTTAGGCCTAAAAATCTCATTACATGGGTTCCTATAGAAAAAAATGGTTATTGGTTTTGCATGTAAGTAAACGTCTTACAAGTGGGAGTTTTGGGGGTTAGGATCAAGTTTCCTCAGGTTTAAGGTCAGGGCAAATGGGGTCTGAGGTTGGCAACCATTCCATACCACCAGCTGCACAAGGGGGGCCGGTTGCAGGGTGCTTGTGCGGGGTCGGGTGCCCAATGAAATCCTATGAATTTGCCGTTTTCGGATTTTGAATTGAATTGAATTGAATTACATTTATAGACCGCAGGGCTACCCGAAGGCCTCCCAGCGCTAGGAGCAATCTCATCACATTACAGCAGTTAGATGTTGAGGGAACAGGAAGGTCTTCAGGAGTTTCCGAAAGGATAAATAGTTGTCCTCCAAACGGATATGATTGGGTAGCTGATTCCAACATTTCACTGCATTGTATGAAAACAAGCGCCCCCACACCGATCTCCATTTATCCTGGGAACAACAGCCAGATGTTTATTCCCAGAACGCAAGGACCTATTGGGGCAGTAGGAAGAGATGATAGATTGGAGAATCGGTGGACCCTTGCACCATAAAGTCTTATGGGCAATGCAGAGAGCTTTAAATTGCTCTCTCTCCGCGACCAGGAGCCAATGGAGAGAGGCGATGGATGACCTTGCAGATTTTGGCTGCAGGCTCGGTCCAGGAAGTCTTCCAGAGGAACCAACAGCTGGGAAGGTAAGTTGGAGGACTCTGGGACGTAGGTGCACCTCAGGTCCTCTTCTCCAAGGATGCAGGGGTGCCTTTTGAGTTCGGATTTCACCTTCCTGAGCCACTCGCAGTTGGGGGGTCTCCATGCATTGGCTGCTGGCAATGCCCAGGAAGTCCTGGAGGGGACAACCTACGGTGGACTTGGACTCTGGAGCACAGGGGGACCACCCTGGACTGGTGGACCACTTGAACTCAGGCCATAGACGACGGGTGCAGTGGTGGTTCCAGGTGTTGAGTTTCTTCTACCTCAGCAGGCTCAGAGTCTGTCTTTGGAGTTTCTTTTGAACAGAGCTGCTGTTTGCTGGGGATGTATGTCATTACATCGCATAGTAATACCACGCATGCCATTACAACGCGGGTATTACTACGCGATGTCAATGACATCGCATGCCATTACATCGCAAACTATTACCACGAATATGCCTTTACTACGCATGCCATTACAACGCAAAGGCATGCGTGGTAAAGCTATATTCGTGGTTAGTTTGCAAGGTAAGTGACTACACTACCCCAACACAACCCTCCCCCGCCCCCCAATCCTCTCCCTACAATTACATTACACTACCCTACATGACCCCCGACACTACCCTAAAACACAACACACGCACACTACAGCACTACCCTAATCCCTAACGCACTTCACTACTCAAACTCTACTACACTACCCTAGACCACTACACTACACAAACTCTACATTACCCTAAACCCTAAAACACTACTACACTACCCTAAACCCTAAAACACTACACTTCGCAAACACTACTACACTACCCTAAACCCTAAAACACTACACTACCCTAAATCCTAAAACACTACACTACACAAACACTACCCTAAACCCTAAAACACTACACAAACACTACTACTCTACCCTAAACCCTAAAAAACTACACTATCCTTTATCCAATAAATACTACACTACACAAATACTACTACACTACCCTAAACCCTAAAACACTACACTAAACCCTACAACACTACACTACACAAACACTACACTACCCTAAAACACTACACTACGCAAACACTACTAAAAACACTACACTAGCCTAAACCCTAACACACTACACTACACAAACACTACTACACTACCCTAAACCCTAAAACACTAAATCACTACTCTACACAAACTCTACAACACTACCCTAAACCCTAAATCACTACAACACTACCCCAAACCCTAATACACTATATTACACTACAAAAAAACACACTAAAACGTTAAAAAACACACAGAACACTACTTTTACACTACCCTAAACCCCAAAAATTGACCCCCACCCCAAGCGCAAACCCCCTTACCTCTCTCCTCTCCAGAGTCGCCGTCGGATCCTGCTTCCTCCTTTCTGCTTGCTTCATGTCGTTGTGAGGAAACAGCCTGAGTTTCCTCACAATGACTTGGATAGCCACCGCCGCCACATTACATTGCATGCATTGTAAAAGCGCAAGCGATGTACTGGTATGCGTGGTTTGACCAGGCGTTGTAACATCGCATGCGTTGTAACGCATGCGATGTAATAGCAACGCGTGGTAAAACCCGCGTCGTAATGGCTGTTCCCCGTTTGCTGGAGATCCAGTCTTTTTTAAAGGCAGTTAATCCTCCCAGGGGTTTTGGAGGTTGCTGGCTGCTGGACAAGTCAACTTTTTGTACAGGATCTCCTGAAACTGCAGATGGGCTTGTAGGACTGGGGCCAAGTCAGTTCTTCTCTGTAGTCTGCTCTGCTGTGCAACTTCTTCCATCCTCCTTCTTCGTCGGTTTCAGGAATCTGCCTTTTGGGTTCAGGGCTGCCCCCTAAATACTGTAATTAGGAGCGTTTTAGGGGTCTCGAGGTAGTAGCCAATAGGCTACTGACCTTAAGATGACTACACCCTTGGTGTGCTTACCCAACGTGGGGTTGTGGGCACCATTCCTAATCCTGATTGTGCATGCCATCTGCGGACACTGAAGAGTGGGCTTAACCTTGTCTCCCCTACCTGAGGGGTGGGATTGGCAGAGGTGGGCACACCTTCTGGGCTGTTTTAATTTTTCCTGTCTGTATTCCCACCGATAAGGGAAGGGGTGAGACACGAAGGGGGCCTGCTCCTGCTACCAGGAGATGATGAGTGTCAAGTTGCAAAAGTGGCAAGGCCTTTGAAGCTCCCCTACCACAGATGGCTTTTCCTGACCTGGGGGAGGTGTGAACACCTCCGCCCAGGAAAGGTTTTGTTTCTAGGCCCAGAGAGTGAAGGCTCCCACCCCAGGGTCCAGAAACTTGTCTCGTGGCGGCAGATTGGTTTTACCAGTCAGGGAACCCACCAGAGGCTGGTTGTTTTTCATGGCGCATCTCTAAGTTGCCCTCTAAGTGCATTGATTAATAAATACCACACTGGCATCAGTGTGGGTTTGTTTTGCTGAGAGGTTTGCAACCAAACTTCCCAGAATTCAGTAAAGTCATTATGGTGCTGTGGAGTTCTTAATGACAAACTCCCAGACCATATACTCTTTATGGCATTACTGCTTTTACAATGTCTAAGAATGGACTTAGACAATGTAGGGAAACAGTTCTCATGCAACTGTACCCTCACCAGTGGTATAGTGCACCCAGCTAGAGGGGTGACGTACCTATACCATAGGCAGTGGGTTGCAGGCATGGCACACAAGTATGGGTGCCATGTTGACTCTTCACTTTTCTCTGCGCAAAAACATGCAGCCTGCAATGGCAGTGTGTGTGTGTGTTAAGGTACAGGACCTCTAAGGGTGGCATAATATGTGCTGCTGCCCTTCAATGCCAGTTCTGGTCACAGTGCCCTTGGTATCCACGGTACCTTTTACAAGGGACTTGCACATTGGCAGACAGGTGCCAATTGTGGGTACAAATGTACAGTTTTGGGAAAGAACACATGTCCCGGGAACCTGATTGGAAGGACCCAGGGCACATCAAGTCAAAGTGCATCAGAAATTTGGCAAAAAGTGGAGGGGGTTACTTAAACAGAAACCAACTATCCTACAGTTTCTCAGTAATGGCATTTCATTAAATGTTTTTTCTATGAAATCTCATACAACTGGAAGGACATCCCATCTGTTGGGTGGCCTATATAAAGGGAAGACCTGGGAGTGTCAGGGTAAAATAACAATGATAGATATCAGGCCTGCTGTTTTCTCTTTCAGGATGAACAGTTTAAGGATGTGGACTAGAGCACTTTTGTGAGTGAATTTGCTGGAAAATAGCAATGGAAAGAGATAGAATTGCCTTTGCACTTAAGGATATAAGAAATGTGCATTATTACTGGGCTATAGTTCAAAACCTATGTGTGTGTGTATGTGAAGAATGTTTTTTTTATTAAAATATGGTGTTAGCTTACTACTGTCTTGTTCACAGAAGAGTGAGCTTCACCACATCTCCCCTACCTGCGGGGTGGGATTAGCAGAGGTGGGCACACCTTCTGGGCTGTTCTAATTTTTCCCATCTGTCTTCCCGCAGATAAGGGGGTGAGACAGGAAGGGGGCCGGCTCCTGATAGCAGGAGATGCTGAGGGTTGAGTTGCAAAGGTGGCAAGGCCTTTCAAGCTCCCCTGCCACAGATGGCTTTTCCTGGCCTGGGGGAGGTGTGAACACCTCTACCCAGGAAAGGTTTTGTTTCTAGGCCCAGGGAGTGAAGGCTCCCACCCCAGGGGTCTAGAAACGTGTCTCATGGTGGCAGGCTGGTTTTACCAGTCAGGGAACCCACCAGAGGCAGGTTGTTTTTCAGGGGGCATCTCTAAGATGTCCTCTAACTGCATTGAATAATAATTCCCACACTGGCATCAGTTTGGATTTGTTATGCTGAGAGGTTTGCAACCAAACTTCCCAGAATTCAGTAAAGCCATTATGGTGCTGTGGAGTTCCTAATGACAAACTCCCAGACCATATACTCTTTATAGCATTACTGCTTTTACAATGTCTAAGAATGGACTTAGACACTGTAGGGGTACAGTTCTCATGCCACTGTACCTTCACCAGTGGTATAGTGCACCCAGTTAGAGGGATGACGTACCATACCAGAGGCAGTGGGTTGCAGGCATGGCACACAGGTATGAGTGCCATGTCGACTCTTCACCTTTCTCTGCACAAATCATGCAGCTTGTAATGGCAGTATGTGTGTGTTAAGGTACAGGATCTCTAAGGGTGGCATAATATGTGCTGCAGCCCTTCAATGCCTTTTCTGGTCACAGTGCCCTTGGTACCCATGGTACCTTTTACAAGGGACTTGCATGTGGGCAGACAGGTGCCAATTGTGGGTACAAATGTACAGTTTTGGGGGAGGGAAGGGAAGGGAAGGGAAGAGGCGAGAAGAGATGAGAAGAGAAGAGAAGAGAAGAGAAGAGAAGAGAAGAGAAGAGAAGAGAAGAGAAGAGAAGAGAAGAGAAGAGAAGAGAAGAGAAGAGAAGAGAAGAGAAGAGAAGAGAAGAGAAGAGAAGAGAAGAGAAGAGAAGAGAAGAGAAGAGAAAGGAAAGGGAAGAGAAAAGATGAGTGGAGGAGATGGGAGGGGAGGGGAGGGGAGGGAATAGGAGGGGAGAGGAGAGGAGGGGAGATGATAGGAGAGAAGAGGAAAGGAGAAGAGAGGAGAGGAGAACAGAGGATATCCCTTCAGGAATTGCCCTGCATTGATAATGAGATGGGTGACAGCAGGTAGACCTGAACTCCTATTAAGGTTTTGATAGCCTATGTTTAGCATTCCATGAAAGGCACATTAGTTGGAATTAGAATGTAGTCCCATTCTATTGGTAATTTAGTTAATATCCCTTCATCACAGAGTGCCGGATTATGACTTTGGCAGTGTCATGCTGGTTTTGCGCCGGCACAGCACAGCCAAAGCCATGCCCACCAGATTACGATTATAACTCTGGTCTGATGGGCATTTCTTTTGCCGTTTCTACGGCGGTGTCCTGAAAATGGGAACACAAAAGCAGTTTCAGCATGGCATGGACTGTGAAGTCCATGCCATTCTGGAACTTGGGGTGCATGCATGTGCCCCCCTGATGGCATCCCCATGGTGGGGGGGGGGCATGAGGGCCGTGTAGGGCCCCCTTTGTTTCCCCATCGCCAGCCTTTCAATGTTGGGCTCACCGCCATGAAGAGGCTGGCAGTGAGGAAACTCGTAATATGCTCGGCGGACTGCGGCGGGCCCGTCTTGCATATTGTATACCCCTGTCCACTGCACCAACGCCTTGGAACGGTAGTTTCCTGGCGCAGCCAGTGCAGTAGTGGCAGTCCAAACGGCCACCTTGTAATACAGCTGCAACAGTACCACGAGTCTGGTGCCTAAAGACTGCCCAGAGACTTTTAACTAATAGGTACAGTATAAATGGATTGTAAACAAGCACATTACTGTATTGTTTAAAATTGTATCATCTGCAATCATTCAACCCAAAAATTGGATACATGCTTTAAAAAAAAATCTGATATCGCACTACCCTCTGATCTCTCCTGTCATCATTGACCATCCTCTTCAACAGTGATTATTACTTCTATGAGTTAGATCGCAGGTATTGTGGTAGAGGATGTTGGTCCTGGCATCTGCTGTAGAGGAAAAAATGAGAGTTGGATGGTGAGCAGAAATGGAGAATGATGTCACCTGTGAGTTAAAAGGGGTCTGATTGAGGAAATGGAGGAAGTCCAGGAAGATATAAATCAGAACATATCCTTCTGTTCAGCAGGAAGCTACATCCAAATCCCAACTATCCAACTTTCTAACTGTTGGGTACAACTTTACTTGGAACTTTAGGATAGCATCCTGTCTAGGCCACACTTGCTTGCCAATCATCTGGAAAGAATCAGAGTCATGTAAAGGCCAACAAGGCAGAAAAAGCTGAAAGTTACTTCTAGATCTAAGTGGGATAGACAGATAACCAGCATGGATGAGGGAATAAAGAAGTGGAGGTGGTGAGAAGTCATGTTGTGAGCTCATATAGTACCACCAAACTGTTCTCTTCACCAAGGTTTTTATGATGTGAAGATTGCTTCGGAAAATGCTGATGGCAATATCTACACCTCTTCTTTCATATCTGCCCGCTGCACACACATAAGCGCACACAAGGGGCTAGATGTCATAACACCACAGCTGTGATCTGACTTAATTGGAATACACTTGCCTAATAGCTTGAGATTCAAGTAGCCCTTTATCTGACAATGTAATTTAACAGATGTTGTAATTTGAACTTGAACGGACTGCCAACGTTTTAGCAAATAAATACCAAGCTGTCAGACTCTCCCCTTTGTTTTGTACCCAGTCCTCCTAAATTGCAGTGTGTCCCAGGGGTCCTCCATGAACCCTATGCTTTCTAGTAGGTACAGAGCACCTTTGGCAGAACAAATCTGCAATAATGGCTGTGTCATATACCGATGAGACACAATTGATTGTGTCGCTTTGTGGATGGGAACCCCTATAACTAAGAAAGGTTCACGGATTGTCTGGGTTCCATTCCACTTGGATGAACAAAAGCCATTTAAGACTAAGGGCCAATTACGATCTCGGTTGGAAAGGCTCCGAAAGGCATTTGGTTCGTCCAAATCCATGTCGGAAGCCTTCTTTCTCACCAACTCGTAAACCTTTCAGACCGATCGATTACGATGGTTTAAAACCATTCATGTTGTGCCCCACACTCACATCCATGCACCGTGTGCCATGCATGGATGTGCACTAAGTGCACCTTAATACTGCGGCTTGCTCTGCAGCCCTTTTCCTGGGCTGCAGCACAAATTGCAGTTTAAAGGAGCACTTTCTGCCTGCCACCACGGTTGTCATATCATAATTTGGTTGGCGGACTGCTGACTATTTCTCGGGTGGTCTCTTGACTGACACAACAACAGATGTGGTCCGACCGTCCAATATCAAAATAGGACCCTAAAAGACCTGCATTGGCTCTCTATAACCAAAAGGATCAAATTTAAAACCTTAATGCACACCCATAGAGCCAAATATCTCTTTGACCATTCTAGCCTTTTACGCTTCTACTAGGTAGTTGAGGCCCCCTACCGATTCTACATTCTGCCTCCTAAGGGTAGGGAGGTAGCTGCATGGTGGTGTTCTGGCAAAATAGTGAGAAAAAATATTGCGTAACATAAATATCGTGTCAAAAATATTATGACATATAAATATAATTGTATTTAATATCCTTGTCATAAATATCAATTTTAAGTGTTGTATTTAATATAGATGTATTTAATATCGATGTAGTTAACATCATTATTATTAATATCTTTTTTAGGGAAAATAGTGTGTAATATATTGTATTTTTATTTTTTATTTACAATAATTGTTTATAATTATATTATAATTTGTTTTACTTATATTGATTTTATAACTTCATTTGTTTTTTATATTTTGTATTTAGTAATATTATATTTATTTAGAGCAGGGTGTTGGCTTATAGGTGGGAAGTATGTATTTTAATGATAATGTATTAGTGTATATATTTTAATGTTATTTTTTTAATTTTTTAAAATCCATGTTAAAAATTAGGAGCAGGATAATGGGTTGATATGGGATAATGGTGGGGAGTATGTTAAAAAATATGTATTAGTGTTTATTTTTAGATGTGTATTTATTACATTTAATAAATTAAAATTCAAGGACTTTTTGAAGCGGGGTGTAGAATTAATATTCGTTACGTGTGTGGCTATTTTTGGGGGGAATAATAAAAGTAATTTAAATAAATTATTTTAAAATCTTAATTCCATGAGACTTTTCAAACAAAAATAAAAATAAAAATGTGAAATTCTTTTTTCGTAAAATATAGTTCATTTTAAGAAAATGAAATACTTAAAAAAATATAGTGTTATGTGATATTTGATGAGAAATTATTGATATCTGTTTCTAAAAAAATGATTCTTTAATAAAATAGATTTTAAAAGTTATAAAAATGGAAAAATAAATATATTTAATATAATGAATTTGAAAAAATTGTTTTTAGGTAGGAAATACATTATGCAAATATTTTAATATTTTATTTTCTAAATAGCAAAAATATTTTATAAAATTATTAAGACTGCTATGTTTTATGTAAATTTAATCATTTAGAAAATATGTTATATACTAACAAAAACTTTTAAAAAATATATTTCTCATAAATATGAACATAATTTTAACACATTGTAGTGTGATAAATATTTTCATACATAAATGTTTTATGTCATTTTGTATGAAATGTATTAAATTAAAATTTGTATGTAGTGGGAATGGACAATGTTGCCTCATTAGTGTCCAACACTTTCCCTGACTTATTTTATCTTGAAGTGGGAATAGTAAATGTAACCATTTTAGTGACCAAAACCTTCTCTGAGATAAGCTTTATTGTAGTGGAAATGTAAAATGTTCCATCTTATTCTATTTTGGTGTGGGAATAGGATATTTGAAATTTTACTTTCCAAAATCTTCCCTGTGATAAGTTTTATTGCACTGGGAATGGGTAATATTGCATCTTTAGAATCAAGCATTTTACCTGAGTTAAGTTAAATTGGAGTGGTAATAGTAAATGTTGTTCCTTAAATGTCCAACACCTTCCCTTACTTATTTTAGTAAGAATAATATATATTCACAGGCACATGCATCAAAGCTTTTTGTGATCGCAAACGGTGCGAATCGCAAAAATCATCTGTTTGCGATCGCAAAATTAGCTTTTTTGCGATGCTTGAAACAACTTGCCACTCGCACTTTAAAAAATAGCAATTCATTGAGATTTTTCAAATTGTGATTGCATTTAAGGAATCGCAATTTGCGATTCCTTAAATGCAATGCAAGAACCACTTGAGAATGGCGATGTCGCTAATAGGGGCGCAAATTACCATGACTTTGAACTTCATTATAATTTGCAAGAACTTTAAAAAATGCACTTTTCAAAGTTTCATGTTACGCACACACATGCCCTTAGGGCATGTGTGTGCGCAACATATGCGCACAGATCAATTTTAGAGGTGCAACATGGTGTTCTTTTGACACCCTTGCACCCTGAAATTGCATGTGCAATTTGCGAGGCCCATAGGAATGAATGGGAAGCCATTTCTTATTTGCGATTTGCAATTTGCGAGTCGCAAATAAGGGATGTGTAGGAATCGCTATTTTTATTGCGATTCCTACATGCATAGGCTTTTGCGAGTCCTTAATTGTGATTCCTTAATAATCGCAATTAAGGACTCGCAAAATCCTACCTTGATGCATGTGCCTGTTAACCCTTTTAGTGTCCAAAGCCTTCCCTGAGATTTTATTGTAATGGGAATGGACAATGTTGTATCTTTAGAGTCCAGCATCTTCCCTGAGTTAAGTTAGATTGGAGTAAGAATAGTACGATGTGCCCTTAAAGGTTCCGACCGCAGGGCCACATCATAATGGGCCGCTCAGTTTCCTTTCTGTCCTCCTCATTATGATGGAGGCAGTCGGAGAGGAGACCAGCAGATCATGCCGGCTGGCTTCTGACAGGCTTGGAGAACTGTCCGCCAATTGGAAGGTGGCTAGTAATCTCAAGGGAGGGCATTTCCACCCTTGAGATTACAATGCACAATTTTAGACATGGTTTCCATGCCAGTCAGTACAACATGGACACCATGACAGAAAGCGTGTTTGGGGGCCCACAGCAGGGTCCCCTTTGGTGCACGGCCTCTGATTGGAGGCCAAGGGGGCACCTAATGTGCCCCCTGTTGATTCCTGCACCTTGTGGCAGGCACCTTGAGGTGGGTGCTACAGGGTGCAGGGATGAACTGCACTTCAAATTTCACTATGGAAACATGCATTACGACCGGTTTACGGCTGTAATTCATGCCCCTATATTGAAATATAGGAATGCGACCAATCCGAATAAGGCTGTTGGGACCGCCAACCGGATGTTAATCAGTCCCAGGACCGAGTCAGTGTTGGGTATAAGGAATTCTGCCCACATTGAAATCAGGCCCTTAGTGCTGCCCCTTTAGTGTCCAGCTCCTTCCCTGATTTAAGTTAGACTGGAGTGGGAATAGTAAAGTTTGACCCTTTAGAGACCAACACCTTCCCTGAAATATTTTATATTAGTAATATAGTAATATTCTACAGCGGTCCCACCAAGCATTAAACAAGATTCCGTTCCTCGGGCAGTTGTCATGGAGGTTCCTCCTCCATGTACACCATGGCAGAGGGGGAAAAAAGGGGCCGATTACGATGTTGCCTGGAAACTCTTCCAACCAAATCGGTCGGACTCGCATTGACTTCAATGGGAGCCTGTGTTACGAATGAGAACACAGGCTCCCTTTGACAAAAGAGGCTGTTGGTGAAAAATTTGCATCCAGTGCCTACCACACTGTGCATCCATGGGAAGGGGGAAACCCCAATGGGCCCGAGTCAGAGGGCCCCGGGTGAAGGGGTGCCTGCTATGGACCCCCAAAGTCAGATTCCAACAGCAGATCTGTGTCAAAACAACCGATTCAGAAAGGCTGTCTGAATCTGACATCCTAATTGCTCAGCTGGAAACGCATCCGTAGATCACTACAATTCGGCTCCGACTGACTCGGTTACTCCCAATGCCTTTGGGAACCGAGTCAGACTGTTCGAATGCTTTCCAACCATCTTAATCGATCGTTGGGAAAAGTGTCCAAGTTAGTCAGAAAGATGGGTTCCAAATCGGATTCGGACTAATAGAATGCCGTTCGCAGCCTTTCAGAACGGCATCATGATCTACCCCAAAAGGGGCCCTACAGGGCCTCCTTTGCCTCTTTCGCATGTGGAGCCACACAGTGGGGCATAGCATGTGCCCCCCTGTGTGCATGCACAACAGTTCCTGCATGGAATGGACTGCCTTTGATGCTCATATTGCGGTGCCTTTACCATAGGCTCTGCCATTGGACCACCAGAGAACCTCCCGCCAGAGACTAAATAAGTCATAATCAGGCAGGCTGTGGTAGTACGGCATTGATGGTCTTGGAGCAGAGCAGTGGCTTAGCAGCCAAAGTCTTAATTAGGCCATTAAGCCCTGATTACGAGTCTGGCAGTTCTAGGAGTATCAGACTCGTGGGAGTGGTGGTGGCAGTCCAGCCACTGTTGCCCCGCCAGTCCGACTGCCTCATTATGAGTTGGGGGTCAGACCGCTCTGGGACCGCCACCAGGGACTCACCATTCCCTGGCGGTATTGCGCAGTCAGACTACGCAACAAGCTTGGTGGGACGGCAGGATTAATGGAGGTTCCCGCTCCATGTACATGTGGCAGAGGGGAAACTAAAGGGGCCTCCTGTGCCTCCTCTACATGTGAATGCAAACAGGGGGGCATAGCATATGCCCCCCTGTGTGCATGCACACCAGTTACTGCACAGCATGGACTTTTATGGCCATGCTGTGCAGGAATCTTGTATTTTTTTTTTTAAATATATAGTCCTGATAAGCCTCTTTAATGGAAAGAAAAAACAGTAACGTTCTTCCACTTGCACATGTTGATGGGCACCTGGAAACCTGTGCTCATGGGCTTTTCAGCAGTACGGGTAAATCAGAGTAGGAAACGGAGATCGAGATTTCTTATGGCCCTTGGACATGACCTCCATCTATCCTCTTTTCTTTTACTCTGTCTCATCCCTCTCACTTTCCAACCGGCAGACTAGACGGCAAGAACCTAAACCTGAAATCTGATGAGGCTGGAAAGGCGTAATCATAGGACCGCTGAGTCATTCCTGTTGTCATTTAAAATATCACACCATTCAAAGAAAGGAAGCCAAAAGTTAACATCTCTAGTGCGCTTCTTATCTAGGGCCGCTATGTATTTAATTGAACACAGCCAGTTGTCCAAACTGGGGCGGAGGGGTGACACCCATAACTTACAAATTTCCCTCCACGCTAATAATGCAGCATAAAAGATAAGCCTTGCCTGATTTTTAGTGGGTTTTACTGCAGATTCCATCTCTCTGAAGATAACAAGTAAAACGCTTACCTTAACATTAAGCTTCAGCATTTGAGACAGCGCCCTACATACTTCACTCCAAAAGGATTGCAATTTTATACATTAAACAAACATGTGGACGTCGTCCTCTTTCATATTGCCACACTTCGGGCAGGGAACTTCACCTCCTCTCCCAAACTTTGACAATTTCAAAGGTGACCAATACGCCCTGTGGATGGAAAAGAGATGATTTCTCCTCAGGTATGCAGGCGTGACTATTTTAAAAAGCATAGACATAGATACTTGCCAGTAATTCCTCAGCGACGATTCCGGTAAGTATTTTCCCCATAAATCTGCAGGAAGGGTGAAATCTCCATCCTCAATTTCCACCAGTAACCAGTAGATGGTCACTAACTCCTTCTTTTGGCTTGACTGTTGCTTCAGTTTGGATTCCAGATCGTTTTGTTCACCTATCTTTGTTAATGGATCATAGAACCAACTCCGCATTTGAAAGTATTTAAACCTAGATAGGCAAAAGTTTGTTAGTTGGCTACAGTCCTCCCAAGAAATATGCTCACCATCCCTTGTTATCTGGTCCCATCGTGTAAGGCCCTCCTCTAACAATGGTTTAGCAAGAACGTCTTTTGTCCACTCTGGGGAGTCAGGACCATCCCAGATAGGAGCTAAGAAGCTGTAGTAAGGAATTTATAAGGTTTTCCTGACTTTATACCATCTCTCTGCAAGCCCACTCAAAATCTTCAACCTGACCTTTTAAAAAAAATTGGTTCAGCATATTTAAAGAGAAACCCCTCTTTACCTCCTGGCTCAAGATTCGAAATTGTAAACCACAGGCCTCCTGTCATAGAAAGACTTGGGGAGTTGAATAGACACTTCTCATTTTTGAAAAGAAACGCCCAAGAATAGAAAAGTAAGTCCGGCAAGGCTAAGCCTCCTATCTCAATCCTTCTCCTCAGCTTTTTCCAAGCTATTCTTGGTCCTTTACTCGCCCATATAAAAGTACCTAGTTCACCTTATAACTTCTTGATCCAATCCGACTTGAAAGGCAAGGGAATAGCGTCAAAGAGGAAGGTAAGCATAGGGAGGACTACCATTTTGTATAAATTACTCCTTCCGTAAAGCGATAGCTGGAGATGGGACCAGGTTTTCAGAAGTTTTGTAATCTCTTTCCGGGCTTTATCAAAATTGTGTTTCGCTATTTTATTAATGTCATGAGATATCGTGACACCCAGACAGATATCTGATCTCACCCTCGATGTTCCAGGTCATAATTTCGGACTTATCACTATTGATCTCATAGCCCGAGACCTTCCCGAAGTCTGTCGTTAAAGCCATCAAACTGGACCATGTTGTCTGTATATTTATGGTATATATCAAAATATCGTCCGCATAGAGCCCTAGTTTCTTTTCCCAACCCAAAAAATTAAAGGGTAAGATTTCAGGGTCCTCTCTGATCTTCCTTGCTAGTGGCTCTATATAAAGGTTGAAAAGCAATGGCGACAGAGGACATCCCTGCCTAGTTCCTCTAGATATTGTGACCGGTTTAGTTAAAGAGCCGTTAACTAGGACCCTGGCTTCTGGAGCTCGATAGAAACCAGCAAGTGCATTACAAAAGTTTGTACCTAAATTCAGGGAAGCTGCTACCTTTTTCCCCAGTTCACACGATCAAAGGCCTTGGTGGCATCCAGGGCCACCAGGACAAGAGGAAGACTGTAGGTAGTCGCAAGATCTATGTGCCAACCAATGTAAAGGTCTGCTCTTTCAAAAATCTTCCCCGAATAAACCCTTTCTGATCGTCATTTATCAGCTCAGCCATCATACAAATCTATCTACCAAGGTCTTTGTATATATCTTGTAATCGCTGTTAAGCAAGGAAATAGGGTGATACGAGTCACATTTTTTGGGGCATTTTCCGGGCTTCAGAATTAGAGAAATCGTGGCTTCCTTCCAGGAGGCTAGCAGGTCAAGACAATTGACATACAATTTGTTAAAAAGATTCATTAAGATGGGGGATAAGGTAGCTGCCAAGACTTTATAGACATCTTGAGGAATGCCATCAGGTCCTAGGGCTTTCCAATTCCTGCAGCCACCCTATCCTAGCCACCTCTCCTGACCTTGGATCAATTAATTTTTCTTCCAAGGAGCGGACCTTTTCCTCCTGCATCACCAATTCCTTATGATAACTTCTCCTCTTTTCTGCAGCCAATGCCCCAAGTCTGCCCCTAAGGAAAGCTTTGTAGGCATCCCATGTCACCCCAGGGGCTGCTGACCCCAATTGTGTTAAAAAAATTATTTTGTCTCTACTCCAAGAGCCTGAATAACTCCCTCTTTCAGCAATATTGTACGGTCAAGGGTCCATCTGGATTGGGTGCCCACCTTGCTAACCTTCAATGTAAGCATCATGCTGAATGGTCGGACAGGGGGACTACTACATGGTCAATCTGCCGCACTTCATCCTTTAGCTTAGAGTCAACGAGGATGTAGTCTATCCTAGACTGATGTCTGTACTTCTTATTATAAAAAGTAAAGCCTTTTTGTTCCCCCACTGTCACGTTACGGCGCTTGCCGTCCCCCTCCACAAAGACGCACACACAGAGACGACCCGGAATACTCACTTCCGGGCGGAAGTTGAGTACCGGTCTAGTCGTTCACTGGGCACTAGGGTCAAGGAAGCGCTTCCGGGGGAAACGCTTATACGCCGCGTTTCCCGCCGGCTCGGCGCTTCGTATTCTCTTGGAGTACCCGAGCCGCGAGGAGCGAGATTAACCGTCCTGAAGCCAAGCGGAAGTGAACACCGTCCCTCTCCACTGGAACCCTGCTTCTACCTTCGTCCACACTTCGGAACCAGTCCAGGCTTCTCAGGTTTTCCAAACCCTTGCCCCCTAGACTTCCCGGGCTGTTGAAGGATTCCCCTGTTTTTGTGTCTGTGTGGGAAGTGAGCCTGCCATTGCTGATTTTGCCTATTGATGATTTTGCCTATTGATGATTTGCCACAGTTTGTTTTGCCTTATCGCGCAGAGCGCCATTTCTGATTTCCATTGCTGATTTTGCCTATTGATGATTTGCCACAGTTTGTTTTGCCCAAACGCGCAGAGCGCCATTTCTGATTTCCATTGCTGATTTTGCCTATTGATGATTTGCCACAGTTTGTTTTGCCTAAACGCGCAGAGCGCCATTTCTGATTTCCATTGCTGATTTTGCCTTTGATGATTTTGCCACCGTTGGTTTTGCCTTATCGCGCAGAGCGCCATTTCTGCATTTCCATTGCTGAATTTGCCATTTGATGATTTTGCCAATGTGTATGTGCTGAATTGCCATTGAGGAGTTTCCGTTGATATTTCGCAGAAGCGCCTTGCTGTTTTGTTTTCTCTACTCGGGAGCAGGGTTTAAACTCTGAGTGCCGCTTCCAGGGTTGTTATTGGGAAGCTAGATTGCTTTCCACTGACCACGGTGTGGGAGCACCGACATTTGCTTTACTGCATAGCCTGTCCTCAGCACTTCACCTGCGCTACTGCCGTGTAGCGACCGGCGTCCCCGCAGTAAGGGTGAGTTCCCTGAGTCTAGGACAGGACATCGCTCTGTGTGTGTTTCCACGGTGGTTGGGGGTTCTTCACTGACCATAGTCTTCCTCTTTATAGGTCATTCCGAGATACCCTGCACCCCTACCTACCGCTTTCATTCAGGCTCCTTTCCCTGCGTCCATCTCATCCCTGCTGGGTTCTACGGTCCACGAGGGTCAGGTGGGTGCAGGGACGGGCGCTCCTGTCGTCTCTGCGGAATCGCTGCACAAGCAGAGGTAAGTCTTGTGGAGCATCCTGACAGAATACGAAGCCCACGTTTACCATTCTGCCCAGACGACATGGGCGACCCAGAGGTCACCTTGCAAGACATTGCCTCCATGCTAACCGCCATACAGGCAGAAAACCTCAGCTTACGTCACAACATAACTACCCTACAGGGCCAGATGTCATCTGGGGTCACCAACCCTTGGGGATCCGCCCCGAGCCACCGGGGCATGCAGGAAGGGATATTACGACAGCCAACGTTTACGTTTGGGGGGTCCTCTGCCGCCAGCAACCCGAATCCTGCAGTCCAAGTTATCGCTCCTCATCCCGTACAACTGGCACCACCGGAACGGTTCTATGGCGACAGTGCCAAGTACGGCATCTTTATCCATCAATGCCACCTGCATTTTATGGCCAGGAACACTGCCTTTCCTGATGATGCATCCAAAGTTGCCTACATCCTGTCGTACATGGGCGGAGACGCCGCTCAGTGGTCAATAGCATTGGTTGAACACGACGACCCCATGCTGCACCACCTGCCGACCTTTAAGGAAGCTATGCGACGTATGTTCGTGCGGCACACCTTTGTGCAAGCTGCTGATAACACGTTGCTCAGCCTCAAGCAAGGCAACCAGGACCTCCTGCACTACATCACCACTTTTAGTAGGCTAGTGATTGAGTCCCAGTGGCCCGAGGACAAGAAGGTGTCAGTATTTTATCGAGGATTGCGAGACGAACTAAAAGATCTCATTTCGCAGTTCCCTGACCCACCCGAGGAAATCGGTCCCTTCATCGATCTGGTGGTGAAGATGAACTTTCGGTTGCAAGAACGAAGGACAGATAAAGGAAGAAGCAGTGACAGTCGTTTCCTGCCTATGGGGGAGAAGGAGACCCGGAAGACCCAGGAAGGGCTCGGTCCCCAGAGCGACGCACCTGAACCTATGCAAATCGGAGGCATAAGAGGTCCTTTGTCAAGTCAGGAAAGGGAACGACGGAGGAAACAGAATCAATGCCTGTACTGTGTGAAAAGCGGACACTTCGTCAGGGAATGTCCGGTGAAGCCCACGAAGTCCCGGAGCGGGAGGCCGTTCGCGTTGCCCATCACCAAAACGGAGAAGACGGGAAACGAGACAACCCAGTAGATAAGGGGATCCGTCCTCTGGGTTTTTCGTATTGCAATGCCGCGATCCCTGCTGTAGTCGACGGTACTCACCATATAGGAATGGATGTTTCCTTGCAAAACCAGGAGGGCAGAACCTGGCAAGTAACGGCGATGTTGGACTCCGGTGCTACAGGCTGTTTCATAGACACCGCATTCTCACGTGCCTTAGGTGTAACCACAGTGTCAAAGGCCCAACCCGAGACCGTCAAGGCGGTGGATGGAACAGACCTAACATCCGGCCCTATTCGGCACCACACCGAGAACATGACTATGTCCTTTATCAATCACCACGCCGAAGTAATCAGCTTTGACGTCATTGATGCTCCTCAATTCAAGTTGATATTGGGGTTGCCGTGGTTGGTGAAGCACAATCCTCGCGTTGATTGGGTATCCAGAAGCATTCACTTGGACTCAGAGCATTGTTGTGATTCCTGTTATACCCAAGACCACCTCCTCGGGACCCGCTCCATACAAGCGAGATCGCTGCCCGTGCAGGGAATGGGGTTGGTTTCCCAAGCAGCCGTGCCCAAGGAATACCTGGACCTAGCCGACGTGTTCGACAAAAAGGGAGCCAACACCTTGCCGCCGCATCGTTCGTTCGATTGCCGGATAGACCTGATTCCCGGTTCCACGTTGCCCTGCAGCAGGATTTATTCTCTCACGGAGAAAGAAAACGCCCACCTACGCTCCTACCTGGACGAGTATTTGGTCAACGGCTTTATCCGTCATTCCAGGTCTCCAGTTTCCTCTCCTCTATTTTTCGTGGCTAAGAAGGAAGGCGATCTGCGGACGTGCATTGACTTTCGAGCGATGAACAACATCACCGTAAAAAACCGTTACCCGCTGCCCTTGATAACCAATCTCCTGGAACAGGTAAAAGACGCCTCAGTGTATACTAAACTCGACCTGCGGGGTGCGTACCATCTAGTCAGAGTCCGAAAAGGCGACGAATGGAAGACCGCTTTCCGAACTAAATTCGGGTTATTCGAATACCAGGTCATGCCTTTCGGACTCTGTAACGCCCCCGCAGCGTTCCAGTACTTTATCGACGAGGTGTTACGGGATTTCATAGACGTCTTTTGCATCGTCTACATAGACGATATCTTGATCTATTCGTGGACCATCACAGAGCACGTGCAGCACGTGCGTTCCGTCCTTCAGCAGCTGGGTAGACATCGTCTGTACGTAAAGCTGGAAAAGAGCGTCTTTCACGTCACCACGGTCGAGTTCCTGGGGCATGTCATCACTCCAGCGGGCATACAAATGGACAACAAGAAGGTGGAAGCCATCCTGTCCTGGCCCCCCCGGAGTCCGTGAAAGGGGTACAACGGTTCCTGGGGTTTTCCAATTACTACCGCCGATTCATTACTGGCTTCTCCGAGATGGTAGCCCCGATTACCCGGTTGTTGCGTAAGGGCGTGCGCTTCAGTTGGGATCAGAAGGCGGACGACGCCTTCCAAGAACTGAAGAGACGTTTCACCATAGCCCCGGTTCTGATGCACCCCGACACCAAGCAGCCCTTCGTCGTGGAGGCGGATGCCTCTAAAGATGCCATCGGGGGCATGCTGTCTCAACGGAGCACCCGCACTGGACTACTGCATCCGGTGGCATTCTATTCCAAGAAACTACAACCTGCGGAACGCAACTATTCGGTGTCGGACAGGGAGCTCCTTGCCATCAAGACCGCTTTTGAGGAATGGCGCCACTTCCTGAAAGACGCCAAACACACCGTAACCATCTACACGGATCACAGGAACCTTCAGTTTCTCCGGTCAGCACGTGCTCTCACCGCCCGACAACTCCGATGGACCCTTTTCTTCAATGACTACGATTTTGTGATCACGTTTCGGCCAGGAAGAGAAAATGCCAAGGCTGATGCCCTCTCTCGGTTGGAAGAAGCTGACGAAGAAGCCGAGAACACCGAGCCTGTTCCTATCCTTGCCGAGAAACACTTCCAGGGTGTTGTGACGTCTTCGGGCTTCTTATCTCAAGTACGAAAGGACACGGAGCAAGTCGACCTGGAGGGACTGGCGGATGGACGCAAAGACGTGTCGTACACGGACGGATTGCTGTTTCATGGAGACCGGCTGTATCTATCTGGGGTGCCCAGTCAGCAGGAAGCGGTCCGCCTGTGTCACGATCATGTTTTGTCCAGCCATCCCGGTTTCCATAAGACACTAGAGCTCTTGCAAAGACAATTCTGGTGGCCGACCATGGTGGCCGACACAGGACTTCATGTGAAGAGCTGTACCATCTGTCTCCTGAGTAAGAACGCTTCTGAGCCTCCGGTGGGCCTTCTGCGTCCCATTCCGGTACCACCGTATCCATGGCACACCGTCTCCATGGACTTCGTGGTGGAACTCCCTACCACCAAGACGGGGCACACCACGATTCTCACCATCGTCGACCATCTCTCCAAAATGGCGCATTTCGTACCTTTGCTGAAGGTGCCCACAGCTGTGAACCTGGCCGGGATCTTTGTGCGAGAAGTAATCCGCCTTCATGGCATCCCATCGGTGGTCATAACAGACCGGGGATCGCAATTCGTGTCCCACTTCTGGAGAGAGGTGTGCAGAATCCTCGAGATGGACGTACGCTTGTCCACAGCGTACCACCCACAAACGGACGGTCAAGCGGAAAGAACAAACCACACCATGGAGCAGTACCTCCGTTGCCTGCTGCTTATGGTTGACAAAGACTGGTCTGAGGTCCTATGGATGGCTGAGTACGCCTACAACAACAGTAAGCATTCTGCCATTGGAATGTCTCCCTTCTTTTGCCTCCAAGGCCGTCACCCCCGCACCTCTGCCTGGGAAATACCCCGGGACTGCTTCTTGCCGTCAGTTCGTTCCTATCATGCTGCCTTGCGCACTATCTGGCAGCAAGCTCGGTTTGGGTTGGCCAAGGCAAAGGACACCTACAAGGCGCATGCTGACGCCCATAGACAGAAGGAACCCGAATACCGCTTGGGTGACCGAGTGTGGTTGTCTATAAGACATCTCAACGTGCATGGCCCCAAGAAACTGTTACCCCGTTATGTGGGTCCCTTTGTCATTGAGAAGGTGGTAAATCCGGTGGCTATGAAACTTACGCTCCCTCCGCACATGAGGATCCACCCCGTTTTCCATGTCTCTCTTCTGCAAGCGGTCCGCCCTGATGGCGGGGTTCCCTCTCCTCCGTCTCCAGTGGTGGTGGAGGACCATGTGGAGTACGAAGTCTGGGCCATCCTGGGTTCTCGTCGCACCAAGGGGAAGTTGTTCTACCTGGTCGATTGGAAGGGGTACGGCCTGGATGAGCGGTCTTCGGAGCCTTTGTCCCATGTTCGCCATGCTCCTGTTCTGGTCCGTGCTTTTCATCTCAGTCACCCCTGCAGCCCTCGCCCTGCGGTCCCTTTTTGAGCCCCTGGGGTTGGGGGGGGGTCTGTTTTTGAGGGGGGGTTCTGTCACGTTACGGCGCTTGCCGTCCCCCTCCACAAAGACGCACACACAGAGATGACCCGGAATACTCACTTCCGGGCGGAAGTTGAGTACCGGTCTAGTCGTTCACTGGGCACTAGGGTCAAGGAAGCGCTTCCGGGGGAAACGCTTATACGCCGCGTTTCCCGCCGGCTCGGCGCTTCGTATTCTCTTGGAGTACCCGAGCCGCGAGGAGCGAGATTAACTGTCCTGAAGCCAAGCGGAAGTGAACGCCGTCCCTCTCCACTGGAACCCTGCTTCTACCTTCGTCCACACTTCGGAACCAGTCCAGGCTTCTCAGGTTTTCCAAACCCTTGCCCCCTAGACTTCCCGGGCTGTTGAAGGGTTCCCCTGTTTTTGTGTCTGTGTGGGAAGTGAGCCTGCCATTGCTGATTTTGCCTATTGATGATTTTGCCTATTGATGATTTGCCACAGTTTGTTTTGCCTTATCGCGCAGAGCGCCATTTCTGATTTCCATTGCTGATTTTACCTATTGATGATTTGCCACAGTTTGTTTTGCCTAAACGCGCAGAGCGCCATTTCTGATTTCCATTGCTGATTTTGCCTATTGATGATTTGCCACAGTTTGTTTTGCCTAAACGCGCAGAGCGCCATTTCTGATTTCCATTGCTGATTTTGCCTTTGATGATTTTGCCACCGTTGGTTTTGCCTTATCGCGCAGAGCGCCATTTCTGCATTTCCATTGCTGAATTTGCCATTTGATGATTTTGCCAATGTGTATGTGCTGAATTGCCATTGAGGAGTTTCCGTTGATATTTCGCAGAAGCGCCTTGCTGTTTTGTTTTCTCTACTCGGGAGCAGGGTTTAAACTCTGAGTGCCGCTTCCAGGGTTGTTATTGGGAAGCTAGATTGCTTTCCACTGACCACGGTGTGGGAGCACCGACATTTGCTTTACTGCATAGCATGCCCTCAGCAATTCACCTGCGCTACTGCCGTGTAGCGACCGGCGTCCCCGCAGTGAGGGTGAGTTCCCTGAGTCTAGGACAGGACATCGCTCTGTGTGTGTTTCCACGGTGGTTGGGGGTTCTTCACTGACCATAGTCTTCCTCTTTATAGGTCATTCCGAGATACCCTGCACCCCTACCTACCGCTTTCATTCAGGCTCCTTTCCCTGCGTCCATCTCATCCCTGCTGGGTTCTACGGTCCACGAGGGTCAGGTGGGTGCAGGGACGGGCGCTCCTGTCGTCTCTGCGGAATCGCTGCACAAGCAGAGGTAAGTCTTGTGGAGCATCCTGACACCCACTTTTTGTCTCCATATATCCTGCAGGCCAAGTTGTTCCATCATTTGTTTTATTAATCCAAACATTTTAGGATTAGTCTGGGCTATACTATGCATAGACCTATCTAATGCATGATTTAGCACAACGTTAAAATCTCCAGCCAGAATGATTGGATCTGAAGAATTTAAAAGTTCAGCCATCAGTTCTCTAAAAGGACTTACTTCGTACCATAATAGCCCGCCAGCTTGTAGGGCCGAGCTAAGATTTTTACTTTAGCTATTACCCATCTTCCAGCTTTATCAGATACATAGGAGTCCAGGTTCAATTGTAGCCCTCGTTTGATTAAAATTACTACCCCTTTAGTCACTGATTGGGCCGTACATGCAACATGCGCCACCCATTTTGTTGCCTTAAACAGTTCTGTTGCCTCCTTCTCCATTAAATGAGTCTCCTGTGCTATTATAATTAGGCCTGGGCTAAAAATCTGTTCCGCTCACGGAAATTGCGATAATTTGACATTTTCGCGTTCTGCGGAGAGCGCGAAAATGTCAAAATTTCCACAATCCGCATTTTACTGGAATTTTTTTGCTTGCTCGCGCTGTAAAATAATACATTCTTGCGTCCGCGCGATCGCCTTACCTGAATCCCCGCGTTCGCCGACAAGTTTTCCCGATCCGGTCGCGTTCTCCACGAGATGTTGGATTGTTGGTAGCCATTTGCGCTGTCTCGCGACCCGCAGTAACATCATTCGTCGCGCGATCACGTCTTTTTTCTTGCGATCATGCACCGTGAGACAAGTGAAAACAAGATGGCCGCGCCCGCAAGCAACCGCATGGGTAAGTTGGCAAGCCGCGACCACGCAGAACATACCGCGAACGGGCGGGAACAAAAACTTCCGCATCTTTGCGATATTTCCGTGTGTTTGCGGAGATTTTTAACATTTTCGCGACAATTTGCGAAAGTGAATTTCGCAAATTCCGCCCACCCCTAATTATAATCTGGGCTGGAGAATCTTTTAAGTACTGGAGAATTTTCGCCCTCCTACCCATGACCCTAAGACCGTTTAGGTTCCAAGACAGGATTTTTATGATGCCTTCCTTCCTACTACCCATCGTCGGTAACCGCTAAATAAAAAATCTGTTTCTGAAACATTAAAAGAGACCCCAGAGGAACTATTTTTTTTTCCCACTGCTCCCCACGCTGTGCACCCTCCCTCCCATAGAAACCCCCCCCCCCCCAACTTCTCCAAGGCTAAAAGGCCATATGGATTTCCCCTCAGAGCGAACTACTTTCTAATATAGATTTACCGTCCAAATAAACCCTTATAGAAATTGGACCAGAAAGTCTGGGGAAAGAAAACACATAACTAGGAGAATTTGATTATATGATTGTGTAATTCATGTCAGAGTTTTAGTTATTCGAGTTCTCTCTCAAAATTTAACTTTTTACATTTTCCTCTTTTATTCTTTTTCCCTTTTTTTTCTTTTTTTTCCCCCTTTTTCCCCCTCACCCTTCATTTATCTGGCTTATTTATCCATAAAGGTATTTAGTATTTATATATATACATATATATATATTTTTTTCCCTTTTTTCCCCTTTCACTAATCGTCTTATCATGCTTTACATTATTAACTTTGCATATTCATATTCAATTACTTGCCGGCTAAGCAGGGTAAAAAAAAGAAGAAAATTACGAACCACTTGCTTGAAGATCATTTATAAACTCATCCACCTTTTCACAGGAGTGAAAGACATGCATTTTGTTGTTGATCATCTCTTTCAAGAATGCTGGAAATCTCAACTGGACCACTGCTCCTAAGCTTTTAAGTTGGTCCATCCTCTTCCCAATCTCCCATTGCCTGTTTGAGGTGGCGGTTGAAACATCTGATCTAAATTCGGAAAAAAAAAACGGAAAACATGGCGGCCAGCGTGTAGCCGGTCTCGGAAGCACCCTCAGAGCGCTGAGAGTCTCGCCATGACCATCTGAGAAAAGGAGCGCTAACCGGAGCGGACCTATGGATTGGATCCTTAATCGAATACACCTTGAAATAAATCTGAAATTCAGAAAACTTACATGAGGTACGTCGCGATATGAATCTGCGGTGTCTTGTGCATGAGAGCAGAGCAGTCTGAGCACATTGCCCGTCTGAGTCAGAGTGGAAGTTACGACGGATTGGCCGTGGAGAAGGGCGGCCCTGGAGCTCCGTAGAGGGAGAGGCGCCGCAGCCAAGATCTCCTTCCGGGGAAAAGGAGGTCGTGGAATTAGTGGGCTGGGTTGTTTGCTGAAGAGAGATTACGACCCGGGAAGACGTCCGGAAAATCTGCCTGATTTCAGCAGGGAGGACTCGGTTGAGATCCAGAGCTGCCAATTTCTCCAGGAACCGGCTTTGAAATTTGAACCTGACCGGACTTCATTGCGACCTACCGGTAAGGAGCAACATCCTCATTACCCTCAATTAAAGATCTATAAAGGAAGCAAGATTGCCTCAAAATTAGAGCTATCCCCGCTACCCCCGCTATATGCTCTCAGAAAGCTGAGACAAGGTAAGGGAGGCAAACAAAAGGATGCAACAAGCTCTGACATACAAGTAAAAGAGGTTGAAGTGATGGTGGAGGGCAAAGAAGCCAAAAGCAAGTCTAATAAGGTCAAAGTGAAAAAGAACACAGTACGGAAGCGGATGGCAGCTCAGGAGGTAAAGGTTACTCCCTCTCTCAAAACATACTTTACAGTCGGGCCTCAAACGGTAATTCTAGCTGAGAGCAGGATGGAGGAGGCGAATAATGCAGAAATGAAATCGAGTATAGATCTGGCTAAAACCCCTCTAGAATCAGGTCCAGTTGATGCCATAGATTGGAATGAAAATGCATCTCCCGATAGAAATCAAGTGTTAGCCATGCCTTCCGTCGAGGAAAATAGGAGTAACCCCCCTTTGACAGAAAAGATACAGCAGGAAGCTACGCCAGTAATTTCAGGCCTAAGTCTTGTTAATTCAGGGAGTGAAGACCTACCGTTGAGTGTGTTGTTAAAAGCTTTGACTGTGGAGATTAGAACTAGGTTTGAGATATCGGAAGGGAATCAGAGGGAAATAAGGCAGGCATGTGACACCCTAGAAAGAAAGATGGATAACCTCAGCAGTAGAACAACCATGTTGGAGGGGGAGGTAAAAGAGAGAAAAGGTTAACACAAACTCAGCTGAGATAACAAAATTAAAATCTGCAGAAACAGAGTACTTAGACAGAGTCGAAAAATTGGAAGATTTCCAGAGGAGGAATAATATAAAGATCTTGAAAGTACCAGAAGGTAGAAGGGAGAAGACATTAAAACCTTTGTAGTTCGCCTGATAAAAAAAGAGCTGCAGCTTGATGAATCCGAAGAGGAAATAGGTAGAGATATATAACATGTACATAGGGATCCGTACAGGTTAAAAACGAATAGGATAAAGCCTAGAAAGATCATGTTTAATTTCCTAACCTTCTCCTTAAAGGAGAAGATACTTTCAAAAGCTCTCAGTCTGAAAACAGTAGAAGTTGATGGGGCCAAATACGAATTTAGATCAGATGTTTCAACCGCCACCTCAAACAGGCAATGGGAGCTTGGGAAGAGGATGGACCAACTTAAAAGCTTTGTCTTGTTGTGCGGTCATATTGCAGTGCCTTCTTCAAAGGCACCACCGTCTTTGAGAGAGGCACTGCCATGGGACCGCCATACCACCTGCCCACCAGACCACTTTTAAGTTGTAATCTGGCGGGTTGTGGTGAGTCTCAGCAGTGTGGGGGTGTGGCGAGGGCATACTGCTCGTTCCCACTGAAACACGTGATTGGGCCCTAAGTGTTTTGTGCTTTAGATATGTGTTTGCTTTGTAGTGAAGTGGAAATAGTATTGCTATGTTTGTAGCATTAAATAATCTATTAAAATATTTTTTTTTATTGGTATGGTAAAAATGCGAAGCATTTGGAATTAATTAATATTTTAACAGTAATATGCATGCGAAAAACACAATACACATATTGTGCCCCATCACGATGCCGATCGGACTTGCATCCAACTGACGCTGTAGCAGAATTGGGATAGACAAAGGTCCCACCCGCCAAATTATGATGCAAGTGCCATGTAGACGGTTGGAATCATAACTTTATTTTCAAACATCCATGTCTCGTGTGCCAGGCACCATTGTATTGTACTGTATTGTAATTGCATTTGTATGGCGCTTACTACCCATGACGAGGCATCGAAGTGCTTTTTCGGTGAGTAGCATGCTACTCCGGGACCCATAAAGGATTAATGTTAAATTAGTATAGTGAAATATGAAAGTAATTAAAGTGGTGGATAGGTTAGTCAGTTATTTGGATTCAGAAGGATAGCAGAAGGATAGAAGAGGAAAAAAGGTTTGTATTTATATAGCGCTTTTTACCCCTGAAGGGGTGTTGAAGCGCTTTTTCTTTTTGGGCAGTAGCACGCTACTCCTGAAACCCTTAAAGGATTGGTGGTGAATTAATATAGTGAAATATGCATGTAATTTGAGTGGTGAATATTAGTCAGTTATTTAGAGTGAGAAGGATAGCGGAGGGATAGAAGGGGGAGAAAGGGTTGCATTCATACAGCGCTTGTTACCCCCGAAGGGGTGTTGAAGCACTTTTCTGGCAAGTAGCACGCTACTCTGGAACCCATGAAAGGATTAGTGTTGAAAATGAGTATAGTGAAATATGAAGTAATTTGAGTGGTGGATATGTTATTCAGTTATTTGGATAGAGAAGGGTAGCGGCAGGATAGAAGATGGAAAGAGGTTTGCATGTATATAGCGCTTGCTACCCCTGATAGGGTATGAAGCTCTTTTATTTGGGGGGGGGGTAGCACGTTACTCTGAAACCCATAAGGATTAGTGTTGAATTAGTATAGTGAAATATGAAAGTAATTTGAGTGGTGGATATGTTAGTCAGTTATTTGGATTGAGAAGGGTTGGGGAGGGGCAGAAAAGGGAAACGGTTTGCATTTATATAGCGCTTGTAACCCTGATGGGGTGTTGAAGGGCTTTATTGGCGAGTAGCACGCTACTCCGGAGCCCATAAAGGATTAGTGTTGAAAATTAGTATAGTGAAATATGAAAGTAGTTTGAGTGGTGGATGTGTTATTCAGTTGGATAGAGAAAGGTTGCAGAGGGATAGAAGAGGGGAAAAGGTTTGCATTTATGTAATGCTTTCTTACCTCTGATTAGGTGTTGAAGCCCTTTTTTGGCGAGTAGCACGCTACTCTGGGACCCATACAGGATTAGTGTTGAATTAGTATAGTGGAATATGAAATTTGAGAAGTGAACATTTAGTCTGTTATTTTGATTGAAAAGGATAGTGGAGGGATAGGAGAGTGAAGGATTTTGATTTTCCTTTTTTTTTGGAGGTCATAGCAGTAGGAGGAGGCTTTTGGATGCGTTTAAAGGGGTTGTGGAGAGGAAGAGTCAGAGGGAAGAGTTTAGAAAGGTTGGTTTTGGGGCTCGGTATAGTTAAAGAGGTGTCAGATGATGCAAGGAGGGGTAGAGTAAGGGAGAGTCTAGAAAGGGTAATTTTGGGGATCATAGTAGTGGTATGGTATTTGGGATAAATGAGAGAGTGGGTGTAGAGGATATATTGATAGATACATAGGGTGAGAAATAGGGTAGCGCATTAGAAAGATTAGTAGAAAGAAGTTTGAGATGGGTCAGTAAGTTGCGTTAGAAGATATATTGAGAGAAGTATAGGGTGAGAAATAGGGTAGTGCAACGGATATGCTGAATTAGAAGAAAGTGATAAATATCGATCCATTGAAAGTATATAGATGCATAAAGAGGGTAGGTATATGTAGATTAAATATAATGATAGCGGTACAGGATGAGAAATAGGATAGTACATTGGATATGTTTTTCAGGAGGAAAGTAACAAACACACAGATCCAAGTGCATGGAAGGTACATAGATGCACAATGGAAGAAGTACATTTAGACCAAAGATGCACCAGACAAACTCCAGTTTTCGTGTTTTATTGTACTTTTTTTTTTAAACATGATTATTCTACATGTTTATACAAAGCAATACACAAAGATAGGTACATATTTATAGTAAAAATAAATGAATATATACAGAGGGATATGTTGTAAATTTCTGTTTGCGTATGGTGCTTATGTGGGGAAGAGCCAATTCTTGAGCAGTTTTCTGAAGATAAGTTGCCTGTCCGTGGATCTTATGTTGAGGGTAAAGAGTTCCATAGTTTGGCTGTTTGAACAGAGAAGGATGTGCCACCCATGGTTTTATTCTTGTATTTTGGGATTTTGAGGCAAGGTGCCATTTTAGAGCGGAGGTTTCTTTGTTGAATGAGTTTGGTGATTTTATTTCTGATGAAGAGTGGCCCCATTCCATGTATTGCTCTGTGGATGATACAAAGCAGCTTTAACGTGGATCTTCTTGCAACCGGTAACCAATGCAGGGTTTTCAAGGCAGGTGAGATGTGGTCTTGCGGTTTTCTATGCAAGAGCAATCCGGCAGCCGAGTTCTGAATCCGTTGTAGTCTATTCATGGTCATTAAAGGTGATCCATGGTAAAGGCTTTTGGCGTAATCGAGTTTGGACAGAACAAGGGAGATGGTAGCTTGGACCTTGTGTGGAAATCCCAAATAAGGGAAAACTCGTTGCAGCGTTTTTATAGTGAAAAAGCTTGATCTTGCTAGTTGGTCCACTTGGGCATTCATCGACAGCTTGGAGTCCATGGTCATTCCGAGGTTCCTTACTTCCTTCGATACTTTAGGTGGTGATCTCAGTTCATCAGGCCAGGCGGCAAGCGGGTCATAATGTTTCCAATCGCCACACATGAGTATTTCCATTTTGGAAGCATTCAATTTGAGGTGGCTCCAAGTCATCCACTGATCCATGGGTCTGAGACAATTGAAAATTGGGGAGTTTCCAATATCTTTGGGGCATTCCAGTTGAAGGAGTATTTGTGTGTCATCTGCATAGTTATAGCAGGTGAGATGAAATTGATTGATCAGTAACTGTAATTACTTCATGTAGATGTTGAAAAGCATTAGCGAGATGATAGTGCCTTGAGGGACCCCTGCTTTTGTGGAGTATGGTTTGGATGAGAAAGGTGGGGTATGGATGACATTAGTTCTGTTTCGAAGGTAAGGCGCGATCCAGTCTAGAGCAGCCCCCTCTATGCCGGCTTCATAGAGTCTTTGTTTCAGAGTGTCATGGTCAACCGTGTCAAAGGCAGCTGAGAGGTCCAAGAGGAGAAGCGCATAAACCCCTTTGCGGTCTACCTTGATTATCAGGTCATCCTAGATGGCAAGGAAGGCAGATTCTGTGCCTCTGCCCGGATGGAAACCTGTATGGAAGTCTGAAAGTATGTCATTCTCTTCAATGAACTGTGACATCTGGGCGAACATTGCTCTTTCTATCAGTTTGCCCAGGAATGTTCCATTTGTAATGGGTCTGTAGTTGTCATTGTTCAGCGGGTCCAAGTTTGTTTTCTTCAGTAAAGGGCGTATGTATGACTTTTTTAGTTCTTCTGGAAATATTCCGGTAGTTAAGGAATTGTTGATGATTCTTCTTACTGGGGTGGCAGCAGAGGTTGTTAAAAGAATTGTCTTGAAAGTTTGTGGTGGACACGGGTCAGAAGGGCTGCCGGCAGGCCTGCTTGCTTAGACCAGGGCCATAAATTGATCATGTGAGATGTGTTGGAAGGAACGGAGAGGCTGGGTTAGAGTATTCTTGGATTGTTGTTTTGTGAAAGGGTTAGTGCTAGTGCTTTTTCTCTGTTTTAAGTACGAGTCCAACATGTCTACCTTGTCAGTGTAATGATTTGCCAGTTTGTCTGTGAAATCTTGAGTAGCAGGATGAGTTCCTTCTAGGCAATTTGGTTTGCAAAATTTATTGAGTATTTTATATAATTCGTTTTTTGCACATTTAGCATTTTGAATTCTGTCTGGATAGTACCTTTTCTTAGCTTGATAGCTGACTTGTATAATCTGTTAATTTTCTGCAGGTGAAGTTTGTCTTGTTTGGTGTTAGTTTTGAGCCAGGTATGTTGCAGCTTTCTAATTTGTTTTTTTATGTCTTTTATCACTATGTTTATCCAAGGTGTTTTTTTTCCGTTTGTTCTGTTGTGTGGTTTTGAGTGGTATCAGGATTTCAAAAGCTTCCTGAAACCACTCATATCGTTTTTTAACAGAATTTATTGATTCCAGATTTGTACTGGATGTTAGTTGTCTTTCTAAGTTTTCCAAATGGAGTTTGTTCCAGGGTCGATAGGTAGATGGATGTAAGGTAGTTTTAGGTGAGTCGCTTAGTGTTGTTTTATGTTGGAAAGCAAGCAAGTAGTGGTCTGACCATGTGAATGGAGATATAGTTTGATAGGTAATTAGTTTGGTATTAGGAAAAATGACATCTAGGATATGTACAGCGATGTGTGTGGGTTTGTGGGCAATCTGAGGCAGGTTTAGTGCTTCCAGGCCAGTGCCTATTGTTTTTAGATGGGTCATATTGGGTTTGTCAAACCAAATGTTGAGGTCACCCAGCATGCATAAGTTGGGGTGTATTGTGATCAGGTTTGAAACTGTGCCTAGAAGTGCATCTGGGAATGTCGCCTTGCTAGGTGGAGGTCTGTAAAGGAGCAGGAAGTTACAGGAGGAAGACGGTGTTGGATTGCATCTAGTGAGAAGAGCCTCACAATTCTTTTTGGTGATGTCGTCAACTTTAGTGATAGGTAATGTTTGCCTCAACACAACAGCTAGACCACCTCCTTTTTTGCCGACACGATTTTGGGTGATTGTTTGATAGCCTAGAGGAACGGCTTCATGCAGGACTGGAGCCGTATCATCTCCCAACCATGATTCAGTTACGAATTGTATGCCTGGTTTTACATTGGTGAGAAGGTCGTAGATGTGATTTTTTTTTTAGAGAGGTTTCGAGCATTTATTAGTAGACTGCTTAGAGAATGGGCTTTGGTGATAGGGAGACTTTGTTTTGCAGAAGAGTGATTAGTATTGTGTGGGTTTGTAGCAGGTGTGTGTTTAGTGCTGGTATTAGCTGTGTTAGGATAGCAATTGTGATGCTATTCTGTATCATGTTTCTCATCCAGCATGGTAAGAAGGCATTTTGATGGTTCTGCATGTGTAGGTGGTGGAGACGGTGGTTGAGAGTGAGTTGGTGTGCTGTATTGTTTTGGTGGTGTAACATTGTAATGCAGTAGACATGGGGAAGTGAAGTTGTGAGGTGTGGCACGTCGCTTATATTGTTTGCGTGTGTTTAGGGCAGAAGGTGTATGAGTCAAGGGTGGTGGTGCAGCATGTGGGTAATGTAGTAAGGTTCTAAATTGTCCAATGGATGAGAGGTGTTTGGAAGAGAGTTGCTGTGTTGCTGTATCCGTGTTAGGTGTGGTGGAAGAGAGAAAGCTTGGCATTGGTGTTTGTTCCTTTGTTTGGTTTGAAAGGTGGGTGTATGTTTGTATTTTGTGACGGTAAGTATTATAAGGTGTTGCACTTGCAAGATCTTGTTGTGTTGGTGTGCGTGATATGTTTTGTTTTTGAGTAGTAGTAAAAAGAGGCGCTGGTGTATTTGTTTCATGCAATGGATTTGTTTGTATGGTATTGTTTGTGAGAGGAGGTTGTAAGGTAGAGGGGGTGGTGATGTGTTATGAGTAGAGTGTATGTTTTGTGTAGAAGGGAATGAAGTAGAGGTAAGAGTGTTTGTCTTAGACTGGTTTGTTGCAAGAGTTAAAAGTATGATGTTGTGCAGTGTATGTGTTGTACATTTGTGTTATTATGGTACAAGGAAGAGGAAGGTGTCGGTTGGACAAATGATGGATGGCTTATATGTTTGTTAGTGATAAAAAGTGGTCTGTTAGGAGTAATTAGAACAGGGAGTGTGTGTCTGGCTGGGATGTAGTTAAGTATGGTGTGGAATGGAGTTGTGTTAGTGACAAGTGGATTGGTTTATGGTATAGGATAGAGTTGTGTATTGTTGTAGGTGATGGCATAAATTTGCGGTAGCTGGGATAGAAGGGTGTATAGGTGTGGTTTGTTTGGTTTTGTTGTGGGTGCTGAGACATGGATTTGTGCCCAATGTTGGTTTGGAGTAAGTGTGTGGTGTACATTTGGTGTGGTGAGTGTGTTGCTCTGTTTGTGGATGTGGATGATGTGGGCTGGGTATTACTGACTGGGAAAATGGGCAGCATTTCCGGCCCTAGTTCCAACCAGTCTTGAACAGGCTCAAACAGGCAACTGCCCTTGTCCTCTCCGCCCTTAGCCATGACGCCCGGGATGAGACGCCCTAAGCCTTGGCCTTTTATAGCCCTATTATTCAGGGGACCCCTTCAGGCAATGGGAGCCCTAACCCTAACATTATCCAATCACAACACTAGCCCTAAAATCTAGAACAATTAGGAGACCAGGACCTTACAGCGAATCTTATCCCTAGTCCAAGCACCCAATCAGTTTCAAAAACCCTGATCTCTACATCCAATAGAGGCCCTAGCCCTACCAGTAGTCCCAACCCAAGTCCAAGCAACCAATGACACAGGAAGCCCTAGTCCCAACTTCCAATAGAAAGCCTAACCCTACTCTTAGTCCCACACCTAGTCCAGCAACCAATCACACCATAAGCCCTAATCGCTACTTCCAATTAAAGGCCTAACCCTAGCCCTAGTCCCACCCTAGTCCCAACAACCAATCACACAGGAAGCCCTAGTCCCTACTTCCAATAGAAATCCTAATCCTAGCCCTAGTCCCAAACTGACATTGAGTCACAGACCCAGAAACCAATCATAACCCTCAGATACCCAACCAATGAGTACACTAACCCTAATCCAATAGAAACACTAGATACAACCACCAATTAGTGTACACATGTACTAACCAGTAGCAGACTATATAAGGTACTAGCGACCTCAGACAAGGTTTGCTGGCCAGGGATTTAGAAGTTGTTCCTCTATTCAGAAATCTCCTAGGAGACAGACAGGCTCAATCCACACTTTGGACTTCTGCAGGTAAGGGCCTAACAAACTTTTCTTATTACAATACTGTTTGTATAAAGCTTTACTCCCTCTCCTGGCCAAATAACGAAGTGCAAAGTCCCTGTTAAACACAGTTTATACAACAGATTACTGCTGTCTCAGAGCACCCTCTGATGTAGAAGTAGCCCTGTTGCTAAGGGGTGATAGGGGGCTGGTTTCAACCACTTGCTAACACAAAATAGAAGCTGGAGGTGGACTGCTTAACATACAGGTCTTAGCACAGAGCAAGGGAGAAAAACGGAGGGAAAAAACTGATAGTCACGGGGAATGAGAGGGAAAAAATACAGAGTTAGGTCTGCAAATCCCACAATTCAACAGGTTAGAAAGGAGACAGTCACAGGCAAGGAAGACCCACAAGTTTAAACACAAAACAGGTGATAAAGTATGCAATCACGGGCACGTTAAAACTACAATTTTAAACTGTAACAACCACAGGCAAAGACAGTTATAGAAAATAATTATGCAATCACAGGTAGGGAAAATCGTTTTTAAATTGTTACGAAAGAGACAGCACTATTGTGCCTCCCTACCACTTCCTGGACTCTGCTGCTTCACTGCAATCTGGGGCACAGGTAGACTGCAACGCACCAAAATGGCTGGGAAAGTTTTGGGATGCACCCAGCAAGGCCTTAAGGGGTCTGGGCAGGTTTGAGAGGAGGGCTCAGGGTTGCCTGGGAGCTGAATAGCAAATCAGTAGGCCTAGGTTTGCTGGCCTGGGGGTGGGGCTGGGGCTGGGGAGCTGCTCCTCTATTCAGAAATCTCCTAGGAGACAGACAGACTCAATCCACAATTTGGACTTCTGCAGGTAAGGGCCTAACAAACTTGTCCTCTAACAATACTGTTTGTATACAAATTTACTCCCTCTCCTGGCCAAAAATTGAAGTGCACAGTCCCTATTAAACACAGATTAAACAGCAGATTACTGCTGTGTCAGAGCACCCTCTGTTCTCTCTCTGATGTAGAAATATCCCTGTTGCTATGGGGGAAAGGAGGGCTGGTTTTACCTACTTGCTAACACAAAATGGAAGCTGGGGGTGGATTGCTTAACATACAAGTCTTAGAACAGGGCAATGGAGAAAACGGAGGGAAAAACAGATAGTCACGGGGAATGAGAGGGAAAAAACTACAGTTAGGACTGCAAATCCCACAATTCAACAGGTTAGAAAGGAGACAGTCACAGGCAAGGATGGCCCACAAGTTTAAACACAAAACAGGTGATAAAGTATGCAATAACGGGCAGGTTAAAACTACAATTTTAAACTGTAACAACCACAGGCAAAGACAGTTAAAGAAAAAAAAATGATGCAATAACAGGTAGGTAAAATCATTTAATAAATTGTTAGGAAAGGGACAGCGCTAGTCTGCCTTCCTGCCACTTCCTAAAACTTTGCTGCTTCACTGAACTCTGGGGCAAAGGTAGACTGCAACTCACAAAAATGGCGGGGAATGTTTTGGGACGCACCCAGCATGGCCTTAACCCCTTCAGTGCCACGCCCTTTCCCCGCCCTGTGCCGGGCGTTACATTAGCGGGCGGGGTTCATGACGAGATAGTCTCGTCATGGGCACAGCGCAACCGTGCTCCATGACGAGACTATCTCGTCATGGGCACTGAAGAGGTTAAGGGGCCTGGGCAGGTGTGAGAGGAGGGCTCAGGGTTGCCTGGGTGCTGAATAGCCAATCAGCAGGCCTAGGTTTGCAGGCCTGGGGGTGGGGTTAGGGCGGGGGAGCTGCTCCTCTATTCAGAAATCTCCTAGGAGACAGACAGTCTCAATCCACACTTTGGACTTCTGCAGGTAAGGGCCTAACAAACTTATCCTCTAACAATACTGTTTGTATAAAACTTTACTCCCTCTCTTGCCCAAACAATGAAGTGCACAGTCCCTATTAAACACAGCTTAAACAGCAGATTACTGTGATGTAGAACTCTCCTTGTTGCTAGGGGGGAAAGGGGGCCTGGTTTCACCCACTTGCTAACACAACATAGAAGCTGGGGGTGGACTGCTGAACATACAGGTCTTAGCACAGAGCAAGGGAGAAAAACAGAGGGAAAAACTGATAGTCACGGGGAATGAGAGGGAAAAAACTATAGAGTAACAACAACAGTCACTCTAACAGTCAAAGTCATTACATCTCACAGCGTGCTTAGACTTATGAGAAGAAGTTAATGAGCGCTAGACGGTTATCAACTCCTTTCTCTTCACTGCTATCATCATCATTTGGTATTTCAGGATCCTCACCTGGTGGCTCCTGCTGGTCTCCATCCTCTGCGATGAGAGGGATGTTCAGTCACAATGTAAGGTTTTGGAGCATGCAGCAGGCGATGGCGATCTGATACACCTTCCCGGGTGAATAGAAGAAGGCTCCTCAGGCTTTTCCAGACATCTGAATCTGGGCCTTCAGGCGCCCAAAAGCCCCCTCCACTGGCTGTCTTGTTCTACCATGGACATCATTGAAGCGGACTACACTTGGCGTTGCTGGATTCCTCAGTGCTGTTAACAACCATGTCTGGTTGAAATACGCTGAGTCTCCTGGACAGAAGACACACATATGTGCAATAATAAGTCACACATTTGCAGAAGATGCAACCTGACATCACACATACAAAGGTTGGACACATCATACTCACGAACAAGCCAGTCTCTCTCTAGTAGTAGTTGTGACATCAACTAGTGTATGGTGCTGTTCTGCAGTATGAAAGAGTCATGGGCAGATCCTGCGAATCTGGCACAGATGTGTGAGATGTCTAAATCCGCTAAACATGCCACTTGCACGTTGAAATAAAGTAAGTGCTTCCTGTTACTATAGACCTGTTCTCTGTGTTGTGGTGGTATTAAGGCAATATGAATGCCATAAATAGCTCCAACCACATGTGGGATGTGACCTAAGCCATAAACGCCTGGGGAACTGAATATAGCTGTACATGTGTCTCATAAGTGCTGAAAGCACATCACGTAGCTACCCTCTGAACATAGGTTGAGCCATTCCACCAGATATAGCCACAGTGTACTGAAATTAGCCTGTGGCCAGGAAATACAGTGCTGCCATGAGTTTCACCATTGGTGACCGAGATGTGGGACAGGTCCTCCAAGGACATAAATGATGCTCCAACTGGTCACATAGATCATGTATTGTCTGCCTATTGAGACAAAACCTCCTGGTGATGTCTCTTTCTTTCATAGTATGTAAGTCTGGAAATGGCCGGAATACTGGAGGCTGTCGTCTCCTCGCTCTGCCAAGGTATCTATGTGTGGAGTGTACACACATATGGATATTGATCACAGTGTCCACACTAACATATACCAAGACACAGCCAAAAGTGATTTGAACAAACAGTACTGCATATGTGAGCAGTACACGGCATTTGACATCATAATTGTATGAAATACAAAAGATATAGCAAATTCTTGTATGAGACAAGTGGATGAGATGCCTGACAAATATGTGGATGATACGTGTCCCCGATTGACCACTGTTGTGGGAGAGCCCATTCCTGGCAGAAGACAGCCTAAAGAATAACATTGACTTTCCCCAATATATACGGAAGTCCCCTGGATGAATCAGATCAATTGCCATTATTAAAAGTTCCACCTATCATCCCCAATCTGGACTCCACATGTGTCTGTAACAGCACTGTGCACATAATAAAAACTTCATTTGGATGGTGGACACCGTCATGTTGTGGAGTCTGCATTGCACACATTACTACCGTCACCGCTGGTGTACATTGCACCACGGTAATTCTGTGTTCATGGACAGTCATGTACAACACTAACATGTGAGTAATGTATAGGCAGAGGAATGGTGTCAGACATCAAGTGAAATGTTCCAACATATATGTAGTGGCAGTGATGCACTTAGAAGATTGTTTTAAACTGTGGTTTTCAACACTGACATGCTGGATGCCTGATCTCACCACTGGGACATGCAGGATCACGGAACTCTGCCAGATTCAAATAATCGAGCTGTAGACAGCTTTATCCACGGTGACCAAAGCCGTAGGCTAGTGGTGGTTATTGTGATGTTGCAGTTCAAGGGATGTGTCCTCCTACAGAGGTGACCACCTATGTGGGTGCCTGACCTCGCTTATCAGACATGCTCATTTGCCGACCACTGGCTAATGTGAGCTGTGTGGTAGGTGGGTTCAACCACTATCTTAAAGAAGCCATCGGTGGACCCGTCGGACTTAAACAACTATCGCTCAATATCCAACATCCCCACCATGGCCAAACTCTTAGAAAAATGTGTCTACACACAACTTGGCAATCACATAGATTAATTCAACCTGCTCAACCAATACCAATCAGGCTTCCGGGCAGGTAACAGTACGAAATCAGCCATGAACCACATATTAGATGACGCACTAAAAATCATTGACCAAAACAAAGCCTGTTTACTAATCCTGCTTGACTTATCCTCGGCCTTTGACTCCATCAAACACCACTACTTGCTAGTTCTCCTGAAATACAGAATAGGATTATCTGGCTCTGTGCTGACTTGGTTCACCTCTTTCCTCCAAAATAGATCACAAAGATTCAAGGTCAATCAATCCTTATCCAAACCCATCCTAGTCACCTTAGGAGTACAGCAGGGATTATCCCTCTCACCTACACTTTTCAAACTTTTCATGGAACCACTCACCGAACCTATCAGCGCCTCTAAGGTCCATTATCACATGTATGCAGATGACACACAACTCTGCATAAAGATCCACTCACTTGAGGACATCAAATCTCTCAACTCAACGCTTCAAAAAATGCAGACCTGGTTGGCAGAAAAACATTTGAAACTAAACACCCTCAAAACTGAATTACTCTTAATCGCTCCCCCTAACCTATCGACCACCATCCTTGATTGGCTGAATCACCTAACAGCACTCAAAGGTCAACCACTCATTATCGACTCAGCGAAATCGCTGGGAGTAACGCTGGACAGGAATCTAAACATGAAGAAACACATCAGCGCCTCTACAAAGGGGGCACATTTTCAGATGAACACCTTGAGAAGACTGAAAGCCTTCCTGCCCGCAAATGACTTCAAACAGGCAGTTCAAGCTCTAGTAATCCCAAGAGTGGAATATGGGAGTGTTGTTATTTGTGGCCTTCCTAGATTGACGACGGCCCCTCTGAGAGCTTCAATCAGCACAGCTGCTAGACTCATCACAGGCTCCAAACGAAACTGTCACATCTCCCCAGACCTTAGAGCCCTTAACTGGCTACCTTTTGAGGCTAGAATTCATCAGAAAATTACATGCATGACGCACAAGCCCTACATCACAATACTCTGAGTTATCTAGCTCAGAAACTGGTGCTCTCTTGTGGTAACAGAACCACCAGGAGCTCCAGGAATCTCCTTCTGAAACCACAACGATTTGCCAAGAAGAAAACATACAACCGGACCTTCTCAGGAATGGCTCCCAGGATCTGGAATGCTTTGCCCCCAGAAACGAGACAGAACCCCTCTACTGCCTCTTTCAAAAATGAAGTGAAATCTATTCTCATGGCTAAATTTACTTGAACTATTTATATATTTGTGTAATTTATTTGCGAGCTAGTTTTAGTTACTACTCTATATAAGACTCACCCTTATTTTTTGCTATGTTTGTCTCTGTTTCTTACATCACTCTTGTAAAGCGCTCTGATAGCCACACGGTTCTTGTTCGCGCTATATAAAACCTTCAAAATAAAAATAAAATAAAAGTAACCACTGCGGCCGGAGACATAGGCTAAAATTGGAAAATGCAACTGTTAAGGTCTAATGGCTGTGGCCGTCTTCACAGAAGACCGCCTATGTGACGTACTTATAGGTTGCGGTTTGGAAATCAAATCACTTGCCTCCAGACACTGCCGCTTTCAAAACCCCCTCATCATCAGCTGCAGTTTACCACCTCTGGGAGCTGTCATGGCATGATGTAAAGGGAGCAGGATCCCAGTCTTCACTCCAGAAGAGCTGGAGACCCTGGTGAATGAGGTCCTTCCCCTATATCCCTAGTACTATGGCTCAACAGAGGAGCAGGTGAGCACTGCTAATACAGTATGTACTCTGCAACATTTATCCTATCCTATCCCATGGGCCATACAGTGGCTGAGTCCCAGACTGATATCAGAGTTTTGTAAGTCAGATAGTGGGGCTCCAACATGGGACAATTATGTCATGGGTCATGTGGCACTGTACTTTGTGGACTTCACATCATCGTGATGTGTATACAGTCCTAAACCCTACACCGATTGTATGCACATATCTATGCATGTATAAATCTGTTGTTGCCAATTAAGATGTAGCAAATCAGTTATTGACAGGTGTGCTAACAAATGTACCAACCTTACACCCTAACATGTGTATGTTTCCTGTGAGTATCATGTGAGGATTATGTGAGTATTATGTACAGCCCCACAAATCACTCAACACACACAAGGCCACACTAACCTTTTGTCAGGGAGATATCAACACCTCACAGACCCCTTCACAGTGACCCACAACAGTAATGTCATATATAGCATGGCCACTAGATGTACTGTTAGGTATGGGAATGTGGGAATATGATTGTCATGTGGGAACAGTATGGTCAGCATACAGAGGGCAAACACTGACAATGATTTGTGCCCTGTAGGACCCATGGCCCAGGCTGTAGCACAGTTTATTTGCCATTAAAACTGATGCACAGAGTACTCTCCCTGTAGATCTGCCAATCCTCAGATGTGGCCTGAATCAGTATAACAAGACCGTGAGTTGGCCTAATTGCACCTTATATTACTACACTTGGTATGGTGCAATATGAGAGTCTCAGACCCCAGACTACTGTCCATTGACCCAGAACTCATGAAATTCAGGAAGCTTCTTAAGATCTGGCTATTTGCTCAAGCTTATTATTAATTCATGTGTAGGACAGATTAACACAGCCTCAGCTATCCTAAACCTAGCGCCAAGAAACCAATCGGTGAACGTGCGCTCTATAAATAATTGTTAACATAACATAACATTGGCACATATTTTCACTGTGTGTCATTGTCTTAGGACAGGCCCCTTACTCCCACATGTCTGGAAATTTACTGTCATATGAGTGATGCTATGATTGCACAGGAACATTGCTCATGTGAAACATGTTCACTACAAATAGTTAGTTACATCTGCAGTGCAGTTCCAAAGTATATCACCTGCTGTGTAATAATGTGCAATCTTGCAGTATGTTCAATGGTATGTTGATGTCGTCCCATACATACTGCCACATATGGCATATGGTGTGTCCTGTGATGCCAGGAGTTCCCACATAAACCCATGCAGATGTAGTATTATGTCCAAATTAGTAGATCACTGATACTTAAAGTGGGAGTTCACAATTACACACATGGCAGCCCTTTGATTGTGACCCCAAACTTTCAATGTACTCAATACAATTGTAGCACTGATGTCTAGGATTTGAATCAAGTCATTTGTTCAGACTGTTCAGGTGTCAGTCCAGGGCTCCACCACTACTGTAGTCTTCAGGAGCAGACAATGATGTGCTGCTTTACATGGTAACACGTTTCAGAGCACATGAGGCATTGGCCGGGGCTACGGGATATGAGTGGTCTGGCATAGTCAGTATAGGCATGAGCAGGATGGAGGGTAGTACTCAGAGGTCTTTAACAGTATGCAGTAATGGTTCTTGTAGTGCTCAGCATGTGCGCTTCAAACATTTAATGTGTGCAATGTTGTTAGATGGCTATGCTAGCTGTGTACTACCTTTGTGTCACCCTAGCAGATGAATATCTTGCATGTCTACTTAGTTTCTTTATCTATGGTATCCATACAGGTCAATGCCCATCGATGGTGTCCATGTGGAAAGCCTTCACCTGGTGATGCGGATTGCTGGAGGTTGCTCATCAGTGCAGTGTTCACTGGAGAAAAAGCTGGGAGGACCTGAGACACTGGACCAGTATGGTCATGGATGTGGAGGTGAAGCTGGGGATGTCCTTCCCAGGCAGAAGGGGGACGTGCCGGACCCTGACTCCTCTAATGGCCCGCATACTGGCAGTAGCATACCCGGACCTTGATGGGCAGTTAAAAGCCCAACAGCAGCAAGGAGGTTATGAGTACTGGCCTGAGTAAAACATTATGCATAACCCACTATCTATTGCTACAGGCAGCTATTTCCCCTTCAAGCTTGAAGGTGACTCATGCCCCATGCAATCGGAGCATTATAGCATGTGTAGCTCTGGTAGTAGGTACATGGTGTTGAGCACAGACTATACTGCATGCGACCAAGAACTAAGCAGGGTCCAGTCAAATTTGTGTTTCCATAGTTGAACAGCCATATGGCTGTCTAATGTCTCAGATAACCTACATTATCTATTGATGTCATGTGTGACAGTGGTCCCAAACAGGTCACTTGTCACCCTTGTGTCTGGAGTGATGTTCCCTCAATACTGTGTCTCATGTGGTGGTAGACCACTTACTTGTGGCATGGCATAATACACTTTGGATGCAGACAGAGTGTACTACATCCCCTTTGTAAGTGGGGATGAACAGTAACATGAGGTGGCTAACACCACTGTTGCCATCTGTTTCGATCCCTACATGCTGGTATGTATACCTTTACGTGTTACAACAGTTCCATACATGATCTGAGGTCTACAAGGTTTTCAGTCAGAATCCAGCATATTTGTATGTGTTGGCCAATGTGTACATGCCATTATAATTCAGTGATGGGTATACAGAGTGGGTTTAACTACAAACAGGGGTGTGTAGACATGGATGGGTGAGTCACCATACCTAAGAACATTGATGGAAGTCATTAGCCAGATCAAACTTTTGAGGCAATGAAGCACATGGTTGGAACAATTTCAAGAATTTCAGCCAATGTAACTTAACATGCCATTGAGAAGGGTGTATTTAGTCAGGTAGGATGCACGTGTGCATTTGTGGAGGGTCATTCTGTGGCTGGTGATATGCATCAGGGTGTGATATGCTGACATGTTGGGGTCATATGTGTCTGTCAGCATTCAGTACTATATTGGTATTTGTGTTTGCGAAACATGGAAGGTACAGTGAATTCCCTTCCCTTGTGAACACGATTAAGACCTCATTTTGGGATGTATATCTCCTAAGCCTCATGTATCTTTAGTGTTCTAATGGCATTGAGATTTGCAATGTGAAAAAGGTGTGCTCACATGAACCAATCTTGACTGGGGATGTTCCTAGGCAGACTGATGTACAATGTTTCTTTGTGCTGAAATATCTCACCAGCTGGAGCCACATTGTCTCCATTCTACTCTTCTGTACTAGATGTGATACCTAGATAAGCTGCTCATGTGCCCCTTTCAACTGTGTCATCTGACAGTAGGCAGATGTGAAGGTGTTGCTTGGGAAGTGTGTACAGTGCTGAATGGCACTTCCATGTCAACTTCTTCTTGGTAGTCACATATTGTTGCAATATAGCTGTAGCAGGTGCCTGGCAGTTCTACATATTGTAGGTTAGGGGCACCTGACCATTTGCTGATTGCAGGGTCTTGTGTGGATAGGTAGTAATGCATTCCATGTGGGCCTCCCATTTGATGACATCAGGTAACAATGGTATGCTACAAGAGCCTAGGTTGACAGGGTGATGACATCTCCTGCTAGACACAGGTGGGTGGATTTGGGGCACGGTAATACATGCAGTTGGAGCTGAATGTGGTTATGACACCATTATGTGTGTATGTGCACAGGTCATGGAGCCAATGTGTAGTAGAAAATAAATTCCTAGGCAACTGAACAAATAATAATCACTCAATAGTGTAAAGCTCAGTGTAACACAACCAAAACATGTGTAATATTATCCCAAAAATATTTAATTTTCACATATATCAGTTCATAATAATCACATTTATTATTAAAAAATATCAACAATGTACACAATATTCAAAACATTATGTCACTTCATAAAACACATAAAAAATATACATAAAACATCATGTGTGTGGCAGTAGTTAAATCTTTGACATGCGTTTCGGCGTAAAGGACGCCTTCATCAGGAATTGCCACAAAAATTCTCTAAAAAATGATAAAAATATATACTAAGTATCAACAATAGAAATACTCTTATTGATTACTAAACATAGCTATTTTAATCACATTTGAGATGGATACAAATATATTGCATACTTTTTTTATATATATATATTTTAGTGCCATATTGTTTTACAATTCTATCATTGGAATCAACTACTAAAATATAGAAAAAAGGCAAGATACAGAATAGAAGTTAGAGAAAATAGACTTAGGATGATTCTATTATTTACATATTGTCATATTATTGCATTGACCCTATCTATATACTTACTTCAAAATGGTAATGTGGTATCCAGATACCGACACGATCTGTCGTGTATCACTTAACTGCAGAGGTACGGTCACATTGTTTTGACCTCTAGATATATTAGAACCTAAAAACATTTCATATTATCATATTAAGGATAGCACGTATACACCAATACTTTTCATGATCAATGATATAGAGCAATAGTCAACTAAATTGTTATATGTGAACTCTAAAAGTTTCCATTTCTCTTCCCGAAGAGTATTACAAAGAAGGCCATTAATTTTTATCAATGTAAATATAAACTGACTTCTATTGGTGTTGTTTTACTCAAAATGATAACATCGAAGGTTCACGATTACTTGCCAAAGTATATTCAATTGGTGGCCTTTAGCTGATATGTCTGCCAATTCTATTCTCCCAAAGATAAAGGTTGGTGAATTTATTCTGAAAAGTACATATTTTGTGATTATAGATAGTGTCCTCATTTTCTTCCATTTTAAGTGTGTAAGTGAACAAATCTATTTTATGTATACCTGATGCAGCCAGAAGTGATATTCTAATAAATTCACACCCCCGAAGATAAAAAGTTCTGTATTTGTCATATCGGGTCAGTTGCTTACAGATATACTATAGAAAAATAGAAAATGCTATTAGATTATATATCCCTATCTATATAATCATTTTGAATAAACAAAAAATGGCTTATTATCATAGAGAGTTACCTGATTAAAAGATGAGTACACCGTATTGATAGCGAACTTATGTGATTAAGAATTATACAGCTTCTAGAAAAAATCACAAAAGGAGACTCATAACTATGTATATTACTCATGTTTGCACTTAAATTGTAAGTGAACTCAAAAAAAAGAAAAAAATGTTTTTGCTCGTTCTATGTGTGATTCACAAATTGTATAGATAAAAGAAATAAAAAAATCTTTTTGGTTTAAAAACTATAAAGGACTGATAGTGTACTCATAATGATAATGGTACAATGTGAAATGACATTTGGCATGTTGTTCTGGCAATACGGAATCTAAATAGATCAGTCATTTAAATATATAGGCCGGTTTAGAGGTTTGCTACCTTTCATTTATCTTGTCCTCTCCCTCCTCTAGGGCCTTAATTTATATAGGGAGAACCTTTGTTTCAATTTAAAACCATGAATATATGCAGGCATATGGATACATTACAGTAATAATACATACCCTAACTAGATGTACCTAGTGTACATAGCATGTATGTAGGCGTATAGACAAGAATCCCCCTGGGAAAGAGCCAACCCCATTACCTGATGTGAGAGAATGAAGGACCCCATCTTGGTCTAGAGTTGGACACCCCTCAACTTCCACCTGGAGAACAACAACGACTGCAACACCAGCACCCTGCTCGACAACCTCGCCAACCTTGGACTCAAGCAGCTGGTGTCCACCCCCACCCACCTCGCCGGACACACACTCGACGCCATCTTCTCATCCAGCAAAGACATCGCCTTCAGCCACGCCACAGAACTCCACTGGACGGATCACAGATGCATCCACTTCAGAAGAACGACGATCCATCACCACCAGCAACAGGCTGCCCGAAGAAGCTGGAACAAGATCACAGCCGACCAGCTCGCCGCCTCCCTGAGCCAGCACCCTCCGGCCAGCTCAGCGAACCCCAGCCAGGCCGCCGACAACCTCACGAAGTGGATCAGCGACTGCGCGGACGAACTCGCCCCACTGAGGACCCCGCCCAGCAGACCCGGCAGCAAGAGAGCCCCATGGTTCACCGACGAACTCAAGAGCTCCAAGAAGAACTGCCGCGCCCTCGAGAAAGCCTGGAGAAGGGAACCCATGCCGGACAACAGGACCACCCTCAAGCTTGCCACCCGGAAACACCACCAACTGATCCGCATCGCCAAGAAGACGGCTTTCAAGAACCGACTGGACAACAACGCACACAACTGCAAGGAACTCTTCAACATCGTGAAAGAGCTCTCCAACCCCAACGCCGGAAGCAACGACATCACCCCTTCGCAAGACCTCTGCAACTCCCTCGCCTCCTACTTCCACAACAAGATCGCGGACATACACAACAGCTTCAGCACCCATCCGACCCACGCCACGACCGCAGTAACGCCACCCACCACCACCCTCCGCGCCTGGACCCCGGTCAACACCGAAGACACCGTCCACACGATGAACTCCGTCCACTCCGGATCTCCGACCGACCCCTGCCCTCACCACGTCTTCAACAAAGCCGACCCCTGTCATCGCACCCCACCTGCGGGACATCATCAACACCTCATTCGACACCGCCACCTTCCCCGAGAGCTGGAAGCACGCCGAACTCAGCGCTCTACTCAAGAAACCTACAGCAGACCCCACCGAACTCAAGAATTATCGCCCCATCTCTCTACTCCCGTTTCCAGCCAAAGTCATCGAGAAAACCGTCAACAAACAGCTGGCCGCCTTCCTCGAGACGAATGGATCCCTCGACCCATCGCAGTCCGGATTCCGTGCCAACCACAGCACCGAGACCGCCCTCATCGCCGCCACTGACGACATCCGAGCCCTGATGGACAACGGGGAAACAGCGGCCCTCATCCTCCTAGACCTCTCCGCGGCTTTCGACACGGTCTGCCACCGCACCCTAGTACAGCGCCTCAGCAACGTCGGAATCCAGGAGAAGGCGCTGGAATGGATCGTCTCCTTTCTCGACGGAAGAACACAAAGAGTCCGCCTACCACCGTACAAGTCAGAGGCCACCGAAGTCATCTGCGGCGTCCCTCAGGGATCCTCACTGAGCCCGACTCTCTTCAACGTCTACATGAGCCCTCTCGCGGCCATCGCACGCCAACACAACCTCAACATAATCTCCTACGCCGACGACACCCAGCTGATCCTCTCCCTGACCAACGACGACCCCGCCGCCGCCAGAGCCAACCTGCACGAAGGGATGAGAGAGGTAGCCGAGTGGATGACGACGAGCCGCCTGAAGCTGAACTCAGATAAGACGGAGGTCCTCATCCTGGGCTCCTCGCCCTCTGCCTGGGACGACTCCTGGTGGCCCCCCGCCCTGGGCACCGCACCCAAACCGACAGACCACGCACGCAACCTGGGTTTCATCCTGGACTCCTCCCTCTCCATGACCAGGCAAGTCAACGCCGTCTCCTCATCGTGCTTCAACATCCTGCGCATGCTTCAGAAGATCTTCTGGTGGATCCCCACAGAGACCAGGAAGACCGTCACCCAGGCCCTCGTCACCAGCCGACTGGACTACGGCAACGCACTCTACGCCGGAACCACCGCCAAGATCCAGAAGAGACTCCAGCGCATCCAGAACGCCTCAGCCAGACTCATCCTCGACATCCCACGTCACAGCCACATCTCCGGACATCTAAGAGACCTGCACTGGCTCCCGGTCAACAAGAGAATCACCTTCCGCCTCCTTACCCACGCACACAAAGCTCTCCACGACCAAGGCCCGAGCTACCTCAACAACCGAATCAACTTCTACGCTCCCAAACGCCACCTCCGATCCGCCAGCCACGCCCTCGCCACCGTCCCACGCATCCGCAGAACCACTGCTGGAGGAAGGTCCTTCTCCTACCTGGCCGCCAAGACCTGGAACTCCCTCCCGGCCGACCTGCGCCTGACCCAAGACCACCTCTCCTTCAGGAAGAAGCTCAAGACCTGGCTGTTCGAGCAGTAGCGGCACCCCCACCCCCCCCCCCCAAGCGCCTCGAGACCCTACGGGTAGGTAGTGCGCTCTATAAATTTCTTTGATTGATTGATTGAAGTGTGCTGCAGTGCTGGAGTGTCTGAGTGCAGGGACCTCAGCATCTTGTGTCAGTGTGTCAGCATGGAAGCTTCTTCTCTTCTCCCTTACCCAGTGAAGATGTGGTACTTACAAACCTGGAAGGTACCCTCAGGGGTTCTACTTAGATGTGTCATGGTACTTGTGGGCATGTCGGCCAAGGATTACAATAGTGGTGACCATTATACAGAGCTATTTATGCAGAAGATGGTAATCCTGCTGTGATACTGAGAATCCTCATGCATAATAAATTAAGCTAGTTTTCAGAAAAAAACCACAGGACATTTATGCAGCACCTAACTAGGTAAAAGGTCAGGCCAGAACCGGTATGTAGAACAATGGTAGGACAAATCTAGGTAAGAGGTCGTACAACTACCTAGGCCTATATCGGGATACATTGGGGTTCACAAAAATTTCTACTATTCTTTCAGCATCAACCCAGGGCAGCCAAGGAGACATGGCTGAGACTGCTGAGGAAGCAGCTGGCCACAGCGGCTTCTGTCGCGCCAGTGACACAGAGGGAACCAGTGGCCAAGAGGGTGATGAGAGTACCATGGAGGTGCCAGAAGATTCATCGTCATCTTCATCATCAGAGTCAAGCTCCATTGGACACTCCCTTGTGGTGGTGGACTTCCCTTGACCTGCCTCCGCAACATCTGTGTCTGACACCCCGTTCCATCTCCACCCTCCCTACTGCTGCCCAGCCAGCTGTCTGGGCCCGCTTCCCTAAGACCAGGGGAGTCTCCTTTGCACCAGGCACCTCACCCGATGCCCCTGTCTCCCCTGCTACCCTGAGTCTCGAGGCAATTGACATCCTGAGGCAGATCACTGTGGGTCAGACTGCAGTGCTCAATGCCATCTAGGTGCAAAGCCACCAGCATACGCAGATGGTGTTGTACCTGGAAGGCATTCATGCTGACATGTCTGGCCTACAGAGATCTTTTCAGGCTCTGGCTTCTACCGAAGCCATCTACCTATTCCAGATTTCCACCCCGTCTTACCTCTTCCTGATCCACAAACCCTATTTCCCATATCTGCCTAAAGCACACATCAGCATACATACATCTCAATATCCACAAGCAGCACAAAACAGAAAAAGAAGAGAAAACAGGCACACTACCATTCACCTGGCACTCGACCTCCTCACCACCATATCCAGTGACAAACACCCAGACACCATACCCACGGCACCACATATATCCATGACACACGTGCAGCCAGACACCACAGCAGTCACAACCATTACACACATACAGCCAGACCCCACACCACCAGTCACAACCACTACAGATACCACACACTACTAGCATCACACACCCAGACACTACACCCATGCCACCAGCTACAGACACATCACACATTAGCAAGGGACGCAAGCATTCATGAACCAAACACACACAGAAACATTCACAAACTGCATGCACATCCACACCTCAGACCTCACACCCCTTTACCCCCAAAACCCAGCGCCTTGCCTTACCTCCTCCTCAGTCACGCAAAGAACTCCCCAGCTGCTCCCAACACAAAAGGTCTTCTTTCCCACCTCTACCCTACCCTTCCACTTTCAAGTCTACCCCTAAAACACCTGGCCCTTAGGAAACCCCTGTCTGCCTCAAAAGGCCGTGAAAGGAGGAAACACACCCATGCAGAAATGGGCCCACCCCTTCCAAAACCCAAAGGATATCTTCCCCACCCCACTGCATATCTTCTAAGGGCAAAGAAAAATCTAAAAAAACCTGCTCCCATCCTCCCTATACCCGTCACTACGCTTCATGCTTACTGTATTCCACGTATGGTCAAACCCAGCCCTCCCAACCCCGAGCCCAGCCCTCCCATGGGCCAACCCAACCCTTTCAATCCTAAGCCCAACCTTCCCAAGGACCAAGCCAGCCCTCCCAATCCCAACACCAGCCCACCCGAGTAACATCATTGAGGTACCTGGACTGCCCACTAGATGGCCCTTCCTGGGGAGTTTTCCCTGCCAGTTTTGTGGATGACAAATGAGGTGGCACAACAGTGTGCTGGACCATATCCTGGATTTTGGACTTGCCATTGACCTTTGTTTTTGGGGGCAACATTGTATTTAATAATAAGCCACTTGCTTTGCTTAGAAACCTTTGTCCAGCCATTGCTACTGATGCTACTTGTTGTTATTGCCTCATTTAGGATGTGTGCAACTACAGCTGTGTTTCTTTGACCATATTAGCTGATCCATTTGCAGTGGTAAGTATGGTCAGACCTTGGGACAAGTTATGGTGTTACAGAGGACGAGGGTCAATGCTCAATGGATATATATGTGGGATGAATCCCAATTTTGGCTGACATTGCATTGGGTGGGATCTGCTATGATAAGTATTGCAGCTTGACTTGACCAATGTCCACATCTTTTGGCTTGCTGTAGTACCTGAGATGTAGGTTGGATATGTGTTTCATGTGTGCAAAGTAGGTATTTGTTTCTCCACACATGTGGGGTGTTGTATTTTCATAATAAATTGGTACTTTGGATGAACATGTACCCTTTTTTGTTTGTGTTCTTCCCACATACTTCTAAAAGATGTCTGACAACAGGAGCAGCTGCAGTGTTTTTTTTCAGGCCTTGCACCTACATACTAGCCACATATGCATGCCGCTTTGTGAAAATATTGGTTGTCCCTGATAAACATTGAAGAAGGTGCAATACAGACTGTCCACCTGGTTTGGGTGACCCAAATCTGCAGGGAGTCATTAAATTGTGGCCTTTGCATGAGGCAGTGGATTGAGGGAATCCCATTTACCTGACTTTCCTTTTTCCTTGTGGCTGATGCGTGAAGGCCCATTACAGTACTTTAACAGTGGAGCTGTTTTTTATTTTCCTGAGACATCCTTACTGATGCATGTTCGATATCACAACAGGACCCAGCTTATGAGCAATGTGAGGGTGTCACAGAAGATGCTAGCTATGTTATACATGAGGAGGTGTTGTTTAGTGACACTGTTTATTGCACACACCATTACACCATCTTCTGAGATGTCCACACATGTAGAGATTGTGGTAATGTGCCTGTGCATTGTCACTGACCTGGACATAGAGGGAATCATTAAGATTTAATGGGAACATACATGCTGCATAAAAGGGCATGCAAAATATGTTTGGATGTGGGATACAACAACCCAAGCCTTATCCACAGTGTGGTGGCTCCGGGAAGGGGGGTGGCTGTGGTGTAAAAACTCCATAATTAATTTATAGTGTGGGACAAAGTTGGCTAGGAGTGCTTTCAGGCAGGTGATGAGCAATGTCTGTAGAATTTTCAACAGGGATGTTTGACCTGCCCACACTGACACATACACCCGCTCTCGTTCTTCTATGTTGTGGTGGACTTGTACAGTGTTGAGAAATTTGTGTTTCATTGTGTTTTTCTTCTTCTCCACAAGAGGACTTTGAGTGGGATTACTGTACTGGGGTAGTCTCTCACAGGGGCGTGGCTGATGTACATGAGGGAGTGGCTTAAAAGCATGTAAGCTGTACATCTGTAATTGGCATATTATCCCACACAAACACAAACAATATATTCCTACTTCTGTAATTTCACAACATCAAAGGTATCTGATACAACGAGTTACATTGCACCTACTAGAAGCCTGGACTAATGGATTTGACAATGGTTCTCAGTTACATTAGTTATTGGAGCAACTGTGACTTAATTGCATAATATTATGATTATGATTAAGTTCTGACCTGAAAACACTGGGAATGGAGTATTAGGAGTCTCTTTGCAGTTACATCTGCACCAGTGGAGCAGAGTTGAATTTAATCCGCACACTGATGATGAGTGCAAATATGGAGAGTCTGATGGAACACGTCTCTGCATATGCTTTTTCGACCTGCCGATAATAACCACCGGCAGACTGCAAACCACTTCAAGTCCTGCAACACAACTCTCACTTCTCGCTCTTTCCACTGTCACTTCAGGCCCCCTCATGTCCTGCTTCTCATGAAATATGTATTGGCAAGATGTCCCAGCATAATGACTTGAAACATATGACTCACAACCCCCACTCATACTGAACAAGTTAGCCCCTGCTTTTCCATGGCAGAGTATAAATTTGCTGAGGACTCCATATACATGGGTAGGAGTGAGACTTACCAGGGGTTGCGTCCACGACTGTGCTGATTTTGAGCGTCATCAAGCAGGTAAAGCAGCAGCATGGCATGTAAGATAGGCTCAACGCCGGCACAGAATGTGGATAGCTGTGTATAAGTGACTGTCGGCCTTCTATCCCTCCCTTTCCGCCAGCTCAGATGAGGTGGTTGGACCACCACGGTAGGCTCATCGGAAAGGCGCTTCATAATTGTGCAGGTGGTTCGTAAGGCGGTCCACTCTCTGACTAGCTATATTGGTTCTTTTCCATGCCACTGCTGTCAAAATGTCCTGGCAGAGTCGGATGGACTGCGGCGGTTGGATGTCTGTGCATACCCAAGCATTGTAATCAAGTGGTTGAAGCGTCCGCTTCCGGTGAGATTGCAGCAGTCCGACCGCCTCTAACAGGACCACGGAAGCCGGTCTGACTGGCATCATAATGAGACCCTATGTGATGTATTTTTAAAATTATGTGTAGGTATTTTATTACTTTTTTTTTATGTCATAAATAATTTATATTGTTTTTTTAAATAATAGTATTATTAATTTTATTATCTCAGTGAGTAATGAAAAATTTAGAATTATTTTTCCACTGACAATATTAATATTTTACTACTTCTAGTAATTTGTTTCGCGTAGGCTGAGTTCTGCCTAGTGTGAATTGGAAAGCATCATGCAATTCTTCTATTGCATTGTTTGTTTTTGCCTCCTGTGCCAAGGTACTGTCAAAGACATTCAACCATAGTATGTGGAATTTTGGCTGGCATCTGTCCCCTGACCTATGTAGTCTACCTACCCATGTGTCCTCCAGGTAGTTAGGAAGCTAGTTTGTCTTCATTATTTTGGTAATGGTGACCCTCTATTAGGATGTTGTAATGTCTGGCTACTTCTGCCACAGGGACATAGGCTAGTACAATTAATATTTGATTTCAGAGGTTTCACTGGCCACGGGGGTCTACCCGGTGGAACTGTGGCAGTCTGCAATGGCAGCAGTAAGTTCACCCATGCCGCCAAGTCCATGGTCCACCTGACTTGCATATTATGACTAAACAGCCGTACTTACGGTCACCCAGCAGTGGTCAACAAACAGCAGTTACCCAACGACGGTTGACAGCCACCTTACGTGCCAAAAAAAAAACACACAACAGTCACCATTGTATGGATTTAAAATCTACACACCTGATGTGCTTTGGCAAGAGTACACATCTGCAAATCACATTATAAAACTCACCCCATTCCTGAGCCACATCCTTTGCTTCCAAACTGCAGCCCACAAGACACGCACCAGCGTTTTCTGCATTTTTAGATAAGGCTCCCCTTTTTCATATTTTCATGCAGCACTCTCCACCACCTGTAATTTTTGTTTTGCACCTTTTTACCTGTATCACTTTTTAGTTTTTCATTCATATATTCACTCCCTCATCATGCCTGGGGAAAAACAGGCTCCAATTAGCAAGAGTTGACAGACATGATGGATGAAATCATTAGAGTAGAGCCACACATTTTTAGAGCCTAAGTCCAGCAGACTCCTCTAAGTAGGAAAACTGAAATGTGGGACAGGATAGTCAGCAGAGTGCATGCTGTTGGTGCCACCATGTGTACACATGGCGACATTAGGAAGAGGTGAAATCACCTCAGGCTGAGGGTAAGTACCACGTCCAACAACTACCACCTGGAGGTTCAGAGGACTGCCGGTGACCCTCCTAGCGCACCATTACAACTCTTAACTTGGGAGTAGAAGGTCTTGGCCATCTTGCATACTGAGGGCTTGATAGGAATAGAGGGGGGAGTAGACTCTGGTAAGTTACACTTCAATACCTGCTGCAATAGCACAATGTCCTGTTTGCTCTCAACCCCGCTTTTGCTATTGTTTTCTCTATATACTTTCCTAACATGCAATACTCAAAGTATCTGAGATGTTGGTTTGTCTGTGGCAATATGTATTGCTGCATAAAATAGAATATGTACCCAACTCCATGACATGCCACATGTTGCAATTAAGTCTGCAAGTGCATTATCATCAAAATATCAAACCAGGACCCATGATATGTGTTAAAATGTAAATGTATGGCACATCCCAAATGCATGTTGCCAGCTATGGTACATTAATCGTTCGTCAAGTGTTGGTAAAGTGAGATTGAAGAGACTACAACTATCATGAGGCCTTGTGACTGGAACTCAAACCAAGACACTTGACACCTTTTGCCCCTTCTTACTTGTCTGCCATGTTACAACTGATCTATTCTAGTCATGCAGGTTACTATTTGTCAGGTGTTGATAAAGTGAGATTGAAGTGACTACAACTACCATGAGGCCTTCTGACTAGAACTCAAACAAATATGCTAGACTCCTTTTGCCTCTTCTCACTTGTCTTCCATGTTATTACTGAGCTACACTAGCCATGCAGGTTACCATTTGTCAAGTGTTGCTAAAGTGAGATTGAAGTGCCTACAGCTACCGTGGCCTTGTGAAGGGAACTCAAATCAAAATGCTACACTCCTTTTGCTCCTTCTCACTTGTCTACCATGTTACTACTGATCTTCACTAGTCATGAGGGTTATCATTTGTCAAGTGCTGGTAGTAGACATAGAAAAGCTGAGGCCCTGTCAATACAACTCTAACCTAGATACCACACTGGTTTTGCCCCTTCTTGTCAGGGCTGGTCAGATGGGTACCAAGACACAATTGCCTGCCCCTACTTTCAAGATCAATAGAGGCTACACAGTTCTACATTCCCCTAGGGGTTGGTCGCAAAGGGTGGCCAAGTATTTCCATCACCATTTCCTGACAGAAGAGTTCCATCAGGAAGAGCGCACATTTACAGGTTAGCGGTCTAGTCTATTTGCCCATCCTGACGGTTCCGCTACTTCGTGCGCGAGCGATTAGAATGCTGCGCACTTCAACCGTCGCATCAGCAGAATCAACAGCGTTTCCAGTCAGCTCCTCAAGAACCCTTCTGACTCCTGCAGTTTCCTGTCCCGTCACCTGCATTTTCTTCTGAGTTCCTTCGCTCGCATTTGTAGTCTGATTCCTGCGAGGAAGAGCTCTATTTGAATACTTGGTGTCAGGTATTGTTTTTTCCCACGAAAACCTCCACCGGAGTTATTGGGCTACCTTGAACCTCAGATTGGGTAAGCTCGTTTTTCTCTTCATAGTTCCTGGGTCGCAGTTATTACAAAGACTTTCAAGCGATATTGTAACCAGTTGGATTTCACAGCAGCGAACGAATTTTAGACTCCAGTGTTTATTCCCTGAGACAAACTCTTAAGCTTTCAGGCTTCGTGAGAGGAGCTTTTCTTTCCTAGTTCTTTGTTGGAATATTTCCTTCCAAATTGAATGACATTTCACCTCAGACGGTGGATGCTCTGCTGTTTGTTGTATCATCAAGTGGATTTCCATTTCTTCAAGGGGCGCAGTTGATACTAGAAATATCCTAGCAGTAACCTACCTTTTTAGTTGGAGGTAGATATAGATATATATATATATATATATATATGTATATTTGAACTTACCTGCGTATCAGCATTCTCGCCCCAAAATACAAGTTGTTCAACAGCAAGAAGAGCAAGAGTACTTGAAACTTCAATTACTAGTTACCCTCCAAGAACTGTCAACGAGGAGTTGCTAGTCCACTAATGAGATTTAGAGAGAGGCAAATTTCCACACATTCACAGGTAACACAGAGTCTGGATGGGAGGCGGGATGGTCTAAAGAGTCCGGGAAAAGAAAGGATAGAAGTGTGTTAATCTTTGCTCTCTGTTACAGGTGGTTCCCTTCATTCCCATCGAGTAGAAGTGAGGACACCAGTGTGGCAGTCTCTCTTGTTTGTTGTCCCATTCCCCTTTCCCCTTCATCTCTGAAGCCAGCTTAGACTGGGGTTAGAGTTGTCGGGGAGTTGGGAAAATAACTTCTGGACCGATCCTCAGCGGTACGGCTCCTGCGGAACAAGGAATTCCAGGTACTGATTCTTGACAGATTGAAGTGACTTCAATTATTTCCGCCTGGGCAGTATGGCTGAGGGCTTTGATGTTAAGGCGTTGGCAGCTATTTTAGAAGGTTTACAAAAGCAATTAAGTGAGACTAGGGAGGAGGTTAGGAAGTCTAACCAGGAGGCCAGTTATTTGCGAAGCAGGTTAGATGAACTCTCAGTTAGTCCAAGTCTCAATTTTGGGGAACAGAAAACTCAAACATTCTCTCCCTCACCCTCCTCGACTGAAATGACAACCCAAGTAGTTCATGCCATGTCCCCCACTATTCCTTTGTCCCCTCCAGAGAGATTTCAGGGAGACCCGCATAAGGGGCAAGTCTTCATTACTCAGTGTTCGTTGCACTTTTTGTGTAAACCCATTATATTTAAGGAGGACCAATCCAAAGTGGCTTTCATGCTGTCTTACCTGAGTGGAGATGCAGCGGCCTGGTCGATGCCATTGGTTTCTACCAACGATCCAGTGTTATATAATTTTGAGGACTTCAAGACTGAGTTTTTGCGAATCTTAGATCGAAGAACAGTCTCTCAAACCACTGATAATGAGTTACTAGATTTGAAACAGGGGAACAGAGAGTTGGTGGCCTATTTAGCGCAATTCAATAAATTAATTGTGGAAACAAAATGGCCGAGGCAAAGAGAGCAGCAATTTTTTACAGAGGTCTGAGGGATGAATTGAAAGATGGCCTGGCTCAGATTCCTAAAAGACCTACCGATGTTTCAGAGTTAATAGATTTAGCTCTTCAAATTGATCAAAGTCAAGCGGAAAGAAGAAGTGAACGTCGAAAAGAAACAAGGCAAATTCCACCTAGGTTCGACCGGATCCAAACTGAAATAGGGAAGAGCAGTGAAGGAGTCATCAATGAAGAACCCATGCAAATTGGCGCAGTTCGTGGACCACTTAGTAAGGAAGAAAGAGAAAGAAGACTGTTAGACCTGTCGGCCCTTTGGGTGGTCCCTCCTCATCATTATTTATTTTGTCCCACTCTTGCCTCAAACCCTGTTAGTATTTTTTCCTTTTTGGGAACCACCAGACTTTTTAGTATTGATGCAGATTCAGGGAGCCATTTTATCTACCCCTGGAACTTCTGTCTGAGGGCCTGAAACACAAAATGGTGGCCACCCATTGTCACCTGTGACATCACTGGAACCTACCAGCACCTTCCAGAACATTCCAGAACCCTGTGACAGTGTGAAGCAGGTTTAGAATGTTGGGAAGGCATCTCCAGGTTGGCAGTTGGAGTTGGCAGTTGGCACCTGACTGGTGAAGAGAGAGGAGCACAGAACTGAATGAGGAAGGAGTGAGGCAACAGGGGTGGAAACTTGTGCCTGGAGTGGGGTCCAGAAACCCACCCTTGATACTAGTCCCTGCTGACTGAGCCCAGCCTGGAGCCCTGTGTGGGAGAAAGCCAGAAAAACCATCTTAAGGACCTGGACAGCCGGAACAGGCCTTAAAAGTAAAGAACAGCAAGATCCTGACCTGGTTACTGGTAACTTCCTGAAGTCCGACGTCGAGAAGCCTGGAGACCCGGAGCCCGAGGTGGAGAAGCGGCGCTGACTGGAAAGCAGACGTCGTACCTGGAGCCGCCAGAGGTCGAGAGAGGGCGCCGACGGAGGTCGGGAAGACACCAGAGGTCGAGGAGGAAGTCACCTGAGGTCGAGTGTGCGGCGTCGACGGGGGAGTGAAGTCCACCCTCCGGAGTCGCCGGAGACCGAGGTGAATCGTGCCGGAGGTCGGGAGTGGAGATCGCACTCCGGAGTCGCCGGAACCTGAGGAAAGGAGCACCGGAGGTCGGGAGTGGAGATCGCACTCCGGAGTCGCCGGAACCTGAGGAAAGGAGCACCGGACGTCGGGAGGGGAGATCGCACTCCGGAGCCGCCGGAAGTCGACATCGAGCCAAGGCCGCCCGACGTCATCGAACCGGAGCCGCCTGAAGTCGACATCGAGCCGAGGCCGCCGACATCGAACCGGAACCGCCTCCCAGCGTCGACAAGAACTGTCATTGAGCCGAGGCCGCCGACATTGAACCGGAACCGCCTCACGGCGTCGACACGACCCCAGCGGCGTCGGAACTTCACAAAAAGGGCAGTAAGTGGAATAGAGGGCGCCTAAGGCCCTGTGGAGCCCTAAGAAACCATCCTAGGGGCTAGAGAGGTGCTAGAACCAGTTTGATAGTGCCAGGGGTGAGCTGAGACTAATACAGAGGGGTTGTGTAGTGTGGGAGAGCCAGATCTCTAGGTTCCCCCTTGATCTACCTCAGTTTAGGCCTCAGCCTTGTCCAAGCCAGGTAGTACACCCCTCAGGTCATCCAAAACTCTACAAGCTGGGATTGGGCCAAATCATCCCATAGTACCTCAGGAATGTGAACTGATTTTCAAGTGTCACTGTTGGCTTTTATTATTTATTGAGAGCACTGTATTTATTGTATTCATCCTATTTATTGTTTCACAGTATTTATTGTCGCACAGTATTCATTGTCTCGCAGTATTTATGGCCTCATAATATTTAATTGCCCTATACGTAATGCACTTATATTTATGCCTTGATTATTTATGATCTACCTTATTTATTGAATCGTTGAAGTATTATTTATTTGACTTACCCTTCCACAGGAAAAGCCTTGTGTACTGTGATTGTATTATTATTTATTTAATCAGCAACTAAGAGAAAAGAAGATAAAGAGATATATTTTCAGTATAATTTTTAAGGTGTAGTGTCGTTTTTGGAACGGATGCACGCATGGTTATTGTGTGGGTATGACGTATGCTTAGCACGGTGCCTGATCCCTGACCCCTCGAGCCAAGCTACCACAGTGTATGTCTGGGAGAACACCACCACCCTTCCAGTGTGGGAGTGTTTTTCTAACATAATTGGTGTTCAGCGGTGGGATAGAGCTGTGCCTACGTATACTCGACAATAACTGTGGGTAGTCCATAGGCCTACACCGGGAGTTTTCTCCAAGCGGACTTCCTAATTGTGAGTTTTGTTTTTTTCAAATTTACTCTGGTGGTGGGAGGAGGTATTATAAAAGGTACCCCCCTGCATAGCTTCTGCAAATAACTGTCCTCTGACCTGAGTGGGCAAGATGGAGTTTGTATTGGAGAATTTAGAAACGTACACTGTGGCCCAACTCAGGGAGTTTTGTCAGCGGGAGGGGGTGTATTGTCCCCCAGGAGCAAAGAAGGGTGCACTCCAAACCAGCTTGAGGGCTTGGGGGGAGGCACGACGAGAAAGCAAGGCTGAGGAGGAGGACAGGGATAGAGAGCCCGACAGTGAGGGAGCTGGTTTGTACCAACCTGAGGTGGGGAACCTGTTAGGGGGGCCCAGGACACTTTCCAGGAAGGGCAGCAGTGCCTCTAGCGGTGGCTTGTCTGAAGTGGAGTTAACAGACCGGAGGGAGAAAAGACAGCTCACATGGGACTTAGCAAGGCTGGAGAAAGAGAAGGAGGAACAGAGGATGGCTCATGAGTTGAGGTTAAGGGGGATAGATCTCCAGATCCTACGAGTCGGGGCCCACCCTATTCCTAATGGTGGCAGCGAAGAAAGAGAGTTCACCAGGGAACCCAAACCCTATTTGCCGAAAGACATCGTGGCTAGCTATGGTTTGGGCGACGATATTGCCAAGTGGCTAGCGGCCTATGAGGTCTCATTAAGGGCCCATGGGGTTCCAGAGAAGTACTGGGGAGGGGGATTGTACAGGTACATGCCTCCAGCTGGTAGGGATGCATTATTGGCCCTAGAGCAGGATGAGCAGACCCACTACCCCACCATGAAAGTGGCGCTCATACAAAAGTTTGGACTAACACCCGAGAAATACAGACAGAAGTTCTGGGGTAGGCACAAACTGGGCACACAGAATTGGGTGGACTTCCTGGATTATGCAAAGAAGGCATTAGAGGGTTGGATTCAGGGCAGTGAAGTGAGGAACTACGAGGGGTTGTTTGATTTAGTATTGAAGGAACACCTGCTTGAAAAATGTTTCCCTGAACTGCGTCAACACCTGGTGGATAGCAAGCTGACCGACCAATCCCCGGAAGCTTGCTGAGGAGGCGGACATTTGGGCTAGTACCCGGGTGTCCACAAGGGGGACTGGAGGGGATACTCAAAAGGCCGGACAGGGCGCCCCCCAGAAGAAAGAGGGAGGGGAAAAGAAAAAGGAGTTCTCCAAAGGCCCCCAAAATAACTTCCATGGAAAGGGAACAGGATTCACCCCTAGGGCTAACCCACCCAGAAACCCTAATCCTGGCCAGAGTCAGCAGCCAAGGGTTGTCCATTGCTTCGAGTGCGGTGGCATCGGACACTATAAGGGAGATGCGAAGTGCCCGAAACGACCACCCCCTCCCATTGGAGGAAAGGCCCCCGGAGTAGCTAGTGTGGTGCTCGGGGAGGAGATGCCTTTAATTAAGGGAAGGGAGTGGGCGGGTGTCACTTTAGTGTCCCTGGGAGAACGGGAGATGGTTCCTAAGATCCAGGTGCCCGCAAATACTATAAAGTATGGGCAGTGGGTCACCATCAACGGCCAAAGGGGGGAGGCTCTGAGAGACACAGGAGCCAGTATGACTATGGTGCGTAGCCAACTGGTGTCTCCAGAGCAGGTGATTCCCGATGTACTCCACCCTGCCGCGATGGCTGACGGCAGAATGGGCCACTATCCGGTGGCTGAGGTTCCCTTTGAATGGGAAGGGGTTGCAGGTTCACTTCGAGTTGCCGTAAGCCCTGCCGTGCCTGTCGATTGTCTGCTGGGGAATGACATGGAGAGCAATGCTTGGAAAGAGGTGGAATACCGGACTCACACTGAGATGCTGGGTACACCTGTCTGGGCCTGTGTGAGCACAGGGTCCGCGACTACCCGGAGAGGGAGTTCGTTCAGGCTGGAGCCTGGAACAAAGGCCCAGCCAGCTGCCGAACAAGGGAAGAACCGAGGACAGGAGGAGCCTGCCTCGGCGTCCGCACCCCGTAGGACGGATAGGCCACCGGAGGTGGTGGACCAGGAGTCCGCGGTGGGGGATGTTACCAAACTGGAGGACCTACCCATCCCGGCCGAGTGGCACGTGGAGGGAGGGCCGACCAGGGAGGAATTCTGCAAGGGCCAGAGGGAGTGCCCTACCCTTGAGGGACTGAGGCGACAGGCCGAAGCCCAGGCAGCAGGGAACGTTGAAGGGAACTACAGTGTTTACTGGGAGGATGGCCTCCTCTACAGTGAACCCAAGGCACCCCTACATGGATCGTCACGAGCCTTGGTAGTCCCTCAACGTTACCGAGCCTTCCTTCTGGAGTTGGCTCATGAGATCCCCTTGGCAGGACACCTGGGGCAAGACAAGACCTTCGCCCGTCTTGTCCCACACTTTTATTGGCCTCAAATGAAAGTGTCGTCCGACACCTACTGCCGGACATGTGTGTCTTGCCAAGCCAGTGGGAAAACAGGGGTGAAGCTGAAAGCTCCCCTGGAACCACTTCCTGTCGTTAGCACCCCCTTTGAAAGGGTGGGCATCGACATTGTGGGTCCATTAGATCCACCTACTACAGCTGGTCACAGGTTTATCCTGGTTCTGGTGGATCATGCCACACGGTACCCAGAGGCTATACCTCTAAGGACCATTACAGCACCTGTTGTGGCTAGGGCCCTGATGGGAATCTTTACCCGAGTGGGTTTTCCCAAGGAAGTTGTGTCCGACAGGGGGACCAACTTCATGTTCACATACATGCGGGCCATGTGGAAGGAGTGTGGAGTGACCTACCGGTTCACCACTCATTACCACCCCCAGACCAATGGTCTGGTGGAAAGGTTCAATAAAACCTTGAAAGGCATGATCAGAAGTCTGCCTGAAAGCCTGCGGAGGAAATGGGACGTCCTCCTACCCTGTCTATTATTTTCCTACAGGGAAGTGCCACAGAAGGGAGTGGGCTTCAGCCCCTTCGAGCTTTTGTATGGGCACCCTGTGCGTGGACCTCTCAGCCTGGTGAGAGACGGATGGGAAAGAACTCCCAGAAAGCTTCCCCAGGACGTGGTGAGCTACATGCTGGCCTTCCGAAGCCAAATGGCTAAGTTGTGGAAGCAAGCTTCTGACAACTTGGAGGCCAGCCAAGCAGTAATGAAGGCGTGGTATGACCACAACGCTCACCCGGTGGAATTGGAGCCTGGCCAGAAGGTGTGGGTGATCGAATCAGGAGAGCTTAGCGCCCTCCAGGATCGCTGGTCAGGACCCTTTGAGGTATTGGAGAAGAAGGGTAAGGCTACCTATTTGGTGGATCTTAAGACCCCTCGCCAGCCCCTGCGGGTGCTACATGCCAACCGCCTCAAACCCAACCACGAGAGGCCCGAAGTCATTTTGATGATGGTGACTGACGGAGCAGAGGACGTGGAAAGCGAGCCTCTCCCCGATTTATTTGCGTCTCAAGAGAAGGATGGGTCGGTGGAGGGAGTGATTCTCTCCCCATCTCTAACTCCTGAACAGCAGGAGGACTGCCGCCAGGTCCTGGGACAGTACTCTTCGTTGTTCTCCCTTGTTCCGGGTAGGACTCACCTGTGCGTCCATGATGTGGACACAGGAGACAGCCCACCTGTGAAGTCCAAGATCTACCGGATGTCAGACAAGGTGAAGGCCAGCATTCACAGTGAAGTCACTAAGATGCTGGAGCTAGGAGTGATCGAACCTTCCAGCAGCCCCTGGTCCAGTCCGGTGGTGCTAGTACCAAAAGCCGCACCACCGGGCGCCCAACCGGAACTGAGGTTCTGTGTGGACTACCGGGGACTGAACTCAGTAACCAAGACTGATGCTCATCCGATCCCAAGGGCGGATGAATTGATTGACCGGCTGGGAGCTGCCCAATATCTAAGTACCTTTGACCTTACTTCTGGGTACTGGCAGATTTCTCTGACTGACGGAGCTAGGGAAAGGTCAGCCTTCTCCACGCCCAAAGGCCACTACCAGTTCTGTGTGATGCCCTTTGGGCTCAAGAACGCACCTGCCACGTTTCAGCGTCCGGTGAACCAGATCCTCACTGGAATGGAGAGTTTCTCTGCTGCTTATCTGGATGACATAGCCGTCTTCAGTAACAGCTGGGAGGATCACTTGCATCACCTGCAAGCTGTTCTCCAGGCCCTGAGACAAGCTGGTTTAACGATCAAGGCCAGCAAGTGCCAGATCGGGCAGGGGTCGGTAGTGTACCTTGGACACTTGGTGGGTAGGGGAGCGGTGCAACCCCTCCAGGCGAAGATCGAGGCCATCATGGCCTGGGAACCCCCCAAGACTCAGACTGAGGTCCGAGCATTTTTGGGCCTCACCGGATACTACCGCCGCTTCGTGAAGGGTTACGGTACCATCGTGGCCCCCCTCACGGAGCTTACGTCCAAGAAGCAACCTCGGCGGGTAGTCTGGACGGAGGCTTGTCAGCAGGCCTTCGTAAAACTGAAGCAAGCCATGTGCGAGGCCCCGGTACTACGGGCCACAGACTTTTCCAAGGAGTTCATTGTCCAGACGGATGCATCAGAACATGGCATTGGGGCAGTGTTATCGCAACTCAATGAATCAATCCGTGGTCTTCCTATCCCGGAGACTACTTCCCAGGGAACAGAAGTGGAGTGCAATAGAGCGAGAAGCCTTTGCAGTGGTATGGGCTCTGAAGACGTTGCGGCCATACCTGTTTGGCTCGCACTTCCTAGTTCAGACCGACCACAGACCCCTTCGTTGGCTGATGCAGATGAAGGGGGAGAATCCCAAGTTGTTGAGGTGGTCTATCTCCCTACAGGGAATGGACTTTCAGGTGGAACATCGGCCTGGAGTGGACCACGCCAATGCAGACGGTCTCTCAAGGTATTTCCGCCTTAGTGATGAGAACTCCCAAGGGGTTGGGTAGCTCTCCCCACTTTCAGCTGGGGGGGACGCGTGTTAGACCTGTCTGCCCTTTGGGTGGTCCCTCCTCATCATTATTTATTTTGTCCCACTCTTGCCTCAAACCCTGTTAGTATTTTTTCCTTTTTGGGAACCACCAGACTTTTTAGTATTGATGCAGATTCAGGGAGCCATTTTATCTACCCCTGGAACTTCTGTCTGAGGGCCTGAAACACAAAATGGTGGCCACCCATTGTCACCTGTGACATCACTGGAACCTACCAGCACCTTCCAGAACATTCCAGAACCCTGTGACAGTGTGAGGCAGGTTTAGAATGTTGGGAAGGCATCTCCAGGTTGGCAGTTGGAGTTGGCAGTTGGCACCTGACTGGTGAAGAGAGAGGAGCACAGAACTGAAGGAGGAAGGAGTGAAGCAACAGGGGTGGAAACTTGTGCCTGGAGTGGGGTAAAGAAACCCACCCTTGATACTAGTCCCTGCTGACTGAGCCCAGCCTGGAGCCCTGTGTGGGAGAAAGCCAGAAAAACCATCTTAAGGACCTGGACAGCCGGAACAGGCCTTAAAAGTAAAGAACAGCAAGATCCTGACCTGGTTACTGGTAACTTCCTGAAGTCCGACGTCGAGAAGCCTGGAGACCCGGAGCCCGAGGTGGAGAAGCAGCGCTGACTGGAAAGCAGACGTCGTACCTGGAGCCGCCAGAGGTCGAGAGAGGGCGCCGACGGAGGTCGGGAAGACACCAGAGGTCGAGGAGGAAGTCACCTGAGGTCGAGTGTGCGGCGTCGACGGGGGAGTGAAGTCCGCCCTCCGGAGTCGCCAGAGACCGAGGTGAATCGTGCCGGAGGTCGGGAGTGGAGATTGCACTCCGGAGTCGCCGGAACCTGAGGAAAGGAGCACCGGAGGTCGGGAGTGGAGATCGCACTCCGGAGTCGCCGGAACCTGAGGAAAGGAGCACCGGAGGTCGGGAGTGGAGATCGCACTCCGGAGTCACCGGAACCTGAGGAAAGGAGCACCGGAGATCGGGAGGGGAGATCGCACTCCGGAGCCGCCGGAAGTCGACACCGAGCCAAGGCCGCCCGACGTCATCGAACCGGAGCCGCCTGAAGTCGACATCGAGCCGAGGCCGCCGACATCGAACCGGAACCGCCTCCCGGCGTCGACAAGAACTGTCATTGAGCCGAGGCCGCCGACATCGAACCGGAACCGCCTCACGGCGTCGACACGACCCCAGCGGCGTCGGAACTTCACAAAAAGGGCAGTAAGTGGAATAGAGGGCGCCTAAGGCCCTGTGGAGCCCTAAGAAACCATCCTAGGGGCTATAGAGGTGCTAGAACCAGTTTGATAGTGCCAGGGGTGAGCTGAGACTAATACAGAGGGGTTGTGTAGTGTGGGAGAGCCAGATCTCTAGGTTCCCCCTTGATCTACCTCAGTTTAGGCCTCAGCCTTGTCCAAGCCAGGTAGTACACCCCTCAGGTCATCCAAAACTCTACAAGCTGGGATTGGGCCAAATCATCCCATAGTACCTCAGGAATGTGAACTGATTTTCAAGTGTCACTGTTGGCTTTTATTATTTATTGAGAGCACTGTATTTATTGTATTCATCCTATTTATTGTTTCACAGTATTTATTGTCGCACAGTATTCATTGTCTCGCAGTATTTATGGCCTCATAATATTTAATTGCCCTATACGTAATGCACTTATATTTATGCCTTGATTATTTATGATCTACCTTATTTATTGAATCGTTGAAGTATTATTTATTTGACTTACCCTTCCACAGGAAAAGCCTTGTGTACTGTGATTGTATTATTATTTATTTAATCAGCAACTAAGAGAAAAGAAGATAAAGAGATATATTTTCAGTATAATTTTTAAGGTGTAGTGTCGTTTTTGGAACGGATGCACGCATGGTTATTGTGTGGGTATGACGTATGCTTAGCACGGTGCCTGATCCCTGACCCCTCGAGCCAAGCTACCACAGTGTATGTCTGGGAGAACACCACCACCCTTCCAGTGTGGGAGTGTTTTTCTAACAAAGACGTTCCGGCAAATTGTGTATGTACTGCGGAGGTTCCGGACAAATTTGTAAAAGAATGCTCAAAGAAGCCAAAGACCAATCAGTGGGTAAAAGACAAGCTCCACCAGTAGACGGAGTTGCCCTGGTGGGAGCTGCTAAGGAGACAACTCCAAATCCTCAGTTGTTGGCAAACACTATGCAATCTTCGGCCCCTCATCTAAACATTTTCTGTCTGATGTCCTTTGGAAAAGACAGATTGGAAGAAGTAGCAGTCGTGATAGATTCTGGGGCGACTGGCAATTTTTGTGATATTCAGTTTGCCAAGAATTTGGGGGTACAATTCATAAAGAAGGAAAGACCTGAACCTGTACAAGCGGTGGATGGTACTAATCTATCTTCTGGCCCCATTGCCTATGACACCGAGGTAATTACTCTGCTGGGTCCTGAGAAACATCGTAGCTATGTGAATTTCAGTTTAATCGATGCCCCACAGTTCCAATTAATTTTGGGACTGCCCTGGCTCTTGGAACATAACCCAAGAATCGATTGGGCAAAACGATTCGTAGAGATGAATTCCATTTATTGTCTGGAGCACTGTTTTCTTGAAGACCGGAAGGAGAAACAGTCATCTCCATCTTCTTGTCTGGCAGAACAGCCCCGGAGTATTTGCACCGTGGAAGTTCCAAGTATACCAGAAGAGTACAAGGATTTAGAATCAGTATTCAATGAAAGAGAAGCTTTGAAACTTCCTCCTCATCGGGAATACGACTGTAAAATCGAATTGGAACCTGGAGCTTCATTGCTGTGCAGTCGCATTTATGCCCTCTCAGAGTCAGAGAATCAGCATTTGAAGGAATATCTGGATTTACATTTGGCTAATGGTTTTATTCGCCCTTCCCAGTCCCCCGTCTCCTCTCCTCTTTTTTTTATTTCCAAGAAGGATGGGAGCCTGAGAACGTGCATTGACTATCGAGCTTTGAACCAAGTCACAAAGAAAAATCGATATCCGTTGCCACTCATTTCTGAACTTTTGGATCAAGTCAAAGATGCTAATATTTATACGAAATTGGATTTGAGGGGGGCCTATCATCTGGTCCGCATGGCCGAAGGTGATGAGTGGAAGACGGCGTTCCGAACTAGGTTCGGCCTGTTCGAGTATCAAGTCATGCCCTTTGGCTTATGTAATGCCCCGGCAGCATTTCAGCACTTTGTGAATGATATTCTTCGTGAATTTTTGAATCGTTTTGCTGTCGTTTACATTGACGACATTCTAATTTTTTCTCAGAATAAGGAAGAGCATATTCAACATGTCAGAATGATTCTGGAACGTTTACTCGAAAATCAACTGTATGTCAAGCTTGAAAAATGTGTGTTTCATTCGACACAAGTTGAATTTCTGGGGTTCATACTCTCCCCCGTAGGAGTAGCCATGGATGACTCCAAGGTGAGAGCGATCAAGGATTGTCCAGCTCCAAAATCAGTAAAGGAAATTCAAAGTTTTTTGGGCTTTGCCAATTTTTACAGACGTTTCATCCAAAGTTTTTCGGACAAGGTGAGCCCCATTACGCGCCTGCTCAAGAAGAATGAAAAATTCAATTGGAACAAAGAAACTGAAGAAGCCTTTCAACAACTAAAGGAAACGTTCATAACTGCTCCAGTACTGCAACATCCAGATCCTAGAGAACCCTTCTATGTTGAAGCGGACGCTTCTAATTTAGCTATTGGAGGGATTCTTTCCCAACGACACAAGGACACTGGTTAGCTTCACCCGGTGGCTTACCGTTCCAGAAAATTATCGGCTGCTGAGATCAACTATTCCATTGCCGACAAGGAATTGTTAGCCGTTAAAGATGCCTTTCAAGAGTGGAGGCATTATCTGATTGGGGCGAAGCATACCATCACAGTCTTTACAGATCATAGGAATTTGCAATTTTTGAAATCTGCTCGAACTCTTACACCCAGACAGCTCAGGTGGTCACTGTTTTTTGCAGATTATGACTTTGTTTTGACCTACAAGCCAGGTTCTGCAAATGGGAAGGCCGATGCTCTTTCTCGTTTGACATCAGGTGCAAATCTGGAATCGCCAATTTTGGGGCATATCATTCCTGAAGAAAGAATCGTTGGGACTACAGTGATCAATGAAATGGAAGATAATATCAGAAAAGAGTTCCAGAAAGAAGAATTCAAGGAATGGTATGCAGAAGGCTCAGATCGGGTAATACAAGATGGGTTGCCTTATTTACAAGGAAAACTTTTTGTGCCAAGTGAGGAACTGAGAAAAGAAGTCATTAATTTATGTCATGACAATTATTTGGCTGGACACAAGGGTGTGATGAAGACATTGAACCTACTGAAGAGAAAATTTTGTTGGCCGGGCATGGAAACTCAGGTGAGACAGTATGTAGCAGCTTGTGAACAATGTGTTAAAGGGAAAATTGTTCGGCAGTCACCACAGGGTCTCCTGATGCCACTCCCAGTAGCCCCTTATCCGTGGCACACTGTGTCCATGGACTTCATTGTAGAGATGCCTTGTAGTCAGGGGTATTCAGTAATTTGGGTAGTGGTAGATCAATTCACAAAGATGAGTCACTTTATCCCATTAAAGAGCCTCCCTAATGCATCTCATTTGGCTACATTGTTCATTCAGAACATTGTGAAATTGCATGGAATACCAAAGGTGGTGATTTCAGACCGATGCCCGCAATTCGTGTCTCGTTTCTGGAGATCATTTTTGATGGGGTTGGGAGTTGATTCCCGTTTGTCCACCAGTTATCATCCTGAGACTGATGGGCAGACAGAAAGAGTGAATCAGGAGTTGGAACAGTATCTGCGCTTGTACTTAATGGATAAAGAGGGAGAGTGGTATTCCTTGCTCAGTACCGCAGAGTTTGCTTATAATAATTCAGTTCATTCTGCCACTGGGTTTTCCCCTTTCTATTTGAATTCAGGTAGACACCCAAACATGATTTTCGGTCAGGTTGAGGTAGAGGTTCCAGCTGCTGAAGAAGTAATACAGAATTTGCAAAAGACTTATCAGTTAGCTACAGAAAATCTCATCAAAGCTAAAGAAATGTACAAGATTCAGGCTGACAAGAGTCGTAGAGATAGTCCAGTCTTTGAGCCAGGAGACCAAGTCTGGATTTCGACTTGTTTCATGCGTTTGAAAGGACATCGAAAGTTCCAGCCTAAATTTGTGGGTCCCTACTCAGTGGTTAGAATGGTGAATCCGGTGACAGTCAGAGTAGATCTTCCAAAGAAATGTAGAATCCATCCTACTTTCCATGTCTCTTTGGTTAAACGAAACCCTCCCAACCTAAGACGAGTTTTGCCACCAGCTCCCATTCAAGTTCATTCAGAAGAAGAGTTTGAAGTCAAAAGAATTCTAGATTCTAAGAAGAAGGGAGGAAGGTTGTTTTATTTGATTGACTGGAAGGGCTTTGGTCCAGAAGAGAGGTCCTGGGAACCCAGCTCTCAGGTTCATGCTCCTAGATTGGTGAAGGAATTTCACAAGACACACCCACTGAAACCTAGAGAGGGGGTTTTGGTGGGGGGTACTGTCAGGGTTGGTCAGATAGGTACCAAGACACAATTGCCTGCCCCTACTTTCAAGATCAATAGAGGCTACACAGTTCTACATTCCCCTAGGGGTTGGTCGCAAAGGGTGGCCAAGTATTTCCATCACCATTTCCTGACAGAAGAGTTCCATCAGGAAGAGCGCACATTTACAGGTTAGCGGTCTAGTCTATTTGCCCATCCTGACGGTTCCGCTACTTCGTGCGCGAGCGATTAGAATGCTGCGCACTTCAACCGTCGCATCAGCGGAATCAACAGTGTTTCCAGTCAGCTCCTCAAGAACCCTTCTGACTCCTGCAGTTTCCTGTCCCGTCACCTGCATTTTCTTCTGAGTTCCTTCGCTCGCATTTGTAGTCTGATTCCTGCGAGGAAGAGCTCTATTTGAATACTTGGTGTCACGTATTGTTTTTTCCCACGAAAACCTCCACCGGAGTTATTGGGCTACCTTGAACCTCATATTGGGTAAGCTCGTTTTTCTCTTCATAGTTCCTGGGTCGCAGTTATTACAAAGACTTTCAAGCGATATTGTAACCAGTTGGAGTTCACAGCAGCGAACTAATTTTAGACTCCAGTGTTTATTCCCTGAGACAAACTCTTAAGCTTTCAGGCTTCGTGAGAGGAGCTTTTCTTTCCTAGTTCTTTGTTTGAATATTTCCTGCCAAATTGAATGACATTTCACCTCAGACGGTGGACGCTCTGCTGTTTGTTGTATCATCAAGTGGATTTCCATTTCTTCAAGGGGCGCAGTTGATACTAGAAATATCCTAGCAGTAACCTACCTTTTTAGTTGGAAGTAGATATAGATATATATATATATATATGTATATTTGAACTTACCTGCGTATCAGCATTCTCGCCCCAAAATACAAGTTGTTCAACAGCAAGAAGAGCAAGAGTACTTGAAACTTCAATTACTAGTTACCCTCCAAGAACTGTCAACGAGGAGTTGCTAGTCCACAAATGAGATTTAGAGAGAGGCAAATTTCCACACATTCACAGGTAACACAGAGTCTGGATGGGAGGCGGGATGGTCTAAAGAGTCCGGGAAAAGAAAGGATAGAAGTGTGTTAATCTTTGCTCTCTGTTACAGGTGGTTCCCTTCATTCCCATCGAGTAGAAGTGAGGACACTAGTGTGGCAGTCTCTCTTGTTTGTCGTCCCATTCCCCTTTCCCCTTCATCTCTGAAGCCAGCTTAGACTGGGGTTAGAGTTGTCGGGGAGTTGGGAAAATAACTTCTGGACCGATCCTCAGCGGTACGGCTCCTGCGGAACAAGGAATTCCAGGTACTGATTCTTGACACTTCTCACTTGTCTGCCATGTCACTACTGATCTTCACTAGTCATGCAGCATACCATTTGTCAAGTGTTGATAAAATGAGATTGAAGTGACTACAACTACCATGAGGACTTGTGACTGGAACTCAAACCAAGATGCTACGCTCCTTTCCCCCCATCTCACTTATCTTCTATGTTGATACTATTTACACTAGTCATGCAGGTTACCATTTGTCAAGTGTTGCTAAAGTGAGATTGAAGTGACTGCAACTACCATGAGACCTTGTAATTGATTGTAACTCCAACATCCTTTTGCCCCTTCTCGCTTGTCTGCCATGTCACTACTGATCTTTACTCATCATGGACTGTGCAATGTACAGACAACGTTACACCCAGATATATGACTGAATACTTTGCACGATGGTGTCCTGGACCCATCAACTGAAACTATTGATGGCATGAGTGACACCATAACAATGGTGCACCTGTAATATATGTCAGCCATTAAGAAATCTCAGCTGATTAGCACTGCCAGGTGACCCCTTGACTCTGCACTTCTCACACGATGAACAATGCTACATATACAACCAAGCTGGGTGTTTTCCTAAATTTGACACAGCTAGGCATTGGAACAGACAAATACACATGTTATTACTACACTGTGTTTGTAGCAGTGTTTTGGAGATGTCATGTCTATCCCTAAGCCAAAATGCCACATATATGCACATATAATGAGCTGATGAAATCTACTACATCTATTTAATGTCAACAAATGTCTAGTAAGTAACTTCAACTATACACAAATAGATGACAATACTAATCTCTATCTATTTTGTTTCATTCTTGGTCCCCATTTACTTTGACACAAACAACATACCACAAACCACGTTCACACTATCATCACCATCGTCATTGAGCCCCACGCCATTGCCTCCATGGCCCTCATACTGCTTGGAGAACTGAACTTCCACCTCGACAACCTCAGTGATCCCAACTCCACCGCTCTCCTGGACAACCTCGCCAGCTTCGGACTGAAACAGCTCATCACCTCTCCTACCCACAAGGCAGGACACACCCTAGACCCCATATTCACAGTATGGAACAACAGCCACACCACACAACCCCCCTGGACCTACCATCACTGCGTACATTTCTCCTTTAACAAAACCACTGCTCACAAACTCACGCCATGCCCCGCAAAGGATTTGAAGCAAGGTCACCGAGGGCACCTCAAACATCACCCTCAACCACGATCCCCCTCCCGCCACGACTGACGTCAACTCTGCAGCCAACGAACTTCACAGATGGAACACCAACTGCGCCAACAAGTTTACCCCTTTCCGCAACTCCGACAGGCAGCACCCCACGAAAGCCACCTAGTTCACCCCGACCTCCGAGATTCCAGACGCACCTGCAGACGTCTCGAGAAATCAGGGAGAAACAGCAAAACCCCGGAAGCTTGGACCGCCTACAAGAATGCCGTGGCAGAATACCACCAATGCATCAGATCCACCAAAAGGACCGTCATCCAGGACAAAATCCTCGCCAAGTCCAGCAACTCGAAGGAACATTTCAGCATCATTCAGGAATTCACCAAACTCCCCAGCGAAGCCTCAGACGTCACACCTTCCCAGGACCTCTGCAACAAACTCGTCTCCTACTTCCATCTCAAGATCAAGTCCCTCTACGAAATTGTCTACGAACAGACTCCAGACACCGAAACCACCCCTACCCCCATCAACGCCAGCCAGCCTACCATCTCCACCTGGACCCCGGTCACCACCAAAGACACCGTCACAAACATGAAGAGCATTTACTCAGGAGTCCCCATGGACCCTTGCCTGCCGCATATCTTCCACAGAGCCGCTGCCACCATAGCACCCGACCTACGATGCACCATCAATGCCACCTTCAAATCCGGCACATTCCCCAATGACTGGAAATGCACAGAAGTCAAGCCCCTCCTCAAGGAGCCCTCCACAGACCCGACAGACCTCAAAAACTACAGACCCATCTCTCTCCTCCCCTTCAGGTTAAAGTCACTGAGAAGATCATAAACATCCAGCTCACGAACTTCATCGAAGCCAACTCCATCCTTGACTTCTCCCAATCCAGATTCCGCAGCAACCACAGCACAAAGACCACCCTCCTCACCACCACAGATGACATCTGCACTCTCCTCGACAAGGCTACACCTCAGCCCTCATCCTACTAAACCTCTCTGCAGCCTTCTACACTGTTTCCCACTTTATTCTCACCGCCAGACTCCATGATGCCGGCATACAAGGAATCGCCATCGACTGGATCTGCTCTTTCCTCACCGGCCGAACCCAAAGAATCATGCTCCTGCCTTTCCTCTCTGAACCCACAGAGAGCAACTGAGGAGTACCCCAAGGATCATCGCTAAGCCCCACTCTCTTCAACATCTACATGGACCCCCTCACCACCATCGTCAGACAGCAGGGACCCAGCATAGTATCCTACGCGGACGACACCCAGCTCATCCTCTTCCTTGCGAAGGAACCCGACACCATCAGACTCAGCTTCCAGGAAGGAATGAAGGACGTCACATCCTGGATGAGCAGCAGCTGTCTGAAGCTCAACTCGGAAAAGACAGAAGTCCTTGCCCTAGGACCCATCCCCTCAGCATGGGACACCTCAAGGTGGCCCATCGCCCTTGGCAACCCCCCACTCCCACGGACCACACCGAGAACCTTGTTATTATACTAGACTCCTCCCTCACCATGACCTGACTGATCAACGCCGTCTCCTCCACGTGCTTCAACACCCTCTGCATCCTTCGCAAGACCTTCAAGTGGATCCCCCCGACTCCAGAAAGACCGTCACCCATGCACTCATAACAAGCAGACTGGACTATGGTAACACCCTCTATGCCGGAATCAACATTTCCCTACTCCGTAAACTCCACAGCATCCAGAACACAGTGGCCAAAACTCGTCCTCTGCATCCCATGGCTTGAACACATTACCCAGCACCCACGAAATCTCCGCTGGCTCCCCATCGAGAAGAGTAGCCTTCAAGCTACTCACTCATGTCCATAAATCCCATCACAACATCGGACATCAATACCTCAACGAAAGAGTCTCCTTCCATGTACCCAAGAGAAACCTCTGCTCCGCTGACCTCGCCGAAAACCCCTGTATTCACAGAGCCAGAGTGGGTGGAATAGCCTATGCCTACATCGCGGCAAAGACCTGGAACAAGCTCCCGCTCAAGATCAGACGTTCCCCCACTCTGCACACCTTCCGGAAGAGCCTAAAGACTTGGATCTTCAGCTGAATCAGAGCTGCACATGCCCCCAGCGTCTTGAGACCCTCATGGGTGAGTAGCAAGCTTCACAAATCCCTGATTTATTGATTGATTGATTGATTGATTGATTGATTGATTGATTGATTGATTGATTGATTGATTGATTGATTGATTGATTGATTGATTGAACATGGATGTAGATACCTCACTTCCACCATTAACAATGTTCTCTATTTCTCCACAGGTCAATCTGCCAGTGCACCTGCACAGAGGTTGGAAATCTGAACAGAGTTCCTCTCCACCCCAGGACCAAGCCCTCAGTGATGACAGCACTCCTGAAGAGGTGGACGTGGATGATGGTCCTGGTGCATCTGGTTAGCCTGGGCAGACGCCAACAGTAGGGCTCACTGTGACCACAACAACACCTCCCACCACAGCTGCAATATCTCAACCAACCACTGCCCCCCCAACCTGTGCACCTGGCACAGTCAGTCGCATCCTGTGCTCCCAGTTCTGGATTCTCAGATGGCTAACACAAACCCCAGTTACAGAGGAACCAGGACCCAGTGTGAGGGTGCAGTCTGTGCCAAGGGCACAGGGCCATGGGGTAAGTGTAGTAGGAGGGTAACTGTGGGCCCGCAGAGTGAGCCCACTGAGGCCACAGACACCCAGGCTGCCATCACCTAAGTCCTGCGAGGGCTCCCAAAGTGTCATGGGCCAGGTATTGCCAAAAGGAACACATACCAGAAGGTTGCTGCCATTCACACATCAGCACTGAGGTGGCCAGCATCTGCACAGGGGTGGCAAGCATCTGCACCGAGGCAACCTCCCTGGTTGGGGTGCTGCAGGACATCAATACCACCCTCTTCAGGGATTTTCCACTAGCATCTTCCTGTGGTCCAAGTACATCCGCATCATCAACATCTGCCACAGCCACAGGAAGGGATGCCCTGTCGGAGGATGACGACACACATGCATGCACCTCTGTTTGGCAGCCCTAGATCCCCCCTCTGTCAAAGGGAGGGGATGTTCAAACAAAAGTCCAAGAGCTCAGGATGGCAAGACACCCACTACCGCCATGAAGAAACTTTGCCCTTAATGTCCTCCTCACTTTTACATATCTGATTGGAGGAGTATGTTGGACTTTGGACTCGTGACAATTTGGGCTCTATAACAATGGTTTCATGACTGAAGACTTCACATATTTGTTGTCACTCTAATTTTAAGTTGATTTCTTGGCCTTGATCACTTAATTAAAAACACACGTCACTAAAGCATTGTCACCTGTTGTAATTCTCACATATAACATGGTGAATGTACTACCATGTGAACTTTGCAATGTCAAAAATTGAATGTAAACAATGTTCAACTCAGGATCACTACCATGTCACAACAACACATATATCCAAAGGCTGTGCTTACAACATCTTTATTCTTGTGTTCAAATCATAGGCTAGCATGGTTTCAGACACATAGCAAATAAGACATGACTCAGTTATTCTGGGTCAGTGATCACATATTCACTAGCAGACTTTCACAACTTGGAAGGATGGGATGCATCTGATAATATCCCACAAAATGGGTCACAATACATTAGGTCTACAATATCAGATGGGGCCACATTGCCTACCTCACAAAAGGAATCCCACATCAAATGAACAAATAAACAGGCTTATGTCAGTACATCAGTTTTCAGGGTCATTGCAATCCAGTGTTGCTTGCGTCTGGTGGAATGCCACAAACAAATGTCAGTGATGTCCTACAAGCACTTTGGCAGACAAAGAGGAGACACATCAACAGCTGCATCCAGTTCATACACAATGTGGAATTATCCAATGTGAAGGCAAAATTGCATAAATTGGACACAACACAACATTGTATTGGATCGCATGATGGCACACATATTGCATGAGGATCAACGCATCACATGGAACAAGCACAATGGAAGCCAGGTAACTTCCATCCTATTGCTGTGCAAGCTGTCTTGATACCAACTTTCAACACTAAAACTCTATGTCAAACATTCCAAGGACCAATCCATGTCCACTTCAACGTCTGAACAGCATCATATACCTGCTAATGTCACAACTCTGAAATGTCCAAATGAAGATGACATGGTAAAGGTACCTAAAACAGACCAACACAGAGAGATTACAAAAACATACCAAGGACACATATCACATTGTCAACTTCTAGAGAACGCAGTCCAAAACAACATGTATAGCTCAACAAAGCTACACTTACAGTGCATACACCTTTCCCCAGATATTTACAGACATATATATTCCTAGTATGTAGCATTAACATCCTCCCCACAACATCATTACAGGAGTTGCAATAATAGTCAAAGTCATTACATTTCACACAATACTCAGGAGAAGTAGTTTTGGATGAGATCCTGATGCAAGTCAGCTGCTTCCTCTTCACCACTATCTTCATCTCAATTTGGAATTTCAGGGTCCCCACCTGGTGGGTCTTCATGGCCTGCATCCTCACAATGTGAGATATGTTACATCGCAGGGCGTATGCAGCCTTGACAGTGATCTTACACACCTTCCCATGTGAGTAGAGGAGGGCTCCCCCAGTCCGGTCCAGACATCTGAAACTGGCGCCCAAAAGCCCGCTCCACTAGCCTCTGTGTTTTTGAATGGGCCTCATTGAAGCGGACTTCCCCTTGCGTTGTAGGATTCCTCATGGGTGCCAACAACGATGGCTGGTTGGAATACAATGAGTATCTTAAATAGAATATATATAGAAAGGCAACATTCAGTTACACACTTTCTGATCACACTACCTGACATTTCCCACACAAAGTTATGACAGATCACACTTACTTACATCCCTAGCCCTCTCCGAAGTAGTTGTGATGGGGTATGGTGCTGTTCCGCAGCATAAAGGAATCATGTGCAGATCTTGGGAACCGGGCACATATGTCTGAGATGTACAAATCTGGTAAGCAGACAACTTGCACGTTGATAGAATGGAAGTGCTTCCTATTCCGGTAGACTTGCTCCTTGTTGTGTGGTGGTACTAAGGCAATATGGATGCCATCAATAGATCCAATTACATGTGGAAGGTGACCAAATACTTAGAAATCCATCTGCACAGTGCCTAAATGCTCATGTCTGGGGAACTGGATGTAGCTGCCCACGTGTCTCAAAGGTGCTGCTAGCACCTCTGTGAGGACACGACTAAACACAGTTTGTGCAATTCCACCAGAAATAGCAACAGTGAATTGAAATGAGCCTGTGAACAAAAAATGCAAAACTGACATGAGTTTAACAAGTGGTGGTATTGATGTAGGATTATTGAGATGCGTTAGGAGGTCAGGCTCCAACTGATGACAGGTTCAGGATTATTTGCTGATTCAAATGGAACTTCTGGACCATATGTCGTTCTCACATGATGTGTAGGTCTGGAAATGGGCATTACACTGGCAACTGGAATCTCCTCCCTCTACCAGGGTACCTATGTGAGGAGTAACACAACATTTTATTTTGGTCACACTGTGCAGAGTAACATATGTGAAGAGCAAAGCAAAAACAATGTGTCATGAAGCAGTACACATTTTAAAACATCGTTGTCAAATCCTGAACATCCACCTGTCGTTCCCTAGGTGGCCTTCACAGGTCTGCAACAGAACTGTGCACATCATCAAGAGAATTTAAATTGCCACTATATTGAGTGGAGCATAACATTTATTACCGCCAACAACGCTGTACAATGCACCACACACATTTTGCATATTTAAATTTTTCCTAACGGCTAACATGGTGGATGCCTGATCTCACCAATAGGACATGTCGAAGGTAGGCCGCCGGCGGAAGTTAACTGCGTGGTGGGCAATCACATGCACAGTCATACGCTAACGTTGCGCATAGTAATGCTCGAGGCCCAATAGTTATGTGCGTTGATGCGTATGTGTATGCAACGGTTGGAAAAAGTCTCACTTGTCTGCTGACACTGCTGCAATCAACACCTCCTCCATTTTAGCGGCTGTTTGCCATTTTGGCAGAAATCATGGCATGAACTACAGGGGAGAGTACCCTCACGCTAGAGGAGCTGGATACCCTGGTAGATGAGGTCCTTCCCCTGTATTCTCAGCTCTATGGCACACCAATACTCTCCATTTCACTGCTTCCGTTCTATTCCCAAAGGCTACAATGTGCCTCTGAGTGTGAGAGTGTAAGCATTATGCTGCTTGCATACATTGGGTGACCCCTACATAGGGCACACATGTAATTTATTTATTTTATTTATTTAGCTTGTATAGCGCACAGATACCCCAACGGGGTGTCCCGGCGCTTGTGTGAGAACATGTACAATGCTAGCTGTGAAGTGAAGATTTAGCAGAATAGAAAAGTTTTCAGGGCTCTCCGAAAGGGAGGTTCGTCACGAATGCTCCTAATGTACAAGGGTAGGTTGTTCCAGTGGGAGGCAGTGCAAACTTGGAACGTTTTCCCCCCAGATCGAGCCTTTTTAGCCCTCGGGGTAAAAAGAAGATGTTGAGAGCTCGATCGGAGTGAGCGAGCGTTACTGTAAGGGCGGAGGCATGAGGACAGATGAGCAGAACCCTTCCTGTTGATAGCACGGTGGGCAAGGGTGAGGGCCTTAAATTCCGACCTTTTATGTACTGGGAGCCAATGCAGCCTGAGGCGGTAGGGGGTAATGTGTTCTCTAAGGGGGAGACCACAAACCAGACGGACTGCGGCATTTTGAACTGTTTGCAAACGCCTCTGGAGACCTTTGGATAGTCCCAGATAGAGGCCATTGGCATAGTCGAGATGGGAGGTGATTAGCGCCTGCACAATTGTTTTTCTGGTTTGGTTAGGGATGAAGTTGATGAATTTTTTCATCATCCTCATTTTAGAAAAGCAGGCCGCAGATACAGATTGAATCTGCTTCTTGAAAGAGAGATCACTATCCCAAATGACTCCTAAGTTTTTGACGGAGTCCTTAGGCAAAGGAGGGGCACTCAAGTCTAGAGGCCACCACAGAGTAGAATCCAGTGGAGAGGGCTGGTGAAAAAATATTACTTCGGTTTTGCCAGCATTAAGCCGGAGGCAGTTGTTATCCATCCAGGTGGCAATGTTCCGAAGGCAATTTTTTAGTGGGTCAAAGGTAGACTCAGACGGGGAATCATACGGGAAAAGAAGCTGTATATCATCCGCATAAGATGTGGCCTGTATTCCAGATTGGGAGATGATCTCGGCCAGCGGGGAAAAATATACGTTAAACAAAAGAGGGCTTAATGAAGAGCCCTGAGGGACGCCCCACTTAAGGGGACGACTGCATGAAGTGAAGGGGGGAGTGAATACAGCCTGAGTCCGATTAGACAAAAAGGAGGCAAGCCATTCCAAGGCCTTGCCCTGAACACCTTTTGCCTGAAGTCGGTCGAGGAGGATAGGGTGAGAGACGGTGTCGAATGCTGCAGACAAGTCTAGCAGCACCAACACCGCTCTAGAGCCCTCGTCAACTTTCCACCTGATAGCGTCCGCCATCTCCAGGAGGGCAGATTCGGTGCTGTGACCCGACCTGAAACCATGCTGGGAGATGTGGAAGGCGCCGCTCCTCTCAAAGAAACCAGCCAATTGGCCATATACAAGTTTCTCCAACACTTTGGCCGGGGCAGGAAGCAAGGAGATGGGGCGATAATTCGCTGGTTCAGAGGGGTCTGCGGTTGCCTTTTTGATGATTGGAACCAGTCTAGCATGTTTCCAAGAGTCTGGAAAGATACCTGACAGAAGAGAATCATTCCAGATTTCGTTCAGTAAAGGATTGAGCAGAGGAGCAAGGGATTTGTACTGCTTCGCTGGCCACGGGTCGAGGGGGGAGCCAGATTTGCACTTGAGTAATTCTGCCAGAGACTGCTCTAAAGAGATCGCCTCAAATTTGGAAAAAACCTTATCCGGATTGGAGCTGGTTAAAACTGCTGTCAGTTGAGGAGGGGTGATGTTACTGGGAAAGGAGTTCTGAATGAGAGCGATCTTGTCTTCAAAATAGCTCGAAAGATTGTCGCAGAGGGCCTGGGAGACCAGTGGTTGGCGCTTAAGGGCCATGGGGTCGGTAAAGGCTCTGACCGTGTCAAAAATGACTCTAGATGAACCCTTAGCCCGGGTGATTTTCTCCTCAAGGTGTGATCTTTTATGATCAATGATTTTCCTTCTGTACTCCTTAAGGGAGGTTTTGTATTTGGATCTACTATCAGGTGAATAAGATCGCCTCCAATTTCTCTCCAGCCTCTTGCAGATTGATTTGTGTAGCCGCAATTCCTCAGAATACCAGGGTGCCGAGGGAGAGGTACGAAGGGATTTAATGGGTCTCATAGGAGCTAAAAGATCCAGAGCCGAAGTGACCCAATGATTGAAACTGGCCACGCGAGAGTCCAGATCGTAGGCCTCCCCTGGGGAGGTCATGGAGAGATGAGGGCCTAGACTCTCAAGAGAGATTCTCCTCCAATTCCGCCCCTTGGTGTTGGGCTGAGGTCTGGAGCGATCCACCATGCGGGAGGAAATGGAGAAAGGGATTAAAAAATGGTCCGACCAGACGACAGGGGTGGGCTTACCTAAAGTAGTGTCAGTAAGATTGGTACAGATCAAGTCCAGAGTGTGTCCACCCTTATGTGTGGGGCCGAAGACAATTTGCTTTAGGCCACCATCAGATAAGGTTGACAAAAAGTTGGAGGCATTGGGTTCATTGATGTTGTCAGCGTGCAGATTAAAATCACCCAAAAGGGTGAAATTGGCATAGCGGAAAGATGCCTGTAAAGCGAAATCTAAGAGTGCCGGAAGATAGGAGATTTTAGATTTAGGGGGACGGTAAACCAATAAGCCTGAGTAGGTAAAGTTAGCGGCCAGTTTAATGCAGAAAGGTAAGGCCTCAATGCACTCTATTTGAGTGTATGGGAAGGAGGAGATCGACCAAATAGATCTGTATATAATGGCCACTCCTCCACCAGGGTGGGAATTCTGCCTGTTAGCACACAGAATTTTGTAGTCGGGAGGTATAGCAAGACAGAGAGCGGGATTGGTGTCATCTCCCAACCAAGTTTCCGTAAGGAAAAGGATGTCCCACCTATTATCCTCGAGTGATTGGGCTATGTCTAACGAATGTTTTGCTAGCGAGCGACAGTTAATAAGTCCTGCTTTGATAGAAGTATTCCTGCCGGACACAGGTTGACGGTGTACGGGCTGACGAAAATGGCAAGCGGGGTGAGAAGTATCATCTGTATGCCGTACACAGCAGGGTTTGAAAACAAGGGATGGCGAATCATCCGACAGTGCTTGGAGTGCCTGTGACCAAGTGCATGCCTTTGAGTTAAGGCCTAAAAGAGTTTCCTTGTTGTAGGTGATGGGATTGAGGAACTCCGGCGGCAAGGGGATAGAACATGGCGTGGCCGCGTCCGAGACGCGGACGGGCGCAGACGGGCAGGACTCTGGCACAACTCCGGCGCGAGTCAGGCGCGCCCGCTGAGCGCGTTCGCTGCGCGAAGTCATGCCCTTCCCCTTTTATGCGCGACTAGAGCGCTCCGGGTCCGATCCACCCCCAAGATGGCCGCCACGCTTCTAAGCCCCGGGACCAACTCCACAGCGTCACTAGTCAGCTGCAAGTGAGTGGGCGCCGGGCAGCGGGACACGGGAATACACCAAGGTAAGGAGATCTGCCTGGTGCAAAGATGCTAGCAAAAGTTAAAACTTAAAAAGTTAAAAAGCCAAGTCGGCTAAATGTGCAAATAATCGCTATAGCAGCAAAACACAATACAGCAACAGCAGAGCACACAGCCTCCCGGCTTCCGCCTCAGGAGGAGTACACGCAATCACACAGACTGGCGCGTGGGATCTGGGCCCCCTTTATGCGTAATGGATTATGGGGCCCTAGACTTTGTGGAGAGAATGCATCCATTGTGATTTCGACTTGTGTTACATACATATCTCCATGCAGGACTCCAGTTCATCGTAGTTACAATGAGTTCTCAAATCACATCATGAAATATGTGCATTGTAATGTATAGGCTTCACACCATGAGCCATGTCTGTATACTGTTAGAAGCATTTGAGGATGATGATAGACATGTGTACCATCTCAATGATCACTCAGCCCACATCAGACTTTGTAAAACAGTTGTCTGGGAGGTAGCTATAACTCACAGACCCCTTCAGAGTGCCAAACAACCATATGTTTGCATATGGAATGGCCGGAAGTTTGAATTTTCAGTACTGAATTTGTGGAAATGTGAGGTTTAAATGGGATAAGCAGCCTCAGCCCGCAGAGAGCAAGGCCTGACATTGATATATGGGCAGTCTGGGCCATAACCCAGCCTGTTCCAGAGTTACTGTGGCAGGAGAACTGATGCATAGAGACCTGCTGATCCATGGATGTTCACAGAAAGAGTTATCTTTACCACTAGTAGCCCTGATAGCTGTTATATGGAGAATATGTGGCATGGTGACTGAGGTGACCACCTGAACTGATACTTCTTTCCATTGACCCACAGTGTCAATGTGTATCTGTCACTAATGACTGTCCCCTTACTCACGCATCTGTTGATATTTTTCCAAGTGCTGTTTCCACTGTACAGGCCGATTGCACATCTGAGACATGAACAGTGTAGATAGTGGGTTACTTTTGAAGAGATTTAGAAATGTGAATAATCTACTTGGCGACAATGTTCCCTATTACACGACACATACAATGGTATGTTGATTGTCATCCCTGTTACAGTGCTTCAAATGGCAAAAGCGGTGTCATGTGATGGCTGTACAAATAACACAAACTTATGTTGACTTACTAGGATACTCAAACAAGTCATCCACATATCCACACAGCCCCCAGAAATGTAGCTCTCAGTGTCACACATACCAGCCCTGACCATGTGACCTTAGGTTTAGGATGTTGTGTATGCTATGGTACTTGCCTCCGTGGACCATATGCATCGATGCAATAGGCCTGCTGGAAAGGTGTCTGTACAGTCATGCACAGGTAGTTTACCCTTCAGAAGGTCCAGATGGTGTGTTATGTGTTATGGTACCTCACATTACATTCCATGTAGGATGGGCCTGGCCTACATCGGCTGGCTCAATCAGTGTAGATCATGATCAGGTTTGAGGTTAGTCATCAGATGACCACAAAATGTGTATCCATGCTTTAGTTGTGCATTGCATGTGACATGGACACATGTAATATGTTGACTCTTGATGAAGACTTCTGATAGATGTCAATGTAATGTGTATCAAGCAGACAGTTATCCTCAAACTTCCATTTCCAATCTGTTTCTACATCTATTGCATTCATACAGGTCAACGCTCATCAGAAGGAAGCCATTGGAAGGGCCATCGCCTGGAAGGTGCATACCCTGGGGGTCTACATCCGGCTTAGTGCCCACTGCAGGAAGAGGTGGGAAGACCTGTGGTGCTGGACCCAGAAGATCGTGGGCGTCCAGTGGGGAAGTCCTCCCCCACAGGCAAAGGGCGGGCACCGGACCGTAACCCCCTTATGGCCAGTATACTGCCAGTGGCCTACCCAGACCTTGATGGGCAGTTGAGGGCCCAACAGCAGCGACAAGGGGGTGAGCCCTGGCCGGAGTCATACATGTCAAATTGAAAGCTTTGAGTGTTACAGACAGGCAGTTCACCAACCATATTGGTGGTGGCCCATGTCCCCCACACAAGATGAGTCATTGTTTGTGGAAGTGTGGAAGTAGGTGCATGCTGCTGTGTTGTGCCTATTTTCATTCTGACCTGGAAGACAGCAGAGTCCTGTCCACATCCAATTCTCTCCTTTTGAGCATACATCTGGCTGAGTGAAGTGAGTAATCATCTAATTTTCTCAGTAAATCTATGTGACAATAGTATCGCTCAGGCAACTGGTCTTGCTTGTGTGAGGAGTGATGTACCCTCACTACTGTCTCTCATGTGATGTTGGCCCTATTGCATGTGACATGACATAGAGTTCACAGTGCATGCAGTGACTGTACAACAATTCCTATTGGTAAGTACTGGTCATATAGTAAAATAAGAGTGCAAACATTAATGGTATCATCAGCATAAGTGCCTACGTATTTGCCAGTGTGCATTTGCCAGTTGACGGTTCATCTACAATTGTGTTGGAAAGTAGGATCTGCTTTTATGGTTACCCCCCCCCCTTTTTGCCCTGATGCTATGCTGCTTCTGACTAGTATGACTGGGATCCTGCTAATCAGGGCCCCAGTCTCTCTGCTTTCTCCCCTAAATTGTTATCGTAAGTACTTAGGTACATCCCAGATTGGAAACTAGGGTACCCTTATAAGTCCCTAGTATATAGTACTAAGGCACCCAGGGCATAGGTACCCCAGGGGTCTCTCATGGGCTGAAACATGCATTATGCCACCCATGAGGGACCACTCAAACTCCAACTACAGGCCTGCCTTTGCAGCCTGGGAAAGCTGATGCTAGCACCACTTATGAAAGATATAGGGTTGCCTATGTCTAAGGTCACTGCCCTTAAAACCTATAAGTCAGCCCTAAAGCAGGCCTTTCCAATTCTGAAGACAGTATGCTCAGTTCTAAGTGTGAGGGTGCCCCTGCATGAGCAGAACACCCCTACAGCCTATGGAGTCCATTCTCCCAGGTTGTAAATGAGACAGCCATATAACATATAGAGGGGCACCGCGTCTCTACGCAATGACCATATGAAAACTGGATGTAACAAACCCGATCATGTTTGGTATCAAACATGTTGGAATCATACTACAAACCGTAAATAGTGTGGGAGGTAGGATTCCAAGCACTGTAAAGGCCTTCCGTTCGGTCCTCAGTGGTTCCCATACCAGTCATCTAGACCCGGACAGCATAACATGGATGCTGCCGACCATAGACACTATTCTGCCCTCCTGCTGCTGAGCCAAGCTTGAGCAGGGGAAGGCAGAACAATAGGTATCCTGTCACAGGGCGGTGTGACCACCTCCCAGACAGGGTTTAGTATATTTGGGCCGGTTGGGAGCTCTTGCTAGCATCACTCAGTCTGCTTCAGGACGAGGGGCACATTTGGTGACCTCCATGCATAGCACAGTTAAAATCAGCTCAGGGAGCCATTGGCTCCCGCTCTGGTGCGAAACTGGACAAAGGACATGGGAGTATCCTCCCCATTGTCAAACCCCTCCCCTGGAAGGGAACCAGAAATCATCCCAACCCTTTCCTTAGGGTACTTAAGGGCTTACCTGAGGGTGGGTCCCTAGATTTGTCATGGGACATGATTCATCTCAGACACCACTTCAACTTCGTCCATCTGGGCACCCTAGACTTCGCTTGACTTCGCTCTTGGCATCAAGGCTGCAACCGGGAAGATTCCTGCCGCTCCTGATCTCTTCGCCCTGCTCGTCTGCTGCAATGTCCGTACCTGTGCTCCATACAGGAATCCTTCCAAGGCTTGTGGGCATCCAAGACAACTGAAGGAATCTCCCTTGAAGTGAAGAAGTCACTTACCTGTATCTGCAGGCACCGCAACTAAGCTGACCGGTCTGCTGATCCTGGGCTCCCACAGACTCTGAAAGGTTCAGAAACACAGGTTGTGGTTCTTCACATCCCTCGAGGCCTGCCCTCTCCTCTCACCAAGTTTGAGGCCAGTATCCCTCATCGGAGCCGCAGGAACCGAACCCCTGTGCACCGCGTCGACTTGCCATTGCAAAGGCTTGTTGGCTTTCTTCCATAGAGATCTTTTGGCTCCAAGTAGCCCTAACCTCAAGCATCTCCAGTGACCAGAATCTTTGACCACACCGCATTGTTTGCACCATGGCTCCTGATGAGCTGCTCGAGGTCCTCTTGCGACTCCAGTGCCTCCAGCCTGTGAATCCTGTTGAGGATCATCTTTGAATTCTTTGGGCTCCCCTGATTGCTCGGGCCTGTCCTGACTCCCTTGCTTGTGGTGAGTCACCTGGACCTTGCTGGTCCCGACGCTGCACCTTCTTCACTTTCCACATTGTTTGCAGTTGGCAAGGCTTGTTGGTGCTCCCGACGGACACCGACCCCTCAACTTTCAACATCTGACATAGGACAGCTCGTTAACGGCTCCTGGTCTTCCACAGCAATTCTTGGTCCTCACAGATGCAGCTCCAAGGGCACAGCCATCTCTCCTGCAACATCCGACATCGGTGGACATTCGTCTTCCAGACCTCCTGGTCACCCCTGAGTGATGTAGACTTTGTGCCCTCTGCTTGCAGGTACACTTCACCTTCAATCCACTTTGGATTCCACTGGACACTTTTACCTTCCCCAGCAGCGACATCTTCCTGAAGTCCTCCATTGGTTTCGACAGCGGTTTCTGACACCACATCACACCTATACACCTGGCTTCCCTGGTGTAGGTAACGTGGGTACTAGGGTATCCACAGCTGGGGTCGCTGTCCAATCTCCTGTCTTCCACGGGGTTTCTTCAGGGTTCACTAGGAAGGGTCCTCTTTCTTTAAAATTGCAACCGCAACTTACACATTGATTGGTATGGAGAACGCGGTTGTGTTCCGACACTGTACGCAACCTCTGTGGGGCTCCTAGATGCTTATTTCGGCTGGTTCCTTGGGTCCCCAACACTTCTACATGTTCTGGATATATCCTTGAAGCGAGTTGTGGTCAGCATACCACTATTTTAGTATATGGTTTGGTCTCCCCCTGGGGACCACTGTGTATTCTGTGCTACTTATGTGTTTTAATTGCAAAGTATTGTGTGCATTGTGTATAACTCTGGGTAGGAGATATCTGTATGTGTTAGTTAGTGTCTTATAATAAATACATATTTTTATTAAAAAAAACTTGTGTGATTCTTTTTCATTTAATCTATACCTATAAGATTATGTTCTGGTAAAACAAGCTGCTTTACACTCTTTCTGGACTAAGCCTGAATGCTGCTCTCCACTGCTACCACTTAGAGAGCTTTCTATGGTTGTCAAAGACCACAAAATTCGCCATAAGACTTGTCTGGATCAGTGCAAGGTGTCCACTTACATAAGTGTAGCTCATATACTGAGCCACTCTCTCACAAATAGTGTTTCAATGCACTCATTCACTGACTGGTGACATGCAGGAGGGGGTGAGATGTAGAACTGTGAGGATTGTATGTGACTGTCTACACTGATCCTTGCAAGGCAATTTGAGTATGCAATACCAAAGAGTGGTGTGATGTGCCTGCGCATTGGGACTCTAGAGATGCCACATCTTCATGTCAACAACGATCAGGGACGTCAAAAACCTTCAATGGTTCATTGGCTTGTGGATATACAATCGAGGACTGGTGTCAACACCTGTACCAAGCAAGATTGGGGATGTTCATATAACTATATGGAGTGTTGTGCTTTGTGAATTCAAAGTAGTTATCGCCTAAATGTTTGAACCTCAATGTTTTCAGGGAACTTTATTTGTTAAATGTGATACATAGGTAAACTACATGTGTCCAGCTTTCTTTTGACTTTTCAGGTAGTGGATAGATGATGTAATTTGGAGTGCAAAGAGTCATCAGTGTGCAATGAGCATTTGCATGTGCCATGATGTCTGCCACAACAGTAATTGATGGTACATAGGTGTTCAACTTGACCTTCATGACATCATGATGTGTTATGAGTAATAATTTGATTTTGTTTGATTTTGGGCCTTGTGTGAGTACTGTGTAAATCTCTTACTTGGACCCATCTTATTTTTAAAAAACATTTTTTACAGCGTTTTATATAGCGCGAACTTGACCCGAATCGGGTATCAGAGCGCTTTACATAGCACCAGTTGCATTACATGAGGACACTTTTTTTTTTTTGTTAGGCACGGGGAAATTAGGTGATTTGCTCAGAATCCCAGGATGTTCAGCGTCATTGCCGAGACTCTAACCCAGTTCCCCAGATTCGAGGTTGACCGCCCTAGCCGTTAGGTCAACTCCTCTGCTCATCTATTTCCAGTGGTATCGAAGTAGTGCTACGAAAAGATTATACCTCTGGTCTCCTCTCACGCACTTTCTGAATACAACAGCAAACAACACTTCTTTACCAGCTCCTTCAATGCAAGAAGTTACCAAGCCTCCCTGACTTCCTACTGTATGTTTTCACATAATTGTGCTCAATTTATCACTTACTATCACTTACACCCTTTCAATTGTATATTTTTTGACATGTACTACTATTTACAATATCTATGAATGTATTCATATCATTCCTTAAGTTATATTATTACTACCTTGAAGATTTTTGTATATCAATAGTATTCTTAAATTTCCTTTTCTGTTTACTATGTATCGATAAATGATTGCCTGTATGCAGTATTGTTTTTTGTAATTACCTTAATTTCTAAATAAACCTTTACTTGAACTTAAAAATAAGTAGTGCCAAAGTATGCACTAAAATCAGCTATCCTAGTATGGACATAAGGATGGAGTGTAGAGAATTCCATCATTGCATATGGGCCTGTTTGTGGTTATGATATAAGTGGACCAAACTGTTTGTAGGTTATGTAGCATACAGGCATGTGCTAATGCTAAATTTGTAGCCTACGGAGTGAACCATGAAGGTGGTGTGATATGTGGACTTCTTCAATGTTTTCAGTGGATTTGTGATGGTCAGGTGTGGAAACGCAGCTGCAATAAACCCACATTCTATATAATGTCAGATACAAGCAGGACAAGGGGATGAGAAGTGGCCAATGCTGGTGAGGGCAAAGTGGATCACTGCAGTTCCGGATGTAAGACTTCAGACACGAGGGACCCAATGACCAGGAGGTTGTGTGGAGTGCCCCGGAGGACATCAGCCAAAGCTCATCATCATCTGAGTCATCTTCTGGTGGACACTCCAGAGTGGTGGCAGACCCGACTGGATTAGTTTGACCTTCATCCTTCTCCGCCACCCCCAGCTCCATCACCACCCTCCCTGTTGTCCCCCCACAAGTTGGCTGCTCCTTCTCCCTAAAGACGTAAGCTGTCTCCTTTGCTCCAGGCACCTCATCCTCAGCCCCTGTTAGCCCCGCTGCCCCAAGTGAGGAGGCTAATGACCTCCTGAGGAGCATCTCTGTGGGTCATACTGCAGTGCTGAATGCCATCCAGGGGCAAAGAACCCAGCTGACCTAGATGGTTGCCTACCTGGAAGGCATTTACACTGCCATGTCTGCCCTACAAACATCTTTTCAGGCTCTGGCCTCCTTCCTCACGGCAGCCCTCAACCCACTCCCCCTCCTGCCTCTTCCCCATCCAGATTCCCAACTCCTATTCCTATACCAAGCACACCCACATCTAAGCAGCACACTACATCAGACACAAGCACCCCATACAAGCACCCCAAACAAACGCAAGACTTAAAAAAAACTCAAACATACATGTGCACAGCAGACGTTCACCTCCCTCACCACCCCCACCACCCCCAACATATTCCTGGCAACACATACAGAGCCCTCCACAGACACACTCATACCCACATACACCATACCAACACACACTGACCCCTCCATAGACACAAGCATACTTGCAGACACCACAACCAACACACACTGATCCCTCCATAGACACAACCAAACCTGCAGACACCACACAAACATACACTGACCCCTCTACTGTCACAACCACACCCACAGACACCACATCAATACACATTGACCCCTCCACAGTCACAACTATACCCGCAGACACCACATCAACACACACTGACCCCTCCACAGACTCAACCATACCTACAGACACCACATCAATACACATTGACCCCTCCACAGGCACAACCATACCCTCAGACACCACACCAACATGCACTGACCCCTCTACAACCATAAATACAGACATCATAGCAGCAGCCACAGACCCCTCCACAACACCCAGCACATCCATATCACTCCCACCCAAAAAAATGCAAACAGACACCAACAAAACACACAGTGCAGACAGCAGACCTAGTTTCTGTGCACTTGTGGTACCACACATATGCACTTTAACGATGTTCTGTATATTACTTATCACTGTTATGGGAATTTGTCCGCACCGCTTGGATACCGTGTTGACAATGCTCCCCTTCCATGAACATATGACGCGTTAGGCAGGTCACACAGAATTTTTCAAAAGAGAGGAGACTCACAAGGAATCTATGGACCATCGCTTTTTCATCACAAATGAAATTACAAGGGGGATTACTGATAACTTTGTTGGGGGATACCTACATGCCAATATACATGTACGACCTACCGAGTAAAATCACAATATACTTAGGATTTGATTTGGGCTACAAATAACAGAATATAGCTCTGAAGAAGTCTTGGGTGATTTCTCATAAAATGAAACACGTGTTGGCTACAGTAACACAATAAAAGAGCCCAGTAGACGAAAGGAATAAAGAAAGAAAAAAAGTTATGAGCATGGGCCAAAATCTATTGTTTATTGTGTTTATTGTGCAATCATTGACTGTCGATTGTAATTTATATATCTCAACCAGCGTGTGCTAGAGATTTGCACAATCATTGTTCGGTTTTTGTAATCAGGTTTGGGCGAGTAGGGTGAATAACATCCCCCTCTTTAATCACTGCACATAAAGACCTTTTACAGACATATAAAAATTGGATAAATATTTTAAGTGTACCCATCCCTGAGCATCATAGCCGCTTAAATCACCGATTCCTATTTACCATACTCATTTCCTTACAAATCTCTCTTGTTTGCACTTCCCCTTACCTATCGCCTTCCAAAGTCCCAAAAACCCCTTCCACACCCAAACCCATCCCTTCCACTTCCCACTCCACCCCCTGGACCAAGCCCAAAAAAAGAAGGAAAAAAATCTTCTAAAGCTAAACCCAGCCCAAAACCCCCCAAACCCAAGAAGTCCCCTCCAGAGGACAAACACACCCCTTCCCAAGTACTATTTTCGAAGTGCCTTCTATGCCCGATGGATTCCCTTTTAGGAGGAGCTTTCCTGGCAGTGTCAGTAAGGGCAAATTTGGTGTCACAGCCTTGTGCTGGCTGTGGCATGAATAACAAAATGGACTGGTCATTGGCCTTTGTTTTTCATCCATGGAATTAAATGTTTCATAGTTTTGAAGAACTTGGTTCTACCATTACTTTTCTAACTCTTTGATATTATTGTATAGTTAGTGATGTGTGCGTACAGTTGTGTTTGTTTCCTCCCTGATTGCTGATCCAGTTGAAGTGGTTAGTATGATGTGCCCTTGGAGCCAGTGCTGGATTACACAGGATAAGGGGTAATGTTGGATGGATATCTATGTGGGATGATATCCAAATAGGGCAGACATCATTGCATTGGGTGACATGTTATGTCGTAAGTATTTCAGCTTGGCCTGGACACTGCCAACATCATTTATGTTGCACTTCTCCCTATGATGTAGGTTGGATATGTGGTTGATGTTTTGAAGTTAAGATATTTGTGTATCCACACATGAAGGGTGTCAACTTGTCATAACTTTGTGGCATTCTGCAAGGACATGTGTCCATTTTGCTGTATGTTACATACAGCTACTTCATCTAGATGTGTGCCACATGCTGTTAGTGCTGTCTTTGCTTTCATAAGTTGTACTTACACATTGCCTCACAGGCATGGTACTTGGTTCTGTTATTAGTTGTCCCTGAGATACTTCAGTTCCCAGTCCAGTGCACATGGAGTTTGTTAGACATGTGCAAAATGTACTGTGCCCCGGTGTCCCAGCATTTTAGGGTTTCCCTGATAGAAGCATAGCTATCCTACAGACAGTGTTTTCATTGTGCCCTTAGAATGGTTCTCACACTGATTATATGTAATCCCATTGACTGACATTGGCTTTTCATGCGGGTGATGTGTGAGAGTCCAATACAGAGTTGTAGCAGAGGTGTGTTTGACTTTACTGACAGATCCATACAGACGTTTCTTTAACCGCAAAACAGGACCTAGAATGTTTTTAATGTGAGTGTGTCACATTCACCCTAGCATCCTGGTAAGAGATTGAGTGACAAAGCCTCATGGTAGTTGTAGTCACCTCAATCTCAATTTAGCAACACTAGACAAATGCTAACCAGCATGATGAGTGACTTTCAGTAGTGACATGGCAGACAAGTGAGAAGGGGCAAGAGGAGTGTAGTATCTTTGTTAGAGTTGAAGTGACAAGGCCCAATGGAATTTGTAGTCAGTTCAATTTCACTTTAGCAACACTTGAGTAATGGTAACCTGCATGACTTGTGAAGATTGGAAGTGACATGGCAGACACGCGAGAAGGGGTAAAAGGAGTGTAGCATGCTAGTTAGATTTGGAGTGACAAGGTCTGATGGTAGTTGTAGTCAGTTCAATCTCACTTTAGCAACACTTGAGTAATGATAATCTGCATAACTAGTGAAGATCAGTAGTAACAAGGAAACAATTTATAGATATCATGCTGTTGAGGAGGTGCTGTTGTGGAACACTAAATAATGCACACATCACTATCAATGTATATAATTTGCAAACACATGTCCATTTGTTTACAGTGTGCATGTGCAGCACCAATGCTTTGACCTAGGAGAGCATCCTACAGATGCATTTTTGATGATTGTTATGAAACAACCCCAGACAGGGTCCCTATATAGGTTCAAATTACCCCAACTCCCTTGCCTGGTCCATGGCGGGGCATCATTTTACAGTGGAGTCTATGGCAATAGGTAGTTGTATGCCTTACCACTGATTTTGTTTGTGACGGAGTGGGTTTTGAATGTGGTTGAGCAGGTAGAGCAGCGGCAGGCCAAGTCTGATGGGCTCCATGACGGTAGATAAGTAGAGGTGAGCAGAAGTGAGTTTCAGCCTTATATCTCTCCCTTTCCACCATCTCAGATATAGTGGGTGGACAGCCACGGTCACTGTGACTGTAAAGCAACTCGTAATTGGGCGGGCGATTTCACTGCCGGTCCGGGCCTCTCACAGCCTTATAAACCCATTCATCGGTCGGAGTTGTGTCAGATGTTTGGCAGCGGTCTTCGCAAAGCCAATCCACCCAACTCGTAATACAGCAGTCGTACTGCTGAGCTCATCGTGGTTGGACTGCCACCGCCAGTACGGTGGTCCTCGGACCACCAAACTCGTAATAAGACCCTAAATGTTTTTTATTGATGTACAGTCAAATAGACATTTTTGTGTTTTTTTAAACTTACTTGTATCTTGTTTAGCGAAGTTTCGTGGAACCTTTCTCTTCGGCAAGCTTTTTCTTGAAACGTGTGTTTTTTTCTGTTGAAAGAGAATATGTTGTCTTATTTATTGCGCATATAGGGCCATATGTAGGAAGCCCAATACCGGTCGGTAACGGCCGATTTTCGGTAAAAATCACGTTACCGACCGGTATTCAGGCTTTTGGTATGTAGGGACATTTCAGGATTCGGTAATTTACCGAATCGGTAAAATTACCGAATCGGTAATTTTACCGATTCGGTAAATACCGAATCCTGAAATGTGATGTAGGGGGAGTGTGTGGGTGTAGTGTGGATTCGTTATTTACCACCAACTGAAAGTTGGTGGTAAATGACGAATGTCTTAGAAAAAGCATTATTTGGCCCTTAGAAGTGTGCAATGTGGCAGACATACATGCCCTTAGGGCATGTATGTGTGCCATATGTGCATACATGCAGGAATCAGGGGTGCAACAAGGTGTCACTGTGACACCCTGCCACCCTTGATTGTGCTCCCCCCATTACCGAATCGGTATTTACCGATTCGGTAATGGTAACTGGCTTCCCATTGATTCCTATGGGCCTCCTGGCCCATAGGAATCAATGGGAAGCCAGTTACCATTACCGAATCGGTAAATACCGATTCTTAATTACCGACCAATTCCGAATCGGTAATTTTTACCGACTGATTACCTACATAGCATTTACCACTTCATAAATACCGAATCGGTAAAATTAGGTATTTATGAAGTGGTAAATGTTAGGCTACCTACATAAGGCCCATAATATTTTTCATGTTTAAGGATGTTTAAGTTATTTAGAGTTTAACTGTTGCTGTTTTGGTACATTCAAAGCAGTTTTTTTAGATATCCTTAATTTTGTTGTGGTCTTTGATGTGTGCTTGTTGATGGAGTTCAGTTGAAGGTTGAATAATCTGTAGAAAATGATAAATATGAAAAACTGTGTTAGAAGCAGCTTCAGAAGAATTGTTTCTTAAAGTTAAAATTATTTAACTTCCTATTTTAAATAAAGTATTTACTTACTAAGAGAAGTGGATATACAGTTGTATATGTTGTACGGTTCTCTTTTGCAGGGAAGATCCGAAAGAGTTTCCCCTTTTCAAATGTTTGGCATTTTCTGAGCAATTTTTTGGCTTAATTACTGTGGCTTTAATATTGTTTGTTTCATTGAATAAGCTATTGTATTGGTTATAGCTTTGTATAGTTTAATAATACTGGTTGTTTTAGCGTCCTTTAAATAATTTTAGAAATTATCTCCTTAAATAGAAAACAACAATTAGGGGCTTATTACGATATCTGGCGGACATCCGTTGTGGATTGGAAACCCCCCGAACTCAGGTTGGCGGTTCCGATCGCAGTATTTCGCAGTCAGAAGCATCAATTTTTCAGTGGAAACTTGTGCCGCGGCCGAAAAAGGCCCGCAGCACAAGCTTTAATTGATAAATGTTTTTTTTTTTAAAACATCCCTGCGCCGTGTGGCATGAACCTCAGGGTGCCTGCCACACGGTGCAGGTATGAATAGGAGGGCACCATACCTGTCCCCCAGGCCCCAGAGTGAAGGGCCATGAGGGAAGGGGGCCCAGCTTGGGGCTGCCAATGTCACTTTATGACAGCTTGTCAATGTCAGAAAGGCCGACATGGAATGGCTCTTGAAAATCAACATCATACTCCCGACCGCGGAGCTGCTGCCATTAAGGGATTATGAAGTGTTTCTAGCACACTGAGGGGATCCCTGAGCCCTTCGGAAAGCATTGGCTGGTCCTTCCACCTGCTGCCTCCAACCGAAAACATTGTGATGTGTTGTTCGGACCGCAGCTGCAGATGGCGGTTGGACCGCAACCGACAAGATATTGGTTGCGGTCAGACCGCCATCGTAATCGGCCTCCCAATGTTTTTCTATGCTAGTATTATAGATAAGTTATTTGTTTTACTATTATATACATTTATTTTAAGTAAATATATAATATTCTTGTAAATATATATATATATGTGTTGTATGTAAGTGGGATGTAAATATGTGTAATATATAATTTAGAGGAGTTTAATGTTGATATATTATAAATGTATAATTTTGGTGGAGGAAAATATTACATCTTACTTATATATTGTAGTTATTGATATGGGATATAATTTTTGTTGTTTGTTTAAATAATGCGTTTTTTGTATTTTTTACGGCTACTCATTACTTGTTATAAACAATAGTTATGTAGTTGATATTCTTGATTTCGATATTTTGACTTAGTCTATGCTTAGTTATAAGTGACAATATTTTTGTTTCCTATATTTTTGTTTTCAATATATCTATGTGTTTGATATTTTTGACATTGACGTAGATTTTTATTGGTACATTATTAGAGACTTTTTAACTTATGGATAGTGACTTGATGTATTTGTTAACGATATTTAAGTTTTGATAATTTTATATCTCATTATGTGTAGTGTTGATATAATGTCAGTGAAGCCTAGACAGCAATTCTATTGGCAAAAAATATGGAATAATTTGCCTCTAGCACTTCGATTGACATCTGACTGTCCTTGCTTCCTGAAAGCTTTAAAAAAAAAAATCCTTTCTCTTGTCCTTGTCCTTGTCCATGGTTCTGTTCCTATGGCCATTTACAGCTTCAGCTACCTTTTGTTGCGACCATAACACCTAGAAGTTCTTTGCTCTTTTGAGCAATTGTAGTGCTCTACAAATAGTCATACAATATATTACATAACATGCAATGCTTACAGGGCATAAAACCATTCTATAACAGATAGAAAGGTCTAGAATACCACATTTTTGCTGGGAATTTTCCATGTCCGTGATGGAAAATAATACAGTACTTGTCAAAACTGGTGCATATTTTTCAAAGCAATGTGCCTGGTACATAAGAGTTTATATTTCACATCAATAAATGCAGAATTCCAGATTTACATTGTGTTTTTCACCCACCAACGCAGATCAGCTTACCAAAAACTACTTAACAGTTCCAGATTATTGCTGACATAAAATGGTCGGAAGCAGGGCATTCTTAGTGACTGCCACCAGTATTAAAATGCTTAGCCTTTGCAGCTAAGTCCGGGTGCCAACTTAATAAAATTCTGGATAATACTGAATTTGTGGTGGTTTCCCTCTACTAAACTTCTTTAACATACTAACTGGTAGAACAAGTCAGGAGGTTTCTACAGCACCAAGAAACCATTTATGGGTGCAAGTAGCGTTTAGCAAATACTAAACAAACAAAAAAAATGATGAAAGTAGAGTTGTGTGGGTGGCAATATGTGACAAGAATATCTGTGTGTATTTCTTGGTTTGCATTTTGTTGTTGTGGTGATGTGTTGTTTTTGTGCTATTATTTTTGTGTAATATTATGTCATTTTATTGTTGTGTTCTATTCCGGTTGTTGTGTTGTGTTCTGTTTTGACTGTTTTATCATGTTCTTTGTTATGTTAATGCTGGGTTGTTATTTTGGTTTGTGTTAGGTTATTGTTTTGTATTATCTAGTTATTTGAGATATGCCAACATATGCTACTATATTTCTAGTTGCAAGCAGCACTTTGCTATGTCCGGGCCAGACCACTTTGTTCTTAAGCATACAGTCTTTCAGTTATTCCGCAATGTCGAAAAGCTTGGTTAGGCAGGAAGGTCTTATCAGGCTTAAACATTAAAGCCTGGAACTCCCTACCCCTACTTCCTCACTGCACTACAAATCGTATTACTTTTCGTAAATTGTTCAAAAACTCTTAATTGATGATATTATGTACATCAAATCATGTTGTTTGGAAATGTAACATTAATATGTTTTTATTCATGGACATGCAAGTTGCATGGTCCTAAAGTCACAATCTGCACCATGACCATTTTGAAGACGCTTTTGATAATCATACCTGCTACACTCATATTGCTTTTATGGTGACGTGCCATGAAGATGCATGTAATGTTATTGAACCACAGAGCAATCACATTTGCAACGTATAACCTCCATGTAGTTAGATAACCAGACTGTAACCTTCTCATCATTGGAAGCATGAAACCTCTACTATTCAAGATTGCAAGGATTCGTAGCCTCACCCTAGGAAGAAGTTGTAGTCCAAATATGACATTGGTGCTAAAACAAAGGTTGGGTGCATGTGGCACGCATGTGTATGTGCTTGCATTAGACTGTAATGCGGACACAGAATATTTACCAGTAGATAAGATTAATTAAAGCATTCCGTCCATCATTTACTTTGCTCTTCTTTGTGCCTTTGGTTCAAACATACAGCATGCAAATATTGTATCATCAACTCAAATGTGCATGCATGTACAGTATGACTTCAACAATGCAACGTGTTTCACACTTATACATGTGCAAAGAGTCGCCCAGTAAGACGTCTGAAACATTTCAGTATCTAGCTTTAGGCCAACATTTCTGGGGCCTCAAATATATAGTTGCTTGTTGTTAGAACTGACAGCCTTAGGGTGGTCTTCCTCCAAACATTCTGTCTGTTTTGCCTCACTTTTTGCTGATCTGTTTGTGTTGGCCTTAGGCCCCTGAGCACTTCTAACCAATGCTGAAGTGCACGTCCTCACGCCCCTAAACATGGTTAACATTGGTTTACCCACAATTGGCATATTTAATTTACTTATAAATCCATAGTAAAGTGCACTATATGTGCCCAGGGCCTGTGAAATATTGCTACTAGTGAGCCTGCAGCATTGATAGTGTCACCCACTTATGTTGCACTTTAAACATGTCTCAGGCCTGCCACTGCAGAGCCAGTGTGTGCAGTTTTACTGCCATGTCAACTTGGCATTTAAAACCCCTTGCCAAGCTTTAAACTCCCCTTTTATTACATATAAGTCATCCCGAAAGAAAGCCCTATGTAGTCCATAGGGCAGTGTGCTGTGTAACTAAAAGGTAGGACATGTACTTTTAAGTTTTACATGTCCTGGTAGTGAAAGATCTCCCAATTCATGTTTCACTACTGAGAGGTCTACGTTTCCAATAGATTAACATTGGGGATTTCCTATTACATCTAATAGGTATAATTCCTGATTGAGGGAGAGTATATCAGTCATGTTTGGTACCTAAGAATTTGTAATAATAAATACACTTTACTGGTAAAGTTAGATTTATGATTACAACTTTAAAAATGCCACTTTTAGAACATTGTCCTTTCTGCTGTTAAGCCCTGTGTGCTTGCTGCCTGTCTCCAATACATGTCTGGGGTGGGTGACTGCTGAGCCTTGTGCATTCCTTCTAGACAGCCACACACAAAGGGAACCTAGGTGTGACTGATGGGCCATAAACATCCTAATGGGCCATCCTGGGCAGAATGGAAAGGAAGAGCTGAGTACAACCTCACACTTACACCTAAAAGGTCAGTGTCCTGTCTCCACACAAAGGTCTGCTTAATCCCGTGTAGTGAGTCTGGAGCCAGGACAGGAAGGAGGAACCTCTTGGCACTTCAAAGCACCTCTTTGAAATCTCAACCACTTCAAAGGCACAACTGGGTGTAAGAACTAGACTTCTGACCCTATCAATTCAGTACACTTATGGGCCTGTGGCTACTATGTCAGGAAGAAGGACTGTTATGCTACTGTAGGACCTTCACTCTGCTGAACTGCTCTGGTAGAACTGCTTTTCTGCTGTGCTGACCTGCCTGCTGCTCTTTCTGCCTGGGTGAGAAGGACTGGACATGCACCACTTCAACCCAGAGGGACTCCAAGGGCTTATCTGCTTGCCTCCTGTTCTGAAGTCTCAGGGATATCAAAGAATTCCATCAACCCTGTGCAGTATTTTCAAAATCCACACATCGCTGTTGTTGCGTCGGTCGGAACAGATGCATCTCATTCGGTTCCGACGTATCGCCTGCTTTGAGGGCATAGCTCCACCAGCTGTGCAGCTCAACGACAACGCATCGGCTACATCCAGTGCTGCTCGGCGATGACGCAACTCCGAGTACGCAGCTGGACGATGACACATCACTTACGGATCCTAATGATCGGAACCGGTGCATCACCTCCCTGCACCTCGCATCTCACCCTCTACATCAATGCATCCTCCAACCAAGGTACTTTTTCAGCAGGAAAAGGTGGGTCCTTGGATCTGACCCGTGCTCAATCGTGGTCGGCCTGAACTTTTGGATTGGACTCGGTCAAGCATCACTAGATAGACCCGGTTGGCGCTTTATGCTTTTTAAGCACTATATGTGCAGATATTCTTTAAAAATTCATAACTGCGGTGCTACTTATTGGATTTCTGTTGTTTTGGTCTTGTTACGTTCAATAAATTAAGCTCTGGTTTTCTGCCAAGGTGTGGTATCTTTTTATGAGGGGTATTTTCACAGTTGTTATGTTTTAAGTGTTGTACGGATACTTTAAATATTGCCTCTTAAGTTAAGCCTGACTGCTCGGTGCCAAGCTACCAGAGGGTGAGCACAGGTTAATTTAACGTATGTGTCTGATTTTCCCTGACTAGGACTGTGGTTCCTGCTTGGACAGGGTGCATAACTCTGCCAACCAGAAACCACAATTTCTAACAGCTGTGTATTAGTTTAAATTGGATAGTAATTAAAATAATTAAACTCTACACCTTGCTGGTGTACATGAGGTATCTTTGAAATAGAGTGAGGAGGGAGCACACTTCAGCTAGATTCCCACTACAGAGTACCACTGGGTGACATCCTTTCATTAATTATATTTTCCAGCAGCTGATCTGGAATTCCATGCAATGGAGGGCATTTGACCAGGATCTCCTCCCCAATGATCCAAATATCTGCAGCATGCAATTGGATCCCCACCACTGTATCTCTCCAGCAGCAGGGTTTAGCATTCTTTGGTGGTTGGTTTGCAGCAGTGGTAAGATTGGTAAGGGTATGGAAAGTATGAAGTTAGTGGAAATAGTTACTACAATTGATTTCGGGGTGGTGATTGGCTTTGATTTGAAGAGTATGCTCAGGCGACTTTCTTTCTGTGTGACCTGGAGCAGCTCCTTGGGCTGCAGATACTACAAATGGTATAATACCAGCCCCAATCATTACCCACAATTTAATTTTGTCACTACTTAAACTGAGGATATCAACCTTATCCAGTGCCACACATGGTCCAGAAACTTTGTGATGTTAAGTTGTAATGCATACATTCCTGAAGTCGTGCAACTTCTTTCCCTGGTCGAATTTCATTGTGCTACATGAACTTTAAGTCAAGGCAATGGTCTTATTCTATAAGGTCAACATGAGTTTTTTCAAGAAAGGCAGAAATGGACAAGCTTTGATGGACTGGTGGTGGCTTCCCTTACGGAAAAAATATTTGTGTGATCTTAGATATAAAAAGAAATGTACGATGATTGACAGGACTCAGTGGCAAGAGTTGAGCCTATCGTCTTGTATAATACTTTCTCTAATACATCATCATCCTTGGGATTTAGAGGTGTCTGTGTAAAGGGTGAGGTAGAATGGTGGTGGTTCAAGGTTATTTGCTACGTCCTACTGGTTTCTGAGGGTCATTTAATGGTAGAGTGTTTACATTGAAAAAATCCACTAGGAGATGTTTTCAGGGCTTTTGCAGACTGTAGGAAGGTAGGATCTGACTGCATAGATACCCCCACCTTTTTCATGGTGTTTTGCTGGTTTTTGACTAGTCTGACTGGGATCCTGCTATCCAGGACCCCAGTCTATCTGCTTTCTCCTATAAATTGATATGCAAGTACTTTAGGTACACTCCAGATTGGATTATGGGGTACCCTTATCAGTCCCCAGTATATGGTACACCATGTACCCAGGGCATAGGTACCCCAGAGGCCTCCCATGGGCTTAAGCATGAATTGTGCCACCCCTGAGAGGCCATACAATTTGACATGACAAGCCTGCTACAGCAGACTGTGTAAGCTAGTGCTTGCACCACTTACTTAAGATATAGTTTCACCATATCTATTTAAATCACTACACTTAAATACCTATCAGTCACCCCTATGGCAGGTCTTAACAATCCTCAAGGCATGGTGCTGGGTTTTACATGAGAGGCTGACCCTGCATGAGCAGAGCCCCTCTGCAGCCTTTGGAGACCATTCTCCGGGGTTGTCTGTGATGCAGCCAGACATATATGTTTAAATGCATTATAACCTCGCGGTAAATGCTAACTTTAAAACGGCTGCTTAGAAACATGTTGTGTTTGGTGTCAAACTACTTGGAATCATACCTCCCCACCACTAACTGGCGGGGGAGATATGATTCCACCCTTCTGAAGGGACATATGTAGGTCACCGGTATACCCGGTACCAGTTTCTCGACCTGGGCAGCACAACATGGATGCTGCCGGCCACAGACATGATTCTGCTCTCCTGCTGCTGAGCCAAGCTCGCGCAGAGGAAGGCATCCTGCCACAGGGAGGTGTAACCACCTCCCAGACAGGATTTAGTATATTGGGGCTGGGTGGGTGTACTCTTAGAGTGCCAGAAAGTCTGCACTGGGGGCACATTTGGTGTCCCTGTGCATAGTCCAGCTCAGACAAGTTCCAGGAGCCAGTTTCTCCTGCTCTGGCACGAAACTGGACAAAGGACATGGGTGTAGCCACCCCTCTGTCCTGCCCCTTCCCTAGGAGGGTCCACATAATCTTTCCAACCCCTTCCCATGGGTATAAAGTGGGTAACCTGGATACAGGACTTTAGATTTTACCTGGACAAGATTCTGCTAAGAAAAATCCAAGTAATTCGACGGGCTACACAACGCTGGACGATTGATGAATCTCCCTTGGAGTAAAGGAGTTACTCCCTTGCAAAAGCAGGCACCTAAACGCATCTGACAGTTTTGCTTCTCCCAAGCTCCTGAGGACTCCGATGATTTCAGCAACACAGGAGGTGGGTTCCCGAAGGTCTTTGAGGTTGATCTGCCCTCTCAGTGATTCTGAGACCAGTATCCCGTCTGGGGACCGTGCAACCCAAACCCCTGTGCACCGCTTACTTTTGCAGTTGCATATGCTTAGTGACAATTTCTGAGCCTTTGCTTTGGACTCCGTGTAGTCCTGACCCTGAGCAGTATTTGCATTGAAGATTTCCGGCCTCCACTCCACGAGTGTCCTGTGGGCTGGTGCTTTGCAGACTTGTTTGAGGTTTCCTCGTGATCCCTTGTCCGTAGGCCTGTGGGTCCTGGTGAGGGTCACCTTGTTAATTCTTGGGCTTATCTGTTGGCTCCAGAGGTGCCCTGACTCTCCATTGCTTGGGGAGTCCCCTGGACCTTGCTGGTCCACACCGTAATCTGTTTCCTCTGACCACATTGGTTGCAGTTGCCAAGGCTTGTTGGTGCTCAAGCCAGACATCGACCCCTCAGGTCTCGAATTCTTGTGGGACAGTTCACCTCCAGACTTTGGTCATCCTCAACATCTCCTGGCCCCGTGGCTGCAGAGTCAAGCAACCCTTCTTCACTCCTGAAGCACTCGGCATCGGTGGGCATTCGACTACCGAGCCCCTGGTCACCTGAAGTGACCCAGACTCTGTCCCCTCTGCTTTCAGGTTCTTCTCACCTTGAATCCAGGCTTGGATTCCACCGTACATTCATCGCCCTCCTGGCAGCAGGACTTCTTGCAGCTCTCCATTGAAAACGACAAAGGTTTCCGATACCACCTGACCCCTAATCACCAGGCACCTCTGGGATAGGTAACATGGGTACTTCAATACTCACTGGTGGGTCGGCCTTAGAACCTCCTAAGTTCCAAAGGGTTTGCTCGAAGTCCTCAAGCTACTTTACATTCCTTCAAGATTAAGCCTGAAGGCTGCTTTCCAAAGCTACCACTAGGATAGCTTTCCATAAGGTTATCTTTGACCTCAGACATCATAAGGGTTATGTGGCCTGGTACAAGCTACCCACTTCAACTAGTGGACAGCATATACCAACCCACCTTCTCACACAGACTATGCTGAACATTTTCTTACACAGGTTATTCGAATAATGTATAGCATTGGAATTGAACTATCTTTCTGCCTTCTACCTGCTTTGTAATATCTCATCATGTGTTGTCTGCAGTTAGCGTTCTATTTGTAGACATTAAACCGAAAGCAATGCTATTTGACGTATGTGAGGATTTATCAGACTGTTGAGCCTCATTTTGTACCATTTGTTGTTATTTTTTACGCTTCTTTTTATGAGAAAAGTCTACATTGAGGCAAATGACTCTTTCTGAAGACCCACCGGCGCATATTTTGGATTTTCTTATGTATGTGCTGAAGGTCTCTACAACTGCGTTGTCCACCTGTAGCTCGGATTGCACTATGAAATATGTCACTTTGGTGATGCTATGTGTTACTACTAGTTCTCGTGTTCGGCTGCCTGTGTGCAAAGCAGCTTTTCAGGGTATGGAAGGAAGAGCTATGGCAGTCTTTCCCTTCAGTAAACCTGCATTTATTTTCCTTTCATATAACGTAAAGAAAAAGGCCCCCGGCAACTGGGTATGAGTTCCTCTAGGCAGGGAAATCCAATAAGCGAACAGAAACCTAATGTAACTCTTATATATTTGTATTGACCTAAATTCCATTATAACATTTTAACGATAAGGAGGGCGACCCAAGATTGAATATACTCAAACATTATGTTTATTCAAATATCTATAAAGATAGAATTTTAAAATCCAAATTGGCAAATAACAAATTAATAATTTCACATCTACACTTTATTCGCGTCTGCATTCACACTGATCTCATCCAACCTCTAATAAAGTGCGCAGAAGGACGACACTTATTTGAAGAATGCCTTGTAAAAACTGATGCTGCTGGGTATTTCTATAGAATAATATTCCATTGAGAAAGATAATGTGTGGCTTGACACTTTTTATCGTCAATCTACATGCGTTTCAGCAGAGGAGCGCCTGCTTCAGGGAAGCTAATAGAAAAAGAAGGATTGATGGTACCGGCAAATATATATAAAGAAGGATATCTGCCCCACATGAGTATAATGCAAAATGAAAATGGAAAAAGGGTTCTACAATGTTTGTGTCTATTGGCTGGCAAAGTTAAGAAAAACACACCCAGTGCCTTAAGGATGTTGTGAGGAACTGCTTAGAAGAAGAGAATGCAATAAATCCCAAACATCATGTGAGTAGTAGTGCATGAAAAACAGGCACCCAATGTACCAAGGCAGACACCTATTGAAACATGCACACAGCCATAGTGCTGGTCGTTTACAATTTTAACTCTAAGAATCTAGATATGTGATGAAGGGAAGTCAAACAGAACAAACCACAATTGAAATAAGAATCCTGTACCCGTCTCAGGGCTCCAAAACATCCTGGAGAATGATCAGTGGTAGTCTTCCTGATTCAAAGAAGAGGGTCCTGTAGCGACAGGAAGACATTAAACGGCATAATGCATAACTCATGCTCATTAAGTATGTACAGCCAGCAGGAGACACCTAGCCACTAGCAAACAAACAAATGACCATTAGGTGAAAATAAGAGGTGGTGCCTAGATATGAGATTGTTCACACTAACCAAAACGCCCTCTGGCTAAAGCATTGATTAGTTGAAAGTCCGTAAACCATCACGAGAGGCAATGGTGCCCCTGTACACGTGATACACCAAACCACAAAATTACTGTGGAAACATTGTTAATGGAATATGTTTTGTAGCCAGAAGAACTCCCCGGCTTGACAAAGGTAGTATGGCCAAATAAACATCAGCTGCTAACAGCAATACGAACGGTAGATGACCATATCTAAAATGTAAAGAAGAATGCGAAACGGGCACTCAGCTAAAGTGTGTGTTTGGTTAAATTAATCAGAGTATTAGAAAAAGCAAAAAGTTAAGTCGATTTGTACAGCCAGAAAGCGGACCCACCAGATCAGAAGTGTTGAACCCAAAAGTTTAGGTGCATGCTATAACAGTTACATTTGTAGAGAGGAATCGATGTGTATGCTTCTACGGAAAAATAAAGACATGAAGCCTAAATAACGGAACAGAAACTTATTGAAAGTCTGAACAAAGCTTACTACAATTATAGGGGCTGGACTTACATATTGTATGTGCATATGAATAAGAAGTCTAATGTGCAGCAGTGAGGCCTCTGTCTGGCAGAAAGAAGAAGTGCCTGAATAGCCTAGTTATAAAATAGGGTGTAAACGACACGTTGACATATAGAGCATGACACCGCTATGCTGATGACCACGAGGCGGCCATGATGGAATGGTGATGGGTGGCAGTCTAATAAAATATGTGAGCCCCTATGAGGGGAATGCCATGGTAAAGTAGATCCTACACTACTAATAAGGATAGGTCTAGGGTCCCCAGCTTACAAATTTGGGATAGTATGGCCAAGGTGTCTGTCTGTGTTGATGGCATGTTACCAAAGGATATCTTTACTGAGCCCAATTGGGCAACATAGGTACTACTACTAGTAAGGATAATGCTGAGGTCCACAGATAACAAATGTAGGATAGCATGTCAAAGATGTTAGCATGTGTTATAGCGAATGACATGTTCCTAAGGGATTTTCATTATTGAGTCCGTGTGGGTATGTGTTTAGAGTGATAATCCAGTACACTTGTCTCCATTAACAGACTTCCTCTGGGTTATTTCCAGGTTTGTTGTCACTAAAATGAGCCATTTAATATCTGTTGGTTTATGGTTCTTCTCCAAAGAGTGTCTAACAAGAGGACCTAAGAGTTCCTGCATGCGAACAGCAGAGTGATGTTTTGTGAGGCGCGTGGCGAGTGAACGTGCTGATTCGCCTAGATGGCCGAGCTTGCAAGGATTTCAAGATTCTGTCTTTATAGATATTTGAATAAATATAATGTTTTTTGCATAGTCAATTGTTGTGTTGCCCTCCTTATTGTTATCATTATATTTTGGATTTCAGGTCATTACAAATATAGAAAAGATGCCTTATGTTTCTGTTTGCTTATTGCATTTCCCTACCTAGAGGAACTCAAATCAAATTTCAGGGGGGCCCTTTATCTTTACGCTATATAACCTGCAACCTGCCTGCATGAGGTTAAATTTAATCCCAGGTAGTTTGTACTGCCGCTTGAAATATTTTGTAGTCTCTTTGGCTGACCTTAGGTTGTCGCTCTCTAGAATGCTTTAATTTAATTCTTCACTGATTTTTTCACTTTACTAACTTCTCCAGCACAGTTTGGGTGTTCACTCGGATCCTCATGGAGATGCTGCAAACATTTGGGTTCACGGACGAAGAATATGCCTCTTTGTTAGGTAATCAAAGACTCTTTGATTACCAAACTAACATAAACTTGCCAAATAATGAAGATGCCTATAAATTGATCTTACTTAAAAAAAAAAAAATTAAAAGAATTGAACTACATGGGCAAGTCATACTAGAATATTTACGGGCAGGATTTTTACCCCAAGGGATTGGAGTCAGTAATATACAGGGTTATTTGTACAAGTCCACACATTTTTAGAGAGATGGTCCATGATTGCCAATCGCTGTTCTCACGATTTAATGATGCTCATAGTGAAAACAGCAAAGAAACTTGTACAAGCATTACTCCGTGAACTGCTTGAACTAGAAGAAAAGAATAAACAAACTAATGCCTTGGATGAAGCAAAAGAAGTAAGAAGATATAGACAAGGAAGTGGAATCCTATTCTGAATATCTAGTCAAAAGAAAAACAGACAAACTGAGAAAGGATGTTTGATTTGCCACAAAAGAAAGAACCTACCCATACCTAGCTGAGCATTGTTACAGTCAAGGTGAATATCAGGAATCAGATCACATTGGCCAGAATCAAACCACCTGAAAATTCACTGCCTTTTCGGATACCTCTAACTCGCATAATTAGAGCAGTTCACATTATTTCACTTCAGAAGGAGGCAGGATCCCCTTTGAGTTAGGTCAGCCATTTTTAGGCAGACGGGGGGACCCAAAGGCCCTTGGAGATCAAGATATCAACCTAGATACGGGGGCAAATTTTAACAAAACAACAACTATTTTCTGGTGACATGGAATGCACAGTAGTGGAGACCATAAAACAAATACCTATCTTCAGTCTGTCCCACAGACCCCTGGAACCATCCACAATCTCTTTGCTGTCCAAGGGTTTATCTTTTATTCCTCATACCAAGGTCAACGCCTTCAAATTTTTCCAAGACATCATGTGATTCTTTCAGAAAATAAGTTTGCGTAAGTTAGCATTTGTGGCATCATTTTATATTCAGCCTCCATTTTGAGCCATGATCGAAACTAATTTCTGTCTCTCTGCCCCAGCTGAAAGCAGTTGCGATAGTTTTTGTTTCTCCAAGTTTAAGCCTTGCTGTACTAATGAACACACTGTTCTTATTAGTGTATACCTTTCCCACAAGATAGGCCTGCTTCCATCCTTAAGCGGCAGGCGCAGGCAGAGTGACCTTGGCACTGAGATAGCATGTGCCCGATCTCAGGATCGAAACTCATCCTTCTGTATTTCCTTTGTTCACCAGCTACCAATTGAAAATATCCAGTCAGGGCGTGTCTTTATTGGTTCTGAATTGTACATAATGTATCGCCAAGCTTGCCGAAGTCAGTCCCTCTGCAAGAATCTCAGGAGGCTGGTCAGACTGGACTCCGCACTTGTGTACCTGAATAAAATATACTTGGATCAGTGCCTTAAGTTGGCGCTCCAACAGGGACTACATCGGGTGACCCACCCTCGCCTACGGATTGGTGAGGAGGTCAGAGCCATCGTCGGCTCGGGCTGTCGCACCAGGGAGCCCTGCACAAGAGAGTTCCTAAACTCGCAGCTGCCCCATCTGTCTGACAGGTTGGTGCCTCACCCAGCGGTCATCCCGATTGGGGTCCTGACTAGCGAAACCCTTGGATCTGACCGTTTGGTCCGAGGAATCGGCAGTAGAGAATACATTTGTTTGACCTGTGTGCACCAGGTGAGTTTGTTTTGGTTCTTTGTGGATATGGTATAATTTTGATCTGTCTTTGGAACAGTCTGAGAACCAATTTTGGTTTGGATTTGGTAAAGTCTGAGGACCGATTTGGATACAAAGTGTTTGTGTACACTTTCCCAGGCAACATAACGAATTTGGTCCACTTTTGAAAATGCCTGAAATGAGTAACTTTTCAGTTTCTTATTGTCATTGTTGTTCTGCTGATGCTCAATTGGAAGAAAGTCGGCCAGCGCCTCCGAAAGGCACGCCTAACTTTGATATGTATGTAGAACATGGCCTTGGCCCTATTATGTTTAGTACGACATGGCACAAATGTACGAGGGACAATGCAGAGTTGCAGTGGCTGTTAATAGGCACTTTTGATGAACAGAAAATTGGGTTTTTACAGGAGAAGTTGTTTGCGAGAAGAAGTAGACAGTCTATGTTTGATTCCCTCAGAACGTGGCAAAAGGAGGCTAAACAGAGGCGAATAAAAGCAGAGAAAGAGGCCCGGAAGGGGAGAATGCAAACATTGACTCAGAAAGCTATAGCACATGATAGAGAGAAACAAGAGATAGGACTGAACATGAAGATAGGAGGTTTTGATTGAATATTGATACATCTTATGCAGCCAGAGATGAAAATGATGCTTTTGTAGAAGAATTGCTAGATGCTCAACCTCCACCTCCGTATGCCCCGCAGAGGGTATTATCCCGCTCTCCCCCCACAGGCCCAGCTGCCCAGTTCTTCTGTCTCTGCTGTTTCTGCTCCTGTTACTGTTAATCAGACTGTCTTGGCCACGGCACCTCCTGTCCTTTCTTTGTGTTTGTCGCCTGTGGCAACTATGACTGTTAGCATTCCTGCAACACCTATTGCTTTGGCATCTCTTTCGCCAGCCCTTACACCTATGACCCAGCCAGCAGCGACGTTAATGACCACTACTTCTGTTATCACTCCAACTGTGTTCCTCCATTCCCCATCATTACAAAGTGGTGGGACACCAGTACTTGACCCTGACGATAGATACTGGTCAAAATTTAAGGAACGCCTGGGGCGAACGTTGGTGCGATCTGATGTGGGAGATGCAGAGAAACAGGTAGTGGCTAACCAGGCCGCACAGTGGGCCCAAAACCCCATTTATAGTGTGGAGGATGTGTGGAGTGTGATGAAAGATTATGAGTCTTTTGTGCAACAGCATGCCCTTAGCACTTGTCCGCCACTTTGACTGGACTTTGGGAGCAGTGTTTCAATAATGCAGCACCGCAGATTATCTCCGATATTAAAGATCATGTATACGTTGCTGATATGGCTCCTAGTCAAGTATTTGGTAATGTCACGACGCTGGTTGCTTATCGGGGTAGGCTACTTGCGAAGAATCCGACGACAGTATCTCAGTTTCCGATGAGGGAAGTTCACCCCAGAGTTACGGGATCTGCACAGTGTTGTTTCAAGACCGGGGTAGCAGCCTGTTTCCAGGAATAGTGGGTTTATACCCCATGGAAAAGGAGTGAGGTCTTGACCCTTAAAACTAGGTTATCTGACCCTAGGAAAAATCCTACTGCATATTATAAAGAATTGACGGAGGCAGCTTCTTTGACAGTGAGGACGCTTACTGATATCGAAATGGTCTTTGCTTTGTTGGTTCCTGTTCATATATGTGGAGACAGGTACACACACAGGACAACGTTGCTGAATTGGGTGGTACCTGGAATCAAATGAGAGTATGGGACCAGGAAAGGAAGCCTGGTGAGAAGCCTAAGGCATAGATACTTGGTTTTCCTGGCCAAATTATCACTTAAATGAGTTTCCCTTATTCCACCCTGAAAGGTTGATTGGGACAAGCTATTGGCTTGTCATCAGAAGAAAGATGAGAGTGTGCAAGATTTTTTCACCTGGTTTGAAGGTGTGTTCGCAGACTATAGTGCACAAAATTTGTCGATTGAAGGTGGTGTGCGGCTGTTTGTTAATAGATTTGTTTCCAATTTGCTTCCTGAGATTTCGACCCAATTGCAGGTTTCCGAGAGTACTCGGTCCACCTCTTCCCCTTCTGTTATCTTGAATATGGCACAGTATTATGAGCACAGGGAAAAGGAGGAGAAGGAGAAGATGGAAAAGAAGCACAAAGATTTGAAGATGAAGGTGTTGTTACAGCAGGCTTCTATCGGGAATGGTAGAGGATGAGGTGGTATGGCCCAACAGCTTCGACATACTATCAGACCCGGTAATACTGTACCTTTGGGGGTGAATCAGTGTGCCTACTGTAAAGAGGAGGGACACTGGCACAGCGAGTGTCCAGTGCTTTTAAAGAAGGTGGTGGTCCCAAGAGGGTGAGGGTCTCAAGGACATGGTCGTGAAGAGGGTGGCCGGGACAGGGCTCAGACTGCTCAGGTATCTCAGGGTCGTACTGATCAAAACTACTTTGACGACCCTCTGGAAAAACAATATTATCATGATGATTATGATACGGATGAGGTGACCGGGATGTCGTAAAGCTAGGACAGCTGGGGACAGGGTGAGGGACCAGTTTTGATACCTGTAGACCAACGAGGTCCGTACGTTAGTGCAGACGTGCATGGTTCAACTAAGGAGTTTTTGGTGGATACAGGTGCAACAAACAGCTCTATTTCTCGTTCTTTGGTCCCTGGGGAGGCTCTGTTTGGCCATAATAATATTTCGGTAGGATTTTCTCTTGCGTTGACTATTGGTCCTTTCACTGTGGATTGGTCATTTTTGTTGACATCTAATTGTGGAGAAAATGTTATAACTTTGGACTTTTTGAAAAAATTGCATGCTACGATTTATTGCTCCCCCGCCAGCGTCTACATGACGCTAGGTCCTGATGTGGTGTGCGCTAAGCAGTGTCTGTCCACAGATGCGCCCCTCCCTGCTGAATTTAAAGATGAGCCACCCACACTGTGGGCAACGGGCGACACAGATGTGGGTTTGGTGCAGATATTGCCTGTTTTTCTTAGTGTCAAGGAAGATGCTATATTACCCCATATTCCTCAGTACAAGATACTGCAGGCAGGTCAGCAAGCTTTGATGCAAATTGTGCAGCATTTGGAAGAAGGGAGTGATTGAGGAGACGGCTGCTAATGTTTGTAATAGCCCTATTCTTCCTATCATCAAAAGGACACCTTTGGGATCCTCTGATGACCATGCAGATGTTTATCGTTTGTGATTGACTTGCGTGAAGTTAACAAAATAGGGATTCTCCAGTTTCTGGTGGTCCCTGACATTACAACACTCTTGAAAATGATTTCTTCTTCTGCTACATTATTTTCTGTCATTGACTTGAAAAAATCAACGTAAACAGTATCCCCCACCTAATATTTATAAAAGTAGGTAATATATCCAGACCAATATATGCCCCACACCACTTTTAATTTTCAATAATTTATTATCAAAAACATACATACATATCTTTCTTTTTTGTTTTTCATTTCTTTTGTCAAAGTTTGTTCTAAAAGACACACTTATACCGTATACATATAATAAACAATCCACAGCATTGCGTATCAATAGAAGAAGAGCCCTAAATCTATACTAAAAGACCATACAATGGCTTACATGTCTCCAAAATAACAAACACACAAAGATCATGTGAAAAGAGAGAAAAGCAATACAATAAAGCACACAACTACATTAAACATAAACACAATGTTAAATACAGAACAAAAGAAAGAACCTACCCATACCTAGCTGAGCATTGTTACAGCCAAGGTGAATATCAGGAATCAGATCACATTGGCCAGAATCAAACCACCTGAAAATTCACTGCCTTTTCGGATACCTCTAACTCGCATAATTAGAGCAGTTCACATTATTTCACTTCAGAAGGAGGCAGGATCCCCTTTGAGTTAGGTCAGCCATTTTTAGGCAGACGGGGGGACCCAAAGGCCCTTGGAGATCAAGATATCAACCTAGATACGGGGGCAAATTTTAACAAAACAACAACTATTTTCTGGTGACATGGAATGCACAGTAGTGGAGACCATAAAACAAATACCTATCTTCAGTCTGTCCCACAGACCCCTGGAACCATCCACTATCTCTTTGCTGTCCAAGAGTTTATCTTTTATTCCTCATACCAAGGTCAACGCCTTCAAATTTTTCCAAGACATCATGTGATTCTTTCAGAAAATAAGTTTGCTTAAGTTAGCATTTGTGGCACCATTTTATATTCAGCCTCCATTTTGAGCCATGATCGAAACTAATTTCTGTCTCTCTGCCCCAGCTGAAAGCAGTTGCGATAGTTTTTGTTTCTCCAAGTTTAAGCCTTGCTGTACTAATGAACACACTGTTCTAATTAGTGTATACCTTTCCCACAAGATAGGCCTGCTCCCATCCTTAAGCGGCAGGCGCAGGCAGAGTGACCTTGGCACTGAGATAGCATGTGCCCGATCTCAGGATCGAAACTCATCCTTCTGTATTTCCTTTGTTCACCAGCTACCAATTGAAAATTTCCAGTCAGGGCGTGTCTTTATTGGTTCTGAATTGTACATAATGTATCGCCAAGCTTGCCGAAGTCAGTCCCTCTGCAAGAATCTCAGGAGGCTGGTCAGACTGGACTCCGCACTTGTGTACCTGAATAAAATATACTTGGATCAGTGCCTTAAGTTGGCGCTCCAACAGGGACTACATCGGGTGACCCACCCTCGCCTACGGATGGGTGAGGAGGTCAGAGCCATCGTCGGCTCGGGCTGTCGCACCAGGGAGCCCTGCACAAGAGAGTTCCTGAACTCGCAGCTGCCCCATCTGTCTGACAGGTTGGTGCCTCACCCAGCGGTCATCCCGATTGGGGTCCTGACTAGCGAAACCCTTGGATCTGACCGTTTGGTCCGAGGAGTCGGCAGTAGAGAATACATTTGTTTGACCTGTGTGCACCAGGTGTGTTTGTTTTGGTTCTTTGTGGATATGGTATAATTTTGATCTGTCTTTGGAATGGTCTGAGAACCAATTTTGGTTTGGATTTGGTAAAGTCTGAGGACCGATTTGGATACAAAGTGTTTGTGTACACTTTGCCAGTCAACATAACGAATTTGGTCCACTTTTGAAAATGCCTGAAATGAGTAACTTTTCGGTTTCTTATTGTCATTGTTGTTCTGCTGATGCTCAATTGGAAGAAAGTCGGCCAGCGCCTCCGAAAGGCACGCCTAACTTTGATATGTATGTAGAACATGGCCTTGGCCCTATTATGTTTAGTACGACATGGCACAAATGTATGAGGGACAATGCCGAGTTGCAGTGGCTGTTAATAGGCACTTTTGATGAACAGAAAATTGGGTTTTTACAGGAGAAGTTGTTTGCGAGAAGAAGTAGACAGTCTATGTTTGATTCCCTCAGAACGTGGCAAAAGGAGGCTAAACAGAGGCGAATAAAAGCAGAAAAAGAGGCCCGGAAGGGGAGAATGCAAACATTGACTCAGAAAGCTATAGCACATGATAGAGAGAAACAAGAGATAGGACTGAACATGAAGATAGGAGGTTTTGATTGAATATTGATACATCTTATGCAGCCAGAGATGAAAATGATGCTTTTGTAGAAGAATTGCTAGATGCTCAACCTCCACCTCCGTATGCCCCGCAGAGGGTATTATCCCACTCTCCCCCCACAGGCCCAGCTGCCCAGTTCTTCTGTCTCTGCTGTTTCTGCTCCAGTTACTGTTAATCAGACTGTCTTGGCCACGGCACCTCCTGTCCTTTCTTTGTGTTTGTCGCCTGTGGCAACTATGACTGTTAGCATTCCTGCAACACCTATTGCTTTGGCATCTCTTTCGCCAGCCCTTACACCTATGACCCAGCCAGCAGCGACGTTAATGACCACTACTTCTGTTATCACTCCAACTGTGTTCCTCCATTCCCCGACATTACAAAGGGGTGGGACACCAGTACTTGACCCTGACGATAGATACTGGTCAAAATTTAAGGAACGCCTGGGGCGAACGTTGGTGCGATCTGATATGGGAGATGCAGAGAAACTGGTAGTGGCTAACCAGGCCACACAGTGGGCCCAAAACCCCATTTATAGTGTGGAGGATGTGTGGAGTGTGATGAAAGATTATGAGTCTTTTGTGCAACAGCATGCCCTTAGCACTTGTCCGCCACTTTGACTGGACTTTGGGAGCAGTGTTTCAATAATGCAGCACCGCAGATTATCTCCGATATTAAAGATCATGTATACGTTGCTGATATGGCTCCTAGTCAAGTATTTGGTAATGTCATGACGCTGGTTGCTTATCGGGGTAGGCTACTTGCGAAGAATCCGACGACAGTATCTCAGTTTCCGATGAGGGAAGTTCACCCCAGAGTTACGGGATCTGCACAGTGTTGTTTCAAGACCGGGGTAGCAGCCTGTTTCCAGGAATAGTGGGTTTATACCCCATGGAAAAGGAGTGAGGTCTTGACCCTTAAAACTAGGTTATCTGACCCTAGGAAAAATCCTACTGCATATTATAAAGAATTGACGGAGGCAGCTTCTTTGACAGTGAGGACGCTTACTGATATCGAAATGGTCTTTGCTTTGTTGGTTCCTGTTCATATCTGGAGACAGGTACACACACAGGACAACGTTGCTGAATTGGGTGGTACCTGGAATCAAATGAGAGTATGGGACCAGGAAAGGAAGCCTGGTGAGAAGCCTAAGGCATAGATACTTGGTGGCCAAATTATCATTTAAATGAGTTTCCCTTATTCCACCCTGAAAGGTTGATTGGGACAAGCTATTGGCTTGTCATCAGAAGAAAGATGAGAGTGTGCAAGATTTTTTCACCTGGTTTGAAGGTGTGTTCGCAGACTATAGTGCACAAAATCTGTCGATTGAAGGTGGTGTGCGGCTGTTTGTTAATAGATTTGTTTCCAATTTGCTTCCTGAGATTTCGACCCAATTGCAGGTTTCCGAGAGTACTCGGTCCACCTCTTCCCCTTCTTTTATCTTGAATATGGCACAGTATTGTGAGCACAGGGAAAAGGAGGAGAAGGAGAAGAAGGAAAAGAAGCACAAAGATTTGAAGATGAAGGTGTTGTTACAGCAGGCTTCTATCGGGAATGGTAGAGGATGAGGTGGTATGGCCCAACAGCTTCGACATAGTATCAGACCCGGTAATACTGTACCTTTGGGGGTGAAACAGTGTGCCTACTGTAAAGAGGAGGGACACTGGCACAGCGAGTGTCCGGTGCTTTTAAAGAAGGTGGTGGTCCCAAGAGGGTGAGGGTCTCAAGGACATGGTCGTGAAGAGGGTGGCCGGGACAGGGCTCAGACTGCTCAGGTATCTCAGGGTCGTACTGATCAAAACTACTTTGACGACCCTCTGGAAAAACAATATTATCATGATGATTATGATACGGATGAGGTGACCGGGATGTCTTAAAGCTAGGACAGCTGGGGACAGGGTGAGGGACCAGTTTTGATACCTGTAGACCAACGAGGTCCGTACGTTAGTGCAGACGTGCATGGTTCAACTAAGGAGTTTTTGGTGGATACAGGTGCAACAAACAGCTCTATTTCTCGTTCTTTGCTCCCTGGGGCGGCTCTGTTTGGCCATAATAATATTTCGGTAGGATTTTCTCTTGCGTTGACTATTGGTCCTTTCACTGTGGATTGGTAATTTTTGTTGACATCTAATTGTGGAAAAAATGTTATAACTTTGGACTTTTTGTAAAAATTGCATGCTACGATTTATTGCTCCCCCGCCAGCGTCTACATGACGCTAGGTCCTGATGTGGTGTGCGCTAAGCAGTGTCTGTCCACAGATGCGCCCCTCCCTGCTGAATTTAAAGATGAGCCACCCACACTGTGGGCAACGGGCGACACAGATGTGGGTTTGGTGCAGATATTGCCTGTTTTGCTTAGTGTCAAGGAAGATGCTATATTACCCCATATTCCTCAGTACAAGATACTGCAGGCAGGTCAGCAAGCTTTGATGCAAATTGTGCAGCATTTGGAAGAAGGGAGTGATTGAGGAGACGACTGCTAATGTTTGTAATAGCCCTATTCTTCCTATCATCAAAAGGACACCTTTGGGATCCTCTGATGACCATGCAGATGTTTATCGTTTGTGATTGACTTGCGTGAAGTTAACAAAATAGGGATTCTCCAGTTTCTGGTGGTCCCTGACATTACAACACTCTTGAAAATGATTTCTTCTTCTGCTACATTATTTTCTGTCATTGACTTGAAAAAATCAACGTAAACAGTATCCCCCACCTAATATTTATAAAAGTAGGTAATATATCCAGACCAATATATGCCCCACACCACTTTTAATTTTCAATAATTTATTATCAAAAACATACATACATATCTTTCTTTTTTGTTTTTCATTTCTTTTGTCAAAGTTTGTTCTAAAAGACACACTTATACCGTATACATATAATAAACAATCCACAGCATTGCGTATCAATAGAAGAAGAGCCCTAAATCTATACTAAAAGACCATACAATGGCTTACATGTCTCCAAAATAACAAACACACAAAGATCATGTGAAAAGAGAGAAAAGCAATACAATAAAGCACACAACTACATTAAACATAAACACAACGTTAAATACAGTGTGTAAGGAAAACACAAAAAATCACAGAATAAATACAGAAAATGACAAAAGAAGTGCGCCGATGCGCATTTCGGAAGTACCGTGTACTTTTTTAAATCCTTCATCAGAGCGCAGGATTCACCATTATTAAGTAGTGGTAAGAAAGGCCATCTGTTATTATGGTACTTTATCCAAATATTGTAACTCAGCAGGGCTCTAAATATTGTAAAGCACAAGTCTGTGGGGGAAAACAAACAATGAATATTCATATACTTATGTTCATTTAAAGATGCCTATTAATATGGAGCAAGATCAATAGCCCAGATGCCGATGTCCGAGAGTTGCGCAATATAGGAAAAGAAGACCATCACCTAGAATATGGAAAATAGTGATGCCAGAAAAACCTAATAGTGTGAGGTATATAGAAACATAACACCAAAGAAGAAACCAGGCAAGAAAAGTGTATCAAAAAAGAATCAAGGATTAAAAGAGAAAAAAATAATTTTGACAAACTGTCACAGCAGTTCCTGATTCAGGAAAAACCAAGATTCTGGAGATGATAATGGGTCGTCACATGTAAGAACCATTCCACAGATAATTCTATATGATGACTAATGTTCTGGTGGTTCTAAATCCTAAAACATAATAATTAAAGGCATTATATCTCTATCGGGGTTCCTATATTTTAATGGATCTTCATAGGTCGCTGCTTTTGTCTTAAGGAAATTTTCCCAGCCTGAAGAAATACTGGATTAAATAACCAAGGAAACCTACATATGTCTATGATACTTTGTGCTTACTCGCTTGTCTTTATTTTGACCTATGAAGCCTACTGTTTTTACGTGTGCTAGGGATTTGCTGTGGTAGGTCGCAAAAACTGTTGTACACACATGAAGATGATGCACCTGGGGTTCTTCGGAGAGGGGAAACAGACCTCAACCCAGTCCTGAAGGTGGTGCAATAAATATATCGGGGAAAAGAAAATAATTCCAATAATCATGGCAGGGCAGGCAGTGCTGAAAGAGAGTGGATGGAGTACTCATAAATTAACCTTCCCATGTACTATGCCAGTGGCCAAGCAAGATCAATAATTCAAGCAGACTTACTTATTTATCAAAAGAATGCAAGTCTGTAGATAGTACTTTAGTCTTGTGGTGCTCTAATTCTCCAGCCCAAGTTCGAAAATCCACACTTCCATATATAGATCTACAGATAGGAAAAATATATCTAGGATAAGGTATGAACTGCGTTGCAGAGAAAAGCCTTTATAGCCCCTTTCGCATCTTGAAACAACAGACCACTTACAAGAGTTTTGTAGGCTATTAAGTTCCCGCCGTCATAATGGGACGAGTTCATGTTAAAAAAATAATGTCCAGAATCTGCAGATAATAAAGCGATCCTCATGGCTAAATTCACTTGAACTCTATATCTATTCACTGTGATTTTCTCTTATTGTCTGTTGTCTATGTATATTGTACTTTGCCTCCTTCTTTCCTGTAAAGCGCTCTGATACTCGCAAGAGTCTTGTTCGCGCTATATAAAACTTTCAAAATAAATAAAAAATAAATAGTCTGTTACATGGAAAATGCTCCCTTCCCTCCTTTATTCCCAGGGCTAAGTGTACTCACATGGATTGCAAGATGCGTGGTCCGCATCCCTGCTCCTCTGTAATCGTACCTGGTATGAGGATGTGGAAAGCCGGTCCTTTTATCTGGTCACCGATCACGGTTTAATTACTAAACGGTGCACACGTGTGAGGCGATAGTCTAGAGCGAAAATGTGTAGGCGTAGTAGATGGAAACGGCGGCCATATTGGAATGACATGGAAATAGTACTGTGTATGGATCTAAGGTCCGCAAAATTGTACAACGATAGAATAAGGAAACTGACTGAGTTCGCAACCATGAGGAGAAAAAGCGGAAAAATCCTTCACAACACCCAAAGGCATAATAGGAAGCCTTAATAAAGTTTGTTGGAATTCGACTAGTGCGACGATAAAAGACCATACTAAGCTGGAAAGTCAGCCATGTTAAGAAGGAGCAAAGCTAGATCTTGTGAAAGCCCGGGAGTATAATCTCATACTGGCTATGTTCTGTTTAGCCTCACAGGTCGTATTACTGGTGCCATTATTAATAAGTGCCATTATTTATAGTCTTTTTGCCTGGCTCATATGTACTACAGTAAAAAACGATGAGTTTCTAAACTAGAAAAAGCATCCTGATAAGGTGAATGCCCCAGTGGAAATAAGAGCCTATGCACGGTCTGGCAGCCGAATAACCCTGCCACCAGCCGGGAGCTAGATCTAAACAACGCACCCAATTACTCCAGACAACGGGGGTCGCTCTTAGAGTAGGGGGAACTTACTATACATCATATGCTCAATGTCAAGGACTCCTCCTTCCAGTCCTCAAGAAGGTATGTATATATACTCTATAATAGGTGGAGCAAAATAAAAAGGAGTGTGCCAAATACGTTGGCAAGAATATTAGAAGTTGGCATTTTGAAGGAGGTTTCCTAAACACAAGATCACTAAAAAGATAAAACATTAGGGGTATTCCACACACAATAATGTTCTCAAACTTAATACAAAACAGAGGGCAGTCTTGATGTGCACACAGAAGAATTTCATCTTTGTTAAAACACAATAAAGAACTTTTCTTGGAAAAAGCTACCTCGTGGAATCCGAAATTCTTCTGTGTGCACATCAAGACTGCCCTCTGTTTTGTATTAAGTTTGAGAATATTATTGTGGGCGGAATACCCTTAATGTTTTATGTTTATTTGGATTTTTCCAAAAATGGAGTAGAGAGGGATGTACTCATTGGTTTCCTGCACCTACTGCCCATATAGTAGATTGACAAGTGTGGATTGATTCTGTCTCAACCCTCTGGTAGCTAGTATATAATCACTAAAAAGATGTTTAATTGGAGAACTAGGAAATTCTCAAATACTAAAGTGACCTAATTCCAAAAAAGGTTACTCACATTATTGCATTCTCCCATGGAAGGGATTCGTTAAGGCCAGCAGTGGCCGCTTGTGAGGTGTAAATCCAAAATGCTTCTCTTTTTCGCCCCAGTGCATCCACCTTACCATCCTTGGGGCAATGGATTCGTTCCAAAATCAGCCATTTAAGATCCTGTGCTGAATGTTGTTCTTCATGCCAATGAGCGACCAAGGGAGCACCTGTCCGTTTATTTTGAATGGCAGATTTATGCTCACTGAACCTCACTCCAAGTTCTCTGCTGGTTGCGCCAACATAGACCTTTTTACATGGACAGAACATGAGGTATATCACGTTGGCAGTTCTGCAATTAGTCATTTCCTTGAATATGATTTTTTCTTTCCCCACTCAAGTTCCGATGAAACCAAGGCGGAATCACAGGCATGGCAATTGCCACATCTATGTGTACGTCAAATGGGGTTAGACCTTACTATGGATCTTTGGCTCAATGTTCTACTCCTTGGGACAACAGATTTGACCAAAGAATTCCTCAGGTTTTTATTCAGTCGGAATGCAAAAAGTGGTCTGGGTAAGGCGTGGGCTGACATCTGAATTCAGAATATGCCATTGAGAATTGATGATCTGGCGTAATTTTTTATTGAAATTAGAATCTGTGGTGACACATACCAACTTTGTGTCATCTTTCTTATTGCTTTTCTGAGAAAGGGCCTTTCAGTTGTAATATTTGGCCCTCTTATAGGACTCTCCGACCAATCTATGAGGATAACCTCTATTTAGGAGTTTGGTTTTTAATTGTTCTGCATGAAAGTCAAAGTTCTGAATAGTAGTACAATTTCTGCGGAGCCGCAAGAATTGGCTGAACGGTATACTATCCTTCTGGCACCGCGGATGGTAACTCTCATATTGGAGGAGTGTATTGCGTGCAGTAGGCTTAGTGTACAGAGAAACCTCAATGGTCTGGTCCACCACCTGAATTCAGACATCCAGGAATTTGATCTTAATTCTACTCATATTGGGGGTGAACTTCAAATGGGGGGTCACAAAAGTAGATCCATAGCATAAACTCAGTCAGTTGTTCTTCCAGACCCTTTCAAATGAAGAAAATAACATTGATAAATCGATGCCAAGGCAAAATATTCTCGAAAAACGGTGCAATTTCGTTAAAGACAAATCTGTCCTCAAAAGAACCCATATAGATATTAGCAACATTGGGTGCACAGGCAGCGCCCATGCTAACACCTTGGACTTCTTTGTATATAGATGTGTCAAAATCAAAGTAGTTCTCCTGTAAAACTATAGCAAGGCATTCAAGAATAAACAAACTGTCATCCTGCTGGTACTTCTTTCCAGCACTCTTGACCGCCTCCAATGCCCCTCTTTGGGGGATATTTGTGTATAAAGCCTCAATGTACATCGAGACTAACATATCCGTAAACGGATTAAAGGTAATGTCCTCTAATTTTCCAATGAGATGACCAGTGTCTCTAACACAGGCAGGTAAGTCAAGGACCAAAGGTTGGAGGAATACATCCACATATTTCGACAGTGGTTCCGTTAACGATCCTATGGTGGATACAATAGGCCTAAATGTAGGCTTGGTGATGTCTTTATGGGTTTTTGGTACCCTATATAGGACCGGGATCTTGTAAAAAGGTCTGTTTAGATATTCAAACTCCTGTGTACAAATGGATCCTCTGTCAAGGGCTCTCTGAGTGATATTGAGTATCTCTGTTTTAATTCTTTGTTCAGGGTAAGTGGCAACACGAAGATAATGTTCAGGGGCCCCTAACATAAGCTGTATCTGTTCTTTGTATTCCACACTATTCAAAACTACAATACCACCCCCCTTATCACTGAGTTTGATGGTAACGGTATTGTCAGATGATAACTTTTTGAGAGCTTGGTATTCCTCATAGTTTAGATTGTAAGTCGGTTTGGGGACACATTTCATCATATTTTGGATTTTAGAGTACACTACTCTCAAAAATGCCCACATCAGGTCCTACTTCTTCCAATGTGGGGGTAAATATGGAGGTAGGGCAAAATCATGTCCTATTATCAATGGTAGTAGTGATATGATTTTCAAAGAATTTCTTTAATCTAATCTTACGAAAGAAAGATTTAATGTCTTTACTGAGTTTGAATCAATTAAGATTAGTGCTAGGCACAAAAGTTAATCCACGTGCTAATAGATTCATAGACGGTTCGTCCTATGTTATTTTGGACAATTAGAAAATAGGGATGGGATCAATATGAGCAAATATGGTCACTCTCTCCAATACTGATTCCGCCTTGTTTGAAGATACTGAGGCGGGTTCTCTGTCTGTTGGTATTGTCCCCTCTCTTGGGTCCTGAACCTCACTTGTGTAGTTCCTCGGCAGTTACCTAAAAAATGGTTATTTCTCATGGGGCCATCAAAGGGCACTCTCCTGTTCCCATACCACTCAAAGGAACTAGGGCCTCCTTCACTATCGGATTCCGATGTATCAAAAAACGTGAGTATTTTCCTATTTGACCAATGTTGGTAATCTCCTTTTTGAGTCTGGTCTCTAGCTGTATTATAGTATTGCTCCCCCAGATAAAGATATACTTTTTCTTCAGAGAAACATCGGATGTCCTTTCTTAATTTATCAGTTTTTTTCTTTATAAGGTAGTCACTTAAAGGAATTCAACTCAAGATTGATCTCCTCTAGTTTCTTCTTGGCTTCCTCTACAGGATTGTTTTTCTTGAGAGTTTCTTCAATATCAGCAATTTCTTTGAGGAGGGTTGCTACTACCTCTCTGGCCATGTCAATGATAAGCATCATAAGGTTCCTGGAGCACCTGTTAGCTATTAAGGACCACCTTTCTAAAATCTTCCGAATTTCAACACATAGGCCGGAAATATTCCTTATCCTAAGTCCATTGGGATAACCCCAGCTTTGAGATATTCATTCATAAATTCTGCATGGGACTCAGTTCTCCTGGCCTTCTTTTTCAAATAGAGGAGTTTAAGCCACTCATCACTGTTACCCTTATTAAGGAAAAAAGGTCGATCTGAAGAAGAACTCTGCCCAAGGAGTCTAGAAAAGTCCTCATCCGTAAAGCCGAATGTTTTGATACTATCCATGGATGATACAAAATCTAATGCTCGTACCTCATGCAATTTATGCTGTGTTTTTCCCTGGTTGTCCCCCCCCTGAATTGTCTTGTTCTCAGGGACCTTCTCTTGTTATTTTACTGTATTGGCTTGAAAAATGCCTTCTTCAGTATCCCCATTCTTCCTGACAGCAGGTATCTGTTCAGCTTCACCCTAGCTGGTAGAAGCTTTTGATTCTGTCGCGCTCCTCAAGGCTATACAGAAAGTCAGAGTATTTATAGTCAGGCATTGAAAAGTCAGCTGGATTCCTTGTCGCTCCCCACAGGTAATCTATTGCTCTAATATGTCGGCGACCAGCTCATCGCCTCAGACAAAGAACAAGGTTGCAGAGATAGTACGGTTCAATTGCTACTTCATTTAGCTGACCATGGTCATAAGGTATCCCTTTCCAAATTTCACTATGGTTGACAGGAGGTCAACCTATTTATGTCACCTACTGTCGAAGGAGGGTTGGAGATTGACCCCTGAACACATCAGTACCATTGTTAAAATGTCTGTCCCGCAAATTCAGAAAGATGTGCGTGCTTACATAGGTATCACTTCCTATTATAGGCAGTGTATACCTCACTGCTCGTTGCTTATTAAGCCGTAGCTTGTGCCAGCACTAAAAGATGTGCATGAACCCCTGCCTTGGACGCCAGAGTGTCAGCAGTCTTTTGAGCAATTAAAAACTGCACTTTACTCGGTTCCATTGCTAGGTACCCCTAATTATGCCAAATGCTTTGTGCTGTATGTCCATGAGCTGGGTGGTTGTGCGCTTTCTGTTTTAACACAAAAATCCGGGGATAAGCAACAAGCGTGTGCTTATTTCTCTGCTGTACTTTACCCTGTCGCCTGCTCTCTCCTGAGCTGTCTAAGAGCGGTCACGGCTGTGGACGTCTCAATAAGACAATCGGCGGACTCGTACTCGATACTGACCTCACAGTTATGGTACCCCATGCTGTAGATACACTTTTGAATAAGACAAAGACACAACACCTCACCAGTGCATGTCTGACAGGTTACCAGCTAACGCTCTTTCAAAAGCACATTATGATCAAACACTGTGTCACTCTGAATCCAGCTACGTTACTTCCCCTCCCTTCTGAGAATGAGGAAATCGACACACATGATTGTATCTTCCGACCGGAAGTAGAGATGAAAGGATGGGTAGACCTGACTGATATTCTCTTATCTGACCGCCAAGGGGAATTATATGTCGATGGATCTTGTTTCAAATTACCAGATGGCACCACCACTGCAGCGTACGCAATTACTACGCTGTGAACGGTAGTTGAGACATCACGAGTTCCTTATCAGTCTGCCCAGGCAGCTGAGTTAGTCACCCTTATTCGAGGTTGTGAATTGAGAGAGGGACTGGTTGTTAATATTTATACTGACATCCAGTTCACCATCAGGGTCGCCCATAATTTTGGGCGGCCCTGGGCAGACAAAGGGTTCCTTACTTCCCACGGTAAACGCATTCAGCATGGTCCTCGTGTATATAGGCTTCTGTCCTCTTTGACACTTCTTAAGAAATTGGCCATAATGAAGTGCAGCGCCCATAAAAATGTTACTCATGATGTTGGTAAGGGGAACGCTTTTGCAGATCAGACAGCTAAGGAAACAGCCAGAACCAAGATGAAAAGAATGTTTGTAGCAGGTCCTGCCAGGTGGGTGCCCAAGTTCTCCATGTTTGAGGATACACTTGAAAATGTGAAGGAGATACAGAGTGAGGCCACGGTAGAGGAATTAGCAGTGTGGCAAGAAAGTACAGCAAACTTGAATGATGAGGGATGTTGGATTGATAAGTCAGGGAAGCAAAGATGGATGTTGCCAGATCCATATGTTCTTCCAGTAGTGGCAATGGCCCACGGCCCAGCCCATATCAGTGCTAAGGGTATTTGCAAGCTGTTAGACCCCGTATGGCAAAATTACAACATCTCCAAGACAGCTACACATTTAGTGAAATATTGCATCGTGTGCATAATGCACAATCCTGGCAAGGGTACCCCTACTACACCAGGTAATTTTGCCCCTCCCACTTTCCCTTTTGAGGTCCTTCAAATGGACGTTATTGAAACGGACTGGGTCAATAATTTGAAGTATGTGTTAGTGGTAGTTTGTGCGTTCAGTAAATGGGTTGAGGCTTACCCCACTAAAGAAAATACAGCCATTGCGAATGCAAAGATACTCCTCAAGGAGTTCATTCCATGCTTTGGCTTGCCCTGTTTGATATGAAGTGATAACGGAAGTTATTTTAATGCCAAAGTTATTGAGTTAGGTTGTGAAGAACTACACATCAGATAGAAGTTTCATGCTGCGAATCACCCCCAGTTAGCAGGTTTGGTTGAGAAATACAATGGTACTCTCAAACTGAAGATTCAGGAGACCACAGGGTTGTGGTGGCCAGATGCTTTACCATTAGCCCTTTTGTCCACAAGAACGACAGGAAATTCTAGGACTGGATTGTCACCCTACGAGGTCGTGTTTGGATGCCCGGCAAATGTCTGTGGCATCCCATGCCCCCGTAGGTATTCAGAGATTGAGTACCCTTCATTGACCGATTACCTATACTAGTTAACTGAAGATTTGCGTTCTATTCACCATAAAGTAAAGGAATCGTTTCTGCCTGTACCAGAGGGGCCCGGTCATAACATCCATCCGGGGGACTGGGTGCTACTACGAAATATTCAGTGGAAGAAGTGCTTGGAGCCCTGTTGGAAGGGGCAAGTGCTATCACTACCAGGACCTCTGTGAAAGTCGCTGGCCATAAGAATTGGATACATTCTAGTCACTGCCGCAAAGTACCCTTACCCCAAGACTAATGGGTGAGAAATGGTATTGGGGATGCTGAGGGAGAAAGGATACCTCAGTTCGTTCCATTCAGTGATGCGCAGCTTATATGGACCCAAACAGATGCTGAGAACGATGACGCACTAAATGCAGCAGCCCCCCCTGAAATCAGAGCCATTAAAGACCCCTCTTCATTGCCTGGAGTCACCAGGTACAATTTGCGTCCTTGGGTGACCGACAACGCACCGAAGGAGAAGTCAGATTAGTCAGGGATGGACTGTGCAGGTTAGGTTGTACTTTGCTGTAGTACCAACGGTGTTAGTTTAGGGTGAAGCGAGATTGGTGCCCTGTTCTGACATTGGACAGGATAAATCGAATGTGCTCCCACTTGGGGGGAGGGAGGTACAGTATCCTGGACAACGTGGGATTCATCGAGACCTAGAACTGAGCAGCTCCACAGCCGGTGCTCAAGAGTGCCAACGTTGATGAACAATAGGAGTCTACCAGTGAGGCTCTGAGGGACACTGGGAACACTTGCCCTTGCAAAAATAACAGGTGATGGACAGAATGCAGAACAATATCATACATTCACCCCAGTACAGAGATCTGGGCCTAAATCCATCGTTTTTTTGCTCACCATGCCGTTCCAGTTTGAACCCAGCCAAATGCAAATCAGTCTTGACCCTGTGTCTCATGGGTACAGTCCAGCCCGAACTGCCAAGCCAGGTCCTCCCTGGAATGGAAACAAGCATCCTAGGACCGGTTTCGGGGTTTCACCACTCTTCAGCTAGGATAGCTTGATTCCAGTGGCATGGAGAGCACTGGACCCACGTCTGGGCATACCCTTCCCACTCGGGGAGAAAAAATGCAAAAACAACAGTTGATGGACAGAATGCAGAACAATGTCATACATTCACCCCAGTATAGAGATCTGGGCCTAAATCCATTGTTTTTTTGCTCACCATGCCGTTCCAGTTTGAACCCAGCCATATGAAAATCAGTCTTGACCCTGTGCCTCATGGGTACAGTCCAGCCTGAACTGCCAAGCCAGGTTCTCCCTGGAATGGAAACAAGCATCCTAGGACCAGTTTCGGGGTTTCACCCCTCTTCAGCTAGGATAGCTTGATTCCATTGGTATGGAGAGCACGAGACCCACTTCTGGGCATACCCTTCCCACTCGGGGTGACAAATGCAAAAACAACAGTTGATGGAAAGAATGCAGAGCAATGTCATTCATTCACCCCCGTACAGAGATATGGACCTAAATCCACTGTTTTTTTGCTCACCATGCCGTTCCAGTTTGAACCCAGCCATATGCAAATCAGTCTTGACCCTGTGCCTCATGGGTAAAGTCCAGCCCGAACTGCCAAGCCAGGTCCTCCCTGGAATGGAAACAAGCATCCTATGACCTGTTTCGGAGTTTCACCCCTCTTCAGCTACGATAGCTTGATTCCAGTGGCATGGAGAGCATGGGACCCACGTCTGGGCATACCCTTCCCACTCGGGGTGACAAATGCAAAAACAACAGTTGATGGACAGAATGCAGAACAATGTCATACATTCACCTGTGGGGGGTACAGTATCCTGGACAACGTGGGATTCATCGAGAGCTAGAACTGAGCAGCTCCACAGTTGGTGCTCAAGAGCGCCAACGTTCATGAACAATAGGAGTCTACCAGTGAGGCTCTGAGGGACACTGTGTACACTTGCCCTTGCCCTTGTCATCAGTTTTATTGAATTCCCTTTTCCTTGTTTCATAATGTATCCGTTTGGTTGGCCCATTGAGGAGGAGGAACAGCCATTTGCATCACAGCGACTAGCACAACAGGGCTGCTCCAAAAAGAGTAAAATAGTCTTCGTATTAATAGTTGTGATTGTATTAATAACAGTACTTGGAATAGCTTGTTTCCTGGAGGAAAAGTATACTGTACATTGGTTGGTACAACGCCCATTCCCCCTGAACACATTTTTGTTACTTTGGCCCCTCACGCTTGACCAAGTCAAATCCAAAAGTTCCGGCCAACTACCATGGAGCGCGGGTCGGATCCAAGGACCAACCTTGTTCTGCTGAAAAAGTACCTTAGGTGGAGGATGCGTTGACGTAGAGGGCAAGATACGAGAAGCAGGAATGTGATGCGCTGTTTCCAATCATTAGGATCCGTAGGCGATGTGTCATCATACAGCTGCATACACGGAGATGCGTCGTCGTCTAGCAGCACTGTATGTAGCCAATGCATTGTCATTGATCTACGCAGCTGGTGGAGCTATGCCCTTGAAGCAGGCAATGCATCAGCACTGAAGGAAATGCATCTGTTCAAACCGGTGCAACAACAGCGATATGTGGATTTGGACGATGCCACACGGGGTTGCTGGAAGTCTTTGACATCCCTGAGACTTCAGAACAGGTGACAAGCAGACAAGCCCTTGGAGACTCTGAGGCAGATTTATGAGCCCCTTGCGCCACTTTTGCGTCACTTTTCCCATGTTAAAAGTGACGCAAAAGTGGCGCAAGGGGCTCATAAATCTGCCCCTCTCTTTTTTAGTTTTCATTTTGCATTATACTCATGTGGGGCACATATCCTTCTTTATATATATTTGCACGTACCTTCCAACCCTTTTATTCTAGTGGCTTTCCTGAAGAAGACGCATCCGTGGTGGCGCAACGATGGCATTGCATGTTACACGTTTCTTGGCTCATCCCTGCTGATTTGCAGGGAAGCGCCATGAAACGTAAATCTGCCCCCTGGTTTCTTTAGGAGTTTTAAGAGCCATTATTTAAGGTCGAGATAAAAAAAGACTGAGAATCCTATTGATGTACAGAGAGGTGACTATTTAAGGCATTTGTATGGAATAATCTTCTGCTGAAACAACATTTTCAGCTGTTTTTTATCGAGGGTTTAGTTTTTTATAGAGAATGAGGTACACTTAAAAAAAAAAAGAAAACATAGAATGATAAAGCTTAGAAAAAAACGTAAGCAATAGTCGACAGAAAATAGGGAATGTGAGTACGCCAGGAAAAAGAGAAAGAACACCACAAGTTCAATAAGAGGTGGAAGGATGGCATGGAGCTTGCAGTGACCTTCAGTGTTCCGCACACACTGGTAACTTGCTGTACTTTTTAGAAGGTGTCTGCAGAAGACATTTGTTCTAATTGCTCTGGAAAGAACATCCTTAAAAAAGCACATGAAACCTCACAGTTTATGCCTGGCAATTCAGTAAAGTTAGTGTACTTTTCAAATAGAGTGAACCGCACAGAAAGTAAAAGATTAATGTATTAACTTTTTTTTTAAGTTGCTGGTCTAAAATATATTATTTACTTTGAAACTGCTGAGAAGCCTTTGTTCATAGCAAGGGTAGACCCTACCCGTCCATCTCCAAAACTCACAAGTTTTTCGGCCTCACACCGTACTGCCCCGGGAGGTGCAACCCTTGACAGTTTCATTTGTCTTGAATACCACACAGACTTCCCAGGTTAGTCCAATACTAAGCAACAGCTTTCACCAGCTAGATACATCCTCTTGAATCTTGCCACTAAACTTCAGGCATGACTATAGGAACACCTTCTAGGTGGGCTTCCAGAGAGCTAGATTTTCAGTCATCAGATCGTACACAATGCTGCTTCATCAGTGATTTGGGGTTGAAAGGAAGAGACCAGATTATCTGGGCACGGAAGTCTACACATTGTCTTAATGTATGTTGAATATTCATTTGAAATCACATGGACAGATTTTGTACGTGGTTTCATTCTGATGTTTCTGAACACAAGGCACATACCTGGTCGTCATCTGCGTAGCAAACACAAAGGTTTACTTAAAATGTTACAGTATGGTCCCTGCTCTAAAAAAAGACAGACCCTTCTCTGTCCAGGGACCTTCTAGATGAAATACCCTCACTATAGAACTTCAGAAGTCTTTGTTTATTGCTGGTCAAGGTCAAGAAACCGGGCCACACCTGGAGACCAGCTCAAATTCTTTCCAATGTTTCAAGTGAAGCAGAACATGCAACTACAAAGCGAATCAATAGTAGACAATAGTACTAGATAAGAATCTATAAACTAATCAAATCTGGAAACTTCGATTAACAATGTACTTAAAGATAACACGGCTCACAAGCAATCGTGTCATGGCCAAGCGATGCAGCTTCTGAAACTGAGTAGAAAAACCTAATGCTTTAAGCCACTCAAATGCAAAATGAATTGCAATATCTGTTGCAATCACATAGCAGGAGCAGTTTGGTACCCATCAATTTATCAATCAATCAATCAATCAATCAATCGCATTTAGAAAGCGCGCTACTCACCCATAAAGGGTCTCAAGGCGCTGGAGGGGAGGGGGGGGGGGGGGTCAGTGCTCGAAGAGCCAGGTCTTGAGCTGCCTTCTGAAGGAGAGGTGGTCAGGTATGGCGCAAGGTGGCTGGGCAGAGGGTTCCAGGTTTTCGCTGCTAGGAAGGAGAAGGATCTTCCTCCGGCGGTGGCTTTGCGGATGCGGGGTACGGCTGCCAGGGCCTGTCCGGTAGAGCGTAGAGTGCGCGGAGGAGTGTAGAAGGAGACGCGGTTGTTGATGAGTTTGGGTCCGAGGTTGTGAAGGGCTTTGTGTGCGTGGGTGAGGAGTCGGAAGGTGATCCTCTTGTTGACTGGGAGCCAATGAAGTCTCTTCAGGTGTCCGGAAATGTGGTGGTGGCGGGGTATGTCCAGGATGAGTCGTGCGGCAGCGTTCTGGATCCGTTGTAGTTTCCTCTGCAGCTTGGTGGTGATGCCGGCGTACAGAGTGTTCCCGTAGTCCAGGCGGCTGGTGACGAGGGCGTGGGTGACGGTCTTCCTGGTGTCGGTGGGGATCCAGCGGAAGATCTTGCGGAGCATGCGGAGGGTGTTGAAGCATGCCGAGGTAACCGAGTTGACCTGTCTGGTCATGGAGAGGGATGAGTCCAGGATGAAGCCGAGGTTGCGTGCGTGGTCGGTGGGTTGGGGAGTGCTGCCTAGGGCAGGGGGCCACCAGGAGTCGTCCCATGCGGTGGGAGTAGGGCCGAGGATGAGGACCTCCGTCTTATCTGTGTTCAGTTTCAGCCGGCTGTCTGTCATCCAGTTCGCTACTTCCTTCATTCCGTCATGTAGTCTGGTCCTAGCTGAGGTGGGGTTGTTTGTGAGGGATAGGATGAGCTGGGTGTCGTCGGCGTAGGATATGAGGTTGAGTCCATGTTTGCGTGCGATGTTCGCCAGGGGGGTCATGTAGACGTTGAAGAGGGTGGGGCTGAGGGAGGATCCTTGGGGTACGCCGCAGATGATCTCCGTGGCTGTGGATCTGAAGGGGGGCAGGCGGACTCTCTGAGTCCTTCCGGAGAGGAAGGAGACGATCCATTCCAGGGCCTTGCCTCTGATGCCGGCGTTGCTGAGGCGGCGTATCAGGGTGCGGTGGCAGACCGTGTCGAAGGCTGCAGAGAGGTCCAGGAGTATGAGGGCCACGGTTTCTCCCTTGTCGGTCAGGGCTCGGATGTCATCCGTGGCTGCGATGAGGGCGGTTTCGGTGCTGTGGTTGGCCCTGAAACCGAACTGTGTGGGGTCGAGGGAGTCGTTGGTTTCCAGGGCGGTGGTGAGTTGAGCGTTGACGATTTTCTCAATCACTTTGGCGGGGAACGGTAGGAGAGAGATGGGCCGGAAGTTTTTGAGTTCGGTGGGGTCTGCTGTAGGTTTCTTTAGGAGGGCGTTGAGCTCTGCGTGTTTCCAGCTCTCCGGGAAGGTGGCGGCGGTGAGGGAGGTGTTGATGACGTCTCGGAGGTGCGGTACGATGATGCTGTCGGCCTTGTTGTAGATGTGGTGCGGGCAGGGGTCTGATGGGGATCCGGAGTGGATCGAGTTCATGACGCGGGTGGTCTCCTTGGTGGTGGTAGGGCTCCAGGTGAGGATGGTGGTGATGTCGGTGGCGGGTTCCGGGTGGGGGTTCGCGTTGGCGGTCGGGAAGCTGTTGTATATGTCGATGATCTTGTGGTGGAAGAAGGTTGCGAGGGAGTTGCAGAGGTCCTGTGAGGGAGGGATGGGGTTGTTTTCTGCGTCCGGGTTGGAGAGCTCTTTGACGATGCCAAATAGTTCCTTGCTGTTGTGGGCGTTGTTGTCAAGTCTGTTCCGGTAGGCTGTTTTTCGTGCGGCGCGGAGGTAGTGGTGGTGTTGGCGGGTGGCGTCCTTGAGAGCTGAAATGTTCTCTTCGGACTGGTTGAGGCGCCACGTCTTCTCGCGGGCGCGGCATTCTTTCTTGGAGTCCTTGAGGTCGGGGGTGAACCAGGAGTTTTTCTTGTGGTTGCTGGTGTTAGCTTGAGTCTTCAGGGGGGCCAGGAGGTTGGCGCAGTCGGAGATCCAGCTTGTGAGGTTGTTGGCGGCTTCGTTTGGGTCGGTGGTGCTGGTGGGTTGGTTCTGGGAGAGGGTTGATGCGAGCTGTTCAGTGGTGATACGATTCCAGTGTCTTCTTGGTGGTTGCCGGGTGTGGTGAAGCACGGTGGTCTTCTTGAAGCTGAAGTGGACACAACTGTGGTCCGACCAGGTGAGTTTGGTGGCGTGGCTGACGGTGATGTGTTTGCTGGAGGAGAAGATGGGGTCAAGCGTGTGTCCGGCGTGGTGGGTGGGTGTGTTGACTAGCTGTTTCAGTACCAGGTTGGCGAGGTTGTCCAGTAAGGCAGTGGTGTTTTTGTCGGTGAGGTTCTCCAGGTGAAAGTTGAGGTCTCCTAGGAGGATGTAGTCGGTGGACGAGAGTGCGTGAGGGTTGACGAAGTCTGCGATGTCTTCGCTGAACTTGGTGCGAGGTCCTGGAGGTCTGTACATGAGGGTGCCTCTGAGGGTGGTCTTGGGGTCGCTGTGGATCGTGAAGTGGAGATGTTCGTCGTCGGGGAGTGAGTCGTCGGTGTGGGTCGAGATGAGGATGGAGCTTTTGTGTGCGATGGCGATGCCTCCTCCGATGCGGTTGGTGCGGTCTTTCCGGATGATTTTGAAGCCGTCGGGGATGGCTATGGCGATTTAACACCCTCAGACCCCATAACAAGTATTTAGCGTCCCTTACAGAGGCAAGATACAAATAACACAGGAGTAAATCATGTAATTCAACAAAGAGAGGGAGAGACTGACACTAAAACGTATTGGAATTGATCTAGCAGTGACACCCTCCAGTCAATAACCAATAGCAGTTTCCCAACAAATGGAAGGGAGCCCCTGAGGGCCAAAGCCCCGACACACTACAACAACCATAACACTTCATCTAAACTCATTTCCCCCTCTATATCTATTCCAATATAGAAGTGACACATTAAACAAGGTGAATATTTTGCTCTCAGTGCTATTCTCTAAGTCACTATCAAACAGAGAACAATATTAGATTCAGTTCAAAACAACTTACTTTTACCCTAACATACAATCAACAATTGTAACCTGGTAGTCCCCAATGCATCTGATGCAAGTGCTTAGCAAAAAAATCATATTTTTTACAGTGGTGCATAGAAATTAAGGAACACTGATGGATATCCTCACATTTCAAACAAGAGGTCTCAATACACTACAAATTTAACAACAACAAGTATACTAAAGGGAGGAAAACTGATCCCATTACAAATAAGAACTTCTTTATTCAAATCAATCTTGTTAGACCTGTCCTCCTTAGGGTGGTCTTACCCCAAACCTTTTGCCTACTTCCCTCCATTTTTATGCTAAAAATTGATTTTGTTGGCCTTATGACTCTGTGCACTTTACCACTACTAACCAGTGCTTAAGTACTTGTGCTCACTCCCTGAAACCTTTAATGGGCTTACACCTGGTTGGCAAATTTAATTTACTTATAAGTCACTTGTCGAGTGGTACCCATATACCCGGGGCCTGTAAATTCAAATGATACTTGTGGCCTACAGCGCTTATTGTGCCACCCGCTTAAGTAACTTCTTAAAATGTGCCCCAGGTCTGCCATTGCAGCTTGAATGGTTTGAATGCAGCCTCTCCTGAGTCACATGACTGAGTGTAACTGACAATAAGTCTTTGTTAATTCCTCCCAGTCACACAATAGAGGGGTGAGATGTGCCTGAATGGGCCATCTGCTGGCAGGACGGGGGGGCGAGCTGGGCACAGACCCACTTGCAACTGAATACGCTGAAACCTGTCTTCACACAAATAGCTTATAGCCTCCACATTGTGACTGCTTCTAGCTTAGAGCGAGGGCAGGGGAGTCATGAGATTCCATGCACTTCAAAGTAGAAACCTCCAGAAACTTCTTTAACTTCAAAGGCAGAACTGGTTATAAAAATAGGACCCTTAGACCCACTCTGCAGTTCTCTTTTGGACCTGCAGAAAGATCTCAGGGGATTGCCTGCTGCTGTGACCTGCTGTGCACTCTGTAAGCCTGCTTTCCTGTACCCCTGAAGTGCTGTTTGCTGACTGGACCCTGCCTTGAACCCTCAGAGGCCAACCCTGCTTTTGAGCCCTGCATCATCACCTGAACCTAGGACTACAGGAGCGACGTCAAGGGCTATTTTGCTGTCCTCCTGTTCAGAGCCACAGGGACATAATTGGCCTTTTATATCTTGAACTCTAACCTGGACCCAGCCTGACCGAGTCCTGAACTCCCAAGTGGTATCCCACCTGTCCTTTACCCTTGATTGTGGTGCTAAAGATGCCCAGATAGCCAAAATTGAAAACTGAGGACTTAAAGATTTTTCAGCTAAAACCTGATCTGAGTACCAAGGGGAGACCAGGACCAACCTGTTCATCTATCTGCCCAAGGTACATCGCCGGTCGGCCTGATTTTGTGGCTGGTCCAGCTACATTCTTCTCTGCAGGTTCAAAACCTGTTCAGCTGCCTTTCGCCAAAGGGTTATCCGAGCCTTCTGTCTCTTCCCGTTGGGGATTTTCAACTTCCATAGAAACTATTAAGGGCCAGATTATGAGTTTGGTGGTCTGGGAACTGCTTTGCCCGCAGTTGCGGTCCGACCGCTGTGACCTACATGGTCCAACCACCATTTTACGAGACATGCAGTTAAATGAAAGAAACACCGCAAGGTCCTGTTGACCCCGCCGCCCAACTCTGACTAAGGCGACAACAGAATAGGCCAATGCCCCTATGGGAGGCTCGGACCACCAGTAAAACCATCGGCCCATTTACAAGTTGCTTGACAGCCAATGCGACTGTGGCGGTCCAGCCACCACATCTGAGATGGAGGAAAAGGAGGAATATAAGGCTGAATCTCACCTCTACACATCTTATGTCACCATGGAGCCGAACGTACACGTCCTGCCGCTGCTGTACCTGCTTGATCACGTCCAAAACCTACTCTTTTGTGGACAAAGTCAGGGGTAAGCCATAAGTACAAGTTTCCCTAGACTACTCAGTAAATCGATCCCCAGCCATGGGCCAGGCAAGGCATTTGGGGTCCCTGAGCAAAACATATTTACAGGGACCCTGTCTGGGATAGTCTCATATGAATATCAAAAAGACATCTGTAGGCTGCCCTCATAGTCCAAAACACTGATACTGTACAGGCACACTGTCACAAATGGAAATGTGTGTCAGGAAGACTATAGCTTGTGTCCAAGACTACATACCCAAACGGAAGAAGCTTGACTTTGCCTTGTACCCTCAATGGTTGCTGCTGCGTCCCCATTCCTGGTTACTTTTGCAAAGGCTATTTCATGAACTTGCCTCCTTCAACTTGACTGTCGCCCAAGATGGCAGCCGCTATGCAGCTTGATACCAGCGCTTTAGTTCCCCTGCTTTCCCCTTGCACTGTAGTGTTCTTCCAACACGCGCACTCTAGAAGCAGTGCACTTCAATCGTCGCTTATGAAGAGAGAGCAATGTTCCAGTACCGCTCCTGCTCTGAGGAGATTCTTTGTTTCAATAATTCTTGATTTTTTACTCCGCCTCCCATGGAGTGGTGTGCACATTTGGGGAATTTCCATTTTCGGGAGACTAGTGTCTCACTAGGTCTCCGGCAGCAAAAGGTTGTTCCGAGTCAAATTTCTGAAGAGAAAAGCACATCGTTGTTATTCTTCAACATAAGGGCAGTAAGAATTCTATTTTCTTTTTGGTGAATAATTTCTAATTCTGCAACCTTGGCGAATGAAGACTTTTCTGACTGGTCAAAAAAATAAGATTTGTGAAGCAGCATTCATGGAAGTCATAAAACAGTGCATGAGGAGAGTTTCTGGACCTTCATATATGTCTATTTATATATATCTATTGATATGAAGTTTGGCAAACATTATGATTGTCTTCAGTTCTTTACGGATATAAATGTTAGCAACAAGACGATGGAGCCAGATGTACAGAGCATTTTACCGGTTGCAATAGGCCCGTGGATGTGGACAGGAATCTTCTGTGTTCCAGGTCAGAAAACAATAGGCACAGCACAACAGCATGCACCTACTACCAGACCTACACTAGACTACATATGGTTGGTGAAATGTCTGTCAGTAACACACAAAGTTGGCAATATAGCATGTATGACTCCTGTTGGGTCCTCAACTGCCCATCAAGCTCTGGGTAACCCACCGCCAGTATGTGGGTCATCAGGGGGGTCAGGGTCCAATGCTCAGCCCTTTCAAATTGGAAGGACTTCCATGATCTTCCGGGTACAGCGCCACAGGTCTTCCCACCTCTTACTGCAGTGGACACTACAAAGACCCCCAGGGTCGGCACTTTCCAGGCGATGGCTCTCCATATGGCCTTCTTCTGATGGGTGTTGACCTGTATGGATGCAATAGATATAGAAACAATTTGTAACTGGAGGTTTGAGGATAACACACAATTAGTTGACATCTATCACAAGCATTCTTCAAGAGTCAACTTAACACATTGTGTCCATGTCACATGCTAAGCACAACTAAATCATGGATATACACTTTTATGGTCATCTGATGACTAACCTGAACCCTGGTTATGACGAACACTGTCTGAGGCAGCACATTTACATCATGTAGACCAGGGCAATCCTACATGGAATGTGAAATGAGGTACCATGACACACAGCACACCATCTGAACCTTCTGAAGGGTAAACTACCTGTGCATGATCATCCAGACATCTTTCCTGCCAGGCTTATTGCATTGATGGATATGGCCCACAGAAGCGAGTACCATACTATACACAACATCCTCAGACTAAGGTCACAATGTAAGGCATGGTATGTGTGTCACTGAGAGCTACTTCTCTGGGTGATGTGTGTGCATGTGGACTAAATATTGGGATATCTTAGTCCATCAGAATACGTTTGTGTGGTATGTACTGTCATCACAGGACATGCCTTTTGATAGGAAATATTTTAACCAGCAGATGTTTTCAGAAGTAACCCACTTTCTACACTGTTCATGTCTCAGCTGTGCAATAGTCCTGTACAGTGAAGGCACCACCATTGGAAACGTGTCAACAGACCTGTGTGAGTAAGGGGACTGTCATTAGTGACAGACACACATTGACACTGTGGGTCAATGGAAGGAAGTACCAGGCCAGGGGTCACCTCAGTCACCATTCCTTATATCATCCATGTAACAGCTATCTGGGTTACAAGTGATACAGATAACTCTTTCTGGGTATGCCCATGAATCAACAGGTCTACAGGGACATTACTCTGTGGAACTGTTCTCGTGCCAAAGTAAATGAGCCAGGCTGGGCAAAAGCCCAGACTGCCTACAAATCATTGTCAGGCCTTGCTTTCTACAGGCTCACACATGAACCTCACATTTCCACCAATTCAATACATAAAAGTGAATCTTCTGCTCACCTCATAAGTGAGCATACTGTATGGCACTCTGAAGGGGTCTGAGAGGTATAGCTAACTCAGAGACAGCTGTTTTACAAAGTCTGATGTGGGCTGAGTGATCTGTGGAACAGTACACATGGCTAACATCATCCTCCAATGCTTATAACAGTATACCGATATGGCTCATGGTGTAAAGCCTATACATAACTATGCACATATAACATGTTGTGATTTGAGAACTCATTGGAGCTACTATAAAACTAAAGCTCTGCATAGATATATGCATGTAACAGTAGTTGAAACCACCCTTATCACACATTACAATGCTAGTCTTCTCTCCACAAAGTACAGGGCCCCATAATCCATTACTTGTGTGTCCTATGTGGGCACCACATAATATATGCAATCAACATAATGTGCCTATGATCAGAGGCACATTGTAGCCTATGAGAGTAGAAAGGAATAGAGTTAGATAGGTATTTGAGATAATTACCTGTTCCACTGGTGAGCCATAGAGCTGACTATACAGGAAAAGGACCTCATCAACCAGGGTATCCATCTCCTCTGGAGTGAAGATACAGGCCCTGTCACCTGCATGGCATGCCATGATTGCTCCCAGAGGTGGCAAACAGCAGCTAAAATGGAGGAGGTGTTGATAAAAGCAGTGTCAGGAGGCAAGTGAGGTATTTATCAAAGCATGGCGTACATGAACGCCACGTACGTGGTCATCAGCATCAGCGCATACAGCCATAGCACCGCAACAGTCACTATCACCAATATTGGCTTATGGCTGTGTCTGCCGCACATGCGACCACCCAATGCGTGGTCCTCTTCCACCGACGGCGGGTGCTTTAAATATCATATTAGCGAGTTCAGGCATCCGCCATGTTATCGGTTGGGAAAACAATATTGGTAAAAGTCAAGTGCGCCTCAACCACTACAGATGAGGGAAAACATTTTTACATTTGAAACAATGCAGCCAATTTACAACTTGACGCAACTAGGGAGATGTGTCACATTGTAAAGCCCTGCATCACATTATACCTGCATCAGGTATAATGTATGCAGGGTGGCCGTTCCCACACAAAAAGTCATGTAGAACTGACGCAGTGAAATTTACAACATTTCAATGCGTCACTCTACACCTTCACTGCATCAAAATCCCTACGCCTGCTCAGACCAGGTGTAAGGAATGATGCAGAGCTTTTTGAATGGGACTCACCTATCTGTTATGGCGCATTGCTGGAGTTGTGTCACTTTAATGAGCAACTCCAGCAATGCGTCACTTTTGGGCCAACAGATGTGTCAGACTTTCTGACGCATCTGTTAATCCTTGCGCCATGGAGCACTGTATTGTAAATACAGCGCATCCATGGTGGCGGAAGGACATATGGTGCTGGCACAAGGAAACTGGCGCTTCTATGCAGATGTGTCAGTGCCTCGTAAATCTGCCCCTAGGAATATATGGGTTTGGCAAGATCTGGGGAAAGGTGTATGTTTTGTTAAGTGTAGCTTTGTTTAGCTGTAAATTTTGTCTGGGAATGAGCTCTCTAGGAGTTGACAATGTGATTTTTGCCATATGTATGGTTTCTTAGCTAATCCCCTCTATATTGGTCTGTTTAGATTCCTTCACCATGGCATCTTCATTTGTACATTTCAGAGTTGTGATATTAGCAGGTATATGATACTGTTCAGGCATACAAATTGGACATGGATTTGTCCTGGGAATGTCTGTCACAGAGTTTGGGTGTACACAGCATTTACCAAGAAAGCTTGCACAGCGATAGGATGGAAGTTACGTGGCTTCAATTGGACTTGTTCTTTGTGGTGTGTTGATCCTAATGCAATTTGTGTGCCATCATGAGATCCAAAACAATGTTGTGTTGGGCCCAATTCATGCTATTCTGTCTTCACTTTTGCTAATTCCTCATTGTGTATGAATTGTATGTAGCTTTTGATGTGTCTCCTCATTGTAGGCCAAAGGGTTTGTGACACATCACTGACATGTGTTTGTGACATACCAGCAAACTGTTGTACTGACATGTGTTAGTGTATTTGTTTATTTGATGTATGATTTATTTTGTGTGGTAGGCAATATGGCTCCAGCTGAAGATGTAGACCAAATTTATTGTTGCCTATTATGTAGGATATTGTCAGATGTATCCCCTCCTTCAATGTTTAGAAAGGCTGCAATTGATTATATGATCACAGACACAGAATAACTGAGTCATGTCTGATTTGCTATGTTTCTGTCAGCCTATGATATGAACAATGGAATAAAGATATTATCAGACCAGAACCTTGCATGTATGTGTTGTTGTGAGATGGTAGTGGTCCTGAGTTGAACCCTGTTTACATACAACATACCCATTCTTCCAGAAGTACCTAGTTTTGACACGGCAAAGTTCACATGGTACTACATTCACATTTGTATATGTGAGAATTACAACAATAAACAATGATGGAAGTGAGCAAGGATACGATCAATAAATTTACTTAAAATTAAACTGTGAAAACCAAAAGAGAAATATTCAGTCATGGTGGATGAAACCATTGTTGTAGAGTCCAAATTACCTGGAGTCCAAAGTCCAACATACTACTCCCATCAGATATGGAAAAGTGGGCATTGTTCCAGGCATTGGTAGGTGTGGCTAGTGTGGCCAGTTACAAGAATGTTTTTTTTTCTGCTGCTCGGTCACGCTCCCCAGAAGTCCGCTGAGGAGGGGTGTTGAGCCGCAGTGGTGATACCTGCAAACAGAAAATATTATTCGTTGGTACCTGTCTTCAAGTAATTCTAAAGGTTACCAGCACTTCTATTCCTTTGGTACTTAATATGAAGGAAACAATGTGATGAGGAATAAAATAATAATGTCTCGTCACAGCTTGTAGACTGAGGTGTTGGGGCTTGATGTTCTGGATGTCTTTATCCATGCTGTGTGAAATATATATCGTTACAACGCAAACAATTACAATGCATGCTTTTACAGCGCAGTTTTTACATCGCAATTACCATCACCTCACATAAGTTTACAACGCATGCCATTACAATGCATTTTTTAAAACTACCATTACAACGCATTCTGAAGGGTCTGATTGTTTACAGACCTCCGGGCCCAGTGGGATCCTTTCTTGATGATCTCCAGCAGGCCATGTCGATCCTTGTCCTTAGATCGGAGCTGTGCCTACTGGCGGGAGATTTTAATTTCCATATGGACGACCATAATGACCAGGACGCCATCAAATTGCTGGATATTGCATCCACTCTAGGCCTTTCCCCCTATCTTTCTGGTCCGACCCACAACAAAGGCCACACACTCGATCAGGTGTTTTCCACCACACCTATCATGGCTGTAACTCTCCTGCCAGTCGTCTGGTCTGATCATTATCTTGCCCACTTTGAAATACCTTCTACTGTGACCTCTCCGGCCAGTGTCATGAGGCAGCAGGGCAGCAGCTATAGGGCATTCCACCGGGTGACCCCAGACATGCTAACGCATGCTCTGGCAGATCACCCTGTTTCCTGTACTGGCGACCTAGAGAAAGATCTGGAGAGCCTACAATCCTGGCTTCTTGCCAGACTAAATGAGCTCGCTCCCTCACAGCCACCCAGATCTGCTGCCCGGCGGGACTCTGCCCCCTGGTTTACGGAGGATTTAGCCCACGCTCGTAGGCAATGTAAAGCTGCCGAGCGGGCATGGAGAGTCCAGTATGAGCCTGAAGCCAAACAACGCTATAAAATCATGATGAAGTCCTACCACGATCTTATCTTACAGGGCAAGAAATGTTACTTCGCTAAAAGGATTGAAGACGCAGCTAACTCCTGTAAGGAGATTTTTTCAATTGTACGTGAATTTACCAGCCCCCGGACAACCTCTACTCAGGGTGCCCCGGTGGAGACCTGGGCTAACACTATTGCCAATTTCTTCACCACCAAAATCAGGCTAATTCAGGATTCTTTCCCGTCGAGAGCGTTAGATGATTTATCTACGATGCCGACGGAGACAGTCTTCCTGTCTCCTCCTGGCCCAGCTTTGCTAGACTTTCCTCCCCTTCCGGTTGCCGCATCCTTAGCCTTGATGAGGAACCTTAAATCAGGCTCACCATTAGATCCGTGTCCAGCAAAATTCTTAGCGAAAATGGCAGATGTCATTAATCCCATAGCTAATCCTATCCTCAATTTATCCCTGAGTCAGGGTTTTCTGCCCCAGGCCTGGAAGCAAGCCATGGTCATCCCCCTGATCAAGAAGCCCAATCTTGATCCAGAGGCGCCTTCTAATTATAGGCCAATCTCGCTCCTTCCAGCACTGACCAAGATCCTGGAGAAACACGTACACAGCGTGCTTTCTAACTTCCTGGAGTCTAATGAGTTACTTCATGAATCCCAATCGGGCTTTCGTTCTAACTTAAGCACCGAGACGGCGCTCCTGGAAGTCTCGGAGATCGTGAAGGAGGTGCTGGACACAGGAGGCAGGGTGATGTTAGTCATGTTAGACCTGTCGGCGGCGTTTGACACCGTCCCCCACGAGGATCTCCTCACTAGACTTCATAACATCGGTCTAGGGGGGACGGTGCTCAACTGGTTTCGTTCCTTTCTGGCCAACCGCCGGCAGACGGTCTGGGTCCCACCCGGGTCCGCCGAGATGCCGCCATTGGGAGTCGGAGTGCCTCAGGGCTCTGTACTGAGCCCCACTCTATTTAACATCCTTATGACCCCTCTGGCGACACTGGCGGAGTCCTACGGGGCCCGGATCGTCTCTTATGCTGACGACACCCAGCTTCTAGTCACCTGTCGCAAGAGCGAAGAGTTCGATGGAGAAAGGATCTGCGAGTGCCTTGGGGCTGTCTTTAGCTGGTTCTCACACAACAGCCTCAAATGCAACTCGGACAAATCCGAAATACTATTCTTCGGATGCCCATCAGAACCAGATTGGCAGGGATGGTGGCCTGCTGACATGTTCCCTCCCACTCAGTCCTCTAAGTGGGCTAAGAACCTGGGGGTTAAAATTGACAACGAGCTCTCGCTCAAATCCCAGGTTTCCACTCTTACGGGAACATGCTTTGGGATACTCAGAATGTTGCGCAAGTTCTTTCCCCTTCTCTCGGAGGAACATCGGAGGATCACTGTTCAGGCACTCATAGGGTCCAGATTGGACTATGCAAATGTCTTATATCTGGGTCTGCCTGAATACCTCCTCCAGCGTTTGCAGGTTACTCAGAACGCCGCTGCTCGTGCAATTTTTGGCCTGCACCGCCGCACCAGTGCCTCCAATCTCCTCGTATCCCTTCACTGGCTTCCGGTGCGGAAGAGGATACTTTTCAAGGCCATGACTCTCGCCCATAAGGCCCTGCATGGCAATGGTGCCAAATATCTTCAGAGGAGGCTGGACTTCTATCGACCTGTACGATCCCTCAGGTCAGAAGCTTTGGCTTTGGCTCGGGTGCCACGCATCAAAAGGGCTCGGCTAGGCGGCCGGTCCTTTAGCTTTCTTGCTCCACAGCTATGGAATTCCTTACCGGTGTCCTTGCGAAACACCGCTAACCTGCTTGCCTTCAGAAAAGACTTAAAAACCTGGTTGTTCACTGGATAATCTGCCCCCTCTTTAGGCCCCTGCTCTTGTTACTGTTATGTTTTCCAGCTCTTTCTTTGGTCTGGAGCACAAAAGCGCCGGGACACTCCTTTGGAGTAGCCGTTGCGCTATAAAAGTCCCATTTAACATAACATAACATTCTATTACAATGCATACCATTACAACGGATAATACTTTTAGGGTAACATTAGAGCAAGTGTTGGATAGTGTAGGGGAAAATACTACTATGCCCACTCCAGTGAGTGCAACAGTAGGGTAAGTGTTGGCTAGTGTAGGGGTGAAAATTACTATTCCCACTCTAGTGAGTGCAACAGTAGGGAAAGTGTTGGATAGTGTAGGGGTAAAAATTACCATTTTAATGTACCCCAAAACCCATACCCACCCTAAAGCTAATAAATCTCCATTACTTACCTTACAATGCGTTGTAATGGCTTGCGTTGTAATGACATGCATTGTAGTGACATGCGTTGTAATGGCAGGTGTTGTAATGGAATGTGATGTAAAGGCAGTTGCGTTGTAACAGTTACATTGTAAAGATAGTGCATTGTAATGACGGCGTTGTAATGGGTGTTTCCCCTGTGATGGAGCCCGCTTGCACACTCTTCTTTCCTTTGCTGTGTGCAGCAAGTGCAACCCTTCAGGTGGAATTGATGGTGCCTGTATCACTGGGTACTTTAGTGGAACGCAGATTTTAGCGAGGTTGTCCTTATTGTGGTGCAGAGGAAGGCACTGGAGTCTCCTGTGGTGACGGTGGTGTCCCTGCTTTCTTGGTATGAGAGCCATGGATCCAAGATGTGAGGCCCTCACAGTTGACCGCTGTTGCTGTTGTCAAAAGGACCTGATATGGCCCCTGCCACCGAGGTTGGAGGCAGTGCCATCTGGTGTGGGCCTTGACCCAAACCCGATCACCTGGCTGGAGGCCGTCGGCTGCTGGTGTCTCTGCTTCAAGAAGGGATTGCAGCACCTGACGATGAAGATAACGCTAAGTCTCTGTTAGACTTTTGCAGTGTTGAAGAAGCAGATCATCGGACACGGACAGAGGGACAATAGACGTGGCCTGGAATGTTCATTGGCCGTCCAAACACTATTTCATGTGGCCTGAGCTTTGTCACTCTGTCCGGGGTACTTCTCATGGACAACAGAGCAAGTGGCAGTGCATCAATCTAGGCCAGTTCAGTAAATGCACACATTTTCCCTATTTCATTTTTCAGCACCCCATTCTTTCTCTTAACAGCACCCACTTCTGGTGGGTGATAGGAGCAATGTATTTTCTGTGTAGCTCCTAGCCCCTTGCACAACCCCTCAACCACATGTGAGATGAACGCCGGTCCATTGTCAGAACTCAAAAGCATAGGCACTCCAAAGCGTGGAATTAACTCTTTTAGGAGGCATTTGGCAACAGTCTGTTCATTGCAGTTCTTGGATGGGTATGCCTCAGTCCATTTGCTGAACATGCACACGATAACCAACACATACCTATACTTGTACATGGGGGCATGTCTATTAAGTCCATCTGTAGGCTCTCGAAGGGTCCATGTGGGGGAGAAAAGTGGCCTGGGGCAGTTGAAGTACCTTTTCCAACATTATATTGTGGGCAAACAGTGCATTGCTTGCATAAGCATTCAGCTTCTTGGCAAAACTTGGCATCATACCAATATTGGGAAAATAATTGGATCATCTCATCATTTTCCACATGTGATGGTCCATGGACAAGTTTAAAGAAACCAGAACACAAGTTCCGGACGCTAGGTGCTCGTTCCAGCCCTAATGCTGCCCTATAATCAAATGTTCAAGCCATGTGATCATCAAAATATCGGGAACTAATGACATCAATAAACATCATTAAACACTTTATTGAACAAACAATTTTCAAACAATAATGGATTTCTTCTAGGGATCAATTTTACTTTCTCCTCTCCAATTATTGTTGAAAATTGTTTGTTCAATTAAGTGTTGAAGTTTAATGATGTTTTTTGATGTAATTACCCCCAATATATTGATAATCACATGGCTTGAACATTTGATTATAGGGCAGCCTTAGGGCAGGAATGTGCACATAGCGTCCAGAACTGCTCTGGTTTCTTTTGGCATTACACAGTTAAGGGGGTGGGTGGAGCCCTGCGACCTATGTACGGAAGAAATTAGTTTGAAACATAAATTGTCAAAAGTTTATTTTATTTTACAAATTCACGAGTGCATCCCTATCAACCTCTCATTTATGTACATGAAAAAGTCGGGCCATGGAAGAAAGAATTGTCATTGGCAAAATATATGTTAATATTTGGACCTCTCCACACTCCCTCTTCTGTTTATGTACATCCTGCCCTTTTTTATTTTTTCTTCTCCTCCACCCCGCCCTTTGCTGGATGTTCTTTGGATCACAGTACATATCCTTTCACCTAGTATCATGTGGAGCAGATGCAATCTGAACCATTGCATTCTCACAACCCGTTAGTGCTATTAGTTTTGCTTTGACTTCAATTAATGCATTACCCCATGATACATAGTCTCTGGAGGAAGTGTGTGCAGCACATTTGACAATTGCAACTCTTTTTGGTAGCAACATGGCTTGCAATAGCTGTGCTATTAGTGGTGCATGTTGTATTTGTTGGCCAGCTGAAGTGAGGAATCCCCTCATAGCCCACAGCTGGCCAAAATCATAGGCCACCCCAAAAGCATATTGGCTGTCAGTGTATATTTTCACTGTTCTTCCTTCAGCTGGCTCACATGCCCTTATTAATGCGACAAGTTCAGGAACTTGATCACTTTTGGAGGTGGTCAGTCTTGCCCCTTCTAACACATTTTTAGCAGTGCCCACTGAGTAAGAGGCTTGCAGTGAGCCTGTGTTATCCCTGATGCATGAACCATCAACAAACAGATCTCTATCTGCATGTGGGAAGGGTGTGTCTCTTAGATCAGGTCGAACCTCTGTCCATCTATTTGTTGCGAGCACACAATCATGAAAGGCATCATCTGAGGTGGGGTCATCATTGTCATACTCAGAGGAAAGCAAACAAGCAGGGTTCAAGGTGGTGCTCCTTTTAATTATAATGTGGGGTGTTAACAGTGTTAGTTCATATCTGGTGAGACATGCATTTGTAAGAAGCTGAGTTTTGGTTGTTGTCAATAAGGTGCCGACTGCATGTGGAACATGTAGGATTAGGGTATGCGCTAGAACTATGTTCTCAAACTGTTCTTCTGCCAGGGCCACTGATGCTACAGCTCTCAAACATGGCAGCAGTTCCGCTGCGAGGGGGTCTAGGTGGCCACTGGGTGACAGAAAGAGCTGTGATTTTGTGCCAGTACGCCCAATGAGCAGCCTCTCTTCTCATGGCAAAACAGGTGGAAATCTTTGGTGTAATCTGGGATGCCCAATGCTGGTGCTGTACTCAAGGCATTCTTTAGTGACACAAATGCTAAAATTGATGGGGACTCAGTAAAACCCTGTGGGAGCCTTTCCCATGTAAATATTTTCTGCTGGAATTGGAACGCAAAAATATATTGGGAATCGGGATGCAAAGGAATAGTAAAGAAAGCGAAACTGAGATCTAGTACAGTGAAATTGGTTGCTGTAGCTGGGATGCTTGCCAATATGGTGGCTGGGTTGAGGACCACTGGGAATGATGGGCCACTATTTTGTTCGGTTCATTGAGGCCTTGTGTGAAGCGGTACACAGGGGCCCCATCTGGACCCTTGGTGGCCTTTTTCGTCGGAAGTATTGGTGTGTTGCATGGGCTGTATCGTATCTCTCTTATTATGCCTTGGTGTAGGAGATCTTTTATCACTGATGCTATGCCTTCTTCCCTTTCCTTTACTATCTTGTATTGCTGTACTCGTTGTAGTGGTGCCCCTGATATCAACTTTATCTGTACTGGTGGGAAGTCTAGCTGCCGTCCCACATCATTTGCTCCCTTTGCCCAGACACTGTCATGGAAGTGGTGGCATCACTAATGCTGCTATTTTCATAAATGCATGTAACACTATTCTGTTAGCTCTACTTTCCAGGAGCACTCTATCTGGTGAACAATGGATGGTGCATTTCAATTTACATAGCAGGTCCCTGCCCTGCTCAAAAGAACTGATGTTGGACTGTGAGGGATCCCACTACCAAGTTTAGTGGTTGTGTCAAATACTCATCTAATGGTTGTCCTGGCATGCCACTACCATTATCTGTGTACCCTAGAGTGGTGCTTCAGGCATCTGAGATGCCTTGAGCATAGATCTTGTAGCCCCAGTATCCATCAGGAAAGGAACTGACTTGTTCAATTTGGTACCTTCCACATCTGGCCCTTCCAGATCTACTGTTGTTGCGGGGGCTATTAGACAGTCTCCCATTCTCAGGCATCTCTAGTAGACATCAGGAGGTGGAAGATAAAAACCAGCCACTCCACAATCATCTGGGTACCATTGGTGTCTATCCCCCCTGGGGGGTGGTGGGGGTGGTGGTGCATATGTGGGGCCCTTGTATCATTGGGGTGTCTGTGTTCCTGCCTGCCTGTTAAAATCCTCATCAAATGCATTCTGGAAAGACAGGGTTGATGGTGCATTTCCTGGCTGGGCCTGGGTCTGCGATCCTTGGTGGAGCAAGGGACAGTTGGCTTTCAAGTGTCCTGGCTGATGGCAATGGAAACACATTGTCCCTGGCAGAGGCTGAGAGGATGCTCTGGGCCCGATTCACAGAACTAACTTAAGACAAAATCCTAAACTTCCTACCATTTTGGTATTCACAGAAGGCACTTACTCATTTTGGTATTCACAGAAGGCACTTACTCATTTCGGTATTCACAGAAGTTAGGAGTCCTAACTTTAGGACTCCTAAATGCCTTCTGTGAATACCGAAAGTCTTAAAATTAGGATTTTTCTCAGTTTAGTAGTAGTATAGTTAGGACTCCTAACTTTAGGACTCCTAAATGCCTTCTGTGAATACCGAAAGTCTTAAAATTAGGATTTTTCTCAATTTAGTAGTCCTAAATTTAGGACTCCTAACGTTAGGACTCCTAAATGCCTTCTGTGAATACCGAAATCCTTAAAATTAGGATTTTTCTCAGTTTAGGAGTCCTAAGGTTAGGACTCCTAACTTTACAACTACTAAACTGAGAAAAATCCTAATTTTAAGGCTTTCGGTATTCACAGAAGGCATTTAGGAGTCCTAAATTTAGGACTACTAAATTGAGAAAAATCCTAATTTTAAGACTTTCGGTATTCACAGAAGGCATTTAGGAGTCCTAAAGTTAGGAGTCCTAACTATACTACTACTAAACTGAGAAAATCCTAATTTTAAGACTTTCGGTATTCACAGAAGGCATTTAGGAGTCCTAAAGTTAGGAGTCCTAAATTTAGGACTACTAAATTGAGAAAAATCCTAATTTTAAGACTTTCGGTATTCACAGAAGGCATTTAGGAGTCCTAAAGTTAGGAGTCCTAACTATACTACTACTAAACTGAGAAAAATCCTAATTTTAAGACTTTCGGTATTCACAGAAGGCATTTAGGAGTCCTAAAATTAGGACTCCTAACTTCTGTGAATACCGAAATGAGTAAGTGCCTTCTGTGAATACCAAAATGAGTAAGTGCCTTCTGTGAATACCAAAATGGTAGTAAGTTTAGGATTTTGTCTTAAGTTAGTTCTGTGTATTGGGCCCTCTGTTATTAGCATCTCTCCCTTGTCCTCTAGAATTCCCCCTACCTTAACCGCCTCCCTGTTCTCCCTTATAGAACTTTTCCTGTGCCACCATTAATTTCACCTTGTCTCTTTTTGTTTTTTCTACTTCCATAGCCTGTGAGTGTACTTGAAAATCTCCACAGTACCTTGCCGCTGCAAGGACCTTCTCTATTGGTTCCTGCTGTCAACATACAAAGGATGTCTCTAGGTGCTCTTATTGGTTGGTGTAGGCCATGGACTAATGTGGTGGTAAAGGCTGGCATGGCCTCCCCCATAGGGTCGCACATACCACAATTGTGTTGATAAACTTGTAGAAGGCTGTCAAAGTAGGCATTTATTTACACTATCATCATTTTCTTGCTTGGTATGTATTATTTTAATCCAGTCTACCTTGTCCTCAGGTACCATTTTTCTTTTTTGGAATTTTACTGCCTCATTATATTTGTCCTGCACTTCATCCCCTGGCCTACTTCCTTCTCCCCTCTTTGGCTCGTCTCTCAGCCACTGCACCATTTTTTTACAATCTTCCCATAAGTCTTTCAGTGCAATAATGTTACACAATATGTCCATATCTTTCCACAACAAATCTGCTAGAGCTGCTATTCTATTTAACTTTGTGAACCGTTTATGTGGTTCCCAACGTACTTTGAGAAAGTCTTTAGTAAATGACAGGGGATCAACCCTTGACCATGGGACATGAATATATACTGCCTCATCCTTATAATCCCCAATTGGAACTTTTCTCATTGGCATTATTCATTCCTTTTTTGGTAATACTGGCATGTAGTCCCCTTCTCTAATGTCTTTGCTACCCCTAATGTTTTTAATGAATTCCATAAGCGTGTCCACTGGTGCAGTTTTTCAATTGCGTACTGCAAGGTCTTATTTATTTTGAAATCATCCCATGTGGGTACGGCTGAGTCTAGAAACCTAAAATTTGTCATATCCCATTGAAAATGTTATTGTAGTAGTGGTGTGGGTATTGCACCACTATTTTCAGTGCCCTTGGTGTGCTGTGCATAGTCACTGTGCACTTTGGATAGCTCATTCATTAATTTTGCACTCGTATACACCCTGTTAGGCCATAATAAACAAGCAAACATTTTGCCTGGCAGTGTGTGAACACACTAAACAATAAAACCTGTAACCACAGTAAAATGGACAGTGTATGTCCGCAGACTCTATGTAGACACAAGTGCACAGGTTACAGGCATCTGAGAATGTATGGCCTAGGACAGCCAAAAAAAAGAGACCGCCAGAACTAACATAGCTGAGATCCTTGGAGTTCTCAGGTCCATCAGAGAAGATGGGGTCCGTGGGCTCTCTTTTTAGCGTGGACATCGGGGTCTGGCCAAACTACTTAAATGTATACAAACTGTCCCGAATAGTTTCATCCTACACCCAATATATAGGAAGGATGACAACACATTCCCAGAAAATTATTGGCTAATCACTCTAATGGACGTCAAGATAAAAACATATGCTAAAATGTTATTGCATGACCTAGAGTTCTGGGCATCTGGAAAGAAATGAATTTCCTTTCTATCAAACAGGATTTAGGCAAAAATCATCTAGTGCAGATGCGATAGCTGTTCTGTTTTACATGATACACCGCTCTTCTCTGAGCATCACACCCCACCTTTTTGCATGTTTTGTTGATTGCTCTGCAGCTTTTGATGTGGTTGACTGAAATATATGGATCACTGACATAATATTGATGCATACAGTGCATCCTATACTTAACTAGTAAAACCAGAAATATTGAGTACACAAATATAATTGTAAAAAATATCAGAAGCAAAAATATTGTTACCCATATTTCAATCAAAAACAAATATTTAACATCAACTAAATCTTTACTAATCACCTCCAAAGAATATATAACTAAAATTATAGCAAAGCAACCCCCAAACATATTAGCGTTAACTCCAAACATTTAAACTACAACCTAAAAATATATATAATGTACAGTTTGAAAAGCAATCAATATTTAAATACATAGGAGTTGATCATGTTCAAAAACCTATTATTTGTTTGAATGCTTTAAGATGGCAATTTTGTTTTAGTCAATTTCAGATTTTATTATTTGCTTAGAGTACTACAGTATTTATGTAATTAGTTTTGTGATTAGGCTGTCAATTATGGCGTCTGTTGTCGATCTTGCAACACTGTGATTTGCTTTTATGTCTGTGATTCAGTCTCAATAACAATTTTTCTGTCCTACGTATACCACCAGGCTCTCTGCCCACTTGGGCATTGACTGACTTTGGAATTTGCCCACTTGGGTAGTGACACACACTAGGCCATAATAATGTTGGTCCCATTGTGTAACTGTTTGGCAAACTGGCAAGGCTACCTTTTGAATTTTAGGTTACTTGACGTTATTCATTGTGCTTTGTTTTGCTTTTTCCCTTGAAATATGTCCTATTTCAGGTGTATGTGAATATACCTAGTTACTACTAACCAATCTGAAACATTTCAAGATGGCCACTGCAGCCACTGTCAAGGCTATGTCCTTTGTTTCTGCTTTTGTACTGATATTGGTATTTAATTTTTCTTTTATTTCCACTTTTTTCTCTGCAACAAGACACATCTGGTGTCAAAACGCATTGAGCTTGTGCTCATTTAATTACTATAATGTGTATATACATCCTTATATGTAAAAGTATCAAACTATATATCATACATAAAAAAATAATACCTAAATTAGCATTTAACATAGAAAGATCTGAAGGAATTAAAAATAAATAAATAAAACTAAACCAACCAATGAAATAAAGCTAAAAACAACTTTAACCAATAAAATCAAAGAAACAATTAAATCAATAATATAAAGACACACTAATTTAAACAATTAACTACTTCAAAAACAGCAAACGCTGCAAGACAGGCAATTCATGGATTTTCTCACCATTAAAGAAGAAATATACACATTTGAACAAATAACTAACCAAGTAAGTAAAATGTATATTTAAACTAAAACGTAACAATGATTAAACTTAAAAACAATAAATAAAAAATAATTAATAAAATACTCTCTGACTTCTATCTTTTACATAGACTCCCTGAAAGAAAAAACCATGACTTAAAAAAGTGATAAACTGCCAGAAAATAACAATTGAAACCAGTAAAAAGATATAAGAAAGTAAGTGTATATAATTAATACATAGGTATAAACTTACACATATAGCAAGCTAAAAGAAACCTAACAACCTCAAACTCCTCAAACTTTACCAACAAATTAACATTTAAAATGACACCATTTTTTTCATCCAACAGAAAAGAAAGCACATGCTCAACATTAAAACACACCCAACAGAAAATCTGCAAAACCGCGTGAACCATCTCAACATAACATACAGGTAAGTATACAAAGTAGAAACAGCTGCTTATTTTACATGTAAATAAGAAATGTGAAATCTTTAAAATATTCTATATATTTATACTATAACGCTACTTTCACATACAATGACAGAAGCTGCAAAGTATATCGCTGTGCAGAAAGGAAAGCACTTACTAAATCACATGGGCTACTCCTACAGCCAAGATAGTTTACCAACAGCAACTATAAACTGGAAATGTACTAAATATTATTCTAATGCATAGTATGGGATGGTCACTACAAAAGATGATGTTTTAATTCATGTAAGAGAGAAAAACTATCCCCAAAATGTAACAGAAATAGAAGTGAGGAAGATACTGCAGTATTTATGAGAGGCAAACATTAGCTCCCAGAAACACACAAGTAACATTCTTTTACAGCTTCTAAAGTCCCCAAACACACCACAGGCCAACTACCACCTATCCCAACTTAAAAACGTTTAATTGCACGGACTAATAAAAGCTACCAGTGATACCTCACATGCTCCTAGAACTTTATTTTTTATTTTTTTTTATTAGCAATTTCAAAGGTATACAATGCCAAAACAGGCAAACAACATACATACTGCAGTACAACAACATCCATCATCCAGTTGTTGCAATTCGACTATGTTACCAGTAATTAACATTTGCTACAATAAAACATTACTATGCATAATTAAGCAACTTGGTACGTTTGCAGAAATTCGATCAAGTATGTCCAGTAGTCTCTGGGTTTGTATCTGGTAGGCTGCTCCTCCTCGTACGATTTTAGAGCATCTTTACAATATGTCATATCTTGAATCCACTGTTTGACTTTTGGAGTCTCTTTACTATCCCAACACAGCGAGATCCGACGCTTAGCTAACAACAGAGCAATTATGCAGAATTTGCGCTTAGTAGCGCGTACACCCTGGACAAGTCCCAACACGCAGGTGCGAATAGTGCATTCAAAGTTAAGACCCACCATAGTTCCTAGTGTCTTTATAACATTTACCCAATAGTTATACACTGGTGTACAGCACCATGCAAGATGTATAAAGTCCGCCAGTTCCGCCTTACAGCGTTTGCACTGCGCATCCGTACGCAGACCATATTTACAAAGCCTGGCTGGAGTATAATATGTTTGGTGCAGGTATTTATAATGCAACAACCGCAAATTTACGTTGGGCGTTAACATACCAGTCAGAATACATGCCATAGTCCATTCCTCATCTGTAAGTGGGTCATCCAGGACGGCATTCCATTTCTCTAATGCTTTATGTGTTGTGTCGGCTATGTCCTCCTGCAATTTGACATATAGTTTAGAGAACATGTGCGCGTTGCTTGGTGTAGTGAGTAACAGCTGTAGTGCTGTCAACTGTGGTGGTTCCGCAGGGTAAGAGGGGTATAACTTTTTGATTGCACCCTGTAGTCTATAGTATGTGAAGCAAAATAATAATGTTTGATTACTAATATATGTAAGATCGTCTGGTGCTCTAAAAGTGCCGTTGTGATATAGTTCACCCATGGTATCTATGCCCACTTGTTTCAGCAGATTCATGCCTACCTCTTCTTGAGTAACCGACAATTCTGGGTGCGGGGTTAGCGGTAGTGCAGGAGCATATAATGGGAGTTTACGTGCTAACTTATCCATCCTATGCCAGGCATCATTTGTCGTGTCTATAGTATTTATATCCCGGTCATGGAGGGGGGGCCGACAATAAGTTATGATAGTGTTTAATGGTATTGGTAATGCGTCACCCTCTTCAATTGCCACATGTGTGATATATGGGACAGGATGATACCAATAGTGGGCATATTGTGCTTGCGCACACAGAAAATAAAGCAGGAAGTCCGGGACTGTAAAACCACCCCGCGAATATGGTAATGTGAGAGCCCGCAGTGCAATTCGGGACTGCTTACCTGCCCATATCAGTCATGTCACCATTGCAGATAGTCGTCTAAAAACCTCTGCTGGAGCAGTGATAGGGATACTGTTAAAAAGATATAAAAATGTGGGTAGGATGACCATCTTGACAATTGCCAGACGATCAGCCTGAGTTAAAGGTAATTGAATCCACCATTCTATTTTGTCCTCCATGGTGCTAATCGCCATAGTACCATAGGTACCATAGTTAGTACGTATCACTACCTCTGGATTCCGGTGATACCAGACACCCAAATACCTAACTGGGTCTGATTGCCATTCTAGCGGGAACTCAGTCGAGTGTGGATGCGTTGTGTCTGTTAATGGTATTATGAGAGATTTGGACAAGTTAATTTGAAGCCCTGATTGATGACCGAATCGAATATATTCTCTCAGCAGGGGGACCAGATAGTTCTCAGGATCCCGCATATACAGCATCATATCATCTGCATAGAGAGATATATGTAGTGGTCGCTGTGGAAATTGAAGTGCCGAATAGTGATGTCTCTGCCGAATTTTACAGGCCAGCGGTTCGAGTGCTATCGCGAATAGCAGAGGGGAAAGTGGGCAACCCTGTCTTGTCCCCCTCGCAATCGAAATGGCGTCTGATATGTATTTGTTAATTTTGATACGTGCCGTAGCCGCGTTATACAGCACCTGCACCCATTTCAAGAAGATGGGTGGGAAGCCCATTCTTCGCAGCACAGTATGAAGATAGGTCCATTCAATAGAATCAAATGCTTTTGCAGCATCTAAAAGAATCGCAGTGGCTTTAGTACTAGGGAGTAGATAATGCGAAAGTGCAAACAGTGTCCTGGTGTTATGGGCCATAGCTCTGGAGTGAATAAACCCTGACTGATCCGGCAATATCAGTCTGGTCATCAGTGGCTGCAACCTGGGGGCAAGAATTTTGGCCAAAATCTTTGTGTCGGCGTTAATAAGGGACAGCGGTCTGTATGAGTCACAATATTCTGGATCTTTGTTTGGCTTTAAAAGAGTGATTAGCATGGCTTCTCTTAACGTGGGTGGCAACAGTTGTCTGTCTTGTGTGTCTCCATACATTTCAACCAAATGGGGCGCTAATTGATCTACAAACATCTTATAGAACTCCCCGGTGAACCCATCTGGGTCTGGTGCTTTACCATTAGGGAGTGATCGGATGACTTTCGTGACCTCTTCCACCATTATTGGCAATGCCAAATATTCTCTCTGATTATCCGACAGCCATGCCAACGCAACATCCTCTAAGTATTCCATGATAGCAGGAGGCGTGGCATTTGGCTGCGCTGCATATAATTCCCCATATGTTCTCATAAACTCCCGCACTATTTTTTGCGTATCATACTGTAATTCCCCATCTATACCTCTGACCGCCCGGATTGTTTGTGGTGTGCGACCGGTACATATTTTGGATGCCAGTACCCTTCCGGTCTACCCCCTTCACCCTATGATCGTGCCGCTTGTCTTTTTGTAATATATTTCAGTTCATCCTCTGCGTATGTCTGATATTCCGATAAGGCAATCCTTATGTCACCTAATATTTTGGTATTTTGTGTGTGCTCGTATTCCTGCTCTAGTGTTTGAAGTGTAGCTTCCCGTATGCTGAGCTGTTTACGTATGTCTTTCAATATACCAGCATTGGTGCTGATACATACTCCCCTAATTGTAGCTTTAAAAGCTTCCCAAAGTAAACTGAGGTCCTCAGTGTTGGGCTTATTGAACTTAAAATACTCAGTTATAGCCGGACTTATGGTATCCATGTATACCGAGTCTAGCAACGCTTTTGCATTAAATCTCCATGTGTAGGGTGGTGGCACATACTGAGGCATTTTAATGGAAAGCAACACCGGATTATGATCCGATAATGTTCTGGGAAGGTGACTTATATCTCGTGTCCACGGCACTGTGTCTTTGGTGCCCAACCAGTAATCTATACAAGACCAACTGTTGTGCACCGCTGAGGAGTGCGTGGCCTACCTTCTTCCTGGATGTCAGTTTCTCCAGATGTCATTAAGGTGTGTTTCAGCCATAATATTGCGCAATACACCTACTGCCTTCTGATATGGTTCTATTGATGTGCCTGATCTGTCAAGACTGTGATTCAACGCAATATTAAAATCGCCACCCCAGAGTATAGTCATGCCCGATAAGTCATTGATTTTATGCCAGAGTGTTCGATAGAAGTCCGGATCATCAACGTTAGGGCCATAGGTATTAATTAACGCCAGTCTCTGACTCCTAAGTCGCCCCGCAATAATAACATAGCGCCCCAGATCATCGGTTATAGTACTGTCTATGCTAAATTGCGTCCCCTTTCTAATCAATATAAGGACTCCCCTGGAATAGGAGGAATAGGATGATCCGTATATTTCTTCCGCCCATTTGCGCCCAATGTGATTGGTAGAGCTAGGAGCAAGATGTGTTTCCTGAAGGAGGGCAATATCTATACGTAGCCTGTCAAAATATGCAAACATTTGTCGGATTTGTTTCGGGTTGTTAAGTCCCCTAACATTCCACGTAATCATGTTCAAGTGTGTTGGTTGTAGCCTATTGGTGGACATCATTAAACATTAAAAGATATCTTAAATGATGCGTAGTCTGCGTATCGTGTGCATTTCAGGTTGCTTAGTAAAAGCCTGGTAACAACAAACATGTTTAAGACAGTCTCGATATTTGCGATGTTTCTCAAGCACAGCAGCCTGCATAACAATTTCCACCTCCGTTCCCCCCACCCACCTCCCACTTCAGCATCCCAACCATGCCAAAGACAAAACCCTAATTTAGAAAATAACATAACAGAACCACTGCTCGGGGAACACCCGGCTGGGGGGTCCGCCAAATGCACACAACTCCATCCATTAAAATGGATGTGATCAGGTATACTTTAGTAATGCAGATCTAGCATTGCCTAAAAGCGTATCAGTTATCATAAAACCGCCCAAGTATTATGCATAGCTAGTTTTTGTATGCTGCAGAGTAGGGACCTGGTACCATCAGTGTGGGATAGCTCAGTTCGTAGTGCATTGTGTGAATTAGTCAAGTGTCCAGTGTCATCGGAGAAAGTTAAATATAACAAACTGCTCCAAGGGCACAGAAGTGCAGTGATCGTTATCACCGTCCAGCCCTGAAACATGAAATTTATGACATAAACATTACCACCCGGTGTTCTCAGCGTCTCTATTCGCGACCAGCGATATGTTGTCCAATCACAGTGTTTCCAACCACCCCTTTTTGTTCACAGCAAGACCATGGAGCTCAGCTGACTTACAGCCCTACTATGCAAACACTGCAACCATCATCTGTGCAATGTACAGAGCGAGCATCAAGATTTAACCAACAGTATATTTTGTCAGTTTCATATACATCATAGATCCCATCATTCCATCTCGAAAGCAGTATGGTGTCTGGATTTATTCTGAATCGTGGTTCTGTTCAACTTGTTTTTGCTCCCTGCGCTTGCTAATCAGTTTCTTAATGAAGTCTTGTGCCGCCTTTGGGGATTGGAGGATTGTAGGGCGTCCATCATGCGTCACCTTTAGCCGAGCTGGGTATAGCATTGCATACTCCACTCCCAGCTCTCGCAGTTTCTTTTTCGCCGGATTAAAGTCCTTGCGTGCAAGTTGGACCGTCATTGTAAAGTCCGGGTAAAATGCCAGTGTGTTACCTTGGTAGTTTATCTGCTGTTTTTCACGTGCCATTCTTAAAATTGCATCTCCATCCCTATAATTAAGGATACGGGCAACTATGAGTCTCGGCGTGGCGCCTGGCGGCGGTTTTGGGGCCAGGGATCTATGTGCACGTTCTACTATTATGACCGTCGAGAGTGCATTTGCACCAAAAACCTCACGAAACATGTCCTTCACATATGTCTCCATCCGTCCCGTGTTTGTGGATTCCAGAATCCCCGCAATTGTGATGTTGTTGCGGCAGGACCTCGCTTCTAAGTCCTCCGACTTGTTTTTTATGACCTCCAATAATTTCTCCATGTCCGTGCACTTACGGGTTGTGGCATGCGATTCATCCTCCACTGCAGTAATACGATTCTCGGCCTCATCAAGACGTTCACCTTGTTTATCCAGCTTCTCAAAAATGTTGTTGACTCGTTGAGTAAGGGAGTCCAGCTTTCCATTTATGTCTTGCAGGCTTTTTTGTATTGCCTTAAGTACATATTCCATGCCGCTGCCCGTCGCGTTCCCCACTTCCAGTTCGGTGTCGGAAAGCGCTGTTGCGCCTCTGGCATTCTTTCTCATTTCAAATGATAATTTTGGTTGCTGCTTGTCTGGCTTACCCATTATTACAGCAGCCCACACTGTAGACGTTAATGTAGGGTGCCGTATAATACCGCAGTTGGAACGTTATCCTGCACAGTTGTTTCACTATTCAATATCCTACGTCCTCAGACCTCAGCTCTGTCCGCAGAGCAAAAAAACAATAATTTACCTCTTCAAAGCATAATCTATCAGTGTTAGCAGTTTCTGGTAGTAGATGACTACATTTTGCCTCAGATTAAAGCCTCCGCCTCGTACTTGCAGACTGACCAATAATACCTGCAGCCACCCACCAGCAGATCACAGGCCATCCATAGATACCATTACTGCATCGTAGACAATCGCAGTCTATTAATCCGATGGATGTGGACATGCGGAGATAGCCTATGTAGCGGGGTCCAACAATATTATGGAGTATACATTAAAGACTTCACTCTCCCGCAGTTTCAATGCGCAGTGGCGGCAGCTCCCTCTGTGTGTTCGGATTGGGGATGGCACATATGGAACTTCACAGTGCTGTTTATGGTCATTTGCTAACTTTCCCCAGCGATCCTTTACATCCCGACCTCCTTCTAGGGGGGTGGTGGCCCATGAGCCCTACAGCACACCCCACCATATGGCAGGACAGGGATCACGTTTAAAGAAATTACGTTGGTTTGCATATACGATCCGGAGGCAGACCTGTCAACACAGCCGCTTATACAGATAGCCCATTCACAGTCATGCATTTGTGGAGTGTGCAGCTTAATAATCAGGAGTATCAGCTGTGGCGCCGCTGTTAGTGCTATCCGGCATTTTGTATTGGCATTTCATTTTTCCCGTTTGTTTATGGCTCTCAATTGGAACCGGAATACTCACAACTTATTACGGTATGTTGTAGTGTTAGCTGTCTCCCCAGGAACGTGCACTTTCATTCATGAGTTCTGTCTCCTGAGCCCCCTGTAGCCGTAACCCAGGTCTGATCATCTCCGTGTCGGCTGTGTCTCAGAGCGCCGCCATCTTGCGCACTCCAATCTTCGCTGCATGGCAGGTCCACAATGATGTTTTTTTGTTTCCCTGCTTCTAGGACGTGCTACAAGCCTCCCGGCGCTTGCATCTTATGCCTGAAGCATTCCGATCATCATTTTCTCCAGCAGTCGTCGGTTTTAGATCCGCAATCCGGTCTTTATTGCGAGTGGCAGAACCTGACCGACGGAGATGCCTCAATAGTCAGCCATTCTGCAGTGCGCTCTCTAGCGCCACCTACCTACTCCTAAACTTACCAAGATAGGAGAGAACCTTTCCTTTTACATGACAGGCTAAATAATGAAAAACAAATTATATTATTCTCAGCAGCATCTAACATATTAAAACTTAGTCAATGTCAAATATGGGTGGTGGATGGAACCTTCAAAATGTGTCCCAAAGTATTCACCCAGATATACAACATACATGGTGAATATCAGAACACAGATATCCCTTTTATATATGCCCTACTACCAAATGAACAAAGCAGTACTTGCTTCAACCTTTTAAACCATATCAACATAAAAACAAATAATTTCTCCCTCTAAAAAATAATCATAGACTTTGAGCATTGCATGATTTAAACCATTCAAATCATCTACCCCCGCACAGCCATACATGCCTGTTACTATCATTTCAATCAAATTATATGGAAACACCTCAAAAAATATGTGCAATGTTGGGTGGAGTTTCCTCCGCCCAACATCGTCTCGGTCAAGGGACCAACCGACACCCGGTCGGTGGTCCCGACCAATTAATTAGGATGTGACCGAACACTGTTCGGTTGCACTCCTATACTTTACATTGGGAGGATGCATTGCAGCCTGAATGCATGCTCCCGTTGTAAAATGCGAGGCGCAGTTCATCCCTACACCCCGGGGCAGGCATCTCAAGGTGCCTGCCTCAAGGTGCAGGAACAACAGGGGGGCATCATAGGTGCCCCCTCGGCCTCCAACTGGAGCCCATGCAACAAAGCGGGCCATGCTGGGGACCCCAAAGTCGAGTTCCGACAGCTTTTCTGTGCCGGAAATGCTGGCACAGAAAGACTGTGTCAACCCGGCATCGCAATCCCTACGGCGGAAAGAGCCGCCCTTGGGATCACTTGCCGCTTTCTGACTGGCAGACCGCCTCTCTGAGCCCGTTGAAAGCCAGTCTGAAAGCCCTTTGGATTCCTTTCAGATCTACTACATCATAATGGGCTGGTCAGAAAAGAATCCGACCGGCATATAATGATGTTGTCGGAATGGCTCCGACCGATGGTCAGAGCAGATTCCAACCACATCGCAATTAGGCCCTGAGTGTAGAATATTCTACAAACAGCCAATTTGCCTTTGAAATAAAAAAAAACTGATAGCACTAGTCTTTATCCCTATCACAGAGGCAGCCAACCACTACAATCTACGAATAGGAATCCCTTTCTCCCAACAAAATGAAGACAAGCTTAGCCCCCGAATGGACTATTTCAAAGACACTTGGGTTGTCAGACTGCATCGCTCAGGACACAGACCCCAACCCAAATTCCAAATATCATGGTAGAATGTCTGTGACAGCACCATGGCAAAAGAAGCAAACAAATAACACCATGGTAGGATTGCACAATGCCTTCCAATACACATTAGGCAGAACACAACCTACACTTTACAAATTAATGGAAGCATTACTAAAAGAGCAAAGCTACCAACAACTAAAAATGGATTCAAATTGTTACCCAAAATACCCCTAAACTCAGCAAACAAATCAAAAGAATGCACAATATGCTACACTTTAAAGTCAAACTCTTCATAAATAACAAAAGACTACATTATTTAGAAATGAGTGCTAAAAGCGTATTATAAAATAAATAATAACTGACCAAAAGCCTCAAAAACTGTGAAAAACTCCCAACCAACAAAACATTTTTTTTATTATAAATAATAAATATAATATTTTATTGCACTAGTCAAAAAAAATGAAAATACCAATATTAATAAAGGCTCATATAATAAAACTGAATATTAATTATTTCAACTAAAATGTAACAATCGCCAACTAAAAATTAAAAAACAATTTTAATCCATCACATAAATTAATGACAACACATTACAATCACATAATATTTACACTAACATTTTAAAATTACATTACCCCCCAAAAGGAAATAAAATAAATAATACTTTCTGTTCTGTAGATGAAGATATTTCTGTATCAAACAATTAAAAACAAAATAATCCACAAAAAATAGGAAAATATTGTCTGGAAAGTCCACCAAAAAATGCATGAATGAAACAAAGCCAATAAACTTCTGTCAAAGCAATCCAAAGCATTGTAGGAGCCATAAAAAAAAAACCTGAAAATGGGTTTTAAAAAAATAAACGCTCCAGGAAAACTGAACAAAAGAAAATTAAATTAAAAAACATTGGTTTATTATAAACCAAAATGATTTCCTATAAAAGAAAAAAAGGGGTCTTGGTCTCAATGAAGTGAGACGCACGCCGCGGGAGCTCCGGCCGCTCGCTGCTTTTTAAAGCGATTTAAGCGGAGCTTGGGCTTTGACAGCGCCGATCCCTGAGGTGAATATGTGGCGGAGAGTGAGGGGCCTCACCTTGGCCTCCTGGCCCGGATCACAGCGGCCACCATTTTGAGGCATCCTGGCACAGACCTCCTTCATGGCCTGGAAGGGCTGCCCTGGACCTCCTCGGACACCCCCCAGTGCGCCGCTGCCCTGACGGGGGCCCTGGTGTACGTTGATGGTGGCCTGCACCCCTGTGGAGCCGAGGATCGGGGGAAGATCATCTCCTGCTGCTCCGATTGTCTGCCATCTTGGGACCAGGCAAGACCCCGACCGAGACTGGATCTGCCCGGGAAGGGAGAGTGGTAAAGCAGGCCCCTGGTCCCAGGGCCCTCTGGCGGTGAGTGACGCTGCTGTACGATTGGCAGTGTGAGGGGACGCAGTGAACGGAGGGCCTGATTGAGGAGGGACCGGCCCTGACTCTGCTGCCCCACGCGCTGGAGGCCTGCTGGATAAGGTGCGGGGTGTGGGGCTTGATCACTGTCCCGGAGAACAGATCTGCATTGAGGTCCCACACTCTTTCTGACTGCCCGCCCACCTCCTTGTGGTGCTCCTGTATGGGGCTCACCTGGGGCCTTCCCTGCGTGCGCTGGCCGCATTGAACCTTGCCGCACTGGACCTTGCCGCACCGGCCCGCGTGGTCGAGGCCTAGAAGAGGAATGGCCTGACATTGGCACGCGCGCCCCACGGGGGGGGCTCATGCTAGCATCGGACCGTCTGGGCCCTTGCTGGCCTGCTGGCTGGGGTCGTCACGATGGATACCCTTCACTGCTGTGGCCCTAGTGGACTCTAACCTTCCCTTGAAGGCCTTTGGGACCCTGCGCCATTTTGCCCCCGAGGTGAGGGACGTGGCGCCTTGCAACATTCTGGTCCGGGGTGCAGAGACAGATTCAACACACTCCTCCAAAAGTGAGGCTCCTGGTGGCTGCGGCTTGGCCCTGAATCCTCGAACCAGCAAGCCCAGGGGGGCCCTCGCCCCATGGGACCCTAATTGACCTGTCTGCTTTACGCTGAATGTGCAACCCGGGGTGGACTGGGCCTGTGCAACTCAGCCATCGGGATTTGACATCTCCAGGGTCGAGGAAGCGGCCTGGTGTTTCGCGCCACTGCCTGCCCTGTCTCGCGCCATAGTGACAGTGGGACCCCACTTGACGCGCCCTGACCTACGCCACCTGACTTTGAGCAGGTACAACTGATACCCTCATTGACTCTTCAACAGCCCCCTATCCGCCCCTAGCTACCACGTCTGGTGAGTTTGGGCGCTAGCCACAGCTGGGAGATGACACGCACCAAATCGGTAAAGGACACAGTGGCACCCCCAAAGGACAATCCTGTCCCCGCGCTGTGGGTCAAAGCGGGCACAGCAGCCTCTGGGGAGATGGCCTCACAGACTGGAGGGGACTCGCCTCCTGTCACCCAGGCTTTTATGGCTAGCTTCATGGCGGAGCTCAAGACTGAAATAGGCTCCTTATGTACCGAGTGAAGTAAGCAGCGAGGTAGCCAAATCAGGTTTCCAGATAGGTTTATTCCAAGTAAGGAAGAACAGCTTAGACAACCACATCCAAGACGCACATAACTCCAATCCACCGCCCGTTACAAGTGGAACGTGGAACCCCACACGAGTGATAACATTCTATGCAGAGCATACCACACACCTTCCCCCTTAAAATAAAAAAAAATAAAAAAAAATAAAAACATTCATATACCCAAGAAACTTACAACATAGTTAACATTTGAAAGAAATCAAAATCTGACAAAATCATTCAATTTAACAGGTAATTTCCTAATGCGAGAACTTTTCCTTAGAACAGATACCTCATCATTTTGTAACTGACCCGAAGCCCCAGGTACCACATTACGATTTACAGGAAGAGCTATGGTTGTTGTTACATTGTCTGGGCTTAAAGTTGAGTCTATCATAGCTCCACAGGTTCCTTGAACATTAGCAGAAGAAACACAAAAATCTTGCCCAGAAGAACCATCAAAAGTATCAAAGAAATTTTGACAGTCATCCCAATTCTCCTTAGTTCCCAAATCCTTTTTAGGCATGACATCTAACTTGCTAAAATCATTGTTAGACCTATACATGGACACTCGTCTAAAATTCAAGATCTTCCCACCTTGAACTCTAACAGCTTTGCTAAAAACCTCAATGACTTTGAGGGGATCACACCACTTAGACCATTTTTTGTCAGGACACCCAAACTTGACACGTACCAAATCACCAATTTTAATTTTTCGGTTGGAAGGACGTTTTGTACAACTTCCACTTCGCATTTTGTCTTGGTATCTTAATACACGTTCTCTGACAGCTTCAAAATCTACCAAAGGATCACTAAATTCATTCGATTTTAACCACCAAGGTCTGAGTTTCGAACTTGCTTTCCTCCCTCTTAACATCTCGAATGGAGAACAGCCAGTTACGGAATGAGGAGAAGTACGATATGTAAGCAAAGTGGCTCTCAAAGCTATCCTCCAATCTATGTTACTTTTAACAGCCAATTGTATAGATTCTTTTACCACTCTGTTGAATCGTTCCACTTGACCATTGGCCATAGGATTGTAATTAGACACTTTCTTGTGGGTAATACCACACTTATTTAAGAACAATTCTAGTTCTTTACTAATGAATTGTGGGCCATTGTCAGAAACAAGTTCAGCAGGCAAACCCTCCCTGCTAAAAACATTGTCCAAAAACTCTATAACTTGAGTTGTTGTGATTTTGTCCACTATTTTGACTTCCGGCCATTTGGAGAAATAGTCCACTAGTACTAATGCAAAAACATTTTTCACAGGTGTAAGACCCAAAGGGCCAATTATGTCAATACCCAGTTTTTCCCACGGTCCTTGTGAATACTCAATCGGAGAGACACCCACCGATAGCGGTTTGACAGTCTTATCACTTTTGGAGCAGAGAGCACAATTTCTAACCCATTTATCAACCATGTTGTCAATGCAAGGCCACCAGTAAAATTCTCTTAAACGTCTTTTGGTACATGACATGCCCATATGTCCTTCATGGGATAGGTTAATTAAATTGTTCCTGATTCCTAGTGGAGGTACTATTTTATCACCCCTACTTACAAAACCATGTGAGAACATAAGTTCGTCTCTTATTTTAAAAAACGAACTGATATCTCCATTCAGCTTCCTCTCTTCCGGCCAGCCAACACGGAGATAATTTATCACATTGTTCAATGTAACATCTTTAGACATTTCTTTTTCCCACAGCTCTTTTTAAAAACAACTTGAACCCATACTGTGGTTAATATCCTCCATAGTGAATGCTACATCACATTCTTCTTTCTCCCCATCTAAATCTGGGACATCGGACCAAGGCAAAGACAATCTAGACATACAATCTGCATGTACATTCATCCGGCCAGGAATATACACCACAGAACACTGATATTCTTGTAATTTTGCAGCTAGTCTTGCTAACCGCGCTGTAAGTGTTCTGCCACCACCAGCCGCCAACATATTAATTAGAGGTTTATGGTCTGTTCTCAATTGGAACTTTGTTCCCCACAAAAATTGCCTAAAATGTTGTGCAGCCCAAGTACAAGCGAGCAACTCCCTCTCAATTGTGGAGTAGTTGAATTCTGCCCCTCGTAGTGACCTAGAGGCATAAGATATCACAAACTCCTCTCCAAAGTTCTTCTGCATCAGTACCGCCCCTAAACCTGTACTACTAGCATCCACAGCCACTATGCATTCACCACCAATCTCAAATGGTCTCAAAAAGGGAGCAGAACTGATATCATTTTTTAGAATTTCAAAGGCTAAATTCTGTTGGTTACCCCAGATGAATTTCGCATTTTTCTTTAACAATTCACGTAGGGGAAATACTTTTGAAGAATAATTCTTCACGAATTTGCTATAAAATTCAGCCAAACCTAAAAAGGATAACAATTGCTCTCTATTGGTAGGTGCCGGCGCTTTTTGAACACTCCTCACATGGTCTAATTTAGGTTTAATTCCTTCACTTGATATTTCATGTCCTAAATATTCTACTCTACTTTTCCTAAACTTACATTTAGAGAATTTCAGTGTTAGCCCTTTCTTTTGTACAGCATCTAAAACCTTTTTTAAATTGGCATCATGTTCCTCGAAATTTCTTCCAAAAATTAAAATATCGTCCTGGAACGCAATCGCACCAGGACAATTCTCCAACACCTCTTTCATGATCCTTTGAAAAACTGAAGCTGCACTAGCTAACCCAAAAGGCATCCTTAAAAATTGAAACATGCCTTCGGGTGTGATGAAAGCTGTTAGGGATTTAGATTCCTCATGTAAAACAATCTGATGATACGCACTTGCCAAATCTACAGTGGAAAACACACACGCACCTGAGAGTGTTGAGATCATCTCATGTATGTTTGGCAATGGGTGTCTATCGATCCAGATCTCTTTGTTTAGACTGCGTAAATCGACACACAAACGCAAATCACCATTGCTTTTGAGGGAAAGAACCACCGGAGAAACCCAAGGGGAAGATTCAATTGGTTCAATTACGTTTCTTGACACCAAATCAACCAATATGTCCTTCAATTTAGTGCGGTAAGCCAAAGGTACATTACGTACTCTGTGTCTTACGGACAGTGCTGAGTCTTTCAGGATAATCTTGTGTTTGAAATTTGTGTATTCTCCAAGAGTATCTTGAAATACTTTAGGATACAAACTTTTTATGGGTTGAACAAATGCTTCATCCTCTGCCAAAATGCTGTATACAGGTGGCGAGGCATTAGGATCCAACTTGATCCCCAACTCTTGTTGATGTGGCCATCCCAAAATGGATACCCCCTTGGTCGCAACATATAATTTACCCTTGGTTTTTTTCCTTTAAATTCAAAGTCTGCCCAAATAAAACCCTCCAGGTCTATTTTGTGTCCTGAATAGCTACCCGGTTTGATATCCGGAGACAATAATTGCTTTTTGTCCCACAATTTTTTAAATAGCTCCATACCAATGATAGAGTACCATGCACAAGAATCGATCATCATTAGCACTTCTTTACCATCAATAAATATTGTGCCAGATGGAAAACCCTTGCAACTACTCCCAGTCACACAAGAGATGCAATTAAATTCATTGAAGTCTGTGGAAATTTCTTCTTCATCATATGTTACACAATTAATTTTTTGCATTGACCTACACATTTTCCCAAAATGACCTGCTTTCTTACACTTGATACAAATTTTACTCCACGCAGGACATCCTTTGTAGTTGCCCACATGGTCAAAGCTGCCACACCTGTAACATATGATAGGATTTCTTCTATTAGGCTTATTGTCTTTAAAACTAAACTCCTTTCTGTTGACAAACTGTGGCCTTTTAGTTGTAACTTGGTTTTTAACAAGTGATACCTCAACTACAGGATCTTGTACCTTAATATTACATATTGGAGCCTGGCCCCTAATTTCACTAACAAATTTCTCCGATTGTTCGATGCCTTTGGCAATATTCACTACAGCAGCTAATGACGACTCAGTTCCTAACCACAACCGTTCTTGTATTTTCTTACTTTTTGTTTTCATCATTATTTGATCCCTTAACACTTGCTCATAATTGATAGTATCAAATGCGCATGAGCCTGCTAATGAGTGTAGGGCAGATACATAAGTTTCAATAGACTCATCTTCTTTTTGTGCGCGGGAGTAACATTTAAATCTTTCCATTACAACATTGGTTTTTTTTCCAAATCTAATGCTCATTTTTTTTTACTGCGACTTCAAAAACATTTACTCCTTCTGCGCTCTCCAAGGGAGGTAAGTTGTCAAACTCTTTAATACCTTGACCCCCTAAACAGTGTCTCAACAGGTCTAGTTTTCTTTTGGGAGTACAACCATCCTCTTCCAGAACTTCTACATAGGCTATGAACATGGGATACCATAGGTCCCATTCCATTTTTGGCTCGCCAGCAGAAGGTAAGAAATGTGGGGGAGCAGAAATGTTTGACATGTTAAATTTAAAATAATCCTCTTACACTAAAAATGCAGTTGAATTTTAAAATTATTGTGGATATTTAAATGAGTTTGTAAAATATAATTCCACACTCTGAATAAAAACGTTTCCCTATGACACATGACACAAAGGAGAGCAAACCAATATAAATAACAATAAAAAGATAAATTTAGGAAGAAGAAAAAAAAACAGAAGAATTTCTTCTTTACATAAGTGGTGTGCGAATCACCAAAGTTAGTGCTCGCCTTTCCTTTTCCATTGAATAGCCGTTGTTGACTAGCTGTATTGAAACGCGCTAGTGGTTGAGTATTTCCCTGAATATGGCCGCCAAACGTGTGATGAAATTACGCTCTGAGCGTGTTGCGTGTGCTCTCAGCGTTGTTCGTCGTCATTTAACAAAGATCGTGGAGATGCAGAGGCGCGGGGACCGAACCATGGCATTCCAAACTCCGTTGAACGTGAGTTGTTTACTTTTGACGAACCGTAATAAAGTATGTTAAAATGTATGTACGTTGAAACTCCGCTAATCCCAATTCCCGCTGTAAACGCCCTCACAAACCACGGTCTTCACCACAGTTAGATCCGCTAGACTGGATACGAGCGATGAAAGACTTCTGAAACACCATGACGCACCATGAAAAGCTGATGGTTTCTTTATCCGCAATACATCCGGGAAACTTGACCCCGAGTCAGTAATTCGGCCGCAGGTGCAATCAAAGCACAGTAATTTGATCAGCCGCCGGTGCGTGTGAAATCATACACGCACTTTAATGGATAAAAAAAAAATTAAAAAAATTGTCTTGGTACTTTCCAGTGAAAGCTGTTCTCCCTTAATCCCGATCGTCGCCAATGTGAAGCAGCGAGGTAGCCAAATCAGGTTTCCAGATAGGTTTATTCCAAGTAAGGAAGAACAGCTTAGACAACCACATCCAAGACGCACATAACTCCAATCCACCGCCCGTTACAAGTGGAACGTGGAACCCCACACGAGTGATAACATTCTATGCAGAGCATACCACACCGAGGTTCACTCTTGTGTCCAGGAGCTCAGGAAGGAAGTCACTAACCTCGGGGACAGAGTAGATGGCCTTGAGAAGACTGTGGAGGCACGAAAAGAGGACCAGGTGCAACCCTGGCAGTGCCTGGCCACCCTTGAGGAACAACACATCGACCTGCAGCTGAAACAGGAGGACTTGGAGAATTGGAACCGCCAGAACAACCTCCGCATCTGGGGGGTCCCTCTCGGGGCGGAGGGGAGAGACATCATGACCTACGTGGCACAGCTTCTACATGAGGTCTGGGGGGATGATGACGCCTCCCCGCCGACTTTGGATCGGGCACACCGAGTCTCCGGGCCCGCGGGCAGACCGGGCCTCCTCCCAGACATTCTGACTCGGGTCCATTTATTTACAGAAAAAGAGGCTATTCTCAAAGCGGCGAGCTCAAAACCGGATCTCACCTACAACAGAGACAAAATTCAGATCTACCAGGACCTCGTGCCCACCATGCTCCGGAGACGCCGAGATTTTAGGCCTGTGACGGACAAGCTGCAAAGTTTGAACATTCAATACCAGTGGGGCCACCCCTTTGCACTCATCTTCCAGAGGGAGTCCAAGCGCCGGATGGTGAGCTCCCTTCAAGAAGTGGCACAACTTCTCCGTCTCTCCCTGATGCCGCCATCTAGCCCTGTGCATCTCCCGCCCCCCACTCGGGCCCCTGCCAAACCATCATGGTCTACCATACGCCGCCACCGACGCTCTCCGCATCCTGGAGAACAATCATCTTCGCAAGCCAAGAATGACATTATACAACACATCTGATCCATGGAAGGGGACCACTCTGCAAACAGCTCCCAGCCTTCTTCTCCTTGACTGACCGGAGCCTAACCCTCACCAGTGGTGGAGCATGCCGGCCTTGGAAAATATCTCATTGCCCAGCGGTGTCAGCGCCTAATCCCTTGAGTTGACCCTACCCCAGCTCCCTACCTGCAGTGCTGACGGTGTTGGACTGTCCACCCGGATGATACTTCCTACGGCTGGCGACCCGCCCCCTACCTGCTCCTGGGAGAGTGACTTCTCCGGGATCACTTGTGCCCCTGGGCCTCGACTGACCCACGACTGGAACAGGACACTATGGCCCGGTTGGCCAACATTGAATATATATTCTTTGGATGGCTTTATCTCTTCTCTTCTTCTTCTTTCTTCTCCGCAACCCTCTCCATGGCAGGCAGGGGTTCCCCTCACGGCGACCTTTCCCCCTCGACTGGAGCACTGCTTATCTGCTCTCCTTCCCTAGTGCCCCACCCTGCTCCCTACAGTGGCATGACGGACTATTTCAGGCTGAGACAAAACGATGGCTGTCGCCCATCCTCTGAAGATCCTGTCCCTCAATGTTAACGGTCTTAATTCCCCCAACAAGCGACACCAAATATGGCTCTATCTCTTACAACAAAACCCAGACATCATCCTCCCCCAGGGGACCCATCTTCTAAAAGCTGATATCCCTTGTATGGCCCATCCTAGATATCCTCTTCAATTCTGGGCTGCAGCCCCCACTAAAACTGGTGATAATTTGTTGATCAGGCAGGGGAAATCTAGGGTATTCCGTAGCCAAGATGGCTGCTTTATCAGGGCTGGGATCCGGATTGGACACCGCCTCTTCACACTGTGTAGTATCTACGCGCCCAACCAGGTGCAAGATTCCTATCTCCGGGCGATGTTGCAGGAGCATGCCCCACAGGCGGACCCCTGCTAATCATAGGGGGGGATTTTAATACGGTGTGGGATACTATAATGGATTGCAGTGATGCCTCCTTCCATGGGACAGTAGCTATGTCCTCTGCTCTTCGGAGGCAAATATCGGATCTTGGCCTACTGGACTCCTGGCGTTACCACTCTCCTGACACGCGCGAATATTCGTACTACTCACATGTGCACCGCTCCTACTCGTGCATTGATTATATTTTGATTTCCCATGCCTTGATCAGTGACTCACTCTTGGCGTCTATGTCCGCCATCTCTGTATCCGACCACCCTCATCTCAAATTCCTCCTGCAAGACCTGTCTGCTTGTGCCCCTCGGACCCCAAGCTGGCACTTGCCACCGCACATACTACAGGATCCAGTTGACATGGCAAGTCTGAGAACAGCCATTGACTCCTACTTTGCAGCCAATGACATCCCCAAAACCTCCTTTCCGGTAGTGTGGGATGCATTCAAGGCCACGATCCGTGGTCATATCACATCTCTTGCAATCGCGTAGGCACGCGAGGCGCACCTCCTGGAAAATAACCTTTCCAAAGACATCAAGGACCTGGAGAGACAGGACCAGGGGCGCCCCTCACTCGCATGCAAACATTGCCTCGCGAACTTTCGAGGGCAACTCCGCTCCAATCAGACTAACAAGGCTAAGAGAGCCCTCTTAACGTTGAAACAACGCTACTTCGAAGGGGGAGACAAGGTGGGCACGGTATTGGCTCGACGCCTATGAGTGTGCGCTGCTAAAGCACACATAGCCAATGTCCAGATTGACAATGGCATGAGAGCCACCACAGAGAAAGCTAAATGTGAAGCCTTTCACGCATATTTCTCAGTGCTCTACGCCGCAGACGAACCGCCCCTGGGCCGGGTACAAGATATCCTAGACAACTGCTCCTAGACCCCAATCAGTCCATATCATGCTCAGCAGATGGAGGAACCCCTCACTCAAGAGGAGCTCACAAGCGCTTTGAAGGACTTACCCCTCGGGAAATCGCCGGGCCCGGATGGCCTCCCCCTGGCCTTTTATCACCTGTTCTTGCCACAGCTCCAACCCTACCTCCTACGACTGTTTATTTAACTCCTTCTCTGACATGGAGGGGCTGTCACCCTCTATGGGACTGGTGGAAATTGCCCTCATCCCCAAGCCTGGTAAAGATCCCACCCTATGTTCTTCATTTCGTCCTATAGCCCTTTTGAACACGGACCTTAAGATATTCACTAAAATATTGGCCAAGCGCCTTGACCCACACCTGCCTGGACTTATCGAGCCGGACCAAGTCGGCTTTATCCGGCACCACCAGGGTGCGGACAACATGCGTAGAATTGCTCATCTCGTAGGGAAGGCTCAACATCGGAACATACCGCCGTGTCTTTTGTCGCTCGATGCAGAAAAGGCGTTCGACCGAGTGGACTGGACCTTCCTGCGAGCTGTACTGAACAAAATTGGGCTAGGTCAGGCCATGATAGCCAGGATCATGGCCCCTTATCTTTCTCCACAGGCCCAAGTGCGAGTCAATGGTCAACTCACGAACCCCATCTCCATACGACGAGGCACGCAACAGGGTTGCCCTCTATCTCCCCTGTTGTTTGCCCTAGTGGTGGAACCTTTGGCCGTGATGATTTGGCAGGTGACAGATGTACACGGCATCCCCCATTCTCAGGTCAACAGCACAAAGTGGCTCTCTTTGCCGAAGACCTTATCCTCACGCTATCTCATCCGCACACTTCCCTTCCGGCGCTTCTCTCTCTGATGCAGTCATTCGAATTGGCCTCTGGCCTCAAAATTAACCATGAGAAGTCCTGGGCCCTGAATCTTACGATCCCTGAGGAGGAGATCCCGGCCCTGCAATCTCTCGTCCCGTACCAGTGGGCTACTAGCTCCATTCGCTATCTGGGACTCCATCTGACCCCTACCCTTGCCACATGGTCCCAAACGAACTGGTGGGACTGTAGAAGATCAGTTTTGGAAGACCTGAGGGGCTGGAAATCCATTACCCTCTTCTGGCTGGGCTGCCTAAACGCCATCAAAATGTCGGTGCTCCCAAAAATGTTATACCTATTCCAATGTCTACCTACCCCCATCCCACAGTGCCAGATCCAACGTCTTCAGTGCGACCTCACTGACTTCATCAGGGGCGGGCGCAGACCACGATTATCCAACAAAATTCTTATGCTCCCACGGGACAGGGGTGGGCTTGCGTGCCCTAACCTGCTAGAATACTCTTGAGTCTCCCATCTTCCTTTCGTCTCTGAGTGGATAGCGAGAGAGAGCAAAAAGTAGGGTTCCATATCGACAGGGCGGTCACCGGGTGAACCATTTGGGACCGTTCCTGGCTCCACCGGACTGCACGCTCTTGTGGCGCCTACATCGCCGTGCCCACCAAGACGTTGCTGGCCATCTGGGACAAGGTAGTCGTTCCCAAGGGGCTCACAACTTTCCCCTCCCCCATCCCCCCATCACAGGCAATTCGCTCTTTCCGCCGGCCCTCAACCTGCAGGCGTTCTCTAAATGGCCGGAAGGTGGCTGTAGAACGATCCGAGATCTGTTTGCGGGGGACACATTCATAACCTTTGCTCAATGCAAAGTGGAGTTCCGACTCCCGGAGGGGGCCAGGTTCTCGTACGTGCAGCTTCGACACTGGCTGTCCACGCCTGATATGCTGCAGGCAGCTACCCGAACATTCACTCCCTTTGAACGCTTGGTGCATTCCTTCGACGATTAGAGGGGACTCATCTGTCGGACGTATCAGATCCTGCAGCACCCCCCCCGTGGGTAACCACTCATCCATACCAACGCCAGTGGCAGTCGGCGTCTCCTGCTGAAATTACGCCCGCTCAGTGGAGCCGGCTGTGGCGGGACATACCGAAGGTATATCGCAGTATATCACAACGGGAAATGGCATACAAGATTATGACGCAGTGGTACTACACGCCCTCTCGATTGCATAGGATGTTGCCCACTTCCTCCCCGCTATGTTGGAGATGCTTGAGCGCCACGGGAGACTTTATTCATATTTGGTGGACCTGTCCGCTCTTGACCCTGATCTGGAAGGAGGTACTTAGTCATATTAAAGGGGTACTTGGCTTCCCCTTGCCTGAATCCACCACCACAATCCTTCTAGGCCTCAAGCCTGATAACTTGCGAGCGCTCACCCGTAGTGATTGGCATATAGCCCTCCACATACGAAGGGCCGCTAAACAGCTCATCGCTCTCTATTGGAAAAAGGCAGAGACCCCCCCCACTGCTATCTGGTTCATGCGCCTGTGGCACACAATGAATATGGAACTCTTTACTGCACGCCTTCAGTCCCGAGACACCCGATTCACCAAAATATGGCAACTGCTGGTTCACTACCTCTGTAGAATGGAACCCGCGCGTTTTCTGCCCCCGAAACTCCGGGCTCTACGCCTCTTCGAAGTTGCTGTGCTTCCACCTGACCCCGACAGACTAGCTCTATAACCACACTAGCCCTGCCCCTTGTTCTACACGGTGTATGCCCCGGATGCTGACCCGATTAGTGAACACTATTGTCCCCCTTTGCCTCCCCCAGCCCACCAGCTTCTCCCTTCTTGCAACCACCGTGCCCCCCATTACTTGGAACTTCACACAATGCGTTTCTCTCCCCGTGTCCTGCTCTATCCCACACTGCCCCCCTGTCACAGCTCCCTCTCTCCTACTTGGCTTTCCTGTCCTCTCGCTAACCTCTTTCTGTTGGTCTTCCTCTGTTCCCTCTTACAGGCTCTTTGCCCTCTTTCTCATCTTCTCTTAGTTAAGATAATACGCACACTGAGAATGGGTCTTGAAGCTCCCCCACATTGCAGTCTAATGCTCTGCCTCTTGCAACACGCGGCCTGCCCTCCGAGGGTTGTAGGAGACTTGCTGTGTAATATTTGCATAGATGTCTGCTACCGAAGTCTCCCATGCCTCCCCTAAATATCGCGGCCAGACCTATGTAGTGTTGTGGGCTCTATGCTGTGTATACATAGACCCTTTCTATGGTACCCTTACGAAAATAAAACAGATCTGTTAAAAAAAAAGTAAACTCCCAATTGCCATAGCTCACGATTATAGACAAAAACCTGTAAAGTAAAAAAAACAACCCACAAAAACCCATTTCACTCTCAAATATACATATACATAACAGTTAATCATCAAAATATAACTTAATTTAACATAACATAGCAAAACATAGCGCAAACCTACAAACTACTTAAAACAATAACAGTAATACATCTAAATATACAAAAAACACATAAACAACACTATTGCTGCCTTCTATACCTCCCCCTAAAGCCCCTCTACACCCAATACTTTAAAGAAATCCTTAAAAAAGGACTTGCCTGTTTTGATGAACAGCAGCATCTTTCCGCAACCTGGTGTCAGGGAAATAGACAAAAAGTAACACAAATAGATTACAGAGTAGAGGGTAGCGGTAAAAGAAAATGACTGCTAAATGAAACTTTAAAAAAGACTATATCCCCATAGAAATGAATTGGAAATATTGCAAAAATGTTCAATAATTGAATTAAAATGTTTTGAAAAATTAAACCCTTGTCAAAATGTGTTTTTATAAAATGCTTAAAATGTATAAAGTGTAAATTAAATATTAGAATAAAATATATATAATTATGTCATATACACTTAAACACATAAGATAAAATAATATTGAAAATATGTATATTAAAAAAGTAAAGAAATGTTAATAAGCTGTTAAACAATGTAAAAAAAGTTGAAATTGTGCAACATACAATATTATGTATATATAATGTACAAGATTTTAATTAATAAAAAAAACAATTATTTACTTAACTTCATAGACATTTTTGTTTTTGACAGGAAAGATATATAATTAAAAATGTCAAAATTTACAATAAATAAACTTTGCAAAAAGAAATAAAAGATAAAGATGTGTAAAGTATTTTTTACATAACACAATGTAATTAATATTAGTGCGTACAACAAATTATACACAAACTATTTACAAATACAATAAAATAATTTTAGGCACCAAAGAGGTGACATTTACTATTCCCATGACAATCCAATCATACTGGGCAAAGGCACTGGACACTAAAGGCGTGACATTACTAATCCCACTCCGATATAAACCAATTTGGCAAAGGCATTGGACACTAAAGGGGGTGACATTTACTATTCTCAATCCAAACATTAACCAATTTGGGGAATGTGTTGGACACTAAGGAGGTTACAGTTAAAAAAAATGTAAATCCGTATTTGTAAAGCGCGAACTACACACCCTTACAGGTCTCAAGGCGCTGGGGGCCGTCGTGGAAATTAAGTGAGTTATTGCCCAGAGTCACATGGGGCTGAGCTGAGCTGCCACCGGAGCCGGGGATCGAACCATGAACCCTGTGCTCCGAGTCAGCTGCCCTGGCCGCTGCGGCACACCTTTCCAGTTACTACTCCTACTCCAATCTAAACCAATTTGTGGAAGGCATTGGACACTACAAGGGTGGGTTTTACTATTCCCACTCCTATGTAAATCAATTTGGGAAAGGCGTTGGACACTAAACAGGCGCCATTTACTATTCCCACTCCAATCTAAACCAAATTGGGTGAAGGCGTTGGAAGCTAAAGGAGTGACATTTACTACTCCCACTCTAATCTAAACCAATTTGAGGAAGGCTCTGGACACTAAAGGGGTGACATTTAATATTCCCACTCCAATCTAAACCAATTTGGGAAAGGTATTAGACACTAAAGTGGTGACATTTACTATTCCCACTCCAATCTATACTATTTTGGGGAAAGTGTCGGACACTGAAGGTGGTACATTTACTTTTCCAAATCCAATCTAAACCAATTTGGGGAAGGTGTTGCACACTAAATGGATGACATTTAATAATTCCACACCACTCTAAGGCTATTTGAAAAAGGTGTTGGGCACTAAAGAGGGGAATTTTACAATAAACACTTCAATATATATAACTGTAAACAAGGTAATGCATATTAAACAACTTAAATCCACAATTAAAACTACAGACTCATACACAGTTCTTTACTATAAAAAAATTACAAATATACCTAAAAAAAAGAATACCCTAAACTTCAAGCCCATTTATCCAAATTTTAATATTAAAATAAAAAATTATGCTCAATACTATTATTAGTTAAAATATTTTAAAAAAATGTTCTTACATTCCTAAACTTTAAACCATAAAATATTAAACTATTATTCCAAAAATAAAAATCATAAAATATAAGATGTCATAACATATATATTTTATAAATTTAAAATATCATTTTTTAATACAATTATACATTAAAAAATATAAATATGTCTACATTTAAAACTTAGGCGTTGATAAGAATGGCAGTCAGAAATGCATTCCGACCGCCATGGTAGTGGAAAATAACCGTCCGCATGTAACGCGGCAAACCGGCGCTCAGATTAGGATGCACAGCTTGAAAATCCCTACCGCAGTGGACGGATTCCACGAAACTCCACCGGGAACGTCCGGAAAAGCTGAAAATCTGTCCACGCAGTCTGAATTGCTGTGGAAAGGCCCAAAACTGCAGTTTGACCAGCAGAATGACTGCGAGTAAAATTATGATATGATGGCGGTCCAAGCGGAACGATCAGTTGTTCCCAACCACTGAGATCGCGGGAAATAATGAATGGGAGAGCTGGCGGAAGAAAAATTGCATCCAGACCGCTGAGGTCATGCGGAAAGAGGAATGGCGGTCGAAAGCAACCACACAACAAGGCTATCAAATGTGGCTGTTTTGCTGGTGCAGCCTTCAAAAACATCAGGCGCACCTCAATGACACATCCCCATGGCAATAAAAATATACAAATCCCAGGTCAACCCACATAACACACCTGGCATGATTCACCATTTTGACCCACACACATAGCTAAGTATAAAACCAACCCCTTTCCTGCCCAGAATCCTTTGCACAACTCCAGAACTGAAGGGCCCAACCCCACAGCACAAAGGAGAGGCAATTCAGCACACATCACACCATCACAAACAAACACACCACACACATCACCAGCACCACCTTCACACCTGCACTTCGCACCCATTTGTACATCATACTCTATGGCACAGAAGAAGATGCCCAAATTCACTGACAATGAGTTGTCAGTCATGGTAGATTAGATAATCAGATTAGAGCCACATTTGTTTGGAAACATGGTCCAACAGACACCATTAGCCAGAAAAAATCAGATGTGGGAAAGGATAGTCAACAAAGTCAATGCAGTAGGGACCACCCCGAGCACCCTGCCTGACGTCAAGAAGAGGTGGCATGACCTCAAGAGCAGGGTAAAAGAGCGTGCCAACAAGAACCATGAGCTGGCTCAGAGGGCTGGCGGTGGCCCTCCCATACCACCACTAACATTCACCGAATGGGAGGAGAAGGTGCTTGCCATACTGCATCCAGAGAGTCTCACAGGAATATCCAGGGGAGTGGAGGCTGGTAAGTAGCGACAAATTTCTCCCATTTCACTGCTATGTACTGTCTTGCACAACTACAAAGCTACACTTCCTAGCCCTAAATGCACTTACGTACAACATACTCTTCCCAACACATGTCTCACAGAGCTAACATTCCCTTTATCTGATTCACCCCAAAGGTAGCTAGCAATATTTCCATGGGGGCATGTGTACAGGCAGCCAGCACTACAACTCCCACCAGGCCCCCTTGTCCCACAGCTCAGCAGGATGGAGCACTCCCCACAACAATGTGGCAGCCATTCCTTTGGTCACCTTCACCTAACAGGTAGGTAGCCATCTTAACAGGGAGGGGTGTTTGTGGGTGGGAAGCCTGCACTACAACTCCCACCAGGCCCCCTTGTCCCATAGCTGAGCAGGATGGAGCACCCCCCCCACCCTCAACCAAGTGGCAGCCATTGCATTGCTCACCCTCACCTAACAGGTAGGTAGCCATCTTAACAAGGAGGACATTACATCAAGTTCTCAACAATCATATAGGGTCTCGGTTTTAAACTCAACGGCATTTCAATTCAATAAAAATGGCAGGATCATTCTCAGGGGGATATAATTAGACGAAGGGAGAGCTGAAACAATAATGGAGAAAGGCTGATCAGAGTGGGGATAAGAAAAAAGAAAAAGTGCACCAGTACAAGGCATAGGCAATACTCATGAGACCGTACTTACATTTTGGAGGGTAATACAGTTGCTAAATGAGGGGTGTTTCTGGTGACAAGCATCAAGAACAGGGAGGCCAAGTATGGCCTATATAAAAACAAATGGAAAGAGGAGCTGCCTAAAGCCCCCATTACAGGTGAGAAGGCTGAAGGAGAGAGTGTACAGTAGTATGAGAGGCACTGACCTAAGCTGTTAATATGCTGCATACCCAGAGGGGGCTCCACTTAGCCCTCTAGTGGGAAGCCCTTTTGGGTGAGGGGTCTGGCTCACAAGGCTGAATGTCGGGCTCCATCACAGGGAGATGCACCGATAGCGTTACCTGGCAGTATGGAGTCCTTTCAGGACAATTCCTCCTCAAGGGAGAGTGTGAGAGGACAGCATGCTGGTTAATGTAGGCAATAGAAAGAGAGGAAAGACCAAGAACTGAAACGAAGAAACTGTAGACAGACTAGACCCAGGGACAGAAACGTGAGGTGTAGTGGGTGCCATTTTGGAATGGTTTAAAAGACATTGAAAAACCTAAAATAAAACAGCATGAGTACACTTACACCAACATACTCAGGACATTACAATGAAAAAACGCAAGACAGTAAAATAAAAACACATGCACATTGTAGAAAGAATACAAAAGCCAAGAGCAACAAGATTCAACAGTCCATATAGTTCTGTATGAGTAGTGCATTTTAAATCAAGGAAACCCAATCTTTCTCACGATTTTGACCTGTGCATATGTGTCCAAATGAAGAATCTAATGCAATTCTGTCTTGCTTAATTGGGATTTGATGCTGCCTCCTCTCTTGGGGGCTGAAATGGGGATGATTACTAGCCACTGTAAGTCATCCTCTCAATGTCCCAATTCTAAAAATAGTGACACTAGAGGAACAGTGGGGATCTTGCATCTGATGCGACTCTTATGCTGGCATATGTAAATCCTTTGTTTTTGTGTTGTTTGGCCAATATACAATATGTTACAGGTACACAGAATGGCATATCTTACATTAGCAATGATGCAAAAAATTTCAAAGATGTAGTGAAATTCTGATGTGTAAATCTACAGGCTGGTAGAGGAGGGTAGGTCTCAGGAAGCACTCCCGCAAGGATCACTTCTTTTCGCAGGTAAGTCGCGTACCTCTACCATGCATCAGAGGTCTGTTTTCCCTGATATTTGGTTGGAATCAACGTCACTGCATCAATGTAGGTGCAGTATTTATGATTTTCAGTGGGTACCTGATATCTAAGGGTGGGCCCCTTGCCATACCACATAAGTTAGGTAATACTCTGGTCCTGATGAAATGTCATTTGACCCTCCAGGTAGTTTAGACATGAAACATGTTGACCCCAATATATATAAACAATGACCTGTTTAAAAATGTATTTGGTCCCCTTAGACTCTCTCATATGACTTCATCCAGCACCCTATCCTCACCCCCTTACTTACACTCATCAAACGGAACATCTGGATCAAAAGATCTCCGCTAAAGAGCCCATAGGCCCATCAGGCATTGCAGCACTGGTCTGACGAGGAGCGCCCAATGATGAAGCATGGCACCCCACCAGGTGAGTGAGGGCACTTCAATCTGACCACGCGTATCCCACTTGATCTGTATGGCCGGATCACTGACTCCACTTGAATAGGGTCAAATTGTCCCTTCCTTGAGGAACTACTACCCTTTGTGCTTATGATGTTTAAATTCCTTCATCTCAATGCAAAAAAGACACACATTAAGTTGTCCACATTTGTAGTGCCCTTTCATGGGAGGAAGGCCCGAAGCTCAGTAATGGTGCAAGCTGGTCTCGGAGATGTCTTTTAGGTTCCCTCCCTGCTCGTAAGCAACTTTAGGTGGCCCAAAAGCAAGGTCTTGAGCTGCTAAAGTATGCCAGTGTTTTTAATGCTTTTGGAAATGAAGTTTGAACTTGGACAGAAAGTAGTAATAGAGACAAGTCTGTTAGATTCCTCTTTTGCATGAAAGGTTAGTAGAGTCTCACACTGGCAGTGCCTGCGCTCTTAGCAGAGCATCTAATTAAGCATTTGGGATAACCACGTTCAAGTAATTTGTGAGTTAGTGCTCTTCCTCGCTGAAGAAATCACTTTTGCGTTTTCAATTACATCTTAATCTTAAGAATTTACTAGAAGGTTGTGAGTCCCTCAGTGAGCATGGATGGTGACGGTTATATAACAGGAGTGTGCTCCTCTCCATGGGCTTCCTATAAAGGGTGGTGTAGGGATGCTCATTTTCAACATGGAACAGAAAGGTCCAGGAAAGATATTTTTGAAATATGTTTGGTATGTGTGTTAAGAGGAGTCACCACACACACAAAAATGTAATGAGGCACTTGTAATGAGAGCCTATGTGCTCTTTCCATGGGGAACTGCATAACTCATTCACTCTGCCTTCATGTGAATCATGAAAACTGACATCACCCTTTCCCAGATCGAAGACAACACTGTCTCACACTGCATACCATCACAGATAGTCTAATCTGGTGGGGACCTCATTCTACTTTGTTCAGAATTCCAACTGGTATTTGTACACCCTATAAATGGCAGAGAGTATAGGAGCAATATTAACTTAGAGGCATACTTACGAAAGGGTTGTGTCGCATTTGCACTACACAATGTGGTACATGGGCGACCACTACGACAGATTTATGAAGCCACACAAAGCCACTTTGCGTGGCACTGAGTGGCTTCATAAATATGGAGTAACGCAACGCAGCACAATTCGCTGTGTTGCGCATCTCTGCCCTCGGTACGCGTTCCATGGGCATTGTGTGTGTGTTCCCACGCGACAAAAAGTTCTAAACCTGGAAATACCTCAAAATCTTACGCCTTCCCAGGGGAGGCATAACGAGGAAAAATAGGTTTATTTCTGCTTGTGGCTTCCTCTTTTTTTGTGTGCTGCATTCTGCAGAACACATACAAAGATAAATTTGCCTCCTGGGATTTTTTTGTGCAGGAAGGTGTACCTTCCTGCACAAAAACAATACTGTCTGCAACCAGAAACCATTGCACCATGGCGCAAGGGTGCCTGTGTTGGCGCTAGGCAGCCAAAACGGCGCCAGAGCAGGGACAAGGGCAGGAGTGCGTGCTATTCAGTAAATAAAGCGCATTTCTGCACTTTCCCTGTCACCCTGTGCCGCAAGTTCACTTTAGCGCTGCATGACCTTTTTATAAATCAATCCCTTCGCGCGCCCATATCGTAGTATTCAGTTTCACAGGTCGGAATTGGGAGAACATTCTAGCTGTTCAAATTCAGACTTTGCAGTTTGTCAGCTTGATTTCTACCAGATGTTACTTTGGGAAATGTGTACGGGCAAAGACTGCGAGATGAGCAATTATCAGTAATAATACTGCCAAGGGCATAAGGGTGCAAAGAGGAGTTTGCGACTGCAGCGGGGTATCTGTGGGTCTAAAATTGAGGCCCTATCTGTATGGAAAAGTAGTGCCAGGTTCTAACTATGAATTATCTGATGCTTGTCAATAGCAAATCTCAGTCTTTACTTTTAGCGATGATCGCAGTACTGATTTTTAATCTACCAATTTAATCACATTAATAAAGGCTAAAATGTTTATTTCATTTAGGAATACCAGTTCCCTTGTGTATCCTCAGTACTCAGCAGTTAATTGTGTTTCAGACTAATTTATTTGGCTAGCTGCCAGCAGTGAAGTATAATTTTCCGACTTCCTCTTTCCAGTCCTAAGTGAACTTCTGTTTCACAGAAATTTAGCGTTGGTATTATCTCATCCTTTCTGTTTCATCATAAACAAAGTCACTGCTTTAAGTATGTTGAGTGCACAATCAAAAATAATTACTTTCATATGCAGGAGCAAACAGATGATAAGCCTTGAGCCAGTGAGTCTGAACTGCAGCCCGTGTCCATCCTCGGAATTGTACCAAAAATTAAGTTAATTATATACTAATTATGTAATAGCTTGAGGAGCGCCCAGAAGAATCTGTAACTCTGTGTCTATTTCTAGACGATCTTCGCAAATCACTTATTTACACAAACCGCTTCCCTGCCACAGTATACGGTTCATTAATGAATGTATTATTAATTTACATATTGACTGATACACAGTCAACCACTTTTTTTGCAGGATCCATCTGATTCGTGTGGTAAATCACAGACACCTATATCGGGAGTGTGGAAGCAATAGCAGAAATGTAAACTATTCATTTCATCGCAACCCTTGCCCTACAGAGGAATTAGAGTAACAGTAATCCTTTTTATTTCATGGATACGCAAAAGCTTGCTGGGAGCTAGACGCAGATATGAGCAGAAAAGCTGGTGTGTTAATTACTCGAAGCTAATAGCCTTGTGTCACTTTACATTAGTTCTTTTTTAATGCAAATAGTGCCGATAGTGTTTTGCCCTTTTTGCGCACATATTTTTTTCATTTTTTTCATTTAGATTACCTCAATATCATTCACAGATGGATTCTACTGAACTTCTTTTTCCCTGCCTTTCCATCATGCACTTCATGCGTCCCCCTATCAACTTCGATTTTAAATTGCTGGGAATTTCTGTCCCTTCCCTCGCCTCCTCACTACTTCCCTGGGTCTTTCCTGTCTAATTACCTTCGTTTTGTCTTTAACCACAACTTCCTGCACTCAGTGGCAGCTGGCAACATTAGAATATGGTGAGCTGCAATGCCCCAAAAAACATTTTGCTCCACACTTATTGACCTCCCCCACTTCCTTCCTGCTTGTGGAACGAGAAGCCAACCAATTCTGGAGTTGCTCTCATGCTGAATGCGGATTGGTTGGTGCAGGCTAACCCAGCGCTTATTTTGAGGAGGGGGCCTGTGCCAGCAATCCCCAGGCTGTTTCACGGCTCTTTGATTGCTAGGTCTACAGTGCGCATGCCGGATAGGACGGTTGTAGATAGTCGGATAATCCAACATGCACACTGTAGATCAGGGCCGGACTGGCCATAGAGGGCACCAGGGGTTTCCAAGGTGGTCCGACAGGTTGAGGGCTGGTTTTATGCCTCTGCGTACCGTTTTTGGTAAAAGGGGCCAGCAATATCGACCCTCTGTAACAAAATTGTCCGAAACCGGCCCTAACATAACAGCTTGGCCGCACCTCCTCATCCCCCATGGGAGGCCGGCTGACAGTTTGCCAGGGCCGGTTTTGGTTCCCAGTCCAGCCCTGCTGTAGATCAGTGCAGTCATCCTGCATTTGTAGGATTTAGCCCCACCCCACCTTCGTGCTGTACACAGTGGCAACGGCGACAAAATAAGATGGCAGTGATATAATTTTAACGTCGGACCTTGATAATATGCCCCTAAATCACTTAGATGCTGTAAGGTTAAAATGAAGATCCTGCAATAAAAAACAAGCTGAGGGTCTGCCCACATCTCCAACATGACGGCCTTGAGTTTCTTCATATTCACCTTGTCGAAAGCTGTGCTAAAGTCCATAAATGGGAGGTGTAGCGCCCCTCATTGCAAAATAGTGTACTTAGCAGCAATGAGATACAGGTTAAGGCATTGGTTAGTAATGCCTACAGCCTTTGCAAAAGCCATACTCAATATCAGTTATAACATTCTGGTCCAATGCCCAATCAACAAGCCTATTCAACAAAACGCTGCCAACTATCTTAACTGAGGAACTGATGAACGAGATGGGCCTATAACATTTGGGGTCTGAGCGGTTATCCTTCTTGAAAACAGGGGCGATCACAGAGGTAGACCAAGCTTCAGGAATAAGCACTTTCACTACTGTGTTCAAATATAGCATTAAAAGGGGAACCCAAGTCTAGTGCTTGTTGCAAAATACAGCAAATTTAGCTTTTATGGGCTGCAATTTTTTTATTTTGAGGCCACAAAATTTGGTAAAATAGACCAAAAACTCCTGGAGCGTCTGATCAGCATCAATTTAAATAGCAGACGGGCACTCTTCTTTATGGAAGTCTCAAATAACCGTAGCACTACTACCATTTCAATTGCTGCCTTTAGGTGATTGAGGAGAGAGTTTTGTTTCATTGATGTAGTGCTAGGATTTTCTGTGCCTTAGGTTTTTTTGTAGAGGCTGCTATCATTCCTCTGTTTCCCTCATTAAGTTTACCCAAGAGAGGGAAAGGACTTCAAGTACCTGGTTTTTCCTGTGAAGCAATGCCGAATATTTTTGTATGATGGGCGGCCAGCTAAGGCCGGCTTTAGCGCTGGTGGCGCCCGGTGCGACAATCATTTTTGCCGCCCCCGCACCCCATCACCACCTCTTCCGATTACCTCACTTTCACTGGGCAAAGTGCCCCTCATCTCTCTAATCATAAATTATTGCTAAACTCAGCTCCCCCACCTAAGGTCAGCGCCCCCTCGTCAGGCCAGCGCCCAGTGCGGCCGCACCGGTCGCACTACCCTAAAGCCGGCCCTGCGGCCAGCAGAGGAGTGGTGCTATTAGCAAAGCAGTGAAACCTTCATCATGTAGATATCTCTTCTCTGCCGGCTGACCCGACTAAGTCACCTGGTAGAACTTATGTTTGATGGAAGATTACTCCTGTAGTATAGACCATGTGAAATCCAGAGGATTCCTCACTTAAATCCAGATTACAGAGGCCAAAGATATATTAGTAAACCTTATGACTACTTTCGCTGGTGTGCACAAAAATCTCCAAACCAAACTATTTTCTCACTGATACCACATGTAAAGTATTAGTCATGTTATCCCTGGGATTCTTCCATTGTCTGGGGAGCATCTGCACTCCTGAGAATAAATTATCATAACAATTACTGTGATGAGTCAGGGTGGACCGGTAGACATGGACTGTCTCCCCCTGCTCAGGGCCCAAGTAAGTCAGAGGATTCTCGCTTAAGGATTTCCTGGTAAAACACCCCACCATCCCTGTCAGGCCATGTGAAAATCATGGCACTACTGCCATCGCACACTTCTAATATAAAGGTTCTTTGGCTGGCCGCAGGAAGAACTGGAGGTGGGGAAACAGCCTCCATCTTCAAACTTAGATTTAAAATCAATCAGTTCTATTCATGCCATTTTTTGAGTGAAACCTTTCATGTCATGTAGTGTAGGGAATGGGAAACAGACTGTACAACATCGCATTTACCATAGATTGCCTGGACCACGCAGCATTTCCCACGCATGCCCTTACCACACATGGTAAGTATAGGTAAGGTTGTATACAGGCATGTAATTTAAGATGTTGCAGTGATGTTATCAATGTTATCAATTATGTCATAGAACGTCATGATTGACGTAATATGTGAAGTAATTAGCAGTACACCTTTTATCTTTTAACTTGGGTGCCTGGAGCCCATTCGGCACACCCCACAGAATTGGCAACATTAGTGGGTGTGGGAGAGCTCCAAGCAAGACGGGTGCAGCTTTTCTTTGCTCCCGCCGGCAAGGAGCAATTCTGTGTTTCCGTGTGCATTCCCTCTAGACAGAGATAAGAGCATAGAAATGTCCACTTTATAAGTTGTTGAGTTGGTTCACTTGATGAAATTTTGTTAACATTGTTTCTCATATTTAATTGCCACTAAAACACACTCGTGTGAGTGTCTTTTTGGTAGTGCAGGCTTCGTCTAGGACAGGCAGTCTTAGAAATGACCTTCACTTTATAAAAGTGGCATTTCTAGATTAGTAATAACAGATCCAACTTTACCACTAAAGAGGATTTGTCATTCCCAATCCATTGATATAAATCATAAAGCAACTACTCCTCTGCAATCAGAATGTATATTTAAAAAGGGTATTTAAGGAATTTACAGTGTTAACCTATGAGAGGAGAAGGCCACATATTGATGAAAACGAACTGTGGAGGTTTCACTACCATGACAAAACAAAAAGGTACATTTCCTACCTTCTACTTACACAGAACCCAAATTGTCATCACATTTTAGATAACAGCAAATGCACTTTAGCATTGGTCAACAGTGTTAAAGTGCTCAGAGCCCTAAAGCCAGCAAAAACAAACTTAAAAACAGAGGAGGAGGAAAGCAAACATTTTGGGGTAACCCTGCAAAAAGGGCCATTTGCAAGAGCTGCCATCATATCTGTGTTGATATGGTGGCAGCAAATCAGGTCTCAGAAATTAGGGTTTAAAAATATAAATAGTAGCACGCTACTCTGGAACCCATAAGGATTAGTGTTGAATTAGCATAGTGAAATATGAAAGTAATTTGAGTGATGGATATGTTAGTCAGTTATTTGGATTGAGAAGGGTTGGGAGGGGTAGAAAAGGGAAAAGGTTTGCATTTATACAGCGCTTGTAACCCTGATGGGGTGTTGAAGTGCTTTATTGGCGAGTAGCATGCTACTTCGGAACCAATAAACGATTAGTGTTGAAAATTATTATAGTGAAATATGAAAGTAGTTTGAGTGGTGGATGTGTTATTCCGTTGGATAGAGAAAGGTAGCAGAGTGATAGAATAGGGAAAAAGTTTTGCATTTATATAATGCTTGCTTACCTCTTATGAGGCGTTGAAGCGCTTTTTTGGCGAGTAGCACGCTACTCTGGGACCCATAAAGGATAAGTGGTGAATTAGTATAGTGGAATATGAAATTTGAGAAGTGAACATGTTAGTCTGTTGTTTTGATTGAAAAGAATAGTGGAGGGATTAGAGAGTGAAAGATTTTGATTTGATTTTTTTGGAGGACATAAGCAGTAGGAGGAGGCTTTTGGATGAGTAAAAAGGGGTTGTAAAGGGGAAAAGTCAGAGGGAAGAGTTTAGAAAGGTTTGTTTTGGGGATCGGTATAGTAAAAGAGGTGTCAGATGATGCAAGGAGGGGTAGAGTAAGGGAGAGTCTAGAAAGGGTTATTTTGAGGATCATAGTAGTGGTATGGGGTTTGGGATAAATGAGAGAGTGGGTGTAGAAGATATATTGATAGATGTATAGGGTGAGAAATATGGTAGTGCATTGGGAAGAGTAGTAGCAAGAAGTTATATATATATATATATATTCACAGAAAAAACCATAGGTTTCAGGGGTGTTATAGTTAGCTGCCCATTTCACTCGTACAAAACCATAGAAATTCCTCCGTTATAGTTAGTTCTGCTAACTATAACTCACGCGCCCGCAATGCACTGCTGATGATGTCACATATTGCATCATTCATGACATGGTCAGTGACATCACTGATGACATCACTGATGACATCTGAAATGACATCACTGATGACATCACTAATGACATCATCCACTGAATGTGGTTTAGTTTGAAATTTAAATATGTATTATATATATACCAATCTGTATTGAAGATTGAGTGGATATATAACTGTCTGGATGGAGGATTTAGTAGCTGTCTGACTGTCTTTTTAAGTGAGTAATTAAAAGTGTCTCACTTAATACATGGATTAGTAACGAAACTATGTGAATGTGTGCAGCACTGTCTCTGTTGTTGTATAACATGCTGCCTCAGTTGGTCACTAGCTACATGAGTGTGTATATTAGTTATTGATTAGTTAGGTGAGTATTTGTATGCGACACTGAGTTTGTGTGTGGTTGCATGGGGTGTGTGTAACTCTATGCATAGATGTGTGAATGGTTGATTGACTAGGTGTATGGGTTTAAGAGCTCATGTGGAAACAGTTGTTTGGGTGACTGAGTGTATTTATTTGTGTGTTGGTGAGCGAATATATGTTTAGTTGTACATCTTCAACAAAGTAAAAAAATAAAAGGCATTGTATGTGAGAGTTGGTGTATATAAATAAGTTTGTGTAAGAGTCAGTGATTGTGAGAGTAAATATATGAATGAGTGTATAATTGTAATGGTGCTTTTTTAACATATTAACCATGAGTTATTATGTGTTTGAATAAATGAGGTGTCGTTGGATAATTGTGTAAGTGAGTAAATTTAAGTGCGATACATTTTTTTCATGAGTGAGTAGGATGACTGCATAACCGACTAAGATGACTGCTGATGTGTCAATGTCTATATATGTGTAGAAGTGCATTTGATAGTGTTCTATTAATTAATGACTGCATGTATAGATGATTCTGTTGTTGAATGGGTAGTTGTGTGTGTAGACTTAGGAATCAGTGAGTGGGTGTGTAGTAACTGGTATTGGTGTGTCAATGGTTTCAAATATGGTACTCTGTTTTTTACAGTGAGTGATGAAAGGTTATAATAGTGTATGATTTGGTGTATCGGATTGTCAAGTGGATGATGTCATTAGTGATGTCATTTGAGATGTCATCAGTGATGACATCAGTGATGTCACTGACCATGTCATGAATGATGCAATATGTGACATCATCAGCAGTGCATTGCGGGCGCGTGAGTTATAGATAGCAGAACTAACTATAACGGAGGAATTTCTATGGTTTTGTACGAGTGAAATGGGCAGCTAACTATAACACCCCTGAAACCTATGGTTTTTTCTGTGAATTTCTAAGGTTTTTTAAATGCTAATTTCTAACTATAACGTCTCTGAAACCTATGTTTTTTTTCGGTGAATTTTAAAGGTTTTTTAAATGCTAACTTTTAAGTGTGATAGTAGTTATATCTATTTTTTTGTACTGATTTTCTACAGTTTTTTAACTGTTTATTTATAAATATTTGATTCATTAAATAACATATATTTTTCTGAAAATTGCAAAAAATTTTTTTTTAATTAAAACTGAAATATTGATTAATTTTCTTGTTTTCATTTTTTATTTTAATATATTTATATAATTTTCTTTAAAAAAAAATCAATTTTTTCGCAGTCGCGCACTCAAAGTGTACACATCACGGTGGGTGCGCGCATTCTAGCCGCCATTTTAGAAAAGTCATGAAGGATCCGCGTATGGTGTGCGACGGCTGCGTGTTTTTCAGTTACATCATATACATTTAATATCACGTGATATGCGCGATTGGTATGCGACCAGTCTGCAACTCCTGCTCCCGCGCATTCGCGACACATGCGCATTACGGTACAAGATGTTTGCGCGCTTGCGGGTCCCGCGTGACATCATATACGTGCTGGGGCGCGCTGGGTGCGCGACTCCCGCAAAAAAATGTATGTTCCAAAATGATATGTATGTGTCTTTATTATACATATTAAGGCAAGAGATTATGTAAGATATTCATCAAAATAATATATTTGTACTTATAAGAAACTTATATTATTTTTAAATATGTTTTCGCGAAGTCGGGTGCGTGCGTCGTGAGTACAGAAAACCAGGTCAGCAGAGCTGCTGTAGAGCCAGAGGACCAGGTCAGCAGAGCTGCTCCAGAGCCTAAGAACTAGGTCAGCAGAGCTGCTGTAGAGCCAGAGAAACCAGGTCAGCAGAGCTGCTTTAGAGGGAGAGAACCAGGTCAGCAGAGCTGCTTTAGAGCCAGAGAACCAGGCCAGCAGAGCTGCTTTAGAGCCAGAGAACCAGGTTAGCAGAGCTGCTTTAGAGCCAGAGAACCAGGTCAGCAGAGGTACTCTAGAGCCAGAGAACCAAATCAGCAGAGCTGCTTTAGAGCCATAGAACCAGGTCAGCAGAGCTGCTTTAGAGCCAGAGAACCAGGTCAGTAGAGCTGCTCTAGAGCCAGAGAACCAGGTCAGCAGAGCTGCTGCAGAGCCAGAGAAACCAGGTCAGTAGAGCTGCTTTAGAGGGAGAGAACCAGGTCAGCAGAGCTTCTAGAGAGCCAGAGAACCATGTCAGCAGAACTGCTTCAGAGCCATAGAACTGGGTCAACGGAGCTGCTTTAGAGCCAGAGAACCAGGTCTGCAGAGCTGTTGTAGAGCCAGAGAACTAGATCAGCAGAGCTGCTCTGTAGCATAAGAACTAGGTCAGCAGAGCTACTCTAGAGCCAGAGAACCAGGTCAGCAGACCTGCTGTAGAGCCAGAGAAACCAGGTCAGCAGAGCTGCTTTAGAGAGAGAGAACCAGGTCAGCAGAGCTGCTTTAGAGCCAGAGAACCAGGTCAGCAGAGCTGCTCTAGCTGACACTGACTGACTGACACTGACTGACTGACACTGACTGACTGACACTGACTGACACTGATTGACACTGACTGACACTGATTGACTGACACTGACTGACTGACACTGATTGACTGACACTGACTGACTGACACTGATTGACTGACACTGACTGACACTGATTGACTGACACTGACAGACTGACTGACACTGACTGACTGACTGACTGACATTGACTGACATTGACTGACACTGACACTGACTGACTACTCTCTACTACTCTACTACTGACTCTATACTACTCTCTACTACTCTCTCTCTACTACTCACTCTCTACTACTCACTCTCTACTACTCTCTACTACTCACTCTCTACTACTCTACTACTCTCTACTACTCACTCTCTACTACTCACTCTCATCTACTCACTCTCTACTACTCTACTACTCACTCTCTACTACTCACTCGCTACTACTCTCTACTACTCACTCTCTACTACTCACTCTCTACTACTCACGCTCTACTACTCTCTACTACTCACTCTCTACTACTCTCTACTATTCACTCTCTACTACTCACTCTCTACTACTCACTCTACTACTTTCTACAACTCTCTACCACTCACTCTCTACTACTCTACTACTCACTCTCTACCACTCTCTACTACTCACTCGCTACTACTCTCTACTACTCACTCTCTACTACACTCTCTACTACTCTCTCTCTCTACTACTACTCTCTACTACTCACTCTACTACTCTCTGCTGCTCTCTAGCACTCACTCTCTACTACTCTACTACTCTCTCTCTACTACTCACTCTCTACAACTCTCTCTCTACTACTCTCTACTACTCACTCTCTACTACTCACTCTACTACTCTCTACTACTCACTCTCTACTACTCTCTCTCTACTACTTACTCTCTACTATTCACTCTCTACTACTCACTCTCTACTACTCACTCTCTACTACTCTACTACTGTCTACTACTCGCTCTACTACTCACTCTCTACTATTCTCTACTATTCACTCTCTACTACTCTCTCTCTACTACTCACTCTCTACTACTCACTCTCTACTACTCACTCTCTACTACTCTCTACTACTCACTCTGTACTACTCACTCTCTACTACTCACTCTCTACTACTATCTACTGCTTACTCTCCACTACTGATTCTCTACTACTCACTCTCAACTACTCTCTACTACTCACTCTACTACTCACTCTCTACTACTCTACTACTCTCTCTACTTCTCACTCTCTACTACTCTCTCTACCCCACCTCACGCACAAAGAGGATCTGGTCAAAACTCCCTCTAGAGCAATGGGGGAACCAACTTATGGCCACGAAACCCTCTTTTACTCAGGATCCCCTACTGGATAGTGGGATCTTTAATGAGTGGATCAAGGATTCCCTTGACACCGTTCTTCCCATCAGGAAAACAGTACTAAAAAGAGTCCAGGAAACTGCTCCTTGGTACTCAGAAGAACTAAGGGAACTCAAACGTCAGTGTAGAAGGATGGAAAGGAAATGGCGCCTTGAATACACCACCACTGACAAAGCCAGATACAAGGAAACCATAAATGCATACAAACTTGGGATCACTAAAGCCCAATCCACCTACTACAATGGAAAAATCATTTCCGCTAGATCCAAACCCAAAGAAATCTACCAAATCGTCAAAACCCTCTCCAAAATCTTCCCCCCCCTTTAGTGTCAGCCGATAACCCTATCGTCCGATGCAACGATCTAGCCGATTTCTTCCATCAAAAAATCAACAAAATATACTCCTCCTTCACCACCTCTGCATCCGAACCAATCATCAATAAGCCCCAGCTCTCAACAGATACTACCCCTCTGCGTTTAACAACCATGAGTGACATCCCACCACTAGACCTGGAATCGCTTCAAATCCTTGCTCTTCAAATAAAATCTGGCTCGCCCTCTGACCCAGCACCCCCCCTCACGATGACCATGGCTACCCAAACAATTTTCCCTACCCTTTTAGAGCTACTGAACTGCTCCTTAGAAAAGGGAATAGTCCCCCCCATATGGAAAAAGGCCATGGTGAAAGCACTTTTAAAAAAGCCCAATCTCAACGTGAACGACTCCAACAACTATCGTCCTATTTCTCTGTTACCCTGGGCAAGTAAAATACTGGAAAAGTATTTTAATCACCACCTAACCAAACACCTTGAAGAAAATCTCCTATTGGATGTCACCCAAACAGGATTTCGCCCAAAACATGGCACGGAAACAGCTCTCCTAGCCGTGGTAGAAGAGTCAAGAAAGATCCTGGACCGAGGGGGATCAGTGGCAGTGGTCCTCCTCGACCTCAGCGCCGCATTCGACACAGTATGCCACAAAACCCTATTGCACCAACTTTTCGATCTTGGAGTCTCTGGAAATGCTCTTACATGGTTAAGATCCTTCCTGAGTGGAAGAACCTTCCAGGTCTTCGATGGCGACTCCTGCTCCACCAGCAAACCTCTAAGCTGCGGGGTGCCACAGGGCTCCTCCCTGAGCCCCACGCTGTTTACTGTCTACATGAGACCGCTGGCTGGGATCGTTCGTCAATATGGTATCAAGATCATATCATATGCGGACGATACCCAGCTCGTGGTCTCCCTGGCACAGAAGAACAGCAGGCTCCCTCAAGTCAACATGGCATCTTGCATGGAAGAGATAAAAAGCTGGATGACGGCATCCTCTCTAAAACTAAATGAGGACAAAACGGAGATCCTGTTCCTCGGCCCCCCCTCTCCAACCACCATTACACAGCTATGGCCCCTCAGTCTGGGCCCACCCCCATCCCCAAAGGAGGACATCAAGAGCTTAGGAGTCTGGCTTGATAAATCCCTGACTCTTAATACCCAGGCAACCAAGACCTCAGCAACTTGCTTCGGATTGATCCGGATGCTGAAAAAAATCCTCCCTATCCTACCCCTCGAAGCCAAACAAATCGTCATTCAGGGCCTCATTCAATCTCGGCTTGACTTTAACAATGCCCTCTACTTAGGAGCACCAGAATATGTATTAGAAAAACTTCAACGGACCCAGAATTGTGCAGCCAGGACACTACTACAGATACCCCGCAGAGAATCAGTCAAGGCAGGGATTCGATCTCTCCAATGGCTCCCTGTCAGGGAAAGAATAAAATTCAAGGCCCTCTGTATCTCCCACCAAGCCTTCTACAGAGCTGGCCCCCAGATCAACCATCCCCTTCTCACTCCATACCTCCCCGGCAAACAGCTCCGATCCTCTAACGCCTGCCTTGCCACAGTTCCCCGAATCAAAAGATCCAGGGCCAGAGGCAGGTCCTTCGAGCTCAATGCGTCCAGGCTTTGGAACTCCCTTCCCCCCTCTTTAAGATCCAATCAGACCCTCTCCTCATTTCGCAAATAACTAAAAACCTTCCTTTTTAGAGACTAAGCACCTCATCCCCTCCTCAGAGTGCTCTGCTCTCTACTCAGCGCTTGGACGCCCTCGGGCAGCAACCGCGCTATACAAATCTCCTTTTCATTTCATTTCATTCATTACTACTCACTCTCTACTACTCACTCTCTACTACACACTCTCTACTACTTGCTCTCTGCTACTCGCTCTCTACTACTCTCTAGTACTCACTCTAATACTCACTCTCTACTACTCTCTACTACTCACTCTCTACTACTCCACTACTCTCTACTACTCACTCTCTACTACTCACGCTCTACTACTCTACTGCTCTCTACTACTCTCTCTCTACTACTCACTCTCTACTACTCACTCTCTACTACTCTCTACTACTCACTCTCTACTACTCTCTAGTACTCACTCTCTACTACTCTCTCTACCACTCTCTACTACTCACTCTCTACTACTCTCTACTACTCACTTTCTACTACTCTCTCTCTACTACTCTCTACTACTCACTCTGCTACTCACTCTCTACTACTCTCTACTACTCACTCTCTACTACTCACTCTCTACTACTCCCTACTACTCACTCTCTACTACTCTCTACTACTTTCTACTACTCACTCTACTACTCAAACTCTACTACTCTCTACTACTCACTCTCTAATACTCACTCTCTACTACTCACTCTCTACTACTCACTCTACTACTCTCTACTACTCACTCTCTGATACTTTCTCTACTACTCTCTACTACTCACTCTCTACTCTCTATTACTCACTCTCCACTCTCTACCTCTCTACCTCTCTCTCTACTACTCTCTACCTCTCTACCTCTACCTCTCTACCTCTACACCTCTACCTATACACCTCTACCTCTCTACCTCTCTGCACATGCACACATATGCACATATATATATGCATATATATGCATATGCATTTATATATGTATGTGTATATATATATATACATATATAAACATATAATCTGCATATCTATATAAATATAAATTCATGCAAACATATACATATACATATATGCATACATATGCATGGTATGTATATGAAATTTTGAAAAACACTAATAAAAGCAAAGCTAAAAAGCCACCTAATTATAAACAGAATTGCTTTAACTTAAACGAGGGTGAGACCTATTGCATTTTCAATGCTTGTTTACTTTGGTTCCATCAAGAAGGCATTCAGATGTGACACATTTGCCATAAATTCTGAATGGTAGCACTCTAGTTCCTCATTAGATCACTGTAGCAAAGCCACTGCTCACCATGGAAGTCTGCTGCTGGTATTCAAAGTGCATGTTTCAGTCTGCATGTCAGAACTTTTTAATGAAATAGAAGAGGATTTGAGAAGTCAAAATGTGCCCTAAGTTTTCTTTCTGCAGCACTAATCATAATTTCTATGGCAAAATGAACCCCCTCATTTTGTTGCTTTGCAAATTAAATGTTTTAAATGTTACCACTTTATTCCAATCAAGATGGCTTCAGGTGTGCCATACCTTTGTCATAAGTAAGACTGTTAGCGCTCTAGTTGTTCCTTAAAACACTCTGGGATTTCTGTCATTGGGCTATACTTGGGCTACATCTCGGTGATATTTGTGCTACATTTGGGCTCTTTTGTCTCTGGTGGCCATCTTGGGAACCTTGTTATGAAGATTCCTAATTTCCTCATTTACTGCAGTCTCCTCAGTAGGCATACTGTCAGTGTTTTACTTTGATTCAATGAAGAAGGCATTCAGATGTGTCACACATTTGCCATAAATTCAGAATGTTAGCACTCTAGTCGCTCATTAGATCACTGTAGTAAAGCTACTGCTCACCAGGGAAGTCTGCTGCTGGTATTGAAAGTGCATGTTTCAGTCTGCATGTCAGAATTCTTTAATGAAATAGAAGAGGATTCGAGAAGTCACTCAAAATGTGCCCTAATTTTTCTTTCTGCAGCACTAATCATACATTCTATGGCAAAATGAACCCTCTCATTTTGTTCCTTTTTAAATTAAATGTTTTAAATGTTACCACTTTATTCCAATCAAGATGGCTTCAGGTGTGCCATACCTTTGTCATAAGTAAGACTGTTAGCGCTCTAGTTGTTCTTTGGAACACTCTGGAGTAGAACACAAAGGAATCAACTGACAGTCTCTGCCCTTGTTGGATGTACATGTTTTACTGAGAATGTCAGACTTCATTCTCATATGACTGAGAAAGATAATGTAAATTTACAGAAAATATGCTCTCAGTTTAGCTTATAGATCACCTTCACCTCTGTGGCAAAAGCATGTGAAAATAGTTTTCTCTCAAACATGATTCATGATATCCCAGCAGAAGGCTTTTTCACATGGTAAAATCACCTTAGAACATACCACAATTCCTAAAATGAGTATGGTACCATCAACAAATGATTTATAATGTAACTAAAGTCTTAAAACCTTCTATTAACTGCAATGCTTTTTAATGAGGTGTTATCATGTATATTGGTCCCAAGATGGCTGCCAACACTTCTTGGATGAAGTGCTGACAGCCAATCAGATCTCACAATAAGATGTGTGGTTAGGCTCCGCCCAGATATGTATATGATTTTACTTTTGATTTTCACAGGAACTACTGAACGGATTTACACCATATATGCAAAAGGCACATGCCTGACCTGAGGACTACCTCTTTGCCAAATTTCACGTAATTCTGTTCAGCCGTTCGGGCTGTACCTTCGACTAAAGGTCCTATGGAAAAATGCATGGGGAAAACGTGTTTTGGGACCCCCCCTTTTTCTAGGCCCCCGCTTGAAGAATCACCCCGAGACTTTCAGGGTAGGAGCTGAGCGGAGCGCCCCATTTTTTTTGAAAATTTCGCGAGGATTCGTCAACCGGCGCCAAAGTTATTCAAAATAGAATTTTGAGATTTCCTATGGAAACTAGGTTGTAACTATAACTATCTACTGGCGACCGCCAGTAGATAATATATATATATATATATATATTTTATTTTTTATTTTTCAAAAAAGCCTTTTCGTAGTCAAAAAGCAGTCTTGAGCCCAGTTCCATAAGCGTGATTCTTTATTTATGAAATGGCAAACAAACGCCCGACGCGTTTCGGTGCAGCCGCACCTTGGTCACGGGTAATCAGTAGTTTGTGAAACGTAAAACATTTAGTGTTCAAACAAAACATAAAAGTAGGACTACCTGCCCCAACTCAATATCAAAGACATTCAAACTTGGCATCCATTTTGTAATGGTCAAATTTCCAAGGTTATTATTTTGAACATATTCTTATTGCCACTGTTTTCAATTTCTTGTACATGCGACTATATCACAAATGTACTTTGCATATATATTGTGCAAGTTTATCTCAAAATTAGAAAATGATATTCAGTCCTGCCCCAGTGGGCATTTAACCCAAAATTCATCACGAAAACGGTTGTTTCAAAACGACACGTTTTAACCATCTCGCTGCATGATGCGTGTACATATTTTATATCGCAATCCTCGTTTAAGCCCCAGTGGGCTGTTTCTTAAACTCCTCATATTCTGCCCTAGTGGGCCGTAGTTATCAGTGGCCTTACTCTCTTTTCTAATAATTATCTCATTTCAATCCAACCAAATCATAATTTCATTGTGCCTCTGTAAGTCAATCTTCTTAGTGCTACAGAACCATATATATATATATATATATGTATATATTACCTATTGGCGGTCGCCAGTAGGTTGTTATAGTTAGGACCAAGTTTCCATAGGAAGAGCATTTTTTGTTTTGCTTATATCTTTGGCGTTGTTTGATGAATCTTCATGAAATTTTCCAAACTAATTCTTTGTTCATATCAGCTCCTATGTTGAAAGTTTGGGGGTGATTTGTCAAGGGGGGCCAAGAAAAAAGGGGGGTCCCAAAACTTGTTTTCTCCATGTTAATTTCCATAGGAAACTTTAGACAAGGCTACAGGTCGAACGGGTGAACGGAATTACCCCAAATTTGGCAGGGAGAAGGGACTTGGTCTAGAAAGCATGCTTTTGTTTATTTAATGTAAATCCGTTTTGAAGTTTTGGAGAAATATCGAAATTTACAGATATCGATATTTGGGAATTCTGCCATCTGATTGGCTGAGGCGTTACGAGCACGAGCTTGCTGCTTATTGGCTGCGAGCGGTGCGAGCGGTTGCAACTAGGAAGTGTTGGCAGCCATTTTGTGATTCCGTTGAAACGAGTTAGGGGGAAAAAGGGCAAAAAGAGTAGGAAACAGGAGAATAGGAGCACTCAAACCTCTGTGGGGGAGTTCAAAGCGAATTAGTCACTCCTACCGGACTGAAAGTGCGGTGTTGCCCAGAGTGACATGGTGCTGAGATGAGATGCTGCTACACAAGGGTATGGAACCGAGAGCATAAACCGTGAGGTCATTGCTGTAAAGTGATGTGCTCTGGTGTTTGTAGCATACCGTGGAAGTAGTGTTAGTAGGCGTTTATGCTTTATACCATACAGGGAGTGGGAAGCGAACTACTGACCTCTACCATGCATTTATACTATACAGGAAGTTGGAAGCGAAGTACTCACGCCTACCAGTGTGAAGATTCGGGGATCAAACCGTGCTGATTGTTGTAAAGTAATGGGCTGTGGGTGCTGTGGCATACTGGCCGCTGTAGTATAACTGTGTAAGTAGTATTAGTATGCGTTTATACTATACAAGGAGTGGGAAGCGAACTACTCACCCCTACTAGTCTGAAGACTCGGGGATTAAACCGTGAGCTCATTGTTGTAAACTGATGTGCTATGGGCCCTGTAGCATACCTGTGGAAGTAGTGTTAGTTTGCGTTTATACAATACAGGGAGTGGGAAGCGAACTACTCACCCCTACCAGTCTCAACACTCGTGGATGAAACCATGAGCTCATTGCTGTAAAGTCATGTGCTCTGTGTAGTATTTCAATGTAAGTCATAGAAGAATGTTAGTATGTAATGCTACTAGAATGTAAGTATGTAATGTCAGAATGTAGGGCTGTCATGAGGGGAATCTTGGGGAGTTTGCACACGGGGCTGGAGAAGATGGTTGCCTTGCTGTCTGGTCCTGTTGGTGGCTGTTTAAGCTGTCTTCTTTTCCTGCAATAAATCTACTTATCGGATCCACTGCTGTCTTCCTCTTCACTACATAAATTTGGGACGAGCGGGAGAAGGTAAAAAGAAGGCAGCACTCACTAATATTTTGAGCTTGGTTGCGTTCTGCTGAAGACCCGTTTTCTTGGTGAAGCTGTTTCTACTCATCCCAGGGTCATTGGCTGATCGAACTATGTGATCCTATCTCTGGTAAGATTTATATTTTTTGATTTTGGGCTTTCTCTGCCTCTTCACTACACTCTGGTTGCTCTACTGCACGTGTGCAAATAGTATTAGTATGCGTTTATACTAATTCTGTAGTTATGCATTAACCAATGCATCATGGCCCTACGGAGCGCCACCTCCCAGGCGCAGGTCATACAATGTCCCGGGGTGTGCATCCGCGGGACATTTATGTTTGCTCTTACAGGGCGGGAGCATTGCTTCCACCCTGTGATAGTAAATTCTTGTTTGCCTCGTTGAAGCGAGAGGAGGAAAACCTCATATCGCTTCAATAAAGCAGATCCGGATGGTAAAAATGGAGGAAAAAAAATGAAGCGGGGTCTCACCCGTTCATTTAAATGAGCCCACTGGTGGGTAATGTTCTGGGGCCAATCCTATTATTATATTGCGGAGTCTCTGCAGCACTGGGGACCTTAATCTCACATATAAATTAGGCGCGGGAGGGCACAGAGACGTTTTGCAGACTAGGGGATTGACACCTCCCTGGGTATTGTTTACAAATTGTTTGGAGGGCTTCGAGGCCAACTCAGGACCGAGGATCGGCAACCTCCGGGGCTTTACTTAAATATGCAGGGTGGGCCTTGCCAGTCCTTGAAGCCTCGGCGGCCCTAGGCACTGCCTTATTGGTTCTGAAATCACACAGGCAGTACTTATGGTCTTTTAAAGTGATACACACATAAAACCTTTGCCGTTGTAGAATTACCCAGGCTTCATTTATGTAATAGTCTGTTGGTTTATACTTGGTAGGTGCACCGCAAAATTAAAAAAGGTTTCCCTCATAACCTACTATCAACTGCTGATTTTCACAATAAACTATAGACAAGTGTTGAAAAAGAAGACCCATACACTCACTTATTTATTGGTAAAAAAAATAACTTTTATTAAAACAGCACAAATAAATGGAAATGTAACTTTATTCGAACAACAGTAAAACATGAAAGAAGTGGGTGGGACTCCTCCGGAAGCAGCGTACAAAACCTGCAAGAGAAAAAAGAACATAAGTATGTGTGCCATGTCCAAGAGAACAAGCATTTGCAATGCAATAGGTCTCGCATTAACGCGGGTTTAAGCTATTGGCATTGTAAATGACAATGCCTTTTATTGATGTTTTAAAAACGAAAAAATAAAAAGCCATGGTATTTGCATTGACAATAGTTCAAACTCGCGTAAATGCGAGACCTATTGCATTGCAAATGCTTGTTAATTGCTGGCAGGTCTACGACCAGTAGGGACCCGGCCCACTTAAAGCCTTGCGCACTGTACGTTTCAAGCAAGTGCCCTCTGCATGAGACTAAAGGCTCCTTGTCCTTTGACCCAAGGCACCCTGCCCAGTGACACTGGCTCCAGCTCACAGTATGAGGTTCCTATCCCTAAAACTCACCACCATTGGCTTACCGAATGAGACCAGAGGCAGCCTTAAGCCGAGCTCATTAGCAGGCCTCAGAAAAGAGGAAAAACCAGCATGCGCCCTGAAGTTCTCGTAAGGCGCCACTTAGGCACTCTAAAAATGTCAAAATAAATACAATGAAATAACAAGCCCGGGAGTTGTGTGTGCGCGCGCTAAAAGAAAATTTAAAAAAGCACGCAAGTGGTATTCAGAGGTGATTGAGTGAGTGCGCTGGCGATGAGCGGGTGCGTGATCGCGCATCCTGCTCTTTTTCAAAGCACATACTCGTGCTTGTGGCGTGTGGTTGCGCACTCCTGCAAGCCGTATGGCGCCACAAGCACGAGTATGTGCTTTGTATAATGAGCTGCATGACGACTAAAGGTCTCCTATGCAGAGCATGCGTAGACGAGACTTAAAAAGAAAGGTAGTCAGAATGAAAGGAAGAAAGTGAGAATGGGACAGAGAGCGAGTGGGTGGAAGGGAGAAGGGGAGGGAGAGTCAAAAGAACAGAGGGAGGAGGAGACAGAGCCTCGGCCTACTGCACCCAGCCCTCACTGTTCAACTCACGTCACCCGTGTGTCTGAGACGCTGGGGTCCGCGAGAAAGAGTGTGGTCCAGCAAGTCTTTCAAATGAAACAGAGATATGAATGAGGCCAGAGATTATATTATTATCTACGGCAACATCGCTTGTCTGCACCTGTGCACCCAGGCTGCTGCACCCCAGCCCCTTCCCCCGCACTGTGCTCAATTGCAGCTTCTGCGCACCGAGGCTTTACTGCTCACCTGCCACAACCGGTGTGTCCAACGGCGTGCTGGTGGGAGCTCCAACTTCAGGGTGCCGGTCTTAGGGTGGCACAGCAGGTCTCCGGTCGGGGTCAGTGCCTTGATACCACGATGGAAGGTGTCAGAATGCCGAGGGCCTCATCACGGGCTCAGCATCCGCTCCGCCGATTATGGTGCCACTAACTCAGTGTCTGAAAAGGGAGAAATAATACAATGGTGGAAATGTCTTAAGGTAAATTAAGGTTTATTTAAAGCTTAAGAGAGAACACCAGTTGAGTGCATCCTTCCTTCTTGAAGTATGATCTACCAAATATTAGTGGTAATCGTGGTTCAAAGAGGAGTTGGAGTGCACGAGAATACACAAGGGTAAATAATAATATATTATGCCAACGTTCACATACAAAGGAACAGAGCGCATGCTAGAAGGAAAATGGGCATGTGCAATGCAGTTGGGCAAGTCTGTGTGCATGTACACTTAGTAATCAGCTCACTGCAGGGCCCCAAAAGCCAACGCCATGTGTCTGTAGAGCAGCGCTGCCCGCTGGCTCAGGCCTACAGTACAGTCCAGCAGGTCCTTAAAATGAGAGAGAGATGGGACTGAATGAGGTCAGAGATCGCATCATTACGCACGGCAACATCGTTTGTTTGCACCTGTGCACCCAGGCTGATGCACCTCCTCCCTTCCGCCACACCGTGCTGAACTGCAGCCCCTGAGCACGCAGGCCCCACTGCTCACCGGATGTCATTAGTTTGTGTCCAAACACGACGTCCAGCAGGGTTCACAATTCAGATGGAGTTTTCATTGCTAGGATGATGTTCACCTCATGGATACCTTTTTTTTATTGCGCATTGTGATATGAGGCCATACCACCTGAAGCAGTGTGGAAGAACTGGGACATGTGGTGTCATCGTTATCCTATTTATACGTATGCAAAGTGGGCTGGGCTTGTGTACGCCAGGACAGCGTAGGGGTGTGAATAATTATTCCGGGGACCTGGGCGTTGTTCAGTTCCTGCCTGGGCAGGAAGTGTACTTATGTGCGTGTCCCTGTTGCAGTTTTAACGTCGCACAATCTGCAATTTACATTAATGTAGCATGTACCGGGAGGGCGGCAACTATCGCTAATGAGATGCTGTCCGAAAACATGCCGTTGTCAAGCTTGTGGATATGCGCAGACACGCATTTCAAGGTGTGCAGTATTATTGAAAGTGTTGCTATCGCGAAGCGCACACATGTGAATGTGCTCGGATGGAGGGAGGATCAGCAGTGAGGCTACATCATACACAGTGATAATGGTCATTACAGTTAAGCAATGTATGTCAAACGTGAATCTGAAAGTCTCACATATGACACACTACTATACTGGTAAAGTCTGACAACAGATCATACCGCAACACAAATCTACATATTACTCTTTACTGTTTGTCACATGTGATCTAGGATGTGCACTCTGCCCTTGGCTGATGATATCCCTTCGAGCCACCAATACCCAGGCCGAAAGGCTGCACAATAATGCACGCACACACACACACCAGGGTCATCGTGTAACACACATTTGTTTTTTGAGGTAACGTTTCTGATGCAGGAGTATCACACATGGAAGGCTACTGTACAGAGCATGATTATAGATCAAGATGATCGTTGCATGTTGTGTGTACTATAAGATATGTGTACACAGCAAAAAAGTTTTCAAAAAAGCTCTGTAAGCAGAAGAGGTGTCTCTCATCAAACGGTGTACAGAGAATGACTAAAATGGGTGGGGTCCTCCAACTGTTACAATGGGAAATGTTATGAACCAATAAAAAGCTTTTTTTTAAGGTCACATGGCAAGCGCGCACCAAGCGCGCAAGGAGGCCGAACCCGATGCGATTTTGAGAAAATTTATTTACCATAATATACGTTTATTACAGTTAGAAATATATAAATTTGTTGAAAATATTTTAGATTATCGCTTGCTCTCATATACACTTTAAACTTATTTAGATATTGTTTTGAGACATAAAAAAATAAATGAGGGAATGGCGTACCCGGCGCGATACCATTCGTCTATGATGTAACACAGGGCCTGGCAGTGTGCACTCGTCGCATACAGAACATGCAGCCGGTGCGACCCTATGCGTAGATGATGTAACGCGCGTATTGGTACCGCGCAGCCGTCGCATACCAAACTAGGAGCTGGCGTGACCTTATACGTATGCGCCAGGAGACTCCGTTAGGATTGGCAGTTGCGCTATATAAGCTATACATTTCATTTCATTTCATATGATGTTAGGCGGGACACGGTGCTACGAAGCAGTCGGATACGAAATGTGCATCCTTAACGAGTTTCGCAATATCGCGGATAGGATTTGCGTGGTGATGGAGCTTGGTACACTACCGGTACGGGAGTCTGGTTTTCTAATAAAAAAAATATATATACATACTTTTTTGGGAAGATATAAAAAATTATATAATTTTTCAAATAAAAAAAAAAGGATAATAGAGTTGCGAAATATTACAAAAAAAATAGGAAAAATATAGGTTTTATAAATATTAAAATATGAAACTAATATTCATAAAACCTTTGAAATTCACTGAAACAACCATATAGTTAGTTGGACATTTGTCATCAGTGATGTCATTTGAGATGTCATCAGTGATGTCATCAGTAATGTCACTGACCATGTCATCAGTGATGTAATATGTGACGTCATCACCAGTGCATTGTGGGCGCACGAGTTATAGTTAGCTCAACTAACTTTAACAGGCATTTTTCTCTGGTTTTATATGAGTCAAATGTCCAATTAACTATAACGTCCCTGAAACCTAAGTTTTTTTTTTCTAAGGTTTTTTAAATGGTAATTCCTAACTATAACGTCTGTAAAACCTATGTTTTTTTCAGTGAATATATAGATCCATAAGTACATTGAAAGTATATAGATGCATAAAGGAGGTAGGTATATGTAGATTAAAGATATTGCTAGAGGTACAGGATGAGAAATAGGGTAGTGCATTGGATATGCTTTTCAGGAGGAAAGTAACAAACACACAGATTAAAGTACATGGAAGGTACATAGATGCACAATGGAAGAAGTACATGTAAACCAAAAATGCACCAGATAAACTCCGGTTTTCAAGTGTTATTGTACTTTTTTTTTGTTTTTTTAACATAATTATTCTGCATGTTTATACAAAGCAATACACAAAGATAGGTACATAGCTATACTAAAAATAAATGATTATATACAGAGGGATATGCTGTAAATTTTTGTGCTTATGTGGGGAAGAGCGATTCTTGAGCAGTTTTCAGAAGATAAGGTGACTGCCCATAGATCCTATGTTGGGGGGTAAATAGTTCCATAGTTTGGCTGCTTGAACAGAGAAGGATGTGCCACCCATTTTATTTCTTGTCTCTGAGGGATTTTGAGGCGAGGTGTCATTTTAGAGTGGAGGTTCCTTCGTTGAATGTGTTTGGTGATTTTTTTCCTGATGAAGAGCAGTCCCATTCCATGTATTGCTTTGTGGGTGATACAAAGCAGCTTGAACGTGGATCTTCTGGCAACCGGTAACCCATGCAGGGCTTTCAAGGTAGATGAGATGTGGTCTCGCGATTTGACATGCAAGAGTAGTCTGGCAGCCGAGTTCGGAATCCGTTGTAGTCTTTTCATGGTCGTTAATGGTGATCCGCGGTAGAGGCTATTGGCGTAATGGAGTTTGGACAGAACAAGGGAGATGGTAGCTTGGACCTTGTGTGGAAATACCAAATGAGGGAAAATTCATCGCAGCGTTTTTATAGTGACAAAGCTTGATCTTGCTAGTTTGTCCACTTAGGCATTCATTGACAGCTTGGAGTCCATAGTCATTCTGAGGTTTCTTACTTCCTTCGATACAATAGGTGGTGATCCCAGTTCATCAGGCCAGGCGGCAAGCGGGTCATAATGTTTCTAATTGCCACATGTGAGTATTTCCGTTTTGGAAGCATTCAATTTGAGGTGGCTCCAAGTCATCCAGGACTCTGAAGCAACTGGAAATTGGGGAGTTTCCAATGTCTTTGGGGCATTCCAGATGAAGAAGTATTTGTGTGTCATCTGCATAGTTATAGCTCGGGAGGTGAAATTGATTGATCCTTACTGGTAATGACTTCATGTAGATGTTGAAAAGCATGGGTGAGATGATAGAGCCTTGATGGACCCCTGCTTCTGTGGAGTATGGTTTGAATGAGAGAGGTGGGCTATGGATGACATTAGTTCTGTTTCGAAGGTAGGACGCGATCCAGTCTAGAGCAGTCCCCTCTATGCCGGCTTCATAGAGTTCTTGTTTCAGAGTGTCATGGTCAATCATGTCAAAGGCAGCCGAGAGGTCCAAAAGGAGAAGCACAGCAACCCCGTTGCGGTCCACTGTGTTCTTCAGGTCATCCCAGACGGCAAGGAGGGCAGATTTTGTGCCTCTTCCCAGACGGAAACCTGTTTGAAAGTCTAAAAGTATGTCATTCTCTTCAATGAATTATGACATCTGGACGAACGCTGCCCTTTCTATCAGTTTGCCCGGGAAAGGTCCATTTGTAATGGGTCTGTAGTTGTCAAGGTTCAGCGGGTCCAAGTTTGTTTTCTTCAGTATAGGGTGTATATATGAATTTCTGAGTTCTTCTGAAAATATTACGGTAGTTAATATTTCAGATGATTCTTTTTACTGGAGTGGCAGCAGAGGCTGTCAAATGAATTGTCTTGAAAGCTTGCGGTGGACTCGGGTCATAAGGGCTGCCGGCAGGCCTGCTTGCTTTGACCAGGTCCATAAATTCATCATGTGAGATGTGTTGGATGGAACGGAGAGGCTGGGCTAGAGTATTCTTGGATTGTTGTTTTGTCAAAGGGTTAGTGCTGGTGCTTTGTCACTGTTTTAAGTATGAGTCCAACGTGTCTGCTTTGTCAGTGTAATGATTTGCCAGTTTGTGAAATCTTGAGTAAGAGGATGAGTTCCTTGTAGGCAATTTAGTTTGCGAAATTCATTGTTGATTTTTCTGCTAAGTGCTGAGTTTTTTTTATGTTTAGGGCACTTTGCATTTGAACCTTCATAAAATTTGTTCTACAAAATGGATCCAGTCCTAATGCGTGAACTTTTTTGATTCTAAAGGGAATGCACAAAGTGTAGGTGTTACCCTACTCCAGACGTGTATTGGAAACAAGCTGTAAGGCACATAAAAGAGCTAAGGGAATAGAAACAATCACACCAAATCACAAAAGGCCCGCTTTCTGGATGAAGATCTTGTTTTCAGCCAAATTTTGTGGATTTCCCTAGAGGGAATCAATAACTTCAGCAAACTAAAGCAAAATGTGGGGGTTTATTTTTGGATGAATGGGAAAGGTGGTGTGCGAGAAAGCATATGTTTTTCCAAAAATTGCATCAATAACAGGTTTTCAGAGCTAACATCACCACCTGCCCAGCTTTTAGGAACAGCAAAAGACACACAATTGATGGATGAAATGCAGAACAAATCTAAACATTCACCCCCTGTCCATCATCCCCTTTGGTTTTGCTTTGTTAGCCCTAAGTTGGCAGGGTATGCGCAGACATGGGTCCCTTACTCACTTTGCCACTGTATCCAACCTAGCCTGGCTGATGACGGCTGATTAGCCAGACATTGGTCCCAGGATGCTTGTTTCCGGTCCAGGGAAGACATGGCTTGGCAGTTCGGGCTAGACTGTTCCCATGAGGCACAGGGTCAGACTGATTTGCATATGGCCATGTCTGAACTGGAGTGGCAGAGTGAGCTAACGAATGATGATGGATTGAACCCTGATCAGTTCACTGGGTGTGAGTGCTTGCAATGTTCAACACTCCGTCCATCATCCCCTTTGGTTTTGATTTGTTCGCCCTAAGTTGGCAGGGTATGCCCAGACGTGGGTCCCTTCCTCACTTTGCCACTGGATCCAAGCTAGCCTGGCTGATGACGGCTGATTAGCCCGAAACTAGTCTTAGGATGCTTGTTCCCAGTCCAGGGAAGACATGGCTTGGCAGTTCGAGCTGGACTGTTCCCATGAGGCACAGGGTCAGACTGATTTGCATATGGCCATGTCTGAACTGGGGTGGCGGAGTGAGCTAAAGAATGATGATGGATTAAACCCAGATCAGTTGACAGGGGGTGAGTGCTTGCAATGTTCAACACTCCATCCATCATCCCCTTTGGTTTTGCTTTGTTCGCCCTAAGTTGGCAGGGTATGCCCAGACGTGGGTCCCTTCGTCACTTTGCCACTGGATCCAAGCTAGCCTGGCTGATGATGGCTGATTAGCCAGAAACCGGTCCAGGATGCTTGGTTCCGGTCCAGGGAAGACATGGCTTGGCAGTTTGGGCTGGACTGTTCCCATGAGGCACAGGGTGAGACTGATTTGCAGATGGCCATGTCTGAACTGGGGTGGCGGAGTGAGCTAAAGAATGATGATGGCTTAAACCCAGATCAGTTGACTGGGGGTGAGTTCTTACAATGTTCAACACTCCGTTTATCATCCCCTTTGGTTTTGCTTTGTTCGCCCTAAGTTGGCAGGGTATGCCCAGACGTGGGTCCCTTGCTCACTTTGCCACTGGATCCAAGCTAGCCTGGCTGATGATGGCTGATTAGCCAGAAACCGTCTCAGGATGCTTGTTTCCGGTCCAGGGAAGACATGGCTTGGCAGTTCGGGCTGGACTGTTCCCATGAGGCACAGGGTCAGACTGATTTGCATATGGCCATGTCTGAACTGGGGTGGCGGGGTGAACTAAAGAATGATGATGGGTTAAACCCAGATCAGTTGACTGGGGGTGAGTGCTTGCAATGTTCAACACTCCGGCCATCATCCCCTTTGGTTTTGCTTTGTTCGCCCTAAGTTGGCAGGGTATGCCCAGGCGTGGGTCCCTTGCTCACTTTGCCACTGGATCCAAGCTAGCCTGGCTGATGATGGCTGATTAGCCAGAAACCGGTCCAGGATGCTTGGTTCCGGTCCAGGGAAGACATGGCTTGGCAGTTTGGGCTGGACTGTTCCCATGAGGCACAGGGTGAGACTGATTTGCAGATGGCCATGTCTGAACTGGGGTGGCGGAGTGAGCTAAAGAATGATGATGGCTTAAACCCAGATCAGTTGACTGGGGGTGAGTTCTTACAATGTTCAACACTCCGTTTATCATCCCCTTTGGTTTTGCTTTGTTCGCCCTAAGTTGGCAGGGTATGCCCAGACGTGGGTCCCTTGCTCACTTTGTCACTGGATCCAAGCTAGCCTGGCTGATGATGGCTGATTAGCCAGAAACCGTCTCAGGATGCTTGTTTCCGGTCCAGGGAAGACATGGCTTGGCAGTTCGGGCTGGACTGTTCCCATGAGGCACAGGGTCAGACTGATTTGCATATGGCCATGTCTGAACTGGGGTGGCGGGGTGAACTAAAGAATGATGATGGGTTAAACCCAGATCAGTTGACTGGGGGTGAGTGCTTGCAATGTTCAACACTCCGGCCATCATCCCCTTTGGTTTTGCTTTGTTCGCCCTAAGTTGGGAGGGTATGCCCAGGCGTGGGTCCCTTGCTCACTTTGCCACTGGATCCAAGCTAGCCTGGCTGATGACGGCTGATTAGCCAGAAACCGGTCCCAGGATGCTTGTTTCCGGTCCAGGGAAGACATGGCTTGGCAGTTTGGGCTGGACTGTTCCCATGAGGCACAGGGTCAGACTGATTTGCATATGGCCATGTCTGAACTGGGGTGGCGGAGTGAGCTAAAGAATGATGATGGATTAAACCCAGATCAATTGACTGGGGGTGAGTGCTTGCAATGTTCAACACTCTCTCCATCTTCCCCTTTGGTTTTGCTTCAGCTTTTAGGAACAAGCAGTGCTGTAAAGCAAGAATAATTCATGTTCCTCTTCTATCTGATTTCAACCTACTTGCAGTTTCTGGTGGAAATAGGTTTGGAACCAGGGCCCGAATGGCTACCGGGAATTTCGTTCAATATATACAATGGAAAAATAAATGGTTTTAAAGTATGTCTTAAGCACACATTAAAACAATTTGCTTATTGCATTGTTAATTTAGAAGTGCTGCAAGTAGGAACGTATATGGTTGGTCCCCAGCAACAAAACAGGCCCCCACCACAGTGAAAGTGGCCCCCACTCTGTCAGCCCATGAAACACCAGTACCCGGTTCAACTCTGTATGGAACCCAAGATTGAACCCAGAAAGCTAAACATTTCTGAAAACTAGACACATTTGAAATTCAGCATGGGGTCATTTATTAGAATGACTAATGGTTTTCCCAAAGACACTAATTAGTGAAAGAAAAAAAGAATGTAAATAAGTAGGAAAAAATAGCAATTGGTGACAACATTTTCATCTGTAAATTTTTGCCTCCGTGGCTGGTTTACTGTAACATACCATTACGTCTATCAGACCCTTCTGGTTGCAGAGATAGATAGAGTTTTTTAGTTGTCCAAAAGCATGCAATATCCAGAGCCAACAACTATGCTGCAGCTTAGAATGATTTTTCATTGATTAGGACAATGCAGCAATTAATTTGGTCAAATGTAATAAATAAAAAATGTGTATGAAGGAAAGCTATACATTTTTAATGTGCCGACAAAACTGCATTTAGGATTAGTGATTATTTTTGAAACTGTAAATTTGAGGTTACCCACATTCACATGTTATTCAGAGGCCATTTTGCAAAAGGTGTTCTTTCTTTCAAACTCGCTTACAATTGGAAGCAAACAAATGGAGAGAAATTGAATTAATAATAGATGCTGTATTACTATTTGTTCCCACACTACTTCTGATAAAAATGGTGCCCCATTTTTGTGGTCTGTCCAATAGCCCAAAACAGAAAAGGCCCCAAAATGTGCCATGGAGACATCACATTTTTGCCCTTAAAAATGGCCAGTTTTGCCACAATGGGTAGCTGCAGAATTTGGGCACAAGCATGGATGCACTCAGGCAGGCCAAGTTACCAACACCCAGAAATGGATGAAAACTATACACATAGGGGAGTCCAGGGTAGTGCGATGTTTGGATTCAACTAATTTTTTCAACCCATAATTCCCTGGAATCCTTAAACTTTGGCTAGCGGGATCTGCATAAGCCACACTACAATGGATTCATCTGGGTCGCTAGGATTCAGAAATGCCGAAGGTATTTTGGGTTGCCTGGTTACCAGCTGACCCAGGGCCTGGATGTTATAGCCACTCACCATGGCAATTCAGAAGAAAGTGCCTGCTCTCCGCAAGTTCATATCTTAAAATTAGATTTAAAAGATTCCAAATTTCGTCTTACTTGGGCTGGGGATTCTCTAAAGCTCTAGGACACAGGAAATGGGTCTTCAGGTGTGGAGGATGGGCCAATTTCTTTGTGTGCAGTATCTATATATATATATATACCTTTGGTTTTTTCAGTGAATTTCAAAGGTTTTTTAAATGCCAATTCCTAACTATAACATGCATGAAACCTATGGTTTTTTCAGTGAATTTCAAAAAAAAATTAAATGCTAATTCCTATCTATAACTTATCTCTGAAGATATCATGAAAAGCATTCTTTTTTAAAAGTAGGGTGCACATTAGTTTTGTGGAAAAGCATCTTTGTGATTGGTTAAGAAAAAGCAGTTTCAACGTGGAGTACATATCATAGGATAACATTTGCTCAGCTCAACCACACCTGCTACTTGCATTTGGAAGGCACTGTTCGAACTTAAAACAATCGTCAAATTTTAACCTGCACGTGTCATTAAATGTTCAAGAAAATGTTACAAAAAAATATCGTAAAGTTTAAAAAAAATTATGAACTTTTAACCTGCACGTGTTGTAGAATGTTCTAGAAAGTGTGTTGATAGAATACGTTGCACTTCTGACTTCTATGTGTTGTTGAATATTAAAAAAAACGGTTCATATGGAAAATTAAAAAGAAACCAATAGAGAAGTTTTGAAACCTAAAATGATCAAGGAACTATTCTAATTTATTCTTTACATGTATTTATGTGTGCAGCAACAAAATTATAGACACAACAGCACCACGAAGAGGAAGAAGCAGGGAGTGGGGGGAGGGGGGAGATGGGCAGAATGGCACACATGCACAATTAAGTACAGCACAAGTATAGACAAACAATGGCCAAAATGAAACACACCAACAAGGAGCACAAGTCACACAACCCGCCAACATCACACCACTGAACAAGCATAGAAGTGAAAACCACGCTGCATTCATACAGGATGTGTACAAAGGCCAGTCGTTGATGTTGTGGGATGTCTGCGACCGTGGTCATCATGGATGAGATGCCCAGCATGTGGCACATGGTCGAGTTCACTGTGTGTTATGTTGCCAAACGGCTGCACCTCCCTCCCACGAGTCCCCACATTTTTGTACGGTGAGCTGTTGTATCTCGTGCACTCGTACGGCACGCCATTGTAATGCCTATTTGTGCATGTCCTGCTACATTCCAACAACAACATCACAGTGCCGTTTGGAGGTAGTACATGCCACTTTACAACATCAACTGCTGCGGCTCTTGTAACAGGCCACACCAGAACACAGAGACACACTTACCGCACTTCCTGTACATGGACATGTCCGTGACACCCCGTTCCCCTTGCCGGATAGGCACACCCCTCCACTGACCTGTGAACCCCATATCAGCACACGCCAGTTGTGCATTCAGGAGGATGCGTACGTAGCTACACATCCAGGCTCACTGCCAACGCTGAGGTGACAGCACACTGTGATGTTGCAGGGCTCGTGCCTATCATGCTAAGACACACTTACTAAGATATGGGTTTGGGGGAAATTGGCGGTCCTGGAGTTGTTGAGATGAGTCTTCTGGCCCTCATGGGTATCCCTGTATCATGCTCATTGACTTTATGGCACCAGTGGGTGTTCTGGTGTGGCTCTTGGCTGTGTTCCCTTTCATGGTGCAGGTAGTTATCCTGCTTAACACCAGCAGAAAGCAGGTGTAAAATCCCTGGTGCTAACGTGTATTATTGCCAGAATTTGTTTCGCATTGCAATTAGTGTGAAAGTTGTGATGTGATTTTTTTCGTATGCAGAACAATATACGAACTGAGCAGTGTATCTCGTCAAGATCCAGCACCTGACGCACTATTCCCAATCAATGTAAATACAATGAGATTTCTTAATAGATTTTGTGTGTACACTAAGTGCAGCCAATACCTCAGTGCAATACAATACAGGATTTTAGTATTTAGAATAAATCGCAAAGGTGCACCTCATGTCTTTTTACATGGGAACGGCTACTCTACATTTCATTATCAGCACTTTAACGGAAGTAAAGTTGAGATAAATCTAACACACTATTCAGAAGTTGGTGCAAACTACAGATATCACTAGTATTCCAGCGATAAGTGCCCCAAAATTTAACACCATGGTGGACTCCATCAAATAACAGTAATAAGAACAAGAAAGAGTCACACAGCAGTTAAGACAACAACCAAAAACATTATTTAATTTTCAAACTTTATTTTTTATAATAATAAATATATAAACGATAAACTATTTTCAAACTTTATATTTTTATTAACATAAATATAAACAATAAACTAATAAACAAAATGTAACAACAATAATACAAAACAACAAAGCAGAACACTCCTGTGGGAACCACGGATGTCGACGACAGACCTGAAAAATCAAAAAGATTGTTGAAAAAAAAAACAACATGGTATTCTTAACAAAATACCACAAGAAACAAATCACAGATATATAAAATGTATACAGCTAACAACATTTTATAAGTTTAACTTACAAAAACTGTAAATGTTGCCGCTTTAAAATATTTACCAAATCTGAGGAATTTTGTTTGCAGAAGGCACCACGCCCACAACGTTTTTCATCAGTGGTGAAAAATGTTTTCATTTTTTCCAAGGGGCAAACAAAGACCAATGCCACCTTCTTCATTCGCAAGATTTGCCAAAGAGTTCTGTTACGAGGGGATCCTAACAAAAAATACTCATGCGGCACAGCAAGTATGATGAAACACCTAAGGACCCTTCATCCAAACAATCTTGCACGAGAAGAGTGCAAACAGATGAGAAACACTCCTGTTCTGTATCTGTAAAAAAGAATCACAAATAAATGTATATTAATAACTTTCAAATGTATACTATTCCATTACTGTACAAACACATTTTATATAAAAACTGACTAAGAAACTATAGCCCTGAACCACAAGTGTGACGATCGTTAAAACACTACATGCATAGTGCATACTACTTTGAAGCAGTTCATGCCCTAAAGCCTACCTCACTAAAAGACTACATGCTAACATGACTAAATAATTACAGTACTATAAGAAGACATACTGGGTGAGTGACAGGGTGTTTGCTAGAAGAGTATGAATACTAATTGAAGGTGTGAAAGACAACTGTGTAGGTGATTAGAGGCCTGCATCAATACTGCATAGGCATTTAAAGTAGTCCATGTTCTAAGGCCTGGCTCACTGCATGACTACTTGGGTACTGACTGAATGATTAGAGTACCGCAAGGAGAGTGCCTAGGCGAATTTATAAGTGCTAGGATTTTTCGCGCAGGGAATGGATTAGTACTTGGTACTTAATGAGTCACTAGAGAAGTGCTGGACTGTATGGATACTGACTAGGAAATTGAAAGTGTGAAAGACAAGTGTCTAGGTGGTTAGAAGACTGCATGCATAGTGCATAGGGGTTTGAAGCAGTCCATGTGCTAAGGCCTGGCTCAGTGTATGAATACTTAGGCACTGACTGAATGATTAGAGTACTACAAAGATAGTATCTTGATGAATTTATAAGTGTTTGGGTTTTAGCACAGTGAATGGATTAGTACATGGTGCTGAATGGGTTACTAGAGGACTGCAAAGGGAGTGACAGGGTATTTCCTGGAAGTGTATGGATACTGACTAGGGAATTGAAGGTGAGAAAGACAATTGTGTAGGTGGTTAGAGGACTGCATGCATAGTGGATAAGGGTTTGAAGCAGTCCATATACTAAGGCCTGGGTCACTGAATGAGTACTTGGGTACTGACTGAATGATTAGAGTACTGCAAGGAGAGTGCCTGGGTGAATTTATTAGGGTTTGGCGCAGTGAATGGATTAGTACATAATGCTGAATGGGTCACTAGAGGAGTGCAAATGGAGTGACAGGGTGTTTGCTGGAAGTGAACGGATACTGACTGGGGAATTGAAGGTGTGAAAGACAAGTGTGTAGGTGCTTAGAGGACTGCATGCATAGTGGATAGGGGTTTGAAGAAGTCCATATGCTAAGACCTGGCTCTGTGCATGAATACTTAGGCAGTGACTGAATCATTAGAGTACTGGAAAGAGACTGTCTTGGTGAATGTATAAGTGTTTGGGTTTTGGTACAGTGAATGGATTAGTACATGCTGTTGAATGGGTCTCTAGAGGACTGCAAAGGAAGTGGCAGGATATTTCCTGGAAGTGTATGGATACTGACTAGGGAATTGAAGTTGTAAAAGACAAGTGTATAGTATGTTAGAACACTACATGCATGGTGCATAGACATTTGAAGCAGTCTATTTGGTACTTAGAAACTGACTAAATAATCAGACTACTTCTACCTCAGTGCTTAGATAAAACTTTTAAATTTTCAGTTCTGCCACAGTGAACAGAATAGTACATGGTACTGCACCTTAGTGTCAAACCCTGACTCATTTTATCAATGCATAAGCAAAGACTAGCTTCTAATGCTACTAAAACTTGACAACATGAGAGGTTTTAAATTAGTTATCTGTCAGCAAATACACAATGTTACCAAATGCCTCTCTCACAGTGGTTCTCAAATGCACACAGACTCACAGTGTGATTCTAGACAAGCACCACTATCCCTAGGAGTTTACCAAAACTCATTCACTACAGTGGAAGTGGTAAGCGAACTGCACACAATCTTCATATTTCAGGACTGCACTTTTATGTCAAAGCCTGACTCATATAATCAAAGCATAAGCAAAGACTGGCTTCTAATGCTACTAAAACTTCACAACATGACCGGTTTTAAAACAGGTATATGTCAGCAAATACACAATGTTACCAAATGCTTCTCTCACAATCCTTACCCAAATGCACACAGACTCACAGTGTGATTTTAGACAAGCAACACTTTCCTAGGAGTTTACCAAAACTCATTCACTACAGTGCAAGTGGTAAGGGTACTGCACACAATCTACATATTTAAGTACACCACATCAGTGTCAAAGCATGACTCATTTAATCAACGCATAAGCAAAGACTGGATTCTAATCCTACTAAAACTTCACAACATGACACGTTTTAAAACAGTTATCTATCAGCAAATACATGATGTTACCAAAGGCTTCTCTCACAGTGATCCCAAATACACACTAACTCACAGTGTGATTTTAGACAATCAACACTATCCTAGGACTTTACCAAAACTCATTCACTACTGTGGAAGGGGTAAGAGGACTGCACACAATCTATATATTTAAGTACAGCACATCAGTGTCAAAGCATGACTCATTTAATCAACATATAAGCAAAGACTGGCTTCTAATGCTACTAAAATTTGACAACATGAGGTTTTAAAACAGTTATCTGTCAGTAAATACACTATGTTACCAAATGCTTCTCTCACAGTGGTTCCCTAATGCACACAGACTCACTGTGTGATTCTAGACAAGCACCAGTATTCCTAGGAGTTTACCAAAACTCATTCACTACACTGGAAGTGATAAGGGAACTGCACACAATCTACATATTTCACGACTGCAATTTACTGTCAATGCCTGACTCATTTAATGAAAGCATAAGCCATAACTGTCTTCTAATGCTACTAAAACTTGACAACCTGACTGGTTTTAAAACAGTTATCTGTCAGCAAATACACAATGTTACCAAATGCTTCTCTCATAGTGGTTCCCAAATGCACACAGACTCACTGTGTGATTCTAGACAAACAACACTATCCCTTGCACTTACCAAAACACATTTCTTCATCTAGAAGTAGTACTACATTTTAGTATAGGAACATAACATAACTCATTTCACAAATTCATAAACAATGACTGGTTTCTAATTCTACCAAAATATAAAAACTGCACAGTTATCTGTCTACAAACACATGAAAAACACAAATGCCTATCACAGAATGGTTTCTACATGCACTCACATTGTAGAGAAAAAAAAGTACTCCCTACACTTCAGCAGGAAAAATACATTAGTCTGATTAAAATCAAAATGGTCTACATACATCCCCTCACAATTAAATAACTCATCTTTCAAGTTCTTTTGTGGATTAAGGAGTATATCAATCACTCACCATATTTTATTTTACAGAATCTCTGCACTGTGCACCTCTCAGCAAAAGCAAAGAATGAAAACGTTTCCCTTTCATTTTCCACACATATACATGTAAACATCAAATCACATTCCTTCGCACATAAACTCAAAAGCAAACACACATTTCTATTGGTTAAACATTTCAACCCTTTCCAACTGAAATACATTTCAACCTTTCCCCCAATCTGCCTTCTGCCTGTTACCATAGAAACAGCTCATGGAACACTGCACTGAGCTCACAGGTCACAAGTTCAGCACACAATGTTCCTACACAAGGCACGAAGTGTGCTTGACTTTTCAACATATCAGCTTATCATATATAATGTTCCTTACAATCTGTTTTTGTTAACCAATAACAATCATACCTTTAAAAAATATACACCCTACCTTTCAGTGTAGAAAGTTGTTATACAACCAATGATTTCTTGTCGTTTTTCAAAAAACGTTGCTTTGGATCCGCGCACCCACCGCGAGAGAATCCGTGCATCCAACGCAATAGGATGGGCGCACTGTGCGCGCATTTCGCCGCTTATTTTTTTTAAAAAAGGGGGGCCACAGGGAATCCTTCTGGGACCCCCTAAGCAGATCTAGAGGGTCAGAGTATTTCCACTCTGCCCCCTTTATATCTTTTACACACGTATTCCCCTTCCATCTTCAGCCTCGCTTCTACCGAGGCAGAAAATGGCCGCCAACAGTTCCTGGTTTCAAATGTAGAGAGACGCTCGACAACCAATTAGCATTCAGCACGCGATCAGGAGGGTGCGCGCTTGGTTCGGGGAGGGTTCGCGTACGGTGCGGGTAGGGTCCGCGGATCCTCCGCGGCCATAGATATCACTAACTTTTTTACCCTAATTTTCTCAGGAACTATTGAACAGATTCACACCAAATATGCAAAAGGCACGAGTTCGAACTGAGGACTACCTCTTTGCCAAATTTGGTGTCATTCCGTTCAGCGGTTCGGGATATAGCTGCGACAACAAATCCTATGGGAAATTGCATGATGGAAAACGAGTTTTGGGACCCCCCTTTTTTCTCGCCCCCCGCTTCACGAATCAACGCAAAACTTTCAGGGTAGGAGCGGAGCGGAGCTGGCCAAAAGTTTGGAGAATCTTGCGAAGATTCGTCAATCGGCGCCAAAGATATTCCCAATAGAATGTTGCGGATTTCCTATGGAAAATAGGTCCTAACTATAACTATCTACTGGCAACCGCCAGTAGATAATATATATATATAGATATATATATATATATATATATGTATGTATATATATATATATATATAAAAAAAAAAAAGCACATTGAGGCCCATTGTTGGGGAGGTAGGTTTATTCAGCGTCCAACAGCACAGCATGCTTCCTTTCCCTAACGTTTCGGCACAGGTAGCCTTGATCACAGGGGGAAGTAATTTCACAAAGTGCATTCATGCGCGCTTTAAAAGATGAAAGTCACATGACTGGAATATGCAAACTTCAGCTCCCATAGTGCATTGTGAATTCATAAACTGAATACGATCTGGAAGTCCTCATTTATAAAACATGTGTACAATTCTTACTTGGCACACGCACTATTCGCTTGGAGTCTTCTGTTGAGACCAGTCAGGTAAGTTAAAATTATTCCACAGTGATGTCGTTTTGTAGATGGCCTGACAAAGCTTCGCTCCCCATCACGATCGTAGCAGAATGTTTTCCTGCTCGAATCCCTTCCTTTACGCACACACATTTTCACACCAGTGGCATTCCTCCGTAGGCTGGGTGTGCGAAGTGGGTCATGCTCCTCCTTAAAGTCCAAAGCACAATTTTTTCCGTTCCGGAGCCCCCGACCCTACAGGGCGGCCTCATCAACAGGCACGGAACAGCCCATCATATTAACAAAAAAAGCACATTGAGGCCCATTGTTGGGGACGTAGGTTTATTCAGCGTCCAACAGCACAGCATGCTTCCTTTCCCTAACGTTTCGGCGCAGGTAGCCTTGATCACAGAGGGAAGTATATATATATATATATATATATTATCTACTGGCGGTCGCCAGTAGATAGTTATAGTTAGGACCGTGTTTCCATAGGAAATCCGCAACATTCTATTTGGAATAACTTTGGCGCCGGTTGACGAATCCTCGCGAAATTTTCAAAATAGGTGGGGCGCTCCGCTCCGCTCCGCTCCTACCCTGAAAGTCTCGGGGGGATTTGTCAAGCGGGGGCTGAGAAACAAGGGGGGTCCCAAAACGCGTTTTCCCCATGCAATTTTCCATAGGGACCTTTAGTCCAAGGTACAGCCCGAACGGCTGAACAGAATTACTTGAAATTTGGCAGAGAGGTAGTCCTCAGGTCAGGGAAGTGCCTTTTGCAGGTCTGGTGTCAATCTGTTCAGTAGTTCCTGAGAAAATCAAAAGTAAAATCATATATATATGTGGGCGGAGCCTAACCACACATCTCATCCTGAGATCTGATTGGCTGTCAGCACTTCATCCAAGAAGTGTTGGCAGCCATCTTTCGACCAATATGCATGATAGCACCTCATTAAAAAGCATTGCAGTTAATAGAAGGTTTTAAGACTTTAGTTACATTATAAATCATTTGTTGATGGTACCATACTCATTTTAGGAATTGTGGTATGTTCTAAGGTGATTTCACCATGTGAAAAAGCCTTCTGCTGGGATTTCATGATTGAGAGAAAAATATTTTCTCATGCTTTTCCCACATAGGTTTGGAAGGTGATCTATAAGCTAAACTGAGAGCTTATTTTCTGTAAATTCACATTATCTTTCTCAGTCATGTGAGAATGAAGTCTGACATTCTCAGTAAAACATGTACATCCAACAAGGGCAGAGACTGTCAGTTGATTCCTTTGTGTTCTACTGCAGCTTCCCAGAGTGTTCCAAAGAACAACTAGAGCGCTAACAGTCCTACTTATGATAAACGTATGGCACACCTGAAGCCATCTTGCTTGGATTAAAGTGGTAACTCTTAAAACATTTAATTTAAAAAGGAACAAAATGAGGGGGTTCATTTTTCCATAAAAAGTATGATTAGTGCTGCAGAAAGAAAAATTAGGGCACATTTTGAGTGACTTCTCAAATCCTCTTCTATTTCATTAAAAAATTCTGACATGCAGACTGAAACATGCACTTTCAATACCAGCAGCAGTTTTCCCTGGTGAGCAGTAGCTTTACTACAGTGATCTAATGAGCAAAAAGAGTGCTAACATTCTGAATTTATGGCAAATGTGTGACACATCTGAATGCCTTCTTGATGGAATCAAAGTAAAAAACTGAAAGTATTTCCTACTGAGGAGACTGCAGTAAATGAAGAAATTAGGAAACTTCATAACAAATAAGTCTCCCAAGATGGCCACCAGAGACAAAAGAGCCCAATTGTAGCCCAAATATCACCCAGATGTAGCCCAAGTATAGCCCAATGACAGAATGTCCCAGAATGTTCTTAAAAACAACTAGAGCGCTTACTGTCTTCATTATGACAAAAGTATGGCACACCTGAAGCCATCTTGATTGGAATAAACTGGTAACCCTTAAAACATTTAATTTAAAAAGGAACACAATGAGGGGGTTCATTTTGCCATAGAAATTATGATTAATGCTGAAGAAAGAAAATGAGGGCACATTTTGAGTGACTTCTCAAATCCTCTTCTATTTCATTAAAAAATTCTGACATGCAGACTGAAACATGCACTTTTAATACCAGGAGCAGACTTCCATGGTGAACAGTAGTTTTACTACAGTGATCTAATGAGCCACTAGAGGGCTAACATTCAGAATGTATGGCAAATGTGTGACATATCTGAATACCTTCATGATGGAATCAAAGTAAAAAACTGAAAGCATTTCCTACTGAGGAGACTGCAGTACATGAGGAAATTAGGAATCTTCATAACAAATAAATCTCCCAAGATGGCCACTGGAGACAAAAGAGCCCAAATGTAGCCCAAAATCATCACCCAGATGTAGCCCAAATATAGCCCAATGACAGAAGTTTGCAAAACACTTATTATTTTGTGTTTTGCAGTGTTATATAGTGCAGACTTGTCAGGTATTGGAGTGCTTTACATGAGCATTGGTTACATCACACAAGAACAAATTCATTTTGGTTGTAGACATGGGGAGACTAAGTGATTTGACCAGAATCACAGAATGTCGAGCTGAAGCAGAAACTCCAACCTGGTTCCCCAGTTGCAAAGTCTGCAGTTCTGGAAGTAACACCACATCCTCTCCCCTAAGTGCAACATTTAATCAAGTGGTCAACTGGATAAAAAAACATAAAGATAACAAATAATTTAAAAGTGCTTTGTCGCTATTTGAAAACTCAGAAAATATGTCCTTATTTTAGTCTTTTAGAGCACTAACCATAATTTTGATGCCAATAAGACCCTCTCATATATGTAATTTCTAAAGGAAATGCTCTAGGTATTACAGTTTTGATTACATCAAGATGACGTCAGGCGTTCCACACTTTTGTAATAAATATAGAATGTTAGCAATCTAGTTGTTCATTAGGATACTGTTGAGAGGCAGAGGCCAGGGGCACGGACTCTGAAAATTGAAGGCAGGTAGGAGGGGGCAAAGGCAACAATTTAACCACACTGAGCAGGCAGGAAGGGCCGTGGCAGCACAACAGACTATGGAGGGCAGTGGAAAGGGGGGCAGGGGCAACAAACCAACAATACAGGACTTGCAAGAGAGGCTGTGGCAATGTAATAGACCATTGTGGGCAGAAGGAAGAGGCAATGGTAGTACAACCATACATGCCAACAGACCCGATTCAGCCAGGAAACGTCCAATGTTTTTAAGCTCAAATGGGCTTTATTTGATCTGTCTCCTGTCTACAATCTCCTCTTTTTCAATGTAACTCAAAGGGGAAAATCAATACCCCAGTTTTTTTTCAAAATCTCCCTCTTACCAAGTTTAAAATGTTCGCAAGTATGGTACATTGGATCATGGAAGGAAATGGGGTAGGGACATGGACTTGGATAACAGAGGACAGGAGGGACATGGAGAGGTGCACCAAACTGACCCTGCAGGGCAGGCATCAGGGTTTGCAGCAGCAAAATACACCACACAGGGCATGCGGGACAGGAGTGCAGCACAACAATCCATAGAAAGCAAGAGGGAGGGGACAGGACCATGCACATGGACAACAGAGAACAGAGGGGCAAGAGGCAATGGTAGCTAGCTGACCATAATGGACAGCCAGGAGAGAAAGCTGCAGCATAACCGACCATAAAGGGCAGGAGGGACGGATCAGGGGCATTACAATGGAACAGACAAGCCAGGAGGGAGGGAGTAGGGGTCTGCACATGTAAACAGAGGGCTGGGGGCAAGGGGGCAGGGCAGGAGCAGCAAGATAGCCATGGAGGTCAGGCAGGATGGGCACTAGAAGCAAGACACACCATGAAGAGCAACAGTGAGACTGTGATGGCATACACACAGACCATGGAGGGAAGGTGGGAGGGGGTCAGGGGCAGCTAACTGACCACACAGGGAAGGTGGGAGGGGCCATGGCAGCACATAAGACCATGCATGGCAAGTGGGAGGGTTAGTGGCAGCACAATGGCTATGATGGGCAAGAAGGAGGGTGCAGGGGCATGCACAAAGGACGATGGAGGATAGAAGGGAGGGTCAGGACCTGTGCACAGACAAGAAAGTTCAGGGGAAGGGGCCTCACAACAGACCGCATGGGGCAGGCAGGAGGAGCAGTTGCAGCACAACAGACCAGGGAGGGCAGAAGGGTGTGGCAGTACAATGGACCATGTAGGACAGGAGGAAGAGGATAGGGGCATGGCATGTGGACAGGCAGGGGGGAGGTGGCAGGGACAGGTTACAGTCATCTGACAATGCTAGGCAGGTGGGAGGGGAGTGGCAGCTCAACAGAACACTCAGAGTAGATAGGAGTGGCAGGTCCATGGAACATGGTGGGCAAAAAGGATGGAACAGGGGCATGCACAAAGACATCGGAGGGCAGGGGGAAGGAGAATAGGGGCAGCAAGCTAAGCACAGAGTTTAAGCAGGAGGTCAATGATGGGGCATAGAATTGGGCAATGGAGGGCAGGAGGAGTGGACTGGTACATCATACTAAATTGAGGGCAGTGGCAGCACATCAGACCATGCATGGTAGGAGGGAGGAGGCTAGTCCATGGGATCACACAACAGAGGATAAGGAGGAGGGGGATGGGGCAGCAAGCTAACTGTTCAGAGAAGGCGGGTATTATAATCTCACTTTTATTCAGGAAGAAGAGGACGTTTGTGACTGTGACTCCGGGCTCACTTGGCTGAAACACCCCCTGACCCTCCACCCCCTATCGCAAAATGTAATGCCCGTGGAAAGGGTAGGTGAACACGATTGAAAATGAAAACTAGATATAGTGTATGGTATAAACTATGCACCAAAAAGTGTGATATAAGATGAACCGGGCGTGAAATATAATATGCAATACATTGTGCGCAATGACAGATTCATTGGAGAGCGCGAGATAGCACAGGCTCTAGCGCGTGCTATGCGATATGCGCCTTGGAGTGTAATATGCACAGGGCAGTGTTGTGTAACCTAACTAGTCTCTAAAGTTGTAATATAAAATATGTGCTGGGGAGTGTAACGTTGCATATGCACTGTGACAAAGATATGGATCCCAGATTGTAATATGTATGGCATAGCACTGTGCGTTATAACATAGGCATCGAGGAAGGCACGTTAGATGGGGCAATATAACCCGTGCGAAGACAAGTGTGGCATGACATATTCACGGGGTGTTGTTACAGTGCACATGGGCTAGAGAGTGTCATAGCATATGCACTAGCTAGTGGAATACAACACAGAGGTGTGTGGCACTCAGCAGGCAATGGTGGGTGTAACACAGCATTGGGCTCTGCCAGGAGCGCGCTGTGATTCTCAAGTGATGTTCGTCCCCTTTCCAGAGAGTAAAATAAAAAGTATTACACATCTGGCAGTGGATGTGTGTTTTATTAACCGTGAGGGGGGTTTCTTGCATAGTTTTGGCCGAATTTTTGTCGAATCCCCTTTGAATGGCTTGGTGTGCATGTGTATTAAATGTGCCCGTCAATAGCTACCCATGTTTGTATAAATAAACGACAAGGGTGTCTACCGGATTAGGCACGGTGGGGCATCAGACATGTCAGAGCTTCACTAGTGGTGTAAATACATTCCACGTGGATTCATTGTATGCATAGTCGCCTTTTAATGAATATCACGCAAATCGTCATGGTGATAGGTACGTACGGTTTGTCCAGCATGTCCTAGGTGTGTCTATAAATATATATTTTTTAAAAATAATAAAAAACAGTGGCCGGCCCTGGGGATTGGGGTCAAAAAAATATAATTAGGAGACAGGCCCTGGGGGATGGGGTCATCAGGGCCAATAAATTAGAATAAGAAGGGGAACCACACAGCCCCCCTTCTTAAAAAATTAAAATAAATAAAAGACTGGCATCGTGCCGGAGGCCACGCCCCCTCCTTGCAGCACTCTGCAAACGCGCCCCTGGCGAGTTGTAAGTTGGGGAATTAATTCCTCTTCAATACTGAGGGTCCCTGAGGGCCAACTAGCCCAATGGGCATCTCCAGTATGCGCCAGGGAGCTGCGCTGCAGACAGGTGTTCTGAGACCAAGCCCCTTTTTACACCTCTCTGCAACGCAGCTCTGTGGCGCTTACTGGAGGTACCTAGTGGTCTAGTTTGACCCTAGGGACCCTTAGGATTCAAGGGGACTTAATCTCTCAACTTAGAACAGCCACAGGGCACGTTTACACAGTGGTGAAGGGAGGGGACGGGGCCTGAGGTGACGTGTGCAAACACGCACTATGGCACGTTTTAAATTGGGGATATAATTTCCCTTCAATACTGAGGGCACCTGGGGGCTAACTAGCCCACCAAGTGCTTCCAGTAAGCGCCACTGAGCTGCATTGCAGAGAGGTGGTCCAGGCCGTGCCACTTTTTACACCTCTCTGCAACGCAGCTCTGTGGCACTTACTGGAGGTACCTAGTGGGCTAGTTGGACCCTAGGGACCCTCAGGATTCAAATGAACTTAATCTCCCAACTAAAAACGGACACAGGGCGTGTTTACACAGTGATGAAGGGAGGGGACGGGGCCTGAGTTAACGTGTGCAAAAACGCCCTGTGGCCCATTTTAAGAGGTAGTTTTAATCCCCCTGCCCTATTATATACTATGGGCTTACAGAGGAGGTCATGCTAATCACAGGGGGACCCCAACGCATAATGTTCCCTAGTGTATGTAGGTGTTTTCACTGTATTCTAAGTATCTTTTAACATAGCACTGGCTCTAGGACTGGTTAGTCAGACTCAGTTACCACCAGTATCCGTCTGAAAAAGTTGAGGGTACAGGATGATTTTGCAACAAGGCTTCTTTCTGCTCTTCTTTTTGTTCTTTCTGCACGTTATCCTTCTTCCTGCACTTTTCTTCGTCTTTGAGGACTTCTGTTGCTTCTTTCTGCACTTCTTTTTTTTCTTTCTGTCCATTTTTTCTTCTTTCTTCACATGTCCTATCTCTGTAGGCATAGTTAGAAATTAGCATTTAAAAAACCTTTGAAAATCACAGGCACGTTATAGTTAGGAATTAGCATTTAAAAAACCTCAGAAATTCACTGAAAAAAACAATAGGTTTCAGGGGTGTTATAGTTAGCTGGACTTTTCACTTGTACAAAACCATTGAAATTCCCCCGTTATAGTTAGTTCAGCTAACTATAACTCGCGCGCCCGCAATGCACTGCTGATGACGTCACATATTACATCACTTATGACATGGTCAGTGACATCACTCATGACATCACTGATGACATCTCAAATGACATCACTGATGACATCACTGATTACATCATCCTTGTGATAGAGTGACAGACCTCCTCTCACCCTAATATAACCTTTGATACACACATTCAAAAATAGAGACTAACATTTTCAAAACAATGGACATACCAATACCAGTTACAACAACCTCATCAGTAATTCTAAGATCCACATACACATGCACTCATTCACCAACAGTCCTATACAGTCACTCATACATGTACTCACTCATCATATGTACTCATACACCTATACATCCTGTTACACAATGCCACTCATCCATAGAGTTACTCACACACATAGTCACTCATGCTAATAAAGAATCAAACATACATTTACTTGCATATACAGTTATACACACACCACCACACTTACTTCTACGGAAACTTACACATACTTAGTCTTTTAAACAATCACTTATAGAAACACATACTTATTCATACAGGAACTCTTTCAATCTCTCACTCTCACATATACTCACTTATATACACCAATAGTCACATATACTAGTTTAAAACATATGTAGTTACTCATAAAGACACTATTGAGACAGTCATTTACTCACTAACACACCCATACACACACTCATCCACCCATACAGTCCTGCACACATGCTGTCTTCAACACATGCAAACAGTGAGTCACTCATTCATGCACCTATGCACTACGTAATACCCCCCACCGAACCATGCAGACACTCAGACTGATAATCAAAAAACCAACTAATAACCTATATAGACACCCATGTAGCTACTCACCAACCCATGCAGCCACTTATACACAAAGTGAGAGACTGATACAGATATTTACATATTTAAACATTACTCACTAAGCCATGTATTCACTATGGTACACTTAATCAGTCAGTTACACAATCAATTTTTCAAAAACAAATCATCCATTTAGACACTTATATACACATTTATTCTTCCATCGACCCTGAGATATACATATATAAAACATATTTAATTTTCAGAAAAACACACATTCACTGGATGATGTCATCAGTGATGTCATCAGTGATGTCATTTGAGATGTCATCAGTGATGTCATGAGTGATGTCACTGACCATGTCATGAGTGATGTAATATGTGACGTCATCAGCAGTGCATTGCGGGCGCGCGATTTATAGTTAGCTGAACTAACTATAACGGGGGAATTTCAATGGTTTTGTACAAGTGAAAAGTCCAGCTAACTATAACACCCCTGAAACCTATGGTTTTTTCAGTGAATATATATATATATATATATCACTGATGTCAAGCCATCATGACACAAGCGGAGAATTTTTACAAGAATGGGGAGAACACACACTAGGGGCATCATTAGGATTGGTAGTCATCCTAATCAAGCATACAGAAGTAGTGCTTATTGAAACACAACAACAGTTGAAATAATTAGAGAAAGAACTGGAAAAGATGGAATTACCAGAGGATTTAAAGAAATTAAAGGAGGAAATAATGCACAAAATTAAAAAGCACAAGGAACAAGCGAAACAGAGAAAGCAAACAAAATTTAAAAGGGACAAAGAAGATAATGAGGATGGTAGGATCTTCACTTTTGGTTGGAGATACAACACATTACGCAAAAAAGATCAGATAGATTTAATAAGGGCATCATCTAGCTATGAATCTCTAACAGATACAGATTACAGTGAAAGTAAAAGCAATTTGATCCCATCGACAAATAACAAAAAGACAACTTTTTTAACAGAGATAAGATTGGCATTACAACAGCAGCAGTGGGACAAATCAAGATTCCCACCAAGGGGAAGAGAGCAGGGATGAGGAAACACAGGAAAATAAGCAGAGGACAGAGGGGAAAGGGATTGAGATAAACCAGGAGTTCAAATTAGAGGCAGTGCGAAACAACGAAAGAACTAAGAACTGAGGACACATAGAAGGCAAATGTTATTAATCTATAATGACACATGAAGAAACAACATTGCTAAAGAAAGGACTGAATTTCTGTCCAACAATATATCTGCACATTGCATAAACTAGAATTGACATCTACAAAATACATTAAAAACACCAAACTCGCAAAAGTCTTTGCCAAAAAAACACATAAACAACAAGAATTTTCAAAGACAACAACAACTAGGGACCTAACAGTAGAGGATAGATCCACACTCCTCACACTACTTACTGGAGAATTAATTGACCGCACAAGAATCAGAAGATCTGGAAGATATAATACCTCCCATGGGGGGCGGTTTAAGTGGGAAAAGCCAACCTCCAATGGGGGGGCAGTTTAAGTGGGAAAAGCCAAAATCGTTCTTCTACCCGAATTTACTACCAGGGAACAAAATTGATACTTACGAATCAGTCATTCAAGACCTCTATAAAATTGGAAATGTCAAATATAAAAAAACCTTATCACAAACAAAAAATTGCTTTAAAACAACTACAAGAAGACAAAACAACAGAAATAAAACTGGTAGACAAAGGGGGCAATATCATTATTTTGAATAAATTTGATTATATCAATGAAGCAAATAGAGATACATAAAACGTTAACAACAAAACTCAAAGAATTGTTACGTCTGGATCTGAAAAATGAAGAGAAATATAAATATTTAACAGAGCTTCCTATGACACCAACAATATATTTTCTCCCTAAAATTCACAAGAATCAACAAAATCCCCTGGAAGACCTGTTGTTTCAGAGAGAGGCTCGGTATTGGAACCATTTTCAAATGACATAGGAAATTTTCCTGCCCCATTAGCAAAATATCTCAACTCCAATTGGACTGACATTACAGATTTGCTACAACATTTGGATGGTATTTCATGGCAGCTAATGTACAAACTGATCACAATAGATTTGGTCTCGCTTTATACAAGCATAGAACACCAAATAGGTCAATATTACTTGGGGAAACGAAACATCCACTTTCATCAACAAAATCACGTGCTCATGGAAATAATGACAATGTGCTTGTATAATAATGTATTTATAATTAACAAAGAAACATTTAAGCAAACTAAGAGGACCACCCTGGGATTCTCATTTTCACCAAATTACGCCAACCTAAAATGGGTTGGTGGGATTAGAAAATTGCAGGGACACCAGAGAATGATAAATTTACAGAGAACACAATAATGTGGTGTTGAGATAACACTTTTCCAGGAGACACAAGATGAATTTGTAAAACAGGTTTATTACAAGTAACAGAATAAACGCCTTAAAGGGCTCAGGAGACCAGCAGGCACTGACTCTCAGGTTTCTTTCATTGCATAATCACATTCCACGTTCTGTGCATTCTGACAAAGTAAAAGAGGCACAGAAAGACTAGGATTACGCAGACATAACCTGTACAATATGTGCAATATACTAACTGTGTGGAACAACACATGTGGTCACGCTTTATAGCTGATCTTTTTCTAATATGGGATGGCACCAATAAATAATTTGCTGAATATTATGAGAAGCTAAACAACAACAAAGCAAAACTAAAGCTAAAATATTAAATTAGTACAACAAGGGTGACTTTTCTTGACACTGTAATCTTTGTACATAACAACATGCTGCAGTCAACACTACATATAAAGGAAACAGCAACAATTGCAGTCTTACATGCAGAAAGCTTCCTTCAGAAAAATCTGAAATTGAGTATCCCTTTTGGGTAAATTCTTAGAATAAGAAGTAACTATTCACTTGACACTGAATTTGAGAAACACAGTCAGAAAACATGTGAACAATTTGTCAACAGGATGAAATTCAGATGAGGACCCTGTATACTGAGTCCAAGGATGAGAAATGGTCAGAAGAACGAATATACATCAAATTGAAAAGCACAAATACATGAACAAGCCCAGCAGAGGGTTAAAAAAATGCCAGAAACATCAAAATAAATCAAAATGCACAGATGGAAAATCATGGCATTCCTTTGAGTAGGTATTAGTGTAAATCACATGGATAGAGCTAAGAATTTTAAGAATGAATCAGTGAGTGGGTGTGTGATTACTTGAATGAGTCTGAATGGGTTTGGGAGGGGTTGTGTGGGAGTGGATGCATATGAGGTTAAATAGGTGTGTGAATGGGTGTATGAGTGGTTCTGTGGCTGATGTAATCAGTGAAGTCATTTGAAATGTCTTTTGTTGAGAGAGGAGGTGGGGGCAGGACTCTAAGCCCCAGTGATACCTGCAGCAGACTCCGCCAGCGCACCCAGAAGTACACATAGAAACCCCACTCTTGGTTCCTTTTATTTATTTATTTTTTCTTCTTGGCATATGAGTGATCACTGATTAAATAGATGTTCCTTTCAGTGACAACTAATAATCATCATTAAGGCTGCCGAGGATCTCGACCGGCTGTATTTACAGCGGAGGGTGATATCACCGGTTAGTAAAGCACTTTTTATGGTATTTATTCTGCTTTGCTTTTAGTATTTTGCACCTTGCATTTTGTACTTTGCTCTCCATATTTTTCCATCCACGTGGGCATTACTTCTCTTGTTCAGTATTGTGAGGGTCCCACTGGCTGTTGCTAACCCCAAGCAACTATGGGGAAATGGGCTTGCCACAACAAATAGCAAGGGCAGCTTCAGCCATTTTCTTCATCTTTATCACCTACCTCAATTTATAGGATGTTACAGAAGGCTATAGGTGTGGTGGCAACTGAAATAGAACTTACTTAAAGAGGGTTGTCTTTAACCCCAGACCTCCAGTGCTCTCCAACTGGCTCGCCCCCCCAGCTATCCTTGAAACCAACTCAATCTTGTCCCTGCATTTTGCATACATAGAGGAGGGAGCTGTGTCTAAAGTGCACCCGCAGACTGGAGCAACCCCACAGGCCCCGCCAAGACCAATATAACCAAACAAATTAATATGGGGGGGTGGCAAACAAACAAAGTTTAATGATGGAACCTCAAAAAACACACTGTACCCTGATAACCTGGACTCTGGTCATACAGTAAATGTACATGTTGACACAGAATATCCAGTTTGGGTGGTAACTCTGTTGGTGGGACTACAAGATCAGATTGGATCAATTGTGAAAGAAGAACTTATCCCCTTCATAATATGCATAGACAAGATGGTTGAACTCTGTGGAAATAGAGCTGGAAAGCACAGTGAATGGCCCGCTCCAGCCACAGCTGGGGGAATAGGTGCAAGTTGCCAGACAGACATTGTCATCACTATGTCCGCACCAAGGTTAGATCCACAGTTGCACAGATTCACATGACAGTGATCACAACGCTCTGATTGTGGAGGTGGAGCTACCGGTTTCCCTGAAAAACTCTGCTCGGAAAACACCGCCAGACGATAGCCTAATACTAACCAGTAACAGGAGAAGAATATGGTGGTCTGTAATACAACAATCTCCGGGTAGGATGGCCTCTTTATACAAGACTATCATTCCATTCCTACTGGAAGCGACTAAGTTGATAACTATAGAAGGCACCTTTACCTCTTTAACCGGAGTAGCAGAGATCCACGAAGCATTGACATCAAAACTGGTCATTTTATTTTTTCCAATAGGTTTTTCCAATGGGGAAAAATCTGGGAGATGGATAAATGGGATTCTCTGAGAAGGGCTCTATCATCTAATGATATTAAGGCCTTCTGGAATATAGTTAATACAGGCCTTAGTAAAGGGAAAAGGCTCTTGAGCCCAACATAGCTGCAGACATGTGGAATGGGCACTTTCAGGCCCTATACACCATGCCGGAGGTTGAGGGTACCACCCTAGATCAAGTAAATAGTCCACAGCTGAATATACTTAATGAGACCCCTGAGATAACCTTGACCAAAATAACTAGTGCGATAAGCAAAATAGCCTTTCCTAAAGCACCTGGTCTAGATAAGATTCCAGGGGATCTCTTTCGTGCAGAGCCAACAATCTGGGGGCCTTACACGTGGGTTTTATTTAATGCTATAATGCAGGCAAAGGCGATTCCCGTAAATTGGGCAGGAGATGAAATTCTCCCAGTATATAAAAAGGCTTCACCTCTTTTGCCCGTTAATTACAGACCTATCAGTTTAATTGATGTTAATCAAAAAATCTTTACCTGGGTACTGTTGGTACATCTTCAGGACTGGATAAACGATCATAATATCCTGAGTCCATTTCAAGCTGGCTTTAGGAAAAACACCTCCAACATTGATCAAATATTTATGCTCCAACTTATTTTTCGGAAAATGGTGGCGATAGAAGGTGGTAGCCTCTATCTAATATTTGTAGATCTAAAAAATGCTTTTGACCTGGTACCCAGAGATAAACTATGGTCTGTATTAAGTGACATCAGGGTCTCTTCCTATCTCTGGCATATGCTTAGGAGATTACATGAAGGCAATTATGCCCAAATCAGGTATGGAAAATATGGTAAACTTACCTCACCTCTTGTAGTGAACAGAGGGGTCAGACAGGTATGTGTGCTAGCCTATACCTTGTTCTGTCTATATATTAATGCATTGTTTGACATATTGAACAAGGAAAATGACATAGATGCCCTGAGGATAGCTCACAACAAAGTTTTGGCAATGATGTTTGCTGATGATACTCTCCTGCTTACTAAAACGTCACCAATGGGCATTGAGAGAATTCTTCTTAGATTTGAAGCTTTTTGTAAGGAAAGGGGGCTGGAGATCAACATTCAAAAGGCAAAATATATGGTCTTCAATCCAATTAGTATGACACATTCCAATCCTTGACTGAATGGCATCCCGCTCGAGAGGGTACCTGTATTTGAATACCTTGCTGTTACCCTAACTGAAAAAATGGACTGTGGATCACAAATAGATAAAACAAGCCTCAAGATAGCTCAGGGGTGTTGGTCAAGCTATTTAGGAATTCTTTCTATAAATCCGTTAGTCCAATAGTCGAGATCTATAAAGTGCAAACAAGGGGTGCCGTAATGTATGGGGCGGAACTTTGGGGGTATTGAGCTATCAGAAATATCATTAAGTCTGAGAATAACTTCATCAGGCAGTTATTTGGCCTCCCTTGTAGTACCCCACTTGTACCTCTGCGTTTGGACGTAGGGGTGAGTCCGATCACAGAGGAAATAGGTCTCAGGCTGAGAATCTTTTGCCGTTGGCTATGGATGACCCTGGAATTGGTTGTGTACAGGTTGGAGCTAAAGGAGGTAATGGGTCTACCGGGTGCAGGGAAATTAGCGTAGTTTGCACACATTAGGGACCCACTCCGTAGTATTGGTAAAAAGAGCATATGGAATAATCCAGAGATAGCATGTCCTGCAACCACAAGGAATGAATTGGCCAGGAGTTATAGGGAAAGCAAACTTGCTTATATACAGAAGAGCTCAGCAATCAGTTCTCTAACAGCCACCTTTATGAGAATCAAAGATTTTTACATTATTGAGTCTTTTGTGAATGATATACAACCAGCATTAGAAAGGAAACTATATGTCCAATTTAAACATGGGTCTCTCCCCCGCATTAATTTTTTAACAAATGGTCACCTCTCCTCTAGGGTGTCCGGCCTGTAGCAACGAGGTGGAAACAGAACTTAACGTATTCTTTTTTTTGTCCTGGATATAAAAAAGCCATACATAGATGGCTGATACAATTATGTAGAAGCTTGGGTACCAAGCATTAAGCAGATGCATTTAGGCTCTTGAAATACAATACTCAAATGCCAATTGTATTTGCTATCTCGCGCTTCCTACTTTCGAGCTCCAATTCTTAGACTAAAGTTGACATATTATTCATATAGGACATGCCCTAATTTAACATATCATAACTATTCATGTCGGAAACAGGTTCTAGATGCCTTTGGGTACCAGAGGGCATGATGTTCTATTGTTGGTGATGGGCAATCACCTATGCAATTCAATTCAATTCAATATGCAATTAAGGTCTTCGTTGGGCTAATAATGTATTATGTGCTTTGGAAAAACCTTTTTTTATAATGTATGTCGGTAGCATATTCTAATAGGCTCAAATTATTCTGTGCGTCCCTTTTTGGATATCTGAAGGGGCATAGTTTTAGAGTATTTGTTACCAAGGACTCTGTTGATTAAGTGTATTATCACACTTGCACTTTTATGGTCTATCGACCGAAATAGAAGTATTTGAAAGAAAGATATAATCAGTGATGTCATCAGTGATGTCACTGACCTTGTCATGAAATGATGTAATATGTCAGGTCATAAGCAGTGCATTGCTGGGGCATAAGTTATAGTTAGCTCAGTCCTGCTGATTTTCACCTGTTTGAACAAGTGAAATGTGAACCTAAATATAATGTACCTGTAACCTTTGGCTTTTTCAGTGAACACACACACACACATATATATATATTTACAGACTTTATAGTTAGGAATTAGCATTTAGATGAGGTATGGGGGCCTGAGGCAAGATGGCGATCGTGGCTGCGATCGTGTGAGCGGGCTCTACACTCCTCGGCGTTACCCTCCCTGCTCTTTCTACTTACGGTGATGATAGTAGCGTGATTCCAATTGAACTGAAGTACGGAGCTCTCTGGGTATGCTGTGGCTGCTCCGTCGCCTGCTTCCTCAAGGGTTTTCTTTGTCCCGGTGTGCTATCTCCCCCATAGCGCCTGGGACTGTTTGGACTGTTTGGATGCCGGTGGAGCTTAGGAGCAAGCACGGGAGCGGCCAGCATCGGGCGGTGTGTGGGTTCGGTTTGGGCTCAGACAGCGCAGGCAGAGGGTCCGGTGGAAATCCAGGACCGGAGCGTCTGTACACACAGAGCGATGCCTCCCAAGAACGCCGCGAAAGGCTCCAAGACACAGGCGGCAGCTTCTGCAGTTTCGACCTCCCCTTCAGCTAATGGACAAGGGGGTATCCTCGGTGGTCGTCAGGAACAGGGGAAATCTCACCTTTCTCCCGGGGGCTTGCGGTGTAAAGATACTATCTCTGGAAGGTCAGTTAAGGTCCCGGGAATATTCCAAAAGGGGACCTTAACGAAAAATCAGTCAGGTAAAAAAGCTGAAAAACCAGCGAATTCTACTGTTGCGTCCACTGTGAAGGAAAAGTCCCTGGTACTTTCAACACAACAAGGGGGGGCAGCAGTAACAGCTAATGGGGGAATCTCCTGCTTACTGGGTTCTGCGCATAACAACATATGTATGGAAGTGGATATACTTCAAGATAATATACTCTTGTCAGGCTTCATGGTCCACCAAGCTCAATGCTGTCTGGCTTATCATATTTCTGTAAAGGGGGAACATGGCGGCTAGCTAGTGTGCTGGCTACGAGCTCCTCGCGTCTCCGCAATATACTTACCACGTCTTGAACGCGCAACAACTTCGGATGCCTGGTTGCATCAGCCCGGCGTTTGGGTCACTTCTCCTCTGAGTTCTGGGTCGTTGTGGTTCCTCCGACGGTCGGAGGTCAACGGGAGGAGGGAGAGCAAGCGGAGGCGACACGGCCCCCAGGTGTCTCTCAGCTGCCTCAGAGATCCGGCAATTGCCAAGCAGCAGCCCGGTCTGCTTCCAGGTCCCCGGGGACAGAGTCAGTACTTTCCCCCCTGACGATACTGGGATCATCCAACATAACGATAGATGTGAGGAGTGGGAACCCACCTCCATGATCTATGACCCCAAAAAAGGAATCAAAGCTCATTGTTGTAGGAAGCCAAAGTCTTCCTCCCTGAAGAAAACAGAAGCAGTTGCGGCAGAAACCAGATCACTTCATAACAAGCAGAAGACGACCATTTTTTCAGAAGGGGCACTGGTTGACTCTGAGGTCCCCACAACGAGAGCAGGTAAAAACAGTTAATAATTCAAACCAGGACAACTTTTGTTTGGAGAAAAGTCCGTATTGTAAGAAGGTGAGAGAGAGGACCGGAAACTTTCTTCGTTCCCCCGGGACTCAGAGAGCCAGAAGCCTTCTTCGGGACCGAACCGGGAGTTCAGCGGGTCGAACAGGTGCCAGCCCAAACCGAGGATAAGAGGGAGCCGGACCTCTTCTGGCAAAATGCAAGAGCCAGCGACAGCCCAGGATGGTCGTGGCTTCTAAAGTGGGGAAGTGTTATGTGCTGTGCCTAAAGAGTGGAACCTCAGCAACTGACACCCTACTCTCTGAAGGAAGAGAGTGAAGAGCTCCCTAACGAACATTGAATTCCTTCTTTTGTTATTCTTTTTTCTTCGAAAGACCTAGGTCAATAAAGCCCTTATTACTTAAAGGAGTTGCTTCACCTGCACTACAGTTTTACCAGGACCACAAGCCCCAGAAGTCCCTGATATCGCGCCTGGAGGCGCTGCTGGTGACGCTGTTTGCACCCAGGGGGGGCCTACTTAATTCCTCGCGGCTCCCGCGTCGTGGAACGTGTGCGGGTGCCAAGGGTGGGCCCGTCTGCGCCCGTTGGAGCCCGTGGGAGACCGGACTGGGCCACCCCCTTGACGCTTACAATTGGAGGACATCTGCCACGTAAGGTACTGTTGACCCTGCTTCCTGTCTGTTCCCGCCTTGTCTCCCCGTAATATATGGCGAAACGGGCTAAGCGGAAGGATATGCAATCAGGCGGAGGGGGACTTGTGGGAACTTTAGATGCTTTCTTAACTCGAGCGGAGTCAGTGTTGACACATGAAATCCTCCTAACCGAAAAAAGATTATCACTGGATACTATAGTGATCCATAAGAGGTCATCGTTGTGAGGGCTGAGTGGGGCTAAATCACCCGCTAGTATTATGCCTGACATAGAGCTCGTGCCCGCAGAAAGGAGGTGGAGTGGAGAAGGCACGGGAGAGGGGGAAGAGGGGCAAGAAGAGGCAGGCATAAGGAATATTACTGGGAGCACATGTCAGCAAAATGTTGAAACAGGGCCCGGGAAACACAGTACTGGTAATGGGGAAAAGACGACTACAGTTAGTATTAACCCTTCTCTGGTCGAGTCCAGCAAGGACTCAGTCCCCCTGATAACCTTGGACCCAATTCCATCTTGTGGTCGAGAGGAAAGAGCAGCTCGTACTAGATCAAGCAAGACACAGAGGGCTAGCCTAATTAACCCCGGTGCCGCTCAAACCCCTTTAGCAACAAACGATCCAATGGCTAAATGCACAAGGGGAAGTGCCATTCATAAGCCTAAGCAGAAGAACAGAGCGAGGAAGTTACCATCTAGAGTAAATACCCTTGACCAGTCAGGGGAGGTAGACAACCTTTGCACAGAGGAACACCCCCAGCTCCCGCGAGTCTGTGAATGTGAGAATGATCAATGGTCCAGATTAGAAACACTGATGGCCAATATGTTAGAGCCTTTACTGAATAAGTTAAATATAATCGAGGAGAAACTATGATGCATTCAATCTAGAAACGATTCACACACGGGGGACTCTTTCAATCCAACAGGTGAGAACACAACCAGCTATTCCCAACATCCCCATACTCCAGGGCCTTGGATTACACAATAGATATAAAACGTACGAGGAAATGCAGGGTGCAGGGGGACACAAGTGTACTGATTGTTCACAGGGAGGGGCCATACAGAGTGGGAATGATAAAGACATAACAGATCTCCCGATCACTCAAGTTGCAGACATAAGAGGGATGGAGTCACACCCTCCTAATTTAGAGTTAACTATAGAAAACAGGGCTACTGTAAATTACCGACAACAGAATAGACAGGGGCCTCCAGAGAACAACCAGAGGGAAGCACTCCAAGTTATTAATCTCCCCCCAGCCTGTACCCCGTACACTGTGGTTCTAACTGGTGTGCCAGTTTACACACTTCAGAAGAGACCACCGAGCAGCTAATTAACAAGGTGGCTCACTGGCTGTGCAAATTCGCTAGATTCCATAGGGAAGATTACCGGCATATTCTTATGGTCCGCAGGGTCTCATGGATAGGTAGGACTCAAAAAGCTTATAGAGGGGATTGTTTAATTGTCACCCTTAGATACCCAGGGTTGGTGCACGGGATTCTATCAAACACAGCTAGGTTATTTGATTTAGGGACCAACATCAAACCCATGCCATTAGGGTTCTTTTATATACCAGTGCTAGGATCTACCGGTGTTAATGCAAGGGATAGTAACGCACAGGGCACAAGCGGGAACCCTTGGGGAGGGAAATGGAGCTATCTAACGCTTTTACACCAATAGGGGATTTAAATGATTTAGACTGACTGACGGCCAGTAAGTGTGAGGATAGTCTCCCTGAAACCCCTATACCCCTATCCATGATTAGGAACTCGCGTGTAGAGCCAACAGAAGTCTCACTTAGGGTCCGTAGGGACCTGCACGAGACAGACCAGATGAGGGTGGGCCTAGTCGATCTTGGTAGCAAAGATAGTGGTCCCCCTGAATCAGAGGTGGACACTGGTCCTGGTCATATAAAGATCATTTCCTGGAACATAGCCGGCTTGGCAAGCAAGCTTGGGGTGCCCCAATGGCTTAAATTTGTAAAGGGCTTTGATATAATATGCCTACAGGAAACATGGGCAACGGAGAAAAATTATTTTATAGAAGGGTATTAATCCTTCTTTCGCCCGGCGGTTAAAGCAAGAGCTGGGCGGGCAATAGGGGGCTTGTTAGTCTTCGTTGCCCTGAAGTTAGTTGGCAGCTGGAATGAGCTGGCGTGTGACTCCAAGAATATACAAGGGTTGTCCTTTAGATCGAAAGGACTTAGGGTCACCTTAATAAATTTTCACAATGCCACCCAGTCAGTTGCTCAGGGCCCAAACAGTCTAGCAGAGTTAAATAGCTGGTTGGAGCATAACACAACAAATCTAAGTGCTACCTCGCAAATGATCCTAGTGGGCGACTTTAACTGCCATATGTGCCCACATCTAAAGGTAGCTAAGGGTAATTGGCTAGCATGTCCCCTTACTAAAGGTCCACATGTGGAACACACGGAAACGGGAAAGGTGCTAACAAGTATTTTATACGCTTTTGGTTTAACTCACACAATGGATATGACCACTAAAAAGGTTGGTCGTGTTGCACTCCCTACATATAAAGGCAGAGGGTGCCACTCAGTGATTGATTACATATTTATACCCCACACATTAGACAGTAGTATAATAAAATTCACTATTGAACATAGTGCGTTTAGTGATCACAATCCCCTGACATTAGAAATTCAGTGTCATAATCCATCACGGGGCAGTCAGATGGAGAGGAACAGACTGAGACCTGTGGACCAGGGTAGGAGGCTTAGATGGGCCCAGGTAGACGCAGCTGAATTTAACGCTGTTTAAATTTAAAAATGGAGCTAAAGACTTTAGTGACTGCTTAAACCTGGAGGTAAGAGGGGCAGATCTGATGGAGGCTTTTTTTAATATCACAACAAGGGTCAGTAACATGTTGAAGTCAACCACATCGAGACGCATAACGGACAGTCCGCGGTGGTTTGACAGTCACTGTACGCTGGCCCTGAGGAAACTGAAGGGGGCACTCAAGCAGAAGCCTAGGGACAGAGAATGGGTGCACGCATGTCGAGCATCCTATAAGCAAGCGGTAAAAAATCGCAAAGGCCAGTTGCAGCGTTTAGCATAGGAGGAGCTTGTGGATGTAGCCCAGTTGAAGGACTCCGCACGGTTCTGGAGGACCATCAACAGCCCTTATTTCTCAGACCCGAATAAATCTGGGCTAAGTGCGAATATTCTCCCTGAACATTGGAGGCAGTATTTTGAAAGCCTGTATAACCATTCCATAGACACACAGGAGGAACCGCAACCAACAGTTTGTTTAGCCAGCAGTGGACCGGTCTCTTTTTCTTTAGCAGAAGTAAGGGCGGGAATAGATGGCCTTACTAGACATAAGGCTCCAGGACCAGACGGGATCCCGTCTGACCTCTTTAAATGCAATCCAGAGGTATGGGCGCCCCTACTGACAAGGGTGCTAAATGCAGCAATAAGTTCCTCTATGCCAGGCTCATGGTCGTCTGCAAACATTGTGCCCATTTTTAAGACATGGGACAGGGACAATCCGCAATGTTACCGCCCAATATCTCTGATTGATGTATCAGCAAAGGTTCTGGGTCGGGTGATTTTAAATAGGCTGATGGACTGGGCTGAGTCCACTAATATAATCACTGACGTTCAATATGGGTTCCGCCCCGGTAAATCCACGGTAGCGCAATGTTTGAATCTTTACCTCATCACGGGCAAATATACATTAGCGAAGGAGGGGGTCTTCTATCTAGCGTTTATGGACCTCACGGAGGCATTTGACCACGTGAACCGGAGAAAACTGTGGTCCCTGATGGCCAGTCAGGGTGTAGATATAGCTATAATTAACATCCTGCAGTCCCTGCACCATAATACCTCCGCCGCGGTAAGGTACACTCAGGAGGGGGATATTACAGATAAATTTGTATGCTCCAGCGGGGTCAGACAGGGGTGCATATTGGCACCTTTCTTTTTTACGTTGTATATCAACGGGTTGGATGCCGCCCTGCGCGATATTAAGACAGACGTGCCGAGGATAGGGGAAAGAGCAGTTCCTGTTCTGCTTTATGCAGACGACGTGGTGTTACTAGCTCGTACCCCCCATGGGTTGCAGTTGCTAATCGATGGCTTTGTGAGGTTTATGGAGAGTCTGGATATGTCCCCGAACCTCACAAAATCATATGTGATGGAAATGGGGAACAAGAAAGGGAAATCGTACAATTTTTCTATTAGGACACACATACTAGGTAAAGTTCCAGCATTTTCCTATTTAGGTATAATATTTGACCGCCGATTAAACTTCAAGCATCTACTCGATAATAAAGTCCTGTCCCTGATTAAATCTACAGGTGCAATTATGAACTATGGCCAAAGACTAGGGTTTTGGACCCCGGACGTGATTTTAAAATTGTATAATTCAATCTGCTGTGCCAAGGTTTTGTACGGAAGTGAGGTCTGGGGATTTGTAAAGCTTAATAATCTACAAAGAGAGGAAAATAAATACATGAGGCGCTTGTTGAGGATACCGAGCAGCACCCCTGCCTTTATAGCGCACGAAGAACTGGGGGCCGGGTACATCTCGGATACCATAGCAGTTAAACCCCTAGCATTCTGGTTGAAAATTTGGCTAAGTGAAGAGCTTGGACTGACAAGGATGGTGGTCCAGGATTGCCTCACGCTGGACCATGCTATGAAAATCCCATGGTTAAAATATGTGAGGGATGGTTTTCATAACTTGGGTCGCTCGGGCCTGTTCTCCGATATAGACACTATAAGCCAGAAAGACAAGACAGACATTAAACCACTGTATTTAAAGTTTACTCAGTCTCAACGGGAGACTACCGAATTAAGAAAGGAGTCTGTCAGAAATTATATTCTAGTGAAGTCTACCCCGAATATAGCACCTTATTTAATCCTTCTGACCAGTTCTCATGAGAGGTTTTTAATAACTTGTTTAATATTAAATCTGATAGACCAAATCCTGGGATCTCCAGGGGGTTTTATGAGAAATGTAGAAGAGATAGGGCCCTGTGGCTGCGACGACCTGTCTCCACAGGATACCTCGCATTTTCTTTTTATCTGCTCATATTATACTTATCCAAGGAGAAGGTTTTTAAAGACTTTACTCAGGAATACTGGCATTAAGCAGATCTGTGTTGCCTTGTTATTTCTAAAAATGTCCTCAGATGTTCTTACCCGCCACTGTGTTGTAAATTTTTTAAGGATTGCATTTAAATTAAGAACCTCAAGAGGGATTTATAATAATTAGAATTGAGTGTGTTGTCACTTCTGATCGTTGATAATTTTTACGGTGTTTCTAGAGTTTTTAGAGCTTTTAATCTATGAGATGGACTATAATGTTAGTGGAGATATCGATATAGGGAAGACACTTTGATATGTTTAATTCTGTTTTAACATTGTGAATGCTTTTATGATTTATCTCAAATCGAATAAAGAACTATAATAATAATAATAATAATAATAATATACCCTCCAGCTGGTGTAATTTTGCGCAATCTCAACATACTATGGCCTTACTACCACCTACAGACTTGGCTTGTGATGATTTTCAAGTAACATCACTAGGTCTTGGTCCCAGTGGGGAGAATGGGGGTAAAGCGCCTGTAAAAGATATGGACTCTGGAGACTCTGGTGGCAAATTTTACTCACTGTCAGAACCGTCTAATTCTTCTGAGAATGAGAGTATTGAAGGTGACAGGCCTGACAAGAGAAGTGAGGCTAGTACTGGTTTACAAGATGAAGAAAATGAAGAAAATGTGGATGTGGATGTCTCTGGCGCTGGAACTGTACGGAAAGCAAGAAATCCTTCCAATCTAGCCTCCAACTCAAAGGAAGTGTGCACTAAGACTGGGTCATTAGTCTGGGATTATTCATTCTCACCACAACTTGGGGAGACTAATGGTGGACTATGTGGCTTAGGTGGCAGTAGCATCACTCGAGAAATAATTGGTTCCGAGGTGCCGGCTGAAAATGAAATTACCTTGAGCACCATATACCAAGCTATTATGACTCACCGAGAAGAGACCAAAGCAGAGGGTCTGCACACACAGGGCGAGGTCCGCACGGATAGGGGAAGCAGAGACAAGAATATCAATAATTGAGGATGAGATAGTACAGCAGAAATCAAGTATAACCTCACTACAAACTGTAAAGGATGATATCAATTGGAAACTCACTGACTTAGAGAATCGCGCAAGAAGGAACAATCTATGCATATTAGGTGTTCCAGAAGGAAAGGAGGGCAAAGATATACGGTAGTTTGTCATTGATCTATTTACAGAGGCCTTTCCCGATTTGAGCCAATGGAAGTGGGACCTGGAACTGCAGCGTGCCCATAGATTTCCTTTTCATATGCGGGGAGGTAGGGTGGGTCCTGATACAAAGCCTAGGGCTATCTTGATTTGTCTGAACAATTTTCTGCTTAGGGAGGCTTTATATGACCTAGCAAGGCCTGATCGTAAAAGAAGTGGAAAGGGCTGTGAATTCTTTGTTTGCCCTGATTTCTGTCAGGTTACGGTTCAACAAAGATGGCACCTTCGCCAATTGATCCCACTTTTTCAAGCTAAAGGTGCACAGGCCTTCCTCCTCAACCCGTCTAAGCTTAAAATCATCTACAAAGACAAAACGCTTTTTTTTGTCTTCGAGAATGCTGCAAAAGAGTTCTTAACTTCTATTTAGTAGGAGCCAATGTTAGCGATGCTGTTGCTGTTCAGAAGGCGGTTTGAATCCTAAATTCACTGTTTCTTTTCTTTCTCAGGGGGAGACGGGGGGGCTGGGTGAGTGTTCATAAACCTCTCTCTACATCACTAAAGGGACTATTCAGTCCTTATGCCTCTTTTGGGTGGGGGGTTGGATGGGTTGGTTCTGGGGTGGTTGGGGTGGGTGGGTGGTAGGGTAAGGATAAGTACTGTATTGGTAGGCTATGTGTTTGGTATCAATGTTATGGTGATAAAATGTGCGATGTGTGCTGTGTCAATTGCTAAATTGCATTTTAAGCGGTGGATAGAGAGCAAGCTAAAGTTGACCTGTCCCTTCTGTCTACAGCCCTATTGTGATGGGAAAATTCTCAATATGTTCATGGAATGTCTGTGACCTCAATGACCGAAAAAAAAGGGAGATTATGGCTCAAATCTTAACTACAATGCGGGTGGATTTCCTTTGCATACAGGAGACCCACATTGCTTGGAACAACCGGAAATATTTAAATGATCTAGGCATGCAACTACTTGGTTGTACTCGACAGAGCTCAACTACTAGAGGGATTGCGATTTTGCAAAAGTTTGGTTGGGGGTTTGTAAGTGTGTTAAAGAAAATGCTTTGGGAAGGTGGGTTATCAATGAACTTTGGGTAGGGGGTGTCCCAATGACGATATGCGCAATCTATGGTCCGAATTTGGATGACCCAGACATGCTGCATTTTCTTAGTATTGAGCTAGCGGCATGGCCATTGCCGCTACTTATGTGGGGGGATTATAACCTTCATTTGGAAGGTAACTTTGACATAAACAGCGATTAATTATATGTTGGGAAGAAGATTAAAGTGTTTAAAGCCACTAGAGGGATTGCTAAAGAATTTGGGTTAGTCGATGCATGGTATGTCATGGGGAAAGGAGCTATGGGGGCAACCTTTTATTCTGCACCCCATAGGAAACATCTGTGCCTAGATTATTTCTTCTTAACAGTCGAGAAAGCCAAAAATGCTAGCTTTCATATTCTGCCCAAAATTATATCAGATCACAATTCCATTGTGCTAGATCTGGATTATAGTATTAGTCGTGGTTTACCAAGAATTTGGACTTTTGATCGGAAATTGTTGTCGGATCCTGTATACTGCGAACAAATGAGTAAATGGATTACTGAATTTTTTTTAAATAATCGTGGGTCCACTTCAGATTCTATTGTCTGGGATGCATTTAAGGCTGGAGTTCGTGGAGAAACGCTAAGCTATTCTATCAATAAACAGCGGAAGGTTCCTGATGAAATTCAGTTGGGGATGAATAAGTTAAGGGAATTAGAAATTGAACTTATGGGGCTGGTAATCAGAGGACAAAACACGACACAAATTATAAGTGATATTGCCTCTCAAAAAATGAATATCTACCAGAATTTTGCTGAGAAATTAGCTTCTAAAATTGCTATCTATAAGTCTGAATTGTATGAGGTTGGTGAGAACTCGGGTCGAATACTAGCAAAAAAATTACATCAGAAAGAAGTAGCTAATAGGATTAATAGGATACAGGATCCTCTTGGCCAGGTACAGGATACCCCAGCTGAAGTGCTTAATGTGTTCAGTAAATTCTATTATGAGTTATATACACCGAATGTTACTATAGCTGCAGAAGAGAAACTAAAGGAGTTTTGTTCCGATTTGGATATTAAAAAACTGACACATGATCAGATGGAAGCATTAGATAAGGATATCACTTGGGATGAAGTGGAAGTGGCAATAATATCACTGGCAGTAGGTAAGGCCGTGGGACCCGACGGTATCCCCCTTGAATTTTACCGGACCTTTCGCCAAGTTTTAAAATCTGAATTTTTGGCTTTATGTTTGTCTGCTCAAAGAGGAAGGGTGCCGACGTCCTGGTGTAAAACCACTATTATCGTTTTTTTTGAAGAAGGATAAACCCGAATTGTTGCCTACTTCATATAGACCTATATCATTAATCAACTCCGATAGCAAAGTCTATTCTAAGATCATAGCTACTCGATTAGCTGGTGTTATCTCGGGGCTGGTTTCCAACTTCCAACATGGGTTTAGTCCTGGTAGAGATACCACAGACCACGTGAGACATGTGATCTCTTTTCTGGATTGGGCACAAACAACTGAGACTACATTAGGGGTAATCCTGCTGGATGCCGAGAAGACATTCGACAGGGTTTCCTGGCCTTATATGTGGGAAGTTTTAAGTTTAAAGGGTTTTGGTCCTCAGTTTCGGCAAGCAATTAGGGCATTATATATCACTCCGGAAGCAAGTATTAGAATTTCTGGTCAGGAATCCGGATCATTTAAGATAGGTAGAGGCACAAGGCAGGGCTGCCCTTCCTCTCCTCTTTTATTTGCTTTATATATTGATTTTTTTCTGAATAAATTGAATCAACATACAGATATAGAACCAGTTCAATTACAGCTTATGAAGTACAGAGCATTGGCATATGCCGATGATATTGTTGTTATAACAAAACATATAGTATCGGCAATACCTGCGATTAACTCACTGGCAAGTCAGTTCGGGAGCTTTTCTGGTTACAAATTAAACATCTCTAAAACCCAGGTTCTTTATGTGGGTGGTGATCCTCCGGCTGAAGTGTCCATTGTGCCAGAAGTTACATATTTAGCAATCAAAATATCAACGCCAGTTGGGAATATTCCAGAATTAAACATGAACCCAGTGTTGGCTAAAGTAAACTCAACATTGGAGCAGTTGGATCATCTACACTTATCTCTTTATGGGAGATCTAGTGTATTAAAAATGTTGGTATTGCCAAAGTTTGTATATATATTTAGAACGATCCCGATAGAATTCCCTGTATCTTGCTTTAAGCAGTTAGAGAGGATTTGTTTTAGATTCCTATGGGTATACAGCCGGCAGAGAAAGGCCTATAAGAAAATGGTACTTCCAAAAGACCGTGGTGGCTGGGGTATCCCACACTTTATATTGTATTATTGGGCAGCAATGATGCAGTACATGAGCCCTTTGGTAATTGGTGATCGGGCAGTAACTTTGCCCTGCCACAGTCCATCAATATATGAATTTGGGCTGGGGGAGGAGACTAATGACTGTTTAGTAAAAATTCTAGAACCAAGCTATTTGAAGAAAACCAAATTTAAAGTACTTAGCGCTGCCTATTCTGTATGGAGACAAGTCAAGCACAAATTAGGTATTGCTAAGCTTAATGCCTACACCCCATTTTCAGCTCCTATGCTTCTCCCACTAATTTTCCGCGATCAGGTGGTTTATAGATGGGGATTAAAGGGAATCTATCGGTTGGGTGACTTATGTGAAGAAGGTCAACTTATGCCATTTGCAGACCTACAATTGAAATATGGCCTAGCTAAACAAGATTTTTTCAAATTTCTCCAAATTCGAAGCTTCCTAACTAAACAAGGGCATGGATTGGAACACCAGCTTGCTCAGATTGGGCTTATTGAAAAAATGAAGAGTAAAACACCTATCGGCCAATTTTATGCTCACATATTAGAGATATTCCCAGACAATGTAGATCTATGTCAGGGGAAGTGGGAAAGGAAATTTGGGGTTGAGGAGGTTAATATCAGGGAATCTTCAGGACTTGCTAATCAAGTCTTGATGACAGGTAGGATGCGCGCTCAGCATTATATGGCCTTATTTGATTTGTATTATACCCCAAGTAAGATCTCTAAATGGGGGACAGCTGCGGGGATTAACTGTAAAAGATGCGGCCTTTTTGCAGCTGACTCAGTTCATATGTTTTTCCATGCCCCAAGTTAGGGGTATTTATTGGGGAAATTGAGCAGTTTCTTGGTATAATCATGGGACCCTCTGTGTGTATAACGGGGGAATGGGTGTTGTTCGGGGTCGGGTCTGATACTGTAGCACATACAAGATCACGAGCCACTAAATCCTTTCTGTTTATCTGTATGGCAGTGTTACGTGCTTGCATAACTAAGGATTGGATCAGTCCTGACCCCCCGACCTTTGTGACCTGGCGCTCAAGGCTATTAGCTTTGTATAACTTGGAATTCTCAATTTATAAAACTAAAGGTATAAGGAAGAGAGCAATGGGAGCCAAGATCTGGTCTCCCATAACCGAATGGATTTAAGAGTAATCTGGGTTGATCATATGCTGCACGGTTAAATTAGGAACCGAAAATGGCCAAATCTCTTTCTTTTGATCTGTCTGCCATTGGTGTATAAGATTTGTTTCGATTGTATATTTCTTTTGTTGTATTTATTGTAACTGCATTTAGCCAATTTCAGGTATTGTAATGTCATCTTAAGATGTCTGTGTTTATCCTTACCAAAACAAAAAGGAATAAAATCAATAAAAAAAATAAAATAAAAAAAAGGAATTAGCATTTAAAAACCTTTGAAATTCACTAAAAAACCATAGGTTTCAGAGACGTTATAGTTAGTTGGACATTTGACTCATATAAAACCATAGTAATTCCCCCATTGTAGTTAGTTGAGCTAACTATAACTCGGGCACCCGCAATGCACTACTGATGATGTCACATATTAAATCACTCATGACATGGTCAGTGACATCACTGATTACATCTCAAATTATATCACTGATGACTTCACTGATGACATCATCCAGTGAATGTGTGTTTCTGTAAAGTTTAAATATTTTTCATATATATCTATGCCAAGGTGTATTTAGTAGATGTGTGACTGACTGTATAAGTGAGTGATTGAATGTGTCTGACTGAATGCATGGGTTAGTGACTAAACTGTGTGAAAGTCTGTATTAGTCTCTCAGTTGGTGTGTAAGCAACTGCATGGGTTGGTGAGTAGCTACATGAGTGTCTATATGGGTTATTGATTTGTTGTCTGAGTATCTGTAGGGGTGCCTGAGTGTCTGAGTGGGTGGGTGGGGGGGGGTGTGAGTCTGTGCATAGATGTCTGAGTGGGTAATTCACTGGTTATATGGATTCAAAAGTGCATCTGGGAAGGGCTGTATGGGTGAGTTAGTGTGTGTATGGGTGTGTTGGTGAGTGAATGAATGTCTCAGTGGTATATGTGTGACTAACTACATATGTTTTAAGTCAGTATATGTGAGTGTTGGAGTATATAAATGACTATACGTGAGAGTAAGTTATTTGAAGAGTGGATGTATAAATGAGTGTCTGTTTGTATCAGTGATTGTATAAGACAGTAAGTATGTGTTAGTATCTGCATAAATAAGTGATGTGGTGTGTGTATCAATATCGGAGTTGGTGTGTATAACTGTATACATGAGTAAATGGGTATGTAATTGATTCTTTGCATGACTGACTAGGTGTGTGAGTAACTCTATGGATGAGTGGCGGAGTGTGACTGTATGTATCGGTGTATGAGTACATATTATAGTACTGTATTGATGAGTAACTGCATGTATAAGTGACTAGGTGTGTGTAGACCTAGGAAATAGTCGGTGGTATGTAGTAGCTGGCATTGTTGTGTGTATGGTTTCAAAAATAGTAGTCTGTATTTTAGAGTGGGTGTATCAAAGTTTATATTAGGGCATCAGTATGTGCATTAGATTATCACATGGATGATGTCATCAGTGATGTCATCAGTGATGTAATTTGAGATGTCATCAGTGATGTCACTGACCATGTCATGAGTGATGTAATATGTGACGTCATCAGCAGTGCATTGCGGGCGCGCAAGTTATAGTTAGCTCAACTAACTATAACGGGAGAGTTTCTATGGTTTTATATGAGTCAAATGTCCAACTAACTATAACGTCCCTGAAACCTATGGTTTTTTAGTGAATTTCAAAGGTTTTTTAAATGCTAATTCCTAACTATAACGTCTGTAAAACCTATGGTTTTTTCAGTGAATTTCAAAGGTTTTTTAAATGTTAATTTCATATTTTAATATTTATAAAACCTATATTTTTTCTATTTTTTTGTAATATTTTGGAACTCTATTATCCTTTTTTTTGTAACTTTAAAAATGATGTAATGTTTTATATCTTAAAAAATAATATGTATATATATATTTTTTTTTTTTAGAAAACTGAACTCCCGTACCGGTAGTGTACCAAGCTCCATCAGCACGCGAATCCTATCCGCCATATTGCTAAACTCGTAAATGATGCACATTTCTTATCCAACAGGTTTGTGGCACCGCGTCCTGCTTAACATCATATACGTATGAGGTCGCGCCAGCTGCTACTTTGGTATGCAACGGGTATGCAGTACCAAGCCGCGCGTCACATTATGTACACATGGGGTTGCACCTGCTGTGCGTTGCTTATGCGATGAGTGCACGCTGCGAGGCCCTGTGTTAAGTCTTAAACGTATAGTGTGGCGCCGGGTATGCCATTCCCTCATTTTTTTATGTCTCAAAACTATATCTAAATAAGTTTCAAGTGTATATGAGAGCAAGCGATAATCTAAAATATTTTAAACATTTATATATTTCTAACTGTAATAAACTTATATTATGGTAAATATATTTTCTCAAAATCGAGTTGGGTGCCGCCTCCTTGCGCGCTCGGTGCGCGTTTGCCATGTGACCTTAAAAAAAAGCATTTGATTGGTTCATAACATTTCTCATTGTAACAGTTGGAGAACCCCACCCATTTTAGTCATTCTCTCTACAGCGTTTGATGCGAGACACCTCTTCTGCTTAGAGAGCATTTTTGAAAAGTTTTTTGCTGTGTACACATATCTTATACTACACACAACGTGCAACGATCATCTTGATCAATATTCATGGTCTGTACAGTAGCCTTCCACGTGTGAGGGCCATGCATCTGAAACGTCACATTAAAACACAAATGTGTGTTACACGATGCCCCTGGTTTGTGTGTGTGTGCGCATTATTGTGCTGCCTTTCGACCTGGGTATTGGTGGCTCGAAGGGGTATCATCAGCCACGGGCAGAGTGCACATCCTAGATCACAAGTGACAAATAGTAAAGAGTAATGTGTATATTTGTGTTACAGTATGCTCTGTTGTCAGGCTTTACCAGTATAGTAGTGTGTCATATGTGAGACTTTCAGATTCACGTTTGACATGCAATGCTTGACTGTAATGAGCGTTATCACTGTGTATGACATAGCCTCACTGCTGATCCTCCCTCCATCCGAGCACATTCACATGTGTGCACTTCGCGATAGCAACACTTTCAATAATACCGCACACCACTGACATGCGTGTCTGCGCATATCAACAAGCTTTACAACGACATGTGATGTTGGCCATTCAATGTTTTCGGACAGCATCTCATTACCGATAGTTGCCGCCCTCCCGGTACATGCTACATTAATGTAAATTGCGGATTGTGCGACGTCAAAACTGCAACAGGGACACACACATAAGCACACTTCCTGGCCAGGCAGGAACTAAACAACGCCCAGGTCCCCGGCATAATTATTCACACCCCTACGCCTGGCGTACGCAAGCCCAGCCCACTTTGCGTACATATAAATAGGATAACGACAACGCCACATGTCCCAGTTCTTCCACACTGCCTCAGGTGATATGGCCGCATCCACCTCGCATATCACAATGGGCAATAAAAAAAGGGATCCAGGAGGTGTGCACCATCCTTGCAATCAACACTCCATTTGAATTGTGAACCCTGCTGGCCGTCGTGTTTGGACACACAACAATGACAGCAGGTGAGCAGTGGGGCCTGGGTGCACAGGGGCTGCAATTGAGCGCGGTGCTGCAGGAGGGGTGGGGTGCATCAGCCTGGGTGCACAGGTGCGAACAAGCGATGTTGCCATGCGTAATGATGTCATCTCTGACTTCATTCAGTCACACCTCTGTCTCATTTTAAGGACCTGCTGGACCGTACTGTAGGCCTGAGCCAGCGGGCAGCGCTGCCCTACAGACACGTGGCGTTGGCTTTTGGGGCACTGTAGTGAGCTGATTACTAAGTGTACATGCACACAGGCTTCCACCACTACATTACATGCGCACATTATGCTTCTAGCATGCGCTCTGTTCCTTTGTATGTGAACGTTGGCATAACATATTATTATTTAACCTTGTGTATTCTCGTACACTCCATTTCCTCTTTGAACCACGATTACCACTAACAGTTGGTAGCTCGTACTTCAAGAAGGAAGGATGCACTCAACTGGTGTTCTCTATTAAGCTTGAAATAAACCTTCATTTACTTCAAGACGTTTCCAGCATTATATTATTTCTCCCTTTTCAGACACTGAGTTAGTTGCACCAAAATGCGCGCAGCAGGGGCTCAGCCCGTAATGATGCCCTGGGCATTCTGACGCCTTCCATCGTGGTATCAAGACACCGTCCCAGACTGGAGACCTGCTGTGCCACCCTGACAGAGGCACCCCGGAGTCGGAGCTCGCACCAGCACGTTGTTGGACACACCGGTGGTGGCAGGTGAGCAGTGAAGCCTCGGTGCGCAGGAGCTGCAATTGAGCACAGTGCGGGGGAAGGGGCTGGGGTGCAGCAGTCTGGGTGCACAGGTGCAGGCAAGCAATGTTGCCGTAGATAATAATGTAATCTCTGGCCTCATTCATATCTGTTTCATTTTAAGGACTTGCTGGACCGCACTCTTTCTCGCGGACCCTAGTGTCTCAGACACACTGGTGATGGGTGGTGAACAGTGAGGGCTGGTTGCAGTAGGCCGACGCTCTGTCTCCTCCTCCCTCTGTTCTTTTGACTCTCCCTCCCCTTCTCCCTTCCACCCATTCGCTCTCTGTCCCATTCCCACTTTCTCCCTTTCATTCTGACTACCTTTCTTTTTCTCTTGGACTTATGTTTCTTTTTTGTCTTGCAGGTTTTGTACGCTGCTTCCGGAGGAGTCCCACCCACTTATTTCATTTTATACTGTTGTTTCTTTGAATATAGTTGCATTTCCATGTATTTGTGTTGTTTTAATAAAGGTTATTTTTTTTACCAATAAATGAGTGTATGGGTCTTCTTTTTCTGACAACACTTGTCTGTAGTTTATTGTGAAAATCGGCGGTTGATAGGAGGTTATGAGGGAAAACATTTGTAATTTTGCGGTGCACCTACCAAATATAAACCAACAGACTATTACATAAATGAAGCCTGGGTAATTCTACAACTGCAAGGGTTCTATGAGTGTATCACTTTATAACACCATGAGAACTGCCTGTGTGATTGCAGAACCAATAATGCACTCCCTAAGGCCACCGAGGCTTCAAGGACTGGCGAGGCCCACCCTGCATATTTAAGTAAAGCCCCGGAGGTTGCCGATCCCCGGACTTGAGTTGGCCTTGAAGCCCCCGAACAATTAGTAAACAATACCCGGGGAGGTGGCGATCCCCTAGGCTGCGAAACGTCTCTGTGCCCTCCCGCGCCTAATTTACATGTGAGATTAAGGTCCCCAGTGCTGCAGAGACCCCGCAATATAATAATAGGATTAGCCCCGGAACATTACCCAGCAGGGGGCTCTTTTAAATGAGCGGGTGAGACCCTGCTTCATTTTCTTTTCTCCATTTTTACCATCCGGATCCACTTTATTGAAGCGATACGAGGTTTTCCTCCTCTTGCTTCAACGACGCAAACAAGGATTTGCTATCACAGGGTGGTAGCCATGCTCCTGCCCTGTAATAGCAAACATAAATGTCCCGCGGATGCACACCCCGGGACATTGTATGAGCTGCGCCTGGGAAGTGGCGCTCCATTGGGCCATGATGCATTGGTTACTGCATAACTACAGAATTTAGTATAAACGCATACTAACACTACTTGCACACGTGTAGTACAGCGACCAGAGTGTAGTGAAGAGGCAGAGGTAGCCCAAAATCAAAAAATATAAATCCTACCAGAGGTAGAATCACACAGTTCGATGAGCCGACGACCCTGCGATGAGTAGAAACAGCTTCATGAAGAAAACGGGTCTTCAGCAGAACGCAAGAAAGCTCAAAATATTGGTGAGAGCTACCTTCTTTTTACCTTCTCCCGCTCCTCCCCAAATTTATGTAGTGAAGAGGCAGACAGCAGTGGATCCGAAAGTAGATTTATTACAGGGTAAGAAGACAGCTTAAACAGCCACCAACAGGAGCAGACAGCAAGGCAACCGTCTTCTCCAGCACCGTGTACAAACTCCCCAAGATTCCTCTCATGACAGCCCTACATTCTAACATTACATACTTACATTCTAGTAGCATTACACTCTAACATTCTACTATGACTTACATTGGAATACTACGCAGAGCACATGACTTAACAGCAATGAGCTCATGGATTCATCCACGAGTATTGAGACCGGTAGGGGTGAGTAGTTCTCTTCCCATTCCCTGTATTGTATAAACACAAACTAACACTACTTCCACAGGTATGCTACAGCGCCCAGAGCACATCACTTTAGAGCAATGAGCTCATGGGTTAGGCTCACGGTTTAATCCCTGAATCCTCAGACCAGTAGGGGTGAGTAGTTCGCTTTCTGAAGTGTCTACACTTTCCCACTACCTATATAGTAGAAAAGCATACTAACACTACTTACACAGTTATACTACAGCGACCAGTATGCTACAGCGCCCAGAGACCATCACTTTACAGCAATCAGCTCGGTTTGATCCCCGAGTCTTCACACCGGTAGGCGTGAGTGCTTCGCTTCCCACTTCTGGTATAATATAAACGCATGGTAGGGGTCAGTAGTTTGCTTCCCACTCCCTGTATGGTATAAACGTCTACTAACACTACTTGCACAGGTAAGCTACAAAGATCAGACCTTTGACATATGGCAATAAAAATACATCCAAAAAGTTGGCCATAGGTTCCAATAAGGCCCCCTTCACTGAAATTATTGGCCTCCCTGGAGGCTTCATGGGATTTGTATGTACTCTGGGAAGGAAGTATATGGTTACCATTTTTGGATGTTCCATTCTGAGATATTTTACTTCATCCTCATCCAACAAATTCTGTTTCATCCAGTCATCTAGTTTGATATCCAATTCCTCTTTCCATTTGTTTGTGGGGTTAGTCTTCAATCTTTCATAATATTCCTTATTTCTCAACTGTGAGTATGCTTCTCGGATGTATGCCTCTTTTTCCAAAATAATGACGTTTCCTTCACCCTCGAGGGTGTCCTTACTGTGCGTAACAAAAAAATACATAGGTATCCAACTGAAGGAACAAGTTTTAGCTATACGACTAGGAAATTCAATATATTGGAAAGGCCCACTGGAGGGCAGAATTTCATAGATGGCTTAGTCATGAAAAAGTACTGTTAATAACTTATTGGGTTACATTTCAATGAGAAATTGAACTCGCTCATATTATTGACCTAATTGACACAAAAAAGAATAGTTTGACTTAATGAGAAATTACTTGTTTGATTGAAATATTGCGTATATTTTTGTATTATATTAAGAGTTTTGAACACTACGTTAACCAGAATGCTTAGCTGCACCCACCAGGAAGTGATGTCACTTCACAGTAGATGTGAGTTTAAAGCACGAAAAAAATGTGGTTTGTTGCTAGTCTCGTGAGCAAGGTCTCCGTAGAGACCGAAACGCGTTTTGTTACTGGCACGCTGTAAGAAAATAAAGATATTGAACTACATACTTTGTGAAAACGCTGTATCCATACCGTGAGTGCGCAAGGAAGCCCTGTGGAGAGATGAATTTAAAAAAAATATATATAATGTTTTATAGTTAGGACCTCATTTCCATAGGAAAATCAGTTTTTGATTTGCCAATAACTTTAGCGCCATTTCCAGAATCTTTGTGAAATTTTCAAAACTAATGGGGCGGTCACGTCAGCTGTGTTCTTGAACATTTTAGAGTGATCCATCAAGCGGGGCAGAGAAAAAGAGGGGGCTCAAAACGCTTTTTGTCCATGTTAATTTCCATTCTCAGCGACAGCCCAAACTGCTGAACAGAATTACAGCAAATTTGACAAAAAGGTAGCTCTTGGTCCAGAGAGCACTCTTTTTGTTAAGTGGTGTAAATCCATTCCGTAGTTCCTGAGAAATGTTAAGATTTCTCAGATATACAACTCTGACTGCGGTGGATCCGCGAACCCTCTCGATCTCGTACCTGAGTTCTGATTGGCTGCCAACACTTCAAACCAGGAAGTGTTGGCAGCCATCTTGTGAGTTGGTTGAACCAAGCCACAGGAAATAAGTGAAAAAACAAGAAAAGGGGGCAGTGTAGAAACATACTGAACCCCTAGGCCTATTCAGAGGCCCCCAGGGCCAAAATAAAGCATTTTTTGTAAAAGATTCTGTGGGATTCAAGGTGGATACGTGAATTCCGGCAAAATATTTTTTTTCAAAATGAAGCGCAGGCTCCCACGCTTCGTTTACTTTAGGCCCCCAGGTGGGCCAGGTCCCAAAGACAATTAGAAATAAGATGTGGGGGCCCATACAGGCCCCCACAGCCCTGGGGACTACCACCTCATTGCGGCTATAAGGAAATATTTTGCATGGGGTTTTGGCCATCCCACGCAGCCTCTGGAACCGCCACCTCCCTGGGGCGATTTTACAGCCCTCCTCCTGGAGCTGTAATTGGCCCTGGAGACCACCACCCCCCAGGGCCGGCTCCAGCAATGTCCTGGGGTGCGAACAAAGAGAACGCCAGGAGCTACGTTTGCAGATTGGTGGAGAAAGGGGGCATGGCCTGATATCAGAACTCAGCAATCCTTCTGTATAGGACTTACTGGAGGTATTAGGAGGGGTAGTTGGCCCTCAAGGACGTCCTTGGGCTCAAACTACACCTCCTGTTCCCTCCAGTAAGTCCCACACAGCAGGATTGTGAGAAGTTGTCAGAGGCCACGCCCCTTTCTCCACGACTCTGCATTTGTGCCTCCCAGTGCACTACTAGTTGGGGGATAAAGTACCCTTGGCTCCTAAGGGACCTTGGGAGCCAAGAAGCCATCCTAGTGCCTCCTGTAAGTACTAAGCAGTGGAATTCCAGAGAGCTGGTTGGAGACCTAGCCCTTTTTCTCCACTACTCTGCAAGTGTGACTGCTAGTTAAAAAACCTTTAAAATTCACTAAAAAAACAAAGGTTACAGGTACGTTATAGTTACTAAATATAATTTAAAAAACCTTAGAAATTCAGTAAAAAACCAAATGTTACAGGGACATTATAGTAAGCAAATAGAATGTAAAAAACCTTAGAAATTCTTTTAAAAAAACAAAGGTTGCGGGACGTTATAGCTAGGCTGACATTTCACTTGTACAAAACTATAGAGATTCAGCCGTTATAGTTACCTGAGTTAACTATAACTTGGCCCCCCGCAATGCACTGCTTAAGATCTCACATATTACAACACTCGTGACATAGTCAGTGACATCACTGATGACATCTCAAATGACTTAAGAATCTTACTCTAGATTTATTCTGTGCACCAGCCAGTGACTGGCGAAAGCCCACCAGCCAATCCTAACTATTTTCTTACAGCCACCCCACCTCATTTTGCAGAACTTCCTCTTTACCTTACTGTAAATTGCCCAGAACTTTAAGTTAGCAAAACAAAGCTGCCATCAAGTAGAACTGTCTTCAGTTTCTAAGACATTCCCTTCTTTAGGTGGGCTCTTCCCCACTTAGCAGGGCCATAACTAAGTTTCTCTCCTACTCTTTCTGGATCTAGCCTGTCTGAGAAGTTCTTGGTAATGAATAGGAGAAACCCTTGTTTGTATCTGAAAGTTAGAACAGGTAGCGCTAAAGCTTTCCTTTGTTTTTCCAGCTGTTCCTGCCCACTACCAGATAGCTAATCACTGGTAAGTCGTGATGAGTTAACACCCAGTGGCCACTCTTGCCCTCAGAGGCAGGCTTTTGTCCTCTGCGCCTGATTCACTAACGTTCCTAGCCATGGATGTGTGTTACAGCTCTGGAGGTGTAATGAGTGGCAGAACTGGTTTTAAGCAAAATTTAAGACTAAGCAGGAAATAACATTGTAATGTTAGGGGGAATTAAATTAATTGGATTAATTCCATTGAAGGTTATTTAGGGAATAATCTATAAGGCTACACAGTTAAATAACTTTAGGCCTGAGAGCAGGAGCTGAGACTCACCAGAGGGGAGATATATACTGACTGCAAGTAAACATTAGTTACTTTAGTGCCGTAAATTATATCAATGTTGCCACTGTGCACTCGAAATACAACTGTGTAGACTTGGTATAACAGTTAAATCGGTGTGCGTCCCTGTCAGTGCACCGCGTTCAATGTATGCTGGGAGGAAAAAATCCCACCAAGCTGACGAGGGAACTTATGTGGAAACCTAAAAGGTTCCTAAATGTGATTCAACAAATATTCAGATTCAAAACCCTTTAGGCGTTGTTGAAGATTCTTCTTCAATTTTGTTTTACCCATGAATTCGCATCATACTACCAATAGGTTTCTTGTCAGCCAAATAGTATTTTTTCAAACCATCCATTATTCGTCCCAATGGTTTTCGGGTCAAACATGGCCCTTCATCAGGGGTCTCTTTAACATGGAAATATGAAATGAAACACGAGACTATTCAAGACAGCCCAAGACATTAAGGTTACATAACATGTGTATTTGTAAAGCGAACGTTCACCACTACGGGTATCTTGGCTGAATAACAGATGTTTCTTGTTACCCAACTCAATGGTACTTGTTTTATTGCCTTCAGATGGATGAAAGGCTGAGGAGACCCGCCGGGATTTGAACGTGTGACCATAAGGTCAAACACAGGCCGCTGCATTAGATGCATTAGTCCACTGAGCCACCAGACCCGTTGTCAACTAACTGAAAAGATGTATATCATGCACACCTGTGAAGACATCAGGCTTATAAAAAAAAGAATCAAGAAAGAAAACCAGTTAAAAGGGAAATATTGACTCACGTATTCAAGCTAATGGCATGCTGAGGTGCCGTCATAAATGATCGAATGGTCTGTGCCACTTAGTGCTCAATAACGCATAGATGTGATTGTCCGGTGTGCAACATCAACGTTGTGACGACAATTAAATTGTGACTGTAAAAACATACTCAAACGTTCGCCATTAAGTGCTGCTGAGTACAACGTGATGAACTCAGTCTGCGGAATCGCCAGTGAGCAAGCGCACTTTAACCGTGAAACAACTACCACAAATTCCAGTGCGAAGCCTACATCTTAAAGAGAAAGTGGTCTCAGTGAATGTTACTTACTCGCGTGTTCGTACCAATAAAGAGCATTGAAAGTGTGAAGTGACTGAACCGCATCATGTGCAACCTGCCCTGTGATAAAATAAAGCGCTTGTTATAACAGGAGGTATATAATTCCAAATAATAACAAATGTGTAATTATTTTTGCTACATACAAGCCTATCAATCAAAAATAGACCACCAGAAGTCAAAATAAGTATGTTTTATATACCACAGCCGTTAACACTGCTTTCTGGGCACTATGAACCATCAGTCCCACCTCAGGAGAGCGCTGCTGCCAGTACCTTAAAGGGCCCCAAAAGATCCAGCAACATCTACTCTTCGTCTCTCTCCCCGGACCAGAGAAACAATGAATGATGAGGGCATCAAAACAAAATGAGGACCGCAAGGTTGTAACCTAGCAGCCATCAAAACAAAAAGATGACTTTGGTTACTGGTGCATATGGATTAGAAGAGGAAACAATATCCACAATGGCAGCCTCTAGTGCTGTTTCACATGGAAGGGACAATTATTCATATTGAAGTACTAGGCATCTGTCCCCCAGTCACAAAAACATGCAAATAAATGGTCTTGCTACCAACTTTAATTATTAATTTCCATTATGCCATTTTTAAAAATCCTAGCAAAAGGATCGGATGACAACTCTGAGGGCAAGCTCATTATTGCACTTGATGTTTGCCACTTTATGACTTTTAAGCGGCTAGAGGGGGTCACATTGTTCTGTGGCCAACATGCCATTTTGGAGGTTCCATCTCTCCAAACACCAACAAGAGGGCCACATAAGCAAGAGGGTGGTCTCTCTACAAGTAGTGAAACTGCCTTTAGCGCATTTCTCCACAGACAAGAATGAAGGTCTCAGTTTGACTAGACTGGCCGATCCCTCTTTTTGTGTTCAGAACAGCCCTTGGAGGAGTGTTAACAATCCCTTGTTCCAATGAAAGGAATGTACGGGTATTGGTGACCTGATTATAATAGAAGGAGTATCCGCTAACACCAAGATAGCTATACTGAAAATCAACTCTCCAGAAAGATAACTCTCAGAATCTAAACCCAACTCCCTCAAAATTAAGTACCCTCCGAATCTCTCCAAGAATGCAACAGAACAGTTCCAACACAGAGGCCTTAAAGCCCACACAGAAACACTCATCTCGCCTTCTATCTTTGCTTAAAGAAAGGATCAATAAAATCAGACCTTATCTTCTTCACGTGCTGTACAGCTAGCTGGAGAAAATCGATTCACACAGTCCGTGCTTTTGTTCATAATCTTTATTAGATTTTGCGTGAAAATCATATAAGTGTACAAAGAAACACAAAGAAGAAATCTTAAATTCAATTTAAATCCATGCATGATAAAAAACAATACATGAGAACCATCTGAGATCTATACTACCAGAACAGACTTTCATAAAGTGTAATGGTGCCATTATACATTCCCCTACAGCTGAAAGTTAGCACTAAAAACATCAGCCACAAATCTAGATATAAAAAAGTACAGTTTGGGCGTAGATAACAGTTGTAAGTATAAAAAGGTGGGTCTCATCTGTCAAATTAATTGGGAACAAAAGTGGCCTAATGTACTTAGAGCGCAGGGATATTAATCTGGGGCAAATAAGCACTAAGTGCATGGTGTCACACACAGAAACATTTCCACAGGTACATGGGGGCAGGCTGGTTGGCTTATTCCATAATCCTTTTTGGAACAAAAGCTGATGGAAAAAAATACGCAGTCTCAAGTAAGTTAAAAGACGCCGATGATGTTTAGTCAAATCCAGGGGGAGGTACTGTTCAATTCCCCTCACTGATTTAACTGATTTAACCATGATGTATGTATGGATAGACTGTTTGGGTAAGGTAGTGGACTCCTGTTCATGCAGTCCTACAGATATATGGCCTCATTCATATCTGTTTCATTTTAAGGACTTGCTGGACCGCACTCTTTCTCGCGGACCCTAGTGTCTCAGACACACTGGTGATGGGTGGTGAACAGTGAGGGCTGGTTGCAGTAGGCCGACGCTCTGTCTCCTCCTCCCTCTGTTCTTTTGACTCTCCCTCCCCTTCTCCCTTCCACCCATTCGCTCTCTGTCCCATTCCCACTTTCTCCCTTTCATTCTGACTACCTTTCTTTTTCTCTTGGACTTATGTTTCTTTTTTGTCTTGCAGGTTTTGTACGCTGCTTCCGGAGGAGTCCCACCCACTTATTTCATTTTATACTGTTGTTTCTTTGAATATAGTTGCATTTCCATGTATTTGTGTTGTTTTAATAAAGGTTATTTTTTTTACCAATAAATGAGTGTATGGGTCTTCTTTTTCTGACAACACTTGTCTGTAGTTTATTGTGAAAATCGGCGGTTGATAGGAGGTTATGAGGGAAAACATTTGTAATTTTGCGGTGCACCTACCAAATATAAACCAACAGACTATTACATAAATGAAGCCTGGGTAATTCTACAACTGCAAGGGTTCTATGAGTGTATCACTTTATAACACCATGAGAACTGCCTGTGTGATTGCAGAACCAATAATGCACTCCCTAAGGCCACCGAGGCTTCAAGGACTGGCGAGGCCCACCCTGCATATTTAAGTAAAGCCCCGGAGGTTGCCGATCCCCGGACTTGAGTTGGCCTTGAAGCCCCCGAACAATTAGTAAACAATACCCGGGGAGGTGGCGATCCCCTAGGCTGCGAAACGTCTCTGTGCCCTCCCGCGCCTAATTTACATGTGAGATTAAGGTCCCCAGTGCTGCAGAGACCCCGCAATATAATAATAGGATTAGCCCCGGAACATTACCCAGCAGGGGGCTCTTTTAAATGAGCGGGTGAGACCCTGCTTCATTTTCTTTTCTCCATTTTTACCATCCGGATCCACTTTATTGAAGCGATACGAGGTTTTCCTCCTCTTGCTTCAACGACGCAAACAAGGATTTGCTATCACAGGGTGGTAGCCATGCTCCTGCCCTGTAATAGCAAACATAAATGTCCCGCGGATGCACACCCCGGGACATTGTATGAGCTGCGCCTGGGAAGTGGCGCTCCATTGGGCCATGATGCATTGGTTACTGCATAACTACAGAATTTAGTATAAACGCATACTAACACTACTTGCACACGTGTAGTACAGCGACCAGAGTGTAGTGAAGAGGCAGAGGTAGCCCAAAATCAAAAAATATAAATCCTACCAGAGGTAGAATCACACAGTTCGATGAGCCGACGACCCTGCGATGAGTAGAAACAGCTTCATGAAGAAAACGGGTCTTCAGCAGAACGCAAGAAAGCTCAAAATATTGGTGAGAGCTACCTTCTTTTTACCTTCTCCCGCTCCTCCCCAAATTTATGTAGTGAAGAGGCAGACAGCAGTGGATCCGAAAGTAGATTTATTACAGGGTAAGAAGACAGCTTAAACAGCCACCAACAGGAGCAGACAGCAAGGCAACCGTCTTCTCCAGCACCGTGTACAAACTCCCCAAGATTCCTCTCATGACAGCCCTACATTCTAACATTACATACTTACATTCTAGTAGCATTACACTCTAACATTCTACTATGACTTACATTGGAATACTACGCAGAGCACATGACTTAACAGCAATGAGCTCATGGATTCATCCACGAGTATTGAGACCGGTAGGGGTGAGTAGTTCTCTTCCCATTCCCTGTATTGTATAAACACAAACTAACACTACTTCCACAGGTATGCTACAGCGCCCAGAGCACATCACTTTAGAGCAATGAGCTCATGGGTTAGGCTCACGGTTTAATCCCTGAATCCTCAGACCAGTAGGGGTGAGTAGTTCGCTTTCTGAAGTGTCTACACTTTCCCACTACCTATATAGTAGAAAAGCATACTAACACTACTTACACAGTTATACTACAGCGACCAGTATGCTACAGCGCCCAGAGACCATCACTTTACAGCAATCAGCTCGGTTTGATCCCCGAGTCTTCACACCGGTAGGCGTGAGTGCTTCGCTTCCCACTTCTGGTATAATATAAACGCATGGTAGGGGTCAGTAGTTTGCTTCCCACTCCCTGTATGGTATAAACGTCTACTAACACTACTTGCACAGGTAAGCTACAAAGATCAGACCTTTGACATATGGCAATAAAAATACATCCAAAAAGTTGGCCATAGGTTCCAATAAGGCCCCCTTCACTGAAATTATTGGCCTCCCTGGAGGCTTCATGGGATTTGTATGTACTCTGGGAAGGAAGTATATGGTTACCATTTTTGGATGTTCCATTCTGAGATATTTTACTTCATCCTCATCCAACAAATTCTGTTTCATCCAGTCATCTAGTTTGATATCCAATTCCTCTTTCCATTTGTTTGTGGGGTTAGTCTTCAATCTTTCATAATATTCCTTATTTCTCAACTGTGAGTATGCTTCTCGGATGTATGCCTCTTTTTCCAAAATAATGACGTTTCCTTCACCCTCGAGGGTGTCCTTACTGTGCGTAACAAAAAAATACATAGGTATCCAACTGAAGGAACAAGTTTTAGCTATACGACTAGGAAATTCAATATATTGGAAAGGCCCACTGGAGGGCAGAATTTCATAGATGGCTTAGTCATGAAAAAGTACTGTTAATAACTTATTGGGTTACATTTCAATGAGAAATTGAACTCGCTCATATTATTGACCTAATTGACACAAAAAAGAATAGTTTGACTTAATGAGAAATTACTTGTTTGATTGAAATATTGCGTATATTTTTGTATTATATTAAGAGTTTTGAACACTACGTTAACCAGAATGCTTAGCTGCACCCACCAGGAAGTGATGTCACTTCACAGTAGATGTGAGTTTAAAGCACGAAAAAAATGTGGTTTGTTGCTAGTCTCGTGAGCAAGGTCTCCGTAGAGACCGAAACGCGTTTTGTTACTGGCACGCTGTAAGAAAATAAAGATATTGAACTACATACTTTGTGAAAACGCTGTATCCATACCGTGAGTGCGCAAGGAAGCCCTGTGGAGAGATGAATTTAAAAAAAATATATATAATGTTTTATAGTTAGGACCTCATTTCCATAGGAAAATCAGTTTTTGATTTGCCAATAACTTTAGCGCCATTTCCAGAATCTTTGTGAAATTTTCAAAACTAATGGGGCGGTCACGTCAGCTGTGTTCTTGAACATTTTAGAGTGATCCATCAAGCGGGGCAGAGAAAAAGAGGGGGCTCAAAACGCTTTTTGTCCATGTTAATTTCCATTCTCAGCGACAGCCCAAACTGCTGAACAGAATTACAGCAAATTTGACAAAAAGGTAGCTCTTGGTCCAGAGAGCACTCTTTTTGTTAAGTGGTGTAAATCCATTCCGTAGTTCCTGAGAAATGTTAAGATTTCTCAGATATACAACTCTGACTGCGGTGGATCCGCGAACCCTCTCGATCTCGTACCTGAGTTCTGATTGGCTGCCAACACTTCAAACCAGGAAGTGTTGGCAGCCATCTTGTGAGTTGGTTGAACCAAGCCACAGGAAATAAGTGAAAAAACAAGAAAAGGGGGCAGTGTAGAAACATACTGAACCCCTAGGCCTATTCAGAGGCCCCCAGGGCCAAAATAAAGCATTTTTTGTAAAAGATTCTGTGGGATTCAAGGTGGATACGTGAATTCCGGCAAAATATTTTTTTTCAAAATGAAGCGCAGGCTCCCACGCTTCGTTTACTTTAGGCCCCCAGGTGGGCCAGGTCCCAAAGACAATTAGAAATAAGATGTGGGGGCCCATACAGGCCCCCACAGCCCTGGGGACTACCACCTCATTGCGGCTATAAGGAAATATTTTGCATGGGGTTTTGGCCATCCCACGCAGCCTCTGGAACCGCCACCTCCCTGGGGCGATTTTACAGCCCTCCTCCTGGAGCTGTAATTGGCCCTGGAGACCACCACCCCCCAGGGCCGGCTCCAGCAATGTCCTGGGGTGCGAACAAAGAGAACGCCAGGAGCTACGTTTGCAGATTGGTGGAGAAAGGGGGCATGGCCTGATATCAGAACTCAGCAATCCTTCTGTATAGGACTTACTGGAGGTATTAGGAGGGGTAGTTGGCCCTCAAGGACGTCCTTGGGCTCAAACTACACCTCCTGTTCCCTCCAGTAAGTCCCACACAGCAGGATTGTGAGAAGTTGTCAGAGGCCACGCCCCTTTCTCCACGACTCTGCATTTGTGCCTCCCAGTGCACTACTAGTTGGGGGATAAAGTACCCTTGGCTCCTAAGGGACCTTGGGAGCCAAGAAGCCATCCTAGTGCCTCCTGTAAGTACTAAGCAGTGGAATTCCAGAGAGCTGGTTGGAGACCTAGCCCTTTTTCTCCACTACTCTGCAAGTGTGACTGCTAGTTAAAAAACCTTTAAAATTCACTAAAAAAACAAAGGTTACAGGTACGTTATAGTTACTAAATATAATTTAAAAAACCTTAGAAATTCAGTAAAAAACCAAATGTTACAGGGACATTATAGTAAGCAAATAGAATGTAAAAAACCTTAGAAATTCTTTTAAAAAAACAAAGGTTGCGGGACGTTATAGCTAGGCTGACATTTCACTTGTACAAAACTATAGAGATTCAGCCGTTATAGTTACCTGAGTTAACTATAACTTGGCCCCCCGCAATGCACTGCTTAAGATCTCACATATTACAACACTCGTGACATAGTCAGTGACATCACTGATGACATCTCAAATGACTTAAGAATCTTACTCTAGATTTATTCTGTGCACCAGCCAGTGACTGGCGAAAGCCCACCAGCCAATCCTAACTATTTTCTTACAGCCACCCCACCTCATTTTGCAGAACTTCCTCTTTACCTTACTGTAAATTGCCCAGAACTTTAAGTTAGCAAAACAAAGCTGCCATCAAGTAGAACTGTCTTCAGTTTCTAAGACATTCCCTTCTTTAGGTGGGCTCTTCCCCACTTAGCAGGGCCATAACTAAGTTTCTCTCCTACTCTTTCTGGATCTAGCCTGTCTGAGAAGTTCTTGGTAATGAATAGGAGAAACCCTTGTTTGTATCTGAAAGTTAGAACAGGTAGCGCTAAAGCTTTCCTTTGTTTTTCCAGCTGTTCCTGCCCACTACCAGATAGCTAATCACTGGTAAGTCGTGATGAGTTAACACCCAGTGGCCACTCTTGCCCTCAGAGGCAGGCTTTTGTCCTCTGCGCCTGATTCACTAACGTTCCTAGCCATGGATGTGTGTTACAGCTCTGGAGGTGTAATGAGTGGCAGAACTGGTTTTAAGCAAAATTTAAGACTAAGCAGGAAATAACATTGTAATGTTAGGGGGAATTAAATTAATTGGATTAATTCCATTGAAGGTTATTTAGGGAATAATCTATAAGGCTACACAGTTAAATAACTTTAGGCCTGAGAGCAGGAGCTGAGACTCACCAGAGGGGAGATATATACTGACTGCAAGTAAACATTAGTTACTTTAGTGCCGTAAATTATATCAATGTTGCCACTGTGCACTCGAAATACAACTGTGTAGACTTGGTATAACAGTTAAATCGGTGTGCGTCCCTGTCAGTGCACCGCGTTCAATGTATGCTGGGAGGAAAAAATCCCACCAAGCTGACGAGGGAACTTATGTGGAAACCTAAAAGGTTCCTAAATGTGATTCAACAAATATTCAGATTCAAAACCCTTTAGGCGTTGTTGAAGATTCTTCTTCAATTTTGTTTTACCCATGAATTCGCATCATACTACCAATAGGTTTCTTGTCAGCCAAATAGTATTTTTTCAAACCATCCATTATTCGTCCCAATGGTTTTCGGGTCAAACATGGCCCTTCATCAGGGGTCTCTTTAACATGGAAATATGAAATGAAACACGAGACTATTCAAGACAGCCCAAGACATTAAGGTTACATAACATGTGTATTTGTAAAGCGAACGTTCACCACTACGGGTATCTTGGCTGAATAACAGATGTTTCTTGTTACCCAACTCAATGGTACTTGTTTTATTGCCTTCAGATGGATGAAAGGCTGAGGAGACCCGCCGGGATTTGAACGTGTGACCATAAGGTCAAACACAGGCCGCTGCATTAGATGCATTAGTCCACTGAGCCACCAGACCCGTTGTCAACTAACTGAAAAGATGTATATCATGCACACCTGTGAAGACATCAGGCTTATAAAAAAAAGAATCAAGAAAGAAAACCAGTTAAAAGGGAAATATTGACTCACGTATTCAAGCTAATGGCATGCTGAGGTGCCGTCATAAATGATCGAATGGTCTGTGCCACTTAGTGCTCAATAACGCATAGATGTGATTGTCCGGTGTGCAACATCAACGTTGTGACGACAATTAAATTGTGACTGTAAAAACATACTCAAACGTTCGCCATTAAGTGCTGCTGAGTACAACGTGATGAACTCAGTCTGCGGAATCGCCAGTGAGCAAGCGCACTTTAACCGTGAAACAACTACCACAAATTCCAGTGCGAAGCCTACATCTTAAAGAGAAAGTGGTCTCAGTGAATGTTACTTACTCGCGTGTTCGTACCAATAAAGAGCATTGAAAGTGTGAAGTGACTGAACCGCATCATGTGCAACCTGCCCTGTGATAAAATAAAGCGCTTGTTATAACAGGAGGTATATAAATCCAAATAATAACAAATGTGTAATTATTTTTGCTACATACAAGCCTATCAATCAAAAATAGACCACCAGAAGTCAAAATAAGTATGTTTTATATACCACAGCCGTTAACACTGCTTTCTGGGCACTATGAACCATCAGTCCCACCTCAGGAGAGCGCTGCTGCCAGTACCTTAAAGGGCCCCAAAAGATCCAGCAACATCTACTCTTCGTCTCTCTCCCCGGACCAGAGAAACAATGAATGATGAGGGCATCAAAACAAAATGAGGACCGCAAGGTTGTAACCTAGCAGCCATCAAAACAAAAAGATGACTTTGGTTACTGGTGCATATGGATTAGAAGAGGAAACAATATCCACAATGGCAGCCTCTAGTGCTGTTTCACATGGAAGGGACAATTATTCATATTGAAGTACTAGGCATCTGTCCCCCAGTCACAAAAACATGCAAATAAATGGTCTTGCTACCAACTTTAATTATTAATTTCCATTATGCCATTTTTAAAAATCCTAGCAAAAGGATCGGATGACAACTCTGAGGGCAAGCTCATTATTGCACTTGATGTTTGCCACTTTATGACTTTTAAGCGGCTAGAGGGGGTCACATTGTTCTGTGGCCAACATGCCATTTTGGAGGTTCCATCTCTCCAAACACCAACAAGAGGGCCACATAAGCAAGAGGGTGGTCTCTCTACAAGTAGTGAAACTGCCTTTAGCGCATTTCTCCACAGACAAGAATGAAGGTCTCAGTTTGACTAGACTGGCCGATCCCTCTTTTTGTGTTCAGAACAGCCCTTGGAGGAGTGTTAACAATCCCTTGTTCCAATGAAAGGAATGTACGGGTATTGGTGACCTGATTATAATAGAAGGAGTATCCGCTAACACCAAGATAGCTATACTGAAAATCAACTCTCCAGAAAGATAACTCTCAGAATCTAAACCCAACTCCCTCAAAATTAAGTACCCTCCGAATCTCTCCAAGAATGCAACAGAACAGTTCCAACACAGAGGCCTTAAAGCCCACACAGAAACACTCATCTCGCCTTCTATCTTTGCTTAAAGAAAGGATCAATAAAATCAGACCTTATCTTCTTCACGTGCTGTACAGCTAGCTGGAGAAAATCGATTCACACAGTCCGTGCTTTTGTTCATAATCTTTATTAGATTTTGCGTGAAAATCATATAAGTGTACAAAGAAACACAAAGAAGAAATCTTAAATTCAATTTAAATCCATGCATGATAAAAAACAATACATGAGAACCATCTGAGATCTATACTACCAGAACAGACTTTCATAAAGTGTAATGGTGCCATTATACATTCCCCTACAGCTGAAAGTTAGCACTAAAAACATCAGCCACAAATCTAGATATAAAAAAGTACAGTTTGGGCGTAGATAACAGTTGTAAGTATAAAAAGGTGGGTCTCATCTGTCAAATTAATTGGGAACAAAAGTGGCCTAATGTACTTAGAGCGCAGGGATATTAATCTGGGGCAAATAAGCACTAAGTGCATGGTGTCACACACAGAAACATTTCCACAGGTACATGGGGGCAGGCTGGTTGGCTTATTCCATAATCCTTTTTGGAACAAAAGCTGATGGAAAAAAATACGCAGTCTCAAGTAAGTTAAAAGACGCCGATGATGTTTAGTCAAATCCAGGGGGAGGTACTGTTCAATTCCCCTCACTGATTTAACTGATTTAACCATGATGTATGTATGGATAGACTGTTTGGGTAAGGTAGTGGACTCCTGTTCATGCAGTCCTACAGATATATGGCCTCATTCATATCTGTTTCATTTTAAGGACTTGCTGGACCGCACTCTTTCTCGCGGACCCTAGTGTCTCAGACACACTGGTGATGGGTGGTGAACAGTGAGGGCTGGTTGCAGTAGGCCGACGCTCTGTCTCCTCCTCCCTCTGTTCTTTTGACTCTCCCTCCCCTTCTCCCTTCCACCCATTCGCTCTCTGTCCCATTCCCACTTTCTCCCTTTCATTCTGACTACCTTTCTTTTTCTCTTGGACTTATGTTTCTTTTTTGTCTTGCAGGTTTTGTACGCTGCTTCCGGAGGAGTCCCACCCACTTATTTCATTTTATACTGTTGTTTCTTTGAATATAGTTGCATTTCCATGTATTTGTGTTGTTTTAATAAAGGTTATTTTTTTTACCAATAAATGAGTGTATGGGTCTTCTTTTTCTGACAACACTTGTCTGTAGTTTATTGTGAAAATCGGCGGTTGATAGGAGGTTATGAGGGAAAACATTTGTAATTTTGCGGTGCACCTACCAAATATAAACCAACAGACTATTACATAAATGAAGCCTGGGTAATTCTACAACTGCAAGGGTTCTATGAGTGTATCACTTTATAACACCATGAGAACTGCCTGTGTGATTGCAGAACCAATAATGCACTCCCTAAGGCCACCGAGGCTTCAAGGACTGGCGAGGCCCACCCTGCATATTTAAGTAAAGCCCCGGAGGTTGCCGATCCCCGGACTTGAGTTGGCCTTGAAGCCCCCGAACAATTAGTAAACAATACCCGGGGAGGTGGCGATCCCCTAGGCTGCGAAACGTCTCTGTGCCCTCCCGCGCCTAATTTACATGTGAGATTAAGGTCCCCAGTGCTGCAGAGACCCCGCAATATAATAATAGGATTAGCCCCGGAACATTACCCAGCAGGGGGCTCTTTTAAATGAGCGGGTGAGACCCTGCTTCATTTTCTTTTCTCCATTTTTACCATCCGGATCCACTTTATTGAAGCGATACGAGGTTTTCCTCCTCTTGCTTCAACGACGCAAACAAGGATTTGCTATCACAGGGTGGTAGCCATGCTCCTGCCCTGTAATAGCAAACATAAATGTCCCGCGGATGCACACCCCGGGACATTGTATGAGCTGCGCCTGGGAAGTGGCGCTCCATTGGGCCATGATGCATTGGTTACTGCATAACTACAGAATTTAGTATAAACGCATACTAACACTACTTGCACACGTGTAGTACAGCGACCAGAGTGTAGTGAAGAGGCAGAGGTAGCCCAAAATCAAAAAATATAAATCCTACCAGAGGTAGAATCACACAGTTCGATGAGCCGACGACCCTGCGATGAGTAGAAACAGCTTCATGAAGAAAACGGGTCTTCAGCAGAACGCAAGAAAGCTCAAAATATTGGTGAGAGCTACCTTCTTTTTACCTTCTCCCGCTCCTCCCCAAATTTATGTAGTGAAGAGGCAGACAGCAGTGGATCCGAAAGTAGATTTATTACAGGGTAAGAAGACAGCTTAAACAGCCACCAACAGGAGCAGACAGCAAGGCAACCGTCTTCTCCAGCACCGTGTACAAACTCCCCAAGATTCCTCTCATGACAGCCCTACATTCTAACATTACATACTTACATTCTAGTAGCATTACACTCTAACATTCTACTATGACTTACATTGGAATACTACGCAGAGCACATGACTTAACAGCAATGAGCTCATGGATTCATCCACGAGTATTGAGACCGGTAGGGGTGAGTAGTTCTCTTCCCATTCCCTGTATTGTATAAACACAAACTAACACTACTTCCACAGGTATGCTACAGCGCCCAGAGCACATCACTTTAGAGCAATGAGCTCATGGGTTAGGCTCACGGTTTAATCCCTGAATCCTCAGACCAGTAGGGGTGAGTAGTTCGCTTTCTGAAGTGTCTACACTTTCCCACTACCTATATAGTAGAAAAGCATACTAACACTACTTACACAGTTATACTACAGCGACCAGTATGCTACAGCGCCCAGAGACCATCACTTTACAGCAATCAGCTCGGTTTGATCCCCGAGTCTTCACACCGGTAGGCGTGAGTGCTTCGCTTCCCACTTCTGGTATAATATAAACGCATGGTAGGGGTCAGTAGTTTGCTTCCCACTCCCTGTATGGTATAAACGTCTACTAACACTACTTGCACAGGTAAGCTACAAAGATCAGACCTTTGACATATGGCAATAAAAATACATCCAAAAAGTTGGCCATAGGTTCCAATAAGGCCCCCTTCACTGAAATTATTGGCCTCCCTGGAGGCTTCATGGGATTTGTATGTACTCTGGGAAGGAAGTATATGGTTACCATTTTTGGATGTTCCATTCTGAGATATTTTACTTCATCCTCATCCAACAAATTCTGTTTCATCCAGTCATCTAGTTTGATATCCAATTCCTCTTTCCATTTGTTTGTGGGGTTAGTCTTCAATCTTTCATAATATTCCTTATTTCTCAACTGTGAGTATGCTTCTCGGATGTATGCCTCTTTTTCCAAAATAATGACGTTTCCTTCACCCTCGAGGGTGTCCTTACTGTGCGTAACAAAAAAATACATAGGTATCCAACTGAAGGAACAAGTTTTAGCTATACGACTAGGAAATTCAATATATTGGAAAGGCCCACTGGAGGGCAGAATTTCATAGATGGCTTAGTCATGAAAAAGTACTGTTAATAACTTATTGGGTTACATTTCAATGAGAAATTGAACTCGCTCATATTATTGACCTAATTGACACAAAAAAGAATAGTTTGACTTAATGAGAAATTACTTGTTTGATTGAAATATTGCGTATATTTTTGTATTATATTAAGAGTTTTGAACACTACGTTAACCAGAATGCTTAGCTGCACCCACCAGGAAGTGATGTCACTTCACAGTAGATGTGAGTTTAAAGCACGAAAAAAATGTGGTTTGTTGCTAGTCTCGTGAGCAAGGTCTCCGTAGAGACCGAAACGCGTTTTGTTACTGGCACGCTGTAAGAAAATAAAGATATTGAACTACATACTTTGTGAAAACGCTGTATCCATACCGTGAGTGCGCAAGGAAGCCCTGTGGAGAGATGAATTTAAAAAAAATATATATAATGTTTTATAGTTAGGACCTCATTTCCATAGGAAAATCAGTTTTTGATTTGCCAATAACTTTAGCGCCATTTCCAGAATCTTTGTGAAATTTTCAAAACTAATGGGGCGGTCACGTCAGCTGTGTTCTTGAACATTTTAGAGTGATCCATCAAGCGGGGCAGAGAAAAAGAGGGGGCTCAAAACGCTTTTTGTCCATGTTAATTTCCATTCTCAGCGACAGCCCAAACTGCTGAACAGAATTACAGCAAATTTGACAAAAAGGTAGCTCTTGGTCCAGAGAGCACTCTTTTTGTTAAGTGGTGTAAATCCATTCCGTAGTTCCTGAGAAATGTTAAGATTTCTCAGATATACAACTCTGACTGCGGTGGATCCGCGAACCCTCTCGATCTCGTACCTGAGTTCTGATTGGCTGCCAACACTTCAAACCAGGAAGTGTTGGCAGCCATCTTGTGAGTTGGTTGAACCAAGCCACAGGAAATAAGTGAAAAAACAAGAAAAGGGGGCAGTGTAGAAACATACTGAACCCCTAGGCCTATTCAGAGGCCCCCAGGGCCAAAATAAAGCATTTTTTGTAAAAGATTCTGTGGGATTCAAGGTGGATACGTGAATTCCGGCAAAATATTTTTTTTCAAAATGAAGCGCAGGCTCCCACGCTTCGTTTACTTTAGGCCCCCAGGTGGGCCAGGTCCCAAAGACAATTAGAAATAAGATGTGGGGGCCCATACAGGCCCCCACAGCCCTGGGGACTACCACCTCATTGCGGCTATAAGGAAATATTTTGCATGGGGTTTTGGCCATCCCACGCAGCCTCTGGAACCGCCACCTCCCTGGGGCGATTTTACAGCCCTCCTCCTGGAGCTGTAATTGGCCCTGGAGACCACCACCCCCCAGGGCCGGCTCCAGCAATGTCCTGGGGTGCGAACAAAGAGAACGCCAGGAGCTACGTTTGCAGATTGGTGGAGAAAGGGGGCATGGCCTGATATCAGAACTCAGCAATCCTTCTGTATAGGACTTACTGGAGGTATTAGGAGGGGTAGTTGGCCCTCAAGGACGTCCTTGGGCTCAAACTACACCTCCTGTTCCCTCCAGTAAGTCCCACACAGCAGGATTGTGAGAAGTTGTCAGAGGCCACGCCCCTTTCTCCACGACTCTGCATTTGTGCCTCCCAGTGCACTACTAGTTGGGGGATAAAGTACCCTTGGCTCCTAAGGGACCTTGGGAGCCAAGAAGCCATCCTAGTGCCTCCTGTAAGTACTAAGCAGTGGAATTCCAGAGAGCTGGTTGGAGACCTAGCCCTTTTTCTCCACTACTCTGCAAGTGTGACTGCTAGTTAAAAAACCTTTAAAATTCACTAAAAAAACAAAGGTTACAGGTACGTTATAGTTACTAAATATAATTTAAAAAACCTTAGAAATTCAGTAAAAAACCAAATGTTACAGGGACATTATAGTAAGCAAATAGAATGTAAAAAACCTTAGAAATTCTTTTAAAAAAACAAAGGTTGCGGGACGTTATAGCTAGGCTGACATTTCACTTGTACAAAACTATAGAGATTCAGCCGTTATAGTTACCTGAGTTAACTATAACTTGGCCCCCCGCAATGCACTGCTTAAGATCTCACATATTACAACACTCGTGACATAGTCAGTGACATCACTGATGACATCTCAAATGACTTAAGAATCTTACTCTAGATTTATTCTGTGCACCAGCCAGTGACTGGCGAAAGCCCACCAGCCAATCCTAACTATTTTCTTACAGCCACCCCACCTCATTTTGCAGAACTTCCTCTTTACCTTACTGTAAATTGCCCAGAACTTTAAGTTAGCAAAACAAAGCTGCCATCAAGTAGAACTGTCTTCAGTTTCTAAGACATTCCCTTCTTTAGGTGGGCTCTTCCCCACTTAGCAGGGCCATAACTAAGTTTCTCTCCTACTCTTTCTGGATCTAGCCTGTCTGAGAAGTTCTTGGTAATGAATAGGAGAAACCCTTGTTTGTATCTGAAAGTTAGAACAGGTAGCGCTAAAGCTTTCCTTTGTTTTTCCAGCTGTTCCTGCCCACTACCAGATAGCTAATCACTGGTAAGTCGTGATGAGTTAACACCCAGTGGCCACTCTTGCCCTCAGAGGCAGGCTTTTGTCCTCTGCGCCTGATTCACTAACGTTCCTAGCCATGGATGTGTGTTACAGCTCTGGAGGTGTAATGAGTGGCAGAACTGGTTTTAAGCAAAATTTAAGACTAAGCAGGAAATAACATTGTAATGTTAGGGGGAATTAAATTAATTGGATTAATTCCATTGAAGGTTATTTAGGGAATAATCTATAAGGCTACACAGTTAAATAACTTTAGGCCTGAGAGCAGGAGCTGAGACTCACCAGAGGGGAGATATATACTGACTGCAAGTAAACATTAGTTACTTTAGTGCCGTAAATTATATCAATGTTGCCACTGTGCACTCGAAATACAACTGTGTAGACTTGGTATAACAGTTAAATCGGTGTGCGTCCCTGTCAGTGCACCGCGTTCAATGTATGCTGGGAGGAAAAAATCCCACCAAGCTGACGAGGGAACTTATGTGGAAACCTAAAAGGTTCCTAAATGTGATTCAACAAATATTCAGATTCAAAACCCTTTAGGCGTTGTTGAAGATTCTTCTTCAATTTTGTTTTACCCATGAATTCGCATCATACTACCAATAGGTTTCTTGTCAGCCAAATAGTATTTTTTCAAACCATCCATTATTCGTCCCAATGGTTTTCGGGTCAAACATGGCCCTTCATCAGGGGTCTCTTTAACATGGAAATATGAAATGAAACACGAGACTATTCAAGACAGCCCAAGACATTAAGGTTACATAACATGTGTATTTGTAAAGCGAACGTTCACCACTACGGGTATCTTGGCTGAATAACAGATGTTTCTTGTTACCCAACTCAATGGTACTTGTTTTATTGCCTTCAGATGGATGAAAGGCTGAGGAGACCCGCCGGGATTTGAACGTGTGACCATAAGGTCAAACACAGGCCGCTGCATTAGATGCATTAGTCCACTGAGCCACCAGACCCGTTGTCAACTAACTGAAAAGATGTATATCATGCACACCTGTGAAGACATCAGGCTTATAAAAAAAAGAATCAAGAAAGAAAACCAGTTAAAAGGGAAATATTGACTCACGTATTCAAGCTAATGGCATGCTGAGGTGCCGTCATAAATGATCGAATGGTCTGTGCCACTTAGTGCTCAATAACGCATAGATGTGATTGTCCGGTGTGCAACATCAACGTTGTGACGACAATTAAATTGTGACTGTAAAAACATACTCAAACGTTCGCCATTAAGTGCTGCTGAGTACAACGTGATGAACTCAGTCTGCGGAATCGCCAGTGAGCAAGCGCACTTTAACCGTGAAACAACTACCACAAATTCCAGTGCGAAGCCTACATCTTAAAGAGAAAGTGGTCTCAGTGAATGTTACTTACTCGCGTGTTCGTACCAATAAAGAGCATTGAAAGTGTGAAGTGACTGAACCGCATCATGTGCAACCTGCCCTGTGATAAAATAAAGCGCTTGTTATAACAGGAGGTATATAATTCCAAATAATAACAAATGTGTAATTATTTTTGCTACATACAAGCCTATCAATCAAAAATAGACCACCAGAAGTCAAAATAAGTATGTTTTATATACCACAGCCGTTAACACTGCTTTCTGGGCACTATGAACCATCAGTCCCACCTCAGGAGAGCGCTGCTGCCAGTACCTTAAAGGGCCCCAAAAGATCCAGCAACATCTACTCTTCGTCTCTCTCCCCGGACCAGAGAAACAATGAATGATGAGGGCATCAAAACAAAATGAGGACCGCAAGGTTGTAACCTAGCAGCCATCAAAACAAAAAGATGACTTTGGTTACTGGTGCATATGGATTAGAAGAGGAAACAATATCCACAATGGCAGCCTCTAGTGCTGTTTCACATGGAAGGGACAATTATTCATATTGAAGTACTAGGCATCTGTCCCCCAGTCACAAAAACATGCAAATAAATGGTCTTGCTACCAACTTTAATTATTAATTTCCATTATGCCATTTTTAAAAATCCTAGCAAAAGGATCGGATGACAACTCTGAGGGCAAGCTCATTATTGCACTTGATGTTTGCCACTTTATGACTTTTAAGCGGCTAGAGGGGGTCACATTGTTCTGTGGCCAACATGCCATTTTGGAGGTTCCATCTCTCCAAACACCAACAAGAGGGCCACATAAGCAAGAGGGTGGTCTCTCTACAACTAGTGAAACTGCCTTTAGCGCATTTCTCCACAGACAAGAATGAAGGTCTCAGTTTGACTAGACTGGCCGATCCCTCTTTTTGTGTTCAGAACAGCCCTTGGAGGAGTGTTAACAATCCCTTGTTCCAATGAAAGGAATGTACGGGTATTGGTGACCTGATTATAATAGAAGGAGTATCCGCTAACACCAAGATAGCTATACTGAAAATCAACTCTCCAGAAAGATAACTCTCAGAATCTAAACCCAACTCCCTCAAAATTAAGTACCCTCCGAATCTCTCCAAGAATGCAACAGAACAGTTCCAACACAGAGGCCTTAAAGCCCACACAGAAACACTCATCTCGCCTTCTATCTTTGCTTAAAGAAAGGATCAATAAAATCAGACCTTATCTTCTTCACGTGCTGTACAGCTAGCTGGAGAAAATCGATTCACACAGTCCGTGCTTTTGTTCATAATCTTTATTAGATTTTGCGTGAAAATCATATAAGTGTACAAAGAAACACAAAGAAGAAATCTTAAATTCAATTTAAATCCATGCATGATAAAAAACAATACATGAGAACCATCTGAGATCTATACTACCAGAACAGACTTTCATAAAGTGTAATGGTGCCATTATACATTCCCCTACAGCTGAAAGTTAGCACTAAAAACATCAGCCACAAATCTAGATATAAAAAAGTACAGTTTGGGCGTAGATAACAGTTGTAAGTATAAAAAGGTGGGTCTCATCTGTCAAATTAATTGGGAACAAAAGTGGCCTAATGTACTTAGAGCGCAGGGATATTAATCTGGGGCAAATAAGCACTAAGTGCATGGTGTCACACACAGAAACATTTCCACAGGTACATGGGGGCAGGCTGGTTGGCTTATTCCATAATCCTTTTTGGAACAAAAGCTGATGGAAAAAAATACGCAGTCTCAAGTAAGTTAAAAGACGCCGATGATGTTTAGTCAAATCCAGGGGGAGGTACTGTTCAATTCCCCTCACTGATTTAACTGATTTAACCATGATGTATGTATGGATAGACTGTTTGGGTAAGGTAGTGGACTCCTGTTCATGCAGTCCTACAGATATTAAAATCCACAAAGATTCCACATAGTCTCAAATTGTCTATATCTCGCTCCCACCTATTTGATGCAGAAGCTGCTATATCAATCTATAAGAATGGCATCATACTGGTGCAAGCATTTGACCTTAACCTCGAAATGTTCGATCAATGGTTCCCCAAACTAAAAGCATACACAAGAGCCCCCTTAAATCAGAGCTCACCCTAAGACACGCAAACAAATCAACTAACTCATAGAACTGAAAGCACACCAGAACAAGACCCAAATCCAACCAAAATGGACCGTTCCACATCACAAGACTCACTGATGACACTGCAACTAAACTTGCATACAACACAAAAGAACAAGATCCAAACCCAGCTTTCTTTGACCGTCTTAAGTACCTTTTCCTTATTAAACCTGAAAATCCCACAACAAATATAATACTAACCAGGACACTAAGCACACGTCCACACATGATTACATCGACTAATAAAGAGGAATGAGAAACTGAAGGGATCACAACAGATGAGTCAGATATAACTGGAAAGAGCCTAAAACAACACCCCTCCGGAATAACGACATTCACTGACTCCCAAATGGGTTTGATCATTAAAGCACAAAAAACACACACCGCTGACATCAGTAAGCCCACCGGTCGTACACCTAGCGCAAGATGTCAGAAGATTATTAGAAGTAAACACATCACAAATGAAGTACCAAGAAAGATCCGTACAATGACCTCAACCACACACTAGGCAGGTGCGAAAGTTCACGTTCAATAGCGTGAACACCCAATTCAGACACCCCAATTTACAAAGATCACACACCCAGATCAATCCGTAGGGGAGACCAACAGACTGAGTCACACTGTACAGGATCCAAGAGAGATGACATGCCCCATGAATAGAATCTGACCACATATTGGGCTACCTAGCTCAACAAGCTGGAACACAAAATTGAAAACATAATCAAGGGATTATATATAGCAAGTGCGAACACCAGAGAAATCACACTAACTTTCCAAGGGATTAAGATATACGTGCAAGACTCATTAACCTCAAAGGTTCACAATCCACCTCATGTTATCACAAGCTATGTCACACATCCTTTTCCATCCACGCTGTGGCCCAAGAGAGCACATAATCATCTACCCATGATAGACATCGAAGCTTTGCTTCTATGCTACAAGGATTCCTCACTGCTGGCCTACAACATGCCGACTAGTGACAACAAGAAAAGAAGAAGACCACAGGAAAAAAGACAGAACAAAAACCACGGGAACCTAATTGAGATAGTGCTAACACCAAATATTGATCCCTTGTGCAAATCAAAACGGACCCTAAAATGCATGCTTCTCAACTGCAGATCAGCGATCAAAAATGCAACACATATCATCGAAAATATCCTTCATCATAAATTGGACATGCTATTCCTGACAGAAACCTGGAAAAATCAGTTGTCCACACTCATGCTTGATATCATCGTGCCTCCAAATTACACCTTTCAACACCTCGACTGACAGTAAAGATAGGGAGGGTGGATCGCAGTCATTCATGGGAAATCCCTACTAGTTAAGACTTTCCCAGTAGACAGTGTCACATTCTGTGAATACATGGGTGCAAGTATCTCCACAGCAAAGAAATCACTAGTCAAAGTACACCTCTTTTACCACCCTCCAGGTAATACCCAACTGTTCATTGAACATATAATAGAAACAATTACAATGCACTCCATGCTACACCCCAATGCTATTTTTCTTAGAGACTTCAACCTTCACAGAAATGACGAGGATCCTACGCAGGTATCTACTCTAAAACAATTCCTCTCTGACCAAAACTTGACCCAATCATGCACAAGCCTAACTCATAACAAAGGATCAACGGTCAACCTAGTCATATCCAGAGAAGGAGCACTGACAATTGACTCGATCACACCCAATGATTGGTCTGATCAGCACTCAATCATTTCCCACCTAAATACGCACACACAGAGCAATAAAGGACAAGATACCGAACAGAAATGCTGGATAGAAGAAACCAAAAACATGGACAGGATGGAGCTGACCGCACGTAGCAAGAAAAACCTCACGCCCACAACAATTACCCAGAATGTTCTCGAATTAACCAACCACTACAACTATACAATATCAAACATAATGGAGTCAGTAGGACCACTTAGCTTCAACAGAAAAAAAAGAAAACCTTCTCATCCTTGGTACAATCAAACTTTAAATGAAGACAGGAGGAGTCTTAGACATGCTGAACGAAGGTGGAGAGAAGGAACCCTTAATACTGCTCCAAATAAAACTGCATGAATGATGGAACAGCTACAAAAATCACATGTGGATTGCTAAAGCATTGTACTTCAGATCCCAACTCGATATTGCACAGAATCACCCAAGGCGATTGTTTCAAGTTATCAACCAACAAACCGGTGCAGACATTCAACGAAGATCAGCACTCTGTGAAAAACTGAGAAACTTTTTTGTCAGTTTCCAATAAAAAATAATTTAGAAATCGAAAAGGAAATTGTAACAGACAAATGAAGGCTAAGAGCCACTATAGACATCGATCACCATTCTGACTTATCTCCTTACTCAGTGGAGGAACAGATGATGACCCAACCTTCCAAGATGAAAAATCAAGCTTTCTGCAGTGAGTTCAAAACACTAATTGAGGAAGAGGTCCACAAGACCTTACTATCCATTAAAACAACATCACATTTCAATGGCCCTATCCCCTTCATAACTTTAATGGAACTCAGTCACCTGTTCTCACCTATACTGACAAAAATCATAAATTCATCGCTGATACTAGGCATTATCCCAGACTGCCTGAAGGCTGGGCAAGTGACTCCCCTCCTGAAAAAGGTAGGAGCACATACTACAACCCAGTGCAAATTTCACATGCTGTTGAATATTCCCTTTCTGTCCAAATTGTTGGGAAAATGTTTGCACAACCAATTGAGTCAGCACACTGATCAATTCAACCTACTCAACACATTTCAATCAGGATTTAGATGGGGCACAACACAGAATCTGACATTGTTCACATAATGGATTACACCCTTAAGATGCTAGACCACAACAAATACTGCCTACTCATCCTACTAGGCCTCTCATAGGCATTTGACATGGTCAATCACAGCAAACTATTAAAATTGCTAGAACACTGAATGGGGATGTCTGGGAAAGTGCTCTCCTGGTTCGCATCCTTCCTGCAGAACCGCTCACAATGAATCAAACTAGGCAACTCCTTCTCAGGTGCTGCACCTGTGAGATGCGGAATCCCACAAGGGTTGGCAATTTCCCCCACACAGTTAAACCTATATATGGACCCACTAACGGAAATCTTCAAACAATCGAATGTTGCATACCATAAGTATGCATACGACACACAATTATACTTAAAGATATTCTTCCCAGACGATGCTATCCAACTTAATAACACTCTGTTCAATACTCAGTCATGGCTAGTGCAAAACAACCTCAAGTTGAATTCTCTGAAAACAGAATCCCTAATTATCTCCCCTCATAACAGTTCCACACTTATGCAACATTGGCTATCTCACCTAGACACCCTCAACTGCAAACCTATCATTACTGATTCCACTAAATCCCTTGGAATAACACTGGACAAGAATCTGAACATGCAAGCACATATCAGTGCAACCGCTCAGTGTGCCATTCTAACTCAATCTACTGAAGAGAGTGAAACCATTCCTGTCAAATCTAGACTTCAAACAAGAAGTACAATCATTAGGATTCTCAAAACTAGAATATGGATATGAGACCCTTTCAGGTCTTCCCAAATCGAGAAAGGTCCCACTCCTAGCGACCCTCAATGCAGTAGCTAGACTGGTAATAGGCACTAGACTCTTTGACCACATTAACCAATCACTTATGTCTCTGAACTGGCTCCCTCTCAGGGGTAGAACTCAACTGAAAATTGCCTGCCTCTTGCATAAAGCCTTACTTTGTACCAAACTAAGGTACCTAGCAGAAAAGATTAAAATCTCAGGAACCAGCCGCTGCCTCAGAGCCAACCAGATTCTGAAAACAAGAATTCTATACACGCTCCTTTTCATGATTTGCTCCAAGGACTCGGAACTCCCTACCACCCATAGTTCGGTCTAACCCAATGACTCATTCTTTAAAATAGAGGTGAAAAAGATCCTTATGAAAAGTTTCCGCTCAGAAAGTCATGGTGAGCCTGTCCCCTGGGCGCAGTAGCCAGTACAAAGACAGTGATACCAATACAGGGCAGAATCACATTCATCCCAGTAGAACCCATGCAAACATTGTCCCCCAGGTACCTGGAACTGAACCGATGCAAAGCAGATTCCTGAAAAACCATCCCAGAGAATCTATCCCCGTGATCGTAAACAAATGGTGGTCTTTTAAAAAAAAACTCTGCTACAACATACACTAACTTACTGGAGCTGGTCTACGTGTTGTTAGGTGTTCTTTTTCATGTATTCAGCTCTTTATTTACGTTTATCACTCAAATTTACAGCTATCTGATACCCTTGGGACATGTCCGTGCTTTGTAAAACACCAAAAATAAAATAAATGCCAAACCCCATATTTGAACTCTCACATACACAGTAGTCAAATAGGAAAGTAGGAGCCATGTTGATATTGTACAAGTACAGCTACAAATACAACATCAATGTTTACAGATAAAAATCCAAATACCCCCCTTGAAAAACATGCACAGGAGACACCAGCAAACATTCCTCAAAGCAACTTCTGAACAGCCCTGGAAGAACAACAGTACACAATGTACTGTGTGCAAATAAGTAAGATGGCAATGGATACAGCACACTACGGTCCTTTCCACAATTCACTGGCCAAGCTAAAATCTCCCCTTCTTTGTGCAGTAGAATGTTTGAGAGTGCCACAAATCTTAGTCCTGTCACCCATATTTTTCCACCTTCTGCCATTAGCTGAAGCTCGTAATCAGTATCAGTTGATGTTTTATATGTATGTTGATGACAGACACCCCTCCATAATTAATCTGAATAATTTGAGCATCAGTCCAAGGCTGTGCATCAGTTGCATTGGCTCCCATTGAGCCAATACATCCTTTTCAAACCCCATGTATTATATATTACATTTTTATGCAAAGAACCCAGGTTTCCTGAGCAAGACATTTGTCAATATTGCCCCAGAACTCTCTCAGGCTCATGAGACAACATTCTTTGGAAGTCTCGAAGTATAGGTTGAAGAAATAGGGTGGCTCACTGTAAGTAAGTAAGTACATTTTTATTGTTTTGTCCATTAAAACCATAAGAAATTTTGAATAAAAAGTCGGATAAAATGACAATAAAAAAAGCTTCCATAATTTTTCAAAGCAAAATTTTTATTTTTTGTACATATCACATTTTGACCGAGTGATCAGTGAGGTTCATTTATATCGAGGTGTTCTTGGTTTTACACATATCATGGTCAAATTTCCTTGTTGAGCGTAAAGTAGTTGCAAACACCTATTAGGCTGCAAGTTGCAATGCCCAGTCAGGAAGTCTGAGAAACTTAAGCAGCTTACAGTTCATTTGAGGATCTGATGGTCTTAGTCCTTTCAATATGGCAGCTCTACAAGGGATGTATGACGTTACAACGCACACTTTTACAACGCATGCACTTACAACGCATTTTTTACAACGCACTACACTTACAACGCATGACACTACAACGCATTTTAAAAAACTACCATTACAACGCATACCATTACAACGCATAATATTTAATTGCATTTAAGGTAAGTATTAGATAGTATAGGGGTAAAAATTACTTTTCTAACTCCAGGGGGTGCAACAGTAGGGTAAGTGTTGGATAGTATAGGGGTAAAAATTACTATTCTAACTCCAGGGGGTGCAACAGTAGGGTAAGTGTTGGATAGTATAGGGGTAAAAATTACTATTCTAACTCCAGGGGGTGCAACAGTAGGGTAAGTGTTGGATAGTATAGGGGTAAAAATTACTATTCTAACTCCAGGGGGTGCAACAGTAGGGTAAGTGTTGGATAGTATAGGGGTAAAAATTACTATTCTAACTCCAGGGGGTGCAACAGTAGGGTAAGTGTTGGATAGTATAGGGGTAAAAATTACTATTCTAACTCCAGGGGGTGCAACAGTAGGGTAAGTGTTGGATAGTATAGGGGTAAAAATTGCTATTCTAACTCCAGGGGGTGCAACAGTAGGGTAAGTGTTGGATAGTATAGGGGTAAAAATTACTATTCTAACTCCAGGGGGTGCAACAGTAGGATAAATGTTGGATAGTATAGGGGTAAAAATTACTATTCTAACTCCAGGGGGTGCAACAGTAGGGTAAGTGTTGGATAGTATAGGGGTAAAAATTACTATTCTAACTCCAGGGGGTGAAACAGTAGGGTAAGTGTTGGATAGTATAGGGGTAAAAATTACTATTCTAACTCCAGGGGGTGCAACAGTAGGGTAAGTGTTGGATAGTATAGGGGTAAAAATTACTATTCTAACTCCAGGGGGTGCAACAGTAGGGTAAGTGTTGGATAGTATAGGGGTAAAAATTACTATTCTAACTCCAGGGGGTGCAACAGTAGGGTAAGTGTTGGATAGTATAGGGGTAAAAATTACTATTCTAACTCCAGGGGGTGCAACAGTAGGGTAAGTGTTGGATAGTGTAGTGTAATATTATGCGTTGTAATGGTAGGCGTTGTAATGGTATGCGTTGTAAAGGTATTTTTTTAAAATGCGTTGTAGTGTCATGCGTTGTAAGTGTAGTGCGTTGTAATGGATTGTGCGTTGTAAAAAATGCGTTGTAAGTGTAGTGCGTTGTAACAGTTGCGTTGTAAAGGTTGTTCCCCCTCTACAAGTCCTTATACCTCTGTCAATGTGAGCTTTTCTTAATAGCATGGCTCGTGCTGACTGTAGTTTCAGGCAAATACATATTCAATGGATGAGATCTTTTTTTCTACCACAGAGACGGCATGCTGTGAAGCCTTTGTATATCCGGTTTGGCTGGTCCGCTATTGACGGGAGCTTTCCGAAGCGGAGTGCCATCAATAGTGTTTTTTTAAATGTACCGCAAAAGTGAGGTTTATGTAAACTACTGGTATGAGGGCTTTGTAGTTTTTGATCACCATCCAAGCATGAGATCCGTAAGAAAAAATGTTTTTGTCTAGTAGTTAGGAGTGAAGTTTCGTAGCTTTGTTTATGGCTTGTTTAAATGTTATGAAGGGAAATTTCTTATTCCACTGCTCCTCTGTGCATGTAGTTCTTAATGCTTTATGTCAATATTGATTGAATACTGATGTTGTATTGTTTTCAAGTTCAGTTCACAGTGCTTCATTGAGGGCAGAGTACACTAGATGTTGTTTAAGTCTGTACCAAACCTTCATTGTAGAGTACATTCTCACTATAAGTTTCATTCGTCAAGCCAATTTCAAGTCGGACTTACGCTGGTGAAGCAGACTGTGAGAGTTGAAAAACTTTTTTGTGTGTAGTCACTAGCAGCTTGTCCAACAGATTAGCCTCTTTGCTTTAGCTATGCTGGCATATGATATTGTTGGTAGCATTTTTGCTGCTATTTCAGAGAGCAATGGTTTAAGAAATGGGCCCTCCAATTGCTTTGCCAGGGATATAAAAGCAAAGGTTAATGCACTGGTTCGCTGTGACAGGTAATTTTTTTGTTCTTGGTGATTCAGCCTGTTATCGATGTAAACCCGAGGTGTTTCTAGCAGGTTACTTCCTCCAAGGGTTTTCAGTCTGCCCAGATGTTCATTTGGGGGCTAGAGTGATTACTGATGGACATTGTTTTGGTTTTAGATGCATTGATTTCTAATTTGTTAACTGATATAAATTCCAGCATTCCTGAAAGTAGCCTTCGGAGGCCAACCTTGGTTAAACTAATTTGAACCACATCATCTGCCTACGAAAGATTCGATAGAGGTCGCGCTCCCAGCTGCGGTGGGTGGGAATTGATCTTGTTAAGCCTTTGGGACAAGTCAGACATAAACAGATTGAAAAGATGCGGCGCCAGGACACAGCCTTGTTTGAGGCTCTTAAGTGTGTTCACTTTTCTTGAGATTCTGGAGCCGTCACCTAGTTTCACTTTTAACCAGGTTTCAGAGTAGAATAACATCATGCCTCTTAAAATTATTTTGGCTATATTTTACTGTCTGAGTTTATTCCATCAATGCTGACAATCCAAGCTGTCAAAGGCAACTTTTGAGTCTATGAAACAAAGATGGAGTTTTGGGGTTTTTTTGCGTATATTTTTCCGCTATAATGAAGAGTGATAGAATAATGGTAATCATTCCAATCCCCTTTTTGAAACCAGTCTGATTTGTTGTGATCAAGTTAAGTTTGTCCATCCAATTATTCAGATCCACCAAGATCAAAGAGGCGTGATACTTTGCTTCTACGTCTAGCAACGCAATAAGCCTGTAGTTTGTTGGATTAGTTCTGACATTGCCTTTGAATATAGTTTTAAGGATTGAACCTTGCCAGCTAGGTGGTATTTGATTCAATAAATCTGCCTCTTTGAAGAGTGTGAGCAGATAGTTGCTCCAAAAAACTGGATAGTGTTTGAATATGGCTTGAGGAATACTATTTGGCCCGGGAGCCCCATCTCTTCTGCTTTTTTCTTATTATGCTAATTTTTTCGTCCACTGAATGAGATGACAGGTCTGTTTTGTGTTCCTATATTATGGCTGTACTTTCCATGCTGTGGTAAGACTTTATTAGTGTTCCGATTGAGTCACACAATCTTGCTGATTTGGGTCCTTTTGGTATTTTTGAGGAAGTTGTGCAGATGTTATGTTGTCCGTGAATTTGTTTGTTAGAAATTCGACCCAGTCGTATTCTTGTAAGTTAGAGGCTGTGGCATTCACTGGCCTGTTCAAGTTGTTTATCATTTCCCAGAAGATGCTCGAGTTTGTTTGCTTGCTCTAAAAAGTAATTTCCCAAAGTTTTTTTTAATTCTTGCCTCAGTTGCCGAACTGCCTCCCATGCTGTTCGATCTAGGGACGGGGATATTAGTTTCATGATTGCTTTTTTAACTCTCGTTTCAAGGTTTGAACATTACTTGATACTGCTTTGTGGTTTGTGTTTCTTGAAGCCTGATTTTTGTTTTTTGTCCTTAAACATGTCCAGTTTAATAAAAATCAGCCCAAGATTGTATTTTATTGGGGCATGCTTTTCCAGTAGCAATCTGTAAATCTTTTATAGTATGCTGTACGTCCTGAATGGTTTAATTTGTCCATTTAGGGCGTTTTAGGTTGTTGAATGGATGTTACCCTCTATTATTGGAGTAACTTGATGCTTAAATAGCTGGAGTTTAAAGTGGATGTGTTGGCATGAGTGATCACTCAAGGTGATGTGTTCAATTGAAAACTGCAAAAGAAATTCAATTAATGGTAGTGAGACTGCCGTGTAATCAAGTATGGATCACGCCTGCATCCCGTGATAAGTGTATTTTGGAGGGTTGTCTTCTACTGATCTACAATTTACCACTCTCAATCCCAGGTATTCTAATGTCTTAACTAACTGTTGACCTGAACAGTCTAGTTGAATTGTCTTGAGTTGATATTGGGGTTTTACATTCCAAAATATGTTGTCAGCTGCAAGTATTTAATCTTCGTCTGGGGTGTAGATTAGATAAGAATTAAAATCTCCTGTCAATATTATGTCCCACCAGGGATGGGAACATCAAATGTCCGAGATTGTTGTGGTCAATAATGCATTATGAACTTTTTTCTTACTTGTCTTTGGATGAGCATATGTGTTGGTCAATAACACTGTTTTCAGGGCTTTGATAGACCAGCAAGTTAATTTTATTAGTTGAATGCTGGGGTCCAGAGAGGGTAGCTGTTCAGATTTAAAATTCAGTGCCACTGATACATAGACTGCCAGTCCCCCTTTAGGGCGGCCACATTGCTCTGTTTTTTCGGCTGCAAATTTATAGTGGGTGACGTCTACTAGGGGTAAGTTTGCCAGTACCCATGTCTCCTGGTGCGCTATTATATTGCTTCCCAACCGTGTGGAGGTATTACTTCTTCTAGGAGTTTTTTTGCTCCGGCTATGTTCCATGAAAGCATGTGGATTTTGCAATGCAATTCTGGAGTTTGCACATTTGTCTTTCCAAATGTCATTCGCACTTCTTTGCATTAAAGGTGCCTGGAAGCCAATTCCATTGACCTTGATTTCTTACAATGTTTGCTATCAGGCCTGTGTCCCCTTTATTGATGTAGTAGTGCTTGCTCCTTTTGCATTGTGCAGTACTGAATATACATGTGGCATCTCTTGGGTTTGTTTCAACACTTGGGAGGGGTTTTAATAACGATTAAGTGTTTGGGGATAGAGTGGTGTGATTGGTTTCGATAGTTTCATGCCCCATGCTTCAAATAGTTGTGTGTAGTTCAAAATAAGGTACACTACTTCCTCTGACTGCCAAGTGGTTACTGTATATTCGTTGTTTTTTAGTTTATTTGCTGAAAGGAACTATACTGTCAGGAGATTTGACGATTATATGTGTTCTAAAACTGGAATTTCTGCCATTAATTTAAAAATGTTACCACTGTTTAGGATGTCTTGCCTCCCTTGTGATTCGTATTCAGGTGTAAAAAGAATTTGTAGTGTTGTTAGATCTTGCTCATGTGCTTTTTTTCTGGATGTTATTAAGGGATTCTTTCCTCAGGACTCGACTTGTTACAGTCTTAATGTTGAGTCTAAGGGTTCCTTGTGGGGGAGAGTCCCCTTTCCTTGTGATATATGGCACATTGTGGTATTCAGGTGTTTCTCCTTGTTGAGTCCCTTCCTACTCGTTTGATGTGTTCCGTTCGAGGCGGTGAGACTCAATCTTTTTTTCCGTAACACCACTGTTTTTCGTTTGCTGGGTTTGCTGGCTTATGGCCCCCTTCATTGGTTCACAAGGTCCTGTAGGGTTGAAGATGTGAAACTTTATTGCTACTATTTCAAGAGGTTCTTTAGCCTGCAGGTCTAAGTCTTTGGAAGGGATTGTTATGGGGTCCTTGTTGACGTTTGTGCCTTCCTTCAAACTGATATCTGGGTTTCTTGATGTATTAGTGTTGTCAACTTCTCTCTGCTGTTATCTCCTCTGTGTGTTATTCTCTTTGCTACTTTTGCGGTTGTACTCAGTGGTCCTACCATCTGTGTTGTGGGGTTCTTCTGGTGGTCTATTTCGTCCATGGTTGGATGGACAGTATTCCTATGCTTGGTTTGGATTAAATCATCTAGGCTATTGCTCTCCAAATCCCAGTCCCTTGTACTTCTATTTGAATCTGAATCGTCATCCGCCTTACTTGGAGGCTTGATTGGACCCACCTTTGCTAATCCCTCCCTTGTTGATCTGAAGATGGGGAATACTTTTTGAGCATGCTGTTTTGCCAGTTGGTTAATTTTGGTTTGTTTTTCCTTTCCTATCCTTATCTACTTCTGTTTGCTTAACCACTTGAGTTCTACCCATATTTCCAGTTATCTTTGTGAGTTGCTACAACTGCAGATTAGGCACCAGCCATATTTGATGCTTTTTGCTCAGAGCTTAAAGTAAAAAATTGTGGTGTGATGTGGCAGCGGGAACCTTGGTTGCGGCCCCAGGGTAGGCAAAGAAGTGCGAAGAAAATCCTATAACTCCCTCTTATGGCCCCTCTGGCTGTCACCTTGTTTCACTGTCATCACTGTAGTCGCTACTGGCCCCAAGCTGATCCTTCCTATACCAGTTATCAAGAGGGAAGTAAGTAGGGAGTGGGGAGAAGTGCGAGGCATCCAGGTGATGAGACCTGTTGTTGTCGATACGAGTTGTGTTGGTGTGTATTTTTGCCCGTGGGGCCCCAGGCTTATCTAACTATGCAATGAAAGAGCCACTCTTGTGGTTTGGCACACAATGATTAACTTCGACTAGCACCATTTTAATTGACTTTAGTGTGTTATTTTACCCTAGCCTTAACGTAGGACGGTCCTGTATATGCCTGCTTCTCTTCTGTCTTGTAATCTTGCTGTCTTTTAGTGGGAGCTGTCACAGAGTAGAACAGTATTATTGGCTTTGACATGGCCTCATGTCATCTTGTTTTCTGACTTTGCCTTGTTTCTGTGTTGTTTGGGTTATGAGAATTTTAAGTGCTTACTATTTTTCTTTGACATGGCCTCATGTCATCCTTTTTCCTTGGCTTTGCCTTGCTGCAGTTTTTCTGCGTGCACAGAAGTGCTTGCAAGTTGTTTTGGTTATTCACATTCAAGGTTTTTCTGTTTTTCTGAGCGATTGCTTTTGTTTAATGTACAACTCTGCCTCGAAGTCAAAATACGGGAGCTTGGTCAGCCTCCGTCTTGGCCTTGACGCAGACTGGTACAGCCAGCTCGGTTCTTTCTCATGAGAAGGGGGCGAGGTTTTCTAGAAGCTTCGCCTCACGTTGAGTAATGGTATTAAAGCTGGGAGCCTTTGGGGGCCAGGTGGAAGTTCACTACAGAATAGACGTATTGGTGTGGAGGTGACGGAACTTGAGTCCTGATTGAACTCCTTCCTGGGCTGTTGAAGGGCTTCCCCAGCTTGAGTTGGTAAGGATGATGCAAATTCAATTGGTGAGGTGTTCCTAACCATTTTGTATATATTTTCTACTCTTTGCTACTTGAATATACTGCATTTTATTTCAATTGTTCATTTAATTGTTCACTTGATATTTGGGAGTCTGCATTTACTGATATATTCGGCCTACCGTTCTAAACACGGCATTAATAAACTTGTGTGTGTTATTTTAAATGCACCTGAATTTGTTTTCTTGCCTCGCCTAAAGGGAGTGCTGTGCCTTTTCCTCGCCTTTTGGGAATGCTGCTCAAAGTATATGTTATTTTAAATGCACCTGAATTATCTTTTGTGCCTCACCTAAAGGGAGTGCTGTGTCTTTTCCTCATCTTTAGGGAGGGCTGCTCAAAGTGTATTATTTAAAGGTGCAGTGATATCTTTGCCTCCAAAGTGTGAGTGCAGCGTGTTTGGGTGTGGCTTATTGGTGAGAAGTCACATTCATTACAAACTAGCCGACCTCCACTCTGTTCCCCCCACAGTCAATGAATAGATCAGCCAGGGTGTCAGGGAACTGGGGATGGGATGGCAGTGGTGGCAGAGCAGGACGGGAATAGGAACCGGGTGCCAGGAGCCAAGCAGGAGCCTCCAGGCCATCTGTAAGCTGCACCCAAACCTAGCTGGGCCACTTCCGCAAAGGTCAGAACTCACATTCTGTGAGAAATCACTGTGATCCTCACACTCGGTCTCTAAGCGGCTCCGATTGGCTCGCCCTTTTTCCATTTCTTAGCCTCTTCCTGCCTCCACCTCTGTCTCTCACCGTTAAAGATGAGTTATAGGTTCTGATGTACTGGGTTCCTGGGACTTTAACCATCTAATCCTTCAAGTGGCACTAGCCGTGCTAGTTCTGCAATCTGAAAATCAACACAGCCCTAAAGACATAAAATGGACTGTACTGAAACAGGTGCATGGAGCCAATGTTGATAGTCTCCTCTCCAAGTTTGAGGCTAAAACCATTATGTATCTTAATACAATTGACAACGGATTGAATGAACTCAGCGAACTGAATCACTGGACCTGAACCAGTCTCTTTTTAGTTCTTCTTTCTTTCCTCTCTTACGTAAATTTGCACAAACCTTTTTTACTTGAGCACTATATAAGGAATGGTGAAGATATTGAAAGAATAGCTTCCTGTAGCCCCGATAACAAGAGCAACCAGCTAAGGGTTGCTCATAGATATATCATCACAACAGACAATGCTATTTTCTCCCAGTAAAAATGTACATTTGTAATTGGAAATTTGTTGAAATAATAGCTGTATAAACAATCAAATAGTAATGTGGAATGATGTCATTATGCTCCATCGGTATGTGGTACCTACCATGTAACCATTATTCTGAAAAGTAGTCCGATTGAGCTGTTCCGATGTACTGGGAAAGTTAAAAACAGTAACAGCTCAATAAAGGTCCCACATGCAGCTTAATGACACCTATTGACTGATACGCTGCAGGAATTTGCTCGTGAGTTCCAGTTCAAAAGATTCAAATATAATGCAGAATGCCTAGTTCTGGGACCATGAGTCATAACAGAGCTCTGTAATTAATAGGCTTTAGGTCAGAAAGCCATATAAGATGACGACATGTCCTCTGACATGTGATCACTAATTAATAACCTACATCTTTTGTTTTTGAGTGCACTTTCACAATCTATGATAAATTATCAGGTTCGCGCAAGTTTGAGCCTACATGTTAATCATTACCCACTGAATTTATTGAAATAAAGTTTTGTTGAGCATATTGATTAGAATACGATAACGGATTTGCGCCAGCTCGAGATGATGCTAGAAGCTTCTGGCACACACAATCTGGTTTATTAAAGTTTTTTGCATCAGAGCCGAGTGCCTCACAGCTGTCTTAATAAAGTTTTTTCCACATCAAAGTTGAGGCAGTATGGTTACAAAAGTGCCTCACAGCTGATGAGACACGCCTCTTACACGCCCCCTGTCCCGTCACTAGACCCAGGACCTGGAAAGAGGCAGTTCACCTCTCGTGCGAATGCGAGTATGCACCATGCGAAGAATAGTGTTGGAGTTGAGCTGTTGAAGCATACTGTACGACCCATCGCCCCGGAACAAAATCCCGAGCCGTAACGCAATCAATTTGTGTAAGGCCAGTTCTTACGCAAGCGAGCCGCTAAAGAACACGAATGCTCGCACTCCGGCTGAGCTAGGTAAGATCCGAAAATTTTGAGACACGTTTCCGTGCACCGGGGGTACATGTTTTACTCGGATACATCTGACCGAGAATCTCTTAGATGTGTGCGCTCTTTAAATAATACTAGACCATGTACCACTAAAGAATTTTAAGCTGGGGGGTTAGGCTTGTACAATCCCTCTGTACTCTCACGCCCACCTCGCCACTAGGAACAAGGCATGATGCACCGGTACTGCCCCAATACCATCAGTGCCATTTTTCTATCACTCGTGAAGAGAGGACCGGTTGCTGCACATGTAGCCACAAATAAACAACACTCGCTCACCCGCTATTTTATTTTTTTTATTTTTTCATTCTATAATGTCGTTAAGGACACTAAACGCCCCCACCTTTTTTGTTTTAAAAAAAATATAGCATTCTACGTGTCGGTTAGGCTACAATAATATTGACCAGATGCTCTCCTTTGCTCTAGTTTAAAAGATTTCCACTTGGAGATACAAGAATCAAGAACCTTACATCCTCAAATACGCCTGTGGTACGTAGGAATACCTTTGATTTTAACGAGTCATCGTATTTGTAAATATTTTGTAAAAATTCCCACAATTCTGAATAAGTAAAATGGTCTTCTTTATACAATTAGATACCTCCAGTCCTCTGTATAATACTTGTCCACCCTGATGAAGACCTTCGACAATAAGTGCCAAGCTGAAGGTCGAAACGCGTGGGTTCTTTGATGAGGCAAGCCTTAAATAATTAAGGAAACAGAACGACGTCAAGTCTTCGACAACACTTGCAAAGAATTCAAAATAGTGTCGCAAACCCGGTTTCCTAAAGCCTGTAGGCTACCTCTCTTTGGCGCTCTAATAGATTATCACCTTGTGAGGACCAGAAGAATAGGAGTCTCTGGAACTCTATGTGAACAACGTAGGGCTTTCCCTATATGTACAACATTCTACACATAGTTGTCTAAAAAAGTATAAGGAGATTCTTTGTATCCATTATACAGAATTGTTGTTGTCTTTTATGTGAAGATTGTCAAAGTATATGATGTTGTGTTTATTTGTTATTTGATTATTGTTAAGCTTTCAGAAACAATCCTGCTTTTGTTTTAGCAACAGTTGCACAGAATCAACAGGTCTTGATGTGAGAATATGAAATGCAGTATTTGTATAGTATACGCAATTAGTGGAAAATAAAAATCTACTTCAAAAAGTAAAAAAGCTGATTTATGGTGACAGAGGTAACATGTTTTGTTAAGAGCAATCCGCAACAATGGCTCGCTCCACTCCTGCTCCACAGCTCCGATGCTGTTCTGTCCGGGAGAAGACCAGGGATAAAAGAGGAATGTGTAGGAAAGTAGTATCTGCTTCTTATTGTTACCCCAATTTTTGCTGATGTCACACTGTTTTTGGACTAGACTGACTGGGTTCCTGCTATTCAGGACCCCAGTCCCTCTGTGCATGTCCTTTAGGTACAATCCAGATCAGATACTGGGGTACCCTTTTCAGTCCCTAGTATATGGTACACTATGTACCCAGGGCATAGGTACCCCGGGGGCCTCCCACTGGCTGAAGCATGTATTATGCCACCCCTGAGAGGCCATTCAAATTGACACGACAAGCGTGCTACAGCAGACTGTGTAAGCTAGTGCTTGCACCACTAACTTAAGATATAGATTCACTATATGTATCTAAATCACTACACTTCAATAACTATCAGTCACCCCTATGGCAGGCCTCATCAATCCTGAAGGCAGAGTGCTGGTTTTTATGTGACAGGGTACCCCTGCATGAGCAGAGCCCCTCTGCAGCCTTCAGAGACCATTCTCCAGAGTTGCCTGTGATGCAGGCAGACATATATGTTTAAGTGCATTCTCGCGGTAAATGGTAACTTTAAAACGGCTGCTTAGAAACATGTTGTGTTTGGTGTCAAACACCTTGGAATCATACCTCCACACTAGTAACTGGTGTGGGAGGTATGATTCCACCCTTCCAAAGGGACCTATGTGGGTCACTGGTCTACCCTGTACCAGCTTTCTCAACCTTGGCAGCACAAAATGGACGCTGCCAGCCACAGACACGATCCTGCTCTCCTGCTGCTGAGTCAAGCTCGAGCAGAGGAGGGCATGACAATAGGCATCCTGTCACAGGGAGGTGTGACCACCTCCCAGACAGGGTTTAGTGTATTGGGGCTGGGTGGGTGCACTCTAAGAGTCCCAGAAAGACTGCACTGGGGGCACATTTGGTGTCCCTGTGCATAGTCTAGCTTAAACCAGTCCTGGGAGCCATTGGCTCCTTTTCTGGCACAAAACTGGACAAAGGACATGGGTGTAGTTACCCATCTTTCCTGCCCCTCCCCTAGGAGAGTCCACAGAATCTTTCTACCCCTTTCCATGGGTATAAAGTGGGTTACCTGACTACAGGGCTTTAGATTTTACCTGGATAAGATTCTGCTAAGAAGAAACCAAGTATTTTGACTACCTAAATGACACTGGATGACTAAAAGATCTCCTTTGGAGTAAAGGAGTTACTCCCCTGCAAAAGCAGCCACCTAAATGTATCTGACCAGCTTGCTTCTCCCAAGCTCCTGAGTATTCCAAAGAATTTAGCAACACAGGAGGTGGGTTCTTGAAGGTCCTTGAGGTTGATCTGTCCTCTCAGCAATTCTGAGACCAGTATCCCTCACGGGGACCATGCAACCTGAACCCCTGTGTACCACATACATTTGCAGTTGCATATCCTTGTTGACAATTCCTGAGCTTGTGCATTGGACTTCGTATAGTCCTACCTCTGAGCAGTATTTGCACTGAAGATTTCCAGCCTCCAATTCCTGAATGACCTGTTGGCTGGTACATTGCAAACTTGCTTGAGGTCTCCTCGTGATTCCTGGTCCATTGACCTGTGGGTCCTGGCGAGGGTCACCTTGCTTGTTCTTGGGTTTAACTGGTTCCTCCAGATATTCCCTGACTCTCCAGTTCTTGGAGACTCCCCTGGACCTTGCTGGTCCACACCATAGCCAGTTTCCTTTGATCGCGTGGGTTGCATTTGCCAAGGCTTGTTGGTGAGCCAGCCAAACATTGACCCCTCAGCACTCGGCATCCTTCATGGGACAGCTCATCTCCAGATCCTGGTCATCCTCAACATCTCCTGGTCCCCGTGGCTGCAGAGTCAAACAACCCTTCTTCACTCCTGAAGCACTCGACATCGGTGGGCATTCGACTATTGAGCCCCTGGTCACCTGAAGTGACCCAGACTCTGTCCCCTCTGCTTTCAGGTTCCTCTCACCTCAAATCCAGGCTTGGATTCCACAGGACACTCTTTGCCCTCCTGGTAGCAGTACTTGTTTGCAACTCTCTATTGAAAACGACAAAGGTTTCTGACACCACTTGACCCCTATGCACCCAGCTCCTCTGGGATAGGTAACATGGGTACTTCGGTACTCACTGGTGGGTTGGCCTTAGAACGTCCTTTGTTCCAAAGGGTTTGCTCGAAGTCCTCTTAGAAGTGTCCTTAAGTTGTAACTTTGCAACCTCGACTTTCCCATAGAGTTGTACGGAGCACGCTTCTGTGTTTCCTCACTGCACCTGTCCTCCGTGGTCTGCCTATATCACTCCTCTGGGTGGTTCCTTGGGGTCCCAGCGATTCTACATGCTCTAGGCACTGTGTCTAGTCAAGTCGTTATTGTTATACCATTTTTTTAGTATATGGTTCGGTCTCCCCCTGGAGCCTGCTGTATATTGTGCTATTTACGAATGTTCTATTGATCCAGTTTTGTGTACTTTGTGCCCTAGTCTCGCATAGAGACTAGTAGAGAGTCTTATAATAATAAATACATATTTTTATATAACTACTGTGTGGTTCTCCTTTCATTTAGTCATTTAGGAGGTGATATTCTGGTAAAACAAGTTGCTTTCCATTCCTTTAAGATTAAGCCTGAAGGCTGCTCTCCACAGCTACCACAAGGATAGCTTTCTAAAGTTTATATTTGACCTCATACATCATAAGGGTTGTGTGGACTGGTACAGGGTGCCTACTTTAATTAGTGGACAGCATATACCAGGCCACCTTCTCACATTGGTGTGCAGCGGTTGGGATTCAAGCTTGCTATTGTTTTACCAGATACATCTCATTAAATGATTAACTGAAAACCACTAAGTATTAAGTTACATATGATAATTCAAGTTTAGAATAAAGTAAGTTCTACTGAACTTGGAGTTGGGTAAGCCAAGGGTCGAGCACACCCTTTATCCATCTCAAGAGAGTTTAGTCTCCACTAGGTTAGGTAGGTGCATACACCACATAACACTAGTATGTCTTCTAGAGGAGAAGCCAGTGGCTCTCTGCCAACTAGATACAATGGCCTCTCATTTCCAGAATTGAGAACCATGTGTGCATCTAGGAAGCTAAGGACAGGGATAACAGCAAACATCCAACGTCTCACTGAGATTTTGCTCTTAGATGACCTTAGGAAGACCCCAGGGTCTGATGAGGTAGATAGAGTGGGTGGGGCAGGAGATGAGGGAAGGCCAGGGAGTGAAACCTTCTTTGACCTGAACTCAAACCCTGACCAGGAGATTCAAGATGATTCTAACCTGGACAACACAGATCTTCCTTCAGGTGGGGGAGAAGGCCCCAGTGGCCATTTCTTTACTCCACCAGGAAGAGTACAGAGTTTACCTAGAATATCCAGAACTCCCTCTGTGGAGTCTAAACATTCAGGAACCTCTGTAGGGACTTCCATTTCAAATAAGATGGAATCCTCTTATGATAGACAGTGCCAATTTCTTGAGCTTGATAGAGTCAAGCTCAGGCTCAAGAAGGAGCAATTGGCCCTAGATGGGAAATACCTAGAGGTCCAGAGAGCAACAAAAAGATTGGTTCTAGAGTCCCATGGTGGCAGCAACAGTGTCTCTAGGATTAGAGAGTATACTCATGATCATAGGAACCTGAACAAGATAGGGGCATATTATCAAGACAGGCGATAAAATTATTGCCGCTTTAGCAGCAGAAAACTGCTGTGAAAGCGGCGATAATGGGCTTAATAATATGATCTATGGAATTCCAATTGAAGCTGTTAGATGTCCTTCACATCTAACATGGGCTTCGATTGGAATTCCATAAAGCATATTGTCAAGCCCATTATCGCCATTTTAGCAGCAGTTTTCTGCCGTTAAAGCGGCGATAATTTTATCGCCTTTCTTGATAATATGCCCCATAGTCTCTCCCTATCAGAGTGGGGATTACATCCACCAATGGATAACTGCACTAGAAAGGGCCTGTAAGGTACAAAGTGTCCCTCAAGAGCAGTGGGCAGCTATCTTGTGGCTCTCCTTTGCAGACAAAGGTACAGATAAGCTCCTCACTGTTAGAGAAGAGGATGCTGACAATTATTCAGTCCTGAGGAGTGCTCTCGTTGATGGGTTTGGCTTAACCACTGAACAGTACAGAATTAAGTTCAGAGACACCCAGAAGACACAGACTCAGGACTGGGTTGACTTTGTAGATTGTGCTACTTAGGCTCTGGAAGGCTGGTTACTTGGCAGTAAGGTGTGTGATTTTAAAGGATTGTACAATTTAATGATGAGGGAGCAGATCCTTAATAATTGCCAAATTCAGTTGTTGCATCAGTACTTGGTTGATTCTGATCTGACCTCGCCCCAAGAATTGGGAAAGAAGGCAGACAAATGGGTCAGTACCAGGGTGAAGCAGAAAACTCTGAATCAAGGTGGTGACCAAATGAAGCAAGATGCTAAAACCTCAGATAAGGGTGGGGAGAAGGGTAAAGACCAGAAGTCTTCACAAGGGCCCCAAAAACCTGCATCGGGGGGGGGCACACTCTAACAAAGGAAAAGGCAAAAAGAAACCCTGGTGTCATACCTGTAGAGAGAAGACACATTGGACAAAAGACGCCAGTTGTCCAAGGGCCAAGGAATCTACTCCAGCCACCACTACCCCTAAGGCAACTGCCCCCCCTCCCAGCTCAGTTCCAAGTGGTGTTGTACAGAACAAGGGTATAGTAGGGTTAACCTTGGGATCTGAGATGGATTCTGTCCTAGTCAGAATTCCAACTCAGGCTGTTTTGGTCTGTGATGGAGGCATGGATATTGCCTCCTTATTTGTCAGTCCCAGTAACCTGGGCAAGTACAGACAACGGCCTTTGATTATTGGAACGGAGGCCATGGCATACAGGGACACAGGTGCAAGTGTCACAGTGGTGTTCAAAGATCTTGTGGGCCCTGAACAGATCATACTTAGTGAGATGTACTAAGTGACCAATGCAAGCAATGTCAGGACAGACCATTCCTTAACAGTTGTGAATTTCACCTGGGGTGGGGTAACTGGCCCTAAGAAAGTTGCGGTTAGCTCAGACCTCCCTGTAGAGTGCTTGTTGGGCAATGATTTGGAAACTTCAGCTTGGGCTGAAGTGGAACTCAGGACACATGCAGAAATGTTGGGCATCCCTGCAGATGTGTTTGCCATGACTAGATCACAGGCAAAGATTTCTTTCACTAAACAGGCCCTGGATGCTAAACCCAAAACAGCATTTTCAACCTCTAGTGGGCACTACCAATTTGTGGTGATGCCTTTTGGCTTGAAAAATGAACCTGCCACATTTCAAAGGCTGGTGAATAAAGTTCTCACCGGTCTGGAAGTCTATCGTGCAGCTTATCTAGATGATATTGCTGTCTTTAGCTCCACCTGGGAGGATCACCTGGTTCACCTGAGAAATGTTCTGGAGGCCCTGCAAAAGGCAGGCCTCACTATCAAGGCCACTAAATGCCAGATAGGGCAGAGTAAGGTTGTATACATAGGCCACCTTGTGGGTGGAGGACATGTTCAACCACTGCAGAGCAAAAATCCATACCATCATGGATTGGGTTGCTCCAACTACACAGACTCAGGTCAGAGCTTTCTTGGGCCTGACTGGGTACTACAGGAGGCTTGTCAAAGGATATGGCTCCATAGTGACAGTTTGAATGACTTAACATCCAAGAAAATGCCTAAGAAAGTTCAGTGGAGAGTTAGCTGTCAAAAGGCATTTGATGACCTGAAGCAGGCCATGTGCACTGCTCCCATTCTGCAAAGTCCTGATTATTCCAAACAATTAATTGTTCAAACAGATGCATCTGAATTGGGGGTAGGGGCTGTATTATCACAATTGAATGAAGAGGGTCAGGATCAGCCAGTAGCTGACCCCCAGAGAGAAACTTTGGTCAGCTATTGAGAGGGAAGCCTTTGCTGTGGTTTGGGCTCTGAAGAAGTTGAGGCCATATCTGTTTGGCACTCACTTCATTGTTCAGACAGACCATAAGCCCCTCTTATGGCTAAAACAGATGAAGGGTGAAAACCCCAAACTCTTGAGGTGGTCCTTTTCCCTACAGGGGATGGATTATACAGTGGATCATAGGCCTGGGAGTAACCATGCCAATGCAGATGGACTCTCCATATATTTCCACCTAGAACATGAAGACTCAACTGGTCAAGGTTAGTTTAATGTCCATGCGTTGGGGGGTTGTGTAAGAAAGTAGTATCTGCTTCTTATGGTTACCCCCACTTTTTGCTGATGTCACACTGTTTTTGGACTAGTCTGACTGGGATCCTGCTATTCAGGACCACAGTCCCTTTGATTTCTCCATTAAATTGCAATATACTTTAGGTACACTCCAGATTGGATACTGGGGTACCCTTATGAGTCCCTAGTATATGGTACACCATGTACCCAGGGCATAGGTACCCCAGAGGCCTACCATGGGCTGAAGCATGTATTATGCCACCCCTGAGAGGTCATTCAAATTGAAAACGACAAGCCTGCTACAGCATACTGTGTAAGCTGGTGCTTGCACCACTTACTTAATATAGGTTCACTATATCTATCGAAATCACTACACTTAAATACCTATCATTCATCCCTATGGCAGGCCTTATCAATCCTGAAGGCAGGGTGCTTTGCTCACCCTAAGTTGGCAGGGTATGCCCAGACGTGGGTCCCTTGCTCACTTTCCCACTGGATTCAAGCTAGCCTGGCTGATGAGGGCTGTTAGCCCAAAACTGGTCCCAGGATGCATGTTTCCGGTCCAGGGAAGACATGGCTTGGCAATTCAGGCTGGACTGTTCCTATGAGGCACAGGGTCAAGACTGATTTGCATATAGCTGTGTCTGAACTGGGGTAGCGAAGTGAGCTAAAGAACGTTGATGGATTCAACCCAGATCTGTGACTGGGGGTGAGTGTCTGAAAAGTTTTAGCGCTCCGTCCATCATCTCCTTGTGTTTACTTTGTTCGCCCTAAGGTGGCAGTGTATGCCCAGACGTGGGTCCCTTGCTGACTTTCCCACTGGATTCAAGCTAGCCTGGTTGATGAGGGCTGTTATGCCGAAACCGGTCCCAAGATGCTTGTTTACGGTCCAGGGGAGACATGGCTTGGCAATTCGGGCTGGACTGTTCCCATGAGGCACATGGTCAAGGCTGATTTGCATATAGCTGTGTCTGAACTGGGGTGGCGAAGTGAGCTAAAGATCAATGATGGATTCAACCCAGATCTGTGACTGGGGGTGAGTGTCTGAAAAGTTTCAGCGCTCCGTCCATCATCTCCTTGTGTTTGCTTTGTTGGCCCTAAGTTGGCAGGGCATGCCCAGACGTGGGTCCCTTGCTCACTTTCCCACTGGATTCAAGCTAGCCTGGCTGATGAGGGCTGTTAGCCCAAAACCAGTCCCAGGATACTTGTTTCCGGTCCCATGAAGACATGGCTCGGCAATTCTGGCTGGACTGTTCCCATGAGGCACAGGGTCAAGACTGATTTGCACATAGCTATATCTGAACTGGGGTGGCGAAGTGAGCTAAAGAACGATGATGGATTCAACCCAGATCTGTGACTGGGGGTGAGTGTCTGAAAAGTTTTAGTGCTCCGTCCATCATCTCCTTTTGTAAGCTGGTGCTTGGACCACTTACTTAAGATATAGGTTCACTATATCTAGCTGAACGACTACACTTAAATACCTATCAGTCACCCCTATGGCAGGCCATATCAATCCTGAAGGCAGGGTGCTTGGTTTTACATGAGAGGGGGCCCCTGCATGAGCAGAGCCCCTCTGCAGCCTTCAGAGACCATTCTCCGGAGTTGTCTGTGATGCAGCCAGACATATATGTTTAAGTGCATTATATCCTCATGGTAAATGCTAACTTTAAAACAGCTGCTTAGAAACATGTCGTTTTTTGGTGTAAAACACCTTAAAATCATACCTCCACACCAGTAACTGGTGTGGGAGGTATGATTCCACCCTTCCAAAGGGACATATGTGGGTCACTGGTCTACCCGGTACCAGCTTTCTCGACCTAGGCAGCACAAAATGGATGCTGCCAGCCACAGACATGATTCTGCTCGCTTGCTGCTGAGCCAACCTCAAGCAGGGGACGGCATGACAATATGCATCCTCTCACAGGAAGGTGTGGCCACCTCCCTGACAGGGTTTAGTGTATTGGGGCTGGGTGGGTGCACTCTGGGAGTGCCAGAAAGTCTGCACTGGGGGCACATTTGGTGTCCCTGTGCATAGTTCAGCTCAAATCAGTTCTGACTAGACCCCTATGCACCCAACTCCTCTGGGATAGGTAACACGGATATTTTGGTACTCACTGGTGGGTTGGCCTTAGAAACACCTATGTTCCAAAGGGGAGCTCGAAGTCCTCTTAGAAGTGACCTTAACTTCTAACCTTGCAACCGTGACTTTCCCATAGAGTTGTACGGAGCACGCGTCCATATTTCCTCACTGCTCCCTTCCTCCATCGGCTCCCTGTGTTACTCCTCTGGGTGGTACCTTGGGGTCCCAGCGATTCTATGTGCTCTAGGCACTGTGTCGAGTCAAGTCGTTATTGTTATACCATGTTTTTAGTATATGGTTCGGTCTCCCCTGGGAGCCCGCTGTGTATTGTGCTATTTATGAGTGTTCTATTGATCCAGTATTGTGTACTTTGTGCCCTAGTCTCGCATAGACACTAGTAGAGAGTGTTATATTAATAAATACATATTTTTATATAACTACTGTGTGGTTCTCCTTTCATTTAGTCATTTGGGAGGTGATATTCTGGTAAAACAAGCTGCTTTACATTCCTTCAAGATTAAGCCTGAAGGCTGCTCTCCACAGCTACCACTAGGATATCTTTCTAAAGGTTATCTTTGACCTCATACATCATAAGGATCGTGTGGACTGGCCTACTTTAATTAGTGGACAGCATATACCAGGACACCTTCTCAAACAATGGATTTAACCTTATTAGCCCTTAGACCATTGCGCCCACTTTTCGCAGCTTAGAGTCACAGGGTGCCGTGAACCGGCACAGTACCAGGGGCTGTGGGGATCAAAGTGGGCAACTTCCAGCTCATATTAGCGCCAGGACACCCCCGTTAGGGATATTCGAGTGCTCTATAAAGCTTCTAATAAATCATATGACCTCCCTGTACACTCAGGGGCATAGTTACAAAGAAATGACGCAGTGCGACGCTGCAAGCAATAAGGCAGCGCTGCTCTGCGTCATTTAAAAATAGCAGGGATGAGTTGAAATGAAAATAGAGAGACCTCCTTTAGCTCTTCCGTATTTGGTGACTCTCTTTGCTGGATTCAGAAATTCCTTAAACCCTGTTATAGGGGATGAAGTTGTCTGCCAGGATTCTTGAAAAAGGAGAATATTGTATTGTGTGATAAAATGCATGAAATCTGGGTCTTCTAATTTTGAATGCAGACCATGCACGTTCCAGGAGCAAATGGTACATCCTTGGTATGATTGGAAGGCTTGAGTTAAAGATGTTCGTGCCTTTCCCGAGGATATTCCTTGTCTTTTTAATACCCAAGGTGTCGGAGATTTGCCGGCTTCGGGGTACTCGAGGGTGATGGTAATTTTCCTGGCCTGGTGCTCTTGATCCCTCATTTGACTTTGATTGTCTGGGCCTTTTGCCCCTTTTAGGAGACTCGTGGTATAGGAGGGTGGTTGTAATAAGCTGGGATAAAGCAGGGGAATTACCTTTTTTAACTCTATTCCCCATTTGGCAAATGTGACCTTCTGCTGCCAAATGAGGTCGACATGCATTTTATTAGAAAATGTAGCTATTGTAGCTTCCTGACCGGTGCAACAAAGGTTTTGTTTGAATTCGATGCTTTCGATGTCGTTGGTGTTTAATAATTTTAGCAAGACATTTCTATTTAATACGTCATGCATTCCCCTTGAGACATATTGTGGGTTGAAGACGACTTTGTTATTAACTGGGGGATTGTGCTCCAGTTCGTTATCCAGGATCTTTTCCGTATATTTCACCACCGTTGGCTCTCGTGGGGTCTGAGATGGATCTCGAGTTTCTGGTTTGTTTTTTTGTTGGTTGTTTGCGCCTCCCCAATATGCTTCCCCTAGTCGCCCTACATCTGTGCTGGTTACTTCTACTGAGGTGGACGCACCCTGTTTTGTTTTCCTTTCTGCCAACTGGAGGCAACTCTCTGATGCTTGTGTTGCCTGAGTTTTAGGGTTATTTTTTGCCTTCCCTGCTCCATTTTTGAATAAGCTGTATAATTTCCTTGGCGGAGGCGAATCCCTTAGATTTTGGTTCGAGGTGTTAAGCATGATTGGTAAATTTGGGGAAAAGGTTGGTTGCTCCTTGGGGGTTACTGCTTCCGTACTACTATGAGTTATAATTACTTCTTGCGGTGTTCAATTTTGAATTGATGTTGCCAGGGACTGGTCTAATACCTTGCTCGTTTGTTTGCGCTTTCTAGATTTTCTCAGTCGTTTACGTTCCCGCTTTGATAGGATCGTGGGGATTTTTAGCTGTCCTTCCAGTGTTTTGTCAAATTGATCTTGGGATGAAGAATCCTGGGTGCTTAAGTTGTCGGGAACACTTTGTGGCTTATGTATGGGTACTGTTGACTGATCAGTATGGGAGTTGATTCTGTTACGCTACTTTTTTGGCCTACGGAAGGATTGGGACGTTCTAAATTAGAACCCTTGGGGGCTACGTTTTCTTGCTCCGATTTTTTTATTACGTCATTCTTTGTTGGATTTGTAGGCTTGGTTGCGACTTCCCTTGCTGAGTTCAGTAGTTCAGTAATTATGGTTGGAACTGAGGCTAGTTTGTCAATTATTCGAGTACAATGGCAATGGCACATTTGAAAAGTAGTTTACCGATCTTGCTGTACCTTCAGGATCATCTCATTGAAACTTTGCAGTTTTTGTTCGACCCCTTGGACATGGATTGCAAGGATATTTAAAATGTCTACTTGAGTGTCTAGTTTGTCTGCGTGTAAAAACATTGCTTTGCCAATTGTATCCATTGTACTTAGCAAATGAGGCCATACAGTGAATGTTGATGGAGCTGAGTCAACACTGTGGTCCAAATAGGGAAATTCGCTTAAGTGAACTGGGGAATTGATGGGTGGTGCCTTTTTTTGTTTTTGTGATTTCTTGGGGGCTGGTTCCGTGTAGTTTGAAAAGCAATTTGGTGTGTCATTTTGCATGTCCTGCCATAGATAATTTTTCATTACCGACGTAAGGGGGAATGGATCGGCAAGGACTTGGGTTTCAAAGCTTAAATTGGCTGTCCCCTGACTGGTGGCGTTGTCGCCCCCCTTCTGTGGAACGGTCGTGCCCATAGGACTGAAGGTGATTTTGTTGTGCTGGTCATTTGAGTTTTTTAAATTGCTTTTGCTGTGGTGATTGACTTTGTCACTGTGACCGTTGTGATCACAGTGTCCTGGTGGGGTTTGGTGTTCTTGAGACTGAAGTAAATAATCCAGATGAGATTGGGATTGATGGTGATGACTTAGAACCTCAGTTACCTCGGAATTTTTCCTTTGGTAAATCTCCAAGGGAGGGAGTTTTTTAAAGGATGGTTGTTGAAGACTCTGGTTTTCTTTATTTTCGGCACCCAGGATAACTGAGCCCGCGTATTTCTTTTCTTTCCATTCTGTCTCAGTATTTGTTATATTTCTATCCCCTGGTGGGGTCAGATTTGATTCTTTAAAACATGTTGGGGCTTTGTCGGTTTTTATTGAATTTGTGTGGTTGGTTATTTTCGAGACATGACGACTCCGAATTTCCTCCGTTGTTTTGGTGGCTACTTTTAGGAAGTCCGTTATTAACGCCCGTTTGCTGCTATTTAGACAAGAATTATGCCTATTTAGGGTCGGGCGGTTTACCTTCTTGCTGTTGATGCACTTAGCTTGTGAGGCTGCCTCTGCGGAAATTGTTTCTGTTATCTCCAAGGTTTTTGCCATAAAGTTTGGTGTGTTCGTTATTGGTACGCACTCATGCCATGCTTCTCTTGCTTCGATGATATCTATTACATCTTTGCCCTCTATATTTTGTGTGCCCAGATCTACCAGGGGGTTGTCAGAAGGGTTACACGTTTGAGCTGTGGTATTGGTCAAAATTCCTTCCTTATCCTCGACTTTTCCATCTTCGGCTGGGGGATGTACTTCTTTCTTGTCTCCTCCTCTTGTTTTCCCTGACCGCATGATTTGTTGGTAGTGTGGGCCGACACCCTAACCGACAGTATAGTCTGGCCGGCAGCAATGAACAGATTTTTTTTTTTTTTTTTTTTAACCAAGCAGAGTATTACGGAATGTTTGCGTTTTGAGGAGAGAGACCACCAGATATGATGTTTTGAGTTATTATGAGCTTGAGCGCATTAAGAAATTGAAGGAATTGAAGGTTAAGATAACTAATTTGCTTGGATGCAATCGAACGCCTGAGAACTCAAGGGCGATCCCACAATGTGACGCGGCTTCTACAATTATTTGCTACTGTTATTTATAATTACTTTATAATTACTTACTGACCCCGGCTCGCTTTGCGCTTTTTGATTTTTGCTCACCTCTGCTCTTCCTCAATCCATGGCTTTCCCTGGGGCCCTCTTGTGGGTTGCTCCTCGTTACTTAATCCTGTGCCTTTCCCCTCGCTTTCCTCTCCTGATGCTGCTGCTGCGGGGGGGGGTCGCTGCTCCTGCCCCTGCTTGCGGCTTGCGCCACCTCCTAATACCGTGAGGGAGATGCTTGGGGCTCCCTCGCCCACGATGTTACAGCCTGCCAACCGCCGAAACCAAGTCAGGCTGCTCCTGTGCTGGCTGCTCCTGGCTGCTCTTGTGCAACTCGAGTTGGGGAATGCCAGTAGGCGGCGGCGGTAGAAACAGCAGACAGCAGACAGCAGACAGCAAGGTCACTGGCCCCACCAGCGAGGGAGATCCTCCTACTGCATACCCGTTGCCTGGACCGTTGACAGCAGGTGGCGGGCGGTGGGCGGTGGGAGGCTGTGTAGGTTTTCAGATGAATTGCGGTAAATTGCGGGTGAATTGCGGTAAATTGTGGGGCCGAGTGGAGCGGGGCTGGGCACTGATATCCGAAGCTCGGCCCCCCAGTGAGCTACAGACTGGCCCCCAGCGAGCTACAGGCCGGCAGCTGGAACATCAGCGTCGGCGTCTCCTAAGGCTCGCCTGCGCCGCTTGTTCGCTCATTCGCTCATTCGCTCGTCCGTTCGGGCCTCGGGGGTCGGGGCTCAGGGCTTTTTCTTATTCGCCCGGATCTTCCCGCGTTTCACAGCGGCTCTCCACCACCACCGCCACCGCCACTCGTGTGGAGCTCTCGAGCCCGGCCCGGCCTCTGCTCTCTGCTGTCCCGCTCGACTGGTCCGCTCTGCGCTCTGCGCTCTGCTCTATGGACTTTTTTTCAAAGTCACAGCAGATTGTCTGATTCCTGAGTCCTGAAGAGGAAGTATCCTTAATCCAATCTACAAGTTGGGCCCACGTTCGGACCCCTCTAACTATAGACTGATCGCATTGATAGATGTAGAGGCGAAAATGTATGCATCTAACCTCTTAGTAGAACTAGAGGCCTGGGTTAGACTAAAACACCAATACCTCCCACGCAAACCGGATTTCGGGCGGGGATGGGTACCCTAACGAACATCTCTGCCGTTACTTTCTTGGCTAATCTGGCCTTCAAAAAATCAAGGCCCCTGTATGCCTGCTTCGTCGACCTTAAGGAGGCCTTCGATAAAGTCTCGAGAGCCTCTCTTTGGGCTAAGATGCAGGCCTTGGGGGTTCCGTCTAGACTCCTGGAGGCCATCATCAACCTGTATTCCTACACCTGGGTGCAAATTAAGAAAGGAGACGGGTCAAGGGTCACTGGCAAGATTCCAACTATAAACGGGCTAAAACAAGGTTGCGTTTTAGCGCTTGTTCAATATTTACACGTTAGATCTCGACAAATACCTTCAGTCAATTCCAGCTGACCCCCCAAAACTGGGCAAAATACCAACGCCATGCCTTCAGTACGCAGATGACATAGTACTGCTAGCACAAACACCAGCTGGCCTGCAGAAACTGATCACCTGATTAGGAGCCTATACCACCTCAAACCAACTTACGATCAATCATCAAAAGACTAAAGTAATGCGTTTTGCAAAACATAAGAAAACATCGTCCCGGTATACCTTCTCCTGGAAATTGGGCGAACAACGATTGGCCAGCGTTACCTCCTACAAATATCTAGGCTTTCTGCTGGATAGTAAGTTAAACTTTAAACAACACATGGAACAAGGAAGTACAAAAGCAAAACAACTGTTGTTCGCCTTCAAAGTCTTGAAAAAAAAGCTCATAGGCTGCTCTACCAGCCACCTGCTTCAAGTGATAGCTGCAAATTTTTTGCCCTCTATCTCGTATGGCTCAGAAATCCTGAATACCAAAGATGCAACCACCCTAAATACAGCACAATCCGTATTTTTCAAAAATTGTTTATAATCCTGCTACACATTTCACAAGACCAAATCCGTCTAGAATTTGGATTACAAAACCAGATCATGGCCAGACAAGGTGCTTTAGTGAAGTTATACTGGAGGATGAGGGAGGCAGAAGATAATACCCTAGCCCATCGTTGTTGGGTGGAGATAGAAAGTCAAGCCCGACAAGCCAACTCGATGACAAAAATACTGCAGGAATGCTTGTCGGCGTTACAACTAGAGGAGGTCTGGTCAATACCAGTAATGTATTCTGGATTAAAAAACGCAGTAAATTCCGCAATCAAGAGGAACTCCCTATCAACTGACAAAATACTTTTTCTAAAAAATATCACGCCTGGGCTGTGATTCAGACATATCAGAGGCTAAAACCCCAACGGTACTTGACAGAACATATCTTTTACCATAAAAAGCATTACTTGATGTTACTATGACTGGGTTCATTACCCTCAAAAGATTTAACCCCGCAATGGAAACACGTATGGCCATCGAAGGGATGTCGCCTTTGCAGTCAAGGGGAGGAGTCACTATTACATTTATTATGCATATGCCCTTTTTTATTGAAAACACGTAAATCCACTCTTCGGGAGATCCTAAGGAAAGAACAGATCAGAACATGTAGAGCTGCGGTCATCAGGTGTCTTGGATGGCTCTCAATTCCACTCTCCTGTAGTGCCATAAAACTCTGGAAAATAGCAGCAAAAGAATTAGACAAAAGTTCTTCATGATCATGATTGATTGACTTTTTACTGTGATCATTGCTTTTTTTTTCTTCCCAAAGATTTCGTCCAGATCAATGTTTCAAAATAACACAAAAAAATAATAATAATAATTTTTTTTTAAATAATAATATCTTTTATATATACAGGCTTATTCAATGTTCAGAATCTGTATTTTATGATGGTTTGCCATCCTTTTATGATTTTTAAAGAATTAATAAAAGTATTTTTGACTGACTGATTGACTGACTCGTCATTGCGCCACTCTATCGTCTGCTTTTCAGTGGCGTTAGTTTTTGGCACGGCATCAAAAAGCAATTACACGCTCCTTTCACACAGATACCTGCATCAAAGTGTATGATATTTACAAAGTGGCGTTGTGTCAGCAAAGTGGCTTAGCGCAGGTTTGTAAATATGGGTCAGGGAATTGCGCCACTGGAGCGTCGGAAAAAGTGACGCCACGGTGGCGCAATGCCCTTGTAAATATGCCCCTCAATGTCTAGTTCTTCTGAACCTCAAAACGTGCAACATACAGAGGTGTTCAGTCATAGCCGTGCATCTCTATCGCTCGTACAGATATTTCCTTAGTCCCTCCTTTTTTTCTTGCGCAAGCTGCCTGGCTCACACTTTTATCGTAGTACATGAGCCCCACCGTGTTTTGACCTACAACAGAAGGAACATTTTCTTCTTAGTTCTCATTAGTCATCATCAGATGTTCCCATTCGCTTCTGTTGCTTTTGACAGCCAGTTTCTATCCCCGGAACACTGACATGTTCAAAGAGGTCATTTCAGAGTGCTTCAAGTTGAATTAATCAGGAAAAGTGCATTTCATTCCTTCTGTAGAACGTAGTTATCGGCCGCCAAAGTCTTTGGCATGAAAACTGTTTGTTTTCCCCACTGTATAATGTTGCGGCAAACGGCACACAAAGCTGCCAAGATTTATAGTGTTTGCCAATATGTCAGAAGCTGAAGTTTTTATCTTTCTTAATTTAACATGTATCCTCTCACTGCGTTGGAGATGTGAAAAGCAAAATGGATTGATTAAGGGTTTCGAGGCTGTATTTGATGATGATGTGTGCTGTGTAGATGTAGGTTGTACTCAACTTACTTGAACTCTATGAAGTATCTGGGAAATAGCAATAACTTAGGGAACCAAATTGAATATTTTGGCAGTAGAGAATGTAAATAGCGTACCCTTGTTACTACCACAAGGCCTTATAGAATACAAGGTAGAAATTATAAAAACACACATGACTATCTATCAACTGTAAACATCCCATAAATAGAAGTGCTACCTTTATCTATGATGACAGTTTAAAACAGAACTTAAAACTGTTGCCTACTTAGAAGGTTCAAGGGGCCATGTATGAATTTATGCGGCAGCGCAAGGCATAGCTCAATGCCTCTTTTTGTGTGATTACACTGTTCAAGGCACGTACATTTAAATCGGAATTACTCTGAGCAAGTACATGAACTACAGACAGCATAGTTCTAACATAATGAGCAGTGTTTGGGTGTTTGGACAGAACATCACAGAACAATATTGCCATACACAAATATTGTTGCAGGAATATCTGTCAAAAGTACAGTCAACGTGATTATTGAAGGTCAGTATATTGCTGTTGCAATTGTTTTTAATATGATTCTAAAACATTTTGGGGCATATGCACAAGCCCCTATCGCCACGGGAACGTCACTTTTTGTGACCTACCGGTGGCGATAGGGACATTGTCTTATGTACAAGGCAGCGTTAAGCCACTTAACGTGGCTTAACGCTCATAGGGGCATATTATCAAGACAAGTGATAAAATTAACGCCGCTTTAGCGGCAGAAAACTACCGCTAAAGCGGCGATAATGGGCTTGATAATATGCTCTATGGAATTCCAATTGACGCCCATGTTAGATGTGAAGGACGTCTAACATGGGCTTCAATTGGAATTCCATAGAGCATATTATCAAGCCCATTATCGCCGTTTTAGCGGCAGTTTTCTGCCGCTAAAACGGCTACAATACTAAACTATACTGTGGTACTATTATCTTCGATTGCAAACGGCTTCCATCGATTTATTGAAGGCTTTTCAGCATTCATGAATGACAGGGACATGCGCCTAAATCTAACTAAAACTTTTATGTTGGTTTGTGGCACTCGTAAGGTTAAGAAGATAACCCATTAGGTTAAAGGATTGAAATGAGCTCAGGTAGATAGTTTTACATACTTGGCTATTCATTCCTATAATACGGGTACATGGAACCCCCACTTAAAGATTGAGAAAAAACATTTTTAGGATCCACAGAGGCCAATTTTAGGTTTGCAGCTAAAATTGGTTTCAAACACATAAATTAAATACTACAACTTTATAAAAGCAAATGTATTAATAGTGTCAACTATAGGGCAGCTTTGTGGGGCCTGTCCACTATAATCAATGGAGAATACATTTTCATGTAGAATTTTGGCAGTACCGCAATCCACATTGTCTTATATTGTGCATAGTGAGTAAGCAACCCTTTTTATAGACGATTCCATCTACATCAGTGCACTATTGACATGGTACGGAGTTTGGTCTAAAACTGGAACTACGTTTTCCAGAGAAATAACCAACCATTTTTTGGCTCTAGTTTCCAGAAATAAACTTCCCTGGTTGGCATACGTGAGTAGCCTCTTAAAGACCATAGATGTTAAGCTGACTCTGGATGAACCTTCTAGCATCTTATAGCAAAAATAAACTAAGAAGCTTCTCAAGGACCAAAGAGGCCATGAGGGAAACCAACAAGAGTGAGAAATTAACCATAAGGCGCTATTTTAGTGGCCAACTGCACAGTGGTATCCAAGGTTACCTATTACTCGTAACTAACATGCAGGATAGGTTTTACTTGACGAGGCTTCGGCTATGAACTCTACATTTCATAGTACATTTCCTCGAATTGGTGAATAGACATATTGCCCTTGTGATTGCCAAACTACACAATCTACGCAGCACTTTTTCTTGTTTTCTAAGTTTTAACACGATATTAGGAAATGCTTGTTAAACCTCTATTTGTTGCAAACAGAATGTTCCGTTTTAAAAATGCTTTATATTATTTATGTAATTTAAGCTCAATCGAAGTTTGTTTTGCAGTTACTAGATATATATGTCTTGCTATAAAGAGAAGGAAAGCACGCAAACACCTGCAGAATCGGCTCTATGAAATTGAGTAAAAAGCTTAAATGTATGATTTGCATAATAACTAAGGGGTCAATTATGATAACAGGCGTATCGCCACCGCCCATCTGGCGTTGGCGATCCGCCCGCCATTTTCCACCACCCGTCTACCATTTCCCCCTGCCAAATTACGATGGCAGTAGGGACCCCGGCGGACGGAAAGACCGTCCGCCGGTTTTTCGCCGGTCAGACAGGCAACCAGGTGGAAAAGGGCTTCAATATGCTGGTGGTGTCTGCAAGACGCCGCCATCCATTTTAGGATGGGCGGTAGCGGTGCAGGGCGGAGTTTGCTTTCGGGTCCCGTTTCGGGCCCCCAAGGGTTGTGGGGGTTGGGGGTGCACTTGGGGGGTACCCATGGTACCCCCCTCCATTTGCATGCACAATGTGGCAGGCACCGCACGGTGCCTGCCAAGTTGTGCATGCAAATGCACAACATGCATATATTGCATTGTGTCAGGTGCTGCTTACAGCACCGCCCGCCACAATGCAATATATGCGGGATGCCACCGCCACCCTGGTTTGGTGGCATCCTAATTTCCATGGCGGAACAGCCGCACCTATGGCGTTCGGTCCCGTTTCCCAGGAAACGGTGGCGGGCGGACAAAGTCCGCCCTCCCTCGTGATAGACCCCTAAGCTAGGATTTATGATTGACCCTTTACAGATTCCAATTTCGAATTAAACCTGTGGGTGTTTCGTGTTTTTGATCTCAAATGATTTTATTTGAATAATTTGTTTCTTATAATGTATGTTTGTGTATCTTTTATGGATTCCTTTTATTCAACTAAAGATTAATTGACTTGACTTGATGTTACGGCATTGTATGTATATTTTGTGTTTACAATAAGTCAATGTAAACTATTGAAAAATGGATTCATGTATTATTTCATTTTTTATGGTTTGCTTAAACATATACACTATTTTTCTATGTCTCTAAAAATACAATGTAACTTATTTGGCGATTTAGAATTGTGCATTTATTATATATTTTAGTGCAAAATAATTTTAATGTATTTTTAAGTACTGCATTTGAAAGTTTTTGATTTTGAACTATAATTTTATATTCATTATTTACAAATGTTACTTTTTATGTACTTTTTCAATTTTTGATTTATTTATTTAAATTACTTTCATGTATATGTATAGTTATTGCATGTATATAGTGTAATATGTATATTAAATTATGCTGATTCATTTATATTTTTAAACACAATTATACTCTATTGCAATTTACAGAAATACATTTTATTAAGTTGTAAAGTTATTATTTTCCATGTGTTAAGATATTTATTTTGTTAGTACAGATTTTGTAGAGAATTCAAATGAAGTTTATTTGACTTATAATATTGTTTTATTGTATTAGTTTTAAATGCAATTATAGGCTTGTTAAATATTTTGTTTGTTATTAAGTGTTCCTAAATGTGTTTCCATTGTTTTCACATGAATGTTTCGGGTATTTATGCAAAATGTAAATGTGCAACGTAAGTTACATGTATTTTGTTGTTATTATTAATGAAGCTTGTGATGAATCACGCATGATTTGTAGGATTATTAAATGTAACCACTGTAGTGTCCAACAGCTTCCTCACAAAGGTTTAGATTGCACTGGGAATAGTAAATCTAAGGCCTTAAGTGTGCACACCTTCCCCAAATTGAATCACATTGGAGTGGGTATATTAAACTTAGGGCCTTGTTACGAGTATTTGAGCAAGATGAGACCCTGCTAATAAAAAGCATAATTCATACATTATTCATCAATCAAATCCATATCAAGTATGACTACCTCAAAATCAATTAATCATGCTTAACACACTGTTCCATAATATACAAATAAAACAGCTTACCTAAAAATACAGCCTAAATTTCTTCAAAGCAGCAATAATAATATGAAAGTGCCCAGATCAAATCCTCGATGTCATCGACATGTCACAGTAAAAAAGCTCTTATTACGTAGCAACACTGATACTACTAAAATACATACAAAGCATTATGCAAAAACATTGGATGTCAACCATATCAAAAATGATACCAATAGGTCATATACAGATCATTCCATATTCATTCATGATGAAGAGATACATGAGCAGGTTGCCTTAAATCTATGAAGAGCACCCACTCATTTGGAATATGCCTCCTCAAAGGTGTGGGTCCTAGTCATTTTGTTCAGTCATTGTCCTAATGTCGGTAGCACGTTGTTTTCCAATTCTGTCAAATTAATGAATTGGCAACCGCTACTGATATTAAAATTAAGTATTGTTAGTATTTCTTAAGCTGATACACCTCATGTGAGGAATCAAATATAACCAACATAGGTGACGGACAAATCCAAGTACACATGCAATGACTAATAACCTCAAAGACATCCTCCCAAAATTGCTGCAAGCTACTACATGCAAAGAAATGATGACACCATCCCCCCACACCAAGCATTTTACACCTGAAGCATTTATCAGGGAGCGATAGGAACATCTTTTACTGTCTATGTGGCTTAAAGTATACCATCCACCTTGATAACAAGGACATCCTTCTGAGATTGGCTGCTCTTAATGCTCTGTACCCTATCTCATTGAGTAGCTGCCATTTTTGACTATTAAAACTGCATCCTGATTCGTCAAAAACCTTTGGAAGCAATTTATCCAAACGTTTCTTGTTGACACTCTGATGTAGCAAGCAGAACCAATTCCTGGATTTCAACACGGCAGTGGTGGGGAAGGCAGCGGTCTGCCGCAGTGGTGCTGATTCCAGCACCACCGTGAAGATTACAACCTGCCTCTCCTCCAGGCATTTAATGGCGGTAACGCAGTTAAATTCTTGGCAGAAAGGCATGTAAAGAGGCCCCCAACAGGGCCCATGGCTGAATCTCCCCATGAGGGTGCGTTGGGGGGTCAAATGATGTGCCCCCCAAAAGTGCATGGTCATGCAGGCACTGTGTGGCATGCACAATGTGGTGCATGCCACACCATGCACGAAAGACCTGGAGGTGCTGTCATAGCAGCAGTATGTTTATAAGGCTCTACTATGGGCCAAACATAAAGCTGCCTTGACACCACTGTCGCCGCACCACTCGTAACACGAGAGACTGCGGGCTTGCTGGTCTTCTTGGGACCACCACTTCGCCATTCCGACGGGAAGTCCAACAAACTCGTAATCGGGCCCTTAATACCTTTAGAGTCCAACACCTGCCCAAAAAGTGCTTATGTGGGAAGGTGAATAGTTATTCTAATCCCTTTAGTGTGGAGTACCTTCCCCAAAATGGTTTAGATTGGAAATGGATTAGTAAATGTTACCCTTTTAGCGTGAACCATATTTTTCACAATGATTTTTAGATGTACATTTGTATAGTGTGTAGGTTTTTTTACAATAATAATAATTGTCAGGGTTTTACATATTTTTGTATTCATATAGTTTCTATATTTTATTGACTGTACATTTTTAGTTATTTTTTTATACATACTTTTTTGCATAGGAGAAAAATACATGTTACAGTGATACAGCATTTGTAAGTACTTTTTTGCTGTAGTATCATGTGTATTGTATTTTTCTACAGTTTTAGCAGAGATATATTTCACATTTACAGAAAAATGGCACCTAATTATTTTTCATACTTTTTAGTATTTATTAATTAGTACCATTAAACACATTGTTATATTTGTATAATACTATTTAATGTATAGTTTACATATATGAGCATTTGTTCAATATATTTTATTTTTTAAACATTTAAAAAAAATGCCTTCCATTTTCTAAACTTCTAATAAGTTTTACTAGAATTTCTACTGATTGCTATAGGAAGATAGTCTTTTTTTATTTTAATTTATTGACTTTTTTTTATGACTAAATGTATTTTGTATTCTATTAGTGTCAAATGTAAGCCTGGGCGGCCAACTACGCTCCGCTCGCGGAGTTTGCGAAGTTTCGGTAACTTCGCGGTTCGCGCAGAGCGCGAAGTTGCCGAATACTACTCAATCTACAGCGTAGCGTTGTTTTTCTTCCACGCGCGCTCGATATGCGTTCTCGCAGGCGCGGTAACGACTTACCGTGATTCTGCGTTCGCCGACTCGATTTTCTATCCGTTCGCGTGCGCCACGAGGTTTGGAATCCGGCCACATGATCCCGCGAGACTGTGCGAACGCGAACACGTCATTCGGAAGCGTTAACTTCCCTCCGGCGGCAGTGTTGGTAAGATCACGTTCCAGAACACACAGAAACTACAATCTGGCAAAAAATATCTCTCAAGCACAATAAAACCTTCTCGAAAATTATCATTTTGCTCAGAAAAACTCTTCAGATTGTGATTTGGCTGTAGTCTTTTGTGCAAGAAGTCCTTTTTTTTTAACTCTTTTTTTCAAGAGGAAGGAAGTGCCCCTGAGTCTCCAACTTCCTGCTCCTGTCCAGCAGGCTCCTCTTAGTTGTTTGTTTGATTAGGGCTTGTTTATACCTACAGTTTTCTGGGATTTTCATAGTTTTTTAAAATTATTGTTGTGGGTGGTCTGTACTTTCAGTAGGGGCCTAGTTGTTTTTCTTTGAAATTTCAGCAAGTAGGCCCAGAGGTACCCAAGGGTCCATGTTTCTGAGGTGTCTGTTGAATTTAAACATCATGTAGGGCATGGATGGCATAGGATTGAATTGCTAAATGTGGTTGTGGTGCATTTCACTGTTTGGGTGTGTGTGTTAAATACCTTTGTTGGATGTGTGTGTGTGCTTGATGTGTAACTTTCCAATCCTTTCGTAGCCCTGTTGATTTTAGTTTTTGCATTTTTGTATTAAAGCTGTGTTGTTTAGCAGGCCTCCTTTGTCTGGTCATATATAGGCCTGCTTCAGATCATTGTTTTCCATGGCCTGTTGTGACTGTGAGTGACCATGTGGCTTGGGGCCATTTTGTGGTGGTAGTTTAGTAGTGTGCTTCTTTTTCCATATAGGCCTGCATGTCTTTTATTTGTTCCCCTTGGCTTATGCTTCTTGTTGTTGTGGCCTGGCCATGTGGGTGGCGGCCATTTTGTGAAGACAGGCAGTGTGCTTTTGGCATAGGCTTGCACTGTCTGTGTTCCATTTCTTTTTGTTGTGGGTGGCTAGCAGCCATTTTGTGGAGCCATCCAGGCAGTGTGCTTGCTTTTGCCATAGGCTTCAGTTCCAAGCTTGTGGCCTAGTCTGCCAGTAGGCCCAGAGGTAGTCATCATCAAATCATGGTTGCATAAAAACTGTTTCTGTGTTGTCTGTTGAATTTTAACATCATGGATGGCATTGGATTGAATTGCAAAATGGGGTTTTTGTAGTGGAATTTCAGTTTTTGGGTGTGTGTTAATTAAATAGGGCTTTTCAGCCAGTAGGTAACCCTAGGAGTTCATCTCGCGTAGTTTTGGCAACTCTGCACAGCGCGACAACACGGACTTACAGTTTTTGTCTTCTTCGCGCGCTCAATATGCGTGTTCGCACATGCAATAACGACTTTTTGTACAGTTTGCGATGCCGAACAAGCAGAATTTGCAATCTGCCGAACAATATCTCACTAGCAGCATATAACCTTCTCGAAAATGATGATTTTGTTCATTTTGCTAAAAAAACTCCTCAGGTTGTCATTTGGCTGTAGTTTTTGGAGCATGGAGTTATTTTTATTTTTTTTACAATTTTTTAAAAGAGGAAGGAAGTTTCCCAGAGACTCCAACTTCCTGTTCCTGTCCTTTGTATTCACTTTCTTGTTATTGTGGTGGGTGGCCTGACCATGTGAGTGGCGGCCATTTTGTGAAGCCAGACATTGTGCTTTTGCCATAGGCCTGCATTGTCTGTCTTGTATTCCTTTTTTTGTTTTTGTGAGTGGCCTGGCCATGTAGTGGCGGCCATTTTGTGGGACCAGCCACTGTGCTTTTGCCATAGGCCTCCAAGCTTGTGGCCTAGTCTGCAAGTATGCCCAGGGGTACTACTCATCAATAATCATGGGTGCATGAAAGTTAAAAAACTGTTTTTGTGTTGTCTGTTGAATTTTAACATCATGTATGGCACGGATGGCTTTGGATTTAATTGCAAAATATGGGGTTTTTTTCTGGGGTATATTTTACTTTTTGGGTGTGTTAAATAAATGCCTTTTTTTGTGTATGTGTTGTTGTTGCTCCCTAATGCTGCATCCATCCCATGTGATGCACAAATTTAGGGCAAAAAGGCTCCACTACATTTATGTTTTTGTTCTTTGATATTCTTATTCTTCCTGAGTGTACACAGTACATTACACCAGGAAAGCCCTGGCCTTGTTGTCAAAGTCTCATAAATGGCTACACTGTTGTTCTTCACTGACTTACTAAAATTTAATAATTGTGACCACCCACCACACACTAAGAAGTTATATATTATATTAGTTTAATTGTACTATCATTTGACTGATGTTCTTTTGGCTTTTTTGCTTTTAGGTGCACAAAAGACTGAGGAGGAGGTGTCATCATCGCCCGTTGTGGTGCCAGACAGACGTCCTGCTGCTGTACACGACGTGACTTGTGAGTGACCTGACCAGCCATCTCTGCAACTTGTGCAACTGAGTGCTGCTGACATATGTAGAAGATGCCCCCAAAGAAAGCAGGTAGCAGGCCCTCCAGTACCAAGAAAGTTGCTATTGAGAAGAAGGAACAGAAGAAGAACTTAAGTCTGGTGTGCTGCCCAAAACCTTTTTTGGGACACTAAAAATGACGCCTCCAGCAGCGGTGTCCGGGGGCTAAGCTGGGGGCAGCACCTCCGCATCAGTGGGCCAAACCCACCAACCCAGGCCCAAGCAGATGAGTGTGGAAGAGGTAGCCAGCCTAATGGTGGAAAGCAGTGATGCTGAGCCTGACCTAAACTTCTCGCTATCTCAAAGAAGTACACAATCATTGCAGGAAGGAACACAGCAGATAAGTGGTCAAAAACAACAGCCGCAACCACCGCCCGCAATAGTAGTTGTTGTTCCTCCCGAAGTAGGGGCAGTTCCGGAAATTGAGCCTCATGCAGAGGAAGAAGAAGAGGAAGGTACTCATTCAGGAGATCCCTTGTCTTCTAAATCCCCAGCAAGGAAAAGGAGGGTTAGTCCATCAAGTTCTTCGCCAAGCATCCCTTCTGATGATCTAGATGTCACTTGGGAGCCACAACAACCTGAGCATGGGAGGGAGACACATCCCAAGACCAGGCTAGGGAAAAGGAAGGTTCCAGAAAGCCTTAGACTTATGGAGGTCGATGTAGAACAGCAGGATAATTATGATGAGCCAATCATCACGAACATCACTCCTGGCCCCGAGGAGATGGAGACCAACATTATTACCCTATCCAAAATGGCTGTGAGGGATGTAGCACGCATACCTCCAACACAGGTAACACCAACACGACCTCCAGCTTCCATATTTACATTAGCAAAGGACCGGCAGCGTCCTACATCCAGCACAAGCACCACCTCAGCAGAAGTAGGTAGTGGTACTGCACAGAGTCAAATTCAACACACACCCTCCAGTTCATATGGCATTGGAAGTGGCACCTCCAGCAGGAGACAAAAGTTAAGCTCCCCAGTGTGGGACTTCTTTACGGTTAGCGAAAAGGAGGAGAACATTGCCATATGCTCCATTTGTCATACCTCTGTTAGTCAGGGTAAGCTTGGTACAAACTATGGTACCGGAGGCCAAATGACCCATCTGAAAAAACACCTAGCAATCAACTGGGAGGACCACCTTCGTCGCATAAAAACTGGAACCATTGCTGTTGGTAGGGATACATGAGTAGAAGGTCCGCACACGGTGGAACAGGAAGAAGAAGAAGAGGGAGACATTCTCTCTGGTAGTGGTACACAAAGTAGCCTTGTCCCCAGCACTGCAGTGGTACTGCCCCCATCCTCAGCAACATCTCAGTGGCACAAGAGTAAGAGTCAGCCTGAGACACCAAGGAGTACTGCAATGAAAAAAAGTGCGACGTTGAGCCTAACAGAAAGGAATACCACACAGCCTACTATTCTTAGCATGTTTACTAGGCCGGAGGGGCAGTACGAACGCAACCACCCAATAGCACGTTTGTACAATGCGAAGCTGGCTAAAATGTTAGCACTTGACCTTCTCCCTTTTTCTTTTGTTGAACGGGTGGAATTTGTGACAACCATCTGCCCAAAACGGAAGGTTCCCAGCCGCTACTATTTCGCCAGAGTTGCTATTCCAACACTACATCACGACGTGCTGGAATTGCTTGGAAAATCCTTAAAACAGAGTGCTGTTCAGAGTATCCACCTGACAACAGACATGTGGACCAGTTGCCAAGCCACTGATTACATGTGCATCACTCCACACTGGATCTCTTTTTCGGGTTTTAGAGATAAGATATCTGCAGGTGTTGCCACTGCTGAGATTTTTAATGACACTCGCAAACATGCAACTGTAGCCATGTTTGCTATGGCGAAATCTCATACTGCTGCAAACATTTTGGATGAGTTTAACAGCAAGGTCTTTGAGTGGCTGCGACCAAGAGGGCTTAACATTGGTTTTGTTGCCACGGACAATGGCAGTAATGTAGTTAGGGCCATGAAAGATGGTGGCTATTTCAGGGTCCCGTGTTTGGCACACTGCATTAACATTGTTGTTCAAGACTTTCTGAAAAATGAAAGCAAAGTTAGCAACTTACTGACCACCTGCAGAAGAATATGCACACATTTCAACCATTCTTTTAAAGCCTGGAAGCAGCTGAGGGTCATTCAACGTGAGCATAAAATGCCAGTCAAAGCACTCATCCAGGAGGTGCCAACACGTTGGAACTCAACTTATTACATGCTTGATCGTCTGTTTGAGCAGTACATATCACTCAATGCTTATGTCATGAAAAGATCAGGGGATCCTACTGTGAAAGGCATGACCGTTGAGATGGCCCAATGGGACCTCGTTAAATGCCTGACAGAGATGCTACTTCCGTTTGAGGTCTTCACACGTGAAGTCAGCAGGGAGGACTGTACTATGGGCTAAGCTATCCCATTGTTGTGCATGCTAGAGCAAGAGCTGAAGGAGGTGTCTGAAGCGTACGCAGGTGTGGATGACGCATATTATTTGGCGGACACCTTAGCCGTTCGCTTATCTGAAAATGCTAGAATTCAAAATAACATTGGGTCATCGACATTACATTACTGCCTCAATTTTGGATCCACGGTACAAATTATTTCTGAACAGTAATGCAGTAATTCCTTTTTCAGAAGTGGATGTTGCCAAGTACAAAACTTTGATAGCTGAGGAAGCCACTGACTTCGAAAACGAACAGCTCTTAATTAGAGGCCTGCCACCCCAGGCCAGAACAAGTACTACAGGGCATCCAGAGTCAAGTTCTACTTCAGAGCCTGAGAGCAGCGTGTTTGCCTCCCAGCTGTCACTAACACTACCAGCAATAACATCAACAACAGCACCAACAGGATCATCAGCCAAATCAAAAAAAACGGCAACTGATTGGTTTCTACGGAAAGTTTCAGTTTCAGTTTATTTATTTGCAAAGTTACTTAAAACCAGTGCAATACATGCAAAAATAAAACCATATATAAAATATTCGGCCTCCATAATAAAATGTCATCATACTGGAAATGTAAAATGCTTCTGTTACTTTACAAGTTAAAATACAAATTTAAAGATGCGGTAGCCACCTATGCAAGTAGCCCCATCACCTGCATCAATTGGAGCTTCCCCTGCAAAAATTAATAGACCAAAGACTCCAGTGTCCCAAAGCTTTAGTGTCAGTTTGGCATTTTTGCCCGGGCCGCTTTGAGAAGTCTAACTAGTCTAATGTTCAATTGTAGTGATGCTGGGTCGAAGCCGGCCAATACTGCCTGCCTCCTTGACCGAATCCCCCTTTGATTAAAGGGAATTTTTAGCAATTGCCTCCTTTCTTGTAGCATCTCCGTGCAAGAACAGATGGTGTGGATGATGTCCTCCTGGCCATTTTTACACAGACTGCATACTGTAAAAGTCGGCTCCTTTTTCCATGGGGGGAGATGCTGTGAGCATGGCATCACTCCAAGTCGTAACTTTAGGAATTTTAATTTCAGTGCTTTTGAGTAGCCCAAGTTAAAATATTGTTGCGGGGCTAGGGTCTTATACGAATTCAAAGTCATCCAAGTATGCGCTCTGACGGAGAAGGCCGCTTTGTCCTCCACCAGTGACTGAATTTTCAGCGCCTTCCACACTAATTTTTAAAAAACTGAATGGTGACAATCTGTATCCCATAGGGGCGATATTCTCCCTCTGTTGTAGTTCTTGCCACAGCAGGTGGTTTAATGTTTTAGGATTTGATGTTCTTATTTTATTCCAACAGTTGATGTATACTCCGTAGCTGGCCCAAGTTTGCTTTATAAGGCCAAACTCCAGTCGGATTTGTGCCGGGGAGGTATAGGCCGGGAGGCTGAACATAGTTCTGTATGCTTTTACAAGCGTTTTGTCCAAAAGATTGGTATCTCTCCCGCGCAATGCTTCACTACCATAGGTGATAGTAGGAAGGATTTTGGCTCGTGCTACCACCAAGCGAGGACTCAGCATAGGGCCCAGTAGTTTGGCTGATAAGCATTTCATGGATAAGGCAAGGATCATCCCTTTCCTTTTGATCTCTTCTTGTTGATGGGTGAATGATCCTTCTTTATCAAAATAGACTCCCAGATACTTGTAAGCCTCAGCTGGTTCAATATGTTTGTCACCCAGGTACCAGAGGTAGCTCTTTTTTCGTTTGCTGTTGATTGTCATGGTCCTGGTTTTATTTAGGTTTATTGAAAGGCTGTTATCTTCTACGTAGACCTGCAGACCATTAAGAAGATGTTGCAAGCCAACTGCTGTATGGCTAAGTAGGACTACGTCATCCGCGTATAGTAGATTGGACAATGAGGTGCTCCCTATTCTAGGTGCGTGGGAATTACAGATGGTTTCTACGGAAAGGGTTTTGTAAGTCCATTGCTGATGCAAAGGCAAAAGAGGCCAAGCAAATCGGAGCACCCCTGAACATTGAGCGGATGGTCCAGGCCTATCTGGATGACACAACAGAGGTCTTCAGGGAGCAAAGCCCATTGGTGTATTGGTATGGGAAAAGAAGCCAATGGTCAGTGCTCAGCAGGCTGACGATAAATTATCTGGCTTGCCCTGTTGCAAGTGTCTCTCTTCTGAGCGTGTTTTCAGTGCTGCTGGTGTCATTGTAACTGTGAAAAGGACCAGTCTCTCGCCCAAAAGCGTGGAGAGGTTAACCATGATCAAAATAAATCAACACTTTATACCACCGGAGTACAAGATACGTGAATCACAGCAGGAAGAGGAGAGCGACTTTGATGACAAAAGTAGTGGGTTACATGACCTACTTCTGTCCGAACCACCAGACTTTGAGGATGAGCTCCTCTTCCCTGACAACTAGCCTTTCAAATTGTTACTTTCTTCCTTCCTTTATTTGTGTGTGTATATATCTTTCTGGTTCAAATCAAATCACAACAAATCAATCAACACCGTCTCCTCTTTTTATTTCTCTATTGGAGTTGCACGTCTGTGCATTTAACTGTCCACTCCACTCCTCAGAGTCCTGCTCCATCTTCCTGACTCACCCTAAATACATTTCCAGCAAGCCAGACATTGGATGGAGATGGAGAATAGTACAATAAATGTTGCCTCCAACAGTCCCTCCATAAGAAGTGAAGCGTGACTATAGTTATCTTCCATTTTGTTTCTGAGCGGAAACTCATCACTGTCAGAAGCCTAGGCATCTGATCTGACAGCCAAAGAGAAGAGCAAGACAGGTAATGATTAATGAATGATGGCATGCATTGCATTGGATGCTTGCTGACTCAGAGCGAATGTGCATGAAGTCGAACTATACTAGTCAATCTACAAAGTAAAAGTGACTCAAGTGACAGTCAATGTTTCCTTGTTGTTTAATAACCACATTGTACTCCTAATACTGCAGGTGCAGGCCAATATCCGTTGCAATTTTTTAATATGGAATATAAACTTAATCGGAGTCACTACAGACTGAGTTCGTGTTGGACAACACGTACCACACGGTCATGATGATGACCATACTATCTTTGCACGCAGTCAGTCAGTTGGATCAGAGATGATTGATGGAATAACTGCGTTTCATGAACTGGCATAAAAGGTAAAACAACAATTCAACAAGAACCACAGCAGACCGAGGCTACATGTCCGTGTAGCGGTGGAGTAGAGTGTAGTGGTATGACTGACAGTGGCGCATTGATTTAGTCACTTGATTTGGAAAATGCTAGGTTGCTGTATATGCCTTTTGTCTGGCTGTCACAATTTAAGGCAAATGGAGGTTGGGTCACGGCCCGGTGCCGTGGGCCTGTTCTGTGCTGGCTCCTGTCCTGTTGTTGTTGTAGCTTAATGCTGTAAATAGAGTAGACAAGATGTTTCCAAGCCACCTCAGTCTGAAAGTGTTCTCTCAAGAGTCTTGTCTTCTCTTCTTGCACTCCACCGTAATTGATGCTTTTTTTTTATTCAGTTATTTTTCAATACCCCTTTTGTTTTTCCATCTACACTTACAGGCTAGCCTTTACCCTGTGCTATACTGGAAGAAACAACTCACACTTACCTTACCAATCCACATCAGGCAGGCAGTGGCACCCAAGATTGATGTGCGGAGTGTCCATGGAAGGGAGGACCAAAATGAATGACGAGATGCAACTCCACAATTGGACCAGGATAATATAGTAACTTTAGTATCATTCATCATTCGTCTTTTTATTAATTTGATTCCTTTTTTCTCTTCAAACATTACGACTGTGTGTTGTTTGGTAATTGATCCCTACAACTATTTTTTAATTTTCTTTGCTAGCTTTAAAAGTAAGCCCGGTACAGCATGTAATTTGGGTCTCTCGGAGGGCATACAGGCAAGGCAAATTTCATAATATTATACTGCTGCCCTGTACTGTCTAATTGTGTAGTAGTAGTTAGTAAGTACTACTCATTAACCATCAAGTTATCTTTATCATCATGCATGCATTTCCTATTTCTCCCTTTATAGATTTATTGGATAATGGATCATGGTCATCTTCCAAGATTGTGTTTTACTTTTGTTGTGTCCATGCCTACTGTTTTTCTTTGTGAAACCTTTCCCCAAACCCTCCTTCCCATCCATTCATCAAACCCTAACCCTCTTCCCCCAGGCTGTGTGATTTATATTGAGGTGTGATTTGACTACATTAAATGTACACCAATTATTGATCACACGCTTGCTGGGGCAGATGTGGTGAAAGCAACACTAATTTAATTTCAAGGCAGGGCAAGGATCTTCTTTTGCTTGCCCACCCATGCTCAGTCTATGTACAAGCCAATTTTTTCCAAAGGGACCCACCTAATACATCATAATTTATTGCCGGCATAGATTGGATTCATCATCAACATCCTACAACACAGCAGTAAAGGTTACGAATTACGATTGCGTTAAGTGACTCACTCGACACAACTACAGTTTGTAACTTCTTGTACTAGGCTGTCCCCACCACCATTATGTTTTATTTTACTTTAGCAGTTGCAATATTGTTTGTTTGGCAGTGCCAGTGTCTACTACTACCACCACAACCATGGCATCCTCTCCATTCTCTTGGGAAACCATGCAGCCATCGCTGTGCCGAACTTAATCATCATCAATCACAGGTAAGATAAGTTTGGTGGGAGGTATAATAGACTAGGAGGAGAGACTGACAGTACTAGTAGAACAAATAACTCAGTGAGGGGTACCGCATCTATCTGTTTGTGTGTTACAAAATCGGCAGATATTTTAAATCAAACACTGGCTGCGGGCCTGAAGCAGCATGGAAACCATGTGACGTAAATTCGTAAAACAGTAACCCAACAACAAAACATTAACATCATATGTTTAAGTGTAAATATAATTTATTACCCTAACAAAAATAAACTATCCCACTGTGACCAGACCCACCCCTCTCCCTAACCCCAACCAATGTCCAAAACCGAAAAGTCCAAACAATGTCCATAAACCCCAACGCCCAATACCCATCCACCAACAAAAGGAATCAAAAAGGGAGCAATCCAACGACGTCCTAAATTCGGCGGGCTTTGTGGTGTTTATCCACGAGGATCTTTACTCGCTCCTCTAGGTGTTCCTCCAAGCGTGCCATCCGGAAGAGCATCTGGCGGAAAAAATGCCCTGCAGTTGCATTCAGGGTGGGGGGCAGCAGTACTAGATGTTATAGAAGCACGGCGGCAGGCGGCTGCCTGACCGCGGTGACGTAACACTGGAGGCCGGGCCTGGCTGGGGCCCGGGGCATTGGAGGAGGCTGCAGCTGCCTCCTCCTCTTCCTCTGCCTGAGCCACCAGCCGCCGGTTCTCTTCGCAGATGGCCTCCAGTTTACGGGGCCGGACCCTGGCTGCCAACTCCTTCTGTGTTGGTTTTTCTTGGGAAGGAGGATCTATATCAAGAAAGAAAAAGAATATTGTAACCAATACTCTTAGCAAAATAGTAACACAAAATTAATTCAACACATAGTGGGACATTAGCACTAGCAAGCACAGTACATAACATTTGTGGTAAGTATCTATCCTCCCACTTCCTCGGCCTGTAACATTTGTGGGAGTTTCAGGCATTGTACTAGCACTATGCACTCCAGTACACACCAGTCGTCTTCTTCTTATCTCTAGTTTAGCGAAATTACATAACCTTGTTGTAGCCGGCATGCCAGCTCAGTCAGCTAAGCTTGCACTCAAGACAAACATACGAGTCATGACGCAGACTCACGTTAGTTTTATTTACTACTACTGTCTGCAGGTGGGGAAGCTCATATTTTTCTATTACGGGTGGCACTGGTCATACGCTCTCTATTACATGAGGGCAATTGCTCAATTTCACTTTCAACCTGCCCTGGGTACTGCAAAAAGGCAGATTATTTATCTGATCCAATGATCATTGCTTATATATAGGAACACGACATAAGGTCAGTGGCGGTCGGTGGTGGGAGTGCTGCCGGGCAGTGAAGTGAGGAGGGGGGGCAGGGTGGGGGGTAGTAAACTATGGATTACGGACAATTACAGGTAAGTAAACATATAAATAAATAAAACAAATCTCGTTGCGTGCACTGCATCGCATTTGGCGGTGCAGTGCGCACAATGAAATTAATTTTATTTATTTTTATGTTTACTTACCTGTATTTGGCCGTAATCCATAGTTTACTAACCCCCACCTTGCCCCTCCCCCTCCCCACGTCACCACCCACCAGCACTCCCACCACCGACCGCTAATGCATAAGGTACTTTGTTTTCATTGATTGTGTAACCAACAGATAGGCCACCCTTTGCAGGCTGGCTGAAACAATCGAAAATAAATTAACATAGGTAGGGAGTGGTCCTCGGAGTCGGAGGAAGGCGCTTGATAATATATATATATGATGTGCTTGCAAACTACTGTGAGTCAACTGTATTCTGAAAATACTACTTATATTCCCCTCCGCATTGCTACTCTGGCGCAGTTTCTTTTACATTCTCTTCAAAGTAAGACTCTGCATCCAGTGACAGTCTCCACCTATGCTGTCTATGATGAATACATCCAGGCATCCATCCATTAAAAGTAAATGTCTATCATTCTTTTTTATATATCTCTTAACAAACCTTAGTTGGTTTCACCAACAACCACCGATGCGTCCGCTCCTTCCTTGCTTGCCTTGGCTTTGAGTTTGACCCAAACACCGCTGATGATTCTTGCTATCTAGTATCCACCCATTCTGTGTCGCCCACCCAGGCAGGCATCTTCTTTCATCTTCCACCCATCCTTCAACAACCCATGCATCTGATCTGATTCCTATCAGCCACCTATGCATGCTTCCAACTTATCCTTCTCTGCCAGTCATATTACTTCCCGCCAATCCTTCCTCCTTCCACCCTTCTTTCCCTCTTTGTTCAACACATCCATCAAGGTCATCTGATCTGACTTTTAGTCTTCTCCATAAAGCTTTCACAGCTGAGTTGGAGTCAGATAGAAGAGGCCATTGGTTACTCAACTCACGCTGCTAATGCAATTGCTAATGCATTGCTAATGCTAAGTAAAGGGTGTCTTCTTCAACTGTGGTATAATGTTCACTACAACTTAATACTTAATAAGTCTCACAGTACAGTGAGTGATGTGAACACCCTTCCAGCTAGTAGTAATTTCAATAGGTATAATATAACCTACCACCACCCACCACTGCTGCTGGCTCCCCCCCTGTAGCTCCTGCAGGTGCCGCATCTTCTCCTGCCCCCTCCGGAATGGCCGCATCGCCATTGCCGCTGGCCCCGCAGGCACTGGTGGTTGATAGTACACCTAGAAAAAACATTACACATTTTTAGATGCCTGTACACCTTTCCCTATTTTATTCGTTTTCACTAGAAAGATTGAAATAAAAGTTAATACAACATACATCATCACTAGTCCAAATCGGGTACTAGAGTAGAGTTTTGTCAGTAGACAGACACTAGTAGTGTTATGATCCCTAGGGTCATCTAGTCCTTCCCTACAGTTTGGAAAGTTAGCCTGAGCCATGTAACCATTAGATTCATGTCTACTCTTTTGCGCCTGTTACCTCGCAGCTTGTTGTGCAGTAGACGCCTTTGAGGCCACATGAGTGTTGCGTACAAGTGAAGAGGTCGAAAAACAAGCCACTTTGTTATGGAGTTCGGTTAGTCCTTACTGCTTAGCCATAACATGTTACACTTTTTGGCATGACTGCGAAATGCTTGCATAATTGCATTATACTATCTAACGCGCACCATTTTTCTCATAATAGACAGAAGATTCCCTTCTACAAACCATAGATTTGCAGACCTTATGATGCATGTAACCAGTATTTCTACGTTCTATGGTGAGGGGTCTCCCAGAATTTAATCTTATGCATTTTGCTGTTGGAGCTGGCTGTAGTAATTTCATAGAACAACGTACAGAGCTTGTTATTTGAAAACAAACCTTTTGAACTTACACATAGACTCTGTGGTATTTGGTTTGGTGGGGTGGACTTACACGAGTGAGTGAGCGAAAGGGTGTTATGTTCTGGGTTGTGTAATCATTGGATATCTTCGTGTGGGGGTTCGGGACCTAATGAGACACTATAGCTAGTCGGTCAGGGCATTGTGGGTTCTGACTGAGGTGTGAGTAAGGTCCAGTCTCCCATCACCAACATCCTATTTTCTTGTGCATAGTTCTTTATGTGGCTGTGCAGAATCCCCACAGCAGTAGTAGTATGTACTATCCTATCAAAAATACTAGTCAAATATCTGATTTGGCATTTTGTTGGTGGGAATTGTCAAAGCCTCAAGATGAAGAAGACTAGAAGAGGACAACCCAAAGGACAGGACCCAGTGGCTAGAGCTATTGGTCAATCTGAGTTTTAGTCAAAAGAAAACCTTAAATAAAGAGTGGCCAACTGGGCAAGCTTAGCCATAGACAGACTAATAGTAGTAGTACAGAGAGTCATAGCAGAGGCAGTTAGAAGGAACTTAGAGGCAGGGATAACCAGAATTTGGAAACAGATAGTCAAGGTCAAAGAAGCTTTGGTAAAAAATAGAATTAGGAAGTGGAACCATAATTAATAGTTCAGAAAAATAAGGTGCAGTAAAAGTTAGGGAAATATAATTGTTAATATTAACCTCTGGAGGACTTACTGGGGCCAGCAGCAGGGCCCTCGTTAGAGGAGTGGTCCTCTGGTTGTCCCGCCGACTCGGACCCCGTCTTCTTGCCCCTGGGTGGTGCTGATCATGTAAGATATAATAAAGAAAGAGACAAACATTAACCCCTTCTGTGCCCATGACGAGATGGTCTCATCATGGAGCACAGTCGCGCTGTGCCCATGACGAGACCATCTCGTCATGACACCCACCCACGGGGGAAGCGCTGGCGCTCCCCCCGTGAGTGTTCGATCGTTTTTTTTAACTGGGAAGGCAGGGGAAGACCCTGCCTCCCCCGCCCCCCTCCCCCTCGTCATCAATGATGTCAGCACGCGAGGCGCGCTGACGTCATTGGAGGTGTCCCCTTTGCTCTCCGAGGCGCAGGAAGCCATTTGCTTCCTGCGCGTCGGAGAGTAAAGGTGAGTTTTGGGGCTTGGGGGGGGATTTTAGCGATCGGTGGGTGCTGCTAGCGTGGGGGGGTGGGGTGCAAAATAAAGTAAGACAGAGGGGTTGCAAAGTGCCCAGATTGATTTTATTTGCATCCAAATACACCAGCATCACAGAGTTTGCCAGTGAAGTGCTACTTTCGTTTTCTCGTCTAACTTTGAACAGCATTGTTGTTCCCAGGGGGGGCGAAATAAAGTAAGACAGAGGGGTTGCAAAGTGGCCAGATTGATTTTATTTGTATCCAAGTACACCAGCATCAGAGTTTGCCAGTGAAGTGCTACTTTTGTTTTCTCGTCTTCCTTTGAACAGTATTGTTGTTCCCAGGGGGGGCGAAATAAAGTAAGACAGAGGGGTTGCAAAGTGGCCAGATTGTTTTTTTTTATTTTACATCCAAATACACCAGCATCACAGAGTTTGCCAGTGAAGTGCTACTTTCGTTTTCTCGTCTTCCTTTGAACAGCATTGTTGTTCCCAAGGGGGGGGCGAACTAAAGTAAGACATAGGGGTTGCAAAGTGGCCAGATTGATTTTATTGACATCCAAATTCACCAGCATCACAGAGTTTGCCAGTGAAGCGCTACTTTCGTTTTCTCTTCTTTCTTTGAACAGCATTGTTGTTTCCAGGGGGGGCAAAATAAAGTAAGACAGAGGGGTTGCAAAGTGGCTAGATTGTTTTTTTTTACATCCAAATACACCAGCATCACAGAGTTTGCCAGTGAAGTGCTACTTTCGTTTTCTCGTCTTCCTTTGAACAGCATTGTTGTTTCCAGGGTGGGAGAGTGTACCATTCCTGGAGGTACTGCAATACCTGGTTGATGGGTGAATTGGAAAACACAATGTGCACCATGGCTCTGTGTTTATGGATGTGGTCTACCATACTGCTTATGTTTTGTAAGGATGTAAGCAATGGACAGTGAAACGGTTCCCTTCAGGGCCCTCTAGTCATGTCCATAACTTTTCAGGTGAAACCACTTGCTGATTTCTGAATAGTTAGTGAGAGATCGTTTAGGTAACCATGTTGTTTCTGCTTACATTTCACATGCTTTGCATTCCCTATGAGTGGTTGATTTTTTTAGGCAGCATATTACTCTTATCAAGTGCATAATTTGAATTGAGCCACATCCAAGTGTTTATAGCGGGCGCAATTAGGTTACAGCTGAAGGCAGTGCGAGTTTCAGTGGGCAAGTATGGTGTTCAGTAGGGATGTGGCACTATGGCCAGAGCTGTGGAATTTGGAACTGGGGAACCGGGTTCCGCATTCATGACCAGTCCACCACACCACTGTACTGAGGGAGCACATTCCCATGCTAGACCGTAGAAGGCCCCACTAGACCTTAGAAGGCTTGATGTCTTAGCACAAGCAGGTGTACCCTAGTGGTGTCAATTGTGGGTTAACCTTGAAGGCCTGTCCACCACAATCCATACTGAAGTCCATCTCAAATTTCCGACCTCCCAGCGTTCCCCTCGGTCTCCCGGTAAAAATGGTGCCTCACTTGTGTGGGAGGCCCAAGTACCCGCGACAGACAAGGGCCCAAAACGTAGTGAGGTGACATCAAAATTGCCTATCTCAAAACCACCTGGTTTTGCAAGGGGGGACCCCTGGGTTTTTGGCCCGGTGCTCGGCGGCCATCTAGGGAAACCTACCAAACCCATACATTTCTGAAAACTAGACACCCGGGGGCTTCCAGGGAGGTATGACTTGCGTGGATCCCCCAACGTTTCCTTACCCAGAATCCCCTGCAAACCTCAATTTTAGCTGAAAAAATCACTTTTTTCATACATTTTTGTGTGGGAAGGTTGTGGCATCACCGGGCTCCCTCAAATTTCCCACCTCCCAGCGTTCCCCTGGGTCTCCCGGTAAAAATGGTGCCTCACTTGTGTGGGAGGCCCAAGTACCCGCGACAGGCAAGGACCCAAAACGTAGTGAGGTGACATCAAAATTGCATATCTCAAAACCACCTGGTTTTGCAAGGGGGTCACCTGGGTTTTTGGCCCGGTGCTCGGCGGCCATCTAGGGAAACCTACCAAACCCATACATTTCTGAAAACTAGACACCCGGGGGCTTCCAGGGAGGTATGGCTTGCGTGGATCCCCCAACGTTTCCTTACCCAGAATCCCCTGCAAACCTCAATTTTTGCTGAAAAAATCACTTTTTTCACACATTTTTGTGTGGAAAAGTTGTGGCATCACCGGGCTCCCTCAAATTTCCCACCTCCCAGCGTTCCCCTGGGTCTCCCGGTAAAAATGGTGCCTCACTTGTGTGGGAGGCCCAAGTACCTGCGACAGGCAAGGACCCAAAACGTAGTGAGGTGACATCAAAATTGCCTATCTCAAAACCACCTTGTTTTGCAAGGGGGGTCACCTGGGTTTTTGGCCCGGTGCTCGGCGGCCATCTAGGGAAACCTATCAAACCCATACATTTCTGAAAACTAGACACCGGGGGGCTTCCAGGGAGGTATGGCTTGCGTGGATCCCCCAATGTTTCCTTACCCAGAATCCCCTGCAAACCTCAATTTTAGCTGAAAAAATCTCTTTTTTCACACATTTTTGTGTGGGAAAGTTGTGGCATCACCGGGCTCTGTCAAATTTCCCACCTCCCAGCATTCCCCTGGGTCTCCCGGTACAAATGGTGCCTCACTTGTGTGGGAGGCCCAAGTACCCGCGATAGGCAAGGGCCCAAAACGTAGTGAGGCGACATCAAAATTCCCTATCTCAAAACCACCTGGTTTTGCAAGAGGGGTCACCTGGGTTTTTGGCCCGGTTCTCGGCGGCCATCTAGGGAAACCTACCAAACCCATACATTTATGAAAACTAGACACCCGGGGGCTTCCAGGGAGGTATGGCTTGCGTGGATCCCCCAACGTTTCCTTACCCAGAATCCCCTGCAAACCTCAATTTTAGCTGAAAAAATCACTTTTTTCAGACATTTTTGTGTGGGAAAGTTGTGGCATCACCAGGCTCACTCAAATTTCCCACCTCCCAGCGTTCCCCTGGGTCTCCCGGTAAAAATGGTGCCTCACTTGTGTGGGAGGCCCAAGTACCCGCGACAGGCAAGGACCCAAAACATAGTGAGGTGACATCAAAATTGCCTATCTCAAAACCACCTGGTTTTGCAAGGGGGGTCACCTGGTTTTGTGGCCCGGTGCTCGGCAGCCATCTAGGGAAACCTACCATACCCATACATTTCTGAAAACTAGACACCCGGGGGCTTCCAGGGAGGTATGGCTTGCGTGGATTCCCCAACGTTTCCTTACCCAGAATCCCCTGCAAACCTCAATTTTAGCTGAAAAAATCACTTTTTTCACACATTTTTGTGTGGGAAAGTTGTGGCATCACCGGGCTCACTCAAATTTCCAACCTCCCAGCGTTCCCCTGGGTCTCCCGGTAAAAATGGTGCCTCACTTGTGTGGGAGGCCCAAGTACCCGCGACAGGCAAGGACCCAAAACGTAGTGAGGCGACATGAAAATTGCCTATCTCAAAACGACCTGGTTTTGCAAGGGGGGTCACTTGGGTTTTGGGCCCGGTGCTCGGCGGCCACCTAGGGAAACCTACCAACCCATACATTTCTGAAAACTAGACACCCGGGGGCTTCCAGGGAGCTATGGCTTGCGTGGGTCCCTCAAGGTTTCCTTACCCAGAATCCCCTGCAAACCTCAATTTTAGCTGAAAAAATCACTTTTTTCACACATTTTTGTGTGGGAAAGTTGTGGCATCACCGGGCTCACTCAAATTTCCCACCTCCCAGCGTTCCCCTGGGTCTCCCGGTAAAAATGGTGCCTCACTTGTGTGGGAGGCCCAAGTACCCGCGACAGGCAAGAACCCAAAACGTAGTGAGGTGACATCAAAATTGCCTATCTCAAAACCACCTGGTTTTGCAAGGGGGGTCACCTGGGTTTTTGGCCCGGTGCTCGGCGGCCATCTAGGGAAACCTACCAAACCCATACATTTCTGAAAACTAAACACCCGGGGGCTTCCAGGGAGGTATGGCTTGCGTGGATCCCCCAACGTTTCCTTAACCAGAATCCCCTGCAAACCTCAATTTTAGCTGAAAAAATCACTTTTATCACATATTTTTGTGTGGGAAAGTTGTGGCATCACCGGGCTCACTGAAATTTCCCACCTCCCAGCGTTCCCCTGGGTCTCCCGGTAAAAATGGTGCCTCACTTGTGTGGGAGGCCCAAGTACCCGCGACAGGCAAGGACCCAAAACGTAGTGAGGCGACATGAAAATTGCCTATCTCAAAACGACCTGGTTTTGCAAGGGGGGTCACTTGGGTTTTTGGCCCGGTGCTCGGCGGCCACCTAGGGAAACCTACCAAACCCACACATTTCTGAAAACTAGACACCCGGGGGCTTCCAGGGAGGTATGGCTTGCGTGGATCCCCCAAAGTTTCCTTACCCAGAATCCCCTGCAAACCTCAATTTTAGCTGAAAAAATCACTTTTTTCACACATTTTTGTGTGGGAAAGTTGTGGCATCACCGGGCTCACTCAAATTTCCCCCCTCCCAGCGTTCCCCTGGGTCTCCCGGTAAAAATGGTGCCTCACTTGTTTGGGAGGCCCAAGTACCTGCGACAGGCAAGGGTCCAAAACGTAGTGCGCCTCAACAGGCAAGGGTCCTAAACGTAGTGCGCCTCACTACGTTTTGGACCCTTGCCCGTGGCGGGTCCTTAGGCCTCCCACACGAGTGAGGCACCGTTTTTATCGGGAGACCCGGGGGAACGCTGGGTGGTAGGAAATTTGTGTCAGCCCGGTGATGCCACAACTTTCCCACACAAAAATGTGTGAAAAAGGTGATTTTTTCAGCTAAATTTGAGGTTTGCAGGGCATTCTGGGTAAGGAAACGTTGGGGGATCCACGCAAGCCATACCTCCCTGGAATCCCCCGGGTGTCTAGTTTTCATAAATGTGTGGGTTTGGTAGGTATCCCTAGGTGGCCGCCGAGCATCGGGCCAAAAACCCAAGTGACCCCCCTTGCAAAACCAGGTGGTTTTGAGATAGGCAATTTTCATGTCGCCTCACTACGTTTTGGGTCCTTGCCTGTCGCGGGTACTTGGGCCTCCCACACGAGTGAGGCACCGTTTTTATCGGGAGACCCGGGGGAACACTGGGTGGTAGGAAATTTGTGTCAGCCCGGTGATGCCACAACTTTCCCACACAAAAATGTGTGAAAAAGGTGATTTTTTCAGCTAAATTTGAGGTTTGCAGGGTCTTCTGGGTAAGGAAACGTTGGGGGATCCACGCAAGCCATACCTCCCTGGAATCCCCCGGGTGTCTAGTTTTCGGAAATGTGTGGGTTTGGTAGGTTTCCCTAGGTGGCCTCTGAGCACCGGGCCAAAAACCCAAACGACCCCCCTTGCAAAACCAGGTCGTTTTGAGATAGGCAATTTTCATGTCGCCTCACTACGTTTTGGGTCCTTGCCTGTCGCGGGTACTTGGGCCTCCCACACGAGTGAGGCACCGTTTTTATCGGGAGACGCGGGGGAACGCTGGGTGGTAGGAAATTTGTGTCAGCCCGGTGATGCCACAACTTTCCCACACAAAAATGTGTGAAAAAGGTGATTTTTTCAGCTAAATTTGAGGTTTCAGGGCATTCTGGGTAATGAAACTTTGGGGGATCCACGCAAGCCATACCTCCCTTGAAGCCCCCGGGTGTCTAGTTTTCAGAAATGTGTGGGTTTGGTAGGTTTCCTTAGGTGGCCGCCGAGCACCGGGCCAAAAACCCAGGTGACCCCCCTTGCAAAACCAGGTCGTTTTGAGATAGGCAATTTTCATGTCGCCGCACTACGTTTTGGGTCCTTGCCTGTCGCGGGTACTTGGGCCTCCCACACGAGTGAGGCACCGTTTTTATCGGGAGACCCGGGGGAACGCTGGGTGGTAGGAAATTTGTGTCAGCCCGGTGATGCCACAACTTTCCCACACAAAAATGTGTGAAAAAGGTGATTTTTTCAGCTAAATTTGAGGTTTGCAGGGCATTCTGGATAAGGAAACGTTGGGGGATCCATGCAAGCCATACCTCCCTGAAATCCCCCGGGTGTCTAGTTTTCAGAAATGTGTGGGTTTGGTAGGTTTCCCTAGATAGCCGCCAAGCCCGGGGCCAAAAACTCATGGGACCCCCTTTGCAAAACCAGGTTGTTTTGTGAGAGGTAATTTTGATGTCTCCTCAATAAGTTTTGGGCCCTTGCCTGACGCGGACACTAGGCCTACCCACGCAAGTGAGGTACCATTTTTCTTGTAAGACTTTGGGGAACGAGGGGTGGGTGGAAATTTGTGGATCCACGCAGATTCCGGAACTTTCCACCACAGAAATGTGGGGAAAATGTGTTTTTTTTGACAATTGTTTAGGTTTGCAAGGGATTCTGGGTAACAGACCCTGGTGGGAGGCAGTCAAGTCACCCCATCCTGGATTCCCCTGTGTGTCTAGTTTTCAAAAATGTATAGGTTTGCTAGGTTTCCCAAGGTGCCCTCAGAGCTAGGGTTCAAAAACTACGGCTAGACATTTTGCCAAAAAAGGGTCATTTTTCACTGCGAAATTGAGGTGTGACCACGTTGCGTTTTGCTCCGTTTCCTGTCGCGGGCACTAGGCCGACCCACACAAGTGAGGTACCGTTTTTCTCGTAAGACTTTGGGGAAAGCGGGGTGGGTGGAAATTTGTGGATCCACGCAGATTCCGGAACTTTCCACCACAGAAATGTGGGTAAAATTTGTTTTTTTTGACAATTTTTTAGGTTTGCAAGGGATTCTGGGTAACAGACCCTGGTGGGAGGCAGTCAAGTCACCCCATCCTGGATTCCCCTGGGTGTCTAGTTTTCAAAAATGTATAGGTTTACTAGGTTTCCCAAGGTGCCCGCAGACCTAGGGTTCAAAAACTACAGCTAGACATTTTGCCAAAAAAGGGTCATTTTTCACTGCGAAATTGAGGTGTGACCACGTTGCGTTTTGTGCCGTTTCCTGTCGCGGGCACTAGGCCGACCCACACAAGTGAGGTACCGTTTTTCTCGTAAGACTTTGGGGAACGCGGGGTGGGTGAAAATTTGTGGATCCACGCAGATTCCGGAACTTTTCACCACAGAAATGTGGGGAAAATGTGTTTTTTTGGACAATTTTTTAGGTTTGCAAGGGATTCTGGGTAACAGACCCTGGTGGGAGGCAGTCAAGTCACCCCATCCTGGATTCCCCTGGGTGTCTAGTTTTCAAAAAGGTATAGGTTTGCTAGGTTTCCCAAGGTGCCCGCAGAGCTAGGGTTCAAAAACTAGAGCTAGGCACTTTGCCAAAAAAGGGTAAATTTTCACTGCGATATTGAGTTGTGACCACGTTGCGTTTTGCGCCGTTTCCTGTCGCGGGCACAATGCCTACCCACACAAGTGAGGTACCATTTTTATCGGGAGACTTAGGGTAATTCAGATTTGTAAAGGAACTGTTATTATCTATTGACTTTTGATGCATTTCTGCCTTCCAAATGAAAGATATTGTGTAAAAAAGAAGTCATTCTAAAAAATGACTGATAATTCTCATGCTAGTATGAGTATTCCCAATTTCAGAAATGTGCAAATATCTATTGTTTCTAAACTCTATATTTTGTTCCCATTTCAGAAATACATAGGTGTCTTTCATACCGATTTTTCCATGTACACATTTTTACAGAATAATTACTATATACCCGGTACATAATAAAAAACCATTGAAAGTTGCTGCTCAGTTTTTGGCTCTGGGTTCGTCGGGTTCTTGGTGAACCTACAAGTCCTATATATCCCCACAACCAGTAATGCCCAGCGGATGTAATGGGATATTGCTTTCAAAGAGCTGTCATAATTAGACGAAGTTACAGGTGAAAACGTTGACACAAAATGCTGTTTTTTTCAACTAATTTTCAATTTATCCTATATTTAACTGTTAGTTTCTATAAGAAAACCTTGATGGATCTACACAAATGACCCCTTGCTGAATTCAGAATTTTGTCTTCTTTTTGAAAATGTATAGTTTTTTAGGATCCATTATTGCTTTTGTACCCATTTCTGCCATTAACTCGAAGGAGGTCAAAAGCACAAAAAATAGCAAAAATAGGCTATGTCCCAGAAAAATGCCAAAACTGTGTAAAAAATGTTGGGTTTCTGACAAAAGTCTGGTATCCTCGAAAAGCTTGGAAAATGGTGATTTCAACCCCACAAACCCTTTTTTGATAACATTTGCAGGGAAAAACCCAGATGCTTTCATTTGCAGCCTGTTTTTCCAATTTTCCGAAAAAAAACAAAATTTTGCTGTATTTTGGCTCATTTCTGTAACCCCTCTACGAGAATCCACAAACCCTGAGTACCTTTAGAATCCCCATGATGTTGGAAGAAAAGGACGCAAATTTGGCATGGATACCTAATGTGGTCAAAAAGGTACAGGGGCCTAAGCGCACACTACCCCAAATAGCCAAAAAAAGGCTTGGCACAGGAGGGGGAAAAGGCCTGGCAGCAAAAGGGTTAAGGAGTGCTGTGAAACAAATAAATCATTTAAAAAAACGCTCAAAAAACATTTTAGGAAACAACAATTGCAATAAAATGGACCTATCTAATTAGATCGACTACTGGCTTGCGGGATTCACGGACCGTCTACTTATTTATGAACACTAATCCAGTGTTCCATAATCATTCTGATTCCAGAATACGAACGAAGCCTAAGTACCACCTGACCTAGACCACCTATTCCAGACGCGCCAATTGTCTGCATTTCCATTTTTTTTAGCCTTCAAAAATGCATAGATGAGATGGAGGACACATGTATAAATTTGTGCACACACCAAATTGTTGGTTGGTTGCGTCTGATGTTGTTCTGCTACTGACTGACACTGCTATGCCTACCACTCACTAAACAAACTACAAAAGGTTCTACAGAGGACTGGGGTAAGCAGCACTCAGTGACAGAGGTGGCATCACGCAGACTGTAAAAATATTATGAACTAACACTAACTAAACCTAGTATCCATCCACCACTATTTCAAAGGAGGACAATGGAAGAACTAGAGTCTCTCTAGCAATAGCATTATCTAACTTCAGTTCTCTAAAGTAAACTCTTACATTAATCAGCCCAAGCTAGCGCAAAGTTGCAAACAAGTAAGAGTAGCGCCGAGCACCTGTGTCCTACAATTACAGAAGATTTTGAAACGTAATTTTCCTGCAATGTAAGCAGCAGTAATCTTGTTATTTGTCAAAAAATGATACACAATACTTTTACTACTATATATTAGCTACTCACCAAGCCCCACGACCTCGACACCTAGCAGGTCCAACATGTCCTGCTCCCGGTCCAGGATGTCTGACCACCGGTGGGCCAGCTGGTTATGGGTGCGCCGGACCCCTGAGCAGCGAAACACTGCCCGGCACACCTTCGCCCATCGACGGTGACACTCCTGGGTAGGGTACCCGGAGCATGGCCTGCCGCCTGCTGCCAAGGTCAAGGGGAGGTGGCGCTGGATAAAAAAAACAAGGGCGGCCACCTCCGCCTCACCAAAAGCTGCCGGGTCTGCACCCCTGTAGGGCGCATTCTACCGCAAGGCAGGCAGCTCTTGGGCGCAGGTGCCTTGCCCTTGAAGCCGGTAGTGCTGCTACACTTGGCCATGGTTCTGGGGTGTGTGGGAGGCGGAAAAGAAAAGTTAGAAGGAAAAAATAAAGTTAGGGGGAAGAAGTAGGAGCTTAAAGAAAGAAGTATTATAAAACAGAAGAAAAGTAAAAAAAACACAGTAAAAGTAGAAATAAAATGCAAAATATAAACTTAGAGACAGAGAGAGATAGATGATAAATAAAAAAAAGTCAGAAAAACAGTGTAAAAAACTAAGGATTGCAAAGATTGAGGGAGGATAGAAAAGTAGGCCCAGAACCAAAACATAGAGTGAAAAACAAGATGGCCGCCCCCATCGCGACCCCGTGGGTAAGTGCGCAAGATATTTCCCCGCAAACAGGCAATAATCGTCACGAACAAATAAAAACGCGCTCCCGAACATGACATGCGCATCGCGAACACACTATACGCGACCCGGAACAGGAAATAAGGCATCGCGAGCAGGCAGGACAGTTGAAAAACAAGATGGCCGCGCCCATAGGCGACCGCATGGGTAAGTTCGCGAGATACTATCCCCCGAGCACGCAAACAGCGCCTCAAACAAGCACAACGCGCTCCCGAACAAGAAAAACGCATCGCGAACGGGCGCGCCAAGCAACTACGCACGCTCGCGTAGCGCAATGACATCTTCGCGTAGCTTCGCATAGCGCACCTACGCGAACTACACGCAGGGTTAGTCATATGTTAGTGTTATGATATTCACCATGTGTGCTGTGTATTAATGTGAAGGGTAGAGATCTTATTTCAAAAGTTCTGTCCATTATCCACGTTTCACACTGAGTTTGTTTTAGGTGATTATTTACAGTTGCAAATACAATTATTCTTTTGTCGTGATTGTGGTTGTCATGTAGGAGGAGGGGTCTTTATTATGTGTAGTGGTTAGATGTTCTGGAATCTTTATGCATTGGTATGTTCTAGGGGCAGCAGGGGTTTGACATGTTGTTTTTTTAGGAAGTGATATTAGTCGGTTTAATGTAGGGATTACTGGTAGCAGACCTATAATTGTTTGATTTTTTTTCCAGTTATTACCTTTTCTTGGTAGATGCAAATTAACTATGTGTATTTGCTGGGTTTTATTATTAATATATTTTAAATATTAAATGTATGCTCTTTATGTATGAATAGTTCTTTCAGTTCTTTTAATGCCTTTTTATTTTTTGTGTTCTATGTTTAATTATTGTAATTTTATATATATATATATATATATATATATATATTACCTACTGGCGGTCGCCAGTAGGTAGTTATAGTTAGGACCCTGTTTCCATAGGCAAACCGCAACATTTTATTTGGAATAACTTTGGCGCCGGTCGACGAATCCTCGCGAAATTTTCAAAACTAATGGGGCGCTACGCTCCGCTCCTACCCTGAAAGTCTCGGGGGGATTCGTCAAGCGGGGGCTGAGAAAAAAGGGGGGTCCCAAAACGCGTTTTTCCCATGCATTTTTCCATAGGACCTTTAGACACAGCTACAGCCCGAACGGCTGAACAGAGTTACTTGAAATTTGGCAGAGAGGTAGTCTACAGGTCAAGGAAGTGCCTTTTGTAGGTCTGGTTTAAATCTGTTCAGTAGTTCCTGAGAAAATAGCATTTAAATCAATATATATATCTGTGGCAGCTTACGGTGCGCTTACCGTGCGCTTACGGTAAGCTTACCGTACGCGTACGGTGACGTGCGCGAGCGCGATTCTGATTGGCTGTTAGATCTTAGTAAACATTCGAATCGGTCGAAACCAGGAAGCGACGGCCGCCATTTTCTCTCTCGCACTCTGAGGGGGGGAGGAAAAATAAAGGTAGAAAACATGTAAAGGGGCAGGTTAGACAGCTCCTAACCACCTAGCCTAGATTAAGGTGTCCCAAAAGTACCCCCAAGGCCAAAAATTCAATTTTATATTTTTTAGAAAAAACGGCGATTACGCTTACCGTAATAAAAAAAAAATTATCCACATTTCCCCCCCCCCGTGTGCAAAAGTTGCCGGCAGGGCACCTTTTGTGCATGGCATAACGTTACAGTACAACATTTAATAGTTTACCTTTCACAGCGAAGCGCCTAATATATCCTCCGTGTGCGGACGGTGCGCGAAGCGCATCGTGCGTACATGGCCCATCTAGCGTAACGTGGGCACGCGGTGCGCTACGCGCACCGCGTGCCCACCGTGCGTGCACGGCACTAACTGCGTAAAGTGGGCACGCGGTGCGCGAAGCGCACCGAATGCTCACTGTGCGCGCACGGTGCGCGAAGGGCACCGTGTGCGCACGGAACGAACTGCGTTAAGTGGGCGCGCACGCCACGAACGGCGTAAAGTAACTTAGCATTTAAAAAAACATACAAATTCACTGAAAAAACCATAGGTTTCACACACGTTATAGTTAGGAATTAGCATTTAAAAAACCTTGCAAATTCACTGAAAAAACCATAGGTTTCACACATGTTATAGATAGCTGGACATTTTACTCATAAAAAACCAATGAAATTCCCCCGTTATAGTTAGTGCAGGCAACTATAACTCACGCGACCGCAATCCTCTGCTGATGCTAATACTGTATTTAGACACTTATTTGCCCATGTCTTCTTCCATTAAATTTTAGCTATACATATATTACAAATATTTTTTTTTCATAAAGACACATATGTCATCAGCAGAGGATTGCGGTCGCGTGAGTTATAGTTGCCTGCACTAACTATAACGGGGGAATTTCATTGGTTTTTTATGAGTAAAATGTCCAGCTATCTATAACATGTATATATATATATATATATATATATATATATATATTCACTGAAAAAACCATAGGTTTCACACATGTTATAGTTAGTGGAAATTTTACTGATAAAAAACCAATGAAATTGCCCCGTTATAGTTAGCGCAGGCAACTATAACTCACGCGACCGCAATCCTCTGCTGATGCTAATACTGTATTTAGACACTTATTTGCCCATGTCTTCTTCCATACATTTTTAGCTATACATATATTACAAATATTTTTTTTTCATAAAGACACATATGTCATCAGCAGAGGATTGCGGTCGCGTGAGTTATAGTTGCCTGCGCTAACTATAACGGGGCAATTTCATTGGTTTTTTATCAGTAAAATTTCCACTAACTATAACATGTGTGAAACCTATGGTTTTTTCAGTGAATTTGCAAGGTTTTTTAAATGCTAATTCCTAACTATAACGTGTGTGAAACCTATGGTTTTTTCAGTGAATTAGTACGGTTTTTTAAATGCTAAGTTTTTTTCCCTTATAATAAGCCCTGTACATTTGGTGGCCTACGGCCACCAAAAGCACAGGGGGTGGGGTAAGTGTGGATAGTGTTTTTTTCCATTGTAATAAGCCCAGCACATTTGGTGGCCTTCGGCCACCAAAAGCACAGGGGGTGGGGTAAGTGTGGATAGTGTTTTTTTTATTTTTATTTTTTTACCGGTTCGCTTACCGTAAGCGTACGGTAAGCGTACCCCGCGAAATTGCCGAAAAAAAAATAAAACCGTTTTTGCACTTGGGGGATGTTTGGGGACTCCCTCAACATGACTATGTGGGAGGGAGTTGTCAAAACAGCCCCTTTACATGTTTTTGGGCTTCCGATTTTAAAAATCTCTCTCAGTGCGAGAGACAAAATGGCGGCCGCCGCTTCCTGGTTTCGGCCGATTCGAATGTTTACTAAGATCTAAGAGCCAATCAGAATCGCGCTCGCGCACGCCACCGTACGCTTACCGTAAGCGTACGGTAAGCGTACCGTAAGCTGGCTCAGATATATATATTGATTTAAAGGCTATTTTCTCAGAATCTACTGAACAGATTTACACCAAACCTACAAAAGGCACTTCCTTGACCTAGGGACTACCTCTCTGCCAAATTTTGAGTAATTCTGTTCAGCCATTCGGGCTGTAGCTCGTTCTAAAGGTCCTATGGAAAAATGCATGGGAAAAACGCGTTTTGGGACCCCCCTTTTATCTCAGCCCCCGCTTGACGAATCCCCCCGAGACTTTCAGGGTAGGAGCGGAGCGTAGCGCCCCACCTATTTTGAGAAATTCGCGAGGATTCGTCGACCGGCGCCAAAGTTATTCAAAATAGAATGTTGAGGTTTTCCTATGGAAACGTGGTCCTAACTATAACTACCTACTGGCTATCGCCAGTAGGTAATATATATATAGATATATAATAAAAAAAAACTACATTATTTAACCTAATGTTGTAAATTATATTTAACAAGCAGGCAAATCATTCTGCCAACACTAACAATTTACTGCCAGACCACAACAAGTTGTAAGTAGACATAGACAGACACTGAACTGGTGCTGCTACGCTTAGGATCCCACCCGACAAGCATAAGGACTACTTTGACATTGACTACTTTACTTAAGCTTTGAAGAAGGTCTAGGTGGTTATGCCACATGGGTGAAACATGTGAATGCTGAACTTCACATAATATTGGTTGAACTTTAAACAAATTTAACACAAGCTTGAATTCTACATTGGTTCATCACAAGAATGGCCTTCGTCCTTATTAGGAGTGTGTTCATCTTCCAAACTACACCCAGTTTCTCTTGAACAGGCTATTGTCATTGGGGTCTTCCTTCTAGAAGACCTTATTTTGTCAATTTTGTATTTGAGTAAAAGTTGGAAAATAGTACAGAACAGGTATATTATTTGTCCTGAAAGATTAGACAGGACATTAAAGGTGGTGGAGTCAGCAGCCTACTGCATCAGTGACCTGTCCTTCTATTGGACCTGCCCTTCTATTGGAACACCTTTAATAGGCTGGCTTCAAGGCTATTGTTCTTGAGTGACTGAGATCATATTGTACTAAATGGAGCAAGGATGCCTCCCTACCTCATTTCAGCTCAGATACTCTGAAACGGAACTTGATTTCCCCCCAAGGTTCAGTACTGCCCCCTTACTGTTTAACATGTGTTGCATTGAATCAGGGTAACATTTTACTTGTATGTGGACAGCACCCGGTTGGTCTTGAAAGACAAGTAACCTTCAAAGTTCTGAGCTGTTCAAGCAGACAGCTAATCTGGAAACCATCGGGGGTAGGTGCAGACAACATTATAAAATTAAATTCAGGAGCAATCAACAGATGGAGCTATCCCCTTACAGGATGCAACCCTTTGCGCTGCATCAATGGGTCATTGCACCATGACCTCAAAATCTGAGGATGTTCAGCAGAATATTCCTGGAGAAGTAGTTTTCAAATGTCAAATGTATGTAATTTTACCACAGTGGGATTCTCCAAAGGATTTCCCATTTCTTCAACCACATTCTCATATTGTGCTAGTAACGTTTGTGATCCAGTCTTAGCTGACTTACTAGTAAAAAATATTTCTGTCAGGTTTGGATTAATTCATTGTTTGGTTACAACTGGTTGAGAACACATTCACCAGACTAATAGGTCTCCACATGTATCATCAAAACTACAGAGACACCATTTGCTGCCTGTGAAAGAATGTATCCTGTTTAAGGTCATCTTTGCCAACTGTCGTCCTTTCTTGCCACCAAAATTAGAAAGTAAATTCTCTTCTCTACTTTTAAGTTGTCTCATCAAGACCTCTGAGAGGTTCGTAAGTCAACATTTGTCAAAATAGGTTGTAGAGCTTTTTTCATTGACTCTGTCAGTCATGCAAGTCATACAAGTCACTGCCAATGAAACTGTGGGCCTTATTTAGATCTCGGCAGATGGAATACTCTGTCACAAATGTAACGGATATCCCTTCCACCATATTACGATCTCCATAGGATATAATTGGAATTTAATACGGTGGACGTGATATCTGCAACATTTGTGACGAAATATTCCCCTCCGCCAAGATCTAAATCAGACTCTGAGTCTTGACCAGTGTCTCTTACCTCTCCCTACCCTCTTGCTGACCTGGCCATTTAACATTTAGGGGGTGTCAATGTTTTAGTGAATGGGGATACAAGAACAATGCACATGCTTCAGTAAAGTTTACAAAGCACTTAAAGGTGCTAATTGCGGTGCCTTGTGTGGCCTTGCAAAGAAATGTAATCCAATGCAGCCGTTTGCGCTGTGTTACATTAAATTTTGAGCTGGCAGGCATTCCTTGGGTGTAGCATGGGCGTTCTATGCATCCACCCAATGATTCGATGCAATTCCAGATTTGCAAAGGTTTGTAAACCTGGAATTGCATCAAATCAGTTTGTCTCCCACAGGATAATGTACAAAGGAGACTCATTTTTTTCTCCTCTTTATTTGCTCTTTCCATGCATGATGCGTTCACACATAGAAAGAGGAAAATGCCTCTTTGGAATGTTTTTGTGCAGGAAGATATCCATTGCTGCACAAAAACAATCCTTGCAATAATGCAGGCAGCCTAGCACGATGGTCCATGAGAGCCAGGGCTGGCGCTAGGCAGTACAGTGTTTCAGTGCATCAATGCAAGGAGAGAGCAGAAATGCTCCATATGCTTTTTTAAATATGGAGATTTTCTGCTCCCTCCCTTTCACGCAACACAGTGCAGCAAGTTCTCTTGCTGCACTGCATTGCATGGAATAATAGTAAATATGACCCCAGTCTCACACATATTTATAAGAATTTTCTTGTTTTCTATCAACAGTTATTTGGAAAAAGGCATCTTTTATATGCACATGCGGAGACTCAAAGTTTTCTCTCTTCATATCTATTCGCAGCACTGTAAAAGAGTTTTTTCTCCCATTAATGAATTTCTTTTATTTTAAAAGTGTTGTATAGCGCGAACATGACCCAAGTGGGTATCAGAGTGCTTTACATACGAGGTGTGGAAGACATAGGTAGATAGTTGTGGGAGAATATTAATGATATATAGAAATAAGAGGCCGGCAATGGGGCCGTACCATTTGCCAGGTAGCAAATTAATCTGCTGTACATGACAGGAGACAAAAAGAAAAAAGCTTCTAGCTCAGCTCAGTGCTCATCAGTAGAGCTTTCACTTCCATTTTGTAACACAACTTTCAACTCATTTATTATGCTACTTCTCTGAGTGTTGATACCTGGGTCCTACATATGCTAAAGCAAATTCCTAAATGCAGCTCTAACTCTGCCCACCTACAATAGAAGTGTCCAGTGACAAATGTATGTTATTTTATGTCTGTCCATACTGTATATAGTAGAAAACACAATGGCCAGGTCATATCTGCCACAGTTTTGGGCTTAAATGCTGGGCGAGCTGTAGCAGCAGTTTTTACTAGTATAGGCAATGGCTATTGGGTCGGGGGTCCCAACATATGTTGTCAAAATATCAAGTGACATAAATATTGTGCCCTAAATTTATTTTACAAAAATATTGTCCCATAGTAGTTAATAATAGAAAATGTACTCCCAATAGTACCATACTTTTGTAAACGAGATTTAAAAACACAATATATATATATATATGACTATATTTCTGTACATGATATTGTGACGTACAACTGATAAAATTGTTGTTTTTCTCTAAAACTTTAAAGGAATGTGCTAGATTTGATTGGATATTTAGTAACATGTGTTGACATAACTAAATTAATTGCAGAGCACAACAGTACACAACACCATTAAACAAAGCAAAATAACAACATAAAAATGCATACCGGGGGAACACAATGAAGCAGTCAAAACAGAAATCAATTCAGCAACTACATCACAAGAATGACACAAATCAAATGTCAGCACAAAAACCAACACATCATCACCATATCAAATATGCACAAATATTCTTCTCACACATTACAATTTCTAAAAATCTGCTGTCATGATACAATGGAAAAAGGGTTTGCACTAAGCACTAAATTAAGACAATTAATATGAACTAGAACCAGTCAACATGTTTTATAACCCAGTCCATTGTCTGTGTATTCATAACACGATTCATAAACCATTTTTGTAACACTTTGTTTCATTTGCGTAACTGATTAAATTCACATCATTTTTTTATTAAATGCTAAAAATCACAATAGTAGTGCTGAAAGACAATATAAGTAATATTATATATATTTAGGCTGTCTGGTTTTAGGTTTAAATAAAACCCCACCAAAAGGGAAATAGCCCTCACCAGTGTAAACATATAAACACTGTAAACATTGTAAAAACACCTGCATAACCATAAACTAAATGCCATTCAAAGAAAGGAAAAGGAGAGTGAAAGAGTAATGTTTTTTCTTCCTGAAGGGGCCAATACAAAGTAAATTTGTTATACGAGCTAGCAGCAAGAAAGACTGGGCTAAAGTTATTCTGCTTGAGTTTTGTTGTTTAAGGATGTCACTAAATACTGTTTCTTCTTCCTTTTGCTCTTTTCAGTTTTGTGGTGTTTGGTCTAAAGATGCAGGGTTTAGAAGCATGTTTTAGGTCTTGTTCAAATCATTTTATAAACTGTAGAGAATCAGGAAATAACAAAATCATATTTGATATTTTGGCTGCGTTTGATTTATTCACTAATAGGTAAAATGTCTGGTTTCATAAGATTCTTTCTCAATATGTGCCATCACATTTACCCACAGAGAATGGGTAAAAACCATTGCTATATCAGCCCCCAGTTTCTAGTGAGTCAGTATTGATAGTAGGTGAATTGCCAACACCTCAGGCTGTAAACATTCAATGCAAGGTATAGGGACAAGTATATGTGAAAAGAGCGCCATCACCAAGCATCTGGGATAGTGGTAAAAACATGACAGGATGGAACATGGAACGCAGTGTCACTTAGAATGCTGCTGCAAAAAAGGTTCTTTCCAAGTTCAACAAAGACTGGAGGAGTGAAATTGTTTGTATTTGCAGTGATTTAGCTACAAATATGAAAAAGTTGTGTGATGACCTGTCAAAATCGATACTTGAGCTGAAGTTCTTCCCTGTAAGAGATCCTAGCCACTTATTAGAGGGTCTTTACGATCTTCAGAGTTAATGAAGAATGCTATTGGCTTTTTAATCAATTCTGGTGCACTGTTTTGTTATGCGCGGGAACTAAAACACAAATATTTCTCATTTTGTGCTTTGTGTGGCATCAAAGAAAGAGTCATCCCAACTGTGTCACTTGGCTGATGGTTCTCAGTCCAAGGGGCTGTGAATGCTATATTATCCATGTGGCAACCGTTTACAAAATTTTTGCTGATTGATGATGCAAAGGCAAGAAATGTGAGGATCTTTGGTCGCATGTTGATAGTGGTGTGAGAAAAGTACACTCTACTGCATCTCAGATTTTTACAGGAAAACATAACTCCTTGAGAGTAGGCTGGGTGACACCTTTAGGGGCTATGGCACTGCAACATGTTCTATGTTAGAGTGCTTGCCACTTGGTAAACAAAGCAATGTTGAAGAGCAATTCAGGAACTTTTATTTTACAATGTATGAGAAATGGCTTGCAAAGATGCATAGAAATGCCCCTTCACCAACAACAGCATTTAAAGTCAATGAAACCTCAGTGTGGTACTCTGTACAAATTCTAGATCCCTTCAGTAAAGGGGAATTTTCTTGACCGCTACAATAAGTTCTTGGGCAGAAGCGCTCAGTTCAACGCAAATGTTGCAGAACCGGCCCAGAGAATCACACTCTTCAAGTGTACCAGTTTTGGCATGGAAAGCTATGAAAGTGGCCAGAGTTAGCAAATTGTGTACTGGCTGTTTTGATGTTGCCCGTCTCAGGTGCTAATGTTGAGAGGGCCTTTTCACAGAAAAAAGTTTACATGGGAAGGGAAAAGCGAGCGCACATGACCAAAGACTCACTGAAGAAGTATTGTATGGTGTACTACAATAAGTTTGATTTGCAAAAATGTATGTGGACCTCATATACACTGTACGTACACTATATATATATATACCATGCATTATCAGTATAGAAAGCAAGCAATAATAAAAGCAAAACGTTCCATAAACACCAGAAAAACATTGATTCTGTTGATTTTAATGGTGTGTAAATGTGTAACCACTGATAACCACTGTTTTTTAAGGCATGGAAATCACTTGAAAACACTGGAAAAAAAACACCAGAATTTACCAAAAATAGAAACTGAAAACAGGAAAGCCTATATATATATTCTATTTATAAGTTTTGCCTTTATAGGGTGCTCCAGTACTGTTCCTTTTTTTAATTCTCACTGTGTGACACCATGGACTCCTTCTACAAAGGATGTCAGATTATGGCTGTGCTTATGAAGATACAATAATCAATATAAGATTTATTTATTTTTAATTTGTGGTGACAAAAGGTAAAACTACTGTTCTTAATTAGGAACAATGTCCCCAATTACGATGCCCGTCGGACGCGCGTCCGACCGACAACGTTTTTGAATGGAAACCGACCGACTAGTATTCAGCAGTTCCATCTGACAAATTAGGATGTTAACACCCATGAGGCGGTCGGAAACATCAATTTTTCCATTGCGGCTTGTGCTGTTGCCGGAAAAGAGCCACAGCACAACCTGCATTGGAAAAATGGAAGTTTGCAAATATCAATGCACCATGTGGCAGGCACCATTTGGTGCCTACCACATGTGGTATGAATGTTTGGGGGGCACCACTGTTGCCCCCAGGCCTCATAGCGGAGCCACGGAGGCAGAAGCGGGACAGAGGCCCTGCTAGGGGCTCCCAAAGGCCGTTTCCAACAGCCTTTTAATGGCGGTCAGAACTGCCATTGAAAGGCTGTATGAAAGACACATCGTAATCCCTACGGCGGTGCCTGAGCAGGCATCACCCTATTGTAGGATATTACATTCCTACCGACGGTTGGATGGGTACCTAGAGCCTGTCCCAAAGTGTTAGTCGGTCCCTCCGCCTGCTGCCGCCGCACGCCGCACATCATAATGTGGCAGTCGAACTGCGACCGCAGATGTTTGTCGGCCCACAACCGTTGGTTGAGATCCGGCCAAATCATAATGAGGTTCTAAGTAACGTTGACAAGTAGTTGATGTATGCAGCATATGAGTGTGCCTTTCACCCACCCTTGATTAAAAAGCAGAATGCACTTGTGTGTTTCAAATTTTCAAATTGGTTTGCAAGTCAGAGAAGTGGCAAAGGACCTTCAATAAAAACTAGGTTGCAATTTACAAAGGGACAACGTTTTTGGTATTCACAAATCTGTACAACGGCACCGCTAACACTCATCTGAAAACTTAATTCGCTATCGGACAGATCATTTCACTTTTTTCAGAACAAAGTGGTGGTATTTGTGGTTGAAATGCTTTTCACTGTAGATAATTGTATTTCATAAATAAAAAGTGAACAGAAAACCTTCATAAAAATATGGATGTGAAATGTATGCATTGAACTCAATAAAATGACAAAATCACTCAAAACTGATGAATGCCTTTCACCCATTCAAACTTCATTCAAACCTTTATATATGAATGTAAATGATTCATCTGAACTGCAGTAGCAAAATAAATAAAACATATATTGGTAAAAGGGATACATTTATAACTTTATATTGTAAACTGCTGATATTGTGCAAGAATTGTGGGGGCAAACATAGGCCTCTGAGGGGGAGGATTTCACTTGGATTTTAAGACCTATCATTCACTGTGAAAATTAGTTACATTTGGATTTACTGTATACGAAATTGTCTTCTGTGGATGTCTTGAAAATCTGGCATAGATCCAGTCCTCATAGATCTACATTGGCAATCTCTATAATTGAGATACCATAGTTTCTGTACAGCACCGCTGTCATGGTTGCATAAGATTTCGACCTGTCTAAGATTCCAAACTACACTCATAATGAGATGTTAGTACAACTCAAACTTTAACTTAGAATGCAGGGGCCTTATTAGTTCAACATTTACTAAGTGATCATTATCTTAAATAAAAATGTGAGAAAAATTGGATTGACCCAAAATGAAAATGAACTATGAATGAAGGCTGCCTTTGCAACAACATGTTTGCTTTGAAATGAGCCTCTTTTGGACAGGCCAGCTGTCTGAAGGTGCATGTGACTGCTCCCATGCTTTCTCGTGAGCATCACTTCAGCTCTGGCTCTGACCTCATCTCAAACTGGCACACAGTTGTGCAGCTGGTGGAGGGGGCAGTTGGGCAGAGGGGGGTCAGATTGGGGAGTAACTGTCAGAAGAAAAAATAGAATGGTGAGAGAAATACTGAGGGAAAAAGAAGGAGTGAAGAGAAGCATGAGAAGAACAGGTGAAAAGAGTGGGGGCAGTAGCGATGGCGAAAACGATAAAATATAGTGAAAGAGCAATATAGAGAAACAAGAAATAGATGAGAACAGAGTGTAAAGAGACACAGACGAATAATAATAGATATGTAGAATTAAGGAGAGCAAGAGGCTAATAATAAATATGTGAGATAAAGAAACAAACATAAAGAGTGACAAGAATTACTTATAGAGTGAGAGACAGAAAAGACAGGTGGTGCAAGCATGCATACAGACTTGAAATAAATGCATTATTGGTCGGTCTTCTTCGTCCTAGTCTTCAACCAATGAACTATGTCTCATCAATGGCACAGCTATCCCCTTCACTACATAAAAATGCCTTAAGAAACTACTGCCAATATGGCAACATGTCCTCATCATACATAAAGGTGGAATTAACACCCACCTCCTCATATTTTTGTCTGTATTAGCATAACAGTGATACACCTATACTAAGAGATATTTTTTTCAAATGTAATTTGTAAATATGAAGTCTTTGTTATATAACAGATACCAATCTAATTTAATTTATCAACAATTATTTGTGCCTGCCTCTGCTGAGTGATTAGGGGGCAATTAATGAATACTAATTCCTGCCAGAGCTCTGCCTGCTTTTGAAGGTGGTCTCTTTCACGTCTGATGCAACTCCCATATGTCGAGCATTGGTCTTCTTTTCAGAATGAGTACAGCTGCGGTCCAGTTTCTAATTCTAATTTCAGTTTTCAGCACTGCAACCTTGAACAGCTCTCGGTACAGTGGCAGTCCCATTGTTGAAGTCCTATGGACAATGTGCCTTACTTTGGTATAACAATGCCACAGTAATGTGCTCTGTGCCGCACATCTGTTTCTAAAATGGTTGCTGTCCTGAGATAGTTTGCTAAAATTTAAACTTAGATGTGTAGGTAAAGAAGTACCTAATATGTGTTCTCTGTTCTTAGATGAGATTGAGTACAACACCATGGAGATAAAGTGCTCTTCAAAGGACAGACATATGAAATCTGCTTTTTCTGGGTCAAAGGCTCACCACCACTCTAGAGAAGCACAGTGTGATTTAACTAATGCTATATATTGAGATATGATCAACAACAAAATTAGGCAGTGGACCTGGTCCTTCTCCTTCTAAATGAGGAATGCTGGACTCCACCCCTGTGCAGAAAATTGATACCTCAGAGGAGGAGGAGGACAGAAGAAGATATGTGCAAGGAGTAAAGCTGCCTGAAGTAATCCAGCATTTAAGAGACAATTTGGGCATCCCTGAATCTTCAGGGTAAGAGGAAAAGTAGGATTAATTTCATCAATACAGTAGCATAGAACCAGAGTCCTTACTTGCACATAAGGCAATAGCAGAAGTACTGTCTAGGGAATGGCCACATGTTGAGAAAGAAGAATGCCTGGCAACAGTAAAGTTGGACTCAAATGACTGGCATTTCTTCCCAGGAGGCTATTATTTTGTCAGATGAACAACACCTGATGCAATTGTAAAACAAATGTGAAAGTGTCATAAAAAATGGTGCATAATCGTTTGCATTAAAAGCAGGCTCTTGAACAATGTATACAGTACAGTTTTTAGTGCAATAGTATCAAGACCTGGCAGAAGAGCTACAGAAGGGAGCAGAATGCACTTCCCAGCTGTCTATGATGGAGCAGCAGGTTCGATTTTTATCAGACATCTCTTTTGATGGGCTTAGGGCTGCAGCCTCAACATCATCAATGCTACCCTGGCAAATGTTCACATGAAATTCATTTCAGGAACAAGTATTAGTTCACAGACTTTTCTGTACAGAATCAATATAATAAATAACTTTTTGAAATTACATAAATTCTGCTCATGAATAGAGAAGTATAAAAAGAAGAAAGGATCAGCTCAGCAAGTATTTTTTAGAAAACAACTGCGGTTTAGCCGAGCCGAGTTTATTCAAACAAGGAATAATAGTTTTGGACATATAGATGTGAGTGATTCTTAAGGAAAGTGGGTGTACCCCAGGTGAAAAACCAAAACGAGAAGATAAGATGCAAGTGTGAACATGCAAAGTATATTGGTTGCTTTACAGTGAAAGACAGCAGTTTTTTGATTCGGTGCATTCCCGGACACAGCACAATAAATGAATTTATCACAGTTCAAAAAAACAATCTGTCTTTATACATTTGTCGATAACGTTTCGACCCCTTGGCGAATAATTAGGGTCTCATCAGGACGGACATGTCTGGGGATGGCTGAGGAATACGTAATAGATCTCAATGGCTCAATTTCTTTTAAATATGTCCCTTACTTGAGGAGAAGTAACTTGGTGGGATTTGGGTTTACATATTCATTCCACTCAGCTGAAAATGCGGAACGACTCTGGTTTGGGGACAGTTAACCAGTTTGTTATACAGGGCAGGATGATCACTTGGGAAGAAGTGCAGGCCAGATGTCATGGCCGCAACAAACCTTCTTTTATTGAATGTATTCAAATTATTCATTTATAAAAAAAATATATAATCTTATATTTAATAGCTCCCCTGTAAAAACAGACACTGCCCTGCATATTTCTAAGTTGAGTTGGGTGGGTAATTGGTATAATTTAATGAGCACTCATGACGAATCCCCTCTGGTTTTAAAATTTTTGGAGAAAGTTTCAGCTCAAACTCAATGTGTTTTTTCTTATCAAGAATGGCAAAAAATAGCAACTACAGGAAATAAGATATTGAGAGCTGCAAACTATAAAAGAATGGCATTTCTTGCTCAGTGGATGGCATATTATACCCCAGAGGCACTAAATAAAATCTATCCAGAGGTGGAAAATATCTGCTTTCGTTGTGGTACCTTATTGGGAGGGGGATGGCGGCATATTTTTTTCTCTTGCCCTAAGTTGATAGCATTCTGGGAGAAAATATTTGGATATTTTAGTAGGGCGATTAAAAAAACAAATAAACCTACAGAAGAAGCTGTTTTGTTTGGTATAACTAGTAGGGAGATTATACTTTCGAAAACTGAGGGGCATTTTCATGCTATTTCAATGTTGGTTGCTCGCTCGTTAATTTTACAAAATTGGAGATCATTGGAAGTACCCTTGTTCGAGAAATGGGTAATCAAAATGAAACATACGAAGCAATTCAAAGAAGCCTATGCTGAACGGGTGGGGGCAATTAAAAAGTATTCACGGATTTGGGAACATTTTGCAGATTGTTAATTTGATGATTGATTTTGCTTTATAAGTCTTGTCAATTCATGAACATAGTTTTGTATTTTGAACCTGCTTCTTATTATTTGTAAAGTGCAAATACTGTATAATTCTTGTTAGCTCTGCTCAATAAATAAAAAATAAAAAATAAAAGAGAAGTAACTTGCTGGGTTCTCTTAAAACGTGGAGGAATCTTGCATGCCAGAAGATAGCACATCAATAGGCTATCTGACGGTCTGCGCGGCAGCATTCACTGATTGATCGTTTTTCTGCCGATAGCCTATTGATTGTTTGTGTTTTCACCTGGGGTACACTCACTTTTCTTAAGAAATACTCACATCTATAGGTCCAAACTACTATTCCTGGTTCTAATAAACTTAGTTTGGCTGAACCACAGTTGTTTTTTAAAAAACATTGGCTGCGCTGATTATTTCTTCTGTTTTGACTTTTCTATTCATAAGTAGAATAGATGTCATTTCAAAAATGTGTTTAATAGATTGATTCTGTACAGAAAAGCCTGTGAACTGATAATGAAAATGAGTTCCATGTGAACATTTGCCAAGCTAGCCTTGATTCCCCCGTTCCCATGGACATACAGGGTGCTATTGTTCTTTTATAAAATCAACATCATCAATAGCAAAAAGAGACATCTTTGGCTGATGACCTGGAAGGCAGACAATTTATAAGAAGCCCTTTTTAGCCATCTACATTAAAATGGTTTCAAAGTTTTTGAATCCCAGCGAGAAGATCTGATAAAGATGAAATAAAGAACGGGCGTTGCTAGCTTCACTTCATCCTCCCATTAAGAATAGGGGATGTTTCCAGCAGTTTTTCAGACATTTAAGGGGACTGGCCAAACCTTTAGAGGCAGTGGTCATGGCTGGGAAGGCCTCTCTTCTGACAGGTTGCGACTCTAGAATATCATCTTTCCTATGCTCCTTCAAATAAAAAATACTGGCAAAGCTAAGAAAGGGGAAGGAAGACTTCTGGATTTATTTGCAATATGGAATGCAACTATTAAATGCTTTTGGGTTCTGCATACATTTAAATCAGATTATTGCATCAAATTACGAGATTCTTCAGTAAATTGCTACATTCCCACCCCCTTGACTTTTATTTCTCTTCACTGGGAAGGTCTCATTAGGGACATTCATATTCCATGTCTTAAAGAGGATATTGTGCCAATGCCAGAAGAAAAATCCCTCCCATGGATGTTATGCTGCAATATTCTTAGTTCAGAAACATACAGGAGACTCTCATCCAATTTTGTATCTGAGAAGGTTCAAGGCGGTCAGGTTTCAAAACATTCTTCCTCTCATCTCTCTATGAACTTTTCAGACCACATTGGGCTTTTTTATATGGCAGTTGATACTTCAACCTCACTGGACTTTACCTGTGTTACCTTCTCCTCTCAGATTCCCTTAAGTATCACAAACGTCTCTCCAAAGTTTATCTCTGATGGTTTTGATATTAAAATGGTGTGGTTAGAATCTTCGGGTTGTTCGGCTGAAGTTGCTCTTTCCATCCAGAATTCTAGCACTCTCAAAGTACACAAGAGGAACAGGACACATGTTAATACTTGAGGAATTTCTAGAGGTTTTCAAGCCATCTCTTCTGACAGAAGTAACATTTTTGAATTTTTGACAGATGGTTTTCTGTTAATTCTTTTTGTTTTTACTTTGTGTAGCCAATGGGCAGCTTTCAGTTTTTTCAGGAATTCTAGTTTGCCTTGTGTTGGACTTGGCCCGTTCTGCAGTGTTATCTACCAAGGTTTTGCCTTCACTCTCTGGTTTTCATCAGTTTTTGTTTACTTTTATGACTCTGCCCACTTTACCACTGATAATCAGTGCTAAAGTGCTTGTGCTCTCTCATTTAAGCATGGTAAAATGTACTTAAACCTGATTGGCACATTTATTTTACTTTAAAGTCCCTAGTTAGGTGGTAGTTAAATAGTGGGCCTGAAGCACTTATTGTGTCACCCACTTAATATAGCCTTTTAGACATGTCTTAGGCTGCCATTGAAGCCTATGGTTGCATTTTTAAGCTGCCATTTTGACCTGGAAAATATGCCCAAGCCTTCCGTTTTAAAACACACCAGTCACCCCTAGGGTAGGTCCTAATCAGCCCATAGGGCAGGGTGCGGTGTATTTAAAATGTGGGACATGTACTTTTAACGCTTACATGTCCTGGTAGTCAAAAACCTTTAAATACATTTTTCACTACTGCCAGGCCTGTCTCTACCGTAGGATAACATTGGGCTACCTTATTACATTTAATAAGCGATAACTTTCAATTGGAAGTGGGTAGGGTAGTCAGGTTTAGTGTCTAAAGAATTGCAATTTAAAACCCTCTTCATCGTTAAAGTCGGATATTGAATCACAACTCTGAAAATGCCACTTTTAGAAAGTTGGTGTTTGCTTGTCCCAACCATTTGGTGCCTGCAGCGAGCATCCTGGGACACATGACTTGGGGTAGCTGGCAGTTGGTCTTTGTGTATTACTCCGAGACATTGAGACAAAGGGGGAATAGGTAGTGGCAGTATGGCCCATCTCTGACTTCATAGGGGGAGGAGCTGCCACCTACAACACATGCACATCACAAAGGCTCTGCTTCAATCCTATAACAAAGGGTTCACACTCATCGTCTGTGCCCCAGACAAGCTAGGACCAGGGCAGGGAAGCAGGAAATTGCAAACACCTCTAGGGTGGAAATCTCCAGAACACTCACTTAATTCAAAGCTGGCACCAAATATAAATATTGAACCCTCAGACACAACGCTGGGCCTGTGGAAGACACAAAGGACTGCTGTGCTACTCTGATGCAAGAAGGACTGCTACTCTGCTGCCCTAATGCCTGAATGCAAAGGACTGAACATGCATCTTGAACTTAGGACCACCAGAGTGACTCCAAAAGCTAGTTGGCTGACTTCCTGATCAGAGCCTCAGTGACAGAAAAGGCTCCAATCACCTTGAGCACAGCACCTGGATTCTGCCTGCTGTGAGTCTTACCCCCCCAGGCAGTGCCACCCCAGTCCTGGACCCTTGGAAGTTGGTTTGTAGGTGCTCTGTCAGTCCAGCTGTGGTCTCTGTGGACAGAACCAATGCAGCACAAAGCAGCTCCTCTTCTGAGCCACTGCTGCATAATGCATACTTGACACATTGCCTCTAATTTAAGCCTGACTCCTTTCTGCCAAGCTACCACATGGTCAAACACATATTTCTTTGGAGATTGCTGGTAGCTTCACCCTAACATGAATTGTGGGTGCTGCTTGGGAAGGGATTTACCCCCTCAACCAGTAACCCAGTTGTCTACAACTAGTTTGGCACCTTTTGGTGTTTTAGCTTCTTCTCTTCTTAAATGTTTGTTTTTTAAATAACATTTGGTTCATGCTCCCGTCCATTATTGGGGTCTTACCTTGGTTCTTAACACCCTGGAGCAGAATCTTTTTGTGACTCTGGAAAATATGGATCCAAAGTTTTTGACGGTTAAAGGTTTTCTTTTTGGTAGCTATCTGCTCCGTTATTATGTAAGAAAATGGGTGCTTTTTTCTCTTTCATTTTTCCTAATTAGATAGTTCTGAGACCAAGCCCTGCTTAATTTGATTACAAAAAAACTGGTCCCTAGGATTTCCTACCTATTTTCTTTGCTTTTTTAAGGGTGGAACTAGAGAATTATTCTTTTATATGGCTCTACAGTATCTTTTATGCTAACTGGAGGAAAGAAATCTCTTCACATTTATCCCTACAGAATTAGCACACATCAGAAGCTATTTTAGCTTTTAAGCCATCTTCGTAATGCCATCATTCTCTCATTTTACTTTCATACATGCCTCTACTATGCTGAGAAAGTGTAAAGTAGGCAAGGGGTTATACAAATTAAGATGTTCCATTAGCAAAATATTAGTGGAAATGCAGAACAGCTGTAAGAACTGGGTGTCATTAAATGTCAGCACATTTGTCTTTTTAACAGGTTTTTGGGTGCCTTGTAAGTTCTACATTAGCTTTCAGTATCTGAATGCTAAAGTTTGACAAGAGGAAGATAACATTTTTCTTCCTGGTCCATGAGCATACTTCTCATAACCTTTTGTTCTTAGTCACAATTTAAAAGTCTAGAAATGATGAGTTGCTATGCTATTTTGTTTTATTATTACTGAATCTGTACTTCTGATTGTGTTTTGGTTCTTGTCACATGTTGATTTTAAAAATAGAACCCGTCTCCATGCCTGAGTTGTGAGGCAGAGGTTTCTGGTGTGTGAATCCAGACTGCAAGCCAATATTTAAACAAACAGTGACTAATCCAACAAGTCTGCATCATTTTAAGTGTGAGTTTTTGTTGTTGCTTTGTGATATGGTTATGTGGAAGCAGCACAGGCAACACACAAACATGCTTCCATGTACAGACACACTTCGTCCTCATTGCTAGTGACCTTTAGTGAACACCGTTATTCCCCACACTGGAATTACCGTTTCTGGGATTTCCTGAAAATTCTGAAGGCATGAGAATAAGGGGGATTAAAGGTTTTTGAGAAATAACATCCCACATGTTTCCCTAGTGCTACAGAGAGTTAGAGAGTTCAGTTTGTTTCTGCGTCCACAACATATGTGTGAAACACCACAATTTTGAATACCAAAAGGTCGATGACTGATGTTAAAGGGCCCATTGTCCACTTCTAATAAGACACACATATAGGTAGACCACATATGTAAAAGTATTAAAGCTTGCATAAGTATGTAGCAGAGGAGATGGATCAATGTATGCATGTGTGCACAGATTTCCTAAGCGTTTTGGCACATGTCCTTGCCATGATAGTAACCTCATCACATGGGTCTACATTTATATCATTTTAGACCAACCGTGTTTCTCATACAGCATAATCATAAACAAAAGACTTGTCAATATATTCCCGTATTTCACCATATTGAAGTAATTCTCGCCATACTTTCATGCTTCAAAAACTTTGTGCACAGTAGGAATATTAAATCATGCAAATGTATACTGCTATAACAGATTAATGCTGCACTTATACCCTGCAGTACAGACAAATACATCCCAAAATGATTTATTTAAGTAAAATATCCAGAGTGGGCAGATCATGTACGTCACTGGCCTCTCTATTAGTGGGACTAAAATATCACACTCTACTGTCATTAAAGAATATGGCTCCTACTAACGCTGGTGTGCCGTGCTCTTAATTTATTGTTTGAGATGTATTATTGATGTTGATATGCGCGGCTGTAACACATACTATGAAAACCACTGCAACCTTGGGCTGTTTTAATGGGGTATATAAATTGGAGAAATTACTCCGTACGGAGATCACTAAGTGGTAGGTGAAACGCTCTTTGGAAAAGTACAGAGAAGTGGGTAGAGTGCCGCGGGGATTGAGGGTTCTTATAGTTCCGTCTTTTGAGAACCCCAATCCCCTAATGCTTAAAGAATGGGCAACGAACAATCTAGAAGCCTCTATGAATATGGTCTAAATATTAATAAAATATGCAGAGAAAGATCGGAATGAGATATTAAAGGAAATAGATAAAATTAATCATGAATTAGATCATCATGAACTTAAAGATTTCATCAAGAAAAGTAGAGAAGAAATAGATGGTCGGTTGCCGAAACATGAGGAAACAATAAAATCACGAAAAGTATTCAAGTTTGCACGTGGCAAAGGTGATTATGAAACGGGAAGAATTTTCATGTTTGCCCACAAATTTGATACAGTCAAAAGACATGCAATAGTGTCTAGGAATCCTGAAATGCCTGCCAAAGTGCATCATATATTGTGGTGTCAGATATGGATGTAAGTTCGGCCGCAAGCAGCACTGACTCGGAAGACGGTGGGTCTAATACTATGCAAACTCAGATTCCCACAAAATATACTCCATCGGAAGAATTGGGTTTTTTAATAGAAGACTGCCGTCAAACTTTACGGCAACGACCACAACAACAGAAGAAAAACGCAGGAGAAACAACAGGTGCAGGCAACAAAGGAGATAATGCAGGCGCGTGAGGATTTAGCAAGAAGGGCAGAGGGAAAAAATGGTAACCACTTCTACACAACCAAATGCCCCAGATAACACAGTGGTAAATTTATCAGACACAGTCCTCACGAAAGCAGAATCACAACTATTATCTTTGGGATTATCTTTTTGTCCACACAATTCATTTAATTATGTTCAATCCCGCATAGACGTTTTCAAGGTCATTCGTAAGCTCAAATTGAAGAAACATTTCAAGCTGAACAAAGCACATGAGCAGGCAACCAACATCACCAATATAAATCAACCTACCAGCAATTTTCAAGTTTCTGACACCGGCATTTTACGAACTGTGCATGCACTCAACAGCAGTAATGATGAACCTGTAAGATCTACTCAAGAGGATTTACTGACAATGGGCATTAAGAGTAACCTTCCCTGTAGTAGTCCTTTTCGGCCACCTTCAACATTCATCCCGCTAATGCCAAAAGATGCAATAGATACTTTTAATGATGTTGTGATCGAGGATTTGAAAGCTCTGAATTGCAATACATTACGTAAACGCAAGAGATACAAATTTATGGAAATACAATATTCATAACTCATGCGAAAACTAATGAACAATTCCAAGTTGATTATCAATAAAACGGACAAAGGTGGAAACATCGTAATTTGGCCACAAACTTTATATCTGAAAGAAGCAGCGTGGCACCTAAGTGATAACACCGGCTATAGGAAAGGCACATTTAACGATGTAAGATGCATAAAGGAGACAGTGATCAAAGAATTGGGTCAGTGGAAAAGGGATGGATTGTTGAGAAAACATTAATATATTTCTTGAAAAATGATTTTCCAGTCACTCCAACTCTATATTTCATCCCGAAAATACACAAACAGGTAAAGCCTATACCAGGACGCCCAATAATTTCAGCCCAGCTCAGCCTCCTTGAACCACTATCAAAATATGTGGACCATTTCCTTCATGAATTTGTGGAAAATCTTCCATCTTTTGTTAAAGACACAGGTCATTTTTTGTCCAAATTGAATACCATCAAATGGGAAGATGACTATGTACTCATTGTAATGGACATCTGTACCCTGTACACCAGCATCCATCATGTGGACGGACTTATAGCAGTAAAACACTTTAATAGATAAACGCAATATCAACTACCGCCAACATAATGTAATGATTCTGAGAATGATAGAATTATGTTTGAAGAACAACTACTTCATGTTTAATAGGGAAGTCTTTCAACAACTTCGGGGTGTCGCAATGGGGGCATGTTTCTCCCCAAGTTACGCATGTTTGCATGTGGGGTGGTGGGAGGGTCATGTCCTCAGGGGCACCCATGGAGTGTTGTTTGACTCCCATGTGAAGGAATTCTGGTGTGTTATCGATGACGTATGCATGATTTGGAAAGGGTCTGTGGAATCTGCCAATGAATTTGTAAAAATTATCAATGAGAATGATTTGAATTTACAATTTAGTGCAGATATAAGCAAACAATGTGTCCAATTCCTTGATGTAGAGATTTACATAGAGAATAATGTGCTACAGACTAGACTACACAGAAAGAAAACCGCAGGCAATGCGGTATTGATTGCGAGCAGTTCCCACCCAGGTCATCTGATCTAAAGTATACCGTACGGGGAATTTCTAAGATTGTGGAGAATCTGCAGTTCGGAAAAAGATCTTGTTGAATGCCAAGCTCAAGCCCAGAATAGATTTATTGCCCGTGGATACTGTCCAAAAATGTTAGAAATAGCAAAAACTAGGGCTAATAGCCATACGAGAGAGCATTGTTTGGACACTACCTCCAAGTCAAGAAATAAAGAGATTGGTGGAGTGAATACTGATTCCAACCATTGTGATGACCATGTAAGACTGATAACCACTTTTAGTAGTGAAGAGAAAAAAGTTAGGGGCATCATTAACAAGCATTGGCCCATACTCAGAACAGACATAACTTTGTCTCAGTTTTTACCAGATCGGCCACTCATTACCTTTAGACGGGCACCCTCGATGAGGGATGCCCTGGTTAAATCGAGCCCGGAGGTGGTAACTGGCTATCTACAAAAACAGGTTTCCATAAATGTATTTCATGTCGGGCCTGTAAGTTTGGCATCAACACAACAGAATATTGGAGTGCATGTGACCCAAATCCCGTGAAAATCAAGGGGTTGTTTACTTGCCACACGGAAGTTGCGGTATATATATGTACATGTAAATTGAAATATATTGGCAGTACCAAGTTACAAGTATTCAACCGACTTCTGCAACACTTACGGGGGATTGCTAATTCAGATTAGAGTTATCCAGTAGCTCGCCATTTCAAACTAGTACATAAGAAAAATTTGAATGACTTGAGCTATTTTGTTATTGGCTCAGTGCCCAAGAACCTTAGAGGAGGGAATAGGGAAAAACAACTTAGACAATTGGAATCAAAATATATTATACTACTTGACACTAGGATTCCCAAAGGTCTGAATACGGGGGAAGACCTCCATAACGTTTTATAAAAATATGAGAGGTATCCACTTCTGATTGTCTTTTTATTTACATATTCTGCACTCTTTTATTGGAGATGGAACTGCGGTTGGACAGCTCTTAACACTCTTTCTGTTTTTGTATCAATAATTGATGTTTTAGCTATGACTGATGTAAGAATACTATGAGATATGTTATCAATTATGGTAATGCAATGTATGATATAAAACTCTCTTGATATTGTGCCAAACTTTTTTTTAAGTGATATATGTATTTAAAATGTATTTACTATTTAGTATTTATTAGTACATTGCATCTAAATGAGTTGAACCGGCTTTAAGCATTCAACATTATAGTATGTCTTCTAGCTCCATTGTTAGCCCTGATTGATGTGACCTTTTTGTTCAGGAAGTCACTATAAAAAACCCAGGGGCATATCTTCAAGGACCAGCGATAATTATCCCTAAGTGCTCTTAGCGCTAGGATAATTATCGCCGGCTAACGTGGATTTTTATCCCTGAGATAGCGTGCTATTAGCAACGCTTATCTCGCTGGAAATCTAGCGATAATCTCACAAAGTTTGGCGTTAGCTTGATGATATGGCAAGGCAAACTTAGCCATGATATCCACCTTCCATAGGATATCATGGCTAAGTCAGTCTTGAAGCAGGCGTAAGGAAAGTAGCGCTAACAGGGGTTATCGCTACTTTTCTTGGCGCTATGCTTCATAGCGTGGGGCTTGATGATAGGAGAAATGTCGCTTAGCAACATTTCTCCAGTCATGTCAGTGCAGGAACGCCCACTTTGCATCTCATTAGAGATGCAAAGCTGGGCGTTCAGATTTCAGGCGCTAATGCAAGGTTTCACCTTGCGTGACCTTGCTGATTAGGCCCGAAAACGGACGCAAAAGTGGCGATAATTTTCTATCGCCTCATTGATTATATGCCCCCAAGTTTGATTCCGGGGTGTCATGTGATCAAGGCTGTGGAAACACAGCCGAAACACGTCATGCTGACAGAATTGGCAAAATAAAGCACTTTATTGAAATCTGCACATTTGCGGTCCGTACCTGTGTTTGTATTACCAGTGGAAGAGGTAATCCAGGATTTCTTGGTGTTATATATATATATATATATATTCACTGAAAAAAACATAGGTTTCAGGGATGTTATAGTTAGTTGCACATTTCACTCGTACAAAACCATAGAAATTCGGCTGTTATAGTTAGCAGAGCTAACTATAACTCGCACCCCCGCAATGCACTGTTGATGACATCCCATATTACATCACTCATGACATGGTCAGGCATCTCAAATGACATCACTGATGACATCACTGATGACATCATCCAGTGAATGTGTGTTTTTGTAAACTTTAAATATATTTTATATATGTTAATGCAAAGGTATATTGAAAAATGAGTTGGTGTATAAGTGTCTGCGTGGAGGATTTAATAAGTGTGTGACTGACTGTATAAGTTAGTGATTAAATGTCTCTTACTGAATGCATGGGTTAGTGACTAAACTGTGTGAATGTCTGTATCAGTCTCTCACTTGTTGTATAAGCTGCTGCATGGGTTGATGATTAGGTACATGACTGTCTATATGGCTTACTTATTGGTAGCATAAGTATTATTATGGGTGGCTCAGTGTTTGTGTGTGTAGGTGGGTGGGCGGTGTGTAACTCTCTGCCAATATGTGTGAGTGGCTAATTTACTAGGTGTATGGGTTCAATACTGCATGTGGAAATAGCTGTTTCGGTGAGTGTGTGTGTGTATCACTGTGTTGGAGAGTGAATGCATATCTCACTGGTATATGTGTGAGTAACTACATATGTGAAAGGCAGTATATGTGAGTGTTGGAGTACATAAATGACTCTGTGATATTGAGTAATTGTGAGAGAGGCTGTATAAATGAGTGTGTCCTTGTGTCAGAGATTGTATAAGAGAGTCAGTATATGTTACTATTTGTATGAATAGGTTAAATACTAAATTTATAACTATAGGTGAGTAAACAGCAGTGTTATAGATTCTTTACATGACTAGCTACGTGTGTCAACAACTCTATGGATTAATGACGGCGTATAAGTGTTTGTATAGGTGTATGAGTACATATAATAGTGCTATATTGATGAGTGACTGCATGTATGAGTTACTGTATGGGTGAATGAATGAATGTGTGTGCATAACTAGGAAGTAGTCAGTGGGTATATAGTAACTGGTATTGATTTGTCTATGGTTTAGAAAATGGTAGTCATTTTAGAGTGGGTGTATCAAAGGTCATATTAGGGTGTGAAGAGGTGCATCAAATTATCACATGGATGATGTCATCAGTGATGTCATCAGTGATGTCATTTGAGATGTCATCAGTGATGTCATCAGTGATGTCACTGACCATGTCATGAGAGATGTAATATGTGATGCCATCAGCAGTGCATTGCGGGGCGCGAGTTATAGTTAGCTCTACTAACTATAACGGCCATATTTCTATGGTTTTGTACGAGTGAAATGTGCAACTAACTATAACATCCCTGAAACCTATGGTTTTTTCAGTGAATTTCAAAGGTTTCTTAAATGCTAATTTGTAACTATAACGTCCCTGAAACCTATGGTTTTTGCAGTGAATTTCAAAGGTTTTTAAAATGACAACCGAACCACCCCCCCTACTACCACCGAGGCAGCGCACAACAGGACAGTGGACCTTCCAAAAATGGCATAGCCCCTCAGCCACAAAATAGCTGAACGTTGGGAGATGAAGCAACCAAACATGTGTGAAGGACACAAGTCACCCACCAATAATAATGCCCACAATACCAAGTGTAGCAGTGATGTGCTGGACAGACCTCACTATGCAGAGCACAAACCTCTCCATGTGTACATATACTACTAGTGCTTGTAGTGTTGTGGACAGTGGATGCAACCATGTTACCTCAGGCAGTGGGGAAGATCTCGGTCATGTACCTGTATCGTCGTACCCTGTAAGCGGAAGCGCAGTGGGCTGGTCCAACATACGCCACTCCAGCGTAGAAGTGTGAATAAATAGGCCGGGACTCTGGGCGTGGTTCACTTGTATGAAAGCCAACGCGAGCAGTGGCCCACACCCTGCCACGTAGCTGCCGCCATACCTACCAGCCTCCTGGACACACACCCCCTGCGAGCATCGCAGACTTATGTCTGTACAGATTACTGCCTTCAAACTACACTGCGGACAGCAGGGCTCACAATTCAGATGGAGTGGTGATTGCAGATGACACAGTCCAGTAGGCAAGACACATTCCTCACAGTGCGGCCTGCCCAGACCCGGCCCGCCCAGCTGTGTACATGCTGAGCACCAGAGGTACCACTAACTCAGTGCACCACAAGTCACCGCCATGTGGCCTTTCTGAGGCAGAATTCATTAGACAAAAGACATTGCTACCAGTGCCGCCCGACCGTACCACACATCATCTCAGGGTTCACACACACTGAGTGCTTCAGGTGCCACTAACTCAGTGCACCACAAGTCACCGCCACGTGGCCTTACTGAGGCAGAATTCATTAGACAAAAGCCATTGCTACCAGTGCGGCCCACCCAGACCACGCATCATCGCAGGGTGCGCACACGCTGAGTGCTTCAGGTGCCACTAACTCACTGCACCACGAGTCATCACCACGTTGACTTATTAAGGCAGAATTCAGTAGGCAAAAGACATTTCTACCAGTGCAGCCCGCTCGGACAACGCATCATCGCAGGGTGCGCACACGCTGGTTGCTTCAGGTGCCACTAACTCAGTGCATCCCTTATCATCGCTGGCTGCACACACGCTGAATTGCCAATAACTGTGCAGCTCTACTGAACGCCACGTGGCTGTTGGCCCTTGCTGACCGCTGCCTCTGGCCCACACTGTGGTCAGCATGGCTCACAATTAAAATTGAGTATTTATTCATTAATTACAGAGTCCAGTAGGCAACTAACTACAACGTCTTCGAAACCTAAATAATATCCTTTTAGTATCCTTGCTTCAAGAACTTTTTTTATATCAATTATAGCTTTAGTACAATCACGAAATTCATTTGCAAGTCCAAAGAAACAATGAATGGCATTCTACACTGTGTCCAGCAGAGATCACAGTTCGAATTCAGTCTTGAATCGTGAATTTCAGAGTACAGTAGGCAACTAACTATAACGTCCCCGAAACCTACACATTTTGACAATGTATTCCATTCATATTTCATCTTTTGTTACCTACACTGTGGTCAGCAGAGCTCACAATTTACATTGAGACATGATTTATTAATTGCAGACAAAATTGTACTCTATGTCCTCAGATTTTGCCAAGAGGAAGTGACAAAAAGCATTCCTCGATGTCTGTAATGACTACTGCCTTCCATCTACATTGCGGATAGCAGGGCTCACAATTCACATCGAGTCGCAATTGCAGATGATGCAGTCCAGTAGGCAATAGACATTGCTCCCAGTGAGGCCCGGCCGGACCACGCATCATCGCTGGCTGCGCACACGCTGAATACTTCTAATGCCCCTATCTCAGTGCAGCACAACTCATGGACCCTTTATGATACAATATTTTGTGTATAATTTCACATCTGGTGCCCCTACCTCAGTGTACCACAAGTCATGCACCCTTTACAATAGAATCTTTTGTGTATTATTTCACATCTGGTGCCCCTACCTTAGTGCAGCACAAATCATTGACCCTTTATGATTGAATCTCTGTGTCTGATCCAATGATTACTGTTCTACTTGTTGCCAGCACCAACCATTCCCGGAGGGCTGGCTTACACTCACCCCACATGCATCCAGCACAGATGTCACTGAACATGTGACCCTGGTAATAAAAAGGAGTCGAGCGCACGTGCCCATACCCAGTTCCACTATCTATCTGTGACTGCGTGTTCATTATGTATGCAACATACTGCCCCTGGGCCCTACCACATTACATTGTGCTCTGGACAGCGTATGCAACCAACTTACCTTTGACAGTGGGAGAAAATGTAGGTTATGTAACTTTGTCTCAGTCATTGTACAAGTACGTACGTAGAGACTGGATGATTAGAGTACTGCAAGGAGAGTGTATAGTGAATTTATAAGTGCATGGCGATTGGCAGAGTGATTGTATAAGTACATATGTTGGCGCAGCTTAACTACGACAACAAGCTTGTCCCTAATTGGCTGCCCTCCATGTCCCAAAAACTGAATTTTGGACTTTGCATGGCCCAGTATTGCTACAGCTGCAAAACTCCACTGAATGTGCAATAAACATTCACATCCACACAGATGTGTCATGTCCACCATCTTTCCTGTGTGGATTATGGATGAATTTAGGGTCAATGATTCCCCGTACCTTACATGTTGGCCATGTTGTGGGACTTGGCTCACAGAGTGACACATTGACACTTGCGACCCGGGTGACGGCAGCACTACAACAAAAACACCCGCATGCCAGTGTTGCCAGATTTTTTAAGCATTCTCTAGCCAAAGACAACCAAAAAGTAGCCCAAAGTAGCCCAATATTGCTACTTTAAGGAAGGAGGGGCAGGGTCATCGTCAAGCAGGCGGTGAATGCATTGGAATTGATGTTGCAGCAGGCTGTCAAGTAAATATTTGTCTAATAAAGTGCTTTAACATACTAGTTTGCTGGAGCGCTGTATAAATATTTAGAATCTGGCAACTAGCACAAACCAAAATTTTACCCCACAACCGGGAAAAATATAGCCCAATTGTGCGTGATCTAGCCCAATCTGGCAAAAATTAGAGGGAAGAGCCAAAA